>NC_081293.1:31744000-33059500 GCF_030435805.1 Mustela lutreola | reverse complement strand
ATATTATCATGGTACTTTCTCTTGGTTATTTAATAGTTTTGTCCATTTGTCTTTCTTTTTTATGTGAGACTTAATGAATTAAGGATGTAACATCCCTGCATTCTGTATTTTTACAAATATTTTCCTATCTTTGTCACTTGATGCTGTTTTTCTCAACTAGAATTTTTTTCCTGGTTGCAAAATAATACAAGTTTATTTTGGATAATTTGGGAAATAGAGAAAAGTGCAATAAAGAAAAAGTAAAAAAAATCACCTACAATTCTACTACCTCTAGAGTAATGAATAACATTTAGTTCATGGCTTTCTAGGGTTTTTGCTCTTGTTCTCTTTTTTCCTCCCCAAACTGAGATCGTGTTTTATAAGTTTTCACCTACTTTTATTAATCATAATTAAGCAGATCGTGCTTACCTCTGTTATGGGATACTATATAAAAATATTAATGAAATATATTTTTGAAATGTTTAGCACATTTTTTAATGTACAGAAAACTTTAAATTCGATAGGACCATAGATCTATGTCCTCCCTGATTTTTACTTCCATGGCCTTTAAACTTGTAGCTTTTGTTTAATTTTCATGATTAACTATAGTTTATAGATTTTCAGGCTTTTAGTTACATTCAGCTTTTCATTTGGAATCAGTTTTTTGTCCATATTATGAGTTGAAGACCTAAACTGTTTTCTAAATACTTAATTTTCCTTAGTAATATATTTATTTACTCATATATATATATATTTATATAATTTCCTTGAATAACATATTTATTGGATAATCCTAGGCAATTCCTAATCTCATTTCGTATATTCTAAAGTCACTTTTAGGCCTAAAATAATCTATCTGTAAATGCTTGAGTACCTCACTGTTTTAGGTATGTTAGCTGTATAATGTATGTTTGTATCACATAGAGGCAGTTCTGTCTCATAATTATTCAGATTTTCTTTATTATTACTTTGTTGCTTATTCTTGCAAATTAAATTTTGAGACATTTTGTCAGACCTCAAAAATCCACCAAGACTCTGATTGGGATTATAATAAATTTATATATTAATTCAGAAAGAATGAATATGTTTATAGTATTTACTCTTTATACTTCTATTTCTTTTTCTTTTTTTTTCCTTTAAAAAATTGATTCTTTTTTTTTAATTTTTTATTTTTTATAAACATATATTTTTATCCCCAGGGGTACAGGTCTGTGAATCACAAAAAAAAAAAAAATTGATTCTTGAAGTACAATTGACATACAATGTTATGGTGTACAACATGTTGACACGACAATTCTGTACATTACTCAGTGCTCACTACAATAAGTACAGTCACCATCTGTCACCATAGAACATGATTACAATATTACTATATTCCGTATGCTGTAATATTCCCCCCATCCACCTCCCCTCTGGCACCCACTAGTTCTCTGTATTTAAAAGCTAGTTTTGTTTCTTCATTTGTTTTGTTTTTAGGTGCCACATATAAGTGAAATCATATGGTATTTGTCTTTCTCCATCTGACTTATAGCTCCACCTGTGTTGGATGGCCAGATTTCATTCTTCTTTATGGCTGAGTAATATTCTAGTGTGTGTGTGTGTGTGTGTGTGTGTGTGTATAAGTAAATAGACACCATCTTCTTTTTATCTTTTCAGTATGTTTCTTAATCTATTCAAATGTTTTTATGTCTTTCAGTTAAATTTAGTACCTTCACATTAAACATATTTTTCTTATTTAAAAACTGTTTTGTGTGTTTTGAGACACCTGAGTGTGTCAGTCAGTTAAACATCTGCCTTCAGTCAGGTCATGATCTCAGGGTCCCAGGATCGAGTCCTGTATCAGGCTGCTTGCTCAGCAGCAAGTCCGCTCCTCCCTCTGGCTGCTGTTTCCCCTGCTTATGCACTCACACGTGCTCTCTCTGACAAATAAAATCTTTTAAAAATATTTTTTTTATTTAACCAACTTAATTTTTTAGCTGATTCTCTTGAGCTTTCTAGGTAGAGAATTTTATTATCTGCAAATAATGATTATTTCTCTTCTGAAGCAGAAATTCCTGAATGTTAATAACTAAGAATAAGTATAATAGACTTTTTAATTTAATCCTGATTTTAATGGAAGTGCTCTTCATATTCATTAAGAAATATAATGTTATCTTTTGGTTTTAAAAAGTTTAAATCAGGGGCGCCTGGGTGGCTCAGTGGGTTAAGCTTCTGCCTTTGGCTCAGGTCATGATCCCAGGGTCTTGGAATCGAGACCCTCATTGGGCTCTCTACTTAGCAGGGAGCCTGCTTCCCCCTCTCTCTTTCTGCCTGCCTCTCTGCCTGCCTCTATGCCTACTTGTGATTCCTGTCTGTCAAATAAATTAATAAAATATTTTTAAAAAAGTTTAAATCACTTTGAGAAAGTAGTTTTGTAGCCACAGATTTAAAAAAGAAATAAAAGAGAATTGACTTATGTCATATGTCAAAAAGATAATCTTTGAGGTGATTATATGCTTTTTTTCACATTTGACTACTGATATATTATGTTAACAAATTTCCCATCATTAAACCATACTTGCAGTCTCATTGTGGCAATTTATAATCATGGTGTTAATGAATTATCTCTCTAAGATAGGGAATAATCTGGAACCCATTTGGATTTTACTTTGGAATTTTTTTTAGTTATCTTTATTTTAGCCTTGGTCATCAAAGGCTGACATTAAAATTAACTTGCTCCTCTTTAGTATGCATAGACTGGAGTTCAGGAGACCCCCATGCCTTTCTGAGAGCGACAGGGGCAGCTTCCCATGTGATGAGGAACTGGAGATGTTGTTTGTGTGGCAGAGAATAAGGAAGACAAAGTGCATATCAGAGATAGGTTAACTGAAGCTCTTCCTGTGTGGTGAAAATGCAATTAGTACCTTTGGTTTTTGTTTTGTTTTGTTTTGTTTTGTTTAAATCTGGGACACTCTTACTTCCTTATGCCTCTCATAAGATAGGCAGAATTGGAATTCCACTGTTGGCGGATTCCAGACACCCAATACAGACCCCCTTTTCTGGAGCAATGGGTTGTTAAGTAGTGCAGTGGCAAAACCACAGGACAGGCATGAGCTGCTGCATCATTGCCTAAGAACCTAGTAGTTGTCAGATTCAATGTCAAGGCTTAGTTCAGGTGAAAGGTTAAAAAAAGTGTTCCTGGGGCACCTGGGTGGCTCAGTTGGTTGAGTGTCTGCCCTTGGGCTCAGATCATGATCTCGGGGTCCTGGGATTGAGCTCCACATGGAGCCCTCCATGGGACTCCTTGCTCTGTGGGGAGTCTGCTTCTCCCTCTCTCTCAGCCACTCCCTTCCAGCTCTTGCACCCGCTTTCTCTCTCTCAACTGAACAAATAAAATCTGTTTTTTTTTTTTAAGTGTTCCTAAGGCACATTAAAAAGGAAGAAAGGAGGCAGTTACAAAACTTAAAAATATTAAATGGTGACTACTATATGTGTGCATTTGTCAGGTATAGGATTGAGAAGCTGACCCCAAAATGTAGCCTCTGTGTGGGTGTTTTTGTGGAGAAGCTGAGGAGAATCTGAGCCTCAGATGTAGGAGATGCTTGGTTTTCTCTTCACCTTTGCCTTCTTCACACTCTTGCTATTGGTCACCTCTCATTCCTTGTCTCCTCATTTTTTTTCTATAATTTTTTTCCCCAACCTTCTTGTGTCATTCATTCATTGCTCATACATGCAGAGGTCATTTTGAGTCACTCCAGTGTGTCAGGCCCTGCACGGCTGGTGGCCTGAGTGAGACCCCCCCACAGCCACAGCCTCCCTGGGCTTACTGAGCCAGACAGTAATACAGGTAAGAACCCAGCAGTTTCTCTGATTTGTGAAACAAGGTGCTACTAACTCTCTCCCTTTCTCTCTATCTCAGACAGTTATTTATTTATGGAAGGGTAGTATAAAACATCATGAAGGAGGAATCATTTATAAGCTATAAAATACAACAATGTTTTGTCAAAGAGGCTTGGTTAAAAGTGTGACTCGATTCATGGGAATGAGGTTTTTCATGCTGCTACTTGGTGTTTGCTCAAGCAAAACATTTTCATCCTCATGTCTTCCCTTTTCAAGATATTTATTTTCAACTTGAGGAATTCTAGAGGCAAAGACTGCTAGGTTAAAAGACATGGCCCGTTCCAGGGAAGAGACTTGAATGTACAAGAAGAGGTAGAAGATGATCACCTTATGACTGGTTCTGTTCAGTGCAGAGGATCACGGGAAAGCTTGGGAGAATGCCCACGCTCTGGGTTGATGTTATTGAGGAAGACACTCAGATCCTTCCGGAGTAACTAGTTTACAGAAATGCTCAGCTATTGATTTACTGCTTTATTACACTTTTTGAAATTGACTGCCATTGGTTGCTTCTGTAAAGAGAATGTTGACTGTATTCCTAATTTTATACCCAGGATTTGCCATCAAAGGTCTTTTAGTCCAGTTAGTGAGACAGGCACAAATATTTGAAAATTTCAGTGTCCTTACAAAGAAATCGCTGAGTCTTTGGCCATTTGTTAAATGGCTTGATTCCAGGAGAGGGAGCTCTGGGGTGGAGTTTTCTGGTGCAAAGTGAGGGCTGGACTTGAGGCAGGGTATGGCTTCATAGTCTCCCAAGGTCCAGTAACAGGAAAGCATGGCCAGATGGGCAGGGTTTCCTTTGAGGCCTTCTTTCTCTTTGTTTGCTCCACATAAATTTTAGGTTTCCTTAGAGTAAAGCCACCTCCATGAGTTGAGTTTCACTTTTACATCAGTGGTTCCTGACCTTTTCATGGCCTCCTCCACACTCTCGAGGTCCAGACCTGCATTTCCAATGGCCTGTGTGACATCTTCCCAAAAGTCGTGTCTCAAATTGGACTCAGTCTTTTCCCAAACCTATTTCTCCCCATGTTCCTTATTGCAGTGAATAGAACCCGTACCAACCCACTTACTGAGACCAGAAACCTCAATTCTCCAAGGCCATCCCTTCTGAGTCCATGGTCTCTTAGCACTGGGGGCTTCTCCTTCACATTTAATTGCCTCTTTCTCAATAAAGCACATGCTCCATGAAGCCAGGAGCAGGACCATTGTTAGTGTTCACTTCTCTCATCTCCAGTCCCAACACCATATTGAGCCAGTGACAAATGTTGACTTACTTGTATGAATTGAATTTCCTGTCTGTTCTGCCTTCTAAATATTTCTCTGGTTAGGCAGACCTCAGTTTAAAATCCAGCTTTGCTGTTTACTAGCTGGGTAATGTTGATATTTTAAAATTTTTATTTTGAGATCATTTTTGATTTGCAGAACAGTACTTTTAATTTCACTTTGCATCACTTTCTGAATCTGTCAAATGAGCATAATCAGAGTACCTACTTCACAGATTTGTGGTGGATTAAATGAAATAAAGCACATGAAACATTTTTTTGTGTTTGACATGTGCATACTCTATGCTGTTACAAAGTGAGGTTTGAAGCTAGGATATTTAAGGCCTTTGATGCAGGTTAAGAGGTATGTGTTTTATTTTTTAGAAGGTGAGGATCCATGGAAGTTTCCAACTCTATGGTGGAAAAACCATGAGCTCTGCAATCAACAGACATGGGTTCAGATCAGAACTCTACCACCTAATAGCTGTGAGGTCTTTCACAAAGGTTTTTCTAAGCCATTTTTAACCTCAGTTTTATAACCTCTAAAATTAGGGGCCACCTGGATGGCTCAGTCGCTTAAGTGTCTGCCTTCGACTCAGGTCATGATCCCAGGTTCCTGGGATCAAGCTCAGCATTGAGCTCCCTCCCCAGAAGGGAGCCCACTTCTTCCCCTACAATACCCCACCCCCTACTCGTGCTCTCTCTCAAATGAATAAATAAAATCTTAAAAAAAAAAAAACAACAACACAAAACTCTAAAATTAGGACCATAATACCTTGTAACAGGAATTGTAATACCTTGTAACAGGAATTGTTGTAATGTATAAAGAGACAGTATATGAAAAGTGTCTGACAGTAATTTGTTCTTTGGTTAAGTTACTTTCTTTCCTCTGGATAACCTCTGGGTTCCCTTGGAAAGAGATCTGTGGTCCAGGGTCTTATCTTTGGCTTGGCCCAGTTTAACATTTTCTTTTTCTTTTCTTTTTTTTTTTTTTAATTTTTATTTATTTATTTGACAGAGATCACAAGTAGGCAGAAAGACAGGCTGTTGGTGGCGGGGGGTGGGGGGGGAGTAGGCTCCCCACTGAGCAGAGAGCCCGATGCGGGACTCAATCCCAGGACCCTGGGATCATGACCTGAGCCGAAGGCAGAGGCCTTAGCCCTCTGAGCCACCCAGGTGCCCCCGCCCAGTTTAACATTTTCGTCAGATGCTTAAATGAAGCCTGATTTTCTAAATTTGCAGATGATTCAGTATTAGGATAGCTGGTACCGTAGGTGATGGAATAGAAGCTCCAAATGACCTCAACAGGCTGACATGGAAAATCAGGCATCTATCAGGTGGATGAAAACAGCCAGGAGCAAGGAGACCATTTAAAAGGGGATTCCACCCCCCCGGGTCATGGATGGAAAGGGCCTGAACAACGAAGGGAGTGACAGTGTCACTGTCCGTGACAATGAAGGGAGTTAACAGTTGGGGAGAACTTTTTTGAAAAATCACTAGAATATAGAGGCTAACTGGATAAATATGTGGATAAAGAAATGAATGGGAAATTTTCATTCTTGGTTCGTGGGAAAAAGGAGGTACCAGTTAATAGGAAGGAGGAAGTTAGGCAAAAGAATTGAGTTAGGGAGAGGAGGAGGGCAGGAGTCTGGTTTTGTACATGGGGTGTTGACTTTACCCAACAGGAAGTTGGAAAATCAGGACTGCAGCTTTGGGAGAAGAGTCTGTGTCTGGAAAGAGGCATTTGGGAGTCATCCACATGGAGGTGATAGTTGAAGCTGTGGGTGGGAGTGGAGGGGTGGCCAAGGAGTGGCCAGTGCTACTCAGAATCATTAGCATTGTTGGCTCTAACTTGAGATAAGCAGGATAAACAAACCCTTGCCCAAGTGGGAACTAGTTCTGCTGCCTTCCTCAGGCTGTTTAACTCATTCAAGCAAAGTTTTACAGGATGAAAAAATGACATACAATAATTTCAGATCTTAAAAAAATTGTATTTTTGATTTGCATATTATGACTTATTTTTAATTATGTAAGTAATACATTCTTGGTTGGGAAGAATGTAAACACTGTGTAAACACAGATAAAGTAAAAGCCCCCATTAATATTAACCCTTGTCCAATTTTACTTTGTTTTCCAGAAGCAATCACTGTTACAAGTTCAGTGGGTGTTCTTACAAACTTTTTCTAATGCATTTGTACATCCACACACATACACATATAGATATATGCTTGTTTATGTGTGTGGTTTTGTTTTATATAAGTGAGCTCATAAAATGTTTTATTTTCAAATTTTTACTTTATTTTTTCTCTTGAAAGTGTTTTATTTAATTAATTTATTTATTTTTAAAGATTTATTTATCCATTAGAGAGAGACAGAGAGAGAGTAGGGGGATGGGTAGCAGGAGAGAGAGAATCCCAAGCAGAAGCTCCCCATGTGGGTCTCGGTTCTACAACCTTGAGATCACAACAGGAGCCCAAATCAAAGAGTCAGACGCTTAACCAACTAAGCCATCCAGCTGTCCCAATTTTTACTTTTAAAAAGGAAACAATAGGGGTGCCTGGGTGGCTCAGTGGGTTAAAGCCTCTGCCTTCAGCTCAGGTCGTGATCCCAGGGTCCTGGATCAAGCCCTGCATCAGGCTCTCTGCTCAGGTCCCCCTGCCCGCCCCCCACCTCTCTGCCTACTTGTGATCTCTGTCTCTCAAATAAATAAATAAAATCTTTCTTTTAAAAAAGTGAAACAATATGCTCTGAAACTCTTTCCAGGTAAATTTGTCTATATCAGTCATAAAAAAAAAAAAGAAAAATCTGTTTTCCTGGGTAGAAATGTGCCATGTTTTATTTAATCATTCCTTTATTGATGGAATATACCATGTTTCCAACTTTTGCATCTGTCCATCCTGCAGATGTTGATTGCTTGTACTCTGTAGGGCACTGCTCAGCAGGTAGTAGGATATGTTGGTCAATATTAAGCCAGGGATTTGCAAGCTGTTGGGGTCAATGAGAAGCACATCCCCCAGGGGTGAACTATGAATATGTTATTAACGTTACGATAGGGCATTTCTTTGTCAGGCTCAGCCACTTGCTGTTTTCAGCCTCCTTGGTGCTTTAAGCTGGAGGAGCTGGAAGTCACAGGGAGAAAAGGAAAGGGTGAACATATGCTAACGAGATGGGGACTCTCACCTCCATCTCTAGATTCAGCCAAAGTTAGAGTGATTGATTTATTTGGGGAGGGGTAGGTTGGGTTTGAGAACTCTTTTTTTTTTTTTTTTAAACAAGCATCAGAATGAATATACAAAGTTTTAAATCCCCACTTGAGAGCTTCTGAAAGTATATCCCCATTGGAGAAATGGGTCCATTTTTCCCTTTTCTCTTGAGTACATGGGACTGAGGCAGCTCCAATGTAAAGGGAAAGGAAAGGAAGAAGAACCCCCTCTGTACCTGCTTTATCCCAACCCACCCATTCTCTTCCTTCTCCCTCCCTTGCTCTTTCTCTGGCTTTCCTGCCTTTGATGCTATAAATCATACCACATCTAGTGAGCAGATTTGGGGCACAAGTGTTTTATGCAGAAACACCAAGGCCCTCATTTTCCTTCTCTTCATTTTTGCTGCCTTCGCTCAGGACTCAGAGGAGAGTCCGCTTTGGGCTGCTATGTAGGGAATCATGCTGGTTCTTCTTCCTCCTCTTGCCTCTGTTCAGCACTGACTCAGCAGCTGGGTGGTCTGCCAGGCTCTCAGGAAGCATCACTATCCTAGGGTAAGACTGCCAAGAGCCGGGCTTCACAGGCTGTCCCGACTCAATGACCTAGGCAGCCGTGCCCTCTAGCATGTCTGACAAGTCTGGCTGGGCTGGGAAGTTTCTTGGGATCTCTCCAATTCCCCAAGCCAAGCCCTTCCCGACTTGAGTCCTCTGCTTGCAGCACAATGAAGGCTGGGGGATCTTTTTCATTTCACCTGTTTCTACTCCTAGCCAAGCCGAACTGGCCCTCGGGGCTGCTGGACTCCGAGGGGCTCATCTCCACATGGCTTCCGTGCGCATATGTCTGAAAAGTAGCTCTGATCTGCTACCTGCAGGAAAGTGGTTGCTACCCACTTCTTTAGGTACATGTCCCAGCCATTGTTCCCCTTCTGACCCCAACCTGTCCCCTGGTACCCCAGACACACTTGCCGTAAATACCTACTGCTTTCTCTACTTGGAGCTCCCCAAACACAACACATAGTCTTCCCATTCTGTGCCTTACCTTGGGTTGCTCACTCTTCCCCACTTGCCTTTCCTCTGTACTTTAAATTCAGTTGAGGTGTCACTCATTCTAGAAAGCCTTACCACACACACACACACACACACACACACACGTCTCCAATGCCATGTTCACCTCACTGACCTTGAGTTTTTCATTTAATATCTGGGTCTCCCACTCCAGTACGACAGTCTGGGTCATTTCTCTGCCCCCGGGGCTGAGCCCAGGACCTGGAATATACTGGGTACTCAGTTTATGCTTTTGAACCCAGATGACCTAGGGCAGGGGCTGTCTTTGTGGTTCTTTTAGGTTTGCCCACCTGAAAGATCCCTGACTTCCTAAGTCCCATCTTGTTACTTGAGAAATAATGCCTCATTAGTGAGAAAGCTCACTGAGAGGCTTTGCTTTATAACAAATAATTGTGTCACATTCTATTTGGACGGTTTGCAGGGTGGAGAATCCATTATTTTTAGATTCCAGACAAGTCTCTGCCTAGGAAGAGCGCAGGAGTAAGGAGGAGCCAAACCACTGGGTCAGGGTCACAGAGGAGGCTCCTTGAAGTGCTTCAGGTGTCATGGACTGCCCTTCCCCCGAACCCCATAGTAATCCCACCTAACCTGTGCAATCTTCCCCTTTACAAAGCACCCTGGCCAGAGCTGATTTCCTGTAAATCATCTTGGGAGGTAGAAGGAACCGATTTATGCAGAATTTAACAAATGAGGCTAATTCATTTATTCTATGAATATTTATTGAGTTCCTACTATGTCTCTGTTTTGGGAACATAGAAGTAGACAAAACTACTTTGCAGCTCTCAGGAAGCTCTGGTCCTAGTCTCAGGCTGCCAGTAAGTAGCATACAGATAAGTAGTACTTATAACTTCCAGTGGTGGTGATTACTCAGAAGACAATCAGGCAGTGTAATATGATAGAAAGCGATGGGTGGGAGGAAAGAAGGGCTGCTTTAGAGCTTGCAGAACATTTCCGAGGTGGTGACATTTGAGCTGAAATCTGAAAGGTGAGAAGGACCTGGCTAGGTGATGTCTGAGGGAAGTGAGGTGACTTGCTGAAAGTCCCAGGCTGGGGCTGGCCCTGAAGCTATGAAACAAACTCATTCCCCGATGTCCCTTGAGCACTTCCCTCCCTTCTCTGTCATGTCCGTGGACCCCGATGAGTATGTCCAGGACAAGCTGTGGGCAGGAAGGGGATGAGGCCTGCTAACATGTGCCAGGAACTCTCACTAAGCATGGACACTGTCAGCTCCCCTTGGAGTGTGCATTGGCAGTCCAGAGCTGAGGAGGGATCACCTGGGGGCCAGATTTCTTCCCCATTTCTCTCTCAGTAGGTTCCTTTCATAAGGCATCCCTTATGAGTAAACCTTACCTCTTTCCAGATCTGCAGGAAAGGGTATCACAAATTCCTTTACAAGGCAGCTAAGAAGTTAGCATCTTGCCCTGTTGTTGTTGTTGTTGTTGTAATAAAGTACACATAACATAAAATTTGCCATTTTAGCCATTTTTAAGTGTACAGTTCAGTGGCATTAAGTAGAGTCACAGTTTTGTGCAGCCATCCATCCCATCCATCACGAAAACTAGTTCATCGCCCCAAACTGACACTCTGTACCGTTTCAGCACTAACTCTCTACCACCTTTTTTAAGGCCCTGGTGGATCATGGGTAATGAAATCAGTGCCGTTACACAAAAGCCTCCCCCCCGGTGAGTTTAGCCTCCTCATGTTTAATACAGTATCATCGATGTAGTCTGAAGACAACTGGCACCAGAGTCACCCGGTTGGTTGGGAGAAGGGGAAGTGCTTGTTGAAATTTAGATCTCCCCTCTCCTTCCTGAATCAGAATCTCTCACTCAAGCCTGTGCATTTGTGCCAAGTCCCCCACATGATTATGCAGCTGATGTAAATGTGAGAATCACTGGTTTCAGCCCCATGGGAAGAACACGTGAGAAAATTATTAGCAAGGGCATAGAAGGCTTGCTATGGGGAAGTAGCTACCTGCATTTGAATATCTGCTTCCCCAGTGGAAAGCTGAATAATTCTGGGCAAGTTGCTTAATCTCTAAACCTGTTTTCTTATCTCTAAATTGGAAATTGTGGTCTTAGTACATATGTCAACAGAGTTGCTATGATGATTGAATAAGACACAAGATGCTCAGATAGGTGCCTCGCATGGACCTCCTCAGGTCTTGATGTGGGCCAGAGGTGATGACCCAAGAAACTGCTTTACACAGGATAGTTCTGTTTTCTTGAGGAATTATGGGTAAATGGATCAAAATTTGCTATTCCAAAAGTGTTTTGTCTTTGGCTGCCATCCCACTGCAGGAAAGAAGCCAGGGTTATTAGGATAGGACATACATAGTTATACTTATAGCAATTGATAAGGTAGAATATTTTTCTTGAAAAATCTTTTCAGAGATGGGTTCATGTGGAGAAATTCCTGAGAGAAATGGTTAGGTGATTAATAGTAATGCATGTAGTGCTTAGCTGTGGGAAATAATTAAGAAAATGAGGCTCTGGCACTTATCCCAGAATACTTACCACCACCCCACTTTGGAACAAGGGCAATTAAGGTTGTGTAAAAAATGTTCTGGATGGCTGGTGCAATAGTATCTTCAGAGTGAGTTGCAGTCACTGGTCAGAGAAACTTCCTGAATAGAGTGTAGCTCTGCAGAAAGGAAGGAAGAGGGGGCTCAGGAGTGATGAACAGGACACAAAAATGGGGGTGAATAGGCAGGTTCGGGGAACAACAGACCAGACTACCCTGGCTGAGGGGAATATCAGATTAGTGCATTGGAGAGTCTGGTTTTGATTAGATCACCTTCCAACTTGGCTCCATTTGGCCTAGTTTAATATTATAAAATATCGCCTGAATCTAGCAGATATCTCTTTGATAAATTTCAATTAGAATCTGTAGTTTTATGGACTATTTTTACTTAGTGCTTAGCATAGGATTTGGGACATAGGTGTTCAAAAAGTTTTGTTGAAAAAGTGAATGAATAAATCATACCCTTTGGTTGACCAGCCCTTGCAAGAAAGGTTGATCAGTTTGGAGGTTCTTGTACTCCAAAGATAGGACAGTATTACAAATATATCGAACAGGTGAGATTAGGCATGATTTAAGGGGGGCATTTTCCACAATCTCCTCCTTTTTAAAATAGTGTTTAGAATGTTGGGAAAGGGTGTGTTGATGTTTATATAGATCTCATTATGTCCAAAAGTTATTCCTTTGGACAATATAATATTAAAAGGGACAAGATACAAATGGAAAATATGGTAAAGTTTCAGTTCTGTAAAAGATATATATATGTTCATGGGGGGAAAACTGGAAGTTATAAGAAAATTAGGACTTACCTAGATCTTACCTCATGTTTTCTCCTTTATGCTTATCAGACTCTTTTTTTTTTTTTTTTTTTTTTTTTTTTTTTTTTTTTTTTTTTAAGATTTTATTTATTTATTTGACAGAGAGAAATCACAAGTAGGCAGAGAGGCAGGCAGAGAGAGATAGAGAGGAGGAAGCAGGCTCCCTGCTGAGCAGAGAGCCCGATGCGGGACTCGATCCCAGGACCCTGAGATCATGACCTGAGCCGAAGGCAGCGGCTTAACCACTGAGCCACCCAGGCGCCCCTGCTTATCAGACTCTTTAAAATTTTTCTACAGTAAATCTGTTACTTTTATAATCAGAAAAATACAACATGTGTTATTTGTTAAACAGTATAGAATGTGGTACAACACTCTTGCCAAAACTTGCTTTTTTTTTTTTTTTTTTTTTTTTTTTTTTTTAAGCTCTGGAACTTATAAAAACCACAACTGATACTTGGAATAATGATAAAGTGGTAACAAAAATGAACTCTACCTTACCAGTCATATGACATCATTGATTTACTGAGGAGCCCACACCACCCAGGTCCTGAGATTGGCCAACTCATGTCTCCTTGCTTCCACCCGCATATCCTCACCCTCCCTGCATACTGACTGCCCTCCATCACCTGTTGGAGGCTCATGAATGTCCTCAAAGCTGGTAATGCATGTCGGAGCTACCTTGCTTGCTTCAGATTGCGTTCTTTGCAAACAGCTCTGTACTTTGGGTTACACTGCCCTGAAAAATAGCAGAAGCATCAAGGTGTTGGCCTACAGACTAAAAAAATTTAACCAACTGAGCCACCCAGGTGTCCCCAGACTAAAAAAATTTAAATAACAGCAACAGCAAAATCCAAAAACGTATTTGCTTAGTTTTCTTTTCAATTAGGTACAAAGTATGAATAATGTTTCTTCTCCCTCTTGGATGATGACTTCTTAGTGAAAAATCCGAGGTAGAGCTAAAATGAACTTTGAGTGTTAATGAGGTATTCCATTTGCATTTTTAACCCTACTGAAAACAAGCCATTAGAATAATATCAGCTGTTTGTCAGCTGTTGGCTTGGGCTTTCACCCAGAATTTGATGTCACTGGTCGGCATCCATAAGGAACAGGAATTATTTGTAAGCTCGTTGACCAGAGGACCTCTGAAGATCTTCATTGTTATGGTGTTAAATATAATGCAAATATAAAAAAGAAAATGGCTAGAAATGGTTATCTTATGTATTAAGTATGTGGATTTAAAATGCTTTCCATCTGTTGGGGCTTTATGGGAGAGTCTCTATGAAACTGGAGAATTATTTAGTCTGGAAAACGTTTTACTCTGCGAGATGATGAAATGTAAGCTAGGTATCAGATGTGGGGGAACCAGGTAGGAGGGAGATCAAGCACAGCCATGAAGAAAAGAGTTTGCAGGAGCTGAATCATATCCCATTTTGATTAAATCAGGATCATTTTACTGAGAGACTGTAATGTGAGAATGTGCTAGGGTAGTGGAGCAGTTCTATTATGTTTATCTCATCCAGAGTGAGTTAGTTTTCATCACATGTATTTTTAATTCTTTGGAAAGACAATTACATTAATTGAGGAATGACTTATAGAATACCCGTTTGAAGAAAAAAAAACATTTAGTGAATGGGTGTGTTGATATTGCAAACTATCAACTAGTTAAAAATTGCTTATAATATGAGCTATAGGTACCCCAGCCAGAGGTGGCAGTTGGCTATTTGGGGAAGTCTGTTATATTTTTAATGCAGAAGAAGCTGCCTTCAAGGAAGCAGCTCTGGGTTCTTCCCTGTGTTTCTCTTCCCCTTCATTGCAGGGTTTCCAAAATGTCTGTCTTGACCTGATATTAGAACTTTCCAGCACCTATCCAGGATGGTCCTATTGATTCTGCTGCCATTGTGTTTAGCAAGGGTAGGGTAACTTCCACAACCTTCTATCAACCCACAACCTTCCATTCCATCTCCAAGACATGGCCCAAATTCCTTCCGTCTTCCATTTTCTCCCTGGCCTCATTTACCAGGTCAGAGTCCTCTTTTAAGGACTGTGACATTCTCTGGGAAGTCTTCTCTGATAAGATTTGAGCGCAAGCTGATTTCTGCCATCTTTTATCTTCACTTTTTATCAGTTGCACAGTTTGTACACACACTGTTGAATGATTCTTTCAATCTTTAACTGCCTGCCTGGATTATTCAGGATTTTATATTAGCTCATATCCTAAGTTTCTTCTTTATGGCTCTGTAACAGTGAAATTATTTTCTTGTGGGCAGGGGTTGTGCCTTTCTCTTCTTCTGAAGTCATCTAGTCCCTTGCACATATGTGCTAACACCCAGTAAACTTGTAGAGCTCAACTTGATAAATAATTCAGCTGCTTGCTCTGGATGCGATAAAAAATCACCACCTACTAACATACAAATAACATTCTACACAGAACAATACATGAGCAAGTATTTATTGAGCCTTTATTATTATAGTCCTCAGAGGGGATTTAAAAGAAATAAACATGGTTCTACATTAGGAGGGAGTATGTGATGAGTCTGGATATAATGATAAGAATAAAGTGTACCTTTTTTTGAGGGATTACCACCTCATAGGATTATTGTGAGGATTATATGAGAAACTATGACTCCTCCCTGCCTTCCATGTTACAGATATAAAAACTAAGCCTTAGCAAAGTTAAATGGAGATGAGATCCAAACTCAGATTGAAGGATTCCACTGTACTAGTGCTATGTCAGCACCATATTGTACAGTTGAACAGGTTGTTCAGTGCTTGGAGGTGCCTGGCCAAGAGCACAAATGGGATTGAAATGCAGCCTGCAGGTCCCTTGGGAAGCTGAAAGGGGGAAGTATACAGTTGGAGGACTGTATACTGTGTAGCACTTGAAATGTGGCTAGTGCAGCTTGGGTGCTGAATTTTTAATTCTACTTAGTTTAAATTAATTTTTTACTTAAGTGGCCACATATGGCTAGAAGCTACTATATCAACACAGGTCTAAAATTTAAATAAATGGAATTATTCAGTGCTTGGCTTCTTTCATATAACCTAATGTTTTTAAGATTCATCCATGTATGTTACATAATCAGGAGATCATTCCTTTTATTTCTGAGCAGACTTTGATAGTATGAATATACAACAGGTGGTTTATTTATCTTTTGATAGACTTTTGGGTCATTTCCCAACAGTTGGGGCTGTTATGAATAAAGCTGCTAAAGACATTTGCATACAATTCTATTTGTGGATATATGCTTTTATTTTTCTTCTACCAGTGGAATTTTTGGGTCATCTGGTAAATGTATATTTAACTTTGTAAGAAACTGCCAAGCTGTTTTCAAAAGTAGCGGTATCACCTTATATTCCCACCACAATATTCCAGTTTCTCCAAGTTTGCACCAACTTTGGTATGGTCATTTTAGTATTAGCTGTTCTAGTGGGGATGAAGTTCTATCTCATTGTGATTTTAATTGGTATTTCCCTGATGACTGATAACCTTGAACATCTTTTCATGTGCTTGTTGGTCATTTGTATTCTTTTGTAAGGTGTTTTTCAAACTTTTGCCCACTTAAAAAAAATAGGGTTGTTTGTCTACTTATTATTGAGTTATAGGAGTTTTTTATGTGTTCTAGAAGCAGATCCTTTATTCGATATTTATCTTACAAGTATTTTCTACCATACAATAATGGCTTGTCTTTTGAAGAGCAGATGTTTTTAATTATGTTGCAATTTATCAATTGTTTTTCTTTTGTGGTTTATACTTTTGTGTTCAGAAATTTCTGCTTGTTTCAGTAGTTGTAAAAATTTTCTCCTATGTTTTCTATTAGAAGTTTTATAATTTTAGCTTTTACACTTAGTATCCATTTTGTGATCCATTTTTAGTTAACTTTTCTTTGTGGTGTGAGGAAGGGATTGAACTTCATATTTATTTCATACAGAAATTTTGTTGATCTGTCACAATTTGCTTATAGGCTATTCATATATGTTATTTTATGAAAGATCTATTCAAGTCTCTTGTACATTTCAAAAAACTCGTGTTGTTAACTGCTTATTACTGAGTTATAAGAGTTTTATGTATAGTCTAGATACAAGAAGGTTTTCACATGTATGTTTTGGGAATATTTTCCCCCAATCTCTAGCTTGTCCTTTTGTTTGTTCTTTCTTTTTTTCTAGAGCAGAAGTTTAAATTTTTTTAAAATTTTGATTAAGTTCATTTTACCTTTTTTTTTTCCTTTGTGGTTAGTTCTTTTTGTGTCCTAAGAAATTTTTCTGTATCCCGAAGTCATGAAGATTTTTCCTGTTTTTTTTTTCTAAATATTTTGCGGTTTTAGGTTTTCATTTTAGCTTTATGATTCATACTGAATTAATTATTGTGATGGTGTGATACAGCGGTTGATGTTCATTACTTTTATTTTTGGATCCAGTACCATTCATTGACTATCCTTTTCCCACTGAATTACCTCTGTATCTTTGTTTAAAAGCCAAGTGACTGTATATGTGTAGGTGTATTTCTGGATATTCTGTTCCATTGATCTAAATTTCTGTCTTTATGCCAGTAACATACTATTCAGGTTACTGTGGCTTTGTAGTAGTGTTGAAATTAGATTGTGTAAGTCCCCCAACTTGTTCTCCCTTTAACTGTTTTTGCTACTCTTGGTCCTTTCCATTTTCCATGAATTTGTGAGTTTGTTTCAATACTTGAAAGTCAAACAATATAATTTACCAAGGAGAAAAATCATGCAGTCATCTTAATAAATGCAGAAAAAGCATTGGGCAAAACTCTTCTGTGATAAAAACTTCCAGCAAACGAGGGATGCAAGGGAACATCCTCAGTTTAATAAAGGGCATTTATAAGACACAGCTAACCTCATATTAAACAGTGATGTGTTAAATACTCTCCCTCAAAGAATGAGAACAAGGCAAGGTCTTCATATTTAATTTGGTATTATAATTGGAGATCCTCACCAATGCAATAAGGCAAGAATAAAAGGTATACATTTTGGAAAGGAATAAATAAAACTTTCTTCATTTGAAAATGACATGGGGGCGCCCGGGTGGCTCAGTCATTGGACGTCTGCCTTCGGCTCAGGTCATGATCCCAGGGTCCTGGGTTCTAGCCCCGCATCAGGCTCCCTGCTGGGTCAGAAGCCTGATTCTCCATCTCTCACTCCTCCTGCTTGTGTTTCCTCTCTTGCTGTAAATCTCTCTGTCTAATAAGTAAAATCTTAAAAAAAAAAAAAAAAAGAAAGAAAAAGAAAAAGAAAATGACGTGGATATCTGTGTAGAAAATTCTAAGTCATTTACAAAATATCTGTGGAAATAATAATTGAATTTAGCAAGGGTATAGGTTATAATGTCTAGACACAATAATTGTATTTCTGCATACTATCAACAAACAACTGGAAACTGAAACATAAAATAATTCCATTTATAGTAGCAACACTAACATAGAGACAAATTTAACAAAAGATGTGCAAGACCTCTGTATAGATAAATATAAAATACCACTGAGATAAATTAAAGAAAATATATGTGGAGCTCCCAGGTTGAACACATGGAGATTTGGGGAGGGTGGTGTGCTTGGAGAGGGCACGGATGCTACTTGCTATATTCCTGTATTTTGTCTTCTGCATCTCTTCCATGTAGCTTTTCCTGAGTTATACATTTATAATAAACCAGTAATCTATGTCTCAGCCTTTCAGCCATCGCTTTCAAAGTAACAAATTCATTGTGGAACAAAGTGACAGCAAATGTCAGATTCACCAGAGAAAAACAACTATCATATGATCTCCCTGATATGAAGAAGTGGAGATGCAATGTGGAGTGCTTGGGAGATAGGAAAAGAATAAATGAAACAAGATGGGATTGGGAGGGAGACAAACCATAAGAGACTCTTAATGTCACAAAACAAACTGAGGGTTGTCAGGGGAGGGGGGGTAGGGAGAGGGTAGTTGGGTTATGGACATTGGGGAGGGTATGTGATATGGTGAGTGATGTGAAGTGTATAAACCTGACAGTTCACAGACCTGTACCCCTGGGGCCAATAATACATTATATGTTTATAAAAAATTAAAAAATTATTTTAAAAAATGTCAGATTCTCTTCTCTGGGCTTCCCTGGTCTAACTGCCTTGGTAGCTCTTCAGCACCTTCATGAGAGGTTCCAGATAAACCAAAAATTGTTGAGGAACCACGAGCTAATCTTTTGTTTTAATAATTTATTAAGAGTTTATATTCAGACAGTACCATGCATGACTTGATTTTCCTGTGTCGGCTCCACAGAGCTGTGTGGTTGACTCTGCCACTGCCTCTACCCAGCCTACACAATTTACTCACCCACCATCCTCTGCTTCCTGTGAGCAAACACAGCTCATCTGTGTGACATTCCATAAGCAGCAGACACATTGTAAAAACAGCCTGGCTATGCAGCAGCTCTTTCATCTGTGACATGCAGAAAATAGTCGAGAATGGCTCCCCATCTCCCCAGGATCTATAGAGCTTGCTTGCTTGCTTGCTTGCTTTAATTTGCTCTTACATGAATATTACTTATAACTAAGACAACTGCTAAGCCCAGTTATCATACAACATGCATATAACACCCAGTGCTCATCACATCACGTGCCATCCTTAATGCCCATCACCCAGTTACCCAATCCCTCACCCACCTCCTCTCTAGAAATCCTCAGTTTGTTTCCTATAGTTAAGAGTCTTTTATGGTTTGCCTCCCTCTCTGTTTTTATCATATTTTATTTTTCCTTCCCTTTCACTATGTTCATCTGTTTTGTTTCTTAAATTCCACATATGAGTGAAATCAGATGATATTTGTCATTCTCTGACTGACTTATTTCATTGAGCATAATACCCTGTAGTTCCATCCCTGTCATTGCAAATAGCAAGAGCTCATTCTTTTTGATGGCTGAGTAATATTCTATCATATATAGACATCTGGGTTCTTTCCATATTTTGGCTATTGCAGACATTGTGGACATCGCTGCTATAGGAATTCTTTTTTTTTTTTTTGAAGAATACTGAAAGTATATTTAAAAATTAAATTCAGTTAATTAACATAATTAACATAATTTGTTTCAGGGGTACAGGTCTGTTATTCATTTGTCTTATATAATACCCAGTGCTCTTGTAATACATACCCTTCCCAATGTCCTTCATCCAGTTACCACATCCCTTCACCCCTCCCCTCCAGCAACCCTCAGTTTGTTTACTAAGATTAAGAGTCTCTTATGATTTGTCTCCCTGATTGTCTTTCACTTTCTCTCTTCCCCTATGATCCTCTGCCTTGTTTCTTAAATTCCATATATGAGTGAGACTTACTTTGCTTAGCATAATGCCCCGTGGTTCCTTCCACATCATTTGGATGGCAAGATTTGGGGTTTTTTTCATGGCCGTGTAATATTCCATTGTGTATATGTACCACATCTTTATCCATTCATCTGTCGATGGACATCTGGGCTCTTCCCACAGTTTAGCTATTGTGGACATTGCTGCTATAAACATTGGGGTGCAGGTACTCCTTTGGATCACTACATTTGTATCTTTGGGGTAAACACCCAGTAGTATAGGAATTCTTTTTTTAAATTGATGATGTTCTTAAGGATGAGACTAAGGTGTGGATTTACTATACTAGATAAAATGATAGTTCCTTTTATCTCCTTTTATCTCACGCAAAGGAGTGATATGATGAAAATAATGTTTGGAGAATATTTTTCTGCACTTGATCTTAACCAAAAGGCAGGCAAGTGGTGGGAAATATTTTTCTGAAAATCATATGGGTTGGAATGAAATAGGAGGAGGTTAGAATTAGGAAACTGAAAGCGCCTAAGCGCCCAGGTCCTAATGGACAAGGATTGGGTTCAAAGAGCCATGGAAAAGAAGGAAAGAATGAAATGTCTATTGAGACTATATACCTGGAAACTATACCAGAAATGTAGGTTGCAGGGTATCTATAAACTCCTTAAGTTGAAAGATGCAAGGTCTCTGTTCTTCACAAGCTTTCAATCCATGCAGGGGTCCTATATAATCAATTGCTACAATATGGTGTTTCATGACAGGTTGTACTGGTGAAATGTTCTTTTTGTGGGAAACAGATGAGAACAATTAATGCTGTCAAGTAGGTATCAGGGAGGGCTACAGAGGGGAGATGCCATTTAAGCTGGGCGAAGGAGTCTTAGCAGAATTAGGAAACAGTGGGAAGGGAAGTGCACAGAGGCATTAATGCTAGGCTGATTGAATACATAGCAAAAAGACAAGTATGATAGGATATCTTATCCTTGGGGGGTGTTGGTCAGTGGTGAAGCTGGAAAAAATAGACTGGGACTAAGTCATGGAGAGTCTCTTGCCACCTTCTGCTGCTCACTTTTGTCCCTTCTCATCTCTCTTATCAAAAACATGCATCTTTGTGTGCATGTGTGCGCATATACTAACTGCAGAAATTCTTGGCATGATTGTACTACAGTAAAGGAGAGGGAGTCCTGTGAGTGTCAGAACACTGCAATCCTATCTACCTCCAATCTTGGATTAAGTTTCTAATGTCTGTGACTCCACATTTCTGGGAGAACAGTAGGGGGTGATTTGCAGGCTGATCAGAGACTGTTTACAGTGAGGCTTTCCTTTCTTTGTGAGTTTGACAATTGAGAATTAACCTGTAATGAACAAACTTCTTTTGTGATCCTCTATTTTACTATATGCAACCTTATCAATGTATTAGTTCAAAAATATTTGCATAACTTTGGCATCTACCTATACATTAATTCCTGGTGTTTAATATACACAGAGTATAAAGATTAAATTGTCTCTGGGTTTTCTGGGTCACCAGTCTAGCCTCCCAGACTTTGAAACTTTTCTGATAAAGGGAGTGCAAGTCATGAAGGGTTAAGTCTGTGGGGTCTTGAAAAATGACCCAGATTAGTGCACCAGTGCCTTTGGGGAATGTTTTAAAAGCTTTGTTTCTTTGTTAGTTATGGAGTTTCCATCATAATATTCAGAGAAAAGAGGTCAGGAGGGAGTGGAGCAGCAGACATTCAGTGGAGAAGAGTGATGACTGACTCATCATGTAGGGTTTGGGTGTGGGTGTGCCTGTAGTAGGGAGAAAAAGGAGGAAGAGCTGTGCAGGCAAAATATTTTCTTTAATCTCTTTGCAGAGTGAGCTTTGTGGAAGAGAATGCACAAGTAAATAACTGTCTTATGGTTGTTTATCTGTCATATACATGATACTACAAGTGAGTCTATAAAATCCTTTAAGTTTGAAGATGAAATAGAAATATTACATCCCATTACCAGCTTTAACAGTTGCCCTAGTATTTCTCTTCATGATGGTGAAATTACTGAACAGCTTTCACTTTCTTTAATTGGATTAAATGGTCTCCTAAGAACTTCAAATGAATTCATAGTTATGCATTGTATTTTCCTACTTCTTTATCTTTCTTTACTCTATTCCTTTTACCCAAGGTCTCTTTTTTGGTTATGGATAAGAGTAATTGCTACCTCTCAGTAAAGTTCCAAGTTAAATTCCCCACCCTCAGAGCTTTACTGATTTCCTGGTCTACAACTACCTTGCTTCTGAACTTGAAATGTAACAGGTGCTTAGTAAATAATTGATAGTTGGGTCGCCTGGGTGGCTCAGTGGGTTAAAGCCTCTGCCTTCGTCTCAGGTCGTGATCCCAGGGTCCTGGGATCGAGCCCCACATCAGGCTCTCTGCTCCTCAGGGAGCCTTCTTCCTCCTCTCTCTCTCTGCCTACCTCTCTGCCTACTTGTGATCTCTCTCTGTCAAATAAAGAAATAAAATCTTTACAAAAAATAAGTACACAAATAAATAAATAAATAATAGTTATCTTATAGTTTTTGTTGTTCTTGTTATTAAATCCCACCTCCTTCTGACATTTACAATCATAAAAAACAATGTGCTTGTATTTAATATTTTTCTCATTTAATTGTTCTTTATGACACAAAAGATTTCATCTAGCCCAGAAACATAAAAGTGGAGACATACTGTAAATTAGTGAATATAATTTTCCATCCAATGCAGGAATTCTCTCTCTACAGCTTTTTTGTTATATTATATCTCTACTTTTCAATAAGCCATTCAAATACTCTGAGCATCACAAAATGGGGGTGATAACAGTATTGACCTTTATTAGTTAGGAAAAGGTTTGGATGTGAGTGACAGAAAACCTAAAATAGTGGTGGCTTAAACAACATAAAATTTTCTTTTTCTTCCCCCCAAATCCAGGAAACAAGCACCCAGGCCTCTATCTTATTTCTTTACTATGAAAGGTGTCCATTCTTATATTTACCTCAAGGTCTAATATGGCTGCTTGAGCTCCAGTCATCATGCCTTCCCTCCAGTCAGCAGAAAGGAGAAAGAGGGAGGAGAAAGGCACGTGTTTCTGTTCAAAGACACTTTCCAGAAATAGCAAACCACTTCTGTTTATTTCTAATTAGTAATAACTTAGTGACATAAGTACATCTAGCTAATAGTAAGGCCGATAGAGGGATGGCCATATGCTTGGCTAAAATTCAGAGGTTCTTTTACTGAGAAAAATGAGAACAGATTTTGGGGAACAATTAGTAGTTTCTGCTACTGATAATGCTATTATAAAAATTAAATGAGGTATTATGTGCTTAGAACATGTCTGACGTATGATACATGCTCAATAAGTAGTTATGAGCCATTACTTTTATAATTAACCATTATAGACAGTATTCATTCATTCTAATATTTGTTCAACACCTATCAAACACCTGCTATGCTAAACACTGTGCCTCTCTATATTTAAATCCCTCTATCAACAATGAGAAGACTGCCATCCAAGATAGCTTCTCCTTTATTAAACAGATCTACAAGTTAGAGAATACTTTATCACAGTAAGCCAAAGCATACCTCCCCAGTAATTCATTTGTTTTGGCCCTGATCCTACCTTTTGAAACAATATGTAACCAGACTATTTCCTCATCTCAATTCTTCAAATATATGAAGATGGCTATTAAGCCTTCCACTTAGTTTTTTTGGCTCTAACCAGGCATTTTATTGACTCATTTGTCTAGCACACATTTTGGCAAACTTTTTATATAAAGTGCTAGATGGTGAATATTTCTAGCTTTGCGGGCTATATGGTTTCTGTCACAGTTTCTCAACTCTATCATTGTAATGCAAAAGCAACAATATACATTACATAAATGAATGGTCATGGCTGTGTTCCAGTAAAATTTTATTTACAAAAACAGCAGGTCAGATTTGGACTTCTAGCTTGCCAGCCCCTGATTTAGCCCATGGAAATTTGTCTATAAGGTTATTTGTAACTTACATTTCTCTATCTTGAAGATAAAAACTTACTCTGTGTCACTCCTGATTCTTCTTAAACCTTTCATTTCTTTTTCTTGTCTTACTACTTTGGCTAGGATTTCTAGCACCCCTGGCATCATTTCTATAGCCATACTTCATGGCCAATCATTTCTCTAAACCTATTACTCATCCCAATTCATCTCTAGTTTGGAAATGCTACCTTGACAAATTCCTTCTTATTCTGCCATATTCTTAACCACATATCCTTTGATCTCTCTCAGACTGGTCCTTCTCTCGGCTTCCCTACAAACCACATTAAGAAAAGAAGAACCTTTTTCTCCATCTCTTTCTTCTTCAGAACTTTTAGACTGTGATCTTATTCAGTGCTTCAGGTTTTCTTCAGCCAGCTGTTTAATGCTACTTATAACTTTAACCTAACCCATCTTCCCTCATAGATGACCTAGGGCTAACCAAGAGGAGGTAGGTAGAAAATTAACATTTATAATTGACATATAAATTATGTATTTCATTCTAATGTTACAGAAATAAGAAGTATAATTTGGAATTGATCATATAACCAGCTCATGGTCATGCAGCTGGGATTCAGGGAGTCAGTCCCAGTTATAGAATTAAAATTTAAATTTGGGTGAACCTGGTGAGTGGAGTGGGGGCATCTTGCCAAAGTAAATTCAACACATGTCACCAACAGAGCTGCTGAACTTTACAAGGCATAGAATAACAAATATTTGCCCCAGACTTTTGGTTTCCAAAGCATTTTAAAAACATTTTATTTATTTGAGAGAGAGAGATAGTGAGAGAGAACAAGATCAGGGGAGAGAGGGAGAAGCAGGCTCCCCAACATGGGGCTCAATTCCAGAGTCCTGGGATCATTATCCAAGAGCTGAAGGTAGACGCTCAAATGACTGAGCGTCTCCAGGTGTCCTCCAAAGCATTTTCTCCACAGTCTGATGGAATAGGCGGTTTTATTTCTGTCTTATATGTGAGGAAATCAAACTAAACCCAACATGGTTAAAATATTTGCATGAAGTATTAGGGGCCTATGTCTTATTGTTTTTCTCCGTGAGAATCCACATTTGATCTTTTCTGAAAAGGATGCCCCGCCTCTTTATCTTGCTAATTCCTTTTTATCTTTCAAAAATTCAGCTTGATCACCATCTTTCCAGGAAACCCTCCCTGCATTCACCCCTGCCTTGTCCCCACTATCTGATTTACATGTTCTTTCTCTGTGTTAGCCCACATTATAAGCCTATTTATACTTTACCTTACCTGATGATTTATTAGCTTATAAAGAAATCAGGGGCAGATTCCTGCCTCACTTAGCATTGTATTCAATAAGAATTTTTTGAGTAAAAGAATGACCTGAGATGGAGTCTTTAGTCCTTGGTTGTGATTACAGCTGGAGGCAAAATGAAGATCTCAGCCTTCCAGAGACAAACTCAAATAAAAGAGGATCCTCCCAGAAATCATGGATCCCATCAGCTAGCAGACATCGGGAATTCAAACCCATGAGGTTTCAAACTAGGTAGTAAGAAAGCAGCATACTATGGTGAAGAGCATAGATTCTGGAGTCAGGTTTCTTGGGTTTGAATTCTGACTCCACCATTTTCCAGCAGTGTGATCTTTGGCAAGTGACTTAGCTTCTCTGTGCTTTGATTTCTAATCTGTCAAATATGGATAACAATAGAACTGATCTATATTAGTTCTCTCTTGCTGTGTAACAAATTACCTCAAAACAGTGTCTGAAAACAATAAACATTTATCTCACATTTTCTGTGGCTCAGAATTTTGGGAGCTGAGTGGTTTTGGTTCAGGTTTGTTCATGAGGTTCGAATCAATATGTAGACATGTAGACCATGACTGCAATCACATGAAGGCTTGACATGTTGGAGGATCCCTTTCCAAGATGGCTCTCACCAGTGGCCGTTGGCAGGAGGCCTCACTTCTTGTCACATGGAACTTTGCTTATGACATGGCAACTGATTTCCCCCAGAGCAAAGAAGGGGAAGAGCAAGGAAGAAACCCCAATGATTTTATGACCTTTTCTGATCTATTCTCAGAAGTCATAAACTGTAACTTCCAACATATTCTGTATTTTGGAAGGATGTCACTAAGTACAGCCCACATGCAAGGGGAAGGCAGTTAGGCTTCAGCTTTTGAAAGGAGGAATATCAAAGAATTTGAGGACATACTTTAAAACCATCATGCTATCTTGTAGGGTTGAGTGAGAATTACATGAGATAATAATTTCCAAGTGCTTAGAACAGAAGTTAAACAGCACTTGCCTTGAATTACCTTTCTCCCATAGGTGAGAAAGGACACATTAACAGTCAATCTGAAGGCTTTGGCTTTAAAAGTTACTTTAAAAAACAGACCAAAGATAATGAAATCAAGTTAGTGCCATAAGCCATTAAAATTATCTATATATTTCTGGGACACCTGGCTGGCTCAGTGGGTTAAAGCCTCTGCCTTCAGCTCAAGTCATGATCCCAGGGTCCTGGGATTGAGCCCCGCATCGGGCTCTCTGCTCAGCGGGGAGCCTGCTCCCTCCCCTCTCTCTGCCTGCCTCTCTGCCTACTTGTGATCTCTGTGTCAAGTAAATAAATAAAATCTTTAAAGAAATTATATAGTTCTTGACATGAAAAGCTATTCATGAGTTGAATTTGTAAAAAAAAATTTTAAAAAGCAGGTGTAAATCAAGAATTATAGCATGATTTGATTAGGTGCTTGTGTAATTATATACATGTATCTCTGTGTGTTGGTGCATAGGGAGCCTCCTGGAAGGAGTTTCCTCAAAGTATTAATAGTGATTATCTCTGGATAGTGGGATTTATGTTAAGTTGAAATTTTTTCTTTGTGCTTTTCCGCATTGTTTGAATTGTTTTACACTGAGCATATCTTCCCAAAAAATAATAGAGGCATTTTTCCAAAGAAAATAAGAAAGAAACCAAGTTAGAAGGAGAATGTGAAAGGTTTGTGGGCTGATTAACTCCCTGGGAAGTATCTGATTGATAGGGTGTCCTCTAATTTTTCAAGGTAATTATGAAGACTGCATGTGCTGGGAGCAGGTGAAAGTTTGTGATTGCACTTGAGGGTTACATACATAAGGGAAGAGGAGTTGCTACTTTTTTAGGACAAGAGGAAAAGGAAAAAGCAAGGGGAAGACGGACACCTACGTGGCAAAGGGCAAAGATAGGTCAAACCTGCTGTTGACAGCAGAACATGAATGTTCATCAGTTGTCTTGGAAAGGACAGCTATACGTACAAAGGAATGGTATACTTGTGATGGGCACCTATGGTCTCACAGTGCCTTGTATATCCTTGATAATTACACTTGCCATACTGGATTGAAATTTGTTCAGTTCTTCCTCTCAATATACTGGCAAGCAGGCCCTGGATATCTAGCCCATTACACAGTTCCCAGCATAGAACAGGGTTCAGTAATTTGGAGAATAAAGATAAGCTGAATTATTTTTTAATAATGCTCTTCATAAATTGAAAATTTTTATGTCCACTAATATTCACCTGAATAATTTCGTATTCAAATAAAACAGAGGGAGGGATGCCTGGATGGCTCAGTTGACTAAGCATCTGTTTCAGCTCAGGTCATGATCTCAGGATTCTGGGATCAAGCCCCACATCAGGCTCTTTGCTCAGCAGGAGCCCGCTTCTCCTTCTGCCTGCTGCTTCCCCCTGCTTTACTCTCTCTCTCACACACAAATAAGTAAATAAAATCTTTAAAAAAATTAAAAATAAAACAGAGAGAGTACACACAGAGAGTTCCATTTACCACATCTGTTCTTTGTTCATCTTTTCCCCTTTTTTGCCTTTAGATTATTTGAAATTTTTTTATGATTCTAATATTTTGACTTATTACCTATATCTTTTCTTAAAGTGGTTGCATTGGGACTTAGGGTATATGTCTTTAACTTATGACAGCCTGTGTTTAAGTAATATCATACCAATTCATGTAGAAAAAAATCTTGTAACTTTACTTCCATTCTCTTCTCTTGACCTTGTGTTTTTATTGTCATATATTTTTCTTCTGCATTTGTTAGAAACCCCATAATACATTGCTATTACTTTTGCTTCAAAAGATCAACTATCTTAAGTGATTTACAATAAGAAAATTTGTATTTACCCACATATTTAACATTTTAAATACTCTCTTCTTTTGCATCGATCGAGATTTCTATCTGGTATCATTTTCCTTCTGCCTAAAGGACTTCCTTTACCATTTCTTATATGCAAGTTTGCTGGTGATGAGTTCTTTCAGCTCTTGTGTGTCTAGAAAGTTTTTATTTTATTTTTGTTTTCAAAAGGTATTTTTGTTGGGCATAGAATTCTAACTTGGCAGTATTTTTTCTTTCTTTTTTCTTTTAAAGTACTAAAAGAAAGTACTTTAGAACTTTAAAGATTTACTGCACTCTCATCGGGCTTGTATTGTTTCTTATTTTATTTTATTTGTTCATCATGTAAGCGTACTCTTTAATCCCTATTTCCCCATCCCCCACCCACCTCCTCATGGCTTGCATTGTTCCTCATGAGAAGCCTGCCAACATTCTTATCTTTGTTCTTCTCCACTTAATTTGTCTTCTTTCTCCAATTTTTGTGGCCTTACTGAACTCTCAACTTTGTTTTTTCTTTAAATCAGCACTCTGTTGGGCCCAACCTGAGTTCCACTTTCCTCTCTTATGGCTAAAAGCTCTCAAGCTACAAACTAGGGCATTTATAGGGCTCACCTCATTTGTTTGTTTTTCCTTATTTCAGGAATCACTATTCTGTATTACCTGTTGTTTGATATCTAAAAACCATTATTTCATATTTTTTTCTGATTTTTTTTCAGTTGTTTAAGGTGGGGGGATTTTTCTGGTCTCTGTTATTACTCCACTTTAAAGGCTGGAAACAGGGGCGCCTGGGTGGCTCAGTGGTTTGGGCTGCTGCCTTCGGCTCAGGTCATGATCTCAGGGTCCTGGGATCGAGCCCCGCATCGGGCTCCCTGCTCTGCAGGAAGCCTGCTTCCCTCTCTCTCTCTCTCTCTCTGCGCCTGCCTCTCTGCCTACTTGTGATCTCTGTCTGTCGAATAAATAAATAAAATCTTTTAAAAAAAAAAAGGCTGGAAACAGAATTTCTGAAATATTAAATCAGAAAACTAAATACCTAAAATATTGAAAGTAGCTGTCAATTGCAAAACTCCTTCTTCAAAATTGATTCATATTTTGCATTAGCTTAGAATTATTATGAAGTTCATTTCAAAAATTTTATTTAGTGCCACAGTGTTTGACATCATGTCTTTTTCTTTCAGGAAACATTCAAACTGGAATTTTAAATCATTAGTAAGTCAGTGATGGATCAGAATTTGCAGAATGCAATCCTGAGTAAAACTCTCCAAAAGAATTACTTCAAATAATAGAGGAAAGAAAGTTGAACTGCCACCTTAAAACCCTGGTCTAGAAAAACATTGCAGACATCAGAAAGTAATAACTGGGGAAATTTATTTGGCTCTTAATGAATCTGAATCAAAAAAATTGTCACACTGTTTCTCAGAGGACTTCTGTATCTGAGAAATAATATTTTAATAATAAGTTCTTTTATAAAAATCTTGACATGATCACCAGAGAGGAGAAACAGTAATAGCTAAAACCTGTGTATGTGTGAAGATGACATCAGAAGAAATGGCAGCTTCTGTTCTCACACCTGTAACTCAGAGAAAAGTAACATCCACTCCATCGGCTATAGATGAAAGTAGTGAAAAGGTCTCAGACATCAGTGTTCTGAAGGCACATAGCATCAGGCAGAGTGGGCAGACTTCTACCACTGCACAGATGAACAAGCTTAACGAAGAACCTTCTGGAAGCAACTTGCCCAAGATTCTCTCAATAGCAAGGGAGAAAATAGTGAGTGATGAGAACAGCAATGAAGAGTGCTGGACAGAAAGCACACCAGTTTCTGTGGAAAACCTTAACATTAACCAAAACAACGTACTGACAAAGAGCCAGTGTTATGACACGTGTGATTCTGTCATGGAGGAAGACCCATATTTGGAAACTGGAATCCCATCCTCACTGGAAAGAGAGGTGTTCCCTGGAATTCAACTGGAAATTGATGGACCTCCCATGGACATTAGTCCCTTAGGAAGTCAGTCGGCCATCATAGAGACTGGCCAGGCACACCCTGATGGCAACACAGCAGCATTTCACTTTCACTATGAAGTTGACAGAAGAGTGTCAGATACTTTCTGTACCCTGTCAGGCAACTTGATTTTAGATGATTGTGGAAACTGTGTACCACTGCCTGATGTTGGTGGGGAGCAAAAGAAAAATTATGCGGCATATACTTGTAAACTTATGGAATTGGCTGAAAACTGTGATAATAAGAATGGGCAGCTGCAATGTGATCATTGTGACACCTTGGATGACAATTACTTATGCTTTGAAGGTTCTTGCCGAAGGGCCAGTGTGCTATGTTCAAGTGACAGCCTTTGCAGGGAGGACTTGACTAACAGTCCCCCTGCCAAGACTTTTCTGAGCCATTTTGAGGACTTCCCTGATAACTGTGAAGATGTAGAAGAAGATTTTTTTAAGAGCAAAAAGGAGAGGTCCACTTTGTTAGTGAGGAGATTTTGTAAAAATGACAGGGAAATAAAGAAATCTGTGTATACCGGGACAAGGGCAATCGTGAGGACTCTGCCTTCTGGTCACATTGGGCTGGAAGCTTACAGTTACATCGATCAGAAGAGAAGTGGTCTTTTATTGCCCTGTGGGAGAGTTCTGGAACAGCTGTCAGTGGTGGCGATTAGGCAGGATGGAAGCCAGTGCCTATCAGAAGCCCAGTGGTATCGGGTAAGGAGTTAAAGTTTCTTTTTGACCACTTCTTTAAACTTGATCTTTGAAAAATCCAATTTTCCATTGTTTTAATTCATGGAAAGTGTTAAGTTCTGTCAAACTGTGATTCTTCAGGGAAGTGTTTTGTAGTTACTAGAAACTAGTAGACCTTACAGATACTCCAATCGGTAGCTGTTAAGATTGAGTTGACTTTGCAATGATTTAAGTATATATGTAAAATACACATATATATGTCATCAGGAGTGCAGAAATTAGGCAGACCCCCAGTTTCCTGTATGTAGGATTATAACACAGACTCCTGATAGGGGGAAAGCAGCTCCACTGACTGATTAACTAGTCATGTCCTTTGGAGGTAGATGCTTATGTCTTCCTTCTGACATGTTTTTAGGTTGCAGGACCTAAAAGAATTTAAAGATCTGGTTTCCTTCATTTTCCAACCAATGTTCCCAGTATCTTCCCTTTTCCCCTTTTTTGTGCTATGGACCCCTTTGGCAATTTGGTGAAGTCTGTGGACTCAGAATAATGCTTTTAAATGCATCAAATGAAATAGAGTTTTAAAAAGGACACAGATGATGTGGCCATATGTATACATACGAGGAAAGGGTTTGAAATTGCGATATATAGCAGAGTAGGTGTTTCTTTATTAACACATTAAACAGTGGCATTCAGTGAGGCGATGACGACTGTAATTTCTAAGTGGTAAGGGATGTCAGTACGGAATGGTTTCCCTGTGACTTTCCCAGTTTAGCCCTGCAAATCCCACATCCAGGGAAACCTCTCAGTCCCGGGCTGACCAGGGCAGTTGGTCACCCTAAATATAAATATTCTTTTAGGGTTTTGACCATGACCATAAAATAGGGACACATCTGTGATTTCTATCGGTGATAAGATCACAGGTGCTGCTCCCGGTGCTGAGTCTTGTTTCCTATATTCATAATTGCAGGATGTGCCAAATGTCTAACTTTCACGTTCTAGTGTTTCCCAATTCCTTAAGACCTGGCCTTGTGAATAAATACCCAATCTAGAAGAACATGCCTTTTATTGAAACATAACTGGTGTATTTTTACTATCATTATCATCAGTCACAGGTGCTGATACTTACTGAGCATTTTACACATGCCAGACGTTGGGTCACATAATTTAAGTTTTTTTTTTTTTTTTTTTTTTTTTTTTTTGACAGAGAGAAATCACAAGTAGATGGAGAGGCAGGCAGAGAGAGAGAGAGGGAAGCAGGCTCCCTGCTGAGCAGAGAGCCCGATGCGGGACTCGATCCCAGGACCCTGAGATCATGACCTGAGCCGAAGGCAGCGGCTTAACCCACTGAGCCACCCAGGCGCCCCGGGTCACATAATTTATATACTTGATTTCATGCAATCCTCTCAGCTACCCTCCAGTATTGGTATGATCATTAACTTCATTGTATGGCTAAGGAAACAGAGTCTCGGGGAAGTCATGTGCCTCGGCCAAGGTCACTTAACTGCTAAGTGGTAGAGCTAGGATTGAACAGAAGACTTCTGTTCATTTCGGTGTCCATTGATTGAGTTGCCACACTCACTGATGCTTCTGGACTGGGCTGTGTTCAGTGTGGCAGTTCTAACCCTGGCTCTATGTTAGAACCACAGTGTCCAGGTCCTACTCCAGACCCTCTGAATCAGAATCGCTAGGGTCAGGCTTAGCATAAATGTTTTTTCAGAGTTCCCCTGGTGACTCTATGGTTCTGTGGAGTTGAAAACCACTGTCCAGGAGCTTTAACTGAGCTCTTTGCTCTTTGGTCAGGACGTTTAGGGAATATTTGCTCCATCCTAAAGACCCTGACCCTACTTAGGCTCTCAGGAGTGGCAGGGCTGAGCCAAAAGCCTGCCTGAAAAGGGATGACCCGCAGGCCATTCTTTCTATACATTCAACCTACCATTCACCCAGCAAGTTCCCAGATTTGTTTTTGCCACCTTACCTGATTCCTCATAAAACCTGAGTCACAAGAAGAGTGATATCAGCGACACATAGACTCCCCAGCTCTTCTGACTGAATTTTGCCCATGTAGGGAGAAAGGAGCTCATCACAGTAATGTGTCTTTCCAATTAAAAATGCAGGGATTTAAAAAATTCATGCACACCTGAAACTGAATGTTAAGAATGCAACAGAAATTTAAATGCTGCAAAGGGAATGGAAGCGGATTGGTTGAGAACTGTTATCATAGGCCACCGTCCCCTACCCCCACACCCAGTTACACAGGCATGAGGGTCATGCTTCTGCTATATATAATTGAAGAATAATTTCTGGCATGACCATACTCACTCCTCCAGTTTCTGGAGCCACTTCTTCTCCTGGGAATGTCCACAGAGCTAGGGAGCTCCAGTCTGCCAGTCTGCCCCTTTCTGTCGGTCAGAGCCCTGAGATGGGTAATTTCCAGTTGAAAAGGACCAAAGAGATGATGCAAATCATCTCTTCCTTTTTAGTCTCTGGAGGCTGGGAGAGGTTGCCACACCTCGGTCAGAGTAAACTCCAAGAAGTCCTCTCTCCTGTCTGACTTGGTTTCCAGGAGGCTGTGGATGTATTTATGAACCCTTAAAATGAAGCTGGGGGAAAGGGCTGACTGTCTTGTCCTTTCTGAAGGGAGAGTTCTGAAAGGGAGAATCCTTTTTGAATAGTCAAACTATACCACAGCAGGAATGAGTCAGTATTTTCTCAAGTATAGTATTCTTTCACTATCTCAGTTTTTAGTTTAGGGTCTGGTAGAAATCCTTCTCAGAGTTGCACAGATGAATTATAGCCACTTCCCCAACTCCTATAAGTGGCTTCTTTCACCTGAATAATGTGGACCTTGATGGAATGCTCCCATTCCTGATCATCTCACACATATCCATCCTGGTTCCCCAATCAGATTATAAGTTGATTAAGGTCAAGAAGTGGCCATACCTTTTATCTACTCTCCATGATGCAAGCCTAATGCCAACTAGATAGAAAGCAGGACAGTGTCATCTTAGGAACATGGTCTCTGGGGTGAGTCAACCACTGCGAGTCCACCATTTGCTGCTGGTGTGATCTCCAGCAAGTTCTTTACCTCTTTGTTTCTAATCACCTTATATGTAAACTGGAGGTAATCATATTTTGAGGGGGTTAAATGAAATGACACTGTGAAGTCGACAGCACAGTATCTGGCATGGAGTGGGAGCCACTGTTCTCACTCTGGCAATTTATTATATGCTTTGTCATGAACATGTCCCCACCTCCTTCTGCTCTTTGGAGCCTCTCCCATAGGGGCAGTTCATGGTGCTGTGCATTTGAATGTCTGTCTCCCTGTCTAAGATGCGGTAGCTTGTACAGTCCTTCCTGCACATTTCAAGAATGTGTTGTGTGTCTAGTTAGTTCCTCTGCCTCCCATGGAAATTTTTTTCTTGTATGCCTTCGTCAAAATGACCCAATTAATTTATGTTTGCACAGCTGTGCAGAGAAGAATGGGAGACATTAATGAGGATTAATGCTTGCTGACTGGCTAACCATATTGGTATCCTCCTCCCTCTGCTTGTGAGAAATGAAAACCCTGCCCCTTATCCAGTTTCAGCCACGTTCCTCCTGCTCTCCTGCTCTCCGTTTATTGGCTTCACAAGATGGCATATTTTGGCAAGCGGCTGACATCTCTAGGTTGAAAGTTGGTTAAGGGTGTTTTTCCTTTTAAAAAATTCTCTCTGCCAGAATTTTGGGGGAGTTCAGGGTACTTAGAGTTATTCTGAATAGGAAAGACATGAAGTTTCTGCCTGTGCTGCAATCATTCATGTAACCTGAGTTCCGTGTGCCTTGAGGGTTGGAGCGTGGAGGAGGGGAGGGTAGCCGGGACAGACAGGCCACCAGCTCCCATAGCATCACTTCACTGATCTCCCTGACGTGGTCCACAAGACAATTTACTGTATAACAATAGGTACAGCAAAATAGAAAACAATGAAGTTTCATTTTTTAAAAAAATCAGACTAGAAAAACTGTAAATTCGGAAGGAAAGCCAAACCAGCTCCTGTGTTGCTAGTTCTTACTCTTCTTTCTTCCTTCTAAAATGTATCTTCTTCATTTTTTTCTACTCTTTAGCACAGAGAATTAAACTACGGAGGCAATGAAAAATTTTTGAATGTTTAACATACATACCTTTGTCAGTATATATGTTATTGAGTCCATATTTTCTCTGCTGTGTGTCAAGGCACCAACCAATAATAAATTCGTCTTCCTGGTTGTAACTTTTTAGGGATGATCATATATCCATTGGGCCCTGCTGTCCAGTGTTGTAATAGATGGCTGCTGAAGTAGCAAGATATTTTATTTTCTCCTCCAGAAATTGGGTTCCCTACAGGTTGGGTACAGTGTGGACCTTGAAATAATTAAAATTTCACAGGGTGTGCAGGCTAAGTTAAATGTCTGGGCTTCATGGCATGCCAAGCCTCCTCTTCCATTACTAAGAGTTATGTCAAGTTCATGACATGGGTATGGGACGATGCTGGCCCCTTCCTGCTGAGCACAGTGAAAGGGAATCCAGCTCCCGGATGGACGGCCCCTGCACAGTTTAGTCACGTCTGGTACATCAGTGGAAAATGTGACAGGCTGTCAGAGGCTGACTCTGTGATGATTGGACAACTTTCCCTTATTAGCTGCATCGGGGCAGTTTAGGGTACATTTACCTCCACATCTTTGTAGTAACACCAGGTCTTTGACTAGGATTAGGCCAAAAAATGGAATGAAAAGGAAAAATGCTGACCCCGGACACTAATTTCAGGTGAATATATTCATGGCCACTGTTAATTCACACGGTAGCCTTAAGACAGTATCGGCACTAGTATTCCCTCCCCCCCACTTCCCCAGATGTCCGGCATAATGGGAATTAGCAGCTGGAAAGGCCTCATCCCTGGTAATGGGCCATGGTTAAATTGTGGCCTGAAAAGAATTGGAACCTGTAGGCAAGGATAAGATGATCAGATGGAGCCCTGATCTAATAATGCACACCCTCCATTTTTACACAGGAGGGTTTCAGTCTGCCCATAGAGTGACCTCCCATAGTCATGAATGCTAGTAGTGTCCCTCTCCTCTTGGTCCCCTCCCTGGCTGCTGATTTAAGTATAGCAGTCCCTCTAGGCCTCATAGACCTCCTGGAGTAGTGTGGAGGTTTCCTCCCCAGTGACCACAGGACTCAGCATCAAGGACTGAAGCATCACTGGGAGTGAGGGGTGACTATCCCCTGACCCTTCCATGACTAGACTAACTCATGGCTTAGGCAGGGCCCACCCTGAAAAGCTGTTCTCAGACAGCGGTACTGGGTCATTTCTGGTCTTGACGAGCCCTGTGACACCAATATAGTGTTCCGTCTATTGGTTCTTTTTTCTAGCAGCTGGCCTGGATGTGTTCAGAGCCTCAGATTACATATAGGTCCTGCAGAGCTCAGGCATCCAAATCCCTAACCCTAACCAACATTCAGCCCTTGAGCCCCTGCCCCATCCCTGTCATTTAGGCCATCACCCCTCAAGCGCTTAGTCTTCAGCAACTCAGAGACACTATCATCTTTCAAAGGTAAGGAGAACCCATAATTTGAATCCCGATAGTAGAGCTCTTTGGAGGCAAGAAGAACTTCTTTGATTTCTTCTGTTTTTAATAGAGTTATTGAGATATAATTTTATATACCATAAAGTTCACCTGTGTAAAATGCAAAATTCAGTGTTTTTTAATATATTCACAGATATGTGCAATCATCAACACAATTTTAGAAGATTTTCATCACCTCAGAAGGAAACCCCACACCCTCTAGCAATCACCCTGCATTCCCTTCATCCTGCTTCCCTTCCACCACCCAGCAGCATCCACTAATCTCCTTTCTGTGCCTATACATTTCCCTATTCTGGACCATCAGATGAATGGACTCATATAGTATGCACTCTTTTTTGACTGGCTTCTTTCATTTAGCTTGCTACATTTTAAAATTTTAATGCCAGTGTAGTTAACACAACATAATATTTTTAAGATTCAAGGTACAGCCACTCTGTAGCATGTATAAGAACTTTGTTTTTTACCTCTGAGTAATACTCCGTTGGGTGAACATACAGCATTTTATATATCCATTCATTGGTTGTTGGACATCAAATTCTTTCCACTTTGTGTCTGTTATAAATAATGCTGCTATGAACATCCATTTGCAAGTGTTTGTGTGGATATATGTCTTCATTTCTCTTGAGTACATATCCAGGAGTAGAATTACTGAATTATGTAACAGCGTTTAACTTTTTGAAGAACTGCCAGACTGTTCCTCAGCAGCCGCACCTTTTTACATTCCTACTAGCAGAGTTCGAGGGTTCCAGTGTTTCTACATCCTGACCAACATTTCTTAGTGTCCTGTTTCTGCTTATAGCCATCCTACTTGATATGAGGTGATATCTCATTGTACTTCTGATTTGCATTTTCCTGATATCTAATGATGTTGGGCAATTTCCATGAGCTTATGGGCCATTTGTACATCTTTGGAGAAATGCCTATTCAAATCCTTTGCCTATTTTAAAATTTCTTTTATTATCAAGTTGTTTACATTTTGGATTTAAGTCCATTATCACATAAATGATTTGCAGTCTGTGTGTGTGTGTGTGTGTGTAGGTATGGATATGGATATAATGAATGCAAGTCAAGAAAGTAGTAAAGAAGGCTTATAATTTTAATGCACAGTGAAATTTGTTAAATATTTTCTTTGGATATTGATCTCATTCTCAGTCTTTTTTAAATTTACCCACCCACCCATCAACAGTGGTCTAGTCAAGTTTTTTATCTTCTTCTCCCCCAAATTCTTTCCAGACTCCAGTCAGTGTAGTCTCTCCCTCCTCTTCTAAAAGCTTGTATTATGTAGGCCATTTTTCTTATTACCTAAATTCTGTTCCCCAGAGTGGTGGCTGGGAACCAGATTGTCATCTGCAAACTTGTGCATTACACTCATGGCATCCAAGGCAGGGCTGGTTGAGAAGGGCACCACTTTATAGTAGTGTACTTCATTATGCACAAGTGGTGGACCAGGCCTAGGTTGAGGCAGACAAGGTGCCTGGGTGGCAACTTTTAAGAAGGCACTCAAACTCAGGGTCTCAGAAGTGCCTGCTCTCTACTTATCAGGGAGTACCTCCTTAAGTTTTGAGCTCTAGGCAACTCACTTGTTTCATCTTAGTCCCAGTCCTGGGTAGAGGGTCTATAAGAGTCTGTGGTTTAGAAATGCCTGTCATCTTTTCAGCTCAGGAATGGCTTGGACTTATCCCTTCATAGACCTTCATGCAGATACTGTTAAAATACAAGCTAAAAATGGTTCCTCGTGTTTAAAGCAATAAAAAAAAAAATAAGAGAAGAATAATATTTCCTGACATCTAAAAATTATATGGAATTGAAATTTCAGTGTTCACAAATGAAGGTTATCAGAACATAGCTGCATTCATTCCTTTTAGTACTCATGTATTTTCTGTAGCTGCTTACTCCTTGTAACAGCAGAGTCGAGGAGCTATAATTGAGATTCTATGGCTTGGAATGACTAAAGTATTTATTATCTGGTACTTTAAAGTAAAAGTCCCCCTGGTTTAGAACATCCCTCTCTACCTGGCTAGTTTCTACCCATTCTTTAGTCCTGAGCTTAGATTTCACATCCTGTTGGTGGTCCTCCCTGTGGGTCTCTCCCCCACCACGGACCCCAATCCAGAGTTTCACTGACAGTCAGTGTTAATGCATATTTCTTGAGTGACTCCTTGAATTATAAATAAAGACAGTTTCCACACATTGCTGATGTCTCCTTCTGTCCTTCCCCAGACCCAGTTCGGGCTTAATAGCTGGCCTCCCCCTGAGCATCAGAGCTTGGAAACACTTTGAGCAATACCTAGAATAGAATCAGAATTTTCCATTGATATTCAGAAGGGTCTTTTTCAGTCCTGTGAACCTAGAGACCCATGCTTGTCACCTCCACAGACTTGGCCTGAAAGACAGAGAGGAAACATTTTTCCGTCTCCTTGCCCCTGACCCTCCATTTCAATGGCTGCAAAAACCCCTTGGGAAAGTTGCCAAATGTTTTGTGTTCACAAGGCAGGCATCTGAGACTGCTATTGTCTGCAATGGGCCAGAAAGTAAAGAAGCCCCCTCCTCTCAAGATCCTGGTGCTCTGTCCCTGTCCTTCAGCACCCCCAGTCTTTACAGGCAGAGATTTCCATCATAGACCAGAGGGAATCTAGCTTCTGTTTCTCAGTGGTGGTCAGGGTTGGGGTTGGTGATGTGAGGAATAGGGATAGCATGCTGTGTTGAAGAGATCATTCTTGAGTTTGGAGGTATTTGATCAGTGTCTTCAATCCATCTGACCTCCAGGACTCTCATTAATAAACATGGGTCAGCCCTCTCTCTCATACACACATACCCAAAATAAGACCTAAGTATCAATTCCACCTCGCCCATTAACTGGTTGTATGACCTTAAGCAAGTCACTGTAGGACCTGAGATTTTAGTTCCTCTGGGTATAAAACAAAGTTAGGTTGGCTCAGTTGGTTAAGCATTTGAGTCTTGATTTCAGCTCAGATCTTGTGTTGTGGGATCCAGCCCCCCAACCCCCATCAGTGTCTGCATTCAATGTGGAATCTGCTGGAGATTCTTTCTCTCCCTTTCCCTTGGTCCCTCCCCCTGCTCATGCTCTCCAAATAAATAAATACTTTAAAAAAAAAAGTGAGGGCAGACATGTATTCACTGTCTGTCAGACACTGTTGTATAATTTGTATATATTAGTACATTATAAGTTATACATTTCTTCTTAACTCTGAAAGCCCAACAGTCTGTGATTTTCTGATTTAAGTCTTGACCCTGGGTTTATGGTTGAGTAAATATTCTACCTCTCCCAGCAGTGCCTCCTGGAGATTTGATCTGGAGGGAACACTCATTCTCCAGCCCTTGCAGCAGTGGATGGGCCCAGGAGAGGTGCCTCTTCATCAGTGGCTGAGCCCTGCAATGTCTGTAGCAGGAAAACAGCAAGCACTTGGTGGGCTCTTACTGTGTGCCAGGCACTGCGCTTTCCAGACATGACCAAGGTCACACAGTGTGAGGACTCCAACCTGGCTTGGGCTGCCTCCAAAGCCCAGACTCATAACCACTCCTCAGAGGTTCCTCTGGAAGATTCTGATGTAACTCATCCCTATAACTTGGCAGAGGTTCTGTTCCCTTATTAAAGTGAGCAAATGTTGAGCTGGATGAGCCCTTGAGCTGTTTCTGTCTTCAAATGTGATCTGGGTGTGACCTTTGGATGAAATGGGAGAGATGAGAAACAATACCAAATCTTAATGTGAGGGGTGTGTTGGCTATTGAAATGGCTAAGATTTATTTTTATGACTCAGCCTGCTAGGGGGAGGAAACCAAGCCCGAAGGTTTGAATTTTTTACTGAATTGCTGTAATTTTGAAGTACATTTTGAAAGTTTTATAAGTAAGTAAGCAAGAACAAAGTCCAAAGCAAACTGCACACATCTGACTCAGAATCTATAGTTTATTCATGATCATGCTGAAATGACCCAAACTGTTGGGAGCATAATTTAGTATTTTTCCATTTTAATTTAAAGTTTTCTGTGATCTTCAAGGGTTCTGACCAACTGACCTGAGTATGAAAACATTACTCAGAAACATTTCTTTCCATAGTCACACCATTAAAGTGAAGTTTTCACATCCTTCACAGGGCTGTGAGGCTGGAGAAAAAAAAAAAAAATGGGGCTGGTTGTGTAGTCAGATGCAGGGCAAACATTATAAAATGTCCCTGCAATTATAACTTTTCTCCTCTTACTCCAGGCTCTGAGGTTTCAGCATGAGGTACCTGGAGGGAAAGAGGATTCTGAAACTATTCTAGCGGCAGCAAAACAAAGCTGGAGTCAGCTATTTCCTTTCAGAAATGCTGCAAGCATCCAGGGGAACCTGCTTACTGAAACCTGACCCTTTGGTTTCCCCATTGTGATGCTGGCCTAGTTTTCATAACTTCATTTTCAGCTTGAGATTAGGTGACTTTTATCACCGACACCTACTTCAATTTATCCCTGTGTTTTAATAAAATAAGGAATCAATTTGTCTGTATACCCTGTTGAGTAGCCTAGCTCAGAAAATTTAGCACCAAATTATAAATGGTGACACTTTAATAGTGAGTGTGGATGTGTCTTGAGAGCCAGCATGTGGGAGTTTGGCAGTTGGAAAACCCCATGGCTTCACTTTTTCCAGATTGTGTACCCTTCCATCAAATAATTTCTTAGCCTTGAAAAACTTTTCTATAACAAGGGAAATGTTCATTTGAGCTCGAAATTGGTGAATCCAAAACTTGTTTAGTAGCAAATTCATTATTTTTCTCTTTAATGGGGCCAAAGAAAATGGTCTTGGGCCCTGAATGGACCAGCAAGTTCTCCTTTTGATGGCCACATACCAAATAAGGACACCGTAATGTGGGTATGACTCTGCCATGACTAATATTTTGTGAGGATAATGCCATTATTGTGGCGACCATATTTTCCAAATAAAAAATTGGGAACTTTTTACTGAGAGGAGAGAGGCGCAGAATATTTGAAATTGAGACTGACTCAGGAAATCCAAAATGATTGGTCTTGGAGTTGCTGTTGATCACAATATAAAAGAAAAAGAACATGAGTGAATTAGAGCACATCTATTTTGTTGCTAGAAAAATCAGGAGCTTCCAAGTGAATGACTTGGTGTAGTGGTTGCGAATGTGTTGTAAAGACAACACATTAGAAGCCCAGAATGGAATCCAGTGAGTGTTTTTCTCACAGTTTTTTGCTTTTCTGTATTTTTTCCAAGTATTTGGTAGCTCCTGTGCCTTGGAAGTATAAAGGTAGTAAAATAGATTTCTTTGAGATACTTGGATATGCTCAGCTAAATAAGGGCTGTCCCTCTCCAAGAAATCACCTTGAAAAGCAGACTCCATTTTCTGCTTGTGCGACCATTATACAAAATGTCTTAATCCTTTGAGCTTGGATTGACATTTTAGAAACAGTCCATTCAAGCATCCTAGCTAATGCTGGTTCAGGTCAATGTTGATTTATGACTGTGAAGGATAGGGTTGGTTTTATTAGGGGTCTTATAAACAGATTGGCAGTAAAAGGGGGTGTCTGGAAATGTTTTGAGCAAAGGTAAAATTTTAAGTTCTGTGTACAAACTAGAACACAAACTTAGTCATTGCTTCATAATCTCACTCACTGTCAAGGGGTGGTTCAGAGGTACCTATAAAGCCATATGACCCTTTGGTTTGGACTCAGCCTCATGAGCATGAAGCTCATGCAAGAGGTGAGATTGAAATTTAGCTCCATCTCCCCTGCCCTTTTTGGACAGGTGCCCTTGTACAGAGCACAACATGCCCAACCATACAAGGTAATCCTGGGGAGTACCATGTGGAAGACCATCAGAAAAGCTACTGAAGACCAAAGCTACAATTGGATTTTTTCTTAGATTCATATATAATGAATCTCTTGGATTCGTATATAATGTGCTCAGCACAGTGAAATCCATTAAGTTCCACGGGTTTGAAATATAAACAAATAGTGTGAATGCTTTTATAGATAAGTATAAAATTAGTGTTTGGTAACTTCATGAACTATGGAATTCTTGAGCCTGAAGGCATATCTTCTAAAACCTTATTCACTCCCTCATTTATGGATAAAGTAGCCAAGTCCCTACAGAGTGGAAAATACTTGACCAGATTCATGCAGCTAATGATAAAGACACAGAACTAGAATTGGATCTTTATCTCTCAAATAGAATAAAAATATATGATACAGCCTTTCACATAGTAACTGCTCTTATTAATGCCACCTGATTCTGAACCCCTGTGCCTTTGTGGTTCCGGGGAGACGTGGATTCCTGATATGGCACCTGCCCTGGCAGAGCGCATGGTGAATGATGGTGGAGGCCGATGTGCCTGTGCTGTCTTTCCTTTGTTCCACGGTTTTCCCAGATTGTAAATGACCGTGGTTAGTGCATAGCTTTTTCTGTGTTCTCTAGTCCATTCCAGTTTTCACAGCTTATCCTATCTTCAGTGCTTTAAGGAGCTGGCTCATCTTGTTGCAATAACATTGTCAGTTCTTTAAGTACTCCGAGGTGCCCTTTAAATTTGGATGAAGCCAAGTTTTGTTGAGTTCATTTCTCCCCTTAGTCTAGTTTCTTTCCATCTTTCACTTGGCAGGTAGCTCTCTCTGGTTAACGACCAGTTCTTCAAAGCATACGGAGCAGCCATGGGATCCCTCCCAGTCTCTCAGGAGAATATTTTCCCGTGTTCTTTTTCCCTTATTTATGGGAAGTAAAGCCAGTGAGAGACACTGAGCCCAGCAGGAGGGGTCAGACTGGGCCCAAGGAATTGAGCCAGCAATCCCAGGCTCATAAAACATTAGCAGTAGAAGGGCCTTGGAGACTGTCGAGTCCAACTCTTCATTTCACAGAGAGGGAAACTGAGGCTCAAAGGAAGGCAGTGGCCGTGCCTAGGTCTACTCAGGCATTAGTTCCACAGCCAGGCCTGGAATCCGGATTGCTCTCAAGCCAACTCTCCTGCCTGGTGCCAGATGCCAAACACTATTTCTGACCCACAGGCGAGGAGCTCAGTTGATTGTCTTGTAATGGTTAAGTTATTCAAGCTGTAAGGCTCCATAGTAGTTAAGTCAGCTCTGGAGCCAAATTGCCTATGATCAGATCTGACTCTTTACTTACTCACGCTGTGACCTCATGAAAGTTACTTAACTTCTCTGTGTCTCTATTTCCTTACCTCTAAAGTGGGGACAATAATTTAACCTACTTCCTAGAATCGTTAGAAAGATTAATAGGTTGTTATATGTTAAATGTTAACATATAATGTTCTAAATGTACTAATGTTCTAAATGTTAACAAAAATGTTCTTAGTTTTAAAGCATTTAGAACAGTACTTGACACTGCTGTTGTTTTCTTTTTGATTCATAAGCCTCAGTTTTTAACCAAAATTCTGTATTATATCTCCTTAAATAATCAAAGTTTTCTCTAGGAACTCTGGTGGAATAACTCTGAATTAGGGATATAGTCTCCAAGTGCTGTAAGAGTGGGAGGAGAGTTTATGTAGTCTAAGAAGGCTTCCTGGAGGATGTGGGATATCATTTGAGCTCTGTCAGGAGTTAGGATTCTTCTGCGTGCAGTGGGCAAAACATTCTGTCATAAGAAAATTGACCACTTTTCTCCCTTTGCAGAAGTGCATCTTTGATTTACTCCAAATGTCATGTTGATTTCAGAGGCCTTCTGCTATCTTGCCTTAGCCATCTTCCCCCAAGGAAATTGTTTCATATGAAATATAAAGTGACATAATTTCTCTCAATAGAAATTTTCCTGTTTTGTTTTCAAAGCATGTTTTTTGAAAATTGCCTTCTATACTTTGTAAAAGGTTGTTGGCAACATCTCTTGATGTAAAGCAAAAAGGACTGGTTTGCTTGTTCATATAGTTGGCTTTTAATAATGAAATAAGGACCCACTTAACTGATTATATGAAACTAAAGCTAGGAAATCTTTCATCTCGCCTGTGAGTCCCCTCTCTAGGCTCTCCCAACCTCAGTCTGTCCAGGTGCCATTACCTGAATTCTGTTTCCAACATTCTCTTACTTTCTTTTGTATGCAGTGTTGTTGTATCTACATGTGTGTTTAGAACTACATACTAATACTAAATACCACTATATCTTATATTTTAAAATAGTTAATTAGTTGTATGTCACATGACCTTCAGCTTAATATAAAAGACTATGCATTTTTTAAGAAACAAAACAAAAGATCATAAGGGTGGGGAAGAGAGAGGTAAACAAAAAACAGACTCTTAACTATAGACAACAAATTTGCTAGTTAGCAGAGGGGAGGTGAGGATGGGTGAGTGGAACAGGGGATGGGAATTAAGGAGTGCACTTGTGATGAGAACCAGGTGTTGTATGGAAGTGTTGAATCAATATATTGTACACCTGAAACTAATATTACACTGTTAACTAACTGGAATTTTTTTTAAAGATTTTATTTATTTATCAGAGAGAGAGAGGGGTGGGAGAGAGCGAGCACAGGCAGACAGAATGGCAGGCAGAGGCAGAGGGAGAAGCAGGCTCCCTGCTGAGTAAGGAGCCCGATGTGGGACTTGTTCCCAGGACGCTGGGATCATGACCTGAGCTGAAGGCAGCTGCTTAACCAACTGAGCCACCCAGGCGTCCCAACTAACTGGAATTTAAATAAAAACTAAAATAAATAGATAAATAAAATAATAAAAAATTTTAAAAATTTAAAAATAATAGAACTATGCATTTTAGTTTTAGTTGTCTTGAAATTTTCATAAAAGCATAGTATGTGTAAGCTTTTTACTTTTTATGCAATATATTTCAAAGTCTTATTTATACTGTTGTATATTGTTTCAGTTTGTTTTGATTGCTGTATAACCCTCCTCTGTGTAAATATAGCATAGCTTCCTCATGTATTCTCCAATTGATATACATTTAGATGTTTTTATGTTTGTATTATTTTAAACAGTCCTTCCTTAGCTGTTTTTCTCAATGTTGCTTGTTATACATGTCCAACATTTTCTCTTGGACATATATCCAGGAGCAGAATTGCTGGAGCATAGGGCATGTGAATATTCAGTTTGGAAGATAGTGATAAACTGTTTCCTAAAGTGACTGTACCACCTTAGAGTATATGCCCTGCCCCTCCCCCACATCACCTAACCTATAAAAAATTCTCGAAACCTGAATCCTCTCTAATATTTGTTATATTCCAACTTATTTTTGCCATTCAAGCAGGTTTAAAACATTTCTCTGGGGTTAATTTGGCATTTTCCTGATCACTAATAATGTTAATAATATCTTCATATTGTCATCGTTGTTTTGTTCTTTTTGTTTTTGTTTTTAAAATAGCCTCCACACCCATCACGGAGCCCAACGTGGGGCTGAAACTCACTATCACAGATTGAGAACTGAGCTGAGATCAAGAGTCAGACACTTAACTGACTGAGCCACCCAGGCACCCCATCATTGTTTCTTTTTCTATGAAATGCCTTAGATCTTCTGCTCATTTTCTGTTGTGTTGCTTGTGCTTCTGATAGTAGTTCTTTAAATATTCCTGATATCTGTTTTTGTTTGTGTGTATTACTAATATTTTTCCCACTTTTAATTATTTTTGTAAAATTAATCTTGATAACCAAAATTTTTAATTTTAATAGTCAAATTTATTAAAGTTTTTATTTTATGGTCAGTGCCTTTTAAGAAATTTTTCTCTACATGAAGTCTAAAAGATACTCATTTGTATTGTTTACTAGGAATTTTATTTTTGACAATTTAATTCCCTAGTCTGTTTAAATCCTTTGTATGTGGTGTGAGACAGAGATCTCATTTTAATCTCTTTTCATATCAATATCCATTTGTCAGCTCTAATCTGACTTGCCATCTTGTTATATATCAAAGTTCCATACATGCATCCATCTTCTCTGAGCTCCTAACCTAGTTCTTTGGTTAGTTTATCCATTATTGTGCCAAGGGTGTATACAGCTTCTTTTCAGAATCCTTACTATTCTTTACCCTTTAATCTTTGCTCTGATGATGATAATGGTGATGATCATGACGGTGACTGAACCATCACATACTTATAGAGAAATATGCAAACAATATGAAGTGAAACACAGTGATGTAACTGGAACCAAAATCAACAAATGAAACATTAGCACCCCAGAAGCCTTCCTTGTATCACCCCTCAGTCTCTCTTTTTCTCTCTGTCCCCCAAAAGTGACTAGTCTTGTCTTCTTTTTTTTTTTTAATTTTTATTTTTTATAAACATATATTTTTATCCCCAGGGGTACAGGTCTGTGAATCACCAGGTTTACACACTTCACAGCACTCACCAAAGCACATACCCTCCCCAATGTCCATAATACCACCCCCTTCTCCCAAACCCCCTCCCCCCAGCAACCCTCAGTTTGTTTTGTGAGATGAGGAAGTGGTGATGCAACATGGGGGCTTAAGTGGGTACGAGAAGAATAAATGATAGTCTTGTCTTCTAATGCCATACATTCATTTGGCCTATTTTTGAGCTTCATATAAATGAATTCATAGGAGGTGCCATTTTGTATGCTTTCTTCCCCCAGCATTATATCTGTGAAATTCATCCATGCAGTTGTAGTTTGTGTATTCTGATTGCTGTTTACCATTCCATTCCATTTCATGAAGATCCTACTCTTTATCCATTCTACTGTTAACAGCCATTTGGGTTGTTCCCAGTTTGAAGCTATTATGAATAGTACTATTCTGTTCCCTGCCAGTCTCCAAGCCCTTGCCTGAGCTGATTCCCTCTTCCCGTCATTCTTCCATTCCCTCCACTACTTAAGACCCTGGCCATTTTACAAAGCCTTGGGAAGTAGATCTTGTAAATTTTGTAAATTGGGATGGGACCATCCCAATATACCAAGTTACTCTCTGTCAGGGCATCTAAAATTGTAGCCTATGAATCGAACCCTAAGTGCAGCACTTGGAAGGTTTTTTGCAAAGGAGGAAGAAGGAGGAGGACAAGGAGGGCAAAGCTGAGGGGGAGGAGGAGGAGAAAAAGAGAAAGTTTTACAAAGCAATTAGTATCTAGCAGATAGATAGGAACTAATCAGGTCTAACTACCTGCCAAGGAAGAATTTGAAAAATTTTTTCCTAAGTGTGTAAACATTGAGTTCACCTGTAGCCATATGCAAGGGAAGGATGGAGTAAAGTCTTCCTAGAGTTTGTGTAAGTCAAAGAGATAATTGTGATAACAAATTTCCATTTCATCCTTCTTCAGAAGAAAGTGTAGGCCAGGTTCACAGCATGATGTAATGGAGAAAATGACCAAGATTGTTAATGACTTATGTGCTTCTACCCTTAACTATTGCTAGTTTATGGGATGGGATACTTAGAAGAAGCTGAAGCAGATTATTAATATTTAGTTGACTTTAATGCTGTCAGATGGCTAGGTAATGGAACTTGTTAAAAAGATTTCCTCAATTACTCTTTCAGATTAGGGACTTTGGGGACTAAAAGGCCCTGTGAATTAATAGTGGTTTGAAATGCATCATTTTCTCACAATGGCACAAGGATCTGAATACACTTAATTAGAAAATCCAAACCAAACAAAAATAATGTAATACTGATTTGTTCAACAAGTAAAAAATGCTCAGATTCAAATTGGACATGACATTTGAACATTATTTAATTCATTCATTTAATCAACAACTATTTGTCAAGGACCTGCTTCTATGTACCAGGTACAGTTAAGGAGCTAGAGAAATAGTGAACAAAACAGAAACATCTCTGTACTGGTGAAGTGTGTTAGTTGGGACATAGGTTCTCTGTCTTTAATAATGACCAAAAATAATTGTGGCTTAAATAAGATAGACATACTTTTTTTGGTCACTTAAAAGTGGTCTGTGGTTATTTAGAAATTTTATCCTACAACATCATCCAGGGGCCCAGGCTCCTTCTGTTATATTTCCTTATCCACATGGTCCAGGTGGCTCAACATTGCATCCATATTCTCAATGGCAAGAAGAAGAAAAGGAGGGGAAAAATGGCATGCCTATTCCTTTCAGAGGACATACCCCAGAAGTTGTCCACATAACTTTCTAAAACATGCCATTAGCCAGAATTTTGTTAATGGTCACTACCTCGCTCCAAGGGAAGCTGGGAAATGGAGTCTTGATTCTGAAAGATCATAGAGATAAATTCAAGTGTGTTATGTTTATGGCAAGATGTATACTGGAGGACTAGTAGTCTCTGCTGCATTCTACTAAAGAGAAAAACACATTAGAGAAAAAAACAAATATTATATAATCAGATGATGGTATGTGATAAGTAAAGCAATGTATAGAAATAGAGGATAAGGGAGAAGAAAAGAGATGCTATTTTAATAAGAGGTAAGAGAAGAATTCTCTGATGAGGCATATAGAGAATATGTAACTCTTACATTTCTAAATGTTTCTTAAGCTCACGAACTTGCAGAGTTACTTAGAAGAAACTGAAATCATAATTGTAGAAGAGAATCACAGTTTTTCAAGAGTAAGAATCATGCTTCATGATCTTGCCAGCTGCCTTGGCTTATCTGGGTGATCAAACTTCTGCTCCATCATTGTAGCTCGTTGTAAGAGAACCTGATCCATCTGAAAAACAGCTATGTTCATCAGAAGGCTATGTCATTCCGCAAATACTGGAGATGAGCATATGCATCCCAGAACAAGCCAGAAATTTCTGATTATGTGGTCAAACACTGGGTAGTGCTAGAGATCAGTAGGCATTATGAAAGTACATTCCTCATCATGAGACCACTGAAATTGAAACTTAAAGTCATCACTAATATAAAATAAACCTGGATGGAAAAATGGAAATGTGCTGGGACTGAATGGAGTCCATAGTGCTTGAAAATCATGTTGAACATCAATATTCTCCTCAACATGACTGAAATTGAACAATGACAAGGAAACATACAGAATCACCAGTAGGCTTATGGTCATCTGACTCACTTCTTGAATGTCTTTGTATTTTTTTAAATATTTATATGTTTTATTTTTTAAAAAGATTTTATTTATTTATTTGGCAGACAGAAATCACAAGTAGGCAGAGAGGCAGGCAGAGAGAGAGAGGAAGGGAAGCAGGTTCCCTGACATGCAGAGAGCCCAATGCGGGGCTCAATCCCAGAGCCCTGGGATCATGACCTGAGCTGAAGGCAGAGGCTTTAACCCACTGAGCCACTCAGGCACCCCTGTCTTTGTATTTTTATATATTATCTCCCCAAGGCATTAAATTTTTAAAAAGGTAATACATATTTCTTATAGAGAAAAAATGGTGTGTAAAATCTTAAAAGTGATTGATTCTTTGTTCCGTAATCTCCCCCGCCCTTATTTTACCCTCAGATTAACAGTTTGTTGCTTCTGGCTTCAGACCTTTTCCTGAGAATTCTATATAGGTTTTAAGCTTCTTGTTTAACTTTATAACTCTTCCTACCTGGGAGAGTGCTTTGCATAGAACATGTTCTTAGTACATATTGATTGACTTGATTAGTGATTGATTAATTAGAGTTCAGGAAGGAAAATGCCCAAATGGAAACCTAGAGGCTTTGGGAAACCAAGAGCAATATTTTTGAAGTTGCCTTTGACAAGAATTATTGCTAATAACCTTTTAAGGAACACCCTGAGTGCTATTTTTCTACTCCCTCCTTCCCTCTTAGTACAAAATCATGAAGACATCATAAACAAAACCTTGAGAAAAGCTTTGTGTGATTCCCTCTCCCACATCCTCCTTAGTGAAGAGCGTGTGGAAGGAGGAGGTGGGCACGACAGGAGAGGGGCCTAGCAGAAGATAAATCTTTAACTTTGTACCGGCTGACTCTAAAATTTGCTGTGGGGTGTTTTTATTGGTAATTTCTTTTACAGATGTTTTCAGAGAAAGTTAAATTATGCTGGCAAAAACACATCTAGACTCCACACTGTAATTTAAACATATTGTATTTTATTTCCTCAAGCAAAAGGGCTGGCAACTCTTTTTTTGTCCTTCCCTCATTCTTTTTCTTTTTAATTAAAAAAGGAAATGGACCAAAGAAAGTCCAAAGTGTCTTTTCCTATCTAGACTGAAAGAATTAGTTATTGCTTTGGGAATAAAGGTAGTGAGCATCACGTCTCATTTCTAGTTAACCAGTAGTTGCCTTTAAATATAAAGAACAATGACTTTGGAAAACTAAAAAATATATAGTTTTAAGGTGTGATTCATATTATTTCCCCAAGGTTTTTTATCTTTTTTAATCCTCCAACTCCATGACTAAACGTTTATTTGGCACTTGCAAACTGAAAAAGTCTGGGCTGCAATAAGCCATTTGCTGTTTCTGATTAATTGCCATGGATATGCCTTTCATTCCTCCCAGTGAACCTGAAGTGTACTGTCTTGAGGAGTGCTTTCCGAAGGGAAAACTTTTGGAAGGCCTTCCTTTTCTTTGGGTTTTCATAATAGTGGAATGTGTTATACAGGCAGGCAAGTGAGCAGTTAAGAGCGAGGCTCTGGAAGCAGGCCCTGTTCCACCGTTAACTCACAGTGGAGCCTTCAGCAATTTACTTGATCTCCCTAAGACTTAGTTTGTCTCACCTGTAAAATGAGAATAATGGAAATAACACCTAATTCAGAGAGTCATGAGGTTGGATATCTGAAAAAACATTAAACATAGCACGTGGTAATTGTCCCAACAGATTTCAGTGGCTGCTATTGTGATTATGACCTCTCTCTCTGACTGTCACTGCTACTCCTAATGGATTGTGAAGTCCCGTGGTAGAGTAATGTGCTGTGTCTGAGCAAAATATGTGCACATTACTGGTATCTTATGTAGTACATGTGACATTTTTACCCTGTTAAATGAGAGTTATAGCCCATTGCCAATCCTAGATTGTAGCCCTCCTGACCAGTCCTGTGTACTAGTTTTTGCATTGCATCTATCAGTAGACCCTCAGGATGGCTTGCATTGAGCAGGTCCTGGAGAAGGGTTTCTTCCTCTCTTTCTTTCTTTCTTTCTTTCTCTCTTTCTTTCTCTCTCTCTTTCTTTCTTTCTTTCTTTCTTTTTCCAGAGGGAGAGAGGGTGGGTGGGGGTTGAGGAGCAGAGAGAGAGGGAGAGAGACTCTTAAGCTGGTTCCATACCCAGCACAGAGCCCAGTGCGGGGCTCAGTCTCACAACCTGAGATCATGACCTGAGCAGAAGTCAAGAGTTGGGCACTTAACTGACTGAGCCACCTAGGCACCCCTCAAGAAGAATTTCTTGAATTGCACTGGGAAATTCTAGGTGGAAGCTGGATTCCAGCCTGCACCAGAGTAAAGGCTCTGTCTTAGAAATATCCTCACAGTTGTTGAATGAAAGCCGGGGAGGGCTTTAGGATTTTGCATTCCAACCCGAACTGGGGCTGCCAAGGTGCTAGTCACCATAATAAGAGCCAGCCTTCCAGTCTCTGAATAAAGTTGAAAACTAGAGCAGATTTGGAAAGCAGAAGTAAGTCTCTTTTACAGGGTGGCCAGATTAGTTTTTTTCTTTCTTTTTTTCTAAGTAAATATTTTTAATTAGAAAAAGTAAATGGAGAGACACCTGGGTGGCTCAGTGGGTTAAGCCACTGCCTTCGGCTCAGGTCATGATCTCAGGGTCCTGGGATCGAGCCCCACATTGGGCTCTCTGCTCAGTGGGGAGCCTGCTTCCCCTTCTCTCTCTGTCTGCTGCTCTGCCTACTTCTGATCTCTCTCTGTCAAATAAATAAGATCTTTTAAAAAATAAAAAAATAAAAAATAAAAATAGAAAAAGTAAATGGACAGAACTTGAGATTCAGAATCAAAATACCATAATTCAAGTTGAAGAAACAGGGAGTAGGAGTGTCCATACAAACGATCAAATCATCAGGGAAAAATGTAAGTCTGAGAGTCTCAGGATATAATTAAGAAAATCTTAAAATGTGAGTGGTGGGAACAGTCAGCTCCACAGGATTCAACTGTAGATGATATCAACCTTACTGATCTTTCCAGTCAACAAGGATGAAATCAAACCTAAGTAAAATGAAAAAATACAAAATCTCTGTCCAGTCTATAAATGAAGAGGTGGCAGATCCTCCCTGCTAACCCTGAGCTCCTGGAAGTGTTTGGGGAGAAAGAGACCATGCTAAATCCAACAGATTGTTCCCTTTCCCTCTGCTGGCCAGTGCTCCTTCCCCCAATTCATCTCCACTAAATCTTAGATTTCCTTCTTCCCCTCAGACCTCTGTTTTTCTGGGATTTCAGTTAAGAACTGCAAATATCCTCAGAGAGGAGCTAAGGTGGTGCAGTGGTAGAGGGACTCTGAGCTTGATTTGTCCCTCCAACACAGCTAGATCAACATCCAACTATTTAGAACAACTAGGAAAATGATCCAAGGATTAGGAAAACAGTCTGCATAGTTGGAAGGAGAGAATACAGCAGATGTGAGGCTTATCTTAAACAGATGAAAGCACACCTAGTTAAAGTCCCACACACTCCCCATTACAAGCAAGGAGGACCTCTGTAGAGGACAGAGCAGTGGGAAAGAGAAGCCAAAACACAACAGCAGAGTGTACAGAGCATACACCAGAAACACTTACTGAAGTGTTTTTTGTTTTTTTTTTTTGTTACTGGTTTGTTTTTTTTTTTTTCTTTCTTCTTTCCTTTTCTGGACAAAATTGCCAGACAGAGAAATTCACCCCAAAAGAAGAAATAGGATGTTGTACTCACAACTAGGGATTCAATCAATATGGATACAGATACAATACAGATATAAGTAAGATGTCTGAACTAGAATTTTTAAGAAAATGATTATAAAGATACTAGCTTGAAAAAAAGCTTAGAAGACACTAGAGAATTTCTTTCTTTTTTTTTTTTTTAAAAAAAAAAAGACACTAGAGAATTTCTTATTGTAGAGATTAAAATCAAGTCAGGCTGAAATATAATGCTAAAAACTGAGATGCAGTCCCAAGTGGAGGCCATAAAAATGAAGATGAATGAAGCAGAAGAATTAATCAGTGATATAGAAGATGAAACTATGGAAATGAAGCTGAATTGAAAATGAAGCTGAAAAGAAGAGCGAAAGAAAACTATTAGATTATGAAGGTAGACACAGGGAACTCAGCGATCCCATAAAGTGAAATAATACCTGAATTATAGGAGTCCCAGAAGAAGAAAAGTGGGCACAAGGGCAGAAGATGTATTTGAATAAATTATAACTGAAAACTTCCCTAATCTGGGGAAGGAAATAGGCATTCAATTTCAAGAGGCAGAGAGAACTCCCTTCAAAATCAACAAAAATAGATCAATACCTGGACATATAGTGAAACTTGCAAATTACAAAGGTAAAGAGAAAATCCTGAGAGCATGTCTGGGCAAGAGGCCCTTAACCTATAAGGGCAGATACATAAGGCTAGCAGCAGACCTGTCCACAAAAACCTGGGAGGCCAGAAAGGACTGGCATGATATATTCAGTGTACTTATTGGGGAAAAAATGCAGACAAGAATACTTTATCCAGCACAGCTGTCATTCATTATAGAAGGAGAGATAAAGAGTTTCCAGGACAAACAACAACTAAAAGAATTTGTGACCACTAAATCAGTCCTGCAAGAAATATCAAAGGGGACCCTTTGAGTGGATAGAGAGACCAAAAGGAGCAAAATTCAGAAAGGAACATAGACAATCTACAGGAACATCAACTTTACAGGTAATACAATGACAATAAATTTATAACTTTTGGTAATTACTCTGAATGTAAATGGACTAAGTGCTCCAATCAAAAGATATAGGGTATCAGAATGGATAAAAAAACAAGACCATTGGGAAAATGCTGTGTACCAGAGATTCATTTTAGACCCAAAGAAACCTGCAGATTGAAAGTGAGGGTGTGGAGGACCCCTAATCATGCTAATGGACATCAGAAGAAAGCTGGAGTGGCCATCTTTATATCAGACAAACTAGTTTTTAAACCAAAAACTGTAATAAGAGATGAAGAAGGGCACTATATTATAATAAAGGGATTTATCCAACAAGAAGATCTAACAACTATATATATTTATGCCCGTAACATGGGAGCAGCCAAATATATAAATCTGTTAAAAACAAAACTAAGGAACTTGTTGATAATAATACAATAATTGTAGGGGATCTTAACACCCCACTCACAGCAATGAACAAATCTTCAAAGCAGAAGATCAACAAGGAAACAAGGGCTTTGAATGATACAATGGACGAGATGGACTTCACAGATATATTCAGAACATTTCATCCTAAAGCAGCAAAATACACATTCTTTTCAAGTGCACATGTAAATTCTTCAAAATAGATCACATACTGGGTCACAAATCAGGTCTCAACTGGTACAAAAAGATGGAAATCATACCATGCATATTTTCAGACCACAGTGGTATGAAGCTTAAAGTCAACCACAAGAAATTTGGAATGATCACAAATACATGGAGGTTAAAGAACATCCTACTAAAGAATGAATGGGTCAACCAAGAAATTAAAGAAGAATTTTAAAAAATATATCAAAGCAAATGAAAATGAAAACACTGGAGTTCAAAACCTTTGGGATGCAGCAAAGGTGGTCCCAAGAGGGAAGTATACAGCAATACAGGCCTTCCTCAAGAAGCAAAAAAAGTCTCAAATATACTGGGAAAAGAACAGCAAATAAAGCCTAAATCCAGGAGAAGAGAAACAATAAAGATTAGAGCAGAAATCAATGATATATAAATTAAAACAACAACAACAGTAGAACAGATCAACAAAAGTAAGAGCTGGTTCTTTGAAAGAATTAATAAGATTGATAAACCCCTGGCCAGACTTATCAAAAAGAAAAGAGAAAGAACCCAAATAAATAAATCTGTGAATGCAAGAGGAGCAATCACAACCAACACCAAAGAAATACAAACAATTATAAGGGGATGTTGTGAGCAATTATGTGCCAACAAATTAGGCAATCTGGAAGAAATGGATAAATTCCTAGAAACATATAAACTACCAGAACTTAAACAGGAAGAAATAGAAAACCTGAACAGACCCATAACCAACAAAGAAATTGAATCAGTCTCCAAAAATCTCCCAACAAACAGGAGTTCAGGGCTGGATGGCTTCCCAGTGGAATTCTATGAAACATTAAAGAATTAATACCTATACTTCTGAAACTGTTCCAAAAAAATAGAAATGGAAGGAAAACTTACAAATTCATTTTATGAGGCCAGCATTACCTTAATCCCAAAACCAGACAAAGACCCCACTAAAAAGGAGAATCTGATCAATATCCCTGATGAACATGGCTGCAAAAATTCTCACCAGATACTACCCAATAAGATCCGACAGTATATTAAAAGGATTATTCACCACAACCTTGTGGAATTTATTCCTGGCTGTAGGTGTGGTACAACATCTGCAAATCAATCAATGTGATACATCAGATTAATAAGAGAAAGGATAAGAACCATATGATCCTCTCAATAGATGTAGAAAAAGCATTTGACAGAATACAACATCCTTTCTGGATAAAGACACTCCAGTAGGTAGGGATACAGGGATAACTTCAACACCATAAAAGGGGACCCTTTTACATACTTCAACACCATAAAAGCCATATACAAAAGACCCATAGCAAATACCATCCTCAACAGGGAAAAACTGAGAACTTTTCCCCTAAGGTCAGGAACACAACACAGATGTCCATTCTCACCACTTTTGTTTAACATAGCACTGGAAATCCTGGCCTCAGGAATCAGGCAACAAAAATAAATACAAGGCATCCAAATTGGCAAAGAAGAAGTCAGACATTCACTCTTCACAGACATGATACCCTATGTAGAAAACACAGAAGACTCCATCAAAAAAATTGCTAAAATTGGTAACAGGCATCCAGCAAAGTCACAGTATACAAAATCAACACACAGAAGTCTTTTGCATTTCTATACATTAACAATGAACCAGCAGAAAGAGAAATCAAGGAATCAGCCCCATTTACAGTTGCAACAAAACCTACAAATACCTAGGAATAAACCTAACCAAAGAGTTAAAAAATGTGTGCTCTGAAAACTATAGAACACTGGTAAAAGAAATGGAGGAAGCCACAAAGAAATGAAAAAACATTCCATGCTCATGGATTGAAAGAACAAATACTGTTAAAATGTCTAGGTTACCCAATGCAATCTACACAGTCAGTGCAATCCCTATCAAAATATCATCAGCATTTTCACAGAGCTGGAACAAACAACCCTAAAATTTGTATGGAACTGGAAAAGAACCTGAATATCCAAAGTATTGTTGAAAAAGAAAACCAAAGCTGGAGATTTCACAATTCTGGACATTAAGATGTATTACAAAGCTGTAATAATTAAGGTAGTATGGTACCAGCACAAAAACACATAGGTCAATGGAACAAACAGAGAACCCAGAAATGGACCTTCAACTCTATGGTCAATTAATCTTTAGATAAAGCAGGAAAGAATATCCAAAGGGAAAAAAGACAGTCTCTTCAGCAAATGGTGTTGGGAAAATTGGACAACATGCAGAAGAATGAAACTGGACCACTTTCTTAACACCATACACAAAAATAAACTCAAAATGCATGAAGGACCTAAATGTAAGATTGGAATCCATCAAAATCCTAGAGGAGAACACAGGCAGCAACCTCTCTGACCTCAGCCACAGCACTCTCTTTCCACAACCACCTACCCGCGATGAAGGATTAGAGACCCAGGAGAGGTGGAGGGTGAAAGGCAAGGAGCCTGCTTCCTGAATCACCATGTAGAAATCTTGCTGAGTGCTTGCAGGGGACTGTGTGGGCATGAAATAAACTGTTACGAAGGCTTTGAGAGTTCAGGGATTCAGGATTTATCTCTTACAGAAGGTAGAATTACCTTATCCATTAATAACATTCCCTTATAGTGCTTTAGTCTATTGGAGCAAACAGATGAAAATTAAATGACCCCCCCAAAATTATTCAGGTGGAATTCAAATGCCAAAAGTCAAAAGAATGAATCTTTACCTTTCAGAAAAGTAAAGAACAAACCTAAATAAATGACAGAGTCACTTTTGAATAGCTGAAATTTGAGAGCTATGATCTGGTGTGATTTTATTATGGAAGGAGGCTATATAATAGTGAGGATAATACTTGGTCCTATATCATAGGGTTCTTCTGAGGACTAAATTAGTGTTATATAATAAATAACCTAATAATTACACATATAAATTAATAAAACATAAAACATTGCCTGAATCATAATAAACATTTATTGTTTTTGTTGTCTTACTTTGAGTTATACTTTCTGCATTCAAATCCCAACTCTGCCTCTTTCTTATTATTAAGTAACCTGGGCAGGTTACTTAACCTTTCTGAACTTTGATTTTGCCACCTATAAGTAAGGATGCTAAGAATACATACCTCATAGAGTTATGGTAAGGAGTAAGGGGATAATTTATGATCTCCTTCTCAGTGCCACATGTAGTGCATAACAAATTAATGGTGTCTCTGAGCAACTTTTTCTTGAGCTATTACTATGTTAGTCTCCATACTCTGATCATAGAAACCTTACTATCATTTAGGAAGGCAAGATACACACACAGAAGTAATAACCATTCAAGGCATTACATATGTGATTTCATGTGAATATGAGTGATTATATCGCTGTTGTGGTCTCATATCAGTTTGAATTGTCAAAGGACCTTCAGATCTATTCTGAGGGGTTGCCCAGCTCAGTGGTCTACATCCCAGTGGTCTACATGGCTGTTCTGTAGATATCAGGGCAGCAAGATTATATTTTTTAGCAGACTCTTTCCTACCACAGTAAGTGTGAATTTTCTGAAAGGTAAAGATTCTTTCTTTTGGCTTTATTTTGAAAGAGGAGCACCATATGCTTAAATTTATACTTATTACTGTTGGATTTTATCAACATTAAAAAGATTGGAAAAAAGAGAGAAAAAGGGTTGGTTTAGAGAAGTGGGTTTTTAATGTGATTAGAAGAGTACCCAGAATTTATGATTCTCTTTGTCAAACATCGTGAAATTCTGTTTTATGAAACATTAAATAATTAACAATATAATTATATATTATATTGAACACCTTATTTTATTTTATTTTAGAGATAGAGCATGGGAGTCAGCAGGGGGAGGGGCAGCAGATAGAGAGAGAGAGCGAGAATCCCAAGTAGGATCCACACCCAGTGCAGAGCCCAACGCAAGACTCCATCTCACGATCCTGGGAGCATGACCTGAGCCAAGAGTATCAAGTGTCAAGTGTCAAGAGTCAGACAGACAGTTAACCAACTGAGCCACCCAGGCACCCCAGTACCTTCTTATTTTAGATTCTAGGATAGACTATGGTAGGTAGTGTAAGGAATGTTTGAATTAATTGATTTTTTAGATTTTAATAATTACATATCTTCCTACGGAATTGAGAATACAAAAAAAAAAAAAAAAAAAGGAAGAGGAAAAAGGTTATCTGTATTTGAACCACCAAAGAATGGCTAGTATTAGTATTTGGTGAATTTCCTTGCAGTTCTTATTCTATGCATATACTTTGCTTTTCCCCACAAATTGTATGTTCTATCATGCTTAATGTTTTTTCCCTTAGCCTTTTTAAAAAAGAAACTTTATTAAGATGTGATTTACATAATATAAAATTCACCCTCGTAAAATACATAACTCACTGGTTTTTAATATATTTATGGAGTTGTACAGCCATCACCATAATCAATTTTAGAACATTTTCATCATTCCAAAGAGTAACTCCATCCATATTAGTAGTCACTGCCCATTCCTCCTCCTCATACCCTAGAAACCACTCATCTTCTTTCTTTCTCTGTACTTATTCTGGACATTTCATATAAGCAGAATCATACAATAAGCAGAATACATACTGGCCTTTAGTAACTGGCTTTCTTCACTCAGCACCATGTTTCTAAGGTTCCTCCATGCGTAGCTTGTGTATTACTATTTTGTTCTTTTATTAGAAGAACAGAATAATATTTCATTATATGGAAATACCACCTTTTCCTTATCCATTCAGTAATTCTTAGACATTTAGATTGTTCCAACCGTTTGATATTATGAAAAATGCTGCTGTGAATATTTGTGTACAAGTTCTGTAGACACGTTTTCAGTTCCTTTGTGTATACACCCAGGAGTAGAAATGCTGGATCATATGGTGATTCTATGTTTAAAATTTTTGAATAATCACCAAACTGTTTTCCAAAATGACTGCACCATTTTCATGACTTTTTTTTTTTTTAAGATTTTATCTATTTATTTGAGAGCAAGAGAGAGCATGAGCCAGAGGGTGGAGCATGATGGGAGGAGCATGAGGAGGGTGAGGGGCTAAGGGAGATGGAAAAGCAGCCTCCCCTCTGAACAGGGTGCCCAAAGTGGGGCTCAGTCCCAGGACCCAAGGACCATGACCTGAGATGAAGGCAGATATTTAACTGACTGAGCCACCCAAGCACCCCCATTACATTTTATAGACTGCTTTTTCATATAGAATTCTATCACAGTCATTTATGTGTGTCACTATATTGTCTTTGAAAATGTTATGTTTAATAGCTGGCCTATACACCATCCTGTGGTTACACAATAATTAAGTCAACTATTTTCCTAATGCTGAACATCTATGGTGATGATGATGATGATGATGATGATGATGCAAGTGAATTTATGTGCATCTCTATTCCTTTTATTTTTGTTTTATTTATTTATTTTTAGTATGCTGTACACCCAACATGAGGCTTGAACTCATGACCCCAAGATCAAGAGTTGCATGTTCCATGGGCTAAGCCAGACACATACCCCCACCCCTCCTCCTTTTAGAGTAAATTCCTAGAAGTAGAATATTTGGGTCAAAGGGTATAGACATATTTAAGACCTTTATTCCTTAGTATGACATTTTCCTTTAAGAACAACCTACACTTTCACCAAACTGTGTGCATGACCCTATCATGTCCTTTGCCCGTTTTTCTAATGAGAACCTTACAGAAAAAATCTGCATTTGTTTTCTGGGCTGCATAGCAAATTGCCACAAGTGTACTGCCTTTAAGCAACACAACTATATCATCTCAGTTTCTGTAGAGCAGATGTCTGGTGTGGTACAGCTGGATTCTCTGCTCAGGTTTTCACTTATCTAAACTCAAGGTGTTAACCAGGGAAGCCATTCTCATTTGGGACTTGGGGGACTTCTTCCAAGCTCAGCAACTGTTGTTAGAATTCATTTCCTTCTCACACTTTCTATTCATTAAATTACTTTCTTTTTCTTTGAATTAGGGTAAGACACACTGTTACTCATTTTTAACAGTCAAATACCTATGTTCTGTAGGTACAAGTTTGAGAGCCAGGGGACTAGATTAATTTTAAGACCCTTCTAATTATAACATTTTACCATCTGTTATCTACTTGGCTATCTTTCTGCAACAAAACCCCAACTGTAACTGAACTGATATAACACAGTGTTTCAGGGGTACCACTCCAATGAACAGTGACAAACATTTTTTCAATGGAGAATTTATGCTTCTTTTGCTTGTGATTGCGTGTCAAAATGCTTTTTAAGACTTCAAGGGCTACATAAACATCAGCTGTTATTGGTGTGTAAATTTGGGGGGAACCTGGTACTACAGTCTCTCAGTTCTCTCCTTTTTTTTTTTTTTTTTTTGGAGAATTGTGCCTATCTCCGGAATCAGAAATATCAATGGCAAAGATGCCACAAACTATGATGGCCTTCTTTGCAAATGTGTTCTGGGAAATAGTTTTTTGAGCCAAACATTCCATGATAACCAAGTTCGGGAACAAATGCATTTCCTATTTCTACTCCCGTCTGTACTCCTCTGGAAAGTCATAGTACACATGAACACTTGAAAAGTTCTTCAGTAAAGAGCTTGTTTGAATACTAGACCAGATTTTCTTTGGCCGTGGAATGAGGATGCTATGGGCGATGCTGCTCTATGTATCTCTTTCTCCTCTTTAATAAGGTTAAGTAGAGTTCAATGGATTATCTAAAACTTGAGTGATGACCAGGTGATCTAGAACAAATAAACTTACTTGTCTAGGATGCTAACTCCTCTTCGGTAAAGTGAGGGTGGGGAGATTAGTTATGCTTTAAAGTCTCCGCTCTGACATCATGGGATTCCATCATTTACTTTATTATAAATGTATAAAAGAAAAACTTCTCACAAACACAGCTTTGCCAAAAATAAAATAACAAAACCCAAACCAAAAAGTTAAAGTCATCGATGGGCCCTCTGAGAAGCAATTGGGTCATGGAAATCTTTGCTCATGAATTTTTGAATTGTCCCATTACATAAGCATGTGCACATATCAGCATAGCTTGCATGGATTTGTCTAAATGACAAGTTCAGTATGCTCTCGTATTCCAAACCTACAGGGTGGCAACAATATGAAAGGGGTAGGGAGAGAAGTTTGGCTGAACAGACACAGTTGTGATGAAAAGTGAGAAAATAGTTGTGTGGAAAGGAATGTGTTGAGAGCTTTGAAAGTTGTGGGGCTGATAGGAGGTGCTTCCTGAGCATAGAAATAACATCAGGACAGGCATAGTTCAGCTGAATTTATCAGGCTTTGGTGCATAGGATAGATAAGAAGAGAGAATTGCTACAAAGACCAGACTGATTCCATGACAACAACCCGCTGGACAGAGATGGGGCTGTGCCAGGTGAGGGCTCGAGCACGTGGAGGAAGGGTTGTTGGAACATGATGACTCATGAACTCTGACTCTTGCGGGAGAAGGAGGAACCAGTGATGACTCCAGGGTGGAGATCTCAAAAGAGGAAGTGGTACCATTGGTGGTGACAAGGAAGGCATGCAGAAAGGGTGACTCAGGGGTAAAATGGTGATTTTTACTAGATATGTTGAGATCTAGAGGGTACCAAAGCAGCCCAATAAGCAGGGCAGGCAAGTGCAGTGGGAAGTATGACAGAAAAAATAACTCTGTGGCTTCTTTTTTAAAAAGATTTTATTTATTTGGGAGAGGGAAAGAGAGAAACAGACTCCCTGCTGAGTAAGGAACCCAATGCAGGGCTTGATCCCAGGACCGTGGGCTCAGGACCTGAGCCGAAGGCAGATGTCCAACTGGCTGAGCCGCTCAGGCACCCCACCGTGTCTTCTCTTATCAGAGGTATTTGTGTTACATGCTAATCTTATTTGCTCAGGTACCATTGCACTGGGAAGGTACCTTTGTACTCCATTTAACACATTGTCTACATTGTTTGAGGGCGAATTTATTACAGTGCTTCAAAACATGGAACACTTACACTACTTTTTGAGCTCCATTTTATTTTATTTCTTTATGCTTTGGTGAAATTGATAAGTGGTCCCTGTTTCAACTCAAGTACTGGGCATGCTCTTCCAGCTCCCGAAGGCCTTTTCTGTTTATTTCCATCAGGCTCGAAAAGGAGTGCCTATATTTGATTCAATTTGGCATACTGTTAAATTGCATCAAGTTATAGTGGAAGTATTCTTTGTGTTTTTTGTTTGTTTTCTTAAGACAATTTTTTTTAAAGATTTTATTATTTTATTTTTTTGACAGAGACAGAGATCACAAGTAGGCAGAGAGGCAGGCAGAGAGAGAGAGGAGGAAGCAGGCTCCCTGCTGAGCAGAGAGCAATGCGGGGCTCGATCCCAGGACCCTGGGATCATGACCTGAGCCGAAGGCAGAGGCTTTAACCCACTGAGCTACCCAGGTGCCCCTTTTGTTTGTTTTCTTAAAATAAAAAAGCAGCTAAAAACAATATTCCTATGGGGACTTCTTTAATGTTCATGACTTTAGTGGCATGTGGTATGTAGGTCAGGGCTTGGATGGTGTGAGAGTCTGTGTGGCTTTGAAATGCAGGCTTACCACATGCCTGGTCTCCATCAAGTTACTTTGTTTTACTAGGCTTTGGTTTTCTCAGCTCTAAAATGGAGATAACCATACTCCTTATTTCCTAATGTGGTTATAAGACTGAAGTGAGGGACGCCTGGGTGGCTCAGTGGGTTAAGCCACTGCCTTCGGCTCGGGTCATGGGATCGAGTCCTGCATCGGGCTCCTTGCTCGGCGGGGAGCCTGCTTCTCTCACTGCCTTTGCCTGCCTCTCTGCCTACTTGTGTGTACTTGCTTACTCTCTCTCGGGCAAATAAAATCTTAAAAAAAAAAAAAAGACTGAAGTGAATTGATACATGTAAGTGCTTGGGACCTAGTAAGTATTCAATAAATGGGCACTATTATTATCATCCTCACCATCATCATTATTCTTAGCAATGGAACTGTGTGAGGTCTACAGCTGAGAGAACTAAGTAGAAATTTCAGTTATACAGAAAAGAATAAAGACATATAAAAATAAAGGAGAATATGGGAAATAAGATTATCTTGCTCTCGACATCTGTTGTCTTAGTTTTGTGAGCTTGGCGAAACTTTACTTCCCTGCGCCTTGAAGAAATGAGTACTCTTGTGGCTGGCCTTAAAAGAAAATTACAAGGATTAGTGCATTTATATTGAACTTCTGGAGTCTCTGATTGCAAAGTAGGAAATATTTTTTGCAGCTGTGATACATTAATGTTAACATGGACTCAGGCACAATTACTGGACTTAGGTTTGTTTTCTGTCCCTTTTCAACTTTTATGAACCCTTTCTGTGTTTCTTGGTTATAAGACTAAGGAAATGGCAGAAAATGTGGCTCCAAGGGTTCAGCGAGAAGGAAGTTGTTGGACCAGGCCACTGGATGCTCTGCGTGGCAAGTTTCAAGCAAAACTTGTTTTGTATTTTTCTGGTTTGAGAAAACTTTCCATAAAACCGAGACAAGCTAGAGAAACCAGTTGTATAGGGAGATTAGAACAGGTTGTGGTCATAATGAAGTTCCTTTGTTGGAGATCAGAAGATTAGCTGGAACAGACAATCTCTAACTGGTAGTTCTTCAGGAGTCTGTGAAAATGGAAGAGACCATAGCAAACCAACACCATGTTTCTGTGGATGGAAATTGAAGTGGACTAAGGAGGTGGCCCTTAAGTAAGGCACCCAGGACAAATGAAAAGCAGTGATTAATGTCATGGCAAAGGGGTAGCTGGATTTCTTGTGATGTGCATGCCATTAGCCAAAGAAAAATTCTCTTTTATGTTTACATGATCAAGAAATTATCCCCCAGGGTTTTCTGTTCAGTTTTTGTTCAGGCAAGAAAAAAGTGAAAGTTTAACCAGTAGTATCTAAATTGTAGCACAATGAAAATTCAAGTACAAAAGTTTTTGTTTTTACATGCCTCCAGTGGTGCCACTGCTCATATGAGGGACTGCTCATTTGAGGAGCCACTATAAAATAGTGATGGAAAGCAAAGACTCTTGAGCCAGACTGCCTGAGACTGTATCCAGGCTCCACTTCTTTGTAGCTGTGTCCCTTCAGGCAAGTTTCTAGACCTCTCCGTGGCTCCATTTCCTCATCTTTAAGTGGCTGAAAAGCAGTATCTACCTCATGTTGTGAGAGTTGGAAAGAGGTAATAAATTTATAATGTTACAAACAGTATATGACAGGGCACCTGGGTGGCTCAGTGGGTTAAAGACTCTGCCTTTGACTCCGGTCATGAACCCAGGGTCCTGGAATTGAGCCCTGCATTAGGCTCTCTGCTCAGCAGGGAGCCTGCTTTCCTTCCTCTCTCTCTCTGCCTGCCTCTCTGCCTACATGTGATCTCTGTCTGTCAAATAAATAAATAAAATCTTTAAAAAAAAAAAAAGAATAGTATGTGACATACAGAGTTGGCATATGAGTTAGCTATTATTATTTTGATAACTTGGAGATTAAGAGTGTGGGTTCTGGACTCAGGTGGCCTGGGTTTATGTCTCAGCTCTCCTACTTGTGAGCTTGACCTTTTTCATGTTACCTAACTTCTTATAGTCTTTACATTTGTCAAATAATTATACTAATGGTACCTCCTTTATAGGTCTGATGTGGTAAGTTCACAAAGCACTTTATAATTCACGCATTGTCCAGTATATAGTAAACACTCAAGTAAGTGACAGCTGTTGTCAATTTTTAAAACATTTTTTCTTGTCTTCAGATTTCAAACATACCATTTTTACTCCTCAAACAGAAAATTGGAAAATCTGAAACTGACAGCTATGGGGGGTTCTCCACCTTCCATTGCTGGAAGATTCTTCCCAGATTTTTTTGTTGGCCCCTGATCAACAGAGTCAATTATCGTCTTTCTGAATTAACTTTCCAGACAGTGTTCTATAGCCAATCTTGGCAATACATCAGGTTCCAGGAAAGTACGTGAATCACCACAGGATGCTTAATTCTGTTCTTCTGAACTTCATGAAAACATGTAATTCTGTTAGCAGACCTTCTGAGTCTCCTTCTTCCCTTATATTCCCACTTTCTTTCCTCTTCTGCTGGCTCAACCCTGGTTTCACATCTACCACTCCATCCCCTCTCCCCTCCTGCTGCCTTTGACCCAATGCCTCCCTTTCTCACCTGGGGAAAGGGTGTTGAATAGCAGTGGTGATAATGGACATCCCTGCCGTGTTCCTGACCTTAGGGGAAAAGCTTTCAGTTTTTCTCCATTGAGAATGATATTTGCGGTGGGTTTTTCATAGATGGCTTTGATGATGTTGAGGTATGTGCCCTCTATCCCTACACTTTGAAGAGTTTTGATCAGGAAGGGATGCTGTACTTTGTCAAATGCTTTTTCAGCATCTATTGAGAGTATCATATGGTTCTTGTTCTTTCTTTTATTGATGTGTTGTATCACATTGACTGATTTGCGGATGTTGAACCAACCTTGCAGCCCTGGAATAAATCCCACTTGGTCATGGTGAATAATCTTTTTAATGTACTGTTGAATCCTATTGGCTAGTATTTTGTTGAGTATTTTCGCATCTAAAAAAAAAAAAAAAAAACATATACACAATGCAATATTACTCAGCCCTCAGAAAGGATAAATACCCAACTTTTGTATCAACATGGATGGGACTGGAGGAGATTATGCTAAGTGAAATAAGTCAAAGAGAGAAAGTCAGTTATTTTATAGTTTCACTTATTTGTGGAACATAAGAAATAGCATGGAGGATGTTAGGAGAAGGGAAAAATGAAGGGGGAGAAATCGGAGTGGGAGATGAACCATGAGAGACTATGAACTCCAGGAAACAAATGGAAGGTTTTAGAAGGGAGGGGGTGGGAGTATGTTTGAGCCTCATGATGGGGATTAAGGAGGGCATGGATTGCATAGAGCACTGAGTGTTATATGCAACCAGTGAATCATGGAACACTACCTCAAAAACTGATGATGTAATGTATGGTAACTAACAAAACACAATAAAAAAAAGAATAAATTTTTTAAAAAGGTTGAAAAAATTCTGGATTACTGCTTATTATAGCAAAGGGGCTTTAAATGCTCCTCAATCTTCAAGAAGCCTGGCCATCCAGGGGCGCCTGGGTGGCTCAGTGGGTTAAAGCCTCTGCCTTCAGCTCAGGTCATGATCTCAGGGTCCTGGGATCAAGCCCCACATCGGGCTCTCTGCTTGCTGAGGAGAATGCTTCCTCCTCTCTCTCTCTCTCTCTGCTTGCCTCTCTGCCTGCTTGTGATCTCTGTCTGTCAAATAAATAAATAAAACCTTTAAAAAAAAAAAAAAAAGAAGCCTGGCCATCCAATAAACAATGAATATGACTCAAGTTCTATGTTCAGTGCTTTTACTGCTTTCATTTATTTAATCTTTACCAAATTGCAAGGTAATGGTTATCGTGCTTATTTTCAGATGAGAGAATTTAAGCTCAGAGAGGTTAAGTAAGTTGTCCAAGATCATCCAGCTAGGTGAGGAAGCTAGGTAGGATCTGAACCACAGCTCTGCCAGATTGCGAGCCTCATGCTTTTAGTCATCCAACCAGCCTACTTTACTATGATAAATCTCTCTAAGTCTGGTTGAAGTATGATCACCCTGGGGTGGAGGTAAGACAAAAGGCTTTTATAGGTTTAAAAATATATAATGTGTGGGAACATGTAGGGCAATGATGCACTCATACAAAGTTGATGGCTCTGATGTCGAGGAATATGAAGTGTTATGAAAATGAATGCTAAACCCCCCAGGCTTGGCCTTGCCAAGCAGCCATCACCGCTGCTGCCACACCTCTGTTCCTCCTTCAGCACCTTCACTGTGTGCTGTATGTACTCTTTGTTATCTCAGGGCCTTTGCACATACTGCTTACACTGCCTGGAATACTCTTCCCCACTTTTCTCTCCCACCTTGACCTACCCAATTACTATCCCCCCTCTTAGTACACAACTGAGCCTCGCTTCCTTACAAAAGTCCTTACTGACCACCCCATTCCTCACTAGGTTAGACCCCATAGAATCCCTGCTCTTCTTCTTCAGATGTTTTTACAGGTCTAATTAATTTAAGTAATATAGCTTCTTCTCACTAAATGGCATGTCTCAGGAGAAGACCACACTCTGATTGGTAAACCACCCCTAGCATCTCTATTAATATTTACTGAGTGAATGAATAAATAATGATAAGTAAATGGAGTCAGGGTGGGCAAAAAATGTGCCAACTGATTAAACTCCTTAGGGATAATCATTCATTCATTCATTCTGTTCACTTAACACATATTAGAAGAATGCCTACTTTGTGCCAGGCTCTGTTCTAGACATTCAGTCAGGGATTATAGAATTGAGATGTGGCAATACTATGTCAAAGACCTCAGACTGATGACACGAATATCCTGTAAGTGTTGGGGAGAAGGTAGCAATTCACTGCCTACTCCCAGCACAAGGCAGTGATAAAGGCAGATCTCCTCCCTCCAACCAAGAAGGTGAGACTTCTCTAAGTGAAAACTGCAGTGTAGGTGACATCTTCAGCTAAAAATGAAATGGCCATAAAGGTCATTTAGTCCTGGGCTCTGATTCTCACTCAGTAATCCTTAGGGGAAACTGTTCTTAGGTCTTCTACTAGCTTGTTTCTAACTGCCACTCCCCATGTTTATATTTCCCACTCCTGCTGCTCACTCTATGGCTACCTCTACTTGTTCTGGATTCTGGACCTTTTTCTGTCCTAGTCGTTGAGATCTGCTTGTCTTTGTTTCAACAATCCATTAATCTGGCCTCATACTCTTGGATTGCACTGGAAAGGTGATACAATGTATTCCTTTCCCCTCCTTTGACCTATTTGCCTATGATACCTGTCATCTATGGAAACTTAACCCCTGTTTTCCAGTCCTACACCCAGACTCACGTCCAGCTTCTCTTGGCCTTACTCCCTACAACTAAGGCTTTATGCTGCTGCTGCTTTTCTTTCTTCCTAGATAAGAGATAGACCTTTGATTCCCATCACCAGTTTTGGTTCAGCATAATCTAAAATAGATTATGTCCATATGCCTCATTCTTTCTGTACTTTGGTCATGTTGCAGACATAGAACTCATTGCATCATATTTGCCTGTCCCATTAAATTATGAAATCTTTGAAGACAGCAGTTGTCCTTAATTATCTCTATGTTCCAACATTTAGTTCAGGCCCTGGAAAATAAAAGTAGACCTTTAATAAATGATGTTTCAAAATTAATTGAAAATTGTCACCCTGCCAAAAAATCTAGGGTCAGCCTGCACGACCAGGGAGGAAGAAATAGGACCATTTGCTGCTAGAGGGCAGCAGGGACTATGGGACAATTCCAGAGATGGCACAGTCATCTTCAGCTTATAAGCTGAAGGAGACTTCCAAGGGGAAGTCTCCTTGGTCAGTTGACAGAGTCAGTGACATGGCCTCTTTCTCTGCTTAGAGAAGACTTCCTAGATACCAACATGTACAAAAGTTAGTGTATCAGTTTTCACAGTGTACCTCTCCCCCCCAAAAGGAGCTAAAGATAAGTCAGTGTTTGCTTTTTCAGTGTTGCATTTTCTCTCTCTTCAAAGAAGTGGTATTCTTGGTGACTGAGAGAGAAGCTAAGTTCAATGGACCCCAGGGGAAGGAGGACAAGAACAGAAATCGCAGAGACCTGTATGGAGAGAAAGTGAACTTGGAGAGGGGAGGTCATTTTGCAGAGAGAGCTCTGCAGCTGCTAAGAGGTGAAAAGGAATTGGAAAGAAAAGAGAAGAGGTGAATGGGCCCCTCTGGTGTTCTTTTTTAAAAAACAAATACAAGATTTAACTCAGGAAAAAACTTTCTCTGTATTTTTTATTGTTCTATCCCTTGCCTGGCACATGGAAAGTTCTCAGTAAATATTTATTTAATGAATTCCTTAAATATTTCTTAAATATTGGAACTATATCTTCAACAAAACGTGATGCCCAGACTGTCAGCCCTGCATTCACACCAGTTACAGTAGTATGGAGCTGCGAGCACAGTCCTTTGACACCATGAATCTTGTATGGTGAGGTAGAGCAGGGGAGCATAGACCAGCCCACCCCCAGGTGAAATGGCCATGCTGTGGTGTGCAGTGCTAGTTCAGGACCAAGGACAGCATCCATTGGACGCTCCCCCTCACATTTTCGGGCTGTTACTCCCATGCTTGTGTGTGATTCAACATCCTGGGCCCTTTATCTTTCCATTACACCTGTTCTGAAACCCTCCCAACTGGAATCAATCCAACTACTGCCTTCCCCATTTCTAATGTGGGCTACCAAGTACTGCCAGAGAGAAATGGCAAAACTAAGCCCTCAGATGATACACAAATTCCTAGTCTCTTGTCTTAGCTTCACCAAGCAGTCTCAAAATGTTATCATCACTTTACCCCATGCCCCACAATGGCTGTCCCAAACCTACATCCCCCTAGCCCCTCACTTTTCCCACACCTTTCAATCATAGTGTATGGTTCTTCCTCCTGCTTCCATAGGAAATTGAAGTTACAAGGCAAGAATTTATTTAACTGTTTACCTTCTGTTTTGCCAGCTCTCAAAATAGAAGTGTCCTTTGGCCTTCTCAAAACAAATTCCTCTACCCTTGCTTCTGAATTTTCTCCCCATTCCCCCCAGGTCCTTTAGGACACAATGGTGTTCCATCAGCTATCCTCCCCTCTCTAGTTCTCTCTGGACCCTGCCCAAAAGACTGCTTGGTGTTCCTAGACAACTATGAGATTCATGTAGATTTGAGCACTCTATTCCAGGCCGGGCCTACTGAATCAGAGTCTTGGGTGGGGTGGGGGACTGGAATCTATATTTGTAACAGGTACTTCTGGGTTGGGAAGATCTGCCTTCTTTTATTCTTGTGGCCCCCAAAACAGTCACCACTCAGGAACCAGGAAGACCTCTCTGAAATACAAATTTGCTCACATCATTCCCTGTGAAAAACCCTTTATCAGTTTTTTTGTTTTCGTTTTGTTTTTACAAGGCAGGGACAAGGCAGGATGTACATGGCACACTCACAATGGGTAATTTGAAGACTTCAGTGAAGGTGATATTTTAAAGGTATGGCCGGGAGAGGTACTAAATGAGGGCTGATGTAGGGATCCAAGAGCTAGCAATAGGAGCAAAAGGGATAGAGTGATTATTTGTTTAAAGGAAGAGGGCTCTCTCTAACTTGAGCTGTATTTAGTGGAAAGATGCATCCAACATTCAGCACAGACAGGAAAGGAAAGATGAAAATAAATAATCCTTCTCTCTTATTCTTCTTCCTCTGAATTCTTGCCAGCACCCTCCATTGGATAAGGGGAAGAGCTGGTGGCACAGTCTATATTGGTCAACTTCCAGGGCATGGAACATGGTGGAGAAGGGAAAAGAGTGGGAGTTGGGGAAGTAGGGGAGAGAGGTGAGGCCCATAAATAGAATTTACCTAGCATGTATTTCTAAACAGTGCTCATAAGATAGGGACCAAACCTTCATGGTGGCACATAATGTCCTCTTCTATCAGGCTGTCCCCTCTTGCCTCCCATCCTCCCCTGTAGCCACTGTAGGTTTGGGGGGCTCTGGAGCAGTCCTGGGCTATTCTTTTGCTCATGCCTCTGCTCCTATTACATCCTTTGCCTGGAATACCCACTCTGTTATTATCCACCAATTGCCAAACTTTCTGCAAAACTAACTTGAATGACACCATCTTTATGAAGTCTTTCTTCAAACTCCTCACCAAATAGAATTGGCCACATTCCTTTTTACTTCCATAATACCCCACACTTATTCCATCATCACAGTTATAGTTAACATGTATGGAGTGTTACTAGGTGCCGGACACTGAAAAGTTTGCATGTGTTAACTAATTGAATCCTCATAGCAAATTTATTATCCCCATTATTCAGATAAGTAAACTGAGACACAGAATGGTTAGGTAATAGAGCACCTACCTAATAATTCACAAAGCCAGGCTTTGAAGTCAGGCAATCTGGCTGTAACTACTAATCACTCCGCCATAGAAACTCAAGGCACCTGTACCATTTGACTCGATTTAATTAATTTATTTACGTGTCTGGCTTCCTTTACTGAACTATTAGCTTAACCAAGGATAAGATGATATTTATTTTTTCCTCGCCACCCCCCCCCCCGTTTTCCCCCAATGCTTAGCATAGAACTTGGCAAATAGGAGTTATTTAATAGATGATGAATAAAAGGAATGAGTGAGGGGTAAAGGAAGAGGAATCTTTAGCAAACATTTCTCTCTTTACAGTTGAAAAGACTGTAACTTAGAGAAGCTAAATAACTTTCACTGGCATAGCCTATGCTATAATGTTGGTCCCGGTCTGCTTGACTGCAAAGCCCATACCCTCCACCCCCATGATATCAGGTTGCTTCCAAGAGGAGTACAGAACTTTAATGTGGTACGATTGTCCCCAAGCAAAAACATGGAAAGCCACCTGGTTCATTTTATGGAACTAGCATAACTCAGATAATTCAAAGGAGATTGGGGACCATTTGAGGTCAAGACCCAAAGTAGAAACTAATTAGGAATAACAAAATAGTGCTGACAAATAACTAAAATCTTTTAAAAAGTAATAAAATAAGTGAATCCTGGTTTTTTTAAAGATTTTATTTATTTATTTGACAGACAGAGATGACAAGTAGGCAGAGAGACAGGAAGAGAGAGAGGAGGAAGTGGGCTCCCCGCTGAGTAGAGAGCCCGATGCGGGGCTCGATCCCAGGACCCTGGGATCATGACCTGAGCTAAAGGCAGAGGCTTTAACCCACCGAGCCACCCAGGTGCCCCGTGAATCCGTTTTTTAAGCAAGAAGAATGAGATGTGAATTTTCTTATTAATAGAAAATCAGTGTTGTCCTTGGTCCAACAAATAAATGTTGAGCAAATGTGTTAAGAATATCAATGGTAGGGCTGTCCCCAATGTCTGATATTCCTCCTCTGCACCCACACCCTCTGTCAATGGCCTCATCCTGAAGCAGAAGAGCTGGTTCCCTCCCTTCACCAGGAACAATGATCCCCAGTAGAGGCTAGTTTGTTCTCCTTCTGGTGCTCTTCAGTCCACTCCTCTTTTTTCTATTTATCTCAATCTAGGGTCTAATTGCCCAATTACAAGGTCAGTTGTTTCTAAGATATATTAACAGGTTATTCCTTGGCATGGTGATATGCTTTTTTTGAGCAAAAGTTTCTAGCTTTTCCACAGTATGATACTCTTATGCATTCGCCATTTTCCCCTACTCTTCATGCTGTTCCTTTTAACTGAGAATATTTCCACCCTGAATCTCACAGAAAGAAAATCTGGGCCCATTGCTGCATCTGTGCCTTCAGGCACTGTCTCCCCAATTCCCACCACTCCCCCATCTCCCTCTTTCCTACCATCCCCAGCACCTCAACCTCAATTCCCTTTTCTTATTTTGCTTCATATCCTACCCACTCTTTAGGACCATCCTTTTCTATAGCTTTCCTGGACTACACCGCCAGTGTTAATCCTTTCTTCCTGATGTGACCTTGCACATGTCGTGTGCCAGGCCCTGGGCTAAGCACTTCATTCCCATTGGCACACAGTCTTGCCAATAATCAGGGAGGAGAGGAGACATTACTATTCCATTTCAGAGATAAAGAGAAGTTCATGAGGCTAAGCAGCTTGTTCAAGATCAGGTAGTGATGAAGTGCTAGACCTGAGATGAAAGCCCAGGTCTTGGATTTACTGCTATTCTACGAAACTAACACTTGTGTTAGGGCAGAGCTGTTCAACTTGGGCATGTCCCATGCGGACTCCAAGGGCTGGAAGGGAGGGCTATCAGTGGCTGCCTCCTTCTTCCCTGCTCCTCTCATACCTTGAGGCCATCTTGGCTCAGGATAGTCTCCTCTATGCCAGGGGCACCACCTGGTGCCTAGCTCCTGGCTCTTCTTTCTTCCCTCTTTAGAGAAAGGCATCCATTATACAAATACCTTCTTCTCCCAGCTCAGCAGTCTCCCCTGGGGTGTATATGGATTCTCTTCTTAACCCCCTTCCCTCTTTCTACTCTCTCCCAGTCCTCGGCTGGTTACATCATGCCCTTTCTTCACCACTTCTTTACTCCGCTTCCTTTCTGCTTGTTATCACCCCTGCATTTGCCCTTCCCCCTCTTTATATTAACTCTTCTCTGGTTCTGTCCCTGCTTTTACCTGTCTCTCTTTCACCAGTTTCATTCCATGGAGGACAATACCTGCATGGTGACCAAGTAAGAGAGCTGTGCTCCAGGGCTAATTAGGGTGGTACATACGAGTCTGTCTGCTTGGATTTGGCTCCCACCTCCACCACTCTCCTACCTCAGACAAATGCCTGTACCTCTCTGCCTCAATTTCTTGACTGTAAAATGGGCATAATAGAAGTTACTGAAGCTGAAATGTGATATGCCTTCAATGTTTGGTGATTATTGCTATTATTATTTGAATGTAAATTTGAATTGGAATGTTCAGTGGAGTGCATTGTCTCTACCTTTTACCTCTCCTGTTCCAACCATTTCACTTAGGTTACCTATTTCACTTACCTGCTTGGCTCCTAGGTATTTGAGTTTGTGAACCATACAAACCAAACCTTGGAAACTACTCAGAATATCTCCATTTATTTCTTTATTTGAAAATTTCCATTTACTTCTCTGTTTTCTTACAAATAAGCCGTTTTTCTCTCAGGGACCAACAGTGATAAGTTTAATTACACTTAATCCCCAGAATTTCAATAAGAGTTTGCAGTTTTCATTTTCTCATGTAATAAAGGTTAAATTAATGCCATCTGATGTCATTAGGTGGCGCTCCTCTCTGAGTTCCCAGAAGCCACCACTCTAGACACAGAAGCATTGGTGGACGACATGGAGGTTTACTGAGGAGAGGGTTGACATCACCTTCCCTTGCGTAAGAATTCCAACATCCCTTCAGGCATCTCCACCTGCAAAGGTGATGTCAGGAGTTCTTCTTTTTCACCTCCTTGCCCTTCATCTCCTGCCCCAGGGAGCACCCAGCTCTCTGGCTCCTAACTTCATCCTTCCATACCCAGCTTCCCACCTCAAGCTTTGAGCATTTTCTTAACCCTGTGGCCCCAAGCAGCTTATTACAGTTTATCTTTAAATGAACATTCTGACAAATGCATTTTCTCCCATGTCATTACTTAGATTTTTTTATAGACTAGCTTGGGATACTAATCAACATTTATACACAGTTTCATAGGTGAGCATGTTCTGAATTCCAAATAACCGACTTACAAACTTGTAACTGATACAACTACAATCATGTGGAGCTCAATGAAGGCTGAAAATCATTAGGAATGGCTTCACAGAAAGTGGGTCTTGAGTTAGATTTTGAGGGATGTGTGAGGGTTCAGAAAGGGAGATGTTCCAGATGAAGGAGTGAAGAAGGAGAAGCAGAACTGGTATGGGACAGTGAAGAGGAGTCCAGAGGAGCAAACATGTTGAGAGAGTTTTACTAATAAATAGTTTTAATAAACAGACTCCAATTGAGGTTTAAGCTTTCTAATTTTTAAGTCAGGGGTGACAAACGCTGGGCACATATGTTGCGTTTATCCACACCACCCAGGGAAGACCTTACTAGTCATCATGATGGTTTTTGGGGGGGCATGGGGTCCAGATATGGCCTAAAAATCTTTCATAATGAAACATCCCAAGTACTTCTACCAGTTGATTAACATTGGCATGCAATATGAAATTCATTTTGCTATTCATGGCCTGCATGTAGTCAACCCGGTGATTTTTATCTCTACATGGATATGTATTATGACTAACTTATTGAAAAATCTAAATATTCACTTATAACAACTTTAATGTAATTGTTCAGATACATTAGGGTACTATTTGGCTGAGATATAGATTTTGTAGTGATACACCAAAGCCCTTTTAACTGGTATGTGAATCCATTTGCGTTTAGAAGGGAACATCAGTCCAGTTACTGATGTTAATGGTTATTGTTCCTCAGGTTTCAGTTTTGCATGGATCCATTTCCCAGAACTTGGCATTGATTTTCTTAAGTATGATTTTTATAATACCAAGTAGGACAGTTACATTAATAAGTTCTACTCCTCTCTTATCAAACAGATCATTTATGCCTGGACAACCCAGGTCTACACATCGTGTTTTTCACAAAGACAGTTGGATTTTAAGTGATTAGGCTTCTGTGGATTCTCTTCATCACTTCCCTTCTTCCCTCTCTCCTGGCAGTTAATTCTTATCTTTCAAGAACTGGCTCAAGCATTATCTTGCCTCGTAGATCTTTCCGGAATCTCCATATCCACCATCAGAATTAGTGTCTCCCTTCTTTGCTCTGTAGCACTTGGTATTTGCACCATTAGCAGAATGGCTAGTTAGCAAGGGGCATGCCCACCTCTCCAGCTGGGCTGGGAGCTTTTTGAGGGCAACCCAGTGCCTCACCTCCCCATCACCCAACCCAGTGTAGGGAATCAGATGCATTCTTTATATTTGGTGACAGTAATAAATCATGTAAAAATACTAAGGGGCACTTGGGTGGCTCTGTCATTAAGTGTCTGCCTTCAGCTCAGGTCATGATCCCAGGGTCCTGGGATCAAGTTCCCTGTTCTGAGGGTTCCCTGTTCTGAGGGAAACCTGCTTCTCCTTCTCCCACTCCCCCTGCTTGTGTTCTGTCTCTTGCTGTCTTTCTCTCTCTCTGTGTCAAATAAATAAATAAAATCTATATTTAAAAAAATATTAGGCTAATAGGGGCACTAGTGCAACTCAGTTGGTTAAACAAATGACTCTAGATCTTAGCTCAGGTCTTCGTCTCAGCATTGTGGACTTGGGTCCTGAATTGGACTCCACACTGTGTGTGAAGCCTACTTAAAAGAAAAAGAAGTATCAATGTTTATGCCATTTTACCTGAGAAAGCAAAATTGACATAAAATTAGGTGACAAATCCATATATATGGACTTTGGGAGTCATTCCTCTCAGGAAACTGAATAGTTTTTCTACTAACTAAATTGCTGCCATTCTGTTTTTTATGATAAAAGTGCCATAGAGGTGAAAACATTGGTATGGGTGTCTTTCTCAAGCTGACTCTACCTTTGTTTGAGTGAAGGGAGGGTATTTGGATCATATGCCTGGAAACATGCATGTCATGAGACAAATATGCGGGCATGTCTATCAGGACAACAGATGATATCCTCTTCCTGAGTATAATGGGAAAAGCAAGAGTGTGGGGAGGCCTGCATCATGACCTGGTTGAGGGAGTAACATTCAGAATGTGTCTCAATGTTCAAACTTCCCTTCCGCTTGAGCATCACCCTTTGCCTCAGTTTTCCATATGAGAAGTGGGTGGAAGTCAGTGGAATTATTGTGTAATAAAAATAGTGTTTATTTCCTGTGAGTCAAGGACCATGCTGAATCCATGAGCTCATGTAATCCTAACAATATCCCTATACAGTGGTAACATTAGGATTCCCCCTTTCACAGGAGAGAAAATGGCAGCTTGGCAGTGACGTGACTTGCTCAAGGTCAACTACAAGAGCATGGGAAAGTCTGTGGCTTGAATCCAGGTCTTTCTAACTATAAAGCCTTTCTTTAATTTTACCTCCATGCTAAGCTGCCTCTGTGAGAAATCTTGAGAGTTTCATAAAAAGAGCTCTATGTAGAATGGGTCAGGGAATCCTTATTAGAGTGTTTAGTGGAAAATTAATGAAATTAATATCCTATATTTTCTTGAGAGAGCTCCCAGCTGTTATGGAACTGTACAGTGCTTAATTTGATCAATCACATGGTCTTTTGAATTTGGTTAAGCTGATATTTCTGCCAGGTGATTTCTGAGACTTTCGTCCATTGCAATAGGAGTTCAGAGGGCAGAGGTCTTTGTTAGGACTGCAGGGGGTCAGTGTTGGAGAGTGGTGCTGCCTCTCCTCAACCTTGCCTTGTTGTCTTCTTTCCTACCAGTAGGTGGAAATAGAACTGAATCTTCCAGCTCTTGCTCTTTCCGCTGAGTCCCAGCAGGATTCCTTTAATTTCTGCCTCAAAAGAACATCAGCCAAAAAAATGCCCTCAGGAGAGGTTCGGAGTGTACAGTTAGGGGATTGTTATTCTGCAGAAAGACTGGAGGATTTCCAGGGTGATGGTCAGATAATGGGTTTAGCCTCTTACAAGGCCAGGGTGCTGGAGGCAGCTGCTGGCAGTCTTGGGTGTCCTGTGAGCCCTGCTGGACACCCACCTCGAGTGGGTTTTCTTCCCCGGTTCTGAGCACATGTCCTTTTCTGAGACTTTTATTCTGAGTTTTAAAACTTTGTACTTGCTCTCAATTTGTATATCATCATTTTTTTTCCAGAAACCACATTTCTGAAATAAAAACTTACCCAATTGAAATGCATAAATGAATGAATAAAGGGGGAAAGCCTCCCATTTGTGGTCCCCCTCACCTCCTCAAGGTATCCACTAACAGTCTGTGGCATCACTATCCAGGCAATTTTCTACACATCTACAAGTATAGATCTTCGTTTAAATAAAATTAGTATCATGTCATAAGCATTATGCTACATCTTGCCTTTGCCACTCATCAGTGGTTTAGGGCTGTTTATATATATGATTATCTCTAGAACAGTGGTTCTCAATGGGGGCAAGCTTTCCCCACACACACACATACACACCACACATACTACAAAGAATGATCTGGCTCTCCATGTCAACAGTGCTGAGGTTGAGAAGCACTTCTCTAGAAAGCCTCATTCTTTGTAATGGGCACATAGTATTCTACTGTGTGGATTTTCCATCCTGTATTAATCCATCTTCCTACAAGCAGCCCTGTAAGGCTGTTTCCAACACCTTCCTATTAAAAACGATGTTGCAGTGACTATTGTTTTACATCTTTGGGCACTGTGAAATTTTATTTCTACAAGATAAAGACACAAAAGTAAAATGTCTTGAGTATGGGAATTTTATTTTAAAAGTAAAAGACCAAAAAACAAAACATTGTTTTTTAAGTTGCTGGCACGCTCATTTGGTGGCAAAACCTGATCTGAACTAGCATGAGGCTAGACACAGTCTTTATTTATTTAGACGTTTTGTGATTAGGGAATGCTGCCTCTGTCTCTGATGGGGATGTTACATAATAAATAGCAGAAGTACCTCATTGATTTTTTTTAAATCTTAAAAATAATTGAATTCCAGAGTTTTCCAACCTTTTATTATTGTAGTGATGTCCTGCATTTAGTCCCTATAGTCCTCATGTGTTAGAATGAGTGGATAGGGATGACTTTGATGATTTTGTATTCAGCAACTGAAACCCCCTTTTAAAAGTTATTTGGTCCTATCAAGAAGAGCTGCATGTATTCAGGTTGTAATTACTGCCAGTGACTTGTGGCTTTCCACCCAAATTAGCCCATCAGAAAACAACAAGAATGACCTTGAGGAGCACTTTTTGCCTTGATTTTATGAGTAACATTTAAAATATTAGCAATAACTACAACAATTGCTTACTGTGGTCCATGCTTTTAAAAAACATTACCAAGTCTGACTTTTACAATGGTGACTCCAAAGAAGTGTGTTTTTAGCTTCCTTTATGCATGAGAGAATGGGCTTTGGCAGTTGATGACTTGGGCAAAGTCACATAACTGGCAAGAAGCAGAACTCAAGTCCACAGTAGTGTGTGCTGCATCCCTCCTCAGTGTTAGTCCAATTCACTTTCCCCCAGGTGGACAGAGTTTTAGTATTTCTACATTGATGACCATTAAAATTTTCTGAGAAAAAAAAATTGGTCTCAAGTTGCTTTTTTGCTTTTTTGCTCAAGAGGTTGCACTCGGACCCGAGGGCAAATAGGTGAATGTCACTCAAGTCAAGTGGATATTGTCATCCCAACATTAAGAGAAAGTCGTTGGAGCAAATCTGAGGTCACAAGCTCTCCCACCAGAGGACTCCAGCATGGAGCGTTGTTTGAAATGAGAAAATGTTAATGTCCTCCCTGGAGCCTGAGTTTGATATGATATTAGGGGAACGCTTTCAGCTTTATTTATTTCTCTTGGTTTAATCCCAAGAAGATGTCACTTTCCATTATAAAAATTGCAGGTGTAAAATTTATTCTCTTTTGTTCTTTATAGCAGAGCCAATCCAAGAAACCTCAGGAGAAATTCCTGCCCCAAGCCAGTTGGAATTTTTGATTCCTGAATTTTTATGTGTGACCAGCTTCAGCCAAGATCACATCCAAGAAGGATGCTCCTAGATTGTTTTTTTTATTTGTTTGTTTGATGTTGTTGTTGTTTTAACCACTGATTCTAGAACTTGGCTCTAGGAGTTTCTTCAAATATCAGTGTGCAAGGAACCTTCCCATTCCTCAGCAGATCCCACTTCCTTGATGTACCTTTCCCATGGTGTCCTCTGCAGTTCAACCTACTGACTTGTTTTCAAGTTTCAAGTTCATAATTGATTTTATATCCGTGAAAGGGAATATCACAGATTGAACTGAATGTAGACCAGTTAAGAACTCCTGTTAACCCTTTTCCCGCCCAGCTTTTATTATTGCTTATAGATGTCTTTCAACTTTTTACACATGGTTCTTCACCCTGGGTGGTTTCTCTCTGGTTCTTTGATCTTTGTGAAAGGCAAAATAGACTCTCCAGTTTCCCCAATGCAATGCCCGTCCTCACTGCACCCCAGAATCTCTCACAGAGGTTTCTATATATTCTGCACTAACACCTTCATAGCCCTAGACTCCTTTCTGCCTCAGGGCCTTTGCACATACTGGTTTCGCTCCCTGGGATGCACAGTCTACCTACTATCTCTTTGTACCTGGTGATTAACTTCAGTTCATGTCCTCAAAGAAGGCTTTCTAAAATTATACCTTCCCCTTGCAAAGACTAGCTATTAGTTTGATTACCACGTAAGTCTGTTTCTAGCATAACACTATACATGGTATTGGGCCAAAGACCAGGTAAAATACTCCAATGTAATAAATATTCATGCAGTAAGTGAACAAGCAAGGCCTGTACTTCTCTGTGTTTCCAGAGAAGTAACTCCTCTGCTTTGAGACTTTATTTTGTAGACCAGTGTTTTCTCTAAAATGTACCTCTTTCTTCAAGTCACTCACCTGTCCCTCCTGCTGCCCCTACCTGCCAGCCTTTGCACTGTCCCTGTCCAGATCATCCTGGTTCCCATTCTGGAACCATCATGTTAAAAATAACTGGCTTATTTAGGCATTTTTCTGTTATGTCATTCCTCCTTAATATCAACAATGTTGTTTTAGATATAGTTCATTTATTACTATTATTTCAAGCATATAGGAAAGCACAGAGAAGCTTATGACAAATAGTCATGTATCCACTGCCCAGAGTTGTAAATCCTATTTGCCTCAGACTTTTGTTTTTAAGGAAATGAAATGTTAAAGAGACCTAGTCCCTATTCTCTCTTCCTTCTTCAGAGATAACCACTATGAGGACAATTGTCAGACTCGTCATTGGAAAATCTGTGAGTGAAAGAAAATAGAAAATATGACATTCTGGCTAGCCTTTTCAATGGGAAATATCTCACTCTTGTTTTCATTTATATTTTCCTAGTAAGGTTGAACATTTTTCAGTTTATTGGCTACTTAAGCTACTTCTGTAAATTGCCTATTAATATCTTTTGCCACTTACGTGTTTGGTTATTTGTCTTTTTCTCATTGGTTTATAAAGTTTACTGTGTAGATGGATTATTCCTTTGCTTTGTATATGTTGCAGATACCTTCTTCTAGTCCATAACTTTTATCTCTCTTGTCTCTGTTCAGATGATCACGTGTTGTATAAGAATTTTAGATTTGAAAACAATCTAACATTTTCCTCTTTGATTTCTGTTTTTTTTTATTTTTATTATATTCCCTGATCCATGATTAGAAAGAGATTCTCAAAATGTTTTAAATGTTTTGATTTTCATGTTCTGGATTTTCATTCATCTGGAATTTATTTTGTTATTAGGTAGAAGTCTAATTGATTTTTACCAAGTTGCCACATACAGTTGGGTATATTTTTTCTGTTGCCATCTTTATACTACTTGTTTGCTTTTCTTGTCTTATCGCACTGCCTAGTACTTTCTTTTTTTTTTAAAGATTTTTATTTATTTATTTGATAGACAGAGAGAGATCACAAGTAGGCAGAGAGGCACTGCCTAGTACTTTCATTGCAGTATTAAATTGATGTGTTCTTGGGCTGATGCTAAATATCATTTAATTTTGATTACACTAATAGCTAATAATGCAGGTATTATCTCAACTTTATAGATGAAGTAACTGAAACTTGGAGAGGGTAATTAACATTCTCAGAATCACACAGCTAGTAAGTAATAACAGAGTCAGTATTCAAATAGAACTCTGAGTGACCACAGAGTTGAACTGCTTATACTGTCTCTTATCACAAATGACTCTGGGAAAAGATACTCTGTCTACCTTGCCTGCTCTTGCCTAGATTCTCTATGTATAATGAAGAAAGGAGATTTTATTGAAGTCATGCCAGAAAAGCACTTCCAGTGTGTCTGAACAAAACCAATAGACTTTGTTTAATTTAGACCTGCCAAAAGCAGATTAAAGAACCTTGTAAGTATGGAACAGGTCTTATTCCAGATGGTATAAGCATTCACCCAGGTTAAAAAAAAAAAAGTCACATCCTGAAGTCTCCTTCAGGAAGGAGGAGTATATCTTCATAATAAGTTAACATTCTCAGGAATATTAACAAGTAACTGGAATTCCTTCCTTTTTTTCTCCCTTTCTTCCTCCCTTGCTCCTTTCTTTCCCTCCCTCCCAGCCTCTATCCATAAAAGATTTGAGGCAGCTGCACATATCTACCCAAGACAAAAATAAAATAATAAGATGAGAAAAACAGGGAAAAAAGGAAAAATAAATATGGCAAAATTAATGTTTGCCTTAGCGTCATTTGTGAGAGTTTGGCCACAACATAGCCCTAAGCATCCTAGCAACTGAAGCAAAGAAAATCTATCCAGCTACACAATTCATAGTGACCATGGGATCAAAATAGAATCGTTGCTAAGGGGATACATAGCATTTCCTAATTTTGCCATGGCCCTCGTACAGGGACCCTCTGTGATGTGGGCAGTGCTTACCAGCATCTTCCCAGTAATGAGGAGGTACATCTCACCTGTACCCAGTTCCCCTACTCAATACCAAGCTCTTGAGGGGGCAGGCACCATATCTATTGTATTCTTCATTATATACCAGAGCCCAACACCTAGTAGGTGCTCAGGATATATTTTTTAAATGAATGAATATTTGTAACATCCACCAATAAAAGCCAATGGCTGAATACAAGATCAATGTGCAGAAATCAATTATATTTCTTCACACTGGCAATGAACAATTCCAAAGTGAAATTAAGAAAACATTCCATTTACAATATCATCAAAAGAATAAAATACTTAGAAGTAAATCTAACAGAAGAGGTACAAGACTTGTATATGGAAAACTACAGAACAGCATTGAAAAGTCAATGGCAAAACATTGGAGCAAATTTATTAAAACCAATTTTACATGAAGTAAAAATGTTGATATTTTAGGAATATGGCTTTCCCATGATTTGATTTGATCAAAGACTGTAATTTAAAATTTAATACAGATAGATAGGCCAAACGTACTTCTGGCAATTCTGTATGATCATTACTTTTTGCATCCAAGCCCTTGGTAAGAAGGAACAGGAGAGAAGTGGGGTTTTCATTCTTGGTCAAGAATCCGAAGGGTAAATATTACATGTTGCCAATAAACAGTATTGCTAGAAACTTAGATGAATCTATAATATACCACAATTGCTTTGAGAGTTGGGAAAGAGTATATTAGGTAAAACAAAATCAGGATGTATGGGGGAAATGGGTAACATTTGGCCTCAAATGTTTAGCAGCATCTAATTCACACTAAGGACACTTGTATGAATTCCCAAGTTCAACCATTAATCTGTATTCTGACACCTGCCTTAAAGATGTGTCTGCTGTCATTAGCTGATTTTTCTTGAGCCCACAATATGGGCCTCCCACTCTTGCAAACCACTTCACTGATGTTTTCTCATGTAATGCCCTTGGCTCCATTAAAGAGGCACTGATATTGCTCTCTCCTTTTACAGAAGAGGAAACTGGGTTCTAGAGAAGTTAAGCCACTTGCCCAGGGTTGCACAGGAGATGTGACAGTGCCAAAAACCACACCCACACCCTGGCCTGGGAACCACGCCACCTGTGTACCCAACCACCTTGCCACTTGTTTCTAGCCTGGTGAGAGCAAACACTGGTTTCCTGTGATTGGCCAGAAGTGCTTTTCCCTGTTAGATATGGCTAATGTTGGATGTACTCTGGGGTTTTTGTTTTGATTTTGGCTTCAGGACACCACAGTTAAAGAATTGCCCCAATCTTAAGACCATCTGTCCAGAGTGTCTCCTAGAATTTTAGGATAAGCAGCTACAGTTTATATGGCATTTGCCAAGTGTTGAACTCAGAAACGTTACTGCTACAGCAGGGGCCTGGACACGAGCATGGTTCCCAGGCTTAGTTCCTGCCTCACAAGGATTCTCATTCTGTAACAGGAGCAGAGTGTGTAGTGAAGACCTTGGGCTCTGAAATCAACTAATACAGTTCAAATCCCGGTTTAATCATGGAACCGTCCTCATAGTGGTGTTGGAAGGAATAACTAGGCCTGTCGGGGCACTTCACACACCAGAAGGGCACTTAGAAAGCTTTTCAGAACAGTAGCAGCTAAAACATACCACCTTTTTTTTTTTTAATCTTTCAAGTATTTATTATGTATGTTAGCCACTTTAAACGGCACTAGAAACACAAAAACAGAAATTGAAACCTTATATAATTTACAGTCAGGTGAGGGTGGAGAACAGTATTCAGATATTCACTCAAAGACTGGAATGCGCAAGACCAAAAATGTGTTAAATGCTGGAGAAGGGACTATAATGTTGGGATATTCAACTTTGTCATGGAGCTCAAGGAAGCGTCCTTAAAAATTCAGCTTATATATAAAGAATGTTTGAGAGTTTGCTTGATGGGGAAAAGAGAAAAGAGAATTCCAGGCATCGGAAAAATATCTGTAATGCAGTGTGGTGAAATTCTGTATGAGTTCCTAAAGTTCATCTAATGGGGCTATGGTGCTAGGAGTCTGGATAAGTTTAGTCTCATGTGGTTGTGGTGCTGGGAGTTTGGGTAAGTTTTGTGTAGACAGACACAGCACACCACCTTTTAAAACTGGACATCAGAGTGGGGAATGTGTCTTGACGACAGGCAGATACAGCCCAGCATTCAGAGCCTACAGCAGCTTTGTGCTGCAGACTGCGAAGGCCGCTTGGACACTCGCCAGGCCGGACTTTGAAAATTTAAACATTTTCAAAATTATTTTTAACCAAACTTAAAGAACAGGGATTCCCACAGTGTGAAGGACGCTGCTGCAGCTTTGCCGTATCCCCTGGGGAAAGGGACCAAGGGAAGCTTCCTTTTGTTTGTTGGAAGAAAGGAGGGATAGAGCGGAGTACAGGGTGGAGACAAGCATAGGACTGAGAGCTCTGTGCCCGGGTGCTCGGCCAGCTGCCCTTGAGCTCCTGGCAGTCTTTCCACCTCCATAAAACCAGGGGGCTGGACAGTGGGCCCTCCTGATGCTGACATTCTGTGAAACCATAAACGCCTCTGTCGGGCTGCAGTTTAACGTGGACCCTCAGCTTTTATGGAGGGACCGTGTTAGTCTGGGCCCTTGCAAAGATGTCTCTGTATCTTTTGCATAAGTACCGGAGAAGGCATTGTCCTTTCTATTACCTGGTACCCTATATCCCAGCTTATAAATTCCTCTGGAAATTTGGAGCCAGGAAAAAGTTTGTTTCTCAGCTTGAACCCTTACTTGTTTTTGGATTGGATGACATCTATGCTCCCCCCTCAGTGTGTTTCTCTTGTGAATCCCTTTGCCAAGAAGCTCAAGAGCTAAACATAGTGGTTAACAATAGTGGCTTCCCTCAGACAACCCGGGGCTCTAAATCCTTCTCAGAGCTGGATATTATTGTCGTTTGACTTTATGTACTATAATATAGAAACCACACCAAATCCCTCTGAGGCATTCCACGGGGCATCGGTCGTTGATGCAGAATGACACAGTGACTAGATACAGACATACACGAAGGCTGTTTCCCACTCTCAGTGGCTTCTGTTGTGCTGCTCTGTTGTCCCTCTTCTGTTTCCCCACACCCAGTGAGCGTGAAACAACAGCAGCACCTGGGACTCAGTAAGGACCTACTCTGACCTGGCACTCAAGTCTTTTCTATGTGTTTTCTCATTCAGCAACGTTGTGTTTGAGGGTATTACTATTTTCTTTACTTAAAGGTGAGGAAATTGAGACACCCGAAGGTTAAGTAGCTGCTCAAGACCTCAAGTTAGTGAGAGACCAGCCCTTTCCCTCACTGGTGGTGGATAGGCAAGCCAAGAGGATCCCATTAGACCCAAAGAGTTCCTTCAGCCCTGGGATTCCTAGTGGCAGAGAGGCTTTAGCCCATCTGGTATTGGCTTGTTTATGTGGATGGTTACTAAACCAAGCACAAGCAAACAAAAACAAGGAGTTAACATAAGGACAAGAAGGAGAGAATTGGTGACCACAGAAGATGGGAAAAACTTCTGGGTTCTGACTCTCCTGAGATTTATTCTGAACTCCCATTGAATCTGTTTGTTTGGGGAACCCCATAGAGTCTGAAATGTCAATTTTTTTTTTTTTTTTTTTTGGAATGTGTATGGAGTCAGGCTGTGGTTGGGGGATGGTTCCTGAGACAGCCTGCATTCCCCCAGACTTGGATCTACTTGGAGTCCAGCTTGGCTGTGGGTCACAAATCCTGCCCAGCCCTAACAGGGTTGTGGAAGCATTTCCTAGTGTTGCCTGGCTTCCAGAGCTGGCACCACTGGAGGAACCTGTCAGCCCACTTGGCCACAAGCCCTAAGCCAGTCCTGCATGGTAGCATCTTTAGCACCAGTCCTCGCTCCTCCTCCCACTGAATACAAGACTGGCCACAAATATGGACAGAGTGGGAAGGTGTCATGGCCAGCTGACTACCCAGGGCCTGGCCTTATAGATAGACTGGGTAAGTATAGCCTTACTCTAGCCATTGGACTCAGCTGGGAAGGTGTATTCCATAGGCAGACGTCTAAGTGTAACCAAATAATAAGACAAATTTTAACATTTCACATTCAAAAGTGTCTTGCATTCAGTCAACAAATATTGATTGAGCATTGCCCTGTGCTGAGCATCATTCCACGTGCTAGGGGCAGAGCAGCAAGCAAGCTAATCTGGAGCTGCTGATAGGGAGCTCGCTGATTCTGCAGGCTATTGCCTGCGTGTGGTCAAGTGCTGTGCTTGAGAAACATTGTCTTTTGAAATCTCTTTGGTTGGCTCTGCCTTTAATCTGGAGATGGTATCATTGCTCGAAACATTTTTGGAACTGCCCTTTAGGAATCGCCTTCAGAGCTAGTCTGAGCCACACAGGAAAATCCATCTTACTATTTTATAGCCACACCTAGATTGTGACCAAAAATGGTATTGCCCTGCTTGATGACCTACATTATTCCCCAGACTTGGCTCTGATTGAGTGGCCTGTAAGCCAAAATTACATCCACCCTCTAAGGATGGCTAATCATCACCACTGGGCATATTAGTAGTCATTTGGATAATTTTTAAATAATTTATCACTTGCCCAAACCCCCATCACCCTTGGTGGCTCTGTAGGAACACTTAGCTCAGGCTCCCTTATTTTTATGGTGCAATAACCTCCTTCTGCCTCCACTTTCCCTACCAGGTGGGAAGGCTCTGGAAAATAGGACCATATAGTTATACCCTCTGCAGTGCCCAACATGGAACTGATATTCAAAAATGTGTATTTACTCAAATGGAATGTACAGGCTCTGAAGGAAGTTTCCAAAGAGGTTTTCCAGAATTGATCTGAGTGACAGGAGTGTCACTAAAAGAATGGGTAGTGTTAGTGTCATATATGGAACTCTAGAATCCACCAGGCCTGGCTCCAATCCCTGCTTTTCCCCTTAACCAGCTGTGTGGCTGGCCCCACAAGGCACTCATTCCCTCTGAGCCTTCATTTCTGCATCTGTGGAATGGGAATGATAAAACTGCCTCTTAGGGGCTTTTATAGGGCAAATGAGAATACTCATATAATGCCCTTAGCATGGTACCTACTGCATAGTACACCCAATAAATGTGAATGGTGTTGTTATTATTATGATTATTACAGTGGTGGTGGTGGTGGTGGTGATGGTTAGGGAAGCTGGCAAGAGCAATAGACTGGTGGTTAAGGAGCCACCAGACAACTCTGGTACACTGCTTACCAGCTCACCACCACCTCACTCCTCTGTGCTTTGGGGGTTCTCTTCATATACAGAAGAGGAACAATGATAGTATCTACCTTGCAGAGCTCTTGTGGGGGCTCTGGGAGGTGTGCCCGCAAAGCGTTAGCACAGTGCCCAGCACATGATAAATCCTTTGTAAAGTTTCACATTGTGGTCAGTAACACATCCAAAAACAAATAGTCTGTCTCTGGCATCCCCACCAGTCTCAGGCCAGCCAGTCAAGAACAGTCATGAAACCCTAGCAGGTCTCTCCCCCGAGCAGGCGCTTTTCCCCTGCCCCCTGTCCTCATCCCCTTCTTATCCAGCAGCAGTGTGGCCCTCGCTTCTTTCCCTCCCGCCTGACTCAGGGACCGTAGGGTCCTGAAGGAATCAATAGCAGTTGCCCATTGGGAATGGTGTTGGGAACCCCTGGGCTTTCTTGTTCATGAAAAGCTACAGGAAGAGAAACAGACTTTTTGCTTAAAACAATACTGTTTTTCCTGGGAGTTGCCTTTACTTTAAAGACATCTGCACCTTTAGGAGGCTCTCCTATCTCACAGCATGGCAGGCGCTCACAGCCTTGGATTGATGCCTTCTCCCATAAACCCCTCAATACTAAGTTTTTTGCATGCAGATTCATTTTGGGTTCTGTTTGCTACCTCTTATTCTCTTGAATAAAGCTGTGGGTAATTGAGAAGTTCTGAATTTCTCTTTGGAAAACCTCTTAATCTTGACGAGAGCAGAACAATCCAAATAACTCTACGTTTAGACTCTAGATTAACAAAACCCAAAGATGAGTATTTTTTTTTCCTCTCTCCATCCAGAAAAGTTGTATTTCACAGCAGTTCTTACAATGCCCTGACCCTGGATCAGGGCCCTCCCCTGATTCTGGGTATTACATCATTTTATTTCAGCTAATGTAAACACTCATCACCCTGTGTATTGCAGGATTTTTCAGTACAGTTTGAGATTGGGCTTCATTCGGTGGGTCTGGGTTCTTGCAGTGACTAATGGTTTCAGAAGGAAGTGCAGCAGGAAGAGGCTTTGCAGGAATGGAAGAGGTGAGGCGGCTCCATGTGAGATCCTGCAAAAGGATTAAGATTTGGCACCGAGTTGGACTCTGTGCAGCCTCTTAGGCAGAGAGCCTGCGGAGAGGGAAGCAGGCTGTCAGCTGGGGCTTTGCACGCTCTCAGCCTGCCTTGAGGGTTGGTTGGCTCTTCCCGCTCTCTGCAGGACCTCACTTTACCTTATTAAAGGATGGCTGTGGACGCTGGAGGCTTAAGGAAGACCAGGTAAGTAAGGGCTCTTGTCCACAGATCCCCCGATGTCTTTAATGCATGGGATCCTGGGGACTTTTCCTTCACTCACACCCCTGTGCAGTGTTAGCCAGAACACAATTCCTGTGAGACATTTCGCAGAGATCAGGGAAGTTTCTTTCCTAGTTAAGAAAATTTCTAAAATGTTTTAGCCGCAAATACTTAACTAGAGAGATGCAAATTTTTTTCTCTGAAATCACAGCTTTAAGATTACTTCTTTGCATTTTAATCTACTGGATTTTAAAAAGAATCCTGATGGTTTATTAGATGTTTGTTTTCCTTCCTTTTATAATGACCTGTGGTGTGTTATAGATCAACTTCTAGTTTAATGAAAATGAATGATTCGTTATTCTTTGAATAAGTGGATCTTTTTGCAGATTTGATTTGTTTTTCTCTTTTTTAATCTTTTGGCTTTTGTGCATATGGTACTGGTAAAGAATATCCTTAAGTATAGCTAATTCTTAAGAGGAAAAGATATATACTTAGGAGTTCATTTCAATCATATTTGATAGGATCCCTCTTTGAAATGAGCTACATGTTTTTTGATGTTTCAGATAGACTTTATTAAAATTTTCTTTTTCTCAGTGTAAATGTCCCTAGCTGGTGGGAAAGGTGATGCAGTTTATCTGTGTGGTTATTTATTTACAAATATTAAAAGCAAGTTAGACCTTTGATAAGATTAGCTCAAGAAGAGATAATTGGAAGAGTAGTTTTCTGCTCACCACCAACTTAATTCCAAATTCTGTTCCTTTTCTTAAAAAAAAAAAAAAAAAAATCTGGAGTTAAAAATAACCCAGAATAAAACTTGAAAACTGTTTTGTTTCTCTGTATTTGGCTAACTTCATTGCAAAGTACTGTGTTTAAGGAATTCAAGCTATGAGGACTACTCTTGAAATGGTTCGCACAATTCTATCTGTGAGTTTCTATAACCCTTTTCAAGAGCATATGCTGTTTTGTGAGTTATTAGGATTAAACTTTTCAGTGAGTCTTCATTTCTTCTATAGCCCTAGGAGATGGATAACAACACTAAGAAAGTAACATGAAAAATCATGTCAGTTTCCTGACACAAGTTCAGTTTTCCAGTGTCCATCATAGTGTAGAGTTGCCGAAGTGAGGAAGGGGGGCATTTGGCACCCCGCATCACAATGAGTGACTGCCTCAGACCATTGTGGCTGACAGAGGCAAGGACCCGTGATCCCTATTATTTATTGAAAGTGAAATGTTTTTCTTAAATATAGGGGACTCTAACCCAAAAACCATTATTTGGGTGAGAGGGGTCTGTGCCTCCAGTTGTTCTTACTGTTTGTGTTTGATGAGCCCTTTAGTTCCCGTAGTCCTCTGGTTTTTCCTTTGGAAACAGACTCGCAGTAGAGTCTTAGTATTATATATTACTTTAACTTAGCATATTAGCGATTGTGTGGTTTTTTTTTTTTTTTCTTTTAGTGGGATAGGTAAAAACAAGGCAGTCCTAAAGCAGTTTGAGAAGGTGTGAGAGCAGCCATCATCTTTAGGAAAATAAAATCATGCCAAGGGTTAAAACATGAATGCAAACTCTTATTTGTGCTTTGTACATTCTCTTCCAATTATTGAAGAATCTAGGCAAACCATCACTACAAATGCTTTCCCTAATTGAGCTAAAAAGCAAACAAATAAACATGCTGTATAATGTGGAAATGGTATGTTGTCCTGGCTTTCCTCATTGTCACATTGATATCATCTTAAGGGACATCCTTAGTCCTCTAATATTTTTAGAAATATCAAACAAAATATATTTTGTTAACAAAATAAAACTTTGCCAATGTATTACCTTATCCTCATTCTGTCTTCCTCCTTGTCATTTAGGAGAGGAGGGAAACTGTTCAGCTAAACAGTTAAGGAATGATTACCAGGAACATCCTAGAGTAGTTGCCATGAGTTACCCTTTCCTTTTCAGTGTGCTCTTGATAGAGGTGTGATTTACTTTTTTGTTGTTTTTATTTCCATTGGAATAGCAAGGTAATCATGTGGCTAAGAAAAATGTTTTAAGTACAAAAAGATAAATAATGAAAAGCCTCCTCCATGGGTTCCAGACACCCAGTTTCCCCTCTAGGTAATGCCTGAGAGAATTCTGAAAAGGAATAAATAGCTCTTTAGACCCAAGCTTCTCAAGCTTTACCGTGCCTTGGCAAACACCTGCAGGGTTGGTGAAAACACAGCTTGCTGCCCACCCCTCTCACATGCCCCCAAGATTCTGACTCTGGAAGACTCCGATTAGGCCCCAGAATTTGCATTTGCCGAGGTTCCCAGGTGCTGACACAGCCTGCTGGGACCACACTTCGAGCAGTGACAGTTAATAGCGAAGGCCTCCTTTTTCTGCATCTGTTTTCTACTGTCTCTCCTCCACTTTTCAGAGTGGCTGCTGTTGAAAACCGTGGTGGAAAATAAATCACATGGGAGAAAACCGTGGTGGAAAATAAATCACATGTCTATAATTAGAATTTGGGTGGAAAGAGGGGTGTTGAAGGTCGAAGGCATTGTGTGTGATGCCCATACAATGGGTAAAGGACATTGTCTTATAGTTGATCTCCTATAAATTTGTATCTCGATTACAACCTGAAATGGTACCATCAACTGAAATGGGCACCACCTCCATGAAAAATCTCTTTCTAGGCCATGATTTTGAGAACATGCGGCATAATTATATGTATACACACAATATGCACATGTGCTGGGAAAATGACCCTGCCTCCATCCACTTTCACCTCCGCTTCCCTGTGAACATCACCATGTCTCCTCTGTCCCATGGCAAATGGCATACGTGAATGTGTTTGACACAAATGAACACAGGTCACACTTTGGTACTAAGCAGTGGTTTCCATGAAACGAGCCCAAGTTGGAAACAGGTTTGTTTTCATTTATTTTTTGACTCCATATATGTTTAGTGGGGGCCTTATGTGCCACACAGTGCCAGGTCCTGAGATATAGCAGTGAGGGGGATGACATGGTCTCTGCCCATGAAGCTTCGGGTGTAGTAGAGATTCTTGGAAAGAGGGGGCAAGTAGCCCAGCACAGAGATGAAGAAGGGAGAGAAAGGAGGAACGATAATGTATGATGCATGTGCTTAGTAAATGACTGGTTGTGTGGATGCAGCCCTTCCAGTTCATGCTCTGTTTAGTTAAACAATTACTCAGGGCAGGTAATCACATTAGGACGATAGGGGACACCCATGAAATTAAAACATAGTTCTTGCCTTCAAGGCATATGCTCTTTAGGGGCCCATGATGCAGCTCTCAACTGTTCATCCCTGTACCATTTTCCAAGAGTTTCCCCGTATATGGTGGTGCCCTAGTGATAGTGTGATGTGGGTTGGATAATAAAATAGAATTACTGGTTTCTGGCACCCACTTCTGCCCCTTCCCAAAGGAGCTGTTTCTGCAAGAAGAACAAAAAGGGAAAACACCTACAGTGTTTTATTTAATGCTCATTGCACACACTGACATGCTCTGCCACAAGAAACCATTTGGATTCAAATGGCTTAGACATCTAATACCAATAATAACATTCTCACCTGCAACATGGAGACATACAGAGAAAAAGCAGATGCGTGTATGTGTTGCGGGGTTTTGTCAGAGGCTCTAAATGTCAAGTGATTTCTCCATTGGGGTCAGTCCAACTGAGAAATCCAGTGGGGTCAACAAATTGCACCATGAGAAGAAAACTGTGGCAATGACTGCAAGCTGAGGCAGGTGTGGACAAGGAGAAGCCTTGGGGCATTCCAGAACAGTGACTCCTTTTTTGCAACAATTGGCAGAGGGAGTTGTACACTGGCACGAGTTGGGTAAAGACAATCTGGTGAAAATGAAGAGAGCAGAGGAAGGAAATCAGTAAGATGGAAACTGTCCCGTGCATGTCTAAGAGGTAATGTGCCCACCTCTCTCCATTAGTCCCAGTAGCGTGACTTGAGAGCAAAGAACAGGAGGGTTCTGAAGGCTAATTTGGGAAGCTGAGAAAGAGCTGAAGATCAGAACCTTTTGTGGTCATTGCTGAGCTATAGTCATATGTGTGTGTGTGTGTCTGTAGTCTGTTGATGGCTATCATACGTAATACAGGTGGAAACAGGTAGGATTTGCAGGTCCTAGTGAGAGCAGATACTGGACTACTGTGTTCCTTAGGATTCAAAGGTTCTTGTGAGACAGCTGGAAGAGAAGGGTAAGAAACCAGAGTCATGAAACAGATTGTCAGAGTAGTGGAGAAATCCAAGGAGCCTCAGCATAAAAATGGCATTAGGAAATGCCCAGTGGGTGGAAATAGCCAACAGTTCATGAAAATATGGCAGTAGAAAGGGGTTATAAGCCACCTGACAAGGATAATGAGATTGAGCTGGAAACGGCAATAGGACTGGCTGAGCTAAAAAATCAGGCCAATTAGTAATAATGAGGGTGTTTACTCATTTGTAAATTGGCAAAATATCTCCCTGGGATGAATTAGGACAAATGATCATTTCCTGCCCTAATGATTTTACAGAAGAAAAGGAAGAGAACCACCATAGAAGGTGCAGAGAGTATCTGTGTGTGACCATTGTAATTTAATAACTCTAATAAGTTTAAGTTGAACAGTCTGGTGTAGAGATGGAAAATCAAGATAATGTATACATAACAAGAAGAAAAGCACGTATATTGTAACAGATAGGAATTATGAAAGAAAAAAAAGTCAATCAGCCTCAAGAATCTTGCCAGCTAACTTTTAGAAACACTACCAACATGTTTTAGAAAGCGCGAAGTATGACAAGATTTGAAAAACCATTTTGGGGGCTGGGGTTGAAAAGAATCAGCTCTTTTCCTTCTTTGGCCAACATGGTAAGAGTAAATGTTTGCTAAACACTTACTTTGTGCCAGGCATTGGGCACGACCCTCAATGGCCTTTCTTCATTTGATTCTCATGGCCCTGGAGGTTGGGATAATAATCATGATTTACAGAATCAGCCCAAAAAAGGATTGCTTGAGACGAAGGCACATTCATAAGAAAGAGATATGTTCAAAAAAAAAAAAAAAAAAAGAAAGAAAAAGAAAGAAAGTTAATTCAGTTGCAAAAACAGGGAACCCACCTAGGAAACCAGAATTTCAGAAACAGAAGGGATCCACACATCATTTAAGGAGCATCCTATAAGGAGCAGACATAGGGTCTTTTAAAGTAATTGAAGTGAAGCAACCAGCCAAAGACCTGGTAGAACCTTTGTAGATGATCAGAACACTCCTTTTGATATATGAAAAGGAGCCAGCAGACATAATAAATTATTGGCTCTGAAATTTTCAGAAACACATATCAAAATGAATATCACTCTTAAAGTATCTTTAGAAGCAGAGGTACTAGATCAAGTAGTAGCTAATGCACAGAATGTTCTAGACCTAGTTGGCAAATTGAATGTGGATAAATCACGGGGACAGGTTGGCATTCATCCAAGAGTTCTGAAGGAATTCAAGGGTGAAATTGTGGGACTGCTGGTTAGAGCATCTAATATTTAGCTTCAAAATCCGGCAATCCCCTAACCTTCTTTGTCTCATAAAATTGCCTGGTCCTATCCCTCTGCACTACATTATTTGAACCTAAATTATAATATATATATAAAACATGAAATATGATAAACCAAATAAGAAAATATCTTTTAAGCAGCAGTGATTTTGCATTTTGCCAGACCCTGTTGTGTCACAGTCTTGAAAGTCTTTGTGAACATTCCATTCTTGAAATTGCTGAGAATTACCCAGCCCCTTATGATTATGTAAAATAAGCTTATAATTATTCATGTGAACTCAGTAGCAAAAGCACAGAGAAAGAAATGGGCAGTGACTCAGTGTTTTGAGAGAATATTTAGCATACAGAGCTGCTTCGTTAAAGAGGGAATAGATTCCCGCGGCCTCAGAAACGGACGCTCAATGTCCATTAATTACATAAAAGGCATGTGGAGGATTTGAAAACTAATCAGCTTTTGAGCTCCTAACTGCACAGTCCAGCTGCCCCATTTGCCTGGTGGTCTGGCCCTGCTCCCAGCTGGCTTGGGCCGTCTTCCCTTTCTCATGGCCTTCACTTTGTCTAGCCCGACGTGAGTCCTAGTGCAGACACCCTGTTCTCTGAGTTGTTGCAGGCAGCCCTAGCTCTCTGTTACCCCTCGCCTGCAGTTCACAGAGCAAGTGTAGGATGGGGGGCCTGGTCAGAGTCAGAAGAGGATTTGTGCTGAGTGACATGGAGAGGCCAGTACAGAGAGTTGGTCAGGAACAAAGCAAACAGAAGCAACTAAGAGATGGGAGCTGGGGTGAAGGTCATTCGGCCATTTAGAGGGTCTTTTCTGAGCACCTGGAATGGGCCAGGCATCATACTGGGATACAGATATGAATGAGACAGCCACTGTGAGAAAGATAAACAAGTAAACAGTTACACTGAGACAGGCTTTGGCAACTTCAGCACTGGTGGCATTTGGGGCTGGATCATTCTTCATTTGGGGAGGTTTTCTTTGCATTACAGGATGTTTAGCGGCATCCCTGGCCTCCACTCACTAGGTGCCAGCAGTACCTGCTCATACATGCCATTGTGACAACGAAAAATGTCTCCAGATAATGCCAAATGTCCCCTGGAAGCAAATTGTCCCCCGTAGTTAATTGTTGCAGTAAGGTAGGAGAAGTGCCTGAATAGAGAAAGAACAGGCAATTGAGTATGGACGCTCCTGGCAGGTCATCTTAACCCAGACCTTGTGGGGAGGGGAGGTTCCTAGAGCAACTCCTAGGAAAGAGGAGACCTGCAGAGCGAGTGTCCTTAAGGGCAAGTTCACAGGAGTATCAGGAAGGGCAGTGCTCCCGGCTGAGGGAATAGCCAGGCCTGGAAACAGGGGAGGACGCCTCCAGCCAGCTGGGTGGTGACTCATGGGTGGGAGACACTCTTTCTGGTGCACAGCCTTATCCCCAAGAGGCAGCATCTTACTCCCAGGATCTGCCAGCAGGTTAATGAGTTTGGGTGCTGTGCTTACACCCAAGCACCTGCCACTGGAGGAGAAATGACACGGGTTTAGAAATGTTTAGCCCCATGGTCAGAAGTACAGGGGAGGAAATGGGTATCTAGTCCCCTTGGTGAATTTTCCATAAAACTCAGCTCTAATGTCTAATGTCTTCTAATCTAATGTCAGTTAGTTAATTGAATGAAATTAGAGCAAGATTCAAAACTTGTTAGCAAAAAACTTTTCTCAGAAGACTAACCCAGGAATTGCTACCAGTTACTGACACTACCCAGCGTTTCAGGAGCTAACAAAGAATATATTTTAACCATCTTTAAGACACCCCCGTGTTTAAACAACTCTTTTCTAGAGAGGCTGATTTCTATTTCTGCCAGGAAAGGGGCTGTAAGCCACATGCTGGGTCTACCTCAGGACATATACAAGGGGGAACACATTTGGGAAAGATAGAACTCTGAGCAGCAGGCCTGATTTCATACAGCTAATAAGGGTTGCAGGTGGGATTTGAGCCCACCTGCTAGACTCTGATCCCGTGTGCCTTCAACTTCCATATTCTGAAGGAACCACCTAGGCCTATGGTCCTTGCTGGAGGCCAGCTCCCATGCCATAAAGACAGGCTGGTTGGGGGTTTCCTCAGGTTGCATAGCAGATCTGGACTTGTCATCTCCAGCTGTTCTTGGGGACTTCTCATGATCCAGATACATCCTTATTTGGGCCATCAGTTCATTGATCATTCACATATTGCTGAGATGGCTTCGTAAGGCCAGACCTCAATTCTCTTCACCCTCCTAGCAGCTGTCCTGCTGCTTGCATGGACAGTATGGAATGATGCTCAAGAGTCCTGGACCAGGATTTGGGAGACCTAGATTCTAAGTACCCCTGACTTTCACTTCTCTTTTGGTCTTGAGTGTGTTGCTTATCCAGCTGATTCATTTGTGAAATGATGAGCCAACCATAAACTCTACCTAGTTGTCTCCACTGGTTGCCCTGGGTATGGGATAACAATGGTTATAAGGCAGGCTGAAAAGATGCATAATTTAACAATCATTAAGAGGTATAGTGTCAGCATTGGAAGGGACAAATTGAATTGGTGCACAGTAGGAACTTAACTCATGTGTATTGAACAAAAGAATGAAAGAAACTCCATCAGGAGCTAAGTCCCAGAGAGGCACTTCATATCAGAGAGTCTAATTTCCCTGTCAGGCAAATAGCTGGAACTTATGACGAAAAGGAAACTCTCTGAACACTTAGGTCACCTAACATGTTTGGCCTAGGGCACAAGAGCGTCCATGAAAGAAAGCCCAAGAAGATCATAACTGACAGGATCCCACCAATTACCTTTGATAGAGAGTGAAACTGAAGATCAGAAACATGGTGGCTAAATCAAGTTCACATGCAGTATCACTGGCTGCCCAGGGCAGAGCATGAAGGGGAAGAAAGAGATAAAGGTGATGCTGAGGTTTCTAGGTTTCTTCCAGATAGTGGAAGGAAGGAGGTAGTAGAAATAGTAGAGTTGGGATGGGGAGACAGTGAGCCTCTTTGTGGAAGGTGCCAAGGTCAGTTAGGAGAGGGCTCATGGGGAAGGGGGGACAGAATGGTCCGTGTGAGTGATCCTCACAACAGGTGCTTAACCTCACTTGGATGAGCACATTTGGGAAGCTTTTCACAGCAAGGAAACTGCTTTCTTAGAAGAAAAGTAGTTGCAGAACAAAACAGAAGATTTTGGAGGACTCACACCTTTCATTCTTTTTTTAAAGAAACAAAAAACCTTATTGTGTGAGTTTTTTTTTTTTAACAAATACAAAAATACTGAGAATAGTATAATGAATCCCCTGGGGCCCATCACCTTGTTCACCATTTATCAACATTTGCCGTGGTGTTTCACCAGTCACCTCTCAGGAATGTCTACCCCTCCTGCTGGAGTATCTAAAATAGACCCCTGAATTGTATCATCTCATTCATAAAGAGTTCATTATATATTTTTGAGAAATAAAGACTTTTTTTGAAACATAACTGCTGTATTATCCATACCTAAACAAATAAATAATTCCAAATTATAATTTAATAATGAGCCTATATTCAGATTTCCCTGATTGTCCCCAAAATGGCTTTTTTTTTAAAGATTTTATTTATTTATTTGACAGACAGCGATCACAAGTAGGCAGAGAGGCAGGCAGAGAGAGGAGGAAGCAGGCTCCCTGCGGAGCAGAGAGCCCAATGTGGGGTTCGATCCCAGGACCCCGAGATCATGACGTGGGCCGAAGGCAGAGGCTGTAAACCACTGAGCCACCCAGGCACCCCAAAATGGCTTTTTTAAATAAAGATTTTATTTATTTGTTAGAGAGAGGGAGAGAGCACAAGCAGGGAGAGAAGCAGGCAGAGGGAGAAGCAGACTCCCCACTGAGCAGGGTCCCTAGGATCATGACCTGAGCTGAAGGTAGACATTTAACCACACTTAACTGAGCCACCCAGGTGTCCCTGAAAAAGGGCTTTTAATATTTGATTTCTGGAATCAGGAATCAGATGAGAGATATTACATTTGAGTGATATGTCTCTCGAGTCTTTTAATCTCTGATAGATTCCTCTTCTTTTAGACACCCTTCACTTGTTGAAGAAGCTGTGGCGACTGTCCATGGAACATTCAGTCTCTTTTAGAGCATTTTGAACTCCCCTTTGAGATTTACTTCTTATAATTGCAATGAGCGTATGATTGTTCGGTGACTTTGGAATTCTCTCTCTCGTAGTTCTTCTGTCTCAGGAGTCTCCACCATTGTGGTTGCTGCTGCTTCTGATTTGAAGAGCAAACTAGGGGCCAGTCTGAGCAAGGGCAGCCATAGTTGCTTTCCCAGTGGTGCAACAAGAACACAGCATATGTAACGCTGTGCCAGGCCATTTAGGAAACAGAAAGGGGAATTGCCTTCGCATGGCCCCCACGGAGCTCATCGCTCAGTGGAAAGGAAGAAGATAACACACAACTAACAGGTTAACACAAGGCAGCACAGTGTAGAGAAGTCAAAAAAGGCTGCACTTGGCTCCAACCTCAGCCCTGACACTTAACAGCTGCGAGATTGCAGACCTGTCACTTCACCTTTCTGAACCTCACTCCTTATTTTTCAAATAAGGACAGTAAACTCAGGCTTAAATGAGAAGCAGGCAGCGTAGGCCCTCCAGTAAGATAATCAGAATCTGACTCTAAGCTCTGTTTCTTCCTAATGGTATTAAGTATGGCCACTTCACTCTGTGCCAGTCCTATCCCTAGCACTCCGTGATCCATTTTAGAGATGGCAAGACTGAGGCTTAGAGGAGTAGTCAGGTGCACATTTACCTCATTAATGACCTGGGATTGAACCCAGGCAGATGAATTCAGAGCTCACACAAACTGTTGGGATATATTACTTTTCCCATCAAGGTTTATCAAAACTCCATACCCTTGTTTGTGAGCGGGGAGATGTTATATCCATTTTATGGAACTATTATGAAAATCAAACAAGAAAATATATTCAGCAGATAGCAAATGCTCCCAAGTATTTGTTTACATGGTTGTTATAAAATAGTAAATTTATATGCCAGTTGTTAGTGCTGTAGAACATGACATTGTGCAGAGCCATTTGTGAAAGTATTTGAAGTGCGGAGAAAGGGAGCTTTAATTTGGGTGGAAGTCCTTTTGGCAGTGGAGCAGGCAGGTAGGACCTGGCAGGTATTTGACTATCACAGGAGATAAAGGTGCATTCCAGGAAGGAAGAGCAGGCCAAGGAGGGAGGCTTGATAGAAAAGTGTTTTTAAAACCTGCCTTAAACTTCCTGTCTTATGAGTGCAAGTGCATGTTTAAATGGTCAGGAAAAGCACACAGAGACATCCCTGGCCCCTTTCAGAAGGGTCTGTAGGAAATCAGAGAAAGAGGCAGTGGTTAGGAGCCTGGGGCTCTGTGTGTGGCTCAGCAAACTTCCAACCAGTGTCTGTGATCTGTGAGTCACTGAACTTCGCAATCCATTGTTTCTTCCTAGGTAAAATGGAGATCATAAAGGGCTCACATCTTAGGGTTGCTTGGAGGATCATATGAGATCATGTGGGGAAAAAATCCAGAGAAGTCAAGACCCAGAGTTTTTCCATTCTGGCCTCCATCTCCCCCTTCCTGCCTCTGCTGTGGCCCAGCCTTTCCCTCCCCCCACTCACTCCTTGAAGGGCAGCCAGGACTCTGGGTCACCGTGGGTCACAGGCTAGACTCCTAAAGCACCAGGATGGTGCACCAGGAGGATGCTTTCAAAGGCTTATTCTTTTCTGTAGATACATGGCCCTGGACGAGAAAGCTGTGAATCAGGAGGAAGGATTGGGTGTGCCTGTCTGGACCTGGTTCGTTGCTCTGCTCCCCTTCCCCCACCCCTGCCCCCTTTATTTGCTTGGGTAAGAGTCTATCCCCAGTTTCTTGAAAACTTAGAGGAAACTCCCTCAGTCTGAAATTATGAAATCATTTGTCTGTGGGCTTTTGACTACCCTTGGGACTCTTCCTTTCTTCAAGTGCTTAGCGCCGGAATCTCTGCAGATAGGAGAGGTTTTAAAGGTCACTAACACTTTGTTTTTTATGAGTCAACTGTGTCCTCTCTGCCTTCATGCTGCAGGCAGACCTCTAAGGGAAGATGGGTGCAAACAGGTTAACCATCTGTTGCAAGACTGGTGAGCAAAACCCATCTTGGAGAGAGGGCATACAGTTCCCTGCGGGGGAAACATGGGAGGGCTCCCTGCCTTTGTGGAATTGGAGGCTCAGGGGGGCTTCCTGGGGACGCACCTAGAGAATGAATGTGACTTAGCCAGAGTTAGCAGGAAGAGGAAATGGCATTGACAAAAGCATGGACATAAGAGAGGAGGAATGAGTCCACGATGGATTTGGGACACCTGGAGGGAGCTACGTCTGCAGACCTACCAGGCCCCATGGCAGAGCTCCCACAGAAGGAAGTGCGGTCATTGTCAGAAACCCTGCTGTGTGGAGCCTGGACCTGGTTTAACAAGGAAATAGGGCATATGATGGCTGAGAGGCAAGGAATAGGTGTGCATGGTCTGCTTTCCTTCTCCTGAGTGCCTTCCTGCAGTGTGACCACCACAAAGCTCACCCCCAGGGGTGTTAGTTTTTCATGAATGAAGCAAGGACTGGATGAGCTCCTTTGAGTTCCTCAGTTCCATGGCTCTCTGAAATTATTTTTAAAACCGAGAAAAAAAAAAATCAAGTAACTACTGAAAACAGATTTCAGTCCTTATTAGGTTGCAAAATGGGAACAGAAACAGAACCTGATATTGAGAAAGAATTCAAAAAAAACATTTGAGGAGAGACATCTTTGATATTGAGTAGATAAAGACTCTGTGGCAATTCAAGTCAGTGCTGAGCTTGAGTTACTAAAAAACAAGAGAGGAATCACAGGAGAAAGGGGAAGAAAAGAAAAACCCTCCTCAGAAGCAAAGGGGCATTTGAAAATGAGTGACTGAGGGCCTCCTTAGGGTGGAATGAGTGACTCGGTGAACATGGTAGCCCAGGGCTGGTGCAGATGTGCAGTGTGTGGGGGCACCAGCTTTGTGTCAAAATGCTTGTGCTTTGCAGGGGGGAAGAGGGCTGGTTTATGTTTGGGTGCAGGGAGGTGCAGTCGAAGTTGAAGGCCACAAGGAGGCTGTCATTCCGTGCTTTGTGCTCAAGCACCAGAGGGGTCTAGCTCTGGAGGCCAGAAGGCCACTGCAGAGCTGAGTGAGTGCTAGCAGGCAGTGCGGGGCAGTCACTTGTAGTGGTGTGTGTGCGCAGTAGGTGATGTCTGTGTGGGGCAACACTGGAAGTTGCCCTGGGGACCTCCCCTAGGAAACTGGGTCAAGATCCCCTAGGAAACTGGGTGCATGGGGCTGCAGCTGAGCAGCTGTCTGCCCTGCCTGCTGAGAAGCCAGATTCTGACAAGGAATCGGAGAAAGGACAGGAAAATGAGTTTTCTTTCCAGCAGCATTACAATATTATAGAACCAGGGAGAGTCATCATCAACCTTCTCCTGGCAACAATAGGCATCTGGAAGGTCCCAAATGTTAGGGCGGCTCCATTACCTCCATTACTTCCAGCCCTCCCAACAACCTGTCAAGTGGGCATTATTTTTGCTATCACCATTTTACCCATTTTTCCTTCAGTGAGGAAATAGTCTCAAAAAGCTTGGGTCTCAAAACTAGTGAGTTGAAAAGATGAGGCTGCACACCAAGTTTACCTCCTTCTCTTTTATGAAACACAATATGAATTGTGGTTTCTAGTCCCACACGGCTCTGCCAGTTTTGCCAGTGCTCCCAGAAATGCAGAAAAGTGCCATGGTATTCAAATTTATATTTTAATAAGCTTAAACATTATGTCTTCGTTTAATATATAACATAATGTCTGTTGTATAATTTGCATTTTTTTCTTTTTCTTTTCTTTTCTTTTTTTTATAGCTAGGCAAGGGAACAAAATTGACTGTACTCCCAGGTGAATTGTCCTCCTGGGTTTTGCCCACTGCTGAATCTCCCATGTCACGAATGAAGGCAATACAGTCTGGCGAGTTTAAGTGGCCTGTGTCAGTCCGTTGTTGGACTGGCCAAGGCCAGAACTCCCCAGTCCCCACCCTGGGCTGAGCTTCTACCACCCTCCAACCCCACCACCTTGATGGGAGGTGCTTCAAAGCTCTCCTCATTCCAGGGGCTGTCCCAGGGGAAGAAAGAACAGGACAGGCAGCTCCTTGACCAAAGCATCCTGACATGAAATCCTTCCTGCAAAAAGCTTTGGAATCTCTTCTGATGAGTAATGGGCAACCACTCAGACGTACTTTAAAATAGCTGGTTTGTTTTGAAATAATAATTTTTAAAAATGTGAAGATGAAAAACAGCGAAAGAGGCAGATGGCATGTTTTAAAAGAGTTCTCACCGAGGATTTTAAAAGCTAACATAAAAACCATCTAATAAACTGCCCATCACCATCCAAAGAAGAATATACCTAAGCTCTCCCTGGGGCACTCAGAAGAGAACAGCCATTATTGTGAAATCTGCCTTTTATAAAGCACTGTCAGAAGCCATGCTAAGTGCTTCTAGAGTACTCTTATTTATTCTTCAAAGCCACCTGATAAGATAGATATTGTTATTACCATTATCACCATTTCAATAGATAGCAAACTGAGGCTTAGAGAGGTTCAGTATTTTTTTTTTTCAGGGTCACAAGATAGTAAGTAGCAAAATTGGAGCTTGAACTTTTTTTTTTTTTAAGATTTTTATTTATTTATTTGACAGAGATCATAAGTCCGTGGAGAGGCAGGCAGAGAGAGAGGGGGAAGCAGGCTTCCTGCTAAGCAGAGAGCCCAATGAGGGGCTCGATCCCAGGACCCCGAGATCATGACCTGAGCTGAAGGCAGAGGCTTAACCCACTGAGCCACCCCGGTGTCCTGGGCTTGAACTCTTAATTCAAGGTTTGTGTTCTTAATTACTCAGGTTACCAGACACCTTCAGTTCTCTTAGCCCTTGGAGAAACTGCAGCCCTCTGGCTGGCCTGGGAGGAGACCACTGTTATGAAAACAAATCACCCCAGCCAATCTGAATGATAGGTCTAGAAAAGAGCACCCAAAGGACCACTTGTCAAGAACATTTTTCAGTTCCAGTAATTAAGGCTCAAGAAGTTAGATACTTTGCTCTATGTGACAACTCTACATTTTAGAGCCAAATTGACCCAAGCATCAGGTCTCTACCTGGGCTGTTCCCCTTCCCCCAACCATGCATTTGTGCATTGTGCGTGCACATGCACGCACACAAACACACACACACACACACACACACACCTTATTCAAACACCAAAACAGCCAAGAATAAAATGGATTCAAATAACTCAAGCAAACAGTTGGTTGAAATTACAGACTCTGAGACTGGTGGGCACCATGCCAGGGCATTCTAATTTCATCTCTATCAACAAACTTGTATCTCTTTTATAAAGACTAGAGTCATTTTGATTTCAGCAGTCCTGGCAGGAGGATTTTTAGTGTACATTCTTCCTAGCCCTTCCTAAGTACAGATGAAGAACAGCTGATCCTTGTCTTGTCTTGTCTACCGTATGGTTTTCCGTGGTGCTCTTATGAGTGGTAGGATGAGCAGAGAGGAAATATCCTTTCAGAGAATCAATACACAACTGCTCTCAGCTGGCGTGTGTTGCCTGTAGCAACTGAGATTGATCTTAGAAACATAGTGCTTACTGTACAGCAGGCACCGTTCAAAACAATGTAGAAATAGTAACATCCTCATTACAACCCTGTGAGAGGGGAACTGAGGCAGAGAGGAGGTACAAAACTTGCCGAAAGTCACACAGATGGTGAATGGCAGAGCTGGGCTTGGACATCAGGGTTCAGGTCGCCTGGCTTGAGGGCCAGTTCCTCCTGGGTAGTGGAAAGTTGCCGTTTCTTCTAACACAGAGTTGATTATCTTCATGCGGGGTTTTTCTCATGCAGAGAGTAAGTCTGAAGTTCATGTATTCCATGACCCTGGGTGAGGAGAACCAAACTCCAGCAAGCAATGGGAAATGAGTCAGAGTCTGTTTATTTTGGTGGTTTACTTTGTGAGAGAGTTACTGAATGAATGAACAAATGAAAATGTAGGCTTTTTGCAGCTTCTGCCTGCCACCCTGATTTTCTGTGATTTCCTTCTTTTTATCTTTGAAGATATCTAATTTAAATACCCACAAATTCAGATATTATGATTTATAATTGGCCCTCAGCCCCCTGTCTGCTTCTGGCACAGTGGACTTGACTACATCTTACCGTACCTTGTGCCTTTGACCTCTTACTCTTAAAATAAGAGCCAGATGAATGCTCATATTCTTTATAGAACAGATGATGGTTTTACTGGACGAGTGTGGCTTATGCTTTAGAACAGCTGCATGTATGGAAGGAAATTATTTGAGTAACCCATTTTTTCAGAACTTGACACATATGTTTGGCTCAAAATTCAATATGTGGTTTCTCAAAAAGGAAATGAATGTAAACAATCTTCTCATCCATGATCCTGCACATCTGAATCTTAAGTCTCGATGGTTTCTCTTTGACTCCAGTATATAATATATTGGTAATGGGAAAGGAAGTCCCATTCAGTCGCCGCTTTGTAATGACATGAGAATTACAGAGTGTTAGAGCCAAAACGGCCCTGGAGATCATCAGAGGTGACCCTGTCATTTTATAAAAGGATTCTGAGACACAGAGAAACTCGATTCTCTGGGGACCCTCACATCAGTGGTGGTGGACATGGACTAGAGCCAGCTGAGCTGGCCGATACTGAAATGAACTTTGAAAAGCTGGTGCTTGAGGTTCTTGGCCACCATAGTTCTCTACCTGTGTCTTCCCCTTAGCCGCCTCTTCAACACTGGGGGTCACCTGTCCATTATCTCTGGCCTCCAGCACCCCTTCTGCACCAAGCTTGGAGTTCCCTTCGTGTACTGGGCCCTGGTCACCTGACCAATGCAATGGCCTCCTGACTGACAACCGCCAGGCTTCCCAATCATCTCCCTGCAAACACTCATAGACACTTTTAAGACCTATAACCATCATGCCCAAAAGGCCAGTCTTGATTACATCGGTCCTTTTCCCAATATGCTGTTGTCCATTTCATTCACTGATGCGTCCCAGTCATCTAGAACAGTGCATGGCACATAGAAGGCATTCAATAAATATTTGTTGAATGACTACTTGGCTCCTTATTTCCTACTGAGTAAGTTAATTCTCACTCCTTTGCCTGGCGTCCAAGGTCTTTTATCATCTGGTGCTAATCTTTTCCCACTTTGCTCCTTCCATTCTCTGGCCATTTAAAAAAAAAAAAAAAAAGAACCAAATCATTCTTTATCTTGGCCAGCAATTTATTGTGTGTTTACTATATGCCAGGGCTTTTCTAAACCTTTTGTGTGAATTAACTCATTTAATCAGTAAAATAATCCAATAACGTTGGTGCTATCATTATTACCATTTTGCAAATGAAAACACTGAGTCACAGAGAAATTGAGTTACCTATCACCTGTAGGACGAGGTAGAACTGGGTTCAAACTCTAGCAGCATGGCTTCACAGCCCATGGACGTGACTGCTATGCTATAGCTAGCTTTTTACAATTTAATTTATGTTTAATAACAAATTTCAACAATCTAGGGTAAGTGACAATTCTCTACCTCTCCAAGTAAAAGTAAAAAGTGACAATTCTCTACCTCTGCAAGAAAATCGAGGCAATCCATCTTTCCAAATTGCTGTATTTATATTATTATAAAACAAAACTTGACTAATATTACAACTTGCCTTTTTCACTTAGTGTATTCTTAGGATATTTTCATATTGGTAATATATCACTACCTTGTTGTTTTTCACCACTACCTTGTATTTATTGTATGGATACACCATCATTTATTTAATTAGTTACCATGGAACACTTAGGCATTGTTCCTAAAGGAACTGGACTGAACATCATATGCATCTATTTGTGTAATGTTAATATTTCTGCAAGTTTAGATTCCTAAAAATGTGATTGCTGAATCTCTTAAAACCATGAGGGACACTGATCAATGGTCCTCTTGAAACTTGTGCCAATCTATCCTCCTGCCAGTATCCTGCTGTCTTGAAGTTCCCCATGACTTTCTTTTCCTCTGCATATGAGTTCAGGAAGTGAACTCTGGCGCCCTTCCAGCAGGAACTGAGAACGCCTGTCCTCTGCTTCTCATGCCTCTCTTTCTGCAGAGGAAACTTGTTTCTTCTCCCCACATGGCTTAGCTGGATCAGATCCCTCCTGCTCAGTCCTTCTCACTTGTGCTGGCTTTCTCTCTTCCTCTCTCTTTCTCTCTCTCACCTCTGTACCTCCTTCGGTTATGCAAAAACATAATAAAGATCCTCATTGCAGCCACGGGTTCTTTGCTGCAATTTCCCTATCAAAGGAACTTGGAGGCTACTTAGAGAAGAGTGACCTTGGTGTTCCTGGCTGAGATGGCACTGCCCATGGTCCTGGTTGGGCTTGGGGTTCACAGTCTCACAGTGTTACTCTTTGGCTGTGTAGGTAAAGATGATCCTCTTGTCTTGTCCAACCATTTGGGGCACAGCAATGAGTGTGACTAATAAAAGAAAGAAAGTAACCCTTCCTTGAGGGTCACAATGGAAGGCAAAACTAGGTGAGAGCCCTTTAAATGATGAAGGAGATGGAAAAGGGAAGATGAAAGGGTATGCTTGCTGAACCTCCCCTTTATACCACCCTCCTAGCTTGCTTGGTGCTTTACATACATTGTTACATTTAGTTCTCCAGTGAGAACAGAACAACCTATTAGGAATGTCCTGTCTGGAAAGAAGAGGAGGATGTGAACACAGTTTCTGAAGTCATAAATGGTTCTAGTGTAATTACTAGGAAGAAGAAAAGATCCCCCTTGAAGTGAGAACCGATTGAGTCTAGGACAAGAGAAAGGTAGTAAGCCAGTGGTACTACTCAAAGTGGCAAGTAAGCAGTGGACTCTCACCAAAAAAGTGGTGCAGATGGAAAAATAGATTTTTTTTTTTAAGGTTTTAGAAAACTGCATGGTAATAGATTGCCTGGGATCCTTAGTCATTCTTGTTGATGACGAGGGGTCCAATCCTGCTTCCAGCGCTAGTGTCCATGAAAATATTTAGGTTGGAAATGGGTGGAAGGAGGACATTCTGGGATTCCTTCATCTCTCTTCAAACCAGGGTCTCTCTACTACTTAACTTTTGTAATTTCAATAGATTACTCTTGAAAATACTTTTTTTGTTGTTGTTATCTAAAAAAAAAAAAAAAAATGTCTACAAGCCATTGCGTTAGTTGTTTGATTTCAGTATTGGAGATGGGCCGTGAGCTGAATGGACTGTGGGTCTAACCCATGGTGATAGATTTGACCCATGGACCAAGGCCCCACTGTTGCTTCTCTAACTTCTGTAGCACAGGCTGGTGTCTGCTGCACTCCTAGTCCATCCCTGACCCTGTCCATGGAGGAGGGCAGGGAAGAGAGGGCAAGTACAGAAGCAAGAACCATTTCCTGATCGTGGAGGAACAATCCCAGCCCATTTGTCGGACCTCCTGACCCCCACCCCACTGTGCCTCAGGCAAGGTCTGAGCTCCTCTGCAGCCACAGGGCCTCCGGGAGCCTTGCCTGGTGAGTGCCCCAGGACGAGTTGGGGAGCCTCGGCTTCTGCCTCACTCACTCACTCAGATTCACGCCTCCTCTGAGCTCCTTATTTAATGCCTTCTCCTGCCTGGCCTTTCCCCTGGGCTCTGAGTCAGAAGACAGGGTTGAAATCTCTGCTTGGCCGTCTTGCAGCTGGAAGATTTTACACTACTCTGAACTTCTCTCCAAGCCTCGGTCACGTGTATGTTTCTGTAACAAGGTCCTGTGGGGCGGTTGTGAGGACTGGCTGAGATAATGCAAGTGACACACTTAGCAGAGTGCCTACAGTGAGGGAATCCCTCAGCCGGCCTCAGTGGTCATGGTTGCTGTAGATGATAAGTCATTTTTATGCCTCCCTTCATCGATGCTAATATTCTGGGTTGACATAATAAAGGAGAATACACAATACATGGGACTACACAATAATAGCCCTCTTTTTTTTTTTCTTAAGATTTATTTATTTATTTATTTGACAGAGAGAGAGAGACAGCAAGAGAGGGAACACAGCAGGGGGAGTGGGAGAGGGAGAAGCAGACTCCCTGCTGAGCAGGGAGCCCGATGCTGGGCTCCATCCCAGGACCCTGGGATCATGATCCGAGCTAAAGGCAGATGCTTAATGGATTGAGCCACCTGTAGCAACCCTCTTTGTACTATTATTGCATTTAGAGAAGTATACTGTATCTCCAAAAGTACTCATACACTCCTTCATATTTGATAGTCTTCCTTTTTTGAAACTGAATTCTTCATAGGTCAGTGCCAAAGCTGGGGAGAAGGTTACACATCAAGACATTACATTGAAATGATTTTTATATACTTGCAGGTTTCCCTTTGAAGCTGGGAGCAGGAAGAGAAAGTGACAGTTTAACTTTTACTTCTCTGTAGCTATCCTATAATCAGCTACTAAAACACAAGAGAGAACTAGTTTGGGTGTTAGTGAAAAGAATTTTTTTTTTTAATCTTTGACCTTATTCTTGTTTCAGAATGTTCCAAATTTATCCCAACAAATAGCTGCTAAGATGATTGTCAAAATCATTGCATTCCCAAAAGCCAAAATACCTGAGATAAAGAGAAAATATAACCCCAAATTTTAAAAATGAAATAGTGAAACTGTTTTAATGCACAGAGAATGGCTTTGTGCTAATAGGAGGGACATTTTAAATAAAATCATTTTGCCTCTGTAACCAGGAAGTCCTGCCATCTTAAGGGCATCTTAGTTATGTCTCTTCGTGCCAAAAATCACAAGCCTTTCATTCTTGTTCTCATGATCTACTGCAGTCTCTATTCAGAAAGTTGTGGGATGGAATTTTTTTTTCAGGTTCCTTTGATGTTCCTCAAATGGAGACACTTTAAGTTATAAGTTTGGAGTATGTTTTTAGGCTAGAGCAGAGCCGTGGTCCAGGGGAATGTTTCACATGGGTTTTGATGTTAGATAGAATCCTTTGACAAATCCTGTTTGCCTCTCAAAAATTCTGTGTGAACTATAGACCCTTTTTAAGATTTGTCCAGGAAGTAACCAACCATGTAGAAAAACTTTTATGCACAAATATGTATATCACAACCGGCTGAAAACCTGGAAACAGCTATAATTTACACTACTAAGAGAAGGGTTAATTACGGTGCAGTTGGATCATGGCAAGCAGCTTCCCATAACAGTGGAAGCAGTGTCTTTTAGTAATGTGGAGAAAACATGGTTGTCAAGTTCTACAGAAAACACAGAGTATGAATGGTATATAACACACACAGCTATTACAGGTAAAAACGTAAGGAAAGTGGTATTACAGGCATTACAGAAAAATTTTCTAATTTTTCTGTAATAAGGGGGAAATGTTTTTGTGGGAGGGGCTAAAAGCAGGAGCATTATACTTCTTTGCTAGTGATTTTCAGTTTGACTTGTTTTGTAGTGCTGTGGAAGTTTTCTGATTTTTCTAGAATGGTTTCTCAACCTCAGCTGGTTTTGGGGGCTGGATGATTCTTACTTGTAGGAGTTGTTCCATACCTTCTAGCATATTTAGCAGCACCATAGGCCTCTACCCATGAGATGCCCATAGCACGTCTTCAATTGTGATGACCCAGAATGTCTCCATATATTGCCAAATGTCCCCTGAGGGGAAAAATGGCTGAGAACCACTGTTCTAGAATCATGTGCTGATACTTTACCAAATGTCCACTCAAATGTCCTGTGCAGTACAGGAGGGACCAAAGAGATGGTAAAGCAGGAAGGAGAGTGTCTGGATGAGGGGGTTTTGGTGAGAGACTTAAGCTTAGAGCTAGTAAGACCTGAGATCGGTGTAGCGAAGAAGGGACAGAGAGAGGGAGGAGTCCTGGGGACTCTTCCAAAGGGAGGCAGGTGCTGGGTGCATCCAGAAAGGCTGCCCTGGTGTTCATAGCATGTGGTTTTCACAAAGAAGCCATGGTGGCCAGCAGTCCACAAGCCATCTGACTCCAGGAGATGCACCAAGAGTTGTGCACAGCATGGAGAAAGCTAGGGATTCACTCATCCATGAAACATCTGTTGTCAGAGAGGTATTCGGTACCAGAAAAGTATGGCAGTAGGTAGCAGAACTCCAGGGTGGGGTTCAGGGAGAGGTCTTTGGCCTCTTGCAGGCAGGAGGGTAGTGAAGAAGGAGTCTGCCAAGCAGCAAGGCTCAGAAGAACAGAGATATGAGCAGTCCTGGTCATCAGAAGGAGGTAGACGCCTGAATTCCCAGCCTGAGATGGGAATGAAAGCAGAAACACACTTGACCAGACACCGTGGAGCCTGCACCAGAGACCTCAGCTCCTTAAATTCCTCCTGACTCAGAGCAGGATTGTCCACAGAACCTGGAGCAGCACACAGCTGGCAGATGGAAGGAACAGAGACTCAGAGGAAGAGATGGCGGGGTGGGCAAGAGTGAGGACCCCACCCAGGTGGCAGTGAGAGGGAGCAGGATCTCCAGTCTAGTTTGAGAAGGTTGTGATGGGTTCTGTGAGGGGAGGAAGAGACAGAGCCACCTTTCCCATGGGAAAGATGGAAGAATGTGCGCTTTTTGAGTTTTGCTGTGCAGTGCTAAATTACCTTCCAAAATGAGGGGATAATGATCAATGGGTAAAATATGACTTTAACATTTTAGAGTGCTTGAATAATAAATTTGTTATCTTAAATGTTGATAGAGGTTCATAGCTGTTAGGTTTGTTTTTGTGACCTGTTTTTGATCATATCTCTGATTTATATGACGTCTAGTCAGGAACACAATCCCAAATCATAAAAGTTTTCCTATGGGAAAACATAACTTACTTTATGACAGTCTTCTTTATGGCATGCTTTCCAGAAATAATGTGGCAAAAAATAAAGATTGTCTGTAAGGTTGGTGTTGTTTTATCTGTTTGTGAATTTTCATGCTTTCATTTTCTTCAGTGGCTAATTTATTTTCCATCCTTTACTAGAAATGTATATTTGATGAAGCTTGAAATGTTCTTTTTAAAAAGTGTGTAGAGCACAAGGAAGATGAATATGTGGATTAGTAAGAAGGTGGTTCAGAATGTGTGTTATATGTATCTTCTCTTTCATGAAATAAATGCATTCAGTTAGTTTGAATGATACAGACTTTCCATTTGATAGCTCAGAAACAGTCAAATATCAGCAGTTTTGTACGATTCAGTCTAATAGTTATGTTGGCTATAAAGAAAATTTTTGTGAAATGAATATTCTGGTTTTCATTGCTTTCTTAAAAATTTAGAGATTCATTTTCCTGAAGACAGAGTTGCAAACTTTGGCTGCGTATCATTCTGGGCATGGCTGGAATTCAACAAATTATTCTTGCTTAGGCTGGTTGTTTCCATTGGAACAAGAACTCTCAATCCTCGGTGTTTGTAGAATCATATTTGAAATCGTGCAAGGTTGAAAAGATACGGATGGTCCCCACTGCAGGATAATAAGTCAGAACATTGAGGGGAAGAATGGCAGGAAGCAGGCTCATGCCTCGGGACCTTTTGTCCCCTAGGTGACACTAAGGTATAGCCAACTTTGAGAACCATTGCACTAAAATTTCACTTTGAGGAATCTTAGCAAAGCTTTTTTTTTTAATGCCCTAGAAAACAAAAACACAACAACTCTGCTCCTGATCTATTTTCAGAACTTGCTTTGGACCAAGTTCCCAGGATGAAAGGTGAAAAAAATTTATCTTGAACTCAACTGAACCCATCTTTCAGTTTTTATTCAATAGCACATTTATTGGGTGGCAACTATGTGCCTGGACCTATGGAGCTGGGTATTTGGGGGATATAGATTAATGATGAGTAAAAGGAGAAGAGTTTGGCCTTTGACAAAGCCAGGGAATTATAGGAAATGTTTAGGAAAGACAAAACTATAGAGATCAGAAGTAGATTAGTGACCTAGGTCTGGGGCAGTTGGGGGGAAAATGGGGAGTAACTGCTAATGTGTATGGGACTCCTTTTTGGGGTAATGAAAGTGATGTAAAATTGATTGTGGTGATGATTGCACAACTTAGTGAATATTCCAGAACCATTGATTGTATGCTTCAAATGGATGAATTGTGTCAGTTGTGAATTATATCTCAATAAAACTGTTACTTTAAAAATAAAAAAAGTCACACGTATCCTTCACTGGGAGGACTTCACACTGAATAGTTGATTTGGGATAGCAGAGGAGAAACTCAGTGCTATATCCTTATTCCTTTCAAAATCGACAGATCCTAAAATGGAGACACTGACTGAGAGCAAAATGGAATAAATCCTGCTTGACGGCATTGAGTTATTTACCTGTAATCCAGATAGCATGTGAATGATCAGAGGGGAAGATGGGCCAGGAGCCATGCAGAGGTCCTGGGACATCCAACGGGTGAGAAGAAAACAGAAAGTTTCATAGAACTGACTGAGTCTCGGGCACTGCTCAAGGTGCTTTACTTTTATTCAGTCACATAACTACCACACTCTTGTTGCCATTTTCCTTAGTGAAACTGAGGCACAGAGAAGGTAACTGTCCCAAGTCCATGCAGCCAGCCAAGTAGTGACATTAAGACTGCCTCGGGGAGTCGATAGGATTCTGGTAGGTGACAGTAGCCCAGGAGGGCTTGGGTGTGCTGAGAGGAGAGAAACAGCAGAAAGCAACTTGGTTTGGCAGGAGCAGTGGGTCCCTGTAAGGCTGGAACTGAGGATGAGGCCCAAAGGATGGACAGATGATGGAGGCACTATCATGACTGTAACTCAAGATGTCCTGGGGTGGGCCCCATTGAAGATGATTGAGTCAGAGCAAGGCTTAGGAAGGCCGTGTCTTCTCAGTGCTCAGGTGTGTGTCTGTGTGATGTGTGCATCTCTGGGTCTGTTTAAAAGCAGCTGTGAGTGTATCATCTGGAGTACCATCTAGTCCCCCGCATCTCACTGGGTGTGCGGGTCAACACAGCACAGGACCTGCCATCTCACCTGGCCTCAGGACCTGGCCTCTGGTGGGAGTGGCCACCAAGAGAGAAATCACCAACATCCTGGGGGAACCACAGAGCCTCTCCATAAGACCTGACTTAGAACCTTAAATTCTTTGCCATGATAGCAAAGTCTCAGCCTGGGGGCCCTCCCCAAGCCCAGAATGCTCAGAACATTTGGCATCAAGCCTCCTGGACTGAAAGGCAAATTCTCCAAAGGAGAAGCAAAAAACTGTTCCCCTTTGGCCCCCTCACTCTCTTCACAATAGGAGCAAGTTGGGTTTCCCACCTTTCTCCTCCTCCCCACTGGGATGGGTACAGACGGACAGTAATGCAGCTAACGGGCAGAGGAGGGAAGGGCATCCAGCATCTTAGGCTGACAGTCTGATCTCCAACCCAAACCAGCATTCAGAGCCAGCAACTTTTCATCCCCATGAACTCATCCCTCTCCACCTTCCCAACCCTGTGTTGTCCATCTCAGGGCTTTGTTCATTCGGGAAGGTTCTTCAGATTGCTGACTGTTCTGACTTCCTCTCCTGCTTGGATTTTTTATTATAAGCCTTATGAGGCTTATACCCTAGCACCTTGTACCCTACAGGTAGCTTTGCTTCATATTACCATCTCCACATTGCCCCGATAACCAGGAGTTCACAGGACAGCAGCTCTTTTCTTATTTCTTCATCCACCGGCCTTACAATAGGTTCATCCATTACACCCTCTCTCATGCCCTTACATGATTTGGGGCTGTGGTAGCTATTCACTTCCCCGTGAAGTCATCCTGTTTCCACTTGCCTGAACCTCTCTCTTCTCACTTATTATCTCCTGTCTTATCCTATTCGTTAACTCTCCCTGTTACCTGCCCTGCCTTCCAGCTCCCCCCGGCCATGTAAGAGACACTCAATGAAGCAGAGGTGAGTCATTGATTAATCGGTGAGCCCTTCATAGATTAGGGGTGGAGGGTGATAATTGTTCCGATCTCCAAAACCAGGCAAACAGCAGGTGCCTCCAGAGGACACTCAACTCAGACTGACTTCTGCTCTCCCTGCCGCCGCCTCCCTCTTTCCACCCCGAGCTTCAGAACTGTATCTTTCTAGGATTCTCTCCTTGCCAGACTCCCTCCCCATTCTTAACTGCTCACAATGTGGATCTTGTTTATCCTCACATCCGCTATACATACACCTCTTGGCTTTGCTTATTTTTTGTGTCTTGTGTCTGAAAATAATACTAGAGATGAGTTTTTAAAAACTCTTTGTGAGTGGCCTTTGATTAATCAGTTTTCAGAAATGAGGAAAGGACTCGTGGCCTTGATAAGGAAAAGGTTGCGCAGTCTGTCCTTAAGTATTCTTAGGAATGTGCGCAGGGCAAAATGTGGAAGAGGTAATGAGGAAACCTGTTGGAGGGAGCTGATGGAAACCAGAATTAGCCCAGCTGAGGATAGCCATGCCCTCCGTCCCGACACAGAATATGTCTTACTTCCTGCTCTCTCCACGGCTGAAAGGTGGAGAGTGGAAGAGGACCGATTTGGAAGGAGGGGATCAAAAGAAAAGAAGAAACTCCTCCTATCATCCCTGCACCCCCTGACTTCCTAGAGCCTGTTTTCCAGAGCCTGTTTCTTCTCCATTCCCAAAGCCCCTACCTCCTATTTTGTAGTACATCACGGTCACTATTGGATCACAAATTGGTGAGAGTTGAGAGGGTTATCTGGGGTCTGTTCATCAGTGTGGCTCCATGCCAGGCCCCTCTGTGTGCTCCTTCTCCAGCTATGATCAACACAGATAGCGTGCCCTTCCTCTTTCCTTCACCCACGGGGAGCAAGTGGCTAAGCATCATTGGGGTTTCTTTCTTTTTTTTTTTTTTTGTAATGAGGAACCAAGATTTTTTTTTTTTTTTAACATATAATGTATTGTTTGTTTCAGGGGTAGAGGCCTGTGAATCATCAGTCTTACACAATTCGTAGCACTCACCATAGCACATACCCTCCACAGTATCCATCACCCAGCCACCCTATCCCTCCTCTCCCACCCCCCAGCAACCGTCAGTTTGTTTCCTGAGTTTAAGAGTCTCTTATGGTTTGTTTCCCTCTCTGGTTTTATCTTGTGTCATTTTTCCTCCCTTCCCTTATGATCCTCGTCATCTCAAATTCCTCATATCAGTGAGACCATATGATAATTGTCTTTCTCTGATTGACTTATTTCACTCAGCATAATACCCTCTGGTTCCATCCATGTCTCTGCAAATGGCAAGATGTCAATTTTTGATGGCTACATAGTATTCCATTCTGTGTGTGTGTGTGTGTGTGTGTGTGTGTGTGTGTATATATATCGCTATACATACACATATATAAATGTATATGTGTGTGTGTATATATATATATATATCACATCTTCTTTATCCATTCATTTGTTGATGGACATCTTTCCATAGTTTGGCTATTTATGGACATTGTTGCTATAAGCATTGGAAATGCATTTTCAGAAGATTTTCAGAAAAAAGATTTTCAGAAAAAAGAACACAGGGAATGAGCTTCCCAGTGACAAAAGATAGCCTGACTTTGGGTCCACAGATGAAAGAACCCTCCAGCTGAACCCTCATTTGTTCCCCAAAAGGCATCCATTGATGTCTAAAGAAACCACAGAAATGACTGGGATTTATACCAAGGCCTGGCCCCATCAGAAGACCCCTTCTTCCAGCCCAGCACTGCATTCCTACGTCTTCTTTAGCTCCTACCTGCTCTGCTGGAACTGAGCCTCAGCTGCCCTACCCTCCTTCTAGTCCACCTGGCCATGATGCTGGCTGCACCATCTTTGTCCCCTGCCTTTGGCATTACTGGAATGTCCAGTAAATACAGTTGTTGAGAGCCAACAAATCAATTCAGGGACTATATTATGAGTTCCAAATGTATACAGTACAGCATACCATGGATCACCAGATCATGGAGGGTGCAAAGAAGAGAAAAGTCCTGGAGATTCCCCACAGTGATTGGTCCCAGTGGGGCTGGTCATGGCTCTAGTCATTAGATACACTGTTGTTAACATTGCCTTTAATTATATGCAGTCACATCTACATAGTATCCCTTATAAGCTCTTAGAAAACAATGGCTGTTGTTTAGGGTCCCCACAAAGTGAAGGACAAAGGTATTTTAGATGTTGCAAGAAATCCAGAGTATCTGGAGACAGGGAGAGCTCTTAAGTCTACTTTTTACACAATGGAGCTTCATACCATTATTCTGTATATAATCTTTTTACTGAAACACTGTCGCCTGTTTCTGTCAACAAAAGACCTCTTTGTTTTGATAGCCAAGAAAAACCTTAAGCTCCGTAGAGACAACAGAACAAGCTTTTTAAATGACAAAATGTAAGGGCCAAAATGCCTTATTTTTGGAATGTAAATTAGAAGCTTTTTTTTTTTAATATGATTATAGGCCTTGGTTTTGATGAATTTTAGGTGTTGTTTTGTTAGGTTTTAATAATATCCATGCAGTTCTTTGGAATGCACCTCTTGCGGACACTTTCTTTTGTATCTGACTGCAGGGTAAGCACAGATGAGGTGGACAGTAATAGCTTTTCTACACCTCTGAGCATGTTGTCTTTGACCTTCAGTGTCTCCATATGATCCTGTCCCTGAGCATTTACGCTTATACACAAACTTGAGCTGAGAACCTCTCTAACGGGACAGACGCTTTCTATCTGGTGTTAGAGTCCCTGACTCTTCTTCATAAACTTGCATATAATTCTAATGCCATTACTGGATTATTGTTTTGCTGTCCCCATTATTTTAGAAACTTCTTAAAGGCTTGCATTTCCACTGCTATATTCCAAAGGTAGAGGAAGGCTGTGTCTCCTTCAGTCTTTCCCATCTTTTTCTGCTCTATATGTCCAACTAGACAAGAAGAGTTCTCAATCGCTGCCTACCCTGTCATTGCTACACTGCAGGTGTGAATGAAATCAGTGGTCTCTCTTCTGTAAGTGATGTTGGGCATTTGTCCATTCCCATAGGTTTTTCTTAATAACAAGTAACCATCAAGCTGTAAGAACCCTTAGAAGTGACCTCTTAGGGCACCCAGTAGCTCAGCCTGTTAAGCATCTGACTTCAGCTCAGGTCATCATTTCAGGGTCCTGGGATTGAACCTTGCACTGGGCTCCATGCTCAGCAGGGAGTCTGCATGTCTCTTTCCCTCTGCCCCTCCCCCAAGTCATGTTTACTCTCTCTCTCTCTCTCTCTCTCTCTCAAATAAATAAAATCTTTTAAAAAAGGAAGAAGAAGAAGAAGAAGAAGAAATGGTTATCTCTATCTCATTGGTGCTGTGAGAGCTGAGGCTGGGTCCTGTTTGATGTTGCATCTTCAGTATTTAGCATGGTATCCCTAGAAGGACAATGGGTGTTCTCCAGCCATAAACATATGTATTTTTTTTTTTCTGTTGAAGCTACCTCAATGGTTGTTAGCTTTGGAAATATTTGTGAACGGAAATAGTTCTAAGCTAATTGGACTCACTTACAAGAGCTTAGAATCTGCCTACCCCCTAGACTCATTACTCAGTCTTGGCTCCAACCACAGGGAGCCACTTTGCACTTGCTGTTCCTTCTGTTAAGAATGTTTCCCCTTGTCTTACCTTATTCTGTCCTCACCTTTGCCTGGTTAACTCCTACTGTCTTTAGGTTATGTTTAGTTGTTACAACCTAGGAGAAGCTCCTCACCCCCCACCACCCACCCTCTTCCGTGTTCCCAAAGCACTTTGTGCTCACACCATTGTAGAATTGCATGCTATAATAGAATTGCCCACTTTCTGGCCTACTTCCCCTGAGACTTGGTAACTTTCTTGAAGAAAAAATTCATCATTTTGTCTCCAGTTTCTGGAATACCATTTGACCCAAAGTACACATTGAGTAAATATTTGTTAAATGAATGAATGAATGAGTGAATGGAGTCCAAACAAAGAGGACATTCGTCGGTGTAGATTTCTTCTACTTCAGAGATTAAAGAGCAGCCAGAGACTTTGTTCATGTCTGCCTTGCATGCTAGTCCATGCCACTCAGAGGATTCCCCTGAGTGAACACTCCTGCCTGAGACCTGGTTGTTACTTAAGCCCACACAGAGGCTGCTCTTCTTTGCATGTGGGTCCCAGGATTTCCCCACCAAGCTGGGCTATACCCCTTTACTACACCCTTCCTCAACTCCACTGTCCTCTCCAGGGCCCTGGTGCCTTTTTACTTCTAGACCCAGCAGGCCCCATGTCCTCCCGATCTGTATGAGCTCATTGATGACTCTGGCTCCTGGAAACCTGATGTTCTCTATTCACTCATCATGGCCTAGTTTATCTGCCTGAAGCATGTTCTCTGGTTGACATGTGGTGTGGTCAACCAGTTGCTAAGCCTAATTCTATCCTGAATGAAACCTGAGAATCCGCACTGCTAGCTCTAAGCAACTCTCAGGTCTTCCTGGTAGCATGAGGCTCTGATGTGGGTACCATTGTGCCGGTAGCCAGTGGACCCTAACTGGGTCCTGTGTCTGAGGGTGGATCTAATGTTGAGTCAACTACCAAGATCCTATTCCTTGGAAGTTCAAGAGAGGAGTGCCCCTGACTCCACTCTGGTGACCATTCACTTGGCACCCATCAGAGGAGAGACTTTCAAGAATTAAAACACTGAAGATTTCTAATAGAAGAAATACAGTGCCTTCAATAATGAGGAACAACTGTCTACTGACTAGAGGAGGGTCTCTGCTTACAGACCCTACTAGTCAACACTCCTCCTTTATTCCCACCTTCTTCCTTTGCCCCTGGAAATGAAGCTCAAAGGATCCCCCTAAAAAGGAGGTGAGAAGAAATGAGGGGCGGAGGAGAGACACAGGCAATGGGAATAAAGGGAAGGCAAGGAGAGAGAGTGAGGAAGATAGGAAGATCGGGATCGGAACAGAGCAAGAAAAAATGGGAGTAGAGTGAAAAGAAGGCAAAGCAGAGGATTTGAAAGGGAAGCGGAATAAAAAAAATTGAGAGTAAAGAAACCATGGGGATCCAGAGAAAGTTGGAGAAAACGCCCCCAGGAGCAAAAAAAGAAGTGAGGGAGAAGGAAACCTGGAGGGAGAGAGAATTCATGCTCGAACTGCCATATGAACCAACGGGGTTGATAAGGCCCATTTATTGAATGCCATGTATGTACCCAATACTGTGCCAATGTCTGCATCGACAGCATGGTGGGTACTCAAGCCCAGACTGAACTCAAGAGTGTGGCTGTTTGAGGAACTGTAGCCCAGAAAATACTCAGACACCTCCATATGCAGGAGGCCAAGCATTGGAAAGGCTCTAGCACCCTGGGATCACCCGTGAATAAATAGGAGGGGTGGGTGGGGGTGACAGCTTTTCAGGGTGGGAAGTCACCTCAGGTCTTACAAGATAGCAGGCATAGCCTTGGAGCTCTGGAGATGTGAGCATTGAGGCTGTTATGACCACTGGACACTGAAGAGCTGTATAGCTAGAGACAAAGAACTCACAGCTATCTTATCATTTACTGCTGGCTTGTAACAACTCTGTGATAATCTCCAATTAAAAAAAACACAGGGGAGGGGTGCCTGGGTGGCTCAGTGGGTTAGGCCTCTACCTTCGGCTCAGGTCATGATCCCAGGGTCCTGGGATCGAGTCCCGCATGGGGCTCTCTGCTCAGCAGGGAGCCTGCTTCTCCTCATCTCTCTGTCTGTCTCTCTGCCTATTTGTGATCTCTCTCTCTGGCAAATAAATAAATAAAATCTTTAAAAAAAAAACACAGGGGACACACACACACACACACACACACAGTGGAATATTACTCAGCCATCAAAATGAATGCAATCTTGCCATTTGCAGTGAAGTAGCTAGAACTTAGATGTGTTATGCTAAGTGAAATAAGTCAGTAAAAGAAAGACAAATAGCACAGGATTTCACTCATATGTGGAATTTAAGAAACAAAGCAGATAAACATATGGAAGGAGGGAAAAAGGAAGAGGGAAGCAAATCATAAGAGACTTTTAGTGATAGAGAACAAACTGAGGGTTGCTGGAGGGAGGTGGGTGGGGGATGGGCTAAGTGAGTGATGGGAATTAAGGAGGGCCCTTGTGATGAGCACTAGGTGTTGTATGTAAGTGATGAATCACCGAATTCTCTTCTGAAACCTCCAATATTGCACTGTATGTTACCTAACCAGAATTTAAATAAAAACGTGGTGGAATGGGGAGGGGAACACAGGTTACTTCCCCACTGCTGCTAAATGCTAGCACTAGGAATCATGATCAGTGTGATGCAAAGACCAGGCTGTTTCCTCTGTACTGCAAGGCTTCTGTTCTGCTGTTCTACCTCTGGTGGTCATAGTGGGATGTTCAGGGAGGTCAGGCTTCAGGCAAAGAGTACAAGAAGGAAACATAGTGTTGGTTGGTCCAGAAGCAATGACTCCAGGAAGTAAGGGGCAGAAGAGGCCAGGACAAGGTGAGTGGGGATTCAGCTGGCACAGGAAGTAAACAACCCACCCCTCTGTGTCTTCCTTGGTCCCCTCCACCTGTGTGGACACACAGCAGCCTGGAGCCATAGGACTTCAGGAACTTTCTGTCCCTCACAGCTTCACACGTGCACAGCTTAGCAAGAACACTGCTTTGGAGCCTTGGAGCCAAGGTATCGTGGTCTGCAGGATTTGTGAAAGGTTTTTTTTTTTTTCTTTTTCTTTTAGGGGCTTTGTCCCCATGTGATTCATTAACTGACCGGTTGCTCCTTTGAGCCTCAGGGAGCCTGGTAGTTCAGGCCATTAAATCCCTTCTGTTGGCCTAATTCATGGCCTGACATCCCAAGCCTCACAACATAATCCATTTGTCCTGATTTGATTTTTTCTTTTCAAGAGGCATCCTTGGCAGCCAGGTTTTCTCATTATGATATGATTAATCTGTATGATGATACCCATTAGAATTAGTATCTCAGACATGATTCATCTTTGGAAATATTCAGTCAGAAGCATCATTTTAGAAAGGCCTGTTCCAGTCACAGCCACATGGACCTTCTGTGACAGATGCTGCGTCATTCAGCTAGCATTTGTCCAATTTACTCTGCACTGGACTGCAAGCTAGGGGCTTTGGAGAATACCGATACAACAGGACTTCATCGCTGCCCTCAGGAGCTCCCATTCTAAAAGAAAGGTGACATGGTTGTGAGTATTTATGGGACAGGTAATGTGAGAAGTGCAGTCAGAGATGAAAAGTAACCTCTTCTCCTTAAAGTCTTAGGGAGGGATTCTCAAACTTTATCACAACCAAGGTTGCCTGGAGGGCTTGTGACAACACATTTCAGGGCTCCAGCCCCAGAGTTTTTGATTCAGTAGACTTCCAGCAGGGCCAAAGAATTTGCCTTTCTAAGAAGTTGCCAGGTGACGATGCTGGTCTGGGGACAGTACTTTGGGAACTTGGCTCCAAGTCTTTAGCTATTTCTCTCTGGTCCCCTCTCTCTACTGCCTACAGGGTGCCAAGCAGTGTGCTCTGTGCTGGAGATGACTTGTTAAAATAAGACATGGCTCTTTCCCTCTGGGAACTCCCAGTCTGGACGGGGAGTCAAACAGTGACTTCCATACTTCACAGGAAGTGCCCCCCGAGAGTTTTGCAGAGGGGTAGTTGGAGCACAAAAATGAAGATGCTCTCTTCTCACTGGAGCCTGAGGAAGGCTGCATGGAGGAGGCAAAATCCCAGGGCTAAGTGTGTCTTGAAAGAGATTATGTGGGAGGGCTTGTCCGGCTGTTAAATTCCTAGATTATCAAATGTCCTGGGGACACCCTCTCACACTCCTTGGATGTTTCCTGCAGTAATAAAGGTTTATCTCACTTCCCATAGAAGCCAGTGGTGGAGCTCTGGTTAATTGGCCCGGCCTTAGTAAAAGCCTTTATTTTTGGCTCCCTGGAGCTGTGTTTGGTCAGCGTCTCGTGCATGGTCTGAATATTCTCAGTAGAATGGAATTCTCTGCTCAGGCACTTGAATGGAATGTGGAATCCAGGGCAGAGGAAGGGACTGGCTGCTACCAGTATCCTACTCCCGGCCCCCTGCTGCTCAGGTCTGCAACTTGCTTCGGTCCTCGCCCCTTGAAACAGCCTCACTGTTTTTGTTGACTCTTCAGGAAATTCAGCAGTTCTTTGATCATTCCATTTCGTTTAGACACACACACCCATCAAGCTTCAGTATTTTCAGCCTTCTAAAACACTGCTTTTAGATTCCAGAAGTTAGGAAAAGGACCCATGAGGTCAGTAAAAGGGGTTTCCAAACCACAGCTCCTAACTGCGTTGTTATCCACGCTATTAACTCACAGTTCAAATAAATGTGATTATTTGGTTTTCTAGCTCAGTCTACTTAAGAATCACATTGTGGGGAGATAAAGGTGCTATTAGAAGTGCATACATTGGGGCACTTGGGTGGCTCAGTGGGTTAAGCCTCTGTGGCTGAGGTCATGATCTCAGGGTCCTGGGATCGAGCCCCCATCGGGCACTCTGCTCGGCAGGGAGCCTGCTTCCTCCCTCTCTCTCTGCCTGCCTCTCTGCCTACCTGTGATCTTTCTCTCTGTCAAATAAATAAATAAAATCTTTAAAACAAAACAAATAAAATAAAATAGACTCCATATCCACAATAGAGCCCAATGTGGGGCTTGAACTCATGATCCTGAGATCAAGACCAGAGACAAAATCAAGAATAGGACACTTAATGCAGGTGCCCATAAGTAGCCTAATTTAAAAAGAAAAAAAAAGTGCATACATTGACACTAGTGACAAGTGACAATGGGTATTGATGAACACTGATAAGACCCTAACTAGGGGCACCTGGGTGTCTCAGTCAGTGTAGTGTCTGACTCTTGGTTTCTGTTCAGGCACAATCTCAGTGTCGTGGGACAGAGACCTGTGTGCAGTGGGCTCCACACTCAGCAGAGTGTCTGCTTCCCTCTCCCTGCTGCCCCTTCACCCATCCCACACACTCTCTTGCCTCAAATAAGTAAATAAATAAATAAACCCAATTTAAAAAAAAAAAAAGATGATGAAGACCCTTACTATACACTGTATTAGAAAATAATGATGATCAAAATTAAGGTTAATATGTTCCATCTCCCATTTAAGAAGGCTAGGAAGTATGGCTTCCTGAAAAATAACACTAAGTTAATTGGAGATGTCAGCTGACCCCTTTATGTTAAAGAACATTCATTGAATTAAACCGAATTAGGAGAGTCAATGTATGAATCCATATCCTGTTTATTTTAAGCCACAATATTTCCAAATCATCATTTTCTTGAAGAGTCAGGATGTAGACTAGATCTGATTAAGCATTCTCAATCAGCAAATGATAATAGAATAATATTATACTATTGGTAAATTTCTCAGAGCAGGCCACCTTTGGTTAGGTGTACATTTGGATGTAGCCATTCTGGATACTTTGGAAACATTTCATGCCATTTCTATGTGATTTCCATGTCTGTTATTCAGCAAATGCAAGTGACATTACAATATCACCTGTTCAGATGTATCCAATATATCCATGACCAAAAAACTGGAGGACTCTAGCCAAGTTCTTCGAGAAGATATAGAATAGAGACATTTATTAATTTAATCAAGAACTTATTGAGAAGCTATAATGCCACACACTTCTAAACACTGGAGATAGAGCAATGAAAAAAATTAAAATCCTCATGAAGCTGATATTCTAGATGGAGACAGACAATAAACAGAGAAGAAAGGATTGTTACTACAATTATCCCCTCTGAAAAGTGATTTGACAACTATAGTATAGGATTCCCTAACTGGGTAGTAGCTCTGGCTGAGAGAAAAAGAATCCTTGGTGCTAAATCCTAGCTGTGTGCACACTGTGTGCACAGAGGTAATACCTCTTCCTTGAGCTGTTCTGAAATTTTAATGAGATCATGTCAATGCTCAGTACCTACTTCATTTTAAGCACTCAATAAATGTTGCAGTGATTACAAGTATTATTGAGTCGATGGACACCAAAGTAACAAGCTTTCTTCTTGTTGAAAAATTAAGAAGATGTGCCATCAAATCTAAAAACATCGTAATTTTCCATAACTCTGACCCCAGAAAGATAGCTTTTGCAACAGAGCAAGTTATGAAATTGACTCCCCTTGACCGGTATCCTCTTTGACCCCAATAGAAGTCAAATTAAGACAAAGCTCTTTGTGGCTGTATAGAGAAAGGGCCTTTCTTCCTGGGTGAGCACTATGGATGTAGTGTACTGGCTACTTCATGCCTTTCTGTGCACTAAAGTCTTCAGCTTTCTCTCCATCTGAATTGCCCCAGCTCTCCTCAGTCTTGGATGTTTCTGTTATTTTGTTTTAGTTCTGAACTCCATGTGCCAGTGCTGGTTTCTATAAGGCATCCCTCTTTCTTGAGTCATAAGGAACACAAATGTTTTAAGTGTTGTCTAAGCATTATTTACTTTTCTGTGAATTAAGTTCATAATACCAAGTCATCCTGCTTGACGGTAGTACCTGGCGTAATGGGAGTAGTGTACAGCCATAAGAAAGATTCATTCATAGTCCACAAATGGGGTTGCGGTTTGCAACATTGATCTATATTAAATCTCTAAGAACTTAACAATGACCCAATGTAGAAACCTTGATTCCTTTCCTTTTCTCATTCCCAACACTTCAGCTAGTCCTATGGAACCTATATCCAAAATAAATCTTGACTGTATAATAATCTGCAATTTTTAATCAACTTAATTTGACCCACATATTTTTTGACCACCTTCCACACTAAAATAAAGTTCTTCTTGCTCACGGTGGGATACCCAGTAATTGAGCTTGCCGCAATGGATGTGCTTAATAAATATAAATCAGTTGTTGAGTTAATGAACAGACACATACATGTTTGGCAAGCTTAGATGCTGTGTTGTGACATGTTGATTTTATCTCAAAAAAGATATTGGCCCCTACAGGGTGGTGGTCTGTCTAGTTATCAGCCCCTTATTATCACATTAATTGAGTGAGATAAAGTTTATGTATTTTTTTACCTTGAATTTAAAACTATAAATCTCCATATAAAGGAAACGTATTTGGCCATTCATTAGTCATAACTTGCCCATTTTTAGAAGTAGTTTAGGGTGACCATGAAAGGAATTATCATGAATCAAAACAATAATAGCGATGTAAACATCACTTAAACCTTTTGCCAAATAATAATATTTTCTTGAATCCTGCTGTTTGGGCTTTTGGTGTGACCAATTTAGTACAAAGGATAAAGGACCGCGGAGCTGGACAAACCAGATTTCAGTCCTGGCTCAGCCTCTTACTAGCTAGGTAAAGTTGGCTGTATTTCTCCACCTCTCTAGGCTTACTGTCTCCATCTGCAAAATAAATCAACCTCACAGGGTTAGTGTGTGGATGCAAGTTAATACTTGTCGTACCCAACACATCATCATTTTGTCAGTTAACTTTTATAACAAAGCACTTCCAAAATTTAGTGACTTTTCACAACGCTCATGTATTTAACTCCTGTTTCTGTGAATTTGTGGTTCTCCAAGTCTAGATCAGGAGACTCTACTGGACTCTCTCATGTATCTATGACGGCAGTTGGACTGGCAATTGGATGATCTAGGATCTCGGATGACCTCACCATGTGTCTGGCTATTGGCAGGCAATATCCGTCAGGGTGACAGGAGTGTCTAGGCCATGGTTTCTCATCTTCCAGCAAGCTAATTCTGGCTTCCCCACATGGTAGTTGTTGCAGAGTTCCCAAAAGCAGCAAAAGAGAACAAGGTCAAATGTACAAGTATTTTTCAAGACTTTGCATACATCACATTTGCTAAATTCCCATTGGTTGAGCAAATCACAGACCTGGCCCAGAATCAGTGAGGGAAATAACATATGACCATTTTTACAGTCTACCTCAATCAGCATTGTTGCCATCATTGTAAAAAACAATATTTGTTGAGTATTTATTAGGTGGCAGGTGCTGTTCTAATCAATTACATTTATAAAAGCTTATAATCATTATCTCAATTTTATGAGGCAGATACTATTATAGTCCCATATTGGAGAAAAGGACACAAGGCACAGAATAGCAAAGCAACCTATCCAAGGTCACACAGCTGGGAAGCAGGGGAGCTAGGATTCAAACCAACACTCCAGAGCCACATTTATAATGACTATTCTATACTACATCCTCTTCCTCTTCCTACTCTATATATATGTGGGACTTTCCATGGTTGCTTCTTTTTTTGTAAGTGGATGATCTAATAAGTGTTTGTAGCCTGATTTTAACTTGTTCCCTGAGCAATGCCATATCTATCAGCACTTTATCTATGTTTCAGCCTTCCAACATCTACCTTATTAAAGCTTACCTAGTATTGGTATGACTGGAATGTTTTGGTCCAGATCTTGGTAGAACATGTTGATTCTTTTTTGTTTTTAGTGGAGTGTTAACAATGGTGGGGGAGTTTAGTCTAGAATTCTTCATCTTTATTTCTTCAGAGAAGTTTAGGGACTTGGAAATAAGTGGCTGATGGCAGTCGATTATTGAATATATACATAACATTTACATATGTTGGAGATAAACAGCAACACCCCTTGAGAGCAGAGACTGTGACTTTCTCTGTGTCTCCTTGGCAACTAACAAAGGGAAGGTCACCCAGAGGACATGTTGGGGGAGTTCACTACATGTTGAGGGAGCTCGGTTCATATCCCATTAAGGCATGGGTCACACACTTATATACTAAGAGTGACCAGGTACTGGGAATATATGACCACTAGAGAGGAGTGGGGACTGGTGTCAACTGAAGAACTCATGCCCCAGGCAGCAGGGAAAGGTCTAGCCATTTGACAGCACAGGGGAATGGGAATGTTCAGTGTTGTCAGACTGTTCCAGTTTTTAGGAAATGCTGTAACTTCAAATGTGTATATAAATTTTCCTGATTTTATTTTATTTTTTAAAGATTTATTTATGTATTTATGTAACTTTTGCATCCAATGTAGGGCACAAATCATGACCCCAAGTTCAAGAGTCACATGCTCTACCAACTGAGCCAGCCAGGTGCCCCCACCATCTTGATTTTAAAATACTATGTGTCCGATCAAACGGGTCTTCTGATAAATCTGACCCATGGCCAGCCAGTATGTCACTCCCCTACATGAGGCGCTGGGTGGCACATCTCTATTGCATTACACCTGTCCCAAAGGCCCGTGGAGGAAGGGGAGCCACCGAATAAGGCAAAGATGGAGCAGTAAGGTAATAAGAGAGACAGGACTTGAGGAAAGATGAATGATTGTCTATTTCAGAGATTTCACAGAGGTCAAGGAAAAGAGAACATAAGAAAAGGCCACTTGATTCAAGTAAATTATTTGCTACAACACTACGTTCACAGAATGGGTTCTTAAAAAGGAAGGAAGGAAGGACGGATGGAGGGAAGGAGGAAGGAAGAAAGAAAAAGAAATCCATGGTCAAGTAACAGAAATACTCCAAACACTCAGTAAAACAAAGTAAAATGGATTTCTTTACTCTGACCTTTTTCATTGTCTTTAATATCCTTTTTTTTTTTTTAAGATTTTATTTATTTATTTGACAGAGAGATCACAAGCAGGCAGAGAGGCAGGCAGAGAGAGAGGAGGAAGCAGGCTCCCTACTGAGCAGAGACCCCAGTATGGGGCTCGATCCCAGGACCCTGAGATCATGACCTGAGCTGAAGGCAGAGGCTTAACCCACTGAGCCACCCAGGTGCCCCTGTCTTTAATATCCTAATATGCAATGTAAATTTTCAAAAGAAGTGGATGCTAAGTGTTTCAGTGATCAAGGAGTCCTTATTTCCTCCAATCCCTCTAGATCTAATGATTTGAGGAAAACATTTATGGGAAGCAGGATGAGGGACTGAACGAGCCACTGGGGATCTCTGAAGGAGTGTTGTGGAAACTGGAATGCATAAGGTAACAAGTGAGCAATGGAGCAGCTTGGCATGTAAAGAAAGTAGGTGATAGGTAAACCCATTAGTAACTAAGAACGATCAGCATATTAATCTTTGTAAAATAAAACCCTTTTAGCATCATTCCTCTAATAAAAATAAATAAACCCCAAAAAGTGAAGGTTTCCCTACCTCTGATGGATTAAACCTCTTTGCCTGACATTCGAGGCTCTCCTTTATCAGGCCAGCTGACCTTTCTGGTTTTCCAGTTATGCCTTAACACTCATTCTCTGCTCTAAATACCCTGTTCTGCTCACTGTCCTTAGGGCATTTTCTGTTTTCCAGCCTCTTCACCCTTGCTTACAATGTGATTTGCCTCCCCCAGCTGCTCTGATCAGAGCCGTGCCTGTTTTCCAAGGCACAGCTTAAATCTGCTTTCCTCCGAAGCCCTCTTTAGCCATCAAACCTCACAGTGGATTCTTTTCTCTGAACTTCTAGAGCATTTAAACTTCTTAAGGATTCATTGAGACTTAGTGTGTTGGACATTGCCTCTATGATTCGAAACTGTAAGAGGAAAGGCAATGTCCTGAGCTTTGCAACACTCAACCCCGGTTTGCCCTTGCAGTATACCCAAATAAGGGAGGATGATATTATCAAGCAGCACATAGGAGCAAGGGTACAACCCCATCATGGTGAATTTCACAGACTGTGCTTTGTTATTATACAAGCACCTGCTATTCCTTGAGGATGGAAGAATCCATACTCTGCTTGCCCAATAGTAATGGTTGTCATTTGAAAACCCTAGGTTGAGCACTTTACATATATGGTCTTGGTGAATCCCACAAAGTCCCTAAGAAGGAGCGTTAGTATCCCCACTTTACAGAAGAGTAAGCTTTCTCTAAGTATTTAAGTCAGCTTGTTCATGTTTATGACCCTCTCTTTAGCTGGTCCAGGCAGAGCCAGCCATACGACCCACATACTTGACCCCAAGGCCTGGGCTCTTTCTGCCCCAGCACAACATCTGCCTGGCCACACTGGTCACAAGAAATTTAATGGCAGATATTTAAAGCTCAAAATTCACACTTTTCCTTCAAGTGGCAAGTATCTACCAGTTGGGGATGGAAGGCAGAGTAGAAATCTAGTTAGAGTCAGTGCAGTTTGAATACCAGGGGTGTTCTAGGAACATTCTAGGGTCTCCTAAGGACCTAGCAGAGCTCAGTAGGTGTTTTCTTGAGGGCCGGTGGGTCCTGGTTAAAGTGAGCCTTGGAGTGTGCAGCATCACAGGGTTGCATGCACAGCCTGGAGGACATGTGAGAGTCTTTTCTTGCTTGGGTACTCCTTGATGTCACTAGAGGGATTTCTCCATTTTCACCCTACTGTGAACTCTGCTTATCTATCTGTCTCCCTTACTAGACTTTGAACTCTGTGCCTGGGAAAAGCTATCTTATTTACCAAGACCTGACACATAACTGATATATAAATACAAAATAGCCACTTGTTGATCTGATGAATTAAGCAAGGTGCTTAAGGTGGAGACAACACAATAAACTTTTATTCTACTATCAGAAAACTAAATTAAGTCATCCATGTAGTATTTCTTCCCTTTTCTTTATATACATCCAGAAGTCTCAGGCTTCCCAGAGACCTTCACAAACCCAGACCCTCCCTGTAAGACTGTCAAACCTCTTAATTTTCAGGCTCCATCTTCTAAATTAGATTGTGCAGCTTTTCAGCACCGGAGATGTGTGCTGCTCTTTGTGCCTGCCCCCCATCTTTCAGTGCACTGCCTCCCACAGAGCGGGATCTGTATAAACACATGCTAACAACTGTATTGGAATTATGGGTGGGAACTGGTCCTAACTGTACTGTCTCCTTGAGATAATTCGTGGTGAATTCAGATGATAAAGGGGAGAGGAAATCAGGATGGTGACAGAGACAGAGCAAGAAGAATAGGCAGGACCTGTCAACTCATTGGAGGTGGAAGGTGAGAAAGATTGAAGAGGCAAAAGGAGTCAAACAAAGATTTTGAACCAAGCGGATGGATTGAAGGATTATGCCCAAGAGGGAAATATAGAACTTCTTCCCCTGACCTTCTCATCCTCACAGTAGTTTGAACATGGAGAAAAGATTCCTCATGAATGTCAGGCTCAAGTGTTCTTTGGAGACAGACAGACCTGGGACAGTCAGGCACTCAGGGGAGTCCAAAAGGACAAAAAGGGAAGGTTTGACTTTGTCACTCTGCTAGGGAGGAAGAGGAGAAATTTGAGCTGAATATATTTTTGGTTGGAACAACTTGTAAGTGCTCTGTTTGATAGCAGGGTTGTTTGAATGGCTGATTTCATAACTGCACATAGCTTTTCCAAATAAATGGTGTCTGTAGAATGTTCAGGTTAATGCATGAGTCCAGTGCTCAAGAGTGTTTGTGCTTAGAGCAACTGAGCCTTCTTTCTTCATAAGTCATCCTGGCATTTTGTCAACAAACTAATTTGCTTTTCTAAGAAACTAGATTAATACTTCCTGTACTCTGTGCTATTCACAGATCTACAATGCAGTGAGAAGCGGAGAAGAAATAGAAAATACAATTGAATCTCTTCTCCATGTCTTCACAAATCTCCCGGCCTCCGAGGCAGCCCATGAAAGGATTAGCATTGGTCCATGCTTAAAACAGTGTGTCCAAGACACCATATGTGAGTACCGGGCCACCCTCCAGAGAACGTCCATATCTCAGTACATCACGGGCTCTCTCCTAGAAGCAACCACATCTTTGGGAGCAAGAAGTGGCCTACTCAGTACTTTTGGAGGATCCACTGGACGAATGATGCTAAAAGGTAATGTCTGAAATGTCACTTTTAACTTTTCATCTTTCAGTGCAGAAAAGAATCTAAGTTAACGCTTATGCATCTCCTGATAGAAACTTGGGTTTACTTATTGGCAATTTTAAATAAGGATTGCCACTTTAGTAAACTATAAAAAATAATGTAGTCCTTTATCAAAATCCTTTAAGGTGTAAACATTCCAAATACTAAGCATTACGAATTTGACATTTCTTTTTCAAAAGAAATAAATAGTTACAAGACTATCTTTAATTTAAAAAAAATATTCAGGGGTTGCTTGGGTGGCTCAGTGGGCTAAAGCCTCTGCCTTCGGCTTAGGTCATGATCTCGGGGTCCTGGGATTGAGCCCCACATTGGGCTTTCTGCTCAGCAGGGAGCCTGCTTCCTCCTCTCTCCGCCTGCCTCTCTGCCTACTTGTGATCTCTGTCTGTGAAATAAATAAATAAAATCTTTATTTAAAAAAAAAAAAAAAGGTTGGGGCACCTGGGTGGCTCAGTGGGTTAAAGCCGCTGCCTTCGGCTCAGGTCATGACTCCCAGAGTTCTGGGATCGAGTCCCATATCCGGTTCTTTGCTCAGCAGGGAGCCTGTTTCCTTCTGTCTCTCTGCCTGCTTGTGATCTCTGTCTGTCAAATAAATATATAAAATCTTTAAAAAAAAAAAAAGTTGTACAGACAGGTTTTCTCCTACTTGTAGTCTATGACATGTCAATTACTGTGATGAAAGTCTTGTGAACAAATTTGGTCATGTGGTCCCAGTGAAAACCAACACTGATATGGAACAGAGTGAAATGCAGTTCTTCTTACCACACAGAATCAGTAGGTTCATGTCAACCAGAAAAGCTAAAGGCCATCTCCAATGACTCCCATCTTAAAAAGCAGGATAGTTAGGCATCCCGCTAAAAAATGAAAGCCAGTGGAAAATGGGGTCCCTGAGCACCAGAACTTCCTAGCTACTTCCCACGAGTAGCAGAGAGGCAGGTCAGAAATGGCAGTGCACCAAAGAACCTTGGAGAGTTGTGCACTGCACAGCTGTCACAACCCACTTGGCAGCCTTCCCTGGCAGGAAGCTGCCAGCCAGACAGGGACCATGCAGAGCAATGTTCCACTGCCTGGGGGCTGCCAAGAGCTTGATCTGACATCCGGCCATTTCTCTCAAGGAGAGCAGCTCTTGTCCCTCCACAGCAAGTCCCAGACCTGTAGCTTGCAGGCCAGTGACCTTCCTCCCCCTCCCCACAACACACACACTGGGCAGGCCCAAGAGGAAGTACACACCTCCCTGGGTACCATGTGGGTACCATGTGGTACCAAGTTGGTGTTGGTTTGTTTTCTAGAGTCATTTTAACTTTTGCATCTTGGTGATAAATGATGAATGAAGGAAAACACAAGGTGTGGGGATACTCATCCAAGAGACCAAAGTGTTTCCTATGTTTATCATTTATTCAGCATATATTTTCTGAGTCCCTACTGGATGCTTGGTGCTGGGTGGGGAACAAAACACAGTTCCTGCAGTCATGGAGCTGGTAGGCTCTAGGTGGTAAGCAGTTTCCCCCATGCACAGGACTCAGGATTTCTTTACCCTGTTGTGATTCCTGGTGACTACCAATCTTCCATTCTCTGTCCATGCTCTTCCTGGGAAGCCGGGCTGAGATGGGCATGTGGAGTTATTGTTGCTTTAAGGCTTGTGACTCCGAGAACTTCGTCCTATGAGTTTGACAACTTGTGTTTGTCAGAGACCCCATTCATGCCCAGCCATGTTTAGGTATATGGGTGATTCTTTTTTTTTTTTTTTTTAAGATTTTATTTATTGCTTTATTTGAGATACAGATAGAGAGGGAGAATGAGCAGGGAGGAGGGGTAGAAGGAGAGGGAGAAGCAGGCTTGCCACCGAACAGGGAGTCTGATGTGGGGCTCTATCCCAGGACTCTGAGTTCATAACCTGAGCTGAAGGCACTTAACCGACTGACCACCCACATGCTTCAGAGATTCTCATGAAGTACAAGTCAATTTAGTTGCCTTTAGGTTGTTTATGATCCTAATGAGGAGGCCAGATTTGTGTGCACCAAGTATTTGAAGAATACTTCACAGAGAGTTGAGTGCTAAATAATGTGAAAGTGGCTTTAATAGTTCAAAGAGTTTAGAGAGGGAGTTAATGTTCTTTGTGACAAATGGCCTGGCCCAAAACACGAGACCTCAAACAAATAAACAAAAGTCCATGAAAGCCACTTTCTTTCTTCTCCATTAATTGCAAAGGGAGGGAACTCTAGGTTCCCTGACCAAGGCAGCTGCCTCCAGTCCTACACAGACCTTTGGGGAGAAAAAAGGAGACTGCTCGTTAGCATGTCTTTTGCCCTGACAGTAACTTGATCTCAATTGCTATTTGTACTTCCCTGTTCAGATCATAACTTTTTTTTAAAGATTTATTTATTTATTTTAGAGATATGGGGAGGAAAGGGCAGAGGGAGAGGGAGAGAGAGTCCAAGCAGACTGTGTACTGAGCCTGGAGCCCAGCACCAGGCTCGATCTCATGATCCTGAGATCACAACCTGAGCTGAAGCCAAGAGTCAGACACTTAATTGACTGCACCCCCCAGGCACCCGCAGATCAGAACTTTTTGATCAACATTCCCAGCTCAGAGATTCATTGGACCTTCAGCTAATATGTTATCTTTAAATTGGCAATTTATGCAAGAGTTGGGATTTTCTTTAACTTTCTCTTTTGTAGCTCTTTTTTATATCCTTCTTTAAGTAGCTTCTGCTGAACAATACAGTTAGCTGGCTGGCTTCTGCTCCAGGCTTACTTCTGTAGCTCTGACTTGTTCTCTTGGAAAACTTCTCTGACTTTAGTGCCCTCTCCCATGGGGTCTTCAGTGTCTGTATGTGCCATAGTGAACCATGTGTTTCTTTAACATGCAGTGGAAGAAAATACATCCCAAAAACCATACAGGTATTCAGAATCATAGAATGTTTATAGAATCTATAGGTTCAGCCTATACCAGTTGGGTCTTGAACTCTGTTGGCCATATACTCCAGCAAGGGGTCTGGAAGACATGCTGGCGCTGTGACCTGGTTGTCCGCTTCTCTCAATGTTCACTGCATGTCCTGTGGCATTGAGTTGGCCAATGGCTTTCAGCTCTGTATTGCTAATGAAAATCGCTAGGAAGTATATAGCACAGACTCAGTCCCCATTTTATAAATAACTTGTATTCCAGAAGTTCATTTCTCAGGGACTGTGTGGAACAGAGAATACTTTCCTAGAGACATAGTATTAAACATTGTGATTTGGTTGACTCTCATCCTCAAAAACTTCTTTAACCCACCACAGGGTTGAAATCTATATACTCTGTTGGGAAGTGTTTTCTCTTTAGTCTCTTCAAACACTATTATTGGAATACTGAGAATCAGCCTCCAAACAAAAAGCAGTACAAATGAGTTAAAAGACGCTTCCTGCTTAAGGGAAATAAGTTTAATCAAGGTGAACAGAGTTAAATTGAAACTTTTATGAAGATTTTGAAAAGAACTTCAGGCCATTTTGGAGATTTTAGATGTTGGCATCTAGTTCTCTTGTATGGTTAATCACTTTTCAAAACTCATGCTGATATAGTGCTTGCTTCGGCAGCACATATACTAAAACTCATGCTGATATAAAAGAATCAGAAAATTATTATCTCAGTAGTTCCCAACTCTCCCTTTTTAAATGGAGGCTTATAAATGAAGAGAAGAAGGGAAGAGAGGCCAGGCAGGGTTTAATTTGTTTTTTCTCCCAGAGGGAAAGGGTAAGAAAGAGATTAAAAAAGAATGACTTCTCCCATGAGAGAGAGCATGTTTGAAATAGATTAAAGGGAGTTGGGAAAGGTAGAGAAAAAGACAAGTACTGTTTGCTTCCATTTTTTTTTTCCCAAAGTTCTTTCTTTCTTTATTTATTTGACAGAGAGAGACACAGCGAGAGAGGGAACACAAGCAGGGGGAGTGGGAGAGGGAGAAGCAGACTGCCCTGTTGAGCAGGGATCCTGATGCAGGGCTCAATCCCAGGGCCCTGGGACCATGACCCAAGCCGAAAGCAGATGCTTAACAACTGAGCTACCCAGGGGCCCCTTGATTCCATTTATATGAAGCACCCCGAACAGTCAGCATCATAGAGACTAAGGGCTGGTGGGAGACAGGGAATGGGGAGTCATTGTTAATGAGTATAGAGTTTCCATTTTACAAAATGAAGAGTTCTGTACAACAGTGTGAATGTATCTAATGCCACTAAAATAGACACTTAAAAGTGGTTAAGATGCTACATTTTGTATGTATTTAAACCACCCCCCCATCCCTGCCATAAAAAAGAATAAAAACTTTCTAGAAGAGGAAGAAGCTGTTATGTAGGTCTTTGGTCTCAGGTTTATTACGATGTTAGAATCCAGGTTGTGGAAAAAGAAATTTGAAAACAGACAGCTCTTCATGTGAACTTCCAAAGGGGGCGCAAGTTGGCTCGTGTTGTGGAAGTGGTTGTGATTACCAGACGAGGGTTGCAGCTGCCTGCAGTAGGTGAGACTAGGAAAGAAAATGTCCAGTCAGTTGTTTAGGAGTAACAAGGAGTAATAAGTCAGGAACTGGGGACTCGGGCTTGATTGGCCAGAGTTCTGCAGCCTTGCTTCTTTACCACAGACCACAGGATTCTGCTGACTCTATCTTTAGTATCTCACTGAGCTTCCACACCTCCGATGGTACAGGTGACTCTAGAAAGACAGCTGGCAATTAGGATACAAACATTCCCGATTTTCTGCCTTCAGGACCACCGAGGATGGTCTGTCTACAAAGTAAAAAGTTTGCCAAAAAACAAGAAACATTTCCTGATACGAAGCATTGATTAGCAAGGGTGTGCCCTGGATTACCAAGGTGTGGTTTCTCAAAGTGGGAAATGGAGCATTTACGCCATTTAATTCCAGTCTGGGTCCCTTTCTCTCCATCCCTCTTTACCTTGCTAGAATCTCAGGATCAACTCCCGATAGCAGTGACGGCCACAAGAATTATCGACATCAATAATCAGGAGGTTTTCTAAACCCATTGCCTGCTTTTGTTTTCTTTTTTTCCAATGTCCTCTCCACTGAAAATTACAAGACTGAGATAAAATAAAGAGGGACATTGCTGATATTAATGTAAAACACTTACAGTAAAATTAGAAAAAAATCAGTGGTAAGGGAAAGGATTTTTTATTTGAAGGCAGCTAAGTATTTTCAAATGTGCATATTGTACGAGCCAATATAATAAATTTGGTATATTAAATTCAATTTTTCCTTCTCAAGCTGTTGCTAAGTAAATTTGTAAATTAAAGGATAATGTATTTGCATAAGACCAGGACAAAGCTTGTTCATATTCGAATTATGTAGCAGAAAGAACACTCCACTCTTCATGTTAACCAGTTTGAGTGTGTGTCTGTATATGTAAAGAATAACTATCTTAAAGGTGTGGGTCATATGTAGATTGTAAATAGAATATTAACATGAAAACAAAAAGTGCCATACATATTTAATATTCTTATTGAAAGTAGACAGTATTTTGTTTCTGATAGAAAGGTCTAATAAATTTTTCTTTTATTGTAATAAGGATATTCTATTTGTGTATTTTTCTAAAATTAATACCCTCAAGGATAAAAATAAGAAGTTGTAATAAGAACACATACACATATTAGAACTATGTGACTATACCTCATAAATAATTTAGTTTATAAAGGCTGTCTTCGTTGACTTCCTCATAATCAAAACAATCACCCTTTACGTGCCTACCCAGCAGTGGAAGGCATATGCATACTTCTAATTCCCAGATTTAAGTTTATTTAAAGAAATCCTCTGACTTATTAGTTCTGTGGTTTTGAAATTGTTTTGTTGGTGGTTAAAAGTATGCTTTATGTAATTTGGGGTATGTTTCTGTACCAGTTAATCAACTAGAAAGTATTCGTTCACTGTGGCCCAGTGCTATGTCACCTCTGGGAAGAATGTAAGGGATTACATCTGGAAATCTTCAACTTGAACAACAGTATTTCTCACTCCAGTGAAAATGTAATATTAGGTTTTAGGTCTACTGAGGTAGCTCTTACTACCCGCCAAGAGATTTATGAAGTGCTGGGCTACACAACTGTTGGTAGGTTCTGTAGCTCATGGGGTCAGTAAGTCTGGTGGGTAAAGGACAAAGCCAAGTGCCTTGGGTCCACAGTAGTAAGATGTCATCCCGGACTGTGACGCTAGACCTGAGTGTGACCCAGAATGTGACTCCATGTCTAGGTATGACCTAAACATGCTCAGATGTGGCCGAGGACTATGACTCCACACCCAAGTGTAGCCTCAGAGTAAATTACAGCATGTGATCAAGCATGTCACTCCATGGCCAGGTGTACCCGAGGACTCTGTCTCTGCACCCCTGCTCATAACCAGGGGGTGCTTCCAAAGTACCAGAGGAGGGTGAAGTCACATACCTCACATGTAACAGGAGACATGATGCTTCTGTCACCAAAACAATTATCTATATTTTGAAGGGGAAGAAGGGTCAGGCAGAGGAATTATGTTTCTTTTTTTTTAAGTTTTTTTCAAGACAACACCCCCATTTCTGTTATCTCTGACATTTTAAACTCCTCCATTTGTAAAGAGAAAATTGAGCATAAGGGCAGGTCAAGTTGGGTAGAATTACAGTGTTAATTCTTATTGTTAACATTTTCTTACTCCTTGCTGGGTAGCAGATATTGCTCTGAGGGTTTGCCTGTGTGATTGCATTGAAAGCCATTATTCCGTGGTCCAGTGAAGGAGGTACTACTATTTGCTAATGAGGAGACTGAGGCACAGAGACATTAAGAATCTCACCCTTGGGTACGCAGGTAGTCAGGAATGGTGTGAGTGTGTGAATCTAGGCAGCAGGTTGAGTCCATACCACGTTCCAGGTACTGCAGCATGCCCTCCTTCTGTATTATTTCATTTAGTCCTCATTGTGGGTTGATTTATAGACCGCAAAAGAGATATGTAGAAGTCCTAACCCCTAGTACCTATGAATGTGACCTGATTAGGAAATAGGATCTTTGCAGATGTATTCAAGTGAAGATGAGGTCATTTTCAGTGAGAGTGAGCCCCAAACCCAGCAGCTGGCTTACCCTGTTTGAGGAAGAGAAGAGACCTAGAAGCAGACCCACTGTGGTGAGTAAAATGTGGTGATGGAGGCAAAGATGGGAGGCTCACCCACAAGCCATGGAATGTCAAAGAGTGCCAGCCACCACCAGAAGGTGGGAAGAGGCAAGGGAGGATTCGAACTAGAGTCTTAAAGCAGGCATGGCCCTGCCAACACATTGATTCTCAGTGTCTAGCCTCTACAACTGGGAGAAGATAGATTTCTACTGTTAGCAAGCATTCCAACCGTGGTAACTTGTTACAGCAGCACCAGGAAACTAAGAGAGTCCTTTTTTTTTTTTTTTTTTTTTTTTTTTACAGATTTTATTTATTTATTTGACAGATAGAGATCACAAGTAGGCAGAGAGGCAGGCAGAGAGAGAGGGAAGCAGGCCCTCTGCTGAGCAGAGAGCCTGATGGAGGGCTGGATCCCAGGACCCTGAGACAATGACCTGAGCCGAAGGCAGACGCCCAACCCACTGAGCCACCCAGGCACCCCTAAGTGAGTCCTTTTGACAGTCTTGTGAGGAGGAAATTATTAACTCCAGGAAACTGAGGCTCAAACAGGTTAAGTGACTTGCCCAAGGTCACACAGAGAATAGGTATGTGCAGCCAACCTAGACCAAGCTTCTCCAAGGCTCATGGTCACTGCTATGATGGCGACATGTTTGCAGCTCCCCAGTAGCAATGTCGATCTCTACCTCGTTTTAGTTGTTTGGGGTTTTTCCGAGTCATGAGCTCTGGCGCTCATCCTCCTCCTATACACATTTTGCCTGGCACAGGACCAGGCACGGAATACGTTTTCAGGGGGCTGTATTTTATGATAAAAAGCTTGGATTTTACCTTGTGAGTAATGAAAGACACTGAAGCATGCTAAGGAAGGGTGTGATTTGATCAGATTGGGTTTTTAGAAAGAGCCATATGGCGTAAACCTTCGTGGAATCAAGTGGCAGGTGTGTTCACAGAATCAAGAAACATGTAGTCATTACTATTTTATAACACTTAATTGAATGAGACCTTTTTTTTTATATTTTTAAAGAGCCGATTTATTTATTTGAAAGAGAGTGAGATCACAGAAGGAGAGGGAAAGGCAGAAGCAGACCTGCCACTGAGCACAGAGCCTGATGTGGGGAACTGGGGTCCTGATCAAGACCTGAGATGAAGGCAGATGCTTAACCCACGGAGCCATCCAGGCGCCCTTGAATGAGATAATTTTAGAACCTAAAAAAGAAAATACTAATTTATACTGTAGGTTGTACAAATATATATAACTCATACAAATGAAAATGCAAATACATTCAGGAGGTTTTTGAATTGGCACAAAAGCCATTTTCATCATCTCCGTAAAGCATTCTCAGCACCAGGACCCTCGAATGGCTGCAGGGCTATCTCTGGGGCCTCCCTTACTCCTGTCTGAACTCCATCCCCTCCTTCCAAGGCACTATCTGCCTCTGGGGGTCTAGAGCCACCCTGACTATACCAACCCATCCACTCCTCACTCATGGCCCCATAATAACATAATTGCCTATTCTTTCTTTAGTGGATCCCAGTGAGGCTTGTGAGCAGAGTGACGTGCTGGGTTAGAATAGAGATCTGGAGTGTTACTGATGGCGTCAACTGAGGCGGACAGGGGACAGGTGGAAGAGCTGAGAGCAACTGGCAGGGGGAATGGGGCACAAGGTGCAAAGGCTTGAGACAGAAAGACACACAGTATGTTTAGGGAACGACCAAAGCTTGGGAAGTACAAAGGCTGAGTAGGAAGGCATAGGGCTGGGGCAGGGAGGAGAAGATAGGTCTTCAGGGGGCTGTATTTAAAGATAAGGAGCTTCGATTTCACGTTGTAGGGAAGGAGAGAGACACTGAAGGGTACTAACGAAGGGTGGGATTTAATCAAACTGGGTTTTTAGAAAGATCCTTCTGGTTGCAGTAAGGGGTGGGGCTGCAAAGAGTGTCATCTTTTTTTTTTTTTTTTTTAGATTTTATTTATTTATTTGACAAACAGAGATCACAAGTTGTCAGAGCAGCAGGCGGAGAGAGAGGGGAGGGGGGCAGGCTTCCTGCTGAGCCTAGAGTTCGATGCGGGGCTCGATCCCAGGACCCTGGGATCATGACCTGAGCCGAAGGCAGAGGCTTTAACCACTGAGCCACCCAGGCACTCCCCAAAGAGTATCATCTTAACCCTGGCATAAGTGTCCAAAATACAGACTCTTGGGCTTCACCGCCAAACCTACTGGATTAGCCTCTGATACTAAAGGTGAGTGTGCTTGGTGTAGAAGATGGAGGGAGGGAGAGGGCAGTGAGAACCAGAGGCACTTGGAAGGGTATTGCTAAGCCTAGTAGGATGTTGTTGGCACACTTAGCAACCGGTGAAAATTACAAAAGGCCTCCTTCCTCACTCTCTACAGGCTGATACAGCCTCATACCCATACATTTCAGTTAGGGCACAGCATGCTAGCTGGATTTCAGACCTCTTTTCCACTCGGGTAAGCACTTTTGTGCGGTGCACAGACTGTTCACTCTACCAAAAAGTCTGAATCCTGGGGAAGCAGCAGAGAGGCACAGGAAAGGGGTAGAATTAATAGAATGTGGGTATTGGATGGATGTAGTATGGATAAAGAGAGCTGAGCCCAAGATGACCATTATTGCTATCTATTTTAAAAAATCATTTCAAGGGGCGCCTGGGTGTTTCAGTGGGTTAAGCCTCTGCCTTCAGCTCAGGTCATGATCTCAGGGTCCTGGGATCGAGGCTCACAGGCTCTCTGCTCAGCAGGGAGCCTGCTTCCTACTCTATCTCTGCCTGCTGCTCTGCCTACTTGTGACCCCTCTCTCTCTCTCTCTGTCAAATAAATAATCTTTAAAAATTTTTTTTTAATTAAATAAAAAATCATTTCAAATCCTTCCAATTTGGGGCACCTAGGTAGCTCTGATGGTTGAATGTCTGCTTCAGCTCAGGTTATGATCTCAGGGTCCTGGGATGGAGCCCCATGTCAGACTTCCAGCTGAGCCTCTCTTTCTGCCTCTCCCCCTGGTTGTGATCTCTACCTCTCTCTCTGTCAAATAAATAAATAAAACCTTGAAAAGAAGTTCTTCCAATTGGTTATTAATAGTTAAAAATTATTAGTATTATTGGATTATATGCCCATTGCCACCCCATCCCCACCATCACTTCAAGAATTTAGGAAGTTAAGGGTTCATTAAAGGCTAATTATTTAGTATAAGAGGCTAAAACCTCTAAAATAGGAAACAAAAACATTTTTTATGATTAAAAAAAAAAAAGTCCTAACCACTGAATTCAGAAAAGTGATTGGTAAGGACAGCAACGCCAGGTAGCTACTTGGGATCTCCATATTTGAGCTGGTCATGAAAATGTCTAGTCATAGGTACAGAATCTCAGAATGGTCCATGTTCTAGAAATTCATTTGCAAGATAGTTATTTGAAACTCTATACCTAAAGACAAAACAGCAGTTAAACTCCAAGCTTTCCCCAAAATAACAAAACCGAACTCCTGAATATTTTAAATGAAAAAGTACTAAAAGATGATTTTTCTATGTCCCCCCCCCCCCGAAAACCAAACTAGAACAAAAATTTGTTGTATTTACCCTGAACAAGGTGAGTTTAACTAGAAAACAAACAAAAAGCAAAGCAGATAGATAATCCTGGGGAGTCAAGAAATACATTTAAATTGAAAGGTAAAGAGATAAGTTCGAATACTTTTTAAAGCTGAGGCAGTTACCAATAGGAAAAAAAAAAAAAAAAAAAAAAAAACCCTGAAAGTATACAAGTCACAGTAATTGGGAAAATGTGCCAAACTCCTCATCTTTCATCGAGGTGATTGAATATATTCTTCTTTCAGAGAATGGAATATTTAAAGAAATAGGGATGTAAAGCTTTTGTAGTGTAAGGACATAACAGCCCCAAAACAGACACCAAAACCAACAAAAATGGTTACCTCCAAGAGAAGCCTTTTATTTGCCACTTTCCACTCATCTATACTGTTCAAATGTTTATTTCCATGAGCACATACTACATGGGTCATGTTTTAAAAGAAGCTTTTGGAGCCTTTGTGAAGATTCTGATGGATTCAAGCCCCTCGTTTCCAGTACCATTGTTATCAGCTGCCATACAGAAGACCATTTGGGGCTCCCATTCAAATGAGAAGAGAGAGGGGAGGACCAGAGGATTTGTTGAAGTAAGATGGGGAGAGGGGCTCAGAGTGGATAAGACAAGTTTGATTTTGGGCTCTTCTTTGTCCTGATAGGACTGTCAGCCTCTGAGTTGTTTCTTGATTTAAAGAAATGTAATGTGAGCATCATTCTGTCTTGGGTTTGAGACTTGATTTCAACACCATGTTATCTTGAATAGGTGACTTTTTTTAAAAGATTTTATTTATTAGAGAGAGAGAGAATGAGAGAGAGAGAGCATGAGATGGGAGAAGTCAGAGGGAGAAGTAGACTCCCCACTGAGCAGGGAGCCCATATGGGACTCAATCCTGGGACTCCAAAAGCATGACCTGAGCTACTACTAAACCAACTGAGCCACCCATAGGTGACTTTCTTGAGGCTTCAGTGTCGGCATCCATAAAATGAAAATAAGAGCACAACTTGTTAGAGTTGTTTGGAGGATTAAATGAGATAATGCATATAAAGAACTTAGCCTAGCAGCCGGCACCTAATGATTACAAATAAATGGAATGATGCCCATGCTGAGGATGATGATGGTGGTCATGATTGCTGACACCTTGGAATGCCAGCCCTCCACTGTTATTTCAAGTGCTCTGCTCTTAGCTCAGTCAAAATGTGCACAGAAAGAGAGACACCCTCCTGTTTCCATGGCTGTGGACCCAGAGCAGTAGCATCTAAAGGGATACTTGAAAGGAGGTATCTACAGGCTGGGGGCTATCTCCATGTAGAATCTTCAGTTAGATTTTCCTTAGGACCCATGCAACAGGTCATTTATTCATTCATTTGCTTATTTGACAAATATTTATTTTTTATAATGCTTTTTTTATTCAGAATTAAAATCTCAGTGAACTTTGCATAAATGCTATTTAAATGTTGTTTGTTTTTAATTTTTTATTTTTTATTAATATGTATTATTAGCCCCAGGGGTACAGGTCTGTGAACCACCAGGTTTACACACTTCATAGCACTCACCATAGCACATGCCCTCCCCAGTGTCCATAACCCAACCACCCTCTCCCTATCCCCCACCCCCAGCAACCCTCAGTTTGTTTCCTGAAATTAAGAGTCTCTTATGGTTTGTCTCACTCCTGATCGCATCTTGTTTCATTTTTTCCTTCCCAACCCTCCAAACCCCCACGTTGCCTCTCAAATTCTTCATATCAGGGAGATCATATGATAATTGTCTTTGTCTGATTGACTTATTTCACTTAACGTAATAGCCTCTAATTCCATCCACGTCATTGCAAAAGGCAAGATTTCATTTCTTTTGATGGCTGCATAGTATTCCATTATATATATACCCCACATCTTGTTTATCCGTTCATCTGTTGATGGACATTAGGTTCTTGCCATAGTTTGGCTATTGTGGACATTGCTGCTATAAACATTTGGGTGCCCGTGCCCCTTCGGATAACTTCATTTGTATCTTTCAGGTAAATACCCAGTAGTGCAATTGCTGGATCGTAGGGTAGCTCTATTTTCAACTTTCCAAGGAATCTCCATGCTGTTTTCCAGAGTGGCTGCACCAGTTTGCATTCCCACCAACAGTGTAGGAGGGACCCCTTTCTCCACATCCTCACCAGCATCTGTCATTTCCTGACTTATTAAAGCCATTCTGACTGGTGTGAGGTGGTATCCCACTGTGGTTTTGATTTGTATTTCCTGATGCCGAGTGATGTGGAGCACTTTTTATTTGACAAATATTTATTAAGCATCCCCTGTGTTCAAAGCCCTGTGCTTGGTCCTCAGGATAAAACAGTGAATAGATATAGTCTTAACTTTCAAGGAATTCACTTGCTATTGGAGGAGACAGACAGATAAACATGCAGTTTGCAGTGTAAATGTTGTAGTTGAAATAAGCATAGCATACCCTCTTGAGGGAAGTTTGAGGTTTCTAAAACCATTTAAGAGCCTGAAGAAATGTGAAGCCCTATTTCACCAAAGAAAATAAGCCCTCACCTGTATGGTGAAGCTTCTTTTGTTTCTACTTCATTCTTTGTTCGTATCATCTCTCTCCCCTGCAGAGTGGAAAAGATGCAAAGCATTTATACCTAGGATTAGGAGCCATGTCTAAAATCTATGATTGGTACAGAATTTAGTGTTCAAGTTAAAATTGATATATTTTTATGAAGATGTATAAAATTGAGATTTTGCAGTAAATTTAACCTTTTGAGTGTTTTTGGATTATTTTTTCCTTTAAAAAACAAAGACTAATTTTAAATGAACTACGAAAATTCTTGTCCCTGGGAACAGTTATAGAACATAATGGAATATGCTTATAATTTGTTTATAATAAATAATGTGTGGGTCAGTAGTAAATACTTTTTTTTTTTAAGATTTTATTTATTTGTTTGACAGAGAGAGATCACAAGTAGACAGAGAGGCAGGCAGAGAGGGAGAGAGAGGAGGAAGCAGGCTCCCTGCTGAGCAAAGAGCCCGAGGTAGGGCTCGATCCCAGGACCCTGAGATCATGACCTGAGCCGAAGGCAGCGGCTTAACCCACTGAGCCACCCAGGTGCCCAGTAGTAAATACTTAAAGGGGAAAAAAGGAAAATCTCAAGATAGTCTGAGTCTTATTTAAACTTCTGTTTGAATTAGGTCTTAAAACCAAGAAATCATAAATTAGTAATACAGTTAAAGTAGTTAAGAGGGAATTTAAGGAACTGAATCCCAACAGAAGATATTTTATCATCTTCAAGAAAGTCTAAAATATTTTGCCAGCTAGAAATACATATTTGGTACTTAAAGTCTTTTAACTCTATTTCATCATGGCCACAAACTTTTAAAAACATGATTCCTATAATATTAACCCCACAAGCGGTTCTTTGAAGGTGTGAACAAATGTATGCTTCAGCCCCTCTGAGGCTTTCCCCTGTGAATTTCACAGTCACCAAAAACACCCTTGGTAGCATTGGTGGGTATTTAACTATGCATATCCAGAGTCATGTTTTTGCATTAAGAAGCACAGTCATCTAAAATCTGTTTCAAACAAATATTTCTGTAGGTTCTGAGGAACATAGAAGGGAACTGAGAATATACCAAGTTTCAGAGACCTTGGCAACTCACAAGAGCTGGACTTAGAAACTACCAAGTTTAGAACCAAAATCTTTACCTGGAGTGATCAGCTAGTAGGGGCAAACCCAGCATGTGATCCCAAGCCGGTCTGATTGCCAAATCCAAGTTCTTAACCACTAGGAAATCATTCAGGTGCTCTCCCATTCAGTCTCTCTTTCTCACTCTCTCCCTCTTTCTCTCTATGTACATATGTATCTAAGTACAACGTGGAACCCCTTATTTGAATGCAGGTCCATCTGACTATAAAATGGATCATTTTCCTGCATACCTGCCACCTCCTTGGCCTAAAGACAGCTGAGGACTTCAAGGGTATCTGAAGCATTCTTTAATATAAGTACTTATAAGGGTAGATGAGGATCTTCCCAATAGTCACAGCACAGAATTAACTGAATGAGAGAAGGAGAGACTCCTATTAGCTAATGGGCAAAGCAAATATATTGCTCTCTACCAAAAATCCCACACATCAACCAACACACAGAAGGGACCCAGAAGATACTTGTTGATTGAATGAATGAACAAATAAACACAAGCACAAAACTCCAGGCTAACACACAGGTATCCGTACTACTCCGGGAAGGAACATTTGAAGCCATCTCCTGCCATCCTCTGAGCATCACCAGCATCAGAAGTTAATTTACCAGCAATGACTGTCCTTCATGCATCATTTACAAAAATCATTTGGGCTGGTCCCAGCCCTGCTCAGTATGCAATAGAAGGTAGGTGGCAGAAGACAGAGTTCTGCCCAATCGGGAGGTATCATGTGGCCCACAGTGAGGTGGACAGTTATGAAATGATTTCTTGCTGGTGTGTTTCTGTTATTCCCATGTGTCCTTATACCCCTAGGCCAGTTGGCAAGGGTCCCGATGGTCTGATCTCTGCAAAGTAGGCTCACAGTGTGGTTGAGAAAAGAGAAGAGAAAAAGAAGGAAGGGGGTCACCCCAACCTCTTCATGAGCCCTGCTTTGGAGGGCCCAGGATCTCTTTCCTGAGCATAGAGATGAGGACACCTTCACTGTCCAGAAAGAGGCCACTATTAGTAAAAATTCATTTATTTTATAGATATTTACTAAATACCTATACTGATAGGTCCCAAGAATAGAGCAGACGTTGTCCCTACCCACATGGAACTTAAAGACCTATAGGGAATCAAGTATTTACAAAAACAAATGGCAAATTGTAACCTCACACATGCTACAAGGGATTGTGAGACCCTCTTAAAGGCAGATTTGACCTGAGAAGTTAAGACTTTGCTGAGGTAATGATGTTTCAGCTGAGGGCTGAAGGTCCACCATATATAAACTAAGAGAAGAAGGCTTGGAACTGTGTTCTAGACAGATGCAATTGTATGTGCAAAGGCCCAGGGGCAGAAGAAAGTATGGCAGGCTTGAGATTTGAATGTAAAGTGGTCTGGAGAAGACAGAATGACAAAGGCTAACCGGTCTTGGGTGCTCACTGAGTGCAAGGTGTTCTGACAAGTGTTTTTTAAAGAATTACCTAATTTAAAGCCAACATTTTTACATATGAAGAAACTAAGGCACAGAGAAGCAAAACAAATTGCCAGATAATACCAGTTCTTGTTTAGGACCCTTGTCTTTATCCCTAGAAGCAGTGGGAAGCCATCAGAGGCTTTGAAGCAGAAGTGAACATACGGTGTTTCAAAAGAATAATTCTGATAAAAATAAACCAGAGATGCCCCCACCTGCACTACCCCTTCTTTTGTACCCCAAATTAAAATATTTACATATTTACATTAAAATCATCATGGCTTTTGAATCTGAAAATAAATGATTATTCTGCAAAAGAGACCTAGATAGTATTAGCTAATGTGCTGGTGTGTGGTGGTTCTGAGGAGGTAGGGAATGGCCTAGTAGTCCAGCTCCCTTTTTCTGAGACCTGTATTCTGAGAAGTTTAGAAGAGAGCCCCATATGACCTAGGGAGGGAGGTTGAAGACAGTCCCCTTCCGGGAGCAGAGATTTACGCTCCCCACCCTGCACCAAGTTCAGTGAGTACTATGAGCTGAAGTCCTATCTTACTTTTTATACCAAGGAAGCAAAACCTCCCTTGTGTCCCAAATCAAGACCATGTGTGTTTTTCTTTTGACAGCTGCAGTAATTTTAAAACTGGGGAATTTTGCCTTAAAATGTAGAGTTCTGGCTTCTCTGGCAATCCTGAGCCACCATTCACTTTTGGCCCTGTGGGTTGACCCCTGACCCACACACTAACCCTCCAGATAAGACACACCAGCTCCATACTCTTCCTAGCTACACCTGGTACCTACCTGACCCTGTAGGCATCTACATTTGGGACCCCTGGATTGTATTCTGAGATTTGCACAAGCTCTAGAGGATTTCAGGTTATGGGTTTAAGAAACTGGGCTGGAAGTTTTGGACAAAGAGAAGGGCTGCAAACATAAACAGGTTGTCTTTGAACTGGCTTCTGGTCAGGGTGAAAGAGATCTCCCTGGGAGACACAGGAGTAGCTCCAGGCAGGAGAAGCAGGTGAGATGAGGTGCCAGGGTCAGAATGAGTGCAGTGCCTCAGAAGCAATGAGGAAATGATTCTCCACAACAATCTAGTGGGTGGATAGAGAGAGGTTAATTTGTAGGTGTGGTTATAGTTCTGAAAGCAAGGTGAAAACCTGGACCTAAAGCATTAGAGGGCTGTCATAGCCTCTTAGCACATTCAATATTAGGAAGGTAGACCAACAGCAGCATGTTGGGGTCAAGAGCCTGGAGGCAGTCACCCTTTGTAGGAAGGAGAGTTATTTCCAGATTAGGAATGGTACACCCAGAATGAAGAGCCAGAAGTTGGTGGGAGCCTATGTAGTTTCATTGGCACAAGGCAGCGGTTACAGGAAAAAGACTAGTCTTGAACATTTAGCATCACTGGGAGAAAAATGAAATGTAATAAAAATTACAGTTGGTTAAGAATGGAGGCATTTTTACTACCAACAGAGCACCACTGTGAAAATCTCCAGGTTTGTGCCAGCGGGTTGATGCTGCTAACCTTTTCCTGGAGTCCAGGCATCTGAGTGCTCTTGGCGTATTGGCCCAACCCCTCTGTCTGGGAGCAGGGCCTCCTCTGGCTTCCATAAAGCATAGATCTTGCCCAAATGTGGAAAACCTTTAGGGACATGAAAACCATTAGGGATCCGTAGCCCTGATTTGAACCAAGCAGAATAAACAAACCCCTGCCCAAATTGGAACTCGCTGGACGCCTTTCAGAGTTATCCAAGGAGAAAGGCTGGAGGCCTCAAGGGTCTTCGAGTGGGATTCTGTCTTGTTTCAGCTGCGCTCCTCCAGTCTGATGAGACCCTGTGCCCTTCCGTCTTTGTCCTTTTCTGAAGTGTTTTAACACCTCAGTTGCAAACCCATAAATGGATTGTGTTCTGAACCTATAACATATATAGTATTTTTCCCCCACCAGTGGAATTTTAAAGCCCAAGTTAGATGTTCTGGAAGTGTGTTGTATATCCAGGAACTCAGCTGGAAAAGGTCCAGAGAGCATTCACATTTTCCATTGACCATAGGGTCTTGCTAAGTTCCCAACCTCGATTTCTATTTTCAATATCCTTTGTCACTCTTTCCAGCCAAATAGTTTAGTTAGCTTTCTATATGCACAGCACCATGTAACTTTGTGTCTTGCTCCCCAGAACAAGTAAGTGGCATATTTTCTTTTTTGATCCCAATTTTTAAAAAAATATTGGGGAGGCAGATTCAGAGAGAATTATGAATGTTCATTCATTCACTAAGCAGTCAACTCAGTGTCTCCTGGGGGCTGGACACTGCTAGGCAGTTCGGGGACAGTGAAGGGGGATGGACTGAAGAAGTGCAAACAATACCCCAAGTCCCTGATACTCCTGATCCACTAAACATGAGATAGACAGAGAGCTAAGAAACCAAGACACAGAACAACCAAGAACCCAGCCCTACATGGTCACAAATTCAGAGGTCGGAGAAGCATAGTTTGAAGTAATCTTGAGCTAGATTGGAGCTCTTACCCTGTCTCTAGTCTACTCCGAGGAATTACACTGTAACACAGCACAATATGAAAAACAGGTACTGAGTGCTGGCCATGGCTTTGTTCTAGCCAGGGATAAAAACAATGAAAAAAGGCAGTGTTCTTAATTCCTAGGAGTTGCTAATTTAGTTGACAGATGGTTGTGTGAACATGTTGGTTACATTGTGCGGTGATACATATGAGGCTGAGGTTAGTGTGCCCTTTGGTGACCGACAGACCTAGATCCCGCAAAAAAAAGCTGTGTGACCCAGGGCAGGTCACTTATCGCCTCAGTTCCTAAGTTTGATTATCCTGCTTGTAAAATGGGGATGGTGCAGATACTTGCCTCGGAGAATCAGAGTGGCATAAAATAAATGAATTTAATGAATACAAGGTGCTTAGCACATGCTCAAAAATAAAAAGACCAGGGACGCCTGGGTGGCTCAGTTGGTTAAGCAGCTGCCTTCGGCTCAGGTCATGATCCCAGCGTCCTGGGATCGAGTCCCACATCGGGCTCCTTGCTCCACAGGGAACCTGCTTCTCCCTCTGACTCTGCCTTCCACTTTGTCTGCCTGTGCTCGCTCTCGCTCGCTCTCTCTCTGACAAATAAATAAATAAAATCTTTTAAAAAAATAAATAAATAAATAAATAAATAAATAAAAAGACCAAAAAAGTTGGAGATGGGACAAAGAAGACATTCCAGAAATGCTGAGAGCAGAGGCTGAGCTGCAGGGTGCTTCTCTGGACTGGGACTAGCAAGGAAGGGGACCCAGAGGGGACTGTGGGAAATGGAGCTGTGAAGGGCGCTCTGGTCTACAGGCTTGTCTGGAGCTGCAGGTGGGCCCTGGGTCAAAGCAGAGCCCTGCAGGACGGGCCCTGGATGACAGCTCTTCCTGGCTCTTGCTTTCAGAGCTCATTTCTCCCATCCACACCCACTCCTCACCACCATTCCAAGTTTGAACAGCCACAGACAGCATCTCACCTGCCGGAAGGTCTGACTAATCTTCTTAGCTTGTGCAATGGAATAATGCACAGATAAATCCCTTCTCCTTCTCTAGCTCAGGCATGAGGAAGTTGGAATGTTTAATGCCAACTCTTCCTTTCAAAAAAAAAAAAGAGGGAGAAGGGATGGGAGGAGGAGAGGAGGAAAGAGATGAATGAAAGGAAAGGAAGAGAAATGGATCCAGAAGACGGCAGGGAATTGTATACAGATGGAGCAAAATAGCGGTGCTGGGGCAAGCACAAACTTACTACCTTACTACCTTACTACCTGTGATGTAACTCATTTAGCAAAAGTGGGTCCCAGTGTTGAGCCAAGCACAAACTAACTACCTCATTTAGCAAAAGTGGGTCCCGGTGTTGAGCCAAGCACAAACTAACTACCTCATTTAGCAAAAGTGGGTCCCAGATCAGCCTTGCCAATGGATCCCACTTGTAGGACTTCCTGTTTTTCTTCCCATCCTTGCTTCGTCCCTGAATGTCTGTACTTAGAGAGATTCCATGAGCAATCTGAGGAAGAGTCTGCAGACATGGCTGCCAGTCCCTTCCAGAACCTCTGAGCTCTCCAGAGAGGATCCCAGGTCTTGGATCCCTTTGACCTTGAGCAGTGTCACACTCCTTTGTGCTTAAATCTCTCTGCAGGCACTCTGCCTGGGGCTGGAAACAGCAACATAAGGTGTAGGAGGCCCAAGCAACAGTGGCCAGCACGGAGAAAGGACCCAGGGCTACCCTAGACAGAGCACCTTTCTAGCACAACTACCGTTCCCAGAGGTGACTGCTTAGTGCCTACATGGATACAAATTTCAGTGATGTTGTTTTTCCAAAAAAATCATTTATCACTCTGAACCTAAAATCAAAAAGCCTGTATTGCTTTAAAAATAGTTGCTAGGATTAATCTTTTCTACTGCTCAGTACAAATTAATGAGAAACCATGTATTGAAGTGACCAATGTCTAATAAAATAACTTTGATTTAGGCATCTTTGCTGAAAATGGATTTTTGAAGTGCAATTTCAAAGTGCCACTCTGGGGGACCTCAGATTTGATTATTCAGTCTCCCCAAGCCTTAGTTTTCTGTATCCACAAAGTGGATATAATAGGCTTTTCCTATAAATCAAGGAATGCAGAGGCATGTGATTTGTTAACTGTAAGCCATTGTACAAATGTAAGCTGCTGTTGCTACTACCATTAACAACTGTGATGATGAACGATGACAGCGTTATGGCCCTGGGTGAGGTTTGTGAAGCCAGCCAGCAACTCCTCTGCTGTGTCTGGACACTTCTACGTTGGTCACTTGTAACCAAACTCCTTCAGACCTAAGTTCCTCAAACTGTAACGTTACATATGGGTCCCCTGGAAAACTTGATGAGATGCAGATTTGGATTTACTGGGACTGGGGTGGGGTGAGATTCTGAATGTGTATGATGTTCCCTACCGTGCAGTTGCTGCAGGCGAGACCCTCCTGTGAGTAGCAAGACTCCCTGCTGAAAGCCTCCTCAAGGCACCTGTCTGCATCTCATGGCTCATTGGTCTCCCACCTTTACCTGAAGAGAGCTAACTCACCTTTTGTGGGCCAAGAGCTTCCCTGACAGGTCCACACCTGGGCCTGGAGCAGGAAGGCTCTCTGCTGCACAGAGCACAGACCCCATCCTCCTGTGGCACCCTTCTGCATGTGGCACAGTGCTTGTTTCCTGTTCTCCTGCATGTTCATTTCCCTGTACTTTGAGGGCAGCTCTGAAGAGGTGTCAGTTCACCTGCTTTGCTTGACTCTGTCTTTGAACTGATCTGAGCCAGTCAAGTTCACAGAAAACTGACTGCAAAACCCAAATGCACCTTCCCAGATTCTGAGGGCCACCTGCAGCTCAGTCCGTTGGAGTATCACACACACAACAGGTGATATGTGATGACATGATGATGACTGCCATTGACCTCGTCGGGAAGGACATGCCGTAAACTGGTGGGAGGGCTTTACCAACACTGGCCCTTACCTGAAGGCATGGTCCCAGAACCAGCAGAAATCTTGGGCCTCACCTGAGACCTCATGAATCAGAATCTGCGTTATTTTAAACAATGGAATCCTCATGGGCTCAAGTCCTAGCTGTGCCACCCACTACTCCTGCAACCTTAATCTTTTCTCCCCTAGCTCAACCTCAGTCCTTGGCCTCATTCAGTTTCAGGGTCAACTTAAAAAGACCTCAAATCCTCTCTGTTGATAAAGATGCTGGGAGTTCTCTTTGGTGCCCAGGCTTAGTGGTCAGCACCTCTAACACTCACTCAGCATGGCCGGAGGGGAGTTCTGGTTTGTGATTGTTCCTTCAGACACCATGGGGCTAGCCAGTCGGGTCCTTTTAGGTGAAGGAATTACAGAGTAAGTAGATATGCTCCACAGCTGTCAGAGAATGTAATCTCCTTGTTTTATTTATATTTATATCTGTAACCGTAGACAAAAAGGAAGTCACCCTGAAAGAAATAACATACCAGTGAGTAATTGGGCCTTTAACAGAATGAAGGAGCCACATGTCTTATGTGTATTTATGACCTGTATCCCCCTGTGCCAACTCTCATGCGCCTATAAATGAGTAAATATAACACACTATCAGTGTATGTGACAACCTGCACAGAGTTCACATGGAAACATGCAGGTCTTCCATCAGTGGCCCAGCCACTATGCTGAGTGTTTTATATATCTTAGGAAGTTCTGAAAACAACCTGGTAAGGATCATGCTCCTCATTTCAAAGATGAGTAAACTGAGACTTAGAGGCCATAACTTGGTACCCCTGTAAATTTCCCTCGTTTGGAAAGTTGAGAAGGGGAAAGACAGCAGGTGGCTTTACCCTCTGTTGTCCTGAGCCATTCCCTTCTGGCTTCAAATTTAACCTGCCCTGGTCCACAAACCCAAGTCTCTGTAGTTAGGCCAAGTGGATGCTTCTGTTTTAGAAGACATTTAGGGAACTTCATGGTAATCCCACCCCCTTCCAACCTCAGAGGTTTGCCAGAGTATTCATTCCATGTATGATATTTGACTTGTGAGGAGTTTAGGGAAATTTATTTTCCCCCTCTTTTCATATCTTTGATGATGTTTATACTCCTTCTTAGCTAGGAGATCACAGGAAGAGGAGCAGATGGCCTGGTCTGCTCTGAAAGATAAAGTGCAGGGTTAAGCAACTCAAGAATAAGGAGCAGGGATTTGAACTTAGCTTCATCCTACTTCAGAGACCTGGCACTGGAGCATTTGCCTGTGTTGCCTCTGGACCCCAGGGCTCTTCTTTCACATCCTCCTTATTCCCCTCTGCTTCTGGCAAGAGGCACATGAATGAAGGTGCCCTTAGGGGAGAAGCCCTGGTTTGGACAGGGAGAGCTGGCAGAGGTCCAGCAGCAAGTCACGGATCCTGATTCTGGTCAGCTGGGACTGTCCACTTCCGGTGGTAGGCACCAGCACGTCCTTTGTCTCTGCTGCTTAGACTCATGGGAAAGAAGCCAACAGCTGTTCTTCCATTTCCTATGACTGTTTTATACCAAATCAGAAAGGAACTGACCTTAGGAAGGAAGTGTGAGGTTTCTCCAGGACATGTATAAACCTGTGTGTTTTCTTTACACGTTTTATTAGGCTGGCCTCCACCTTTCTCCCAGCTCCCACTGCCATCGTGGACATCACCTCCCAGGGCCAAATGGCCTTTCTAACCCCTGAGGTGTTGGCCTAAGAAGGGTTTTATAAGGATGCTTCTTGGTATCTCACAGCTGAGGACAATCAGGAGGCTATTGCAGACATTCAAGCACGTGGTAGTTAGAGATAAAGCAATGAAAATGGGATGGAAGGGACCAATTCTTGGGACAACTGATGGATAAATGGATTTGAACTCTTCCCAGGATATTGAAAAATAACAGACGCCTCTAAGATTTGGGACCTGAGGAGATGAAAGCAATACCATAAAAAGAAAGTGAGAGTGTATCTTGACTTTGAGATTCTGGAATGTTCAAGGAGACACTCTCAAAAGCATCAGCTATGGATCTGAGTGAAAGGTCAGAGCTGGAATTATACATTTGCAAGTCATCTGCTTAGCTGTGATGAATACAGCTTGAGATGAGCTTTTCTGGAGGAGAGAGAGAAAGACAAGCAGAGGACAGAGACATGTATAGTTCATGCTGGGGGGATGCAAGAAGGGGCAGAAACTACTGCCATGGCTGGAGAGTTAAGAGGAAAGCCAAGGTAGTATAATGCCCTGACCCAGAGCTCAAGAAGATCCATGGTATTGAGCTTAGAGTTGAGGATTATGAAGCTCATGCTACATAACAACTCTCTGTTGATTTTAATGCATCAAGTCATGATGTCCTCAAATCTATTTTTAGCTACTATGGCATGGCCATTTTTTCCTGTTAGAGTGGAGTTTGATTTTGTTTGATTTTATCAATAAGTATGTTCTATTTACATCACCAAACATAGTCAAAAAGCCATTAACTGCATAAATACAAAACAGTTCCTCTACAACCTCATCCATCAGTGAATTCCCATATTAAGTATTTAATGAGTACTTGACTTGAAATCGTACTTAGTCAACAAGTGAGGCATTGTGAATCCTTCCAGGGTTTAGTCCCATTTTAGTTGAAAAGGGAAAATCAACAGTTTGAATATGTGCATAAATTAACCTCAGGTACCCAAAGTATAATCCTGGCCTCACTAACCTACTACCTGTGAATAATTAGGCATGTCGGAGGTGAACCATGAGAGACTATGGACTCTGAAAAACAATCTGAGGGTTTTGAAGGGGCAGGGGTGGGAGGTTGGGGTACCAGGTGGTGGGTATTATAGAGGGCACAGATTGCATGGAGCACTGGGTGTGGTGCAAAAATAATGAATACTGTTATGCTGAAAATAAATAAAAAATGAATTAAAAAAAAATTAGGCATGTCACTTAACCTTTCTGAGTTTCCTTGGCTGTAAAATGGAATACTAATCTTACTTGGGCCACAGAGTTGCTGATAGGGCTAAAGGAGATAATTAAATAAAATATTAGCAGGTAATACTATCAGTAACGTTATCATTGCCTTTCAAGGGGAAAAAAGTTTCCAAGTGCATATGTGTTTTTCTTATTAAGTGACTTTGACCTATCTGAAGTCTGGTCCAGGTCATTTCTGCAATAATATGTACTAAGTTAGAAATAACGTACACCAGTTTTCTTTTAAGTCATAAAGCTATTTTAATTGATACTCATATCATCAAAGGTTGAAAATTATAATAACATTATATAATAACATAATAAAATTATAATGACAAACAGTAATACAGAGTGCATGTTCAACATTAGTTTTAAAAATATATATTTCCTTTAAAACAAACATAATTTTTAAAAATATCAGAGTGTTTGTGATGTGAAATCATGGTTACAGTCACGTCCCTGTTTGTCATCTATTCTTGTCCAATATTCAGGTCCAATTTAGGACTAGACTTGCAGATAGACAATAAATATCTGGTGGTCTTGTATAAGGCTCTTCTCAGCCTATTCTTAAACATAAAACTGAATGAACTGTTAAAAAGTATGAAAACTAATCAAAGTGATATACCATGTTAATAGCATAATGGATAACAACCACATGATCATCTCAGTAGATGCAGAAAAGGCATTTGACAAAGTCTGACCTCCTTTTATGAAAAGACACACAACAAAAAACGAATAGAAGGGAACAACCCCAACCAGACAAAGTGCATTTATGAAAAACCCACAGTTAACATAATGCATAATCGTACAAACCTGAAAGCTTTCTGCCTAAAACCAGGAACCAGACAGATATCACCGCTTCTATTCATCATTATACTGAAGATTCTAGCCAGGGCAATTAGGCAAGGAAAAGAAATAAAAGGCATCCAGATTGGAAAGGAAGCAGTTAGACTATCTCTATTAACAGATAACATGACCTTATATGTAGAAAATCCTAAGGAATCCACTGAAGCGTTATTAGAACTAATAAATTAGTTCAGCAAGGTTGCTGGATATAAGCTCATATAGTTGTATTTCTGTTCACTGGGCATGAAAAATTAGAAAATGAAGTTAAGAAAACAATTCCATTTACAGTGGTATCAAAATCATTCAAATATTTAAGCATAAATTTAACAGAAGAATTTTAAGACTTGTGCACTAAATCTACAAAACATTGTTGAAAGAAATTGTATAAGACATAAAGAAGTGGAAAGACATCCTATGTTCATGGATTAGGAGATTAATATTGTTCAGATGAGCGTATTCCCCAAAGCAGTCTACTGATTCAGTGTCATTACTATCAAAATTCCAGCAGCCTTTTGTGCAGAAATTAACAAGCTGATTCTAACATTCATATGGACATTCAAGGGGAACCAGAATAGCCAAAATAAGTTTTTAAAAGAAGAATGAAGTTGGAGGACTCACACTTCTGATTTCTAAACTTACTGTAAATATATGGTAATCAAACCAGTGCCATACTGGCATAATGACAGACATACAGATCAATGGAATAAAATAGAGAGCCCAGAAATAAACTTTAGCATGTCTGGTTAAATTATTTTCAAGAAGAGTCCCAAAATCATCCAGCAGGGGAAAGGACAGTCTTTACAACAAATAGTGCTAAGAAAATTAAATATTCATATGTTAAAAAAATGAAGTTGGATCCTTTATTTCCACTATGTACAGAAATTAACTCAAAATGGATCAAAGACCTAAATGTAAGACCTAAAACTGTGAAACACAGGGGGAAAATCTTTAGGACATTGGATTTGGCAATGATTTCTTGGATATGACACCAAAGGCACAAGGAACCAAAAAAAAAAAAAAAAAAGATAAATTGGACTACATCAAAATGGAAAACTTTTGTGCATCAAAGAACAATATCAGTTGAATAAAAAGGTAACCCATAGAATGGGCTAAAATATTTCCAAATTATATATATAAGAAATTAATATCCAGAAAGTATATAAAACTCAACAATAAAAAGACAAACAATCCAATTTAAAAATCAGGAAAGGTCTTAAATAGGTATTTCTCAAAAGAAGATATGTGCATTACCCATAAGCTCATGAAAAGATGCTCAACATCACTAGACATTAGGGATATGCAAATCAGAACCATAAAAAACTTGATAGCCACTAGGACATCTATAATTTTAAAAAAGAAAGAAAAAATGAAAATCTTGGGACACCTGGGTGGCTCAGTTGGTTAAGTGTCTGCCTTTGGTTTGGGTCCTGATCCCAGGCCAAATCAGTTGGGTTCCCTGTTCAAGGGGCAGCCAGCTTCTTCCTCTCCCTCTGCTCCTCCCCCTCAGTGCTCCTGCTCTCTATCTCTCTCTCTCTTAAATAAATAAATAAAATCTTTTTTAAAAATGAAAAAAAAAAAAAGAAATGCAAAGAAAAGGAAAGAAATGTATACCTGGAAGTGGAGAAATTGGAGCCCTATACACTAATGATGGGAATGTAAATTGGTACAGCCAATATAGAAAACAGTTTGGGTTTGGGCATTCTTCGAAAAAACATAATTCTTTGAAAAAACATTTATGCTAAACATAAAATTACCATATGATCTAGCAATTCCATTCCTAGGTATTTATCCATAAGAAATGAAAAAATATTCACATGAAAGTTTTTGCACAAATGTTCATATTAGAATTATTCATGGTAGCCAAAAAGTGGAAACAACCTGATTGTCCATCAACAAATGAATAGATAAACAAAATTTTTGGTGTATGCCTAAAATGGAATATTAGTTATCCATATAAAAATAAATGACGTACTGATTCATCCTATGCTGGTGAACCTGGAAAACATTGTAAGTGGAAAAACCCAGACAAAAAGGCCACATATTATATAATTCACAGTTACATTAAATATACAAAGTAAGCAAATCCATAGAGATAGAAGGTAGAATAATGGTTGTTAGGGGCTGATGTGGTCCCGGGAGCGGGAGGTAATGGGGAGTGATTGCTAATGTGTACAGGGGGGTCATAAAAATGTTTTAAGATTGTCTAAAGTGACAATTGTAACTCTGGATATACTTAAAAAATACTGAATTGTATACTTTCAAAATTGAATTTTATGGTTATGTGAACGATATCTTAATTTAAAAGAAGGAATGGACATAAATAGCCCAGTGATATTTTAGCATGGAAAGATTTAACTCCAAAACGACCCTGACATCTTGATGGGGTTTGCTGATAATGCCAGGTTAGAAGGGGCATGAACGTTCTCTTTACAGAGGGAAGAGCTATAGAGTTGGGAACAGCAGGGGTGTGGTGGAGGGGCTTTTTTAAACTGGGTAATCTGTTAGTACAATGTAGAGCAAGATTTACAGACATTTCTTTTTAAATGAACAAATGAGGTATCATTAGGGAATCTTAAAAAAACTTTTTTTTTTTTTTTATTATGGTAGGCACTGCACCAGAGGGTACGAGTTACAGGTTATAAAAACAGAGCAAAAGTTTCCATAGCCTGAAATGATTTGCTACATGACAGTCTCTTCCTCTGGCTTCTAAGATGAAAGGCCCCAGAATTCCTTCTTCCTCTTTCAAATGATGACTTAGTGATGATGATAAAAATGACTAACTACTGAGAGCTGAATATGTATGATGCCTCTTACATGCATTTTCTCATTTTAATTTCCCCATCATCACTGTGACATAGTTATTGAGAACTTACCCAAGATCACGCAGCGAGTCTGTGCCAGAGCTAGGCTTGCAGCCCCACACCTGTGTGACCCAAAGACCTCACTCATAACCACTGGACTGTGCCAACACTTTCCTCTGAAGGAAAATCCCCCCAAGAGTTTACAACTTCCAACCACACCAAGTAGGGAGGCAATAGTGTGGAGAGGAAGTACTGTGGACTGGGAGTTCAGGGCCTAATTCTAGTCCATCTTTGTCCTAATCAGCCCTATGACCTTGGGCAAGAAGCTTGACCTCTCAGAGGCATAGTTTCCTGATTTGTAAAGTGTGGAAAATTCATCCTGACTACCCCCATCATTCCTTCCAGACCCAGTGTTTGGTCTAAGTCCAGCTTGGTTTACCTAGTGCTAATAAAACCTCAGATTCAGTTGTAAAAGTGACACTAAGGAATAGAACCTTCAAATCAGTGTAGGGTGGGGATGTGGAATGTCTTTTGTGTCGGTCTGGTGTGGCACTGGTCCCAGAGCTAATCTCAGTGTGATGTGGAGCAGTTCCTTAACCTCTGTCACCCTCTGCTAAAATGGGGATAATGATAACACAGTGTGCTCTGCCATCCACACAGAGTGGTTGTGAGCCCTGAGTAAAATTTCTGTAGGTACTAGTACATAATAAGTATTAGATAGTATCTATTTCTTAATAATATGATAAGCAGGGGGACACCTGGGTGGCTTAGTCCTTTATGCATCTGCCTTTGGCTTCGGTCATGATCCCAGGGTTCTGGGATCAAGTCCACATCTGGCTCCTTCCTCAGCAGAGAGACTGCTTCTCCCTCTGCTTATGTTCTCTCTCTCTCTGACAAATAAATAAATGAAATCTTTTTTAAAAAATAATATAATAAGTAGTCATTATCATATATTATTTAATAATTGATTTATGACTATTATTATTGATGGTTATAATTATATCATAGAGATACAAATGCTCTTAAAGGTTATGATGCAAGTAGCCCTGCCAGGTTGTTACTCTGGAGTTCAGGTGGCCCGCCTGGGCTTGCTTCTAGAATCATCCACGTCTGTTGGCTCAACCATCCCTGAGGAATGCGCTGCTGAGTAGAAGGGCCTTAGATTGTCACCAGCACTCCCAGCTTCCCTCCGATTACCTTGGAGTTACTAATGCCATTTACCCAATACAGTATCCCAGCTTGCCATATGAATTTTAGCTCAATTAATTTTGTTTACCCAAAGTAGTCAGAAATCGGCAGGTAGTCAATGAGAGGCACTGATAAAACAGTTAGCTGGTATGCTGTACAAAGAAAAGAAACTTCTGTTGCCTGGAAGTTTCACAAAATGGGTAGGGACTTTTTTCTCTTTCCAATGTTAGTTGATAACATAATAAGCACATATGATGTATTTACAATACCCTTTATCACAGTGTTATTTATTATGGTAAGACATTATAAACATAACATTGACTACTAGAAAACCATTAAAAATATTAGAAAGCTAGTTTTAGAGCTGGGGAAATGTGCACTGGAGAGTGTGTTTTTTTAAAAGGTTAGAAAAAACTATGTGCTCTGATGGCTAACTTGGTAAATACTGTGTATTTATTAAAAAAAAAAAAAGCCAACAAAACCAAACACATGAGATGTTGCAACAGAAATACTGAGATTTTTTAAATGTCTATACTGCCTAGAGCAATCTATACTTTTAATGCTATTACGATCAAAATTCCACTGGTATTCTTCAAAGAGCTGGAGCAAATAATCCTAAAATTTGTATAAAATCAGAAGAGACCCCGAATTGCTAAGGAAATATTGAAAAACAAAAATAAAACGGGGGGCATCACGTTACCTGATTTCAAGCTTTACTACAAAGCTGTGATCACCAAGACAGCATGGTACTGGCATAAAAACAGACACATAGACCAGTGGAACAGTGTAGAGAGCCCAGATATGGACCCTCAACTCTATGGGCAAATAATCTTCGACAAAACAGGAAAAAATATACAGTGGAAAAAAGACAGTCTCTTCAATAAATGGTGCTGGGAAAACTGGGCAGCTATATGTAGAAGAATGAAACTCGACCATTCTCTTACACCGTACACAAAGATAAACTCAAAATGGATAAAAGACCTCAACATGAGACAGGAATCCATCAGAATCCCAGAGGAGAACATAGGCAGTAATCTCTTCGATATCAGCCACAGCAACTTCTTTCAAGATATGTCTCCAAAGGCAAAGGAAACAAAAGCGGAGATGAACTTTTGGGACTTCATCAAAATCAGAAGCTTCTGCACAGCAAAGGAAACAGTCAAGAAAACAAAGAGGCAACCCACAGATTGGGAGAAGATATTTGCAAATGACAGTACAGACAAAAGGTTGATATCCAGGATCTATAATGAACTCCTCAACCTCAACACATACAAAACAGACAATCATATCAAAAAATGGGCAGAAGATATGGACAGACACTTCTCCAATGAAGACATACAAATGGTTATCAGACACATGAAAAAATGTTCATCATCACTAGCCATCAGGGAGATTCAAATTAAAACTACATTGAGATATCACCTTACACCAGTTAGAATGGCCAAAATTAGCAAGACAGGAAACAACATGTGTTGGAGAGGATGTGGAGAAAGGGGAACCCTCTTCCACTGTTGGTGGGAATGCAAGTTGGTGCAGCCTCTTTGGAGAACAGTGTGGAGATTCCTCAAGAAATTAAAAATAAAACTTCCCCATGACCCTGCCATTGCACTCCTGGGTATTTACCCCAAAGATACAGATGTAGTGAAAAGAAGGTCCATCTGTACCCCAATGTTTATAGCAGCAATGGCCACGGTCGCCAAACTGTGGAAAGAACCAAGATGCCCTTCAATGGACGAATGGATAAGGAAGATGTGGTCCATATACACTATGGAGTATTATGCCTCCATCAGAAAGGACGAATACCCAACTTTTGTAGCAACATGGACGGGACTGGAAGAGATTATGCTGAGTGAAATCAGTCAAACAGAGAGAGTCAATTATATGGTTTCACTTATTTGTGGAGCATAACAAATAGCATGGAGGACATGGGGAGTTAGAGAGGAGAAGGGAGTTGGGGGAAATTGGAAGGGGAGGTGAACCATGAGAGACTATGGACTCTGAAAAACAATCTGGGGCAGGGGTGGGAGGCTGGGGTACCAAGTGGTGGGTATTATAGAGGGCACGGATTGCATGGAGCACTGGGTGTGGTGCAAAAATAATGAATACTGTTATGCTGAAAATAAAAAAGAAATTAAAAAAAAGAAATACTGAGATTATTTCTGGGTATGGGATTACTGATTAATTTAATTTTCCTCTGTATGCTTCTCCACGTTTTCAATACTTTCACAGTGAGCTCTTTGGAAATCTGAGGGCAGAAGTTACTTTTTATTAATAAGAATTGTCAGGGTGTTTTTTTCTGCTCTGAGGTTTTTCAGTCCACTAAACTGTTTTAATCTGACTATGGCTTAATTTTCAATCTAGGCATATTGTTTTTTTCTTTTTTTTTAATGTGCTAACTTAGAAATAATATGCTTCATTGACTTTGTGAACTTATCTTTTTTGTTGTAGTACTGAGGACAGCCCAGACACATTTGTTACAAGATTGATTTGTTAGTCTGAAAACCAATAACAGATAATGAGAAAGAATCACCAATTACCTAACCTTTCTTTTAAACCATTTACTTCCCTGTTGAAAAGCAATTTTCAACTCTGCCTGAGATTATTGTCTTTAAGCCAACTCTAAATCTTTTATAAAAAGAAATCAACATCTGTTCTCTCCTGTCTTATTTTATAATTGGAATTGTACCACTCAGTGTCCATTAAATATGCAGTTGATAAATCTAACGCTTAACTTAAAAAAATAAATGGACTGTCTACAAAATTAATTGATTCAAAGAAAACTGGATACAGTAGATATGATTTAAAAAGTTTTCTACTTTCTTCCCTACTTTTAATTTGAAGTAACTTTTCAAAAGCAATATTGTGATATTTATTGGAAAAAAATCTGAACAGCGCAGATGTTGAACCAGGTTGTGGCTGTGAGAAGATTTGAGTTTTTTCCTCTGGACGATTTTTCCAGATATAATTTTGATATATTTTTTTAAACACTGTCATATGTACAGTAGAGAAAAGTTAAACAAAACAAAAATCAATCTACAAACACTATTATTAGTTTGGTGTGTAAGGTGTAGATATGCCAACATACACCTACATTTGTAGGACACCTGGGTGGTTCAGTGGGTTGAGCCTCTGCCTTCGGCTCAGGTCATGATCTCAGGGTCCTGGGATTGAGTCCCACATCGGGCTCTTCACTCAGTGGGGAGCCTGCTTCCCTCTCTTTCTCTCTGCCTGCCTCTCTGCCTACTTGTGATCTTTCTCTGTGTGTCAAATAAATAAATAAAATCTTTAAAGAAATACATTTGTAAAATTATTTTTCCTCTAATAGGATCATATTTCGTTGTTTCCAACGTGGTGGTTTTTTTTACCTAAATTTATCATAAAAAAAAGTGTCAGTGTCAGCACATATAAATTTCCCTCATTTTGTCTGTATTTTTGCAAGAGTTTCTGTCAGATAAAATCCTAGAAGTGGAATTTCTAGGACAAAGGGTGTACTGTGTAAGTTTTGGTTTCCCTTCCCAGAAAGCTTATGCCTGTTTCACCAGCACTCATAGAGAATGAGGATGAAAAGTAATGTTTCAGAAGCAGAAATACATAGCAGGTCTTCCGGATGGTTTACCTTGGTTCAAAAACAAACACAAATAAATGTTAAGTTACCATCAAAATATAACGCAAGTACTATGCTCTATTTTTTATTGAAGTCAGATTCCTGTAATGTGTAATCCTGCTGTTAAACAACAGAAATGGAACTGAGTAAATTGAAGATCTTAGTGGCTTTATTAAACGACTGATTTGTGCATCAGACAGCATCCCATCTAGCAAATAGAGTTGTACAAATGGACAGTTTTTATAGGGAGGTGGGTGAGGCAAGAGATTATTAGTAAAAGAAAAGAAGGATTGTTTCAAGCCAGATCATCTTCCCTTGGGGGAAAGGGCAGGGGGTCTTATTAGGTGGATTACCTCATCTTTGTGTGGGGTAGGAGTGTTATAGAGAGGGTCCACGTGACAGATGACCTCATGGGTGATGACCAGAAAATTCCAGATTGATTGGCTTAAATCCCACTCCTGGAGAGGTCCACGCTGCAGTTAAACCCTGGTTTATTATCCTGAGGGGAAATGACTCCACCCAGGGCCTGTGGCTTTGCTTTTTATTTATTTTTTTTTTTTTTAAGAGACTCACCAGGAAATCAGAGACTCCATCTTCCCTGCAGAAGATCCCTCAAAATGCTGAGGGTAACAGAGGACTGACCTTTGGAGTCAAAGCTGAATCGTAGTTCCACCCCCTCTCAGTTGTGGAATGTCTTTAGACAAATTACTTAACTTCTCTGTCTTCTGTTTTACCACCTATAGGGTAGGGATAATAACCCTTGTCTTACAGTGTTCTTTGTAAGAATTAAATGAGTTTCTTGTTGCCAAGAGTTCTTAAATGGTGATTAGCAGGAGGTAGGTGGGGAGCTGTTCTTCAGCCGCTGGAAAAGGATTAGGGTATTAGCCAAGGGCATCCTGGATGATAAAGTTTTCTAAAAGTTTTGCAAAAATCCTTGATGAAATTGCTAACATTCTAGATAGTGTATGCTATGTAATATTACACCTCTTCCCACATCCTCCATTTCCCTCCCTGACCCTGCATTATACTGATTATCTGTCTCCTCTCATAGAATGTTGTATGTGAACAAAGATCTTTTCTTGTTCACTAAATCCCAACATCGGTGTGACCTGTAACAAAGTATCACACACAGTAGGCACTCAGCAAATGAATGAATGAAATTTGTACTGGAACCTTCCTTCAACCCAGGTTTATTGACAGCTAATAGGGCTGGCCCTTGGACACAGATCACACCCAAGGTAACTCAGGCTTGGCCTGGGACGATGCAGAGTCCTGGGCCAGGAGCCAGACTCTTCTGGTTCCCGCTCAGCTTTTGCCATTTCCAGGGCTGACCACTCATGACCTGGGTCCTTGGGCAAGTCCCATAGCAACTTCACTCAGACTTTGTAAAAAATAACATTAGCAATGCCTGGCTGTTGGGACATTCTCACATTATGCAAGAGATTATATGAGATTCCTTGATAAACTCTAGGTTTTCGTGTGAGGCACAGCAAGAAAGACCAAATGCTTTTAGTTTTGATTGGACCAAAAAGCAAAAGGAGAAAGAAATGGAAAGTGGCAGGTTTTGCTGGGCTTGAGCCCAAACCTGAGGCGCTTCCATGGGCTTGGACCCAAACTAGCATTTCTGAATAAGCGCTAACTCTGAGGGAGGGGGTGGGTTTTGGGGGGAGGGAGTTCCCCAATAACACTGTACCCCAGGGCATTGGGTAAGCAGTTATTAAGGAAAAGCGCTTACCAAGTTTAGAGGCTTTTCCGGATATTTCTGGACTGCACAATATGCAGACAACCCCTGGAAATGGTAGCTTATAATAAAAATCAGGCGCTTTCTGATCACCAGACAGGAAGGCAGGAATGACAGGACTCTGGGGATGGCAGGGGACAAGGTGGGGGAGGGGATACTGCTCAAGGGAAGCTGTGGGCCAGATTTCCCTCCCTGGAGGCAGAGTGATTGCCTAGATCCAACCAGAGTCTGCAAAGTCTAGGGTGCTATATTTTTATGTAGATGTTTTGATCTTCCCACTACCCACATGGTGCCTTCATGGGTCACACTTATTTTGTGGTGCCTTCTGGAAAATAAAGCTTTATTCCTTATTTTCTACAGTGACACGCCATCTCTCCTAATATACGGAGCCATCGGGAATAACCTGCAGTTTTCTAAATAAGCCACAGTGTCTCTTACGCTCTGACTTTTACAGAGTTCCAAGCAATAAGGCAGACTAAATTTCCTTGGACACTGACTAACCTCACAAACACCTTAAGCCCTGTTCCCCCATTGAGAATCACAGAGTGTGATATATAAGTTCTGAAGGAGCTGTAATTCCCACATAAATGATATGTAGACAAGGTTGAGGAGAGCAACTATTGTTTCATGAAGCCATATGCTGAGTGATCAGGAACATCAGCTCTGAAGTCCAGTAGACCTTGATTCAAATCCCAGCTCCCAGGTTACTTCTTTGGTGACCTCACATCAGTCTCCCATCATACTACTATCTACCTCCTAAGTTAATCCATGGAAAATACTTAGTTCAGGAAACTAATGTTTGAGCAGAGAACCAGAACTTGTAAGCCCTGTGTCTCATGGTAAATATTTCCAGGTTGTGACTGTGTCGAAAGCTATAGCCCGATTCTGCTGTAAAATAGCTATTAACTGAAGAACATAGAGCTGAGAGAAAACCTTGACTGTGACAGAGGTGGATAATTTTATTCACTATACATTTTCTAAAAACTTTTTCATAAGAAAAGAACTGCAGCTTCTAGTGGGCTTTATGCATTTTCCCCACAACTAATGAGGAAGTGCCAGGGGTCATGGAGCTTTGAGGTCTCTCAGCCATCACAGAGTTACCCATCGTGCAGAAAGCACAGTGTGGTGGTGATGGAGGCTGGAGTTGGGGGCCATGTGGCATAGGAAGGGGAAGGGGGAGATTTTATGGAGCACCCAGTAAGAACAAGAGGAAACAGGAAGTTTTTAACAGCTGCTTAAAGTTTGGAGCTTGCGGGGCACTTGGGTCACTCGGTCGGTTAAGCATCTGCCTTTGGCTCAGGTCATGATCTCAGGGTCGTGGGATAGAGCCCCATGTCAGGCTCCTGCCTGCTGTGCTCTCTCTCTCTCTCTCTCTCTCTCTCTCTGTCAAATAAATAAATAAAAGCTTTTTAAAAAGAAAAAAAAAGGGTAGAACTTGTGGGCAGAAAATTATCTCCCAAGATTTCTGGGCTATTTCTTTGTAGGGCACAAGTATTTCTGCTTTAAAGAGACATACACAAAGGTCTACATTATGTGTCAAGGTTTCTAACATCAGATTTGTGTTTGTTTTGAGTTTAATGTCACTTATCCTGAAACACGTGGACTGTGGCATTTATTAGGGCTACAATGACCCTGCTTCTTTTTTCTTCTTTCATTCAGTTTTTTTAGGTCTCCTTTATTGCCGTTTCTCACCAGTCACTAGACTCTTTATTCATTGTAACAGCATGTGATTCCTATCTCAAGATAAATTGCAGTTTATAATATATTATCTTAGGTTATTTATGTCTTTTATTACATTATCTCTTCTCTTACATATTAGATAAGTGATTTTACAAGATTTAGGAGTTACTTTTATTTCCATCACAGAGTGTTGTACTTTGAAATCATGTTTCAGAGTTGGTTACTTCTGGGAAGACCTCCCCTCCCCTATAGAGCTAATTCCACTGTACATAAATTATCAGTATCCAGAAGCTGCAATCTGCCTGTTATCAGACCACATTCTGAGTCCATTTTTAGGAAATCTAGTACTCCCTAAACCATTCAAAAGTTGGAGAGTGAGACCATATACACCATGTAGATTTGAGCACTTGCTATATTTTAATTATTTTCGAATAAGATCTTAGCACTAACTATAATTTGTAATCCTTGCTGTCCACTGAAGTTGATTTTTGGTAGTTTGGTCCAAAAAAATGGGAACAAATGGTTGCAGTAAGTCATTGTACTCTTTACTCACCCATTCACCTTTTAGAATCAAAGAGAATAATTTGGATACTATAGTTTTTATACAGAAGACAAAACAGGGAGTTCTGACTGGAATATACTTAAAATAGGATCAGGCTTGCATCAGTGAAGAAAAGTATTATTCAAACTTTACAGTTTTCCTCTCATGATTTTTTGTTAGATTGTCACTGAGAGCATTCCTGCAAAAGGGGAACAACTCAATTGAACAGCAAACGTAACCAAGAATTTTTCTTGAGCTATGCTTCAGAGGCGATGGGTGGGCTGCATGGGTGAGGATGGGGTGAGGGAAGAACATCAGAGCCCAGACCATCAATAGAGATGCCCTGTCAACAGGGTTGTCTAAGAACTAAGAATTCCCAGTTTCCTTCTTCTCTCCCACACTGTTACTGGCTTGTTAATTTGGGCAGAATGCGTAGTCCTAGTTTTTGGATCAGAAGGTATGGTCCATACTTACCAGAGGAGCATATTCTGTTGTGCACAAAAGATACACAGTGAAGGGAAGGCTAGAGAAGATTTAGAGTTTAAGAGGGAAGGGAAGTGTATGGGCTTGTTTTTAATGGTAAGGGAAACCAAACACGGGCAGGCAAAGAGTCTGCGGTGGGAAAGACTGATGACTGATGCTGGAGACAACCGCTGAGGCAATTTGAATAGATTTAGTCACAAAACTAGGTGGGCCTTGGGGAGGGGGAGACACACATTTTTCTCAGAAAAGGAGGAGAAAACGGAAAACCTAATGGAAGGAGTCCCTGACATTTGTCAGTTATCATCGTGTAGTAAAACGTGTGGTAAGCATCAAACACAGTAGCTACGTTTGTGGTGAGCACAGCATCTTGTTTAAACTTGGCGATCACTATGTTGTATGCCCCAAACGAACATAATGTTGTGTGTCAACTACACTCAAGTAAAAACAATTTTTTAAAAATGATCAAACGAATTAAAGGAAAATAAAGGTGGCTTTGGGAGTGTGAGAATAGAAAGGCTATAATGCAGAGGTAAAGAAGACAGTGAGTGATTTTGGGAAAACAAAACAAAACAAATTCATGTCAAGTCTGAAGCTGCCTTGAAGGTCCAGCTGAAGTTAGATAATCCAGATTAGCAAGGGTCCCATCACTAAGTAGCAACAATGTCAGGGTCATCACATAGCAGCCCAGAAGCCAAGGACAGATGGTTGAGTTTAGGGTTGAAGATTGGGAAGTACATGTGGTGGGAAGTCAAGGAGACTTGGGACAGCATCCTGGGTGTTGTGGGTGCCATGCTAAAATGCTGGCCATCCACGCAAACCAAGACCAAGGAACTGGAAGTCTGCCAAGGACAGAGAACGTTTAATAGAAGGGGTGGAAGGGAAAAGGCAGTCAAACTCAAGGCTGAGGATTTCAGAGTTCAGTATTATAGCGATGGAGCATTTCGGAGTGACGATTCCAAGGTTGTCTGCAGCAGGGATTTAAAGAAGAGTCTAGGATGTGGAAGTCTAAATGTTGATGAAGACTTCCTCATGAACTGTGCCGTTGTCCAGTATCCAAGCCAGGTGACAGTCAGCAGTGAGGAATGCCATGCCATCAGAAGGGCTTTGTTCTGCCAAAGAGTCAGTGAGAATGCTTTAAGAAATCAGGAATGGAAGAAAGATTCTGGGGAAGTAGAATGTCCCCTATGGAGCTTAAGGGGGACTGGCCAGGGAGGGACTGCTGGGAAGGAAAAGGTGTGAACTGGATGAGAAGTGAGAACAGTTTGGCTCCTGGGGCAGCATTTCCTGAAGGGCTCCAAGTAGCCCTAGTCTCACAGAGTGGCCCAGTAGGTATGATATAAAGTGTGCTTTGGGGAGCAATGGATGAAGCAATGTAAATAGATTTCTTTACTGCAATAACCCTTAGAGCCTTTAACAATATACCTGTGCACCCCCTGTGTTTCCAGGAAGAGGATTTGTGACATGAATATGTGACATTTCCCCAACTTAGCCATAAAACTGATCATACTTTGGGAAATTCTGTTGTAGGGTTCATCAGAGATTTTCAAAGCTTTTTGAGCAGATGATCGGACGGATGGGTGGTTAAGTAGATGAATGAATGAATGACTTGTAGGCAGGAGATTGAGAGATGGAGGAGTGGTCAAATAATGTGAATTTGTGCCCAGGGAATAATTTGGAGTCTATGAATACATTTGGTGCTTCTATCTAGTGCATTTGCCACACTCGCTTCCTCACCATCTTTTTACTGCCACTTGTACGACAGGGAATAAGATTTATTTATTTAATTTATTTAGAGATAGCTCCTCACTGCCTATTCCTCCCTTACTTTATAGGTGGTTTTGTCCCTGCAAACCCCCAAATGTTCTCAGCAAGAATCAGTCTTTGAGGGTGGAATGTCAGCAGGTAGACCATGAAGGTTTGGACCTTATGTGCCATGGGTCCCCAAGGTCTCTTGTATGTTTACACACCATGTGCCTATGCAGCCACATATGCCTCCACCACCCTGCCTACCATCCTTCTTTCCTCTTTCACCTTGGTTGTGGTGCCCACACACACCCTCATTTCACCATATTCTACTGGTTAGCACTGGAGGATGAGGAATCAAATAGTACCTTTGACTTGTCTTCTACTCTGCAAAGTGTCATAGTGAACTGGTTGAAGAATGTTGTGTTAGATCAGTTCTCCTTCTGAAAATGGGGAACTGAGCCTTTACCCATGCCCTAGGGGGCAGGAGCAAGAAGACTGGATAGTCATCAGAAAGGTCTCCATTACAAGAAAGATAGTAGAGAGCTATTCACCAAGCAGAAACTTGGTTAGGAGACCTGTAAGATTTTGAAAGGCTCTCAAGTAAATATCTGTTGTAGGGGTATCAACCTTGGTGTCACCACAACTTGTGTTGCTTTATTTTAGAACGCCAGCCAGGCACCTCCATGGCCAATTCCAGTGCCCTCCCTTCAAGTTCAGCTGGGATCAGCAAGGAACTGATTGACCTCCAGCCCCTCATTCAGTTCCCAGAGGAAGTTGCCAGCATCCTGATGGAGCAGGAACAGAACATTTACCGAAGGGTCTTGCCAGTTGACTACCTTTGCTTCTTGACCCGGGACTTAGGCACTCCGGAATGCCAGACATCCCTGCCCTGCCTCAAAGCATCCATCTCAGCTTCGATTCTTACCTCCCAGAATGGAGAGCACAATGCCCTGGAAGATCTGGTGATGAGATTTAATGAGGTAAGAAGCCACTTGGAGATATACTTGTACTTGAAACTCTAATAAGTGATTTTTAAGCATATTTCTCCTCTTCGGATCATCTGTTATTGGTGTCTCACCTACCTCTTGGTCTTGCCCCTTCCGTGATGGCTGCCTTCTTTCCAAGCAATGAGATTGACAACACATTGTCGTCCTCCTGGTCACTTCACTCAACCTGCCCTAGGCCTAACTATTCCTATCCTCACCTCTGTCTTCATCAAGTCCATGGGCCTTCTCCCTTTGGACAGTGTTTGCCCTTTTGTCCTCTCCCTTGCCAAAATATTCTCCCTGGGACCATTTTCTGGCATTCCCCCTCCCCTTATTCCTACAGGTGCTTTTAAGACCAAATGTCTCAATTTTGAGTTTTGACCACATGATCCCTGGCCATAGTATCTGCCAACCCACCTCCTCTTCCATTATCAGGGCTCCTCAGCAGAAACGTAAAAACCAATGCACCTGGGTCAGAAGCACAGGGAGGAGTGTGGGTTTGAGGGGCACTTCATCCCTCAACTCCTGTTCCCTGCACACCAACAAGATCCTCAACCCAGAACGTTCTTCAAGACCTCTGAGATGTTACCAGAAGCCAGTGCTGGAGAGGACAACTGTGACCAGAGTCTGAGAATACTTGAGAGGAAGACACTGTAAGAGGCTTAGGGGCTGAGAGGAAAAGAGCCCTGGGTTGGCATCATATGCCCATGGAACAAGAACAAGAGACAGGAGGAAAGGCAGATCTCCATCCAGTATATCTCTGATGGATGGAGGGTCCATCAAACTTTGTCACGTAAACCCTTTCCAACTGTGGCAGCTCACCTTGCAACCTCCACAGCCTGCCGATCCTGACCCCAATGATGGTTGTAAATGCCAGGGACCTTGATAAGGCCCAGTGGATGGATCAGAAAGTTTTAGAAGCTGAGCCCAGCAGTTTTGTGCCTGGACATGCTCCATCACCATTCCTCAAAGGAAAGTTCATTATCTGTAGGAATCGCTGATACCATCTGGTAGTGTCATGCTCATCATTTTACACATACCATTTATTTGCTTCTCACAACAACCCAGGGAGACAGATACTCTCATTAGGCTCATCTTACCAGTGGAGACACTGGAGCATGAGGAAATGAAGTCATTTGCCCAAAGTTTCATGGGTGGTAGGTAGCAATAGTGATATTCAGACCTATGTGGTCAGACCCCAGAGCCGGGGCTACAAACCATTATCCCCCCACCTGTCTCAGGCTCCCACTGAGGGATAGCACCTGGCCCCGCCCCAAACAGAGCAACACAGACTCCTGGGGAATCCGCTTGAGGGCCTGTGAACCACAATGCCCCTAAATTGCTTTTTCAACTAAATCTCCTGAGGTTCTTGATTTTCCCTACTGATAAAAATAGGTGGAAAATGTAAGTTCCAGTACCTTCAGTGTTTTATTTGTGGATTTTACTCTCTGTTGTATAGTGCTTTAAATGTCCAGACCTACTCACTCTCAGGGCCTTAGGACCTTATCCTTGTCCATTGTGCTTGTGGTTGTTTTAAATTCTACCTGAAGTTCTGCTTTGCCTGAACTTTTAAAATCTAATTTTGAATTAATTTGAGAGAAAGAAAATTTCAGTTTCTTCCATTCACTCCCATAACCTCAGGAATCAAAGATGAATCAGTGATTTCGCTAATTCAGAGTTAGTAATGATACAAAGGACAGCTGGGTTGAGGCGTGCTTTGGACTATCTCTGAAAATAGTTTAGCTAAGCAACTTCAGAACATAAACAAGATTTCTGGGAAAACACTTAAACTACTTAAGAGAACAGTCTGTTTTCAAGTATTCTCAAGCATCTATTTTCATACAAATTATGGATACTGATTAAAAATCAGTCTTACATAGTCATTACAGATCTGAAATGACCTCTAGTAGGCAACACTGGGCTAGCTAAATTGTAGTTGCTTTCTGTACTTTAATGTAGAAAGGCTGCATTGCACTAAAAGAGAATTCTTTTCTTTTTTAATTTTTTTAATATTAACACATAAAGTATTATTAGCCCCAGGGGTACAGGTCTGTGAATCAGCAGGTTTACACTTCACAGCACTCGCCATAGCACATACCTTGCCCAATGTCCATAACCCAGCCACCCTCTCCCTACCCCCCTCCCCCCGGCAACCCTCAATTTGTTTTGTGGAATTAAGAGTCTCTTATGGTTTGTCTCCTTCCCGATCCCATCTTGTTTCATTTATTCTTTTCCTATCCCCCCAACCCCCCACATTGCCTCTCAACTTCCTCATATCAGGGAGATCGTATGACAATTGTCTTTCTCTGATTGACTTACTTCGCTAGCATAATACCCTCTAGTTCCATCTACGTCGCCACAAATAGCAAGATTTCATTTCTTTTGATGGCTGCATAGCATTCCATTGTATATATATACCACCTCTTCTTTATCCATTTATCTGTTGATGGACATTAGGTTCTTTCCATAGTTTGGCTATTGTGGACATTTGCTGCTATAAACATTCAGGTGCATGTGCCCTTTTGGATCACTACATTTGTATCTTTAGGGTAAATACCCAGTAGTGCAATTGCTGGGTTGTAGGGTAGCTCTATTTTCAACTTTTTGAGGAACCTCCATGCTGTTTTCCAGAGTGGTTACACCAACTTGCATTCCCACCAACAGTGTAGGAGGATTCCCCTTTCTAAAAGAGAATTCTTAAATTAAGATTTTCACCTACTTAGAAGGTTCTTGCCTTCAAAGTAGTGTGGCTTTGACTTCTTTAAAGAAAAGGGAGGATAGGAGGCAGCATTTATTTATTAGGTACTCTGGACTGGACATTTTCATACTTTTAAATCCTATTTAATCCTCACGATAGTTGTGTAAGGCTGTTGCCATTGTCTCTGATTCACAGATTTAAAAAAAGTAAAGCTTAAGTAACAAAATAAATAATGATAGTATTGGATTATAGTTCATAGAATAAGTATTCTTGAGTCCATAGTGATCAAAATAAATGAATAAATTCATTAATGGGATGGGAGGGGAAGCTCTTAATTATAAAATAATCTAATTAATAAATGTAGAAGGATGAAAATAGGAAATCACCTGGAGGACCCCCCAGCAATAAATTGTTACAAGAAAGAATGCTAATATTATTGGGCAAAAATATGATGAGAAATAAGATATTGGCTTAGTCAAAAAGTATCTCTCCACAAGGGGTGCCTGGCTGGCTCATTTGGCAAAACATTTGCCTCTTGATCTCGGGGTCATGAGTTCAAGACCCACATTAGTTGTAGAGATTACTTAAGGAAATAACAAAATAAATAAAAAGAGTATCTCTCCATAAAATATTTATTAATCACAAAATAAAAAATAGAACAGTGGAAAAACCCAGTAGACACCACCGTAAGTGCTCAAGGTCATCATGACCAGTAAGACAAGTTACATTGATAGGTAACTCTTGCTGTGGTGCACTAGGAAAGGCATGATATCATCTCTTTGATGTTCTTGACACCAAAAGAAAAGGGAGGGGCATAACCTAAATTTATTCATGAGGAAAACGAAGCATCAGACAATCCCAGATCAAGGGACATTCTACTCTTCAAAAGTATCAAGGTCATGAAAGGTAAGGAAAGATTGAGGAATTGGCAAAGACTAGAGAACACAAAGAAACATGACAACTAAATGCAGTGGGGCATCCTCCTGATACAAGGTTAGAAAAAAAAGATATTAATGGGGAAACTGGTGAAATTCTAATAAGGCATATGGTTTAATCTGTATTCATGGGTCAGTGTTAATTTCCTCATCTTGATAATGGCACTATGTTTATAAAAGATGCTAACATTAGCAGAAGCGGGATGCACTGTCTGCAGGAACTCTCCATCCTATTTTTGCAACTTTTCTGTGAATCTAAAATTACTTCAGGGACGCCTGGGTGGCTCAGTTGGTTAAGCAGCTGCCTTCGGCTAAGGTCATGATCCCAGTGTCCTGGGATCGAGTCCCGCATCGGGCTCCTTGCTTGGCGGGGAGCCTGCTTCTCCCTCTGCCTCTGCCTGCCTGTGTCGCTTTCTCGCTCTCCCTCTCTCTGACAAATAAATAAATAAAATCTTTAAAAAATAAAATAAAATTACTTCAAAATAAAAAAGTAAAAAAAAAAAAGCTAGTGAAGCTAAGAAAGGTTGAGTCACTTATTCAAGGTCACATAGTAGCTGAGTGAATGTCAGAATCCAAATGTCTGTCTTCACAGTCTACTCTCTTCTAACCCAACTGCCTTGCCTGTCCTCTCTGCTTATTAAATTGCCAAGGTCAAGTTTGTAGTAAACCAGAATTGCTGATTGAGAATTTAATGAGTTTTGAGACTTCTTTCACTTTTCCCCTCTCTTTCTACTTGCATTCTAAATCTCCTGTGCGTCTATTCTTTTTTAACTCCTCTTTCTTTTCTATTTTTATGGAATTTCCTATTAACAATCATTCATTCATTTACTTAAGACTTACTAACTGAACACGTCCTGTGCTATAACCTTTTCTTCTTTCACTGATATGTCAAACATAATATTCTTTTAAGTAAGAAATTAGCAGTATATGATAAAAATCTACAACATTATAAGATCATACTTAGATTCTGTTGAAATTAGATACAAAAAATAAATGCACTTTCCTCATGGGAGGAAGATATCTATTGTTTGGAAGGCTGGAGAATCTCAAAGACAAGATAGGGAACACTAGCTCCATGGCAGGAGTGCTAGTCTCTTAAGGGAGATGTGAATGCATTTATTTATGCTTTCAGTTATTCAGTGCACATATTTTCAGCACTTCTCAGAAGCAGGGCACCATGGTGGATAAGTACTGAGGAAAATGAGTAACAGTCTGCAGCTGCCAGCACTACCAGTCTTAAACTGTAGTCAGGCACAGGCACAAATCACTACCAAAAAAGGCAGAAAGTGCCTGCAGTGTGAGTGGCACAACTGTGGGAGCTGAGGTGTCTAGGTGGGTGATCAGAGCTCTCTCTGCTCAGTTTTGGAAGTTGGGGCTGGGCCTTGAGGGATGGATGAGCTAGAGAGGGGACATCACAGTGAATGGAGGATATTCCAGACAAGAAGACAGCCGGCTGTTACAAACAAGACCCATTGTCTAGGGAGGAAGCTTGCTCCTGATTGTCAATAGAACATTATTCTGAGCTAGAAGTTTCCTAAATTCTAATAACTCTTTAACCAATGACTTAACTCTTTACCCAATGATTTAACTGGGGAAAGGGAAGAGAATCCCTGGTGCCTTTTGGGCAATGTTGCATAATATTTGTTCTTAGGAAAATATGGTTAAAATGCAATTCAAAGTGCAGTCATAAAATATCTGGAAAAAAAATGACTTACATTAAAGAAGGCCAAGAGATAAATCCTTGAGAATCAATGAAAATCAGTTTAGATTTTGGCTTGGAAACAGTGCTTTCTCCCCTTTCCCCCTTCTCCTGCCCAACATCAAGACTGGTACACATCAGAGTAACTTCTTTAAGGCAGTCATCTCTTTATCCACACAGGTAAATGGATGATGCAGAGGGTCAGCCCTGAAGCCAGTGGTAGTCAGATGGGGTATTGGGGGCATAGATAAGTTCAATCCTGCTTTGCTTGATTTGGGAGGCAAGTCTTTCTGAACCCCTTTGATCTGGACATCTCTCTATAGTCATACTCTTGATTTAAATCTCCAAGAAACCAGTGTTCTTTCTTCCTTTTCAGGTTGAGCAACCTCACTTTCTGGCCACCCACAAAGTCTCTTACTTTGACAGTCTCAAATCATCCTGGGGGTTCCCCCCCATACTTTCTTCCCCCATCCAGCCTCTGCCTCTAGCCCAGATTCCTTTTGATATTACTGTTTTTTCACTTCTTTTAGAATAAATTCCAGAGCCATTTATCTTTTCTAGAGGAACTAGAGAGGCATGTTTTCGTAGATAACTTCACTGAAGAAATTGCATACTTTAGCACATGAGCTAAGAGACGAGAAGCTATTAAATATCGAAGACCATTCTTGCTCCCTTTGTTCTCATGCCTTTCTTCCCCCACCACCCCTGAGGATGATGGTGAAACATGGAAGTGGGTGGTATCCTGGGTTTGAATTTCTGAGTCACTGGTTCTCAAACCTTATGCCTCTTAATATGGCCTCTGCTTCCTGTCTTTACTGTTCATCCACTGATGACCTTGGAAGTCAGAACTCGTTGTGGTCTGCCTCAATAGCTGGGCCTCAGGACCTGTCAGCAGAGTGAATTTTTGTCTGTGTAACCACCACTGCCCACACCATTGCCCAGTGCTCTTTTGTGTGATAGGCAGTTGATTTCTTGACGAGAGATTGACCAGTTCTCAGCTCAAAAGGCCATTAGCAGGTTCACTTTTCCCTCTGGCCTGAGCAGTTTTGCTTGTCGGGTAGATTTTAGCAAGAACATTCCTCTGGGCTCCTCTTTTGGACCTGGTGGTCCAGGGGAAAGTCATGAGCTCAAGATTTATCCGAGTTATTCTGAGATCCCAGAAGACCATGGAGGGATTCTGCTTAGCTCTCTGCCTCGGGTGACCTTCCCCGACCTCCAGAAGTTTGGTCAACCTAAGCAGTCACCAACCTGCTTCTCTAGACACACAAATGCATGCAGCTGAAAGTGACACTCAGTTGTTACCTGTTCCTTCTGTCTGGTAGGTTCCACTAGATTTCAGTTCAGCAGTTTAAAGCCCTTCATTCTATGAAGAATGCCAAGGTGCAGCTTAACTCCCTGAGAAAGAATCGCAAGTAAACCATCTGCCCAGAGATTGGCTCTTTCGACCTAGGTCCTTTCAACCTGAATCCCTTATATACTTTGTAAGTGATGATCAGTTTAGCATTTTTCAACATCTAAAACTTTGTCTCATCATAGCCAAGGAAAGACCATCTTTGCGCAGTAAGGAAAACGCATGACATCTGATTAAAGTGGGGGAGTGTCGTCATGCCCAAATATGTTCTTCACATGAAATATTTTGGAAAAAATACTGTTTTTTAATGTGTATATTCAATCATGTTAGGAAAAGTTCCTTTCAAGGCTTTTCTCCCCTCCTTTTATGCAGACAGCCAAGTAAATCATTTATTCAGAGCTGCGATGCAAACTTCTTCATATCTGAATACTCATGGGGTGCATTGCTGATAAAGCCCCCTCAGGGTAAGGGAAATTTCAGCTCCCTGTGGAAAACCAGATTTCTCCTTGAGAAAGCACATCTCCCCAGAGGCACCTCTGAATGTAGACACTACATTCATACATACATTTCACTATGCATTCCTGAGTTAACAGAAATTTTAATCCAGAAATTTCTGGACCAGAAAATACAATAGGCAGTTGAACCACGAAGACTCAGCTGTGTAGGGTCATATTCTAAGAGCAGGGTTATTAGTAGGAGACCGATCTGTCCTAGAGCCGACTGACAACAAATTGTGTTTGGCAGTTCTTAGCAATCAGCACTCACAGGATTCTGCTCATACACAGTGAACAACCATCAGTGAACAACAGGGCTGAGAATGAAGAGTGGTATCACTGTGCATCATCATTCATCTTGAGGGTCAGCCTGCCTGGGTTCTAATTCACCATTCACAGCTGCATAACCTCAAGCTAACTACCTAATCCCTCATCTGAAGGTAGGGTTAATAACAGTACCTACCTCAAATGGGTTATATAAGTGTTCAGAAAGATGACGTGTGTAAAGCAGTGAAGACCTCGGATGGTTCAATGTTGGTTACAAAACAAACAAACCTAAAACTAAAATAATTAATAATAATGGATCCCATTTCTTTTATTATGATGATCCCCCCACTTAACAGATGAGAAAAACGGAGGCACTGAGAAGTTAATGAAATGACCTATGATTTTAGAGCTAGGATTTGAATACAGGTGATCTGGCTTTCAAAGCCAGTGTTCTTGGGTTGTCTATGTGGTGCTATTAAACCAGAAGCTGAAGGAGTCTTTCTTCCTCAAGTTGGTTCTCTTATTCTGAAAAAAGCCATTTTCTTCACAAGAGGACTCAAAATATTCTTTATGATTCCAACATGTATAATGAATTTGACCTCTTTGTTGCCTTGAACACATGTGCTCACTTCCTTATATTGAAAATGCAGTATCTCCTTTTTTGAATTGGGAGGCTGTCTTCCTTAACATGGGGAAGATAACTGTATCTTGAGGTGTCCTAGAATATTGTCCCAGAAGAACATTAGGATAAGTTGTCATTTCCACAGATCAAGCAGAAGGGGGTTTCAGGTCTTTGGCTTTTAAGTTCCTTTCAGATTTAAGGTACTGGATGCCTGAAAATGTAGGATATAAAAATGAAAATCCAAACTTTGCTTTATTTCTTTATCTTCCTCTCTTCCCCATACCATCACGTTATATGTTTCTTTCTCACTCTCTACTTCTATTTTGCATGAAACCTATACCCCAACAGAGACTGCTTTTGAAATTCATAATCTTAAGTCTTACCTGTACTTCCAAAAAGACCAGGAGGGAGGGAGGCTGTGCTTAGTGTGGGGACAGGAGAAGAAGGTGGTAGATGAGGGCTGCCAGGAACCTTGGAATCAGGACCTCCATACCTGTGCTCGTTTTAGAAACATCTAATGCAATTTCCTTGAACAGTGGTTTTCACTGACCAGCCAAATAAAGGCAATGGGTATTAGAATATTTTTAAAGTATGCACATGCCTGCAGCCCACCCTCAGGAGTTTCTGACTCCATAGATACATGGTGGGCTTGGGGAATCTATATTTTTCAAAAACTGTACAAGATAATTCTGGTGCCACCTAATGCTTGAGAATCACTGCTCTAGACCATCAGCCCCACTAGAATTCAAAGAGAACAAAGCTGTATCCCAAAGCAAATAGGGGGACAGTAATTCCTGTCTTTGGGGTCATCCATTACTGCAAAGAGTTGAGAATTGTCCAAAGTAAATTTTAATAAATGTGGTGGCTTACTTGCTTGTCTATTCTTTATTTTTCTCCTTCCTTCCTTCGTTCCTTCCTTCTTTTTTTTTTTTTTTTTTTTTCATTTTTTGGTACACATGCTGCAGAGTACATGGTTTTGAAATCTTAAATATTTAAACTATTTCATTACTATAATGGGTTATTTTCATTCTTAGTAACCCTTCTTAAAGCTCCCATCATGTCTCTAGGATTTAACCAGCCCCCAAAGAGAACTTCCAGTTGACCATTGGAGGCCTGTTTTATTCCATCTAAGGCAGGCACAAAGTCAGTAGTTCAAGTCTGGACTGGCAGAAATAAGAATGACTGCAATAGAAATTAGCAAATAGACAAATCAGAATTTTGACGTATGTGAAAAGTACAAACAGTAACATGACTCAGAGAAGCAGTCCAGTGTCTTTTCAAGGCCCAGTGTTCTTTACCATCAGACATATTACCGCAGTGACACTGAAACTGTGGGAAAGATCAGGTAGGCTTCCGTCAGAGACTAGGATTTTGAGCCTCTCTCCAAGTCTGCGTTAACTGACCCTATTAGGATATTTAATTCAACTCTTTGAAAAACCATTCTCTCACAGATCTTGACTGCACATGTAGAAGACAACGTGGAATGTAATTATGCTTTGCCAAGAATCTACATTTGCGCAAGAGATTTAAACATTCATAAATCCAGTTGCCTCCTCAATGCCTCCCTGTGGCTTTTTTCATTCAACAAGATTTTACTAAACACCAGCTTATATACTAGGTGCTATTTTGTGCCCTAGGGATACAACCCAGAACAAGACACATAGAGCCCTTGCCCTCACAAAGCTTACACTAACAATGCTGACAAGGCAGCTCAAATGTGGCCAGAATACAACTCAGGATTGCCTTCTCACTCCTCCATTCATAGACCACTCATTGTCTTCCCTATCTTAGCTTCTACTCAGGTACTCAGGCTAACAGCCTAGAAGTCATCCTAGATTTTACTCTTTTCCCAAACCCTTAACATGGATCAGTGAGTTCCATTTGCTTTGCTGACAAAATACATTTGAATTGGCCCACTTCTTAGCATTTCACCTGCCACCACTGGCTACCATTGCACTCACCTTCAGTACTGCTTTCATGCTTGCATGTCCTATACTCCGTTCTCCACTCAACAGCCAGAATGATCTTTTATAAACATAAAGCAGATCAGTTCACCCCCAGCTGAAAATACCGCAATGGCTTCCCTTTACATTTGGAATAAATCCAAAATGCCAAGATCATGCATGATTTTGCCCATCTACTTCACCCTCATTTTATACCAGCCACCCCCTCTCTGGCTCTGTTCCAACCATATTGACCTTTATTTTGTTCCTACACTTACAGAGCTAGCTTTCTCCACAGGACCTTTGCACTTGCTGTTCACTCTGCTTAAGATCTTCTTATCCTGGTCACACCACAGCTGCTATCTTCTCTTGGACATGGTCGTGGAAGTCAGGGAAGTTATTGCTTTCTTGCTTTTATCCTTAGAAACTTTTTAAACTTGTTCATTGCTATATGTATGTTTCTTTCCAAACTGCCAGCTATAAAGTAGGTGCTCAGTAAATAAGTATTCATGAATGCCTAGTGTTAGTTGACATTAGCAGTTGTTTATTGAAAGAAGTGCTATTAGAAATACAAAAAAAAGCAAGACATGACCTTTTGTTTGAGGAATTTACAATTTAGTTCAAGGCATATAAGACCTAAGATATTGAATAAATAAATATACAGCAAGAAAAGGCCATGTAAACCATAGCTATCATATAAGAGATTGTGATGAGAGAAGTGTCATGGGTTAGTGGAAAGAGTATTCTATTGCTAAAGTCAGGATTTGAGTCTTGGTCTGCCACTTACTCACTGTAGGACTCTGGGCAAGTTAGTGACATAAACTGATTTCAGCATCATATTTCTCACGTGTAAAATGTGATAATTTTATCTTCACATGGTTATTGGGACATTTGAGCAAGATAATAGAATAGCACAGAATAGTACTCAATAAATAGTAACTAGTGTGATTCCATGCCACATGAGAAGCAGGAACTGTGTGTGCCATGAAAGAGGAAGGGAGAGGGTACCAGAAGCATTGCCCTTGAGGATGACCAAAGGCTTCAGAGCCTTGGAGGTTGGGAAGGCTTTTGCCAGACACAACTATGAACGTTATCACTAATGAGCTTTCAGTGGTTATGTTACATACCCCTGCCATCCACCAAATGTAGGAATTGCTCCCTTGTACATTCTTACCCAGCTTTTGCAAAACATTTCTAAGACAGAGTTCACTCTATTTTAATGAGCCTGTTATTTTGATGGAGCTCAATTTGTTTTAAAATTCTTCCTTAAATCAAACTGAAATCTGCCTCCTTATAAGTTCCACCTGTCATTCCCTGGGGACTAATAGAAATTGTCTTCCTTTGTTTGGTTCTCTTGAGGCTGAACATTCTCCATATTGTCAAAACATAGCATTTTTCAACATCCCTCTTAAAAATGAAGCTCCCTAGTCTGTTCTGAGCACTGAGAATTTCCCTTCTTGCAATAAGTCATTCTCCTGCTCAGAATGCCTGCTAATTTGATTATTTTTTTTCTATAAGCTATGTCTAATTATTAGCCCACCTGAAGGTCAACTAAAACCCCTAAACTTTTAGCACACAAATGGCCATGTTCATCTTTTCTCTATGCATAGGTTGTTTTGCTTGTTGTTTTCTTGCATGAATGTAATCTTTTATAGTTAAGTCTATTATATTTTATCTTTTGGGGGCACTGAAGCCTGTCAAAAGCTTTTGACTATTAATTCAGTCATATATTGAGTTAGCTAACTACTTCCAACTTTTATCATACTCAGGCTTGATACTGTGTCTCATGTGTATTTATTCAAATTGTTAGTAAAAATGTCAAATCAAATAAGAATTAGTAGGAAGCCCGATGGCACATCATTAGAAGGCTCATCAGGTTGACCTTATACCATTAATCCCCTCTTTGCAGAGTGGTTTTTATTTTAAAGATTTTACTTATTTACTTGATACAGAGAGAAAGATCACAAGTAGGCAGAGAGGTAGATGGAGAGAGAGGGGGAAGCAAGCTCCCCGCTAAGCAGAGAGCCCGATGCAGGGCTCCATCCCAGGACCCTGAGATCATGACCTAAGCCAAAGGCAGAGGCTTAACCCACTGAGCCACCCAGGTGCCCCTGCAGAGTGTTTTTAAGCTAGATGTAAATTTCCTTATCTTTGCAATCATCCAACAAAGGCTTCTCATTTTGTCTCTTGGTATAATTTGAGATACCCCATGAAATAATTTCCTAAAACCAAGACACATCCTTGATATGTAAGTTGAATTATTCTCTCAAAGGGAAAGAAAAAATTTGGTAAATTTGTCAGTTATCTAATTGAGGATCTCTAATTTTTTCCCATTTATTTAGATGATAGTGATGATGATGATGGTGATGATGATGATGACATTGATGGTGGTGGTGATGATGATGATGCTGTCATGGTGATAATGATGAGGGTGATCGTGATAATGGTGATGACGGTGATGATGAGAAAGAAATTAATATCGTAGCCGCTGCGAATTCTTACAGTGGGCACTATGCCAAACACTTTACATACACACTTTACATTTAGCTTTCATACCATCTTGATAGATGGGAATTATTGCTTTATTTTACAAATAAGAAAACTGAGAGGCTACATAAATTGCCCAATATCACATAACTAGAAAGTGGCTAAGCCATGATGAAACTCAGACTTTTACGACCCCAAAACCCAAACTCTCTGTTATCTAGCTCCACATATAGAACTATTATCTAGTTGCACAATAAACATTTGTCATGAGAGATACCATGAATAAAGAAATGGGGCAACAAAATGCTAGTTTGTTTGAGGGATTTGGGGGGTAACCGAGTGTTGTTATCTCCCACAGTGCGTTGTTTGGGATGTCAGTATGCATTCTATGGAAAAATGGTCTGACACATATGCCACATGCTGGGCAATGATAATGAAGATTTCTTTTTCACTGCAGCACTTTTCAGGTCATTTATAATGCTAATGTATACTGAGACTCAGAATGTAGTATTTCACAAACATACTTGAATACTGAGTGCCTGATACCCATTATAGAACATGCTTTAGAAAACTCTGTTAGGGGGCGCCTGGGTGGCTCAGTTTGTTAAAGCCTCTGCCTTCGCCTCAGGTCATGATCCCAAGGTCCTGGGATTGAGCCCCACATCGGGAATCTCTGCTCAGCGGGGAGCCTGCTCCCCCGCCCCCCTGCCTGCCTCTCTGCCTACTTGTGATCTCTGTCAAATAAATAAATAAAATCTTTAAAAAAAAAAAAAAAGAAAACTCTGTTAGTATGGGTGGTAGGTGGGTCTCTCATACTGGGACTGGGCCTTAATGCCTTAGCCTTCCAAAGTAGTTTAGCCACAGATTCCTCAAAAGCTGGAGAATGAGCAGAAAAGGAAGTATGCATGTAAAATATTTAAACCACGTGGCAGTTGACATATGTAGCCTCCCCTCCTTCCTCCCCACCTAGGATGAGGGTTCTGGGTAAGGACTGGACAGTTCCAAGGTGGGCCAAGTGAATAAATGGCAAAGAGGTGGATAGCAGGGAGAACCTTTCAAATGAGAGAAGCAGCTTGATCAAAGATATTCTGGGCAGATCATGCATGATACCAGAGGGGAGACACATCAGAAAAGTTGCTGTAAACAACGGGGGATAGATGACGAGAGGCCTGGTGTAGGATGCTGGTGAGCACAAAAGGAGAAAATGGTACCCAGTTGTTTAGAAAAAGAAGCCTAGACTAGTTGGGTGTAGGAAGGCTAAATTCAGGGAAAGGTCAAGACTGGACCTTTCTGGGCAGGGCATTTGGAAGACGGGGAACACTTGTGACATCGTCTAGGCGGGAACAAAGTCTGTGGGTGATGGTCAAGTGCAGATATTCTGATTCAGACGTACAAGGGTTCAGATCCTAACCCTGTTACTTATTTGCACAGTGGATTTGGCTGAATTACTTTGCTTCTCTGAGCCCATTTCCCCACCCGTAAAAGGGAGCTAGGAGGGGTGCCTGGGTTGCTCAGTAGGTTAAGCCTCTGCCTTTGGCTCAGGTCATGATCTCAGGGTCCTGGGATCAAGCCCCACATCGGGCTCTCTGCTCAGCAGGGAGCCTGCTTCAACCTCTCTCTCTGCCTGCCTCTCTGCCTACTTGTGATCTCTCTCTCTGTTAAATAAAGAAATAAAAGGGGTGCCTGGGTGGCTCAGTGGGTTGGAGCCTCTGCCTTTGGCTCAGGTCATGATCCCAGGGTCCTGGGATCGAGTCCCACATCGGGCTGTCTGCTCCGTGGGGAGCCTACTTCCTCCTCTCACTCTGCCTGCCTCTCTGCCTACTTGTGATCTCTGTCTGTCAAATAAATAAATAAAATCTTTAAATAAATAGATCTTAAAAAAAAAAAAAAAAGGAGCTAGGAGTAGTTTCCTCATGGGTTGTTGTAAAAGTTAAGTAAGATAATGAATCCTTAGCTCAGGATAGTGCCTGGCGCAGTTGTGTGCTTAACAAATGTTAATTGTTATTTCTACTCTTGCTACTATTATCACCATTGTTATCTATCATCCTGTGAGGACATACATGCTTTGGTGCATGAAAGTTTTAGGATAAGAATAAAATAGGGCCTTTAAGGGTGTGGGAGGTGAGAACCTGGAGCTCATATACTAGGAGACTGAAGCTTCGGATACAATTTGAGAATAATCCCTAAAAAGGGATGGCTGAGCTGTGAGAATTCATCTTTTTTTTCTAAGATGTCAAGTGTGAGAGAGATCACAGACTCCAAGTTTTGGTGACACTCACTCTTGTGGCAGATGAAAGATCCAAGGAGAAGGAGAATATGGGCCTCACATGAGAATTAGGGAGCATCGGTATTGAAGATCAAGGGGGAAGAATGTCAAAATGACTATCACATCATCCTGAGCTAGGCAAGTTCATAAGTGTATTACGGAGTCCACGACGTTGAACAGGTCACAGAATGCCATGGCCTTACTAACCTGTCCCCTAAGCTGGGCACACATGAAGTGTCATCTGAGGCCAGATTTGCAGAAGGATTTCTACAAACCAGAGCAGAGAAGAAACTAAAAAATATTGTGCAAGCAACAGTGGAAATGTGGACTGTTGTCCCAAGATGGGAGACTTTGAAGGTGGACAGAATAGGTACTTTTCAGTATTTGAAGGGTTACCACAAAGATGAATTTGACTTCTTTGTGATGTCAGCAGGCAGAAGTAAGTCTAGTCATTTTATCTCAGCCCTAGAGCAGGCTGCCTCTGAGGTAGTGAGCCTCTTCTGACTGGAGAAATTTCACACAGAGCCTAGCTGACTGGCTGCAAAGCTGGGAAGAAACTTCTGGTTTGGGTTGGAAGGTTGACCTAGATCAAATAATGGCACAGGGGCCAAATCCATTCCACCACCTGTTTTTGTACAGCTTATGAGCTAAGAATGCTTTTTACATTTTTTAAACATTTTTTAAAGTCAAAAGAAAAATAATATTTAGTGAAATAAGATTAGGTGAAAATGGTATACAATTCAAATTTCAGTGTCCCTAAATAAAATGCTACTGGAACACAGCCATACTCATTAGTTTACATATTGTCTGTGGGTGCTTTGGCACTGTAATGGTGAGGCTGAGTATTGCGACAAGATTGAATGGCTCATAGAGTCTAAAATATTTATCATAGGGCCCTTGACAGAACAAGTTTGCCAAAAGGTTTGAGATCATCTGGTGGCCTCTTTTCAACTGGGAGATTCTGTGAGGGAGAAAAGTTTTTGCCTTAGATTTGAGTGGGCGGTCATTGGTCACTTGGAGACTTCCATAGCAATAGCCTGCAGGGGCGGAAAACCAGGGTTCATGGTGAGAAAATATAGATATTGGATTGGGAATACTTATGTGAGGAGTCTGACAGAAAACAAAGGTGAAACCTGGCTGATGGCTCATCAGGTCAGCACAGGACGGGAAAGGTATTTGTGGGAGGATAGGAAGATGTGTATAAGTTTCTGTCAGAAGAGAGACATAAAAACTTTTCCTGTGCTTGATGAACCTACTGGTATTTTAGTATCTGCTTTATTTTATGGCTCAGTTAAATATATCTGTTGTCGTATCTCTCAGCAAGAGGGGATTTTCTAAATGTTCTTGTTTATAAATGTGCAGAAAATTTTTGTGCAGAGAGTCATGCTTTTGTTGGCCAAAGAAAGTGAACACTTGCTGATTTTCTGGCAATCCTAATAAAAATACTGAAGTGTATTTATACTCTGGGGGCCAAAATGAATTTCAAAGTGACAGTGCTCAGATACATAATCAGCCCAGTTTTCCTCTTCTGCCTCCACTGAGTTTAACAACTTTGTCAAATCCCTTCCTCTGAAATCCACTTCTGCAAGTGAGTTGAAACTAATTCTCTCTACTGCAGAATAAACATAAGGCGGACTTCCCTGCTAGGCTCTCAAAAGCTTGGTCCCCCACCAAAGGATGAGATAAGCAGGCTAAATCCATGGAAAGTGTGGTATGAAACGATCTTTCTTTTTTTAAGTATTTTTTTATTGCTGCTTACAGTGTGATTTCCTTATTAACATCTTGTAACAGTTATAAAAATGTTTACTTCACACCACTTTGAGGCATAAATTTATTTCAGTAGAATTTCAAGCTAGACACAGGACTTAGTTTCTGTTCCTATTCCAGACAAAGCAAGATACCTATTATGTAGTCCAATGTAAGTAACTGTTACCTATGCTAATGAGGGATATTCTGCTAATAAAAACCCACACAAACCCAAATAGCCTACTTTGGCTAATAGGGTTGCATCCTTTCCCAGGGGAATTATGTGACACCTGTGAACAAAAGCTACATTCATCCATTTGGCTTCCACATTTGTTCCTTGTCCCTGTGACACTACTAAGAGATAGCCATCTTCATTCTTTAGGAGCTCCTTATTGCCAAGCAAATAGAATGCAGACATCTTAGCCACATACAAGGGGCTCTACAACCTACCTTTCCAGTTTTCTCCCCTATTGATCTCTGCATGCCCATTTCACATTTGTCAGCCTGGCTGAGTTACTATTGCACTCTGTGGGAGGTAAGAGAGACACCACCCCATTCACACTGTGCACAAAGTGGCAGCTTGGATGAGAGCAGGGGCTCTAAGTCTGGAATTGAAAGCCCTATTGCACTGCTTACCCAGAAGTCAATAAATAACCAATGATGAAGATAATGGTGCTAGAAGACTAATAACTCTGGATTACTAACTTTTAGAACAGATGAAAAAGTTTTCCTTGCTTCCAATTTTCTAACATTTTAAGATCACTACTTACAAGGCTCTCAAGATGTTTGGCGAAATGGTCCCCATTTTGAATAGTTCAGCACACCTAGGTGGGCTCTTAAATGATTACAAAGGTAGCAGATAGAGGTACTGATACTAGGGTTTGTTCAACTGTCTATATCTGGATTCATAGAACAGAGAACCTGCATCCAAAGTAGTTTTTCTAGTATTTTCCCTCATGTCTTCTTTCAAAGTGTTTTTTAAAAAATCTCATGTGAACATTTAATGCTATTTTGGAATTTCCAAATATAATTAGTAGCATGAATAAACTCATTTGTGATACTGAATATAAAATTTTAAAGCATTACCTGTTCTCCTCTCCCCTACCTACTCTGCCCCAATCCTGGCCAAGAACGTCCTCACTCTCCTCCCCAAGGTGAGAATCGCAGTCATAAAGAGAAAGGGGAGTGGACTAGTCCAGTTCCACATGCTCGCTTTGGCAGCACATATGCTAGTCCAGTTCCACGAATGCTCTTCTAGTTCTTGGACTTTTGTGATTTAGGGACTAAATGTCCGAGCCCTGGAGATCCAACTAACAGGAAAGAAGTCCCTGTGTAAAGGAACACAATGAGAGATGATGGGAACAGAAGTTTAGATCTGAGAATGTCACCATAAGAATTGGGGACTTTATTTATTTGTTTATTTATTTTGGGAAGAGGAGGGACATGACATGACATGTTTGAGGAGGAGAGCACCATACCCAATGATTCCTTTTCTCTTGGGAAAATGAAACTAGTTGGGGAAGAGGAGGGGTGCGGGGGAGGACATTTTATAACAGTGTAACTCCCTGAAGATTTTGAGAACATTTTTTCTTAGAAACCCTTAAGAAAACAATACACACCATCTGCTTGGGATGGTTTTAGGGCCCAAGTTAGATAACTCTGGGCTATGGATGTGAGACTCTGACTTCAGGGAATTTCTTCCATATCTGTACCATGAATCTAAAAAGACCTAGGCAACTTTTAATAAGATCATGAGTCTGGAATCTTCACTTTGCCTCTAGCCGGCCATGTCATATTGAGTAAGTCCTATGGTCTGGGTGCATCATTTTCTGACCATTAAGATAAGGGATTAGACCCAAAGATCTCCAAGACTTCCTTAGAACTTGAGCTCTGGAGTCTGACCTCCCCAAGTTTGAATCCCAGCTATATTGTTTATATGACCTAAGTTTCTAAATCTTTCTAAGCCTCCTTTTGCCCATCTGTCAAATGAGGATAATACTTACTTCTAGGTAGGAGTCTTATGATCAAGAAATGCTGTCTATTTTTAATGTAATCTTCTGATGCTCAATGTATAAGGTGAAATGAATGTAATTGAATCCAGAATATCTTGTATGTACTACTCACTTTCTATACCCCTATTTTTAGGGCAGGAAGAGGGAGTAACTGAGTGGGCCAGTCAACAGCAAAGTCTGTGGGCTCGGGGGCTTGGGTTCTATGGGGAGAGAGTGACACTAAGGATTCTGTTATTACAATGTATTTTGGCATGAAGTCTTCTCTTCCTTCCTTTGAGGTGATTATTTCTAATCCAGTCCATCTTCAGCCTGGTTGTTACAGCTGGGGAGAACCCCCAAAGGAGAAGCAACTGCACTCCCAGCTCAGATGAGGGAAAGCCTTTTAAGATGGGAGGGGAGGATCTATAGCCTATCTTTTATGAGAGAGATATAGGGAGAAAGGGCCCCAGTCAGGTTTAATAAGGTGGGACTGCCTGGCCAGAATACCCAGACCTCCTTCCTGGCTCTTTACTTTTTTACATCATTACTGGCAAAACTTCTTTTTTGTGTGTTTGTTTCTTGTTTTCAGTATAATTTTTATAAAAGTTTCATTGATATATAACCCATATGCCATACATGCATACACTTAAAGTATACAGTTCAGATAAGCACTGAGTAATATATGGAACTGTTGAATCACTATATTGTACACCTGAAATTAATGTAACCCTGGACATTGGAATTAAAATTTTTAAAAAAGAAAAATTTATAATAAAAAAATAGAGTATACACTTCAGTGGCATTTTAGTATAGAGTTATACAACCATTCCTATAACTTTAGAACATGTTCTTTGCTCCAAAAAGAAACCCATACCTATTAGCAGTTGCTTTTTATTCCTCATGAATTTTATCCCCTAGAAACCATTAATCTATTCTCTTCTCCTATGGACGTGCCTATTCTGGACATTTTACATAAAAGGAATCCTATAAGATGGGGTCGTTTGTGCATCATTCTTTCACTTAACATTAAGTTTTTAAGCTTCATCCATGTTACAGCATGGATCAACACTTATCACCAAATAATATTCCATTGTATGACATACCTCATTTTTAGTCATCAGTTGATTCATATTAGGGTTGTTTCCACCTTTTGGTTATTATAAATAATGCTCTTATGAACATTCATGTACTTTTGTGTGGATGTGTGTTTTCATTTCTTGGGTTTATACGTAGGAGTAGAATTGCTGGGTTATATGGTAACTCATTGTTCAGCATTTTGAGGAATTTCCAAACTGTTCCAAGGTGGCTGCACCATTTTACACTCTCACCAGCAACACATGAGGGTTCTGCTTTCTCCCATCCTTGACAACACTTGCTATTCTTTTTATCTTATAGCCATCCTAGTAGATATGAAGTGGTAGCTCATTGTGATTTCTATTTGATTTGCCTAACTGGCTAATTATGTTGAACATTTTTTCATGTTTTTATATTAGTGTATCTTCTTTGGAGAAATCCTCCATTCAAATCCTTTCTCACAACATTTCTGACAGTGAGACATGACATTAAGATGTAGTCTCATCCTTCAAAGGTTGGCTATTATCATTCCAAATCCTTAAGGATCAATGTATGTCCTAGGAAGAAAACAAGTGTGAATAAGAAGAGAGGGGTCACCATTTGGGAATCCCACTCCAACTAAGATTGTGTCAGGTCTTTTCTAGAAATGTATCCACTCTCAATAGAAAAGCTCTAGACTTGAAGGTGAAAGACTTGGGTTCAATTTCTTGGGTTCCATTTGATGACTATGACCAACTTGCTTAGTAAGTACTAATAAGCTTCTTTAAACTGTCCTTTCCACCACTTTCCCTTTTAATCTTCATGCTTCCTTTTTTAAATTGAAGTATAATTTACCTACAGTAGAATTCACCCTTTTTGGTGTACCAATTGAATTTTAACAAATGCATACAGTTGTGTAACAACCATCACAATCAAGATAGAGAATATTTCTCTCATTCCAAAATTTCCTTTGTTCCTTTGTGGTCAGTCTCTTCCCTGACTGTAGACCTCTGGGAATATTGATTTGATTCCTCTCTTTATCCTCTTGCCTTTTCCAGAATGTCATTTGAATGGAATCTTGCAGTGGTGGACAGCCTTTTGAGCTTGGCTTTTTTTCATTTAGCAGGATGTGTTGGAAATTCATCATTGTTTTTTCATACATGAGTAATTTTTTCTGAGTACAATTCCATTGTACATATATCTATCATAGTTTATTTATTATTCATCAGTTGAGAGACTTTTGGGTTATTTTCAGGGTATTTGTGATTATGAATTAAGCCACTAAAAATATTTTTAAGTGAATATAGGTCTCATTTTTCTTGGGTAAATACTAAGCTGTTTTGCAAAGTGAGGTGCAAAGTGTCTCTGTCATTTGGCATTCCCACCAACGTGGGAGAGTTGCTCTGTATCCTCTTGTCACAAATGCCAGTTTTTTCATCTGTAAATAAAATAGCAAACACAGCCTTAATATCTCAGGACTGTTTGATAGAAATAAAAACAAAACTGTATAAGTAGAAGTGCTTTGTAAACTGCGAAGTGCTGCAGCCAAGTAAATGCTGCCACCTCCGATGATCATGGTCATGCCCACTTCTATATAATAGTGTGTTTCCCACATGAGCTGAATGTTTCATTTTTCCCTCTCCATCTTGGCAGACAAAGTGAGTTATGGCAAGTCTAAAGCAGCAAGAGGTTTGCCTTAGATACATTCTAGAGTTTGTTTTGGCTCTAGTTTTTGAACTTTTCACAGAAGCAGATAAATGACCAAGATGTAAATCATCAAGTGTGAGTCAGCTTTGTAAAGAAAAATGACCCTATGTGATGGAAGTCAGCAAGAGTGGAGTCAGCAGGACAGACAGTATGACGTGCTGTGGGAGAAATACATGGAGACTTCAACCAGGCAGTGTCCCCAGGGCAAAGCATTCAGGATGGCTAAAGCAACAGAGAGGACTGGCTATCTAAAATGTCCAACTGTGGTAAGGGTGAGAGGGGTGGGTAGGAAACCTGACAATAAAAGTAATCCCTTCAACATTTTCAACTATTGAAATTTACTTTTTTTTTTCCATGTTAGAGAAAGGCATAAGAAACAAACAAGCAAAGGTTTTCTCCTTGACATTAGCATGAACTAATACTTACTGCAATATACAGATAGTTATATGTGGAAATGTTTAGAGATATGTGTGTATTCACTGGTCAGTATACATATATACTTTCCTTGTTCTGTCATCTGAAGGGGCCTAGAAACCGCTGACACCCCAGTAGCAAAAAGCACATCTAATCCCCAGATCTTGGTATCTAATACCTTTTTCCATTAAAAAGGAACCTGGGATCCTTAGAGAAATAGGTCATTCTAACACTGGGAGAGGAGAATCTAAAATGAACCTGGAGTGTGTGGTAGTGTTAGAATGTAAGGGAATAGTCAAGGATGGGGTATGTCGAAGAAGCCAGGAGCCAACTGAGAAAGGTCCCAATGGTCAAAGCCAAAGAAATTTGATCAAAATAAGGTAGTATTAGGTTATAGTCTGTTGTGATTTTGTTAAATGAACATTTGTTAAGTAGAACCTTGAGGTATCCAGTAGTAACCACATTTCAACAAAAGGCCACAAGGGAAAGTGAACCTGAGAAGGTTACTACTCATAGATGCTAGAGAAGGAACACAGCATGCCTACAAAGGCCACTCTGGGAAGTCAAGGCAGGCTGCAGGCAGAGGGAGAGGCAGGACTTGGGACACATTCCTTTATTAGGGTCCAGACCAGAATGCTTTGGGGTTACTGGGATAAAGCCAGATTGATCAGTTCAAACCAAAAAGAGCAAGGCTATAGTAAGCTTCTGAGGGGTCTTATACAAGGGGAAGCCCTGGGTGACAGGGGAGAGTATTTGTCATGAGGGTCTTTTGGGAAGTCATATCCGGAACTCACATTTGCTTGTGACTCTGAGGGTTGTTACCAAGAGCAGTTCTCTCAGGAGACACTAGTATCATTTGAAGGACCCCATGGGTTGTTTGGCCAAACAAAATGGATTCTGAGGCAATAATACCATGGAGTAGATTAGCTAAACTCTCAATGTAGCCCTAAGTGTATGATAAATATTCATGTGTCTGTTCTGGTAAAAGTAAACGACTGAATAAATAAATGAAAATATAGTTGACCCTGGTACTATTTGAGTTCGCTTCAAAGCAAAGGTGTGGACTTCTATCAATACATGCAATGCAATACTGTAAATTTGATTTCTCTTCCTTATAATTGTCTTAATAGCATTTTCTTTTCCTCTAGCTTTATTGTAAGAATATAGTGTATAATATATATAACATACAAAATATGTATTATCCACTATGTTATCAGTAAGGCTTCTGGTCAACAGTAGGCTATGGGGAGCTAAGTTTTGGGGGCAGTCAGAAGTTCTATATGGATTTTTGACTATGCAAGTTGTGGGGCGGTTAGCAGCAGCCCTAACCCCTATGTTGTTCAACAGGCTAACTGTAAACAATTATCCTATGTGAAAGAATTCCAAATAACTTATTCTAGAAACTCCACCCTCTGGGAGGTTTGGAATAACTCCTGCCCCTTCGGTGTGAGCTGCTTGTGGTGACTTCCCTCCAAAGGGCATGGTGTGAGAAAGGAAGAAAGATGAGTAACTTTGCAGGGAGGAAAGCAAGGTAACACTACCTCAGCCAGTGATCAAGGCTAACATCAACAGGCATGAGTCATGTCGATAACGTGTGCCCTTGATGAGATATAATGAGAACAGCACTTTGCCTCTGTGGTCTTCCTTCACCCTTAACACCAGCCTTATTGTGAGAAAAACATCAGATGAATCCCAACTAAGGACACTGTACAAAATGCCTGACCGATACATCCATAACCATAACCAAATTTATTAAAAATGAGTCTGAGGGGCACCTGGGTGGCTCAGCCAGGTAAGCACCCGATTCCTGGTTTTGGCTTGGGTCATGACCTCAGGGTTATTAGGTGGAGCCCTGCATCAGACTCTGCATTGGGCGTGGAGCCTGCTTAAGATTCTCTTTGGACCTCTCCCTCTGCCCTGCCCTGTCCCTCCTACCCCTGCATGAGTATGAGCTTACTCTCTCTTTCTCTAAAAAAAACAAAAATAAGGAGTCTGAGGGGCTGTCACAGTCAAGAGGAGCCTAAGGAAACACAGTGATTAAACATAATATGATATTCCAGACAGGATTCTAGACCAGAAAAAGACAAAATTAGGTAAAAACTAAGAAAAATTAAGTATAGAATTTAGTTAATAATAACATACCAATTTGTTTTATTAGTTGTGATGCATGTACAATTCTGACTTAAGATGTTAATAAGAGGAGAAAATTGGGAGCTGGGTGTATGGGAATTCTCTATACTAACCTTATTAACCTAAAAATACTCTAAAATAATAAAAATTTACTTTGAAGAAAATTATTGCCTTGCAAAATAAGAGCTAGAAAGATGCAAAATTTCATTTCTTTATATAGAACACTTTGCCCCACTGAAAACATTCCCTGAGGAATTTCAGTTCAATCTTGATGAAATTTTACATAAGATATGTTCTTTCAAATGTTGTATTACATAAATTGTGTGAGCTTCAAATGAACCATCCATTGTGATGTTTTTATTATTGCTCATTGAGATACCCCCCCCCAAAAAGATGACTATAGATATTTGGGGGGATTTCCTTTAAAAAAAATTTTTATAAATCCTGGATATCAACCTTTTGTCTGTCCTGTCATTTGCAAATATCTTCTCCCAATCCGTGGGTTGCCTCTTTGTTTTCTTGACTGTTTCCTTTGCTGGGCAGAAGCTTTTGATTTTGATGAAGTCCCAAAAGTTTATTTTCACTTTTGTTTCCTTTGCCTTTGGAGACATATCTTGAAAGAAGTTGCTGTGGCTGATATCAAAGAGATGACTGCCTATGTTCTCCTCTGGGATTCTGATGGATTCCTGTCTCACGTTGAGGTCTTTTATCCATTTTGAGTTTGTCTTTGTGTATGGTGTAAGAGAATGGTCAAGTTTCATTCTTCTACATATAGCTGCCCAGTTTTCCCAGCACCATTTATTGAAGAGACTGTCTTTTTTCCACTGTATATTTTTTCCTATTTTGTCGGAGATTATTTGCCCATAGAGTTGAGGGTCCATATCTGGGCTCTCTACACTCTTCCACTGGTCTATGTGTCTGTTTTTATGCCAGAACCATGCTGTCTTGGTGATCACAGCTTTGTAGTAACGCTTGATATCAGGTAGGTTGATGCCCCCAGTTGTATTTTTGTTTTTCAACATTTCCTTAGCAATTCGGGGTCTCTTCTGATTCCATACAAATTTTTGGATTATTTGCTCCAGCTCTTTGAAGAATACTGGTGGAATTTTTATCGGAATGGCATTAAAAGTATAGATTGCTCTAGGCAGTATAGACATTTTAACAATGTTTATTCTTCCGATCCAAGAGCATGGAATGGTCTTCCATCTTTTTGTGTCTTCTTCAATTTCTTTCATGAGTGTTCTATAGTTCCTCGAATACAGATCCTTTACCTCTTTGGTTAGGTTTATTCCCAGGTATCTTATGGTTCTTGGTGCTATAGTAAATGGAATCAAATGGGAGAAGATATTTGCAAATGACAATACAGACAAAAGGTTGATATCCAGGATCTATAAAGAACTCCTCAAACTCAACACACACAAAACAGACAATCATATCAAAAAATGGGCAGAAGATATGGACAGACACTTCTCCAATGAAAACATACAAATGGCTATCAGACACATGAAAAAATGTTCATCATCACTAGCCATCAGGGAGATTCAAATTAAAACCACATTGAGATATCACCTTACACCAGTTAGAATGGCCAAAATTAGCAAGACAGGAAACAACATGTGTTGGAGAGGATGTGGAGAAAGGGGAACCCTCTTCCACTGTTGGTGGGAATGCAAATTGGTGCAGCCTCTTTGGAGAACAGTGTGGAGATTCCTCAAGAAATTAAAAATAGAACTTTCCTATGACCCTGCAACTGCACTCCTGGGTATTTACCCCAAAGATACAGATGTCGTGAAAAGAAGGGCCATCTGTACCCCAATGTTTATAGAGCAATGGCCACCAAACTGTGGAAAGAACCAAGATGCCCTTCAACGGGCGAATAGATAAGGAAGATGTGGTCCATATACACTATGGAGTATTATGCCTCTGTCAGAAAGGATGAATACCCAACTTTTGTAGCAACATGGACGGGACTGGAAGAGATTATGCTGAGTGAAATAAGTCAAGCAGAGAGAGTCAATTATCATATGGTTTCACTTATTTGTGGAGCATAACAAATAGCATGGAGGATGTGGGGAGTTGGAGAGGAGAGGGGAGTTGGGGGAAATTGGAAGGGGAGGTGAACCATGAGAGACTATGGACTCTGAAAAACAATCTGAGGGGTTTGAAGTGGCGGGGGGATGGGAGGTTGGGGTACCAGGTGGTGAGTATTATAGGGGGCACAGATTGCATGGAGCACTGAATGTGGTGCAAAAATAATGAATACTGTTATGCTGAAAATAAATTAAAAATAAATTTAAAAAAATTTTTATTAACATATAATGTATTATTTGCCACAGGGGTACAGTCTGTGAATCATCAGGCTTACACATTTCATAGCACTCACCATAGCACATACCCTCCCCAATGTCCATAAACTAGCCATCCTACCCTACCCTCCAACCCCCTAGCAACCCTCAGTTTGTTTCCTGAGATTAAGAGTCTCTTATGGTTTGTCTCCCTCCCGATTCCATCTTGTTTCACTTTTTTCCCTCCCTATGCCCCATGATCCCCTGTCCTGCCTCTCAAATTCCTTATATCAGAGAGATCATACAATAATTATCTTTCTCTGATTGACTGATTTTGTTTAACATAATACCCTCTAGTTCTATCCACATCGTTGCTAATGGCAAGAGTTTGTTTCTTTTGATGGCTGCATAGTATTCCAGTGTATGTATGTATATATATCACATCTTCTTTATCCATTCAACTGTTGATGGACATCTAGGTTCTTTCCATAGTTTGGCTATTGTGGACATTGCTGCTATAAACATTTGGGTGCATGTGCCCTTTCAGATCACTACATTTGTATCTTTAGGGTAAATAACCAGTAGTATGATTGCTGGGTCATAGGGTAGCTCTATTTTCAACTTTTTGAGGAAGCTCCATGCTATTTTCCAGAGTGGTTGCCCCGGCTTGCATTCCCACCAACAGTGTAGGAGGGTTCCCCTTTCTCTGCATCCATGGCAACATCTATCCTTTCCTGACTTGTTAATTGTAGCCATTCTGACTGGTGTGAGGTGGTATCTCATTGTGGTTTTGATTTGTATTTCTCTGATACCAAGTGATGTGGAACACTTTTTCATGTATCTGTTGGCCATCTGGATGTCTTCTTTGTAGAAATGTCTGTTCATGTCCTCTGCCCATTTCTTCATTGGATTATTTGTTCTTTGGGTGTTGAGTTTGGTAAGTTCTTTTTAGATTTTGAATACTAGCCCTTTATCTGATATTCCATTTGCAAATATCTTCTCCCATTCTGTCAGTTGTCTTTTGGTTTTGTTGATTATTTTGTTTCCTTTGCTGTGCAAAAGATTTTGATCTTGATGAAGTCCCAATAGTTCATTTTTGCCCTTGCTTCCCTTGCCTTTGGTGATGTTTCCAGGAAGAAGTTGCTGTGGCTGAGGTCAAAGAGGTTGCTGCCTGTGTTCTCCTGAAGGATTTTGATGGATTCTTGTCTCACATTAAGGTCTTTTCTTCCATTTTGAGTCTATTTTTGTGTGTTCTGTAAGGAAATTGGTCTAGGCATTCTTGCCCATGTTGTTCCAACCTTTCTTGTATGATTCTAGGCTTTTTGCTCTACTGTTCTTAAAAGCCTCTTGAGATCTTTTGTTTTGTTTTTCAAGGAGGAGGAGACGTAAATGATATATTAACAAACAGTCCAATAGTGACATTTTACAATTTACAGGTAAGGAAAATAAGGCCCAGAGAGGCTGACTTTCTAAGAGCCATAAACAAAGCTTCCCTGGATAGGGAAGCTTTCAGACAGAAACCTCAGGATTTCCACCCTCCCCAGTATTCTATATTATTTCAAATTAAACATTAATATTTCTTCACCCTTTACATGTTGTGGATATTCACTCAACTTGATTTTCTTTGTGTTCTGCTTTTGGAAAGAGAAGCCATGACTGGTCTGTGTGATGTTACCCGACTCATCACATCAATGCACCAGGCTGACAGGGTCCAAGAGAGACGGAGATACCTTCTCACATCTTTTCTGTCCGCAGAGGGCCACCTCCAACAGTCTACCAAATTTGCTTGGGACTTCAGGCATAATAATGGGAATAGGCACAAAATATCGTTAGGAAACCAGTATTTCTGATTTCTGAGTATGACATTTTTTGTTGTGGAGTGTGGGGTCCCCAGAAAAAAAGGACGGAATGAGTTTAATGCAAGCTGAAAATTCTTCACGTTGAAGCGTAAACTAAGTTAATTTATACTCCCAAAGCAGGTATGACCAACTGGATTTAAAATAATAATTTCTTTTTTTGTTAATTATTTTTATTAACATATAATATTATTTGCCCCAGCAGTACAGGTCTGTGCAAGAGGATAATTTCTGAAGTAAAAAATCCTATTAGTACTTTGATGCTTCCTTGTGTGGAAAAAGATGGCAGGTCTAAAGATGGGTCTGGGAGTGCTAATTTGGATAAATATTCAGGGTAGACTGACAGGTGCCCATAAGTGACGTGCAGGAGCGGGTAACAAGTCAGGGGAAGCAGAGTGTGACGATCTGTCTGCACACAGCTCTCCCATATCCCAGCTGTGTAGACTCAGACATGTTGTCCAAGTTTGTTGAGTCTCAATGTTCCCATCTATAAAATGGGAACCACATTAACTATACTCTGGGATGGTGCAGAGGATGGAATAAGGCCACATGCATGCAGCACACAGTGTGGTTCTGACTTACAGGCTCAGCTAACTGTGGCTGTTACCATGACCGAGTCAGGCTAGAGTAAGGCTAGAGCAGCCTGAGGGGACACAGTAGTCCCGGGAGGAACTGAAGTAGCTGGGTACATTTAGCTGAGGGCAAACAACTCCCTGGGGGGTGGAGGCAGCTACAGACGCAATGGTTTTCAGACTGCAATTGTATTGAGCCAGGCTTATGTTAGGGTAAATCAAATGGACAAAGAAAGGCCATACCTGGTAACTGTCTAACTCTGCAGGACTTAGAGAGTGTGTAGTTACAAGTTTTCCTCACATTGTCATCACGTCCTAAACGCCCAGCTTAGCATATAAACCAAAGGGCCCCTACAGGGTAATCCTGGGGGAAAGACCACCATCCTAGGGTCAGAGCGCAAGGAGAAGAAAGCCTAGCAGCCCTGAATCCTGAGTGAGAGTGAAGTGGAGGAACATTAGCCTCTTTGGGATGGGGGTGGTGTGGTGATGGTGAAATCCTTGGCTCAGTTTCATCACAGACAGTGATTTGGATCTGAATATAAAAACCTCTTGCCAGAAACTTTCTGTTATAGGAAGCTCACTAGAAAGCAATGAAAGATTAAACTGCTACATATCCTTTAAAGGCATCACTATTATCTTAGGGGAGGAAGGGGACTTGCAGCCAGGAATAAATTAAGTCGAAAAAAGGAATATAGGAGTTTTCCTTTGGTATAAAACATCTTAATGGACTGACCCAGATGGTCCAGATGTTTTTAAGTGGACATATTCTACGTACCACGGTCACATTGTAAAATACAGAGTTCTATAACATTTTAAGCTGATCTTATTTGTATAGCTCCTCTTATTTCTTAATTTGAAAACTGAAGCTAACATTTTAGAGAACAAACAAAAATCAAGCTGAATTTTGTTTTTAACTTGGCAGAGTGGTCTTTGATTTTGTGTCTGATAGTCTGAATAACTATCTTGTGGATTTTTTATTTATTTTTACCAATTCCTTCTCTATCTTTCTTTATTTTTTTTATTACATTCACTTACCCAGCATACAGTACATAATATTGTCCTGTCAGGAACTGGGCAGAAGGCATGAACAGACATTTCTCCACAGAAGACATACAAACGACTGACAGACACATGAAAAAGTGTTCATCTTTCTTTAAATTTTTAAAAGGAAGTATAGCATCATTTCTTGATCAAAACTCTTTACAGTGTAGGGATAGAGGGTACACACCTAAATATCATCAAAGTCATCTATGAGAAACCCACAGCGAATATCATTCTCAATTGGGAAAAAACTGAGAGCTTTTCCCCTCAGGTCAGGAAGACGGCAGGGCTGTCCACTATCACCACTGCTATTGAACATAGTACTAGAAGTCCTAGCCTCAGCAATCAGACAACAAAAAGAAATAAAGGGTGTTCGAATTGGCAAAGAAGAAGTCAAACTCACTCTTTGCCGATGCTATGATACTTTATATGGAAAACCCAAAAGACTCCACTCCAAAACTGCTAGAACTCTTACAGGAATTCAGTAAAGTGTCAGGACGTAAAATTAATGCACATAAATCAGTTGGATTTCTATAAACCAACAGCAAGACAGAAGAAGAGAAATTAATGAGTCAATCCCATTTACAATTGCCCCCAAAAGCATAAGATATCTAGGAATAAACCTAACCAGAGAAGCAAAGAATCTATACTCCGAAAACTATAAAGTACTCATGAAAGAAATTGAAGACCCAAAAAAATGGGAAAAAGTTCCATGCTCATGGATTGGAAGAACAAATATTGTGAAAATGTCAATGTTACCTCGAGCAATCTACACATTCAAGGCAATGCCTATCAATTTTTTTTCAAAGATATGGAAAAAATAATCCTAAAATTTATATGGAGCCAGAAAAGATCCTGAATAGCCAGAGGAATGTTGAAAAAGAAAACCAAAGTTGGTGGCATCACAATTCCAGATTTCAAGCTCTATTACAAAGCTGTAATCATCAGGACAGTATGGTACTGGCACAAAAACAGACACATAGCTCAATGGAACAGAATAGAGAGCTAAGAAATGGACCCTCAACTCTATGGTCAACTAATCTATGACAAATCAGGAAAGAAGGTCTAACAGAAAAAGACCATCTCTTCAACAAATGGTGTTGGGAAAATTGGGCATCCACATGCAGAAGAATGAAACTGTACCATTTCCTTAGAGCACACCAAAAATAGACTCAAAATGGAAGAAAGACCTCAATGTGAGACAGGAATCCACCAAAATCCTTCAGGAGAACACAAGCAGCAACCTCCTTGACCTCAGCCACATCAACTTCTTCCTGGAAACATCACCAAAGGCAAGGGAAGCAAGGGCAAAAATGTACTATTGGGACTTCATCAAGATCAAAAGCTTTTGCACAGCAAAGGAAACAGTCAACAAAACCTGACAGAATGGAGAAGATATTTGAAAATGACATATCACATAAAGGGCTAGTATCCAAAATCTATAAAGAACTTATCAAACTCAACACCCAAAGAACAAATAATCCAATGAAGAAATGGGCAGAGGACATGAGCAGACATTTCTGCAAAGAAGACATCCAAATGGCCAACAGACACATGAAAAAATGCTCCACATCACTCAGCATCAGGGAAATACAAATCAAAACCACAATGAGATACCACCTCACGCCAGTCAGAATGGCTACAATTAACAAGTCAGGTCAGGAAAGGACAGATGTTGCCAAGGATGTGGAGAAAGGGGAACCCTCCTACACTATTGGTGGGAATGCAAGCTGGTGCAGCCATCCTGGAAAGCAGTATGGTAGTTCCTCAACAAGTTAAAAATAGAGCTACTCTATGACCCAGCAATCATACTACTGGTTAGTTACCCTAAAGATACAAATGTAGTGATCCAAAGGGGCACATGCACCGAATGTTTATAGGAGCAATGTCCACAATAGCCAAACTATGGAAAGAACCTAGATGTCCATCAACAGATGAATGGATAAAGAAGATGTGATATATATATACACACATACACTGGAATACTATGCAGCCATCAAAAGAAACAAACTCTTGCCATTAGCAACGATGTGGATAGAACTAGAGGGTATTATGTTAAACAAAATCAGTCAATCAGAGAAAGATAATTATTGTATGATCTCTCTGATATAAGGAATTTGAGAGGCAGGACAGGGGATCATGGGGCATAGGGAGGGAAAAAAGTGAAACAAGATGGAATCGGGAGGGAGACAAACCATAAGAGACTCTTAATCTCAGGAAACAAACTGAGGGTTGCTAGGGGGTTGGAGGGTAGGGTAGGATGGCTAGTTTATGGACATTGGGGAGGGTATGTGCTATGGTGAGTGCTATGAAATGTGTAAGCCTGATGATTCACAGACCTGTACCCCTGGGGCAAATAATACATTTTATGTTAAAAAAAAAAAAAAGTATGCCTAGGCCAGAAATAACTGATGCCATCAATGAAAATTTGGTCAGAGCTTCCAGTTAGCCTAGACAAAAAGAGAGATGTGATGGGTTGTATTCTTCTTATTATCTGAAAAAGTAGAGTGTGGAGTGGAAGGAACAGAAGAAAGAAGATGAAGGAAGGAAAAAAAACAGCACATACCAGATTGTCAGAAAATCCAAGCTCAACCCTGGGAGAAATTGTTTTCTGTGTCCTATAGACAATGGATAGTCTTTAAGAGCAGCTTACAGGACAGAAACATTGAAACAGCCATTCTCTGGACATATTTTATATGGACATTCAATAAAAGGGCATCATGAAAAAGCATAGCTCTCTAAAGATACCCGTGTAGACCGCTAAGAAAATCTGGTTCAGGTGTGTTGCTCACCAAAGGTCTTACTTGGCACAGGACGAGCTTAGAAAATTGAAGGAATGAATGCCTGTTATGACCCTTAGGATGTCTTTCTCAAATACCTCATGCTTCAGCCAAGCTTTTGACAAGTGTGATAGGCTAAAGATAGTTGAAAATGGAGATTCTTGGCAAGTCCCTTCATCTAGAAAAGTATTTCAGGTTTGTGACTATTCTACCTGCACCACCTTCCTATTCCCCAGGGAATCTGGGGCTATCCACCTGCAGGGAGGACCAAGAAACTTACTACTGCAGTCATCCATAGTGAGGGATGGAGGGATGGAATTTCATTTTCTACTGTATGGAGTGCTGTTTTACTGGATTTTTTTTTTTTCAGCAAATATGTGTTGCTCAGAATAATAGAGATGATACCAGGGACCTTAGGGAGAGGGAAAGGAGGGAGGGAGAGAGAGTGAAAACAAAGTACAGTTGCACACAAGTATATTTGAAGAGGTCTGTTTAACACACGAAGCCCTAGTGTGGTCCTGCCACTTAGATATTGCTCTGCAAATATTTGTTGAATGATGAAATAATAAAGAGAAACGGAAGCAAGCACCAGCCGGTGAGAGTCTGGAAACAAAGTTGCCAGCTGGCCCCCTCAAATAAGAAACAAATGTACTGTGGTTTCTTTAAAACACTTTGTTGTGAGTAGGGCAGCCTCTGAAGGCCCCTTTCCAGGATAAGCAGCCCCAAAATGTATCCCCAAGATTCCTAAATGAGTTCATCTGTCAACCAGAGTTCTAGGTCAGAGGCGGGCGGCCAGGAGTGCCTCTTCTGATCCATTGTAACTGGGAATGAGCCCTTCCTCCTGTTATCACTCTGCTGGCAAGTTCATTTGCTTCCTGGGGCCACTTTTGGAATATCATTCAATTGTTCATTCAGTCATTCCTCCAGAAATACTGCTCGAGTACCAGGTACTGTTCTAGGCTTTGGAGATCCTGCAGTGAAAAAACAAAATTCTCTACTGACAGGGGTTACATTCTGGATAGGTGGAGACAGATAATAGGAAAAATTAGTTAAAAGTATGGAATGATAAATGAAAGGGAGAAAATAAAGCAGGGAAGAGGGATGGGGAGTGTTGGGGAGGGGTGGCTATTGTACACTTAAGTAGGGTGGTGAGGGAAGGCTCACTGGGACCCTAGTATCTGAGTAAAGACCAGAAGGGGTTGAGGGAATGGGTTTTGTGGACATATGCAGGAAGAGTAATCCAGGCAGAGGGAACAGTAAGTGCAAATGCCCTGGGGAGATAGGGTGGCAGTAGAACACATACCTAGCACATTTGAGGAACAGTAAGGAGGTCGGTGTGACATGCTACAGGCAGTTGAAAATTAAGATTCTTGGGATATATGTAGCTATAGGTGATTCACTAATTGTTCTATATTATTTTACTGGGTACTTGTTATCCTTCTACCATTAAAAGATCTTTCTCTCTCTCTCTCTCTCTCTCTCTCTCACACACACACACACACACACACACACACACACTCACACACATACAGAATGCATGTGTCGTTCCCCAGAACAGCAGCATCAGCAGCATCTGGGAGCTTGTTAGAAATGCAGATTACTACCCCCACCCCCTGCACCCACTCCCCACACCTACTGAATCAGGACCTCCATGTTAACAAAATCCCCAGTGCCTTCTTTGTACATTTAAGTTTGAGGATGGCCAGGACCCTTGATCAGCAGTTCTTAAGCTTCATCAGAATCACTTAGGAAAACTGTCTAAAAGGACGGGTTCCTACCTCCCAGCCCCACACACTGATGCTAAGTGGTGAAGTCCACCATTGGATACTTTTAAGGAACTCTCGAGGATGGTTCTGCTATGGAGCCACACGAACCACGGGACTCCAAAGGATGGTGTCACATGTATAAGTGACCAAAATGGGGTTTATTCCTCATGGGCCTCAAAACACAGGTTGGAGAATCAAGCTAATAATCACCAGGATGCCTCCAAGCACCAAGACATGACCCCAAACTAATATTCCAATGCAGGGGTGGAATGTAAATAAATATTGCTGGTTCACATTTCAGGAGTTTTCCAGAACATTTAAGTGGCTTTGAAAAATACTTTTTAAAAGATTGTTTGTACAAACATCATACTCTTTCCAGTCCTTCTTTGGCATAGAGTTTAATCAGATTTAAAATGGTGAGAGTTCTTGTAAGGTTGTGTGTTTCTTTTCTTCTAGGGCATGTGAAACAAGACATCTGGGTTTTATCATTACAATAATAAAACATGTCCAGCATTTTTAGGAAACTTTTAGGAGTTTATACACTATAGGTGTTAATGTATTTAACAGAAATCTATTCATTTAGAGTTTTTAAAAGTTTATGCATACCAATTTTTTTGTTTCAGAAAAATATTTGAGTAAACTATTCAAGTTTCTGACTATGTTTTCTAGCACTTAGACAATTAGGAGAAAATAGAAAGAAATCTTTTAGTTACTCATATGTGAAAATATCTCATTTTCAGATATTCTTGGTTTTATATTATATACTGACTTCTCATTAATTCATAGCAAAATATGCTTTTACTCCCTTAATAGCAGCTGTCAATTTATCTGTGGACATAAAAGTCATTTTCTTCAGTTAATTTCTTCTCTGCCTGCAGAATTTCAGGAAAGATATAAAAACACAGAATTTAAAAATTGAGGCTGGGTGTGTTGTAGGTACATTCTGTGCATGAGTCTAAGACATGATGCTCCCTCGTCCTACAATGGAGCAGAAGCCAGGGAGGGGTGGAGAGTGGAGCAGCCAGGGAAACATAAGACATTTTAAAAAGTTGTAATTGCTACTATCTTTTTTTTTTAAGATTTTATTTATTTATTTGACAGAGAGAGAGATCACAAGTAGGCAGAGAGACAGACAGAGCGGGGTAGGGGAAGCAGGCTCCCCACTGAGCGAAGAGCCCGATGTGGGACTCTATTCCAGGATGCTGGGATCATGACTTGAGCCGAAGGCAGAGGCCAAACCCACTGAACCACCCAGGCACCCTGTAATTTTTACTTTCAAAGAAATACCACATTAAATGTAGGTAACCTCATAAAACCAAATCATTGGATATGTGCTCATTAACTTTAGTAAAACTTGGCTAGCCTTTTCACTGGGCTTGTAAATGTACAAAGCACTTATCTCCTGTATCTCCTTTAATCCTGCAATTCTGTAAGGTAGGTGTTGCTGGTAGGCCTGTTTCAAACTGAAGGTATAGGAGAAGAGAGACTAAGTAATTGGCCCGGTACCACCTAGTTAGTAAATATTAGAGCCAAGACTTGAAAACAGCACATCCGACCTCCAACACAGGCTCAGGCTGACCCCACTGCATCTAGTAAAGAGTATTTGTCCAGTTAGTATCCCTAAAACATGATCTTGTTTTGGTTTGCTTTGCTTTAGATTTTTGGTATGACATGTGCCACTTTTTTTTTTTTTTTTTTTTTTTTTTACTTTTTAGTGTCTGTCATCAACACCCTAGGTGCTTTCCAAGTAAATATTTCTCTAAAGAGATTTCTTGAACCAGAAGCTGAATGCTTTTACCCTTCTGGAGTGAAGGCTCAGCCCTTTACAGGAAAAGCAAGGCCGGTATTGCCGCCCCCCCTCACCTTGCCATAGCGCCAAGTAACCCTTAAATTACCAGACCCCAGACAGGTCATTCACTTTTATAGAGACTGTCAGCACATCCTTAAAAGCTGTCAACACTCCCACACTTCTTTCATTGACTCTCCTGATGACAATGAGCAGGCTCTAACTTCAGCCACCTCAGCAAAATCCCAAGTCCTGCCAGCCTCATGGCCACCACCTCCAAAATAAATCCCCTCTTCTGCTGGTTTGAAGCTCATGTCAACTTCCCCACATCCAGTGTTTTGAGTTTCTGCAGCTCCTGTCCTGGGGTTTGTGCCCTTAAGCTGTGACTCAAGGTCCCCAACCCATCAGGAGCAGCCGCCTTCCTCCTTTCCCAAAACAGATCCTGCCAGGGTTTTTCTGCAAAGTCTCTTCCGGCCGATACCCCTCTCCTCCGGGAAACAGAGGAGGCCTCTTGGCTTTTCCTTTGACCTCTCTTGCCATCCACAGTAAAGACAAATAGCAGCCACACCGACTTTTCTGTGTTCTTGCTCCCGTTTTCCTTCTGTCCCAGATCTCCACGCCCCCTAGGTCCTTCCCCTTCTGGAGCTGGTCTGCAGGGCACAGCCGGAGTGCGGCTTGAAGGCAAAGAGTTCAGGCCACAGTGTGTCTGAAATTCTTCAGACATGTGGCTGCTACTGAGGGCTGGGATGTGGCAGGCCCTGTGCTAGCCACTCTTGTTTCATGACCCTGACTTTTCGCCCTTGTGTTCCTTGAGTTTTGCCTGATGACGACCCGCTGCCTGTCTCAGGCCCCCTGAGTCAGCGTCTTTAGCAATTCCTGCAGCTGCCAGCTTGCTTTTCCTCACCACCAGCTTCTTCACATGAGGCTGCCTCTGAGGCCCCACAGATGGAGGGTAGGACGGAAGGAGGGAGGGTTGGACAGAAGGCAGCAGGGAGGGGTGGCCATGCATCAGATCCTCTTCACGGAGATAAGGGAACCCAGCAGGTCACGACTCTAGGGTGTTCTGAGGTTAGGAGACCTGGTTTCTAGCCCTGGCACTGCCACGGACTGGTTGGATGACCTTGGACAAGTCACCTAACCCCTCTGCTTCTTGGGGTTCTTCATCTAAAAAATAAGGGAAATGGGCCAAATAACCTCTAAGGTCTTCTAATTTATTAGCTGCCATGTTATATATTTCACATGTCTAAAACCACATGTCTGCTCAGCTCTTTCCTCATCACAGTCTTGGCTATGAAATCAGAGTTGCCTGTGGGCCTTAATCTCATTTCGGATTAGAAGAAAAAAATCTTCCTGTGCCTTGGCTTTAGAATTCCTCCAAGGATATACTGATTCCGAATTTATGACTCCAGTTAGAAAATCCTATGCTGCCCTTTCTGACTATTTCTACCTCGCAAGGTCCATCACACCATGCAGTTTCTAGAGATGAAAGAATGTGTTCTCAGGTTGGACAGATGCAAGGAGTGGTCTCCAGGACTGCCAGTGGGGATAAGCCTGTGGTTCTATTCACTTCAGGATAAAGGAGTTTGGAGGAACCCAGTGCCACTCTTCCAGGGTCTTTCTAAATGTGAGTGTTCCTTTGGGGAAAAAAGAAGAATTGTGTGGTCAAAAGAATATGGGAAACTCCAAATATTAGCTCCTTCTTGGTGATTGACTATGTGCATTAGTGTTTTTAAAGCTCCAAGAAATCCTTGGCAGTGAAGAGATCTTAATTTATCCTAACATTTCCCAAACTGATATAGTCCCAGAGACTTTCTTCACAAAAGACTTTAACATCTGGTAGAACATGTCCCTGGAACAGAGTTTAGGAAGCACTGCCCCCAATCATTATTGACCTATCTCCAGCTGGGTCTTCAGAGCAGAAAGGGATAACTAGCAGAAAGGGATAACTACCACTGCTAGAATATTTATTAAGCACCTACTGTATCCAGAACACGTGGGAATAATTTTAAATTGGCAGGTCAACTGTCCGGCAGCCAGGATTTCAAAATCTAAAGCTGCAAAGGAACAGGCACAGGAATAAGCATGTCAGTCAACAAACAAGACAAATGAAGTGTCAAGTGCAGCTTGGGAACCCAGGAGCCAGGCCTTGTCCTGGCAGTTGTCTGCTTTCCGGAGCTGAATTTCCCTGCTCTCAGCTGTCACTCTCAAGTTCTTTGCTTTGCTCTCCCAGGCCATTACCTTTCAGCCAGTTACACGATATCGAAGCAGGACATTCATTGTTTATTTTTATAGATGATGTGCTTGGTGAGGCACATGGAGTAATTTTATCCCGTGCTGAACATCCTAGAATTTTTGCCTTTCACATACCGCTCTGTTGAGTTTTATTCGGAATGGGGTGGGGGGGGAGTAGAAAAGATGACCTCCTCTTCACCAAGTAAGAAAGATACTGACATGGCCGACGTCTCATGCTGTTGTTTAATACCCATCTGAACTAAGTGTCTTGTGTACCCGCTGTTTCCTGGACAGAGGGCCCAAGCTTCTCAGGGCCCCCTTCTAGGACCTATTTGTGATTCACTGTTATTTTTCCAAGCACTTCCACTGGAACCAAGCCATACCCATGCATCCTCACTTCCTCACACAGCCCCGTCCCCTTTCTCCATAACTTGTTTTCCACTCCCCTGACAATGTTCCTTAGATGTTCTATTGATGTGTTTTTTTCTGAAATTTTTTCTCTTGCCTCGTTTCCACCTTTTCTCTTGCCTCCTCTTTCTGTCCTTTTTAAAAGAACTGAAGTCTTCTTCTTTCTGAGGGTTGAATCCTCAGGAAGTTCCTCTCTGCTAAACAGAGAAGGGAAGCCAGCACTGTAATAAAAAGGCCAACACTGTTTCCACAAAGACTATATCTTGAAAAAGAAATTGCTTATTATTTTTTTAATTGTTAATATTGACATTTATGGAGTATGTGCTCTGCTCCAAGCATGAGAGCCCTTGACATACATTGTCTCTTTTGTTCGTCACCACACCCTTTATGATATGGGACATTTATTATTCCCATTGTATGGATGAGCAGTTGAGTCTCAAGGAAGCTAGAAAACATGCTCAAGGTCATAGAACTAGTAAGAATCAGGGCTAAGAAACGATCCTGCATTTCTCCGACTCCCCATCCTGTCCTCTCCTGTTGCTCCCACGCCCTCTCTCAGAACAGGGAAGTCAAAGAGACAGAATTCTGGTTTTCATCAAATTTATTCCCTAACAAGTTTTGTTCACAGAAGCTCACCCATACTGCACAGACAGCAGATTGAATTACCTCCCTAACGATCGATTATGTGCACCAGTGTCTAGCTTGGCCAGGATGTAACTGATCTTGGTGGGATGCCAACATCCTTTCTTTCTTCACATAGATTTATCTTCAGGAGAACATACGCCAACACATGCAAACCATTTTATTCCCTTCCATTCTCTCCTTCCTGCTTGATCATTAGTGTAGGCTTCATTATTAGTCCACTGTTCTGGTCTCACCGTCCTCACTGCAGTCAGTACCCATGTTGTTGGGCCCTACGAGTGAAAGAGTGACTTGCTGGGCTCCTGTTTACTTTCCTATGACAAGTGTCTACCTGCGTGGGGCCAGAGGGATTCACAGGATTCACAGCATGTCTTAGAACCTCTGGACTTGCTCAGTGGCCCTGAAGGACAGACTTCACTCCCCTGATTTCCCCAAGCAGGATGGCCTATGGACAGTGACTTCCCCATCCAGAGGACTTAAGTAACTGGGGAGGCCACTCCCTCTCCATCACCTGGGGTACCTGAGAATGGGCCCAGCCAATTCCAGAGCAGATGGAAAGGCCACCACTACCCTTACTCTCCGATGCCCACTTATCTCAAGGAAAATGGAATCTTCTAGTCATGGGCCAAATTACCCATAGGCCTTCTATGGCATGGCTCCCTGGTTATCCTTCCCCAGCATGGGCCTCTTGAGCTTCTTGGGTGAAGAGCAAGCTGACGGGGTGGGGCTGTCAGCCTCCTTTCCCCAACTGCAGCCCCCAGATACCCTGGCGTTCAGGTGCTCAGACATTCTTCTGAGAAAAACAGCACCAACAGGGAGTCTGCTGCTGCAGCTGCTATGCCTTGTACACAACTCAGAACAAGAGATCATTAAGCACCTACCACTTGAGCTGGACCCTGTGCTGGGAAGTAAATGAGTAAAGCAATCAGTACCTGCTTTCAAGAAACCCATACTCCAGGGGCAGGAACCAGGGAAAGTGGTCACAATGCAGTGATAAAGTTAGCTTAGGGCAGAGGATGGATTAACTATGCGAGGGTTCAAGAAAGGCTTCCTGGAGGAGATGACATCTGGGCTACTTGGCAGTCAGTGGGATGTGGGGATGGAAGGTGTTGGAGGAGTTAAGGATTGGGTCAGGGTGGGTTTACAGAGCCTTTGGGCCCTCCAGCTTGAAATGCCCAGTTAATTCTTGGATATACAGGGGGGCGCCTGGGTGGCTCAGTGGGTTAAAGCCTCTGCTTTCGGCTCAGGTTATGATCCCAGGGTCCTGGGATCGAGCCCCACATCAGGCTCTCTGCTCAGCAGGGAACCTGCTTCCCTTCCTCTCTCTGCCTGCCTTTCTGCCTACTTGTAATCTCTTTCAAATAAATAATCTATAAAAAAAATTCTTGGATATACAGAACAATAGATAGATATTCAGAGATAGCAGCTGAGGGGGTGGGTAAAAGCTGGTCAGTGAAGGAACTCATCAAGGAAGAGGATATAGCCTAAGAAGAGATCCAAGAAGAGCCAAGGACAGAGCCCCAAGAAACACCAGCATCCAAGAAGTGACTTGTGCCCACAGAGGGCAATATTATGAGCAAGTCTCTGGGGCTGGGTTGCCTGGGTTGGGATCCCACTTCCACAACTTAGTAGCTGTGTGACCCGTGCAAGTGACTATGCCTCGCTGTGCTTCCATTTCATCTATAAAATGGGGTGATGATGACATATAACTCGTTGATTCGTTGTAGGATTAAATTAATGCACGTGAAGCACTTCAAGCGGTCTATTTAAGTAGACGGTATAAGCGCATTTAATAGCATTATTTCTTCACTGGTGTCAGAAAAGGAACAAAAGGGAAAGGACAGCCTATGACGCGGTCAGGCCTCTCAGTGCCTCTTGATGGTTCAGTTGAGAGTCTGTGAGGAGAGGTAAAGGGGAGCCCCAGTGGGAGCCCAATCACAGCTGGGATGGGAAGGAGTGGATCATGCCAGGTGGTGAGGATGCCACCATCTCCTGGGAGGGCAGGGACGGAGTCTGCCTTACTCGCTGCATGCCCCAGTGGCTAGAGCGGTGCCCAGTGGTGTGTGAGCTCCTTGTGGGTAGAAGAGTCCTCCGTAAAGATTTGCTTAATGAGGATATATTTGCTGAAGGTCCTGCCTCTCAGCTAGCATGAAGAGGCTGCTGGGACCAGGGAACCCAGTGGTGGCTGCAGTTTGGGGAGCAGGTTTCTTGAGGGCATCTCCCAACTCTCTTGACTCTGGGACACCTAGTTGTTTCCGTGAGTGAGCTGAAGGATGGAATCTCATGGGCCTTCTCCCTTCCAGACTCTGTAATTCATGAGACCCTGTCCTATTCTGCATGTCATAAAAACTTGGAATTTTAGACAGGTGACAGAACAGGAACATAGCGTAGACAATTGGCACATGCTTGCAACACCTTCCCTATGACCTTTCGGAATGCCAGCATTCTGTTTCTAAAGGGGATGTTCCTTCTTTGAGCTAAGCTCATGATAGTTTTGCTAAGGCATTTCTTTACTCACTAGATCAGGGTAGTATTTAGGGCTATAATATAGTTTAAAAAGCTATAATGAATTCACTCTTTAGTCTAATGCTCGTAAGAGAACATGGAGAGTAGTAAATCATGGTAGCTTAAAGTCACAGGCTTTTGATATGGCTGGTTCCTAGTTTACAGGCTGTGTAACCTTGGACAAGCTAGGTCAGCCACTCAGAACTTCAGCATCCTCATTTGTAGAATAAGAGCAGTATTTGCACCAGCATGTAAGGCTGAGAGGATTAAAAAGGATAAGCAGCATCCCTCTCATAAGTACATGCCCGTTACACGGAAGCGGCAGTGATTTTAAGAACTTTAAGTATTATTATTAAAATCATTATTTTAAGTATTATTATTAAATTACTAAAATCATGCAAAGAGGAGAAGAAATCGGTTCATAAGTGGCCCTGCGGTAGGATCAGGATAGTTTGGAGCTACCTGCTCATTTATATCAAGACTTTTTATGTAAACTCCTGGCCATGGGTTTCAATCCCATTATTAAAATGGAATGAAATAACGAAGATCCTATTCTAGGACTATCAATAGATGCTTTTACTTTTTATTGATACTTTTTATCAATAGATACAAAAGGAGAGAATACGGGTGAAATGAGGCTCACTCTTGAATACCGTGTAATAATTGGTTTCAGGATGGATGACCTGTTCAGTGGAGTAAGGTAAGAAAGCAGAGGATAATGCAGCCTGCGTGACTCGTGGCAGTTCTCTGCAGCCCGTTTAGCTAGAAATGGCATCTGCATATTGAAGTCAAATGTTTCCTCTCGTTGCATTTAAAACAGTAAGTAGCCAGGGGCACCTGGGTAGCTCAGTCCTTAAGCTCCTGCCTTCCGCTCAGGTCAGGATCCCAGGTTCCTGGGATGGAGCCAAGTATCAGGCGGAAGCCTGCTTCTCCCTCTCCCACTTGTCCTGCTTGTGTTCCCTCTCTCACTGTGTCTCTCTCTGTCAAAAAAAAATAACAGATAACTTTTCTTAAAAAAAATAAATAAATAAAACAGTAAATAACCATAAGAAAGAATGAAATCTTTCCATTTGTGACAACAGAGATGGACCCAAGGGAATGGAGCTAAGGAAACTAAGTCAGACAGGGAAAGACAAATACCTGTGATCTTACTTAGATGTAGAATTAAAACAACAAGTGCCACAAACCAAGCTCATATATACAGAGAACAAATTGGTGGTTTGCCAGAGGTGTGGGTTATTGGGTGGGGAAAATGGGTTAAGAGGGTCCAAAGGTACAAACCTCCAATTACAAAATAATCAAGTCAAGGAGATGTGATGTACAGCATGGTGATAACAGCTAGTAATACTGTATTGTGTATTTGAAAGTTACAGAGAGAGTAGATTGTAACAGTCCTCATCACAAGAAAAAAATTTGTGTAACTATATCTAGACTTATTGCAGCCATCATTTTTCAATATAAACAAGTATTGAATCATGTTGTTTGAAATGAATCTGTCAGATTATACCTCAATTTTAAAAAAGAAATGTGGTGTCACAGAGAGTGGAACAGCAAAACATTTTCAAAATTTTTAATGAATTTATTCTTTGTACAGAAAGGTAGTTTAAATTAAGTATGTCATGTGGAATTGAGCACTTGTCAAAACTTCCATATTCACATTGGGAATATTTACATGCTATTTATTAGCATGAACTGTCAGTTAAATGGAATCAAAATAAAGAAAAAACATTTTTTAAAAAAAGGTAAACAATTCTAAGAAGTCTAGAATTCTGAGTATATAGGGAATTTTTAGTTGATGAATCTGAGAATAAGCATTTTTTGCAAACCGTGGGGAAGACATTCTGCAAACAATAGAAGGATGGCCAGAGCACTAGGAGCTGACAGTTTAGAGAAGTGTATATATATACAACAGACTTAATTGCAAGACAGAACATGCTATCTTACTTTTCCTATACTTGCTCCAACCCCTCTGGCCCCCATGCCTAGCATAGTTCCTGGCAAAAACGCACAGGCATAGAGTAACTGTTTATAGGAAGAATTAGCACCATTACAGAGATATGAATAAAATACTTTGGGAGAGGGCGCCTGGGTGGCTCAGTGGGTCAAGCCGCTGCCTTCGGCTCAGGTCATGATCTCAGGGTCCTGGGATCGAGTCCCGCATCGGGCTCTCTGCTCAGCAGGGAGCCTGCTTCCTCCTCTCTCTCTCTCTGCCTGCCTCTCTGCCTACTTGTGATCTCTCTCTGTCAAATAAATAAATAAAATCTTAAAAAAAAAATACTTTGGGAGAGCAGCAAGGACCAAGGAATGGTAAAAAGACTGGACTTCCAAAGATGGTAGCATAGAAATGGGTTAAGTTAGCCTTGTATCTCCCAATCATAGCATCCACTATACTACTCTTTAATTACTTATGCTATTTTCCCCCACAAGGCCCAGCCTCCCCAAGAGCAGATGCCATGTCTGTCGTGTTTATTGGTGTCCGGCATGGTACACGGGACATAGTAGATACTCAATATACTCATTAAGTATTTGTTGAAAGAAGGAGCGTCATCAGATTTATTTGTCAGGTCTTCTCCCTGCCCCAGTTGCAAGTTAGCAGCAACTCAAACCTGCTTTAACAAAATAAAGGCATTTGGGAGTTTATGTATATGGACTCTTCATGGGGCTTCAGGTATGGCTGGATCTAGGAATGTAAGGTCAAGGTCCTCAGGAATCTATCATCATCGGGGTTTTTTTAAAGATTTTATTTATTTATTTGAGAGAGTGTCCACACACACATAACGCGCGTGAGTGGGGGATAGGGGAGAGGCGGAGGGAGGGGGACAAGAGACTCACACTGTGAGCCCCAGCCTGTCCTGGGGCTCCATCTCAGGACCTTGAACTGAAACCAAGAGTCAGGCACTTAACTAGGCAACCCTTATCTTCATCTTTCTTTTGTATTATCTTCATTCTCAGGTAAGCTCTCCTGATAATGTGGCAAAGGCATCTGACTCATGTCTTTACAGTTTACAATTCCAACAAAAAGATTGTGTCTCTTTTCCTGATAGTTTCAGGGAATAACTCCATCAAGTAGGGCTCTGGTTGGCCTGGCTTAGTCATATACCCATCTTTGAACAAATCACTGAGACCAGGCCTGAAGTCAGAGGAGGAGCAGCTCCATGAATTCTATATAGATCAAGATGGAGAAAGCTGATTTCAACTAAGAGACATTGGACAGTCAAAGCAAACAAACAAAATGCCCTATGTATTCACACCCCAAGGACACAGGACAATAGTGTAGAGATAGGAACAGGCAGAGGATAGGTAATGGTACAAAACATAGTAGGGTTGAAACATCAGACAGGTGAGTGGCGGGCAACAGTGGGAATTAATGCTGAAGATGGAAATTTAGATCAGATGGTGCCAGGCTTGAAGACCAAAAAAAGAAGGTTTAGATTCATTCTGTAGACAATTGCGATACAATGTGAGGAGAAGGGGAGGGGGGGTATAATCCAAGATGTATTTAGGGCTTCTCCAGAAGCCACCTTTAGGGGCCTCTCTTTCCCCCTCTGCATCCCTCCTAAACCAAGAGCTACCGGTGGAAACATGCCAAGCAGGACATGGAGTTCAAGAGACTCTCCTGGAGCCACATCATATCTAGAAGGATTTCTGAGCACCTGTAACTTGCTGGCTTCTGCATCCTCAACACTGAGTCCCCAGCGTGGATAAGTCATGGCCTTTGCTTTAAGGAGCTCACCACTGGGAAGATTGGTCTTGGACAAAGTACTAGAAATACACCCACATACACATATATGAAGTATACACACATATATGTCTATGTATGGGACTGGACTGTATAGGCAAAAAGGGCTATTTGATTCCTCACAGGGAGTCAGGGAAGGCTGCAGAGCAGAGGAAATATGTGTTACTCTTCTTCTAGGAAAGGCTTGTACTCAGGGCACAAGCCCTTTCAGGGCAATCACGGATTCTTCCTGGTCCAGCTTTGGGCTTCTTCCTTCCTTGTGGTTTGAAGAAGAATGTAGAGCTTCCTTTCTCCAGGATTCCTGTGTTCTGCTTCCTGGAATTCAGCTCCTCCACAACTCAGGGAACAGCACTCTCGCGGCAGGAGCCGTCCCAGCAGTAAACAAGTTACCGAGGTTGTAACTACACAATGAGCCTCGGGCTTCCATCTTTGCATACAGTCTCCAGTCTCATCCTTATCATCCTCTTAAGAGGTCATGCTATCATTCCCATTTTACTGAAGAGGAGATTGAGGCTGATAGCTGGGTGGCCTGCCTTGGGACCAGGCACAAGGAAGCAGCAGGCGGGGGTGAACATGGTCCACTTGGCCTGGTGCCATGGTCTCCACGGTGCTCTCTGATCCCTCTGGATGCTCCTCCCTGCTTCCACGTGGGTCACGGGGACAGCCCCAGTTCAGGTAGGTTACAGAGATGGCAATCCATAGTAGTGGACTGGTAGTATGGAGCGGACGCCTCAGCTGTGACGCAAGACTGCACCAGGGGTGCGGAGAGGGACGCTGAACCCCTGGGACAGTTCTCAACCTAAATGTGCATAAGAATCTGTGGGGAGTTCTCTAAAAATGCAGATCCCTGGGCCCCACTCAGAGAGTCTGGGTGAGACCTTGGAATCTGCATTGGAACAAACAGCCTGCTGCTACCACTAGAAGTGCTGAGGCCGGTGTTGCACATGTTGTAGAGTGCTGCCTGGGCAGGGCTGTGTGTGTGTGTGTGTGTGTGTGTGTGTGTGGTGACAGGTGTACTTGCCTGCACACCCACAGTTCAGGGGTTGTCTTAGGAAAGCTCTGCGGAGGGCAGGTGTCACTGGGCACTGCACGTAGTTTACTTTCGAGTGGCTTTGTCCAGGTTTTCATTGTCTTCTGCGGATCCTACTATTCACATCCAGCCCTTACAGTTAGGTGACCAGATACCCACTCTAAAGGATCATCTTTCTGTGGAAATTGCTCAGCATATTTAAAAAAAAAAAAAAAAAAGCTTTTTGGCATGAAGACATGCGTCTCTTTTTTCTGGACCTGGGAACAGCAGTAGGAATTGTTCAGGCCTTTTCCCAAATATAATCCCTGACCAATTGGAGGCTGAGAATCCTCTCTGCCAGCGGCCTCCTGGGACTCTGGGTGGCCTGCCAGTTGGTCAGAGGCACCGAGCACCCCCACAGTGAAGATGTGGGAAAGATGGTCTCTGTCCTTGAAGACGTAAGATCTAGCGGCAGAGACAGAACAGATCCATGTGAAAGAGTCAGGCGCACAAATAGAATAAAAATAAAGCAGATGCAAGTCCTTGCAGCAGGGAGACTCCCAGTGCGGACGGGAGCTCAGTCTCAAGGTCCAGCATTAAGTCAGGGAGAAACAGGGATAAGCTGGATGTGAGGTGCTAGGTGAGCCATCCGAACAGCCTTGCTGGAGGAGCTCACGTTGCCTCCTCCACCGGGTCTCATGGAGCACTTGCCATAGGCACTGCTGCTGGGGAGCACTCTGGAGGAACATGGTGCTGATTGTGCAGGAGGTCTGGTGTCAGGGAACCAGGAGCATCACAGAGCAGGCCTCCTCAAGAAAGTGATGTTTTTCATCAGATTCCTAAAGGCAGCCCTGCCTCTAACCCTAGCCTGTGGCCTGTCCACCTGCTCTTTCCATGCTGGCTTGTATATACCTGTGTGCGGACACCTCAGACCCCAAGTTCAGACTGCATCTACACACCACACCCCTTGCCCCTCAGCCAGCCTTCAGGCCTAGTGTCAGGATCTACCCACAGGAGGACTGGTGCAGATGAAAGACTCTTGCAGGCCCAAAAGTGGGCTTGAACTGTTAGATGGGGGATTTGGGGGTCCTGGGTCTACAGGGATGAGTGATCTGGAAGTGGGCACACAACCACGGGGCAGACACTTTCCTCCACCCCAACGTGGGCCTTCTAAAACCTAGGGCCCGGGGCAGGGATCCTGATGGCAGAGTCTGAGGACAGTTTTGCCTAAAGGATAAGTAGGAAGTTAGCTAAATCAAGGTCATGCATGGGGGAAAATCTTCCTGTAGAAGCCCCCTGAAATGAGACAAGACCTTGGTCATCTCCCTAAAAGCAGAGTAGGGGAGAGACGAGGTGGGGTTGGAGAACGGATGGGGGCCTGGTGGCCAACGTGAAGATTTGACTTTACCAAGGACATGGGCAGGACGTGGTGGGGCCAGGGAAAGATGATCAGGAACGGAGCGAGAACATTCCTTCCAAACTGAGCATGTGTGATGTCAACTAGGTGTTTGATGTGAGGAGAGCAGGCTGTTCAGTGTGGCTAGGCCTCAGCGTCTGATACAGGCAAGGGAGGAGGGAGGAGCATCGGAGAGGAGCATTTGTGGAGGACTTGTAGGTATGAACTGGGCGTTGGGCCTCGGGGGGAGCACAGAGCCTCTGGAGGAACTCTGACGGGACTGGGCTGGGGGCCACATTCTGTCTTTATTCTGTGCTGAGCATTCAGTTAACACAAAATAATCTTTCAACGTGTTCACTATGCTTGAGTCATAGTACTTTCTATGTATGTGATTTTTGTGTTTTAATGTGTGAATTCAGTGTCCTGAAGTTCTTTCTGGATTGGCAACCCATCCTTTTTTCCACTTAGTAAATATGACCACCGTTTATGCTTTGGGACCACATTTTTCAAGCGTTGCCAAATCCTCATGGGGTTTTTTGGTGACATTTATTTTTCATAATTAGTGATGAAATTCTGATCACTTAATGCCCATGAAATCATGAATACATTAGGCCACAATAAAAATTATCCCTGATGTCTGTAAGCAGATGGGTGTGTGTGTGTGTGTGTGTCTGTGTGTGTGTGTGTCTGTGTGTGTTTATGATAACAGTGCTTACATAATCCCAACAACCAGTCCCTGGGGACTCACACACAGAGATGGAACTGCTGGTTTAAATTAGGTTTCCATGTGAAATATCGTATCGCTATTTTTTTCCTAGCATTGTGGGAAAGTATATGGAAAATGATTTGACTGATAGGAAATAAATCTGGATGCATGATCAGGACTGAGGCACAAACCACGTGGCGGTCTGCGCCTGCTCATACAGCAGGCTGTCCAGAAGAAGACGAATTAATCCTATCAGGACACTAGACTAGTAAGTCACCATTTCAGAATAGCCTGAAAGAGCAATGACTTTCCAGAGCTGCTGATTTGCTGTGGATTTCAATTTTAAAAAAGGAACTAAAGCCATACGAAGAATATAGCCAGAGGTCTCAAGAATTAATGCACTGGCTGTTGGGGAACCGTTTTAACTTTTAGGGAATTCATTTTTATTCATAAGGAGATGGGTTTGAATTTCTAGCTCAAGGAGTCAGTAATTTCATGATTCTAAATGTTTGCTCATGGCTTCCCTCAGCAGGCTAGGGCTCATCAAAAGCAAATCACACAGAAGGAAGAACCACACCAGAGCACCAAAGATACCAGTCTTTACTGACCCAACAGTTTCTTGCTCTAGAGAGCAAGGGTTTCACAAGATAACTTTCAACTGGGTAACCAGGTGATAAGGGGACAAGGCATGCAGACAGTGAGCAAAGGATTGCTCATCGCTGGAGGAGAGTGGGCAGCTCTGGGAATTCCCAGAAGGTACCAGGATGCTCAAAACAGCCCTGGAAATCAGAACAAATGGTTTTCTTAGGTTATCTTCTTCCCAAGAGGCTCTGAATTCCTTGTAGGGTGATCTGCACCAGGGCTGGTCCTAGGAGTCTGATTCCAGATCTGTTCTCCTGAAGTTGCAAGTAGAGAGCAGAGGTGCGTGCTCCCCTGTTTCCCTGTTGTTTCTGCATAGGGCAAGGGAAGGGGTTCTGCTTTTTTCATCGCTTTTATTGTATTTCGGGACTCTTCTTGGCATCTTCTACTTTTATTCCAACTCTGTGTTCAGAGGTGCTGCTCTTAATGGAGTGCTTAGAAAAACCTAATCAGCACCAAGTTTAAAAGAAACTGTCACTCCTTATCAGATAAAAGAGCACTCCACAGGAGGTACTTACTTTGACATCAACAAGAATTGGGATCTCAGAAAATTACTACTCCCCTGAACCATAGATTCTTAATCTGGAAAAATGGGTCTGGACTGCCCTCTGTGGTTGCTGCCAGCTCTCAGTGCCATCCGTTCCTGTCATTCCATCGAGGGAGACGGGCAGGAGGTGCAGTATACCATAGAACTTAAACTTGTTTTTTCTGCAGGTGCCATGGGTGACCATGAACTCTGTGTTCAGGCCTCACTCTCCCTCAGGCGAGGGAAACGAGCTGACCCCAGGTTTCAGCACTGTTGCTGAACCGGTATAATTCCTGGGCGATGTGGGGTCAAGACCAAGGCTTTGGTTTGTTAACAGCTGGGTTTATCAACCCAGACGTCAGTCAGGATGGAACAGGTGACTTAAATGACCACTAGAGTCCAAGCACCAAAGTATAAATAGCAGCAAAGTAACCTTAGAGATTAGGCAAAATATGGGGGGGAGGGGTGCTGCATATCATCAAAGGGGGACTTGGTAGCAGGTTATTATTAAATAGTATACTCTAGTCTGTATAGTAGAAAAAGCTAATCACATTACAATAATGTTCCTCCCACAGCTCATGTACACACACTAGGCATTTAGGGAGCAGTTAATTGTGACTCCCCTGGGTCAAACACTGAATTTCAAATTTAGGCTTTACTGCTCTGAGTGAAAATCTCTTAGGTGTTCTGTCTTTCAGTTTATTCATCTATAAAATGAGAATAATAATAACCCCTGACTCTCAGGATTGTTGTGAGAGGTGAGTTAACATACGTAAAGTACTTGGAGTAATGCCTGACACATAGTAAGTGCTGTATAAGTGTTTGTTCTTCTAATATTAGTCAGGTGAGGGGCATAATTGGTAATGCATTTGTGAGAGATAGTTTACATATGTATATTTTTGCATTTTTTAAATTTGGTATTCTGCATTTTACTTCTGGATAAATACCCTTTAACTGATGGATTGAGAGTATTGACTGCATTTAATCTTGCTACCCATCAATATAATTAAATTATATTAATTAATTAAATATACATATATATTTATAACTAAATATAGTCAACTATATTTAAATGTATTTAAATCAATATTAGGGGCGCCTAGGTGGCTCAGTCAGGTAAGCATCTGCCTTTGGCTCAGGTCATGATCCCAGGATCCTGGAATTGAGCCCCGCATCAGGCTCTGTGGGAGCCTGCTTCTCCCTCTCCCTGCAACTCCCCCTGCTTGTACTCCCTCTCTCTCTCTCTCTGTCAAATAAACAAATAAAATATTTTTTTAAGAAATAAATAAATATCCTTAGGCCTTATTTTCTTATAGTCTCATTGAATTTTATAGATCAAGAGGGAGCTTTACGAATTGCCTTTCTGCCTCCTTAAAGATGGAAGATGACAAATATGGATTTTCCCAGAATCCCATAACAAAGCAGTGATGGAGCCTAGAGCTTCACCTCAGAACCCTTAGCTGGGGGGGGGGGGGGGAGCTTGCATTTCCTAATACTTAACTGATTTAAAAAAGAAAAAAAGATGGGGCACCTGGGCGGCTCAGTCAAGTCCTTACTCAGTGGGGAGTCTGCTTCTCCCTCTACTCATCCCCCTGCTTGGGGTCTCTCTCTGTCTCTCTCAAATAAATAAAATCTTAAAAAAAAAGGGTTGGGGAGAAGGGGGTGGGATTATGGACATTGGGGAGGGTATGTGATTTGGTGAGTGCTGTGAAGTGTGTAAACCTGGTGATTCACAGACCTGGGGATAAAAATATATGTATATAAAAAATATATGTTTATAAAAAATAAAAAATAAAAAAAAAAAAAAAAAAAAAAAAAGTTTTCCTGTGAAAAAAACATTCATTGAGTTTGCAGGACATGGGTTCAGTGGATGCCCCTCTTTGCATTTTCCAGGTGAGCTCTTGGGTGACGTGGCTGATCCTCACGGCGGGCTCCATGGAGGAGAAGCGGGAAGTCTTCTCCTATTTGGTGCATGTGGCCAAATGCTGCTGGAACATGGGCAACTACAATGCTGTCATGGAGTTCTTGGCTGGCCTCAGGTATGGAAGTGGGGAATACAGTTATCTGGACAGCAGCCGAATGGCACTGTAATTAATTGCCCTGGAAACCACATTTATCCAAACCAGGCAATTGGTAGTGATTGTTTGGGGGAAATATGTTATTCTCTGCTAACACCACAAACCTTGTCCCTTAAATGCAGCAGCAGAATTCAGCCCCTGTGGCCAGTCACGATCCTAATTAGCTACGTCTGCTCTGGGCCCATGCTGTTGGCCACACTGGGTAAATCATCTGGCTGCACAACTAACATCAACCCCATTGGTGACCCCCACTTGCCCTCTGTGCCCTGTAAACCCCACTATAAACAGTCTCTTCCCAGCTCTTCCTGATGAACTGCCTCGGCACTCTAGGCTCCCAGCCATGACCGGGAATGGCTGGCACTGATAACAAGGATTCAGTAATGTTAGCTGTTGTTTTAATTGCATACTTACCATGGATCAAGCACTGGATTGTGCATTTCCTATGCATTAAATCTTTTAATTCTCAGAACAATTTCTTGGTCAATGCTATTATTATTCCCACATCACATAAAAAAAGAAACTAAAGTTAGGAGAAGTTAAATCATTCACCCAAGGCCACCTAGCATGGCTGGGATAGGAATGCAGACAGCCTTGATTTGGAAGCCCTTGCCCTTAACCTCTCCTATGCTGCTTATATGCTTTCTCCCACAAGCTAGTAATAAGATCATCATTTTATCAATAAATCACTGCCTTATTCCCTTTCAGCCTCAGTTATCTGGTGTAAAGTAACTGCCCCTCACTCTTGTGGGGGACAATGTGGTGTGGCGCAGAAGGGTATAAGTTGTTGGGTCAGAATAACAAAGAGTCAAATCTTGGCACTCCCGTGGTGTATATAGCTGCATGATCTGAGCCAGTTTCTTGACCTCAGTGAGCCCTAGTTTATTCATCTGTAAAATGGGGATGATAATAATAAAAAGCACCTACTTCCTCACACGGGATTTAGTGAGATAGTATGAAGTGTTTTGCACGTGTGTTTGGCAGAGTAAGGCTCCAAAAAGTGAACCTGCTGTTGTTAGTGTCCAAGATTCACCTTCCCAGTGAGGGTTCTCACTATAAATAGATCTTGCTTCATAACATTATTGAGATTTTTCTTTGATTCTCCAGATCCCTGCAAAGGGATTCTGGGTTGGGAGAGAAATTCTCAGAGCTGGAATTTTTTTTTGTCCTTTTGAACTTTCTTAACTAAGAATAAACTCAAACGGCCGTGTCACTGGCACTTAAAATGGTCATACAGATGTATCAGGCATGGCTCAAAAGAAGGAAAAAATGGAAAGAATACTGGGAGAACAGGAGATAATTTGGACAATTGGATTCTCTTTGTGATAAATTTTCTAAAAAGAACCTGTGTTACTTTTCTTTTTAATACAAGGATGATCGTATTATGATAAAATAATTCTATTTTAATGATGCTTATCCCCTGTGATTGGCAAGTCTGTGTTGGCTCTTGGCTGGGGACCTCTCTTCCTCTGTTCTGGTCATGACTATCCTCACAGCAGGGCAGCTGGCTTGCTCCAAAGTGAACAACAAGAAAACAAGACAAAAGCTGCAGTGCCTTTTATGACCTAGCCTCAGACATCACACACTGTCACTTCTACCATATTATACTGGTCACATAAGACAGAGGCCTGGTTGATTGTGGGCGGGGTCTATACTACACCAGGAACAGGGGATCGCTGGAGGAAACAATTAGAAGTAAAAAGATTTACATAGAACAATATTTACTCAATCACAGTGTCAATTTAAAATAACCCCAGTGAACATCAGTGGGGAAATAATATGATGCATCCTTACAGTGGAATATTATGTGGCCACCAAAAATGTGTTTAATATATGTTTAATATAATTGGAAAACAAGCAATATATAATGCATAAAAATATCTGGGAACAAGTCTGTCTTTACTTAATGACCTCTGCAATATTTATACAATGTTTTAAAAATATTTAGACCAGAGATCTACAAATGGAATTAATACTGGAAGGAAATGTATCTAATGTTGTCTGTGGATGGTAGCACTGTGGGTGGATTTTCCTTATTTTCCAGATTTTTTTACAATGAGCATCTAGGGCCTTTATAAACATAAAAAGAAATAAAAGTTTTAAAAGAGCGTCAGTTCTCAATCTAACAAAAAAATCATTGATCTGATCTTGCTGAACTTTGTCCTTTGCCCCCAGATGTACCATGATGACCCCATTATGCATGGAAAGAAGGGTGATCCAAAAATGAGAATCATGTATTCACTTTATTTATATTTCTATTTCATTCCCCCAAAAAGGATTCTCCCCAAATTGTAAGATATCAGTGGTAGCTGGACTCAGTGGGGTGACATCAGGGAACAATTTTATTTTTCTGACCTCACTGTTTTTCAGACCTACAAGATGAGCTCTTCCTTCCCCAGCTCTGGGCTCTACCTGGAGAGGTCTTGTAGCTTTTGCAATCACAGATATGTTCAGAAGCTTGTCTCCTTCTCCCGTGCTCACGAGCATGAGTAAATCTCAGAAACATATAGCTGTGCAAGAAAAAAGACTATTTTCTTTCATTGTAACACAATGGTGTTACAGTGCGATACCATTTCTATAAGGTTTAAAAGCACACAGACAGTTCTCAAGCTGCTTAGTGATATGTACATATATTGGGGAACTATAAAGAATTGTAAGTACATGAGAATGCTGAAGTACATTTGTGGTCCCCTTTGGTGAGGGCAGGAGGAGTGTGTGCTCATAGAGGAACCCACTCGGGCCTGAGCCACAATATTAATGTTTTATTTTTTAATATTAATTTATTGAATATTATTTAATATTAATGTTTTATTAATATTGAGAGATTGGTGTCTGGGCATTTGTCGAATTGTACTTCTCTATGTCCTTTGAATGTCTTATAGATGATAAAGAGATTTTTAAATCCAGTCTGATATAAATCAAAATTTCAACCTCTCATTTGATTTAATGACCCCACATTTCACAGCTCAGTCTCAGAAACCTGCAGTAAAATGGGAGAACAGGTTTATCTTTTTTCCCTCCAACTCAGGGTCCCTATAGAAATAGTGGGCAGGAGAAGAAAGAGGGAGGGAGTTGGGATAAAGGGAGCAAAGTCTCATTTGACTGGCACACTTGTCATTTGGCCTAGGTGCTCCCTGGAGATGGATACGGTGTGGTCTGAGGGTTCCTTCCTAGTTACTCCTTCTCCATTCCCCCACCTGATGCCCTGTAGGCACCTCCCACTGCCCCATTAGCTGGCAAGGAGCAGGGCCCCCTTAGTCCTCAGGATCAAGCTCTGGAGGTCCTGCCCTCATGGACTCTGCTAGGATACCCTCCTTTGGCAGGCAGGCCTTTCTAGACGGCTCAGGTACAGCTGGGCCTCATGGTGTCCCTTCCTAACTCATAGGAAATGCTCAGTGCTTTGCCCATCCAGACTCTGCACATGCAAGACAGGCTCACTGGAAGCTTCAGGCAGCTCTAGGAAGCCTGTTGTCTTTAGACTTTCCCGGTCTCACACACCGGGCTATGCATCAACAAACTCAGGACATAGGTCAGCCTCTCCATGGAGTTCACGTGAAGCCCTCTGCCCTGGGGGTGATCCTCCTGCCTTCACATAGAGCACACTCTGACAGCTCTGTCCAGAGAGATATCCCCTACCCAGATGCTCAGACCCAGTTCCTCTGCACAGGCTGAGGGATGGGTATAGACCAGATGGCAGAGCAGGTGGGTACCCTTGTGATGACCTGGTCCCTTTCTTTAGGAGGTGGGGTACAATGTCACCTATTGCTCTCAGCAGCAATTTCATCATAGGAAAAGTGCCCTTTAACATCCTGTTATGCAAATAGTATTTTAAGATAATGTCCCTCAGGATGGACCAGTGGCTTAATGTCAAAGCTGGATTTAGTAAAAGCAATTGTACAAAAGAGGCCAAAACAGGGTTTCTGTATTTCACTGAGGGACCGGCCTAATCCAAGGACAGCATTTAAAAGATCAAGAGGAGTGGATGAACCATGTTTTGTGCAGACAATCCTCCATGAATATCTGTACAAACCGTATTACCCACTAAGATTCCCTCTTGGCTACAGCTGCCAGAAAAGCACAAACCTAGGTTCAGCTCCCACCTTCCAAAATTAACTCCTTCCCCATGTGTTATTTGTATCTGCCCTATTTAATTTTGTGTTTTAGTTTCTAAAACTAATACGTCATTTGGAAAAGTAGGTAGAGATATGAGTCCTAAGTAAATTATTAGAACATAAGGAAAACAAGCAAAAAGAATGGATCTCTATGGAATTTAGGCTATACACTATGAATGATATTATTTCTCCTTTGGTCTAAAAAAAAAAAAATCATTTACTTGCAACAGGTCAAGAAAAGTTTTAAAAATGTGGCAGTTTATGGACCAGTCTGACCTGGAGACCATGAGGAGCCTGAAGGACGCCATGGCTCAGCACGAATCTTCCTGCGAGTACAGGAAGGTGGTCACGCGGGCCCTGCACATACCCGGCTGTAAGGTGGTTCCATTCTGTGGGGTGTTTCTGAAGGAGCTCTGTGAAGTACTGGACGGAGCCTCTGGCCTCATGAAGCTTTGCCCGAGGTACAATTCCCAAGAAGAAACTCTAGAGGTGAGGCCTTTCAAAATCTGAAGAGTCATTGTCGCCGGAAGGGAGAGCCTGTTTATCAACGTTGCTGTTGTGTTGGGTAACAGGTCCTGTGAGGTTCCGGAGAAAAGAATGCCAGCTAGCACTGTTTGGGCTTCATCTTGTTAACTTAGTTAGAATGGGGCAGTGTGTAAGTACAAGTGGAAGTCAGTGTTGTTTTCTGATTTTTTTTTTTTAAGGATGTTGGGGTTTTCTTCTCTCAGTGGGTGGGAATGTCTGGATGCTGAGGATAAAGGGAGTCAAGTGAGGGACACCTGGCAGTTGCCTAATGTTCAGTCAGTCAAGCCTCAGCCTTGGGCTCAGGTCATGATCCCAGGGTCCTGGGATTGAGTCCCTGATCTGGCTTCCTGCTCAGCGGGGAACCTGCTTTTCCCTCTGCCTGCTGCTCCCCCTGCTTGTGCACTCTCTCTCAATCTGACAATAAATGAAATATTTTTTTTTTAAGTCAGTATTAACTTTTTGGAATTAGAGGGCTAAAGCATGGCAGGAGATCAGGGCTGCCTTGCTTTCCCCCTTCGTGGGAGGGTGCTGGAAAAGCTGGGGCCTCATGGAAAGACGAGTTCCAGGCTCTGATCACAGTTGCCTCAGCTTGCCCAGCCCTGTGCCTCCTGGTTCCTGACTCTGAGAGGGGAGAGGACCGTGTGAACTTTGACTCAGGGTGTCGGGCGTTGGAGAGAAGGGGCTTTGAGAAACAGAAAAAAGATGTTTAGACATGAGAGAAGAGACTGAATTGGGGAGAACTTCACCAAGATTTTTTTTTTCTAGTGTCAGAGGTAGAGTTTAGTGCATTGGACACCCAGTGCTCATTACATGAAGTGTCCTCCTTAAGGCCCATCACCCAGCGACTGCATCCCTCCACCCTCCTCCCCTTCCCATACCTGGCAGTTCCAAACCCAAATCTAGAGTCATTCTCACTTGGCAACAGCACCGCTACTGACTTCACACACACACTCACATACACCCCTAAAACTCAGCCTCTTCTGTCACTTGGAACCCAGAACTTCACCTGCTATCAGGGAGACTTAAGAGCCCCTGGGGGGTATGAGCCCCACTCCCAGCTTGCATTCCTCTGGCTTATGCAGGAAGATAAAGGTGCACTAAATGGAGGAGAAAGCTTATAGCAAGGCCCCCCCAAGCTGCACCCACACTGTCTCCCTCATGTCTTTGAAGCCAGGAAGGCCACATCCAGCAGCACAGCGGGAGCTCTTACCTCTAAGGGCAGGCGTTTCCAGATCATGCATACAGACCATAAGAGCTTTAAAACCATCAGGAAGCCTCTGTGCTACTGTAGGGTATGAGGGAAGTAAAGCAAAATGTCATCCTTTCACAGTGTTTTCCTTGGGCCCCAGGAATTTCATCTGGTTCCATAGAATAATAGAGTTTTGTCATGGTTTTTCTCAATTTTCACTACCAGGATAAAACAACCTTACCCTTTTTCTGTAAAGTGGCTAATCTCCCTAGGGAACCTTGAAATAATATTGCTTTTTGTGTTGTAAATTTGAAATGGAGTGTTGATTCCTAGAGGGACTAAAGTTGTCTTAGTGAAAACAAGAGCGAATTCTAAACAGTTCATGTGGTGAAATGAAAAAATGTTTTTCCTGGAGGCTCTTTCTTTTTCTTTCAATAAAATAGGCGCAAGTGCCATTATTTATGACTACTGCGACTTTATTTCCCTACCGAAGTTGGTTATTTAGAAATAGTACATGAAGTTGCAATAACATATTCTTGGTATGTTTTCCTATAGTTTGTAGCCGATTACAGCGGACAAGATAATTTCTTACAACGAGTGGGACATAATGGCTTAAAGAATTCAGAGAAGGAGTCCACTGTCAACAGCATCTTTCAGACCATCAGAAGCTGTAGCCGAAGTCTGGAGGCAGAGGATGAAGATAGCCCCAGCGAAGGCAACAGCTCTAGGAAAAATTCCTTGAGGGATAAAGCACGGTGGCAGTAAGTTTTATAAGAGATGCTCATTTTTTTCTTTTTCCTATGTCAGTTGGTTTTAGGCAGACTCCTAGCACAAACCCACCACCTTCGTCAGGAAGCCATACTTTATTTTCCAACTTAACCAATTCTAAACTAGGATTTACCTTTTTAAATTGGCTTCTTTGTTCTAGAATTACTGCTCATAACTTTACTTCTTGCCATATGTTTATCTCTTTAAAAAGAACAAACTGGTGAGTGCTGTGAAGTGTGTAAACCTGGTGATTCACAGACCTGTACCCCTGGGGATAAAAATATATGTTTATAAAAAATAAAAAATTAAAAAAAAAAATAAAATTTAAAAAAAAAAAAAAAAAAAAAGAACAAACTAGAGCTATCCTGTCCCTTCTAAAAATTCAGCAAGTTAAACTTTAGGATTAAAACAATGATATTCTATTTATTTCAGAGTTTATATAAAAACAGTTCTTATTAATCACTGGGCAGGGCACAGGGACAAGGATTGAAATATTTTTAAATCATATATACTGCTTTATTAGGGCTAGAGTGACACCCCGAAATCAGTATATTCAGCAGCTCCCCCAAACTTCTGGGTGATTGTAGATCAGATGGTTCCCAGATCTCACTTCCAGAAGCACAGCTCTGCAAGGCAGCATCTGTAACTTTGTAATTGTTCCATTGCTCTAGCTGCTCTTGTATCCACAGGCATTGCTACTGATCTAGACATGTGTACCCACAGCCCAATGAAAAGTTCAGAAATCAGCAGTCTCGGGCCATGTGTTGTGCCTCTTCAAGGCCACACTCAAATGGCAGAGCCTGGTCCAGCTAGAAGATCCTCTAGAGCCATCCAAAACCACTAGGCCTACCAACTTCAGCATCTTTGCCACAAAAGATTTTATCTGTAGTCAGTACTCATGAGTCATACCTTGCAGTCATCTTGGAGTCTTCATACACACTTGTGTGCATTTATGAGACATTGTGGCTTGTTTTGCAAAGCCTTTCCCAGTTCTCTCTCTCTCTCTCTCTCTCTCTCTCTTTCTGCGTGTGTGTGTGTGTGTGTGTATGAACCTACACTGGGAAGAGCAAGAGTGTTTTTAGAAAAGAATTTCGGTGAAGTTCGAGTACTGGATCCTGAGAATCTATTGTGAACAAAGAAATGAATGCCTTGTATCTGAGTCCCTAATGCTGTTAAGGAGGGAGATAAACCTATATTCCAAATTGGTCCAAAGGACCCAGATGCTCAAAGAATAACCCTACCACAGTGCCCTGCCCCTTAAGCTGAAATGTCTCACACAAGTAGCTTCTACCAGTTGTTTTTTGGGTTGTTGTTTTTTTTTTAAGACTATCTCAAATCAAAGGTTATTTGAAAGTTTTCCGCACTGTTGGCTGACCTTAGTAGCAATCTATATACATAGAGAGGACCATCGACAAATAAACACATGTCTGCACAGAAAGCACCTTATGGCCATTTCCATCCTTAATCTACGTCTACCTCTATCTGGGATCTTTGTTCACAGCAGATTCTGAGGATCCAGTGCTCTAATTCCACAGAAATTAGACTACGTAATCGTCACAACAGTTCCTTTGGACTCAGGATCTTATACCTCCCAGGGCCAGGATTGAACTTCAGGCAGGCTGGCTCTGAATCATGATGAATCATGGTCCTATTAACTTTGTAGGAAGTAATGAGCAGCTTATTAAGAAAATACATAACCTGATTGATTAATAGCCCACCTGTCCCCTCATATAAGATTTTCATTAGGGAACATGAGAAAAATATTTATCTGTCAATTTATGGTTTCTTGCTGACCAACACTGCAGAATTTCTTCAGTGGGTGAGATACAAACTTTCCTTCTCTTTCATTCCTTGGTCCTCCTTTTGAGTCATATGACCTAAGTCTGACAAGGTAGTTTCTTTCCTGGTTTACATCTTTGATATTTGATGACATTATTTGGTTCCTACATAACCCTTTAAGTGCCACCTGACTCCCTTTTGTAAACCCACAGAGACTTGTCTCCTGAAAGAATCAGGCACAGAAGTGTGTGACATTCACCATATGGTCTAAGACATGAAGCTACTAGTTTTCTTCTTGAAATGAATTTATTTAATTACCAACAATTGTCAATTTTATCTTGGGCATTTTCCTGGGAAGAATGCCTGGGCTTTTTTAAGATTTTTTTTATTTATTTTAGAGAGAGAGAGGAGGGGGAGGGGCAAAAGGAGAGGGAGAGAGAAAAAAAAATCCTTAAGCAGACTCCCTGCTGAGCTTGGAGCCCAACTCAGGGCTCAAAATCATGACCTTGAGGTCACAACCTGAGCCAAAGCCAAGAGTCAGATGCCCAACCAACTGAGTCACCCAGGTACCCCTGGAGAAGAGTGCTTTTTTAATAGAAATGCTAATACCTAGCCTTCATTCTTCTTGTGGTCAAAAATAGAAACTGATCTTCAGAGAGATGGTGTCTCTCCCTCCCAGCTTACATCAGCTCTGAGCAATAAAAATGGGCTTCAGAAAAGACTCATAATTTTTCTCCCCAGACACAATCTTTTATAATGCCTGTATAATGCTTGTAATTTTTCACTGAAAAATATTTGATTTAGCTCAGAACTCAAATTAAATGGAATATTGGCAACACTCATTCTTGTGCTAATTTAAAATGAGGAGTTCTACGTCCAGATTCACATAGGTTATATTTCATGGGTACAGACACAAATTGAATTCTTTTTGCTCTTAAAAAAATTAATAAAAACATGGGGGTGCCTGGGTGGCTCAGTGGATTAAAACCTCTGCCTTCGGCTCAGGTCATGATCCCAGGGTCCAGGGATCGAGCCCCACATCCATCGGGCTCTCTGCTCATCGGGGAGCCTGCTTCCCCCTCTCCCTCTGCCTGCTGCTCTACCTACTTGTGATCACTCTCTGTCAAATAAATAAATAAAATCTTTTTAAAAAAATTAATAAAAACATGAAGCGTGACATGGAGAATGTGGAAATGGTCCCAGAGAAAGGAAATTAGATAAAAGGGTGTGGATGTGACTCTAAACAAAGCTCCTTTAAAGGAATAGTTGGGCCAGTTTAGCACAGGAAAAGGAAGGGGGGAAGGAAAGCAGGAGGGATGAAATCTTGGTCTTCTTGTATTTTATCAGAGAGGTGTACTTTACTGAGCCAGACTGGGTGCATAGCTGAGTGCTTTGCAGTATTGTCTTAGTTGAGCTTCACCTGTGAAATCAGCATTGTCTTTTTGCCATTTAAGATAAGTAAAGTGAGGCTCAGAGAGGTTGAGTGATTGACTAAGTCACACAGCAAATAGGTAGCAGAGCTAAATATGAAACCCAGGGTGACAATATAGGGCATGTTCCTAACTACCGCACTAAATGTATGAAACACAAACATAAGTATTATAGAAGAGGACATAGATAAGTATTGGTTTTCCATTGTTCCTTGTTGCAATTTCAGAGGAATAGAACTAGGCTAGACAAAAAGGATTTTCTTTTTGTTTCTTCACTTTTTATTGTGAAATGTAACGTTAAGAAAGGTGCCTAAGGGGCATCTATGTGGTTCATTTGGTTAAGTGCCTGACTCTTGATCTCAGCTCAGGTCCTGGTCTCAAGGTTGGTGAGTTCAACCCCCATGTTGGCCTCCATACTGGGCATGGAATCTACTTAAAAACTAATTAATTAATTACATAAAATCTCAAAGGAATAGGAGCCAACTGAAAGAGCTTCTGATGGCCAAACTGGAACAATATGAGCTATAAAGTAAAGTTGTATTAGATTATAAACCAAAGTATTAAATAAATAATCCATGAGTCCATATATAAGTGATAAACAAATGGGAGAGAAGAGACAAATCTCCAATGTGGAAGAATTCCATATAACTTATATAGCTACTCCACCCTCTAGGAGGTAGAAAATAACTCCCTACATCTTAAATGTACAAAGAGGACAGTATGAGGGCACCTGGGTGGCTCAGTTGGTTGGGTGTCTGCCTTTGGCTCAGGTCATGGTCTCAGGGTCCTGGGATTGGGCCTCACATTGGGCTCCCTGCTTGGTGGGGAGTTTGCTTCTCCCTCTGTCTGCTGCTCCCCCTGCTCGTTCTCTCCCTTGCCCTGACAAATAAATAAAATCTAAAAAAAAAAAAAGAATAACTTTACAGTGGGACATGACCAACACTACCTCAGCCAGCTCAACATCAAGAGGGATAAGTCATGTTAATAGTATGACCCATGGCTATGATGTTATGAGAATGACAGTTTACCTCTGGAGAATTCCTCCCTAGAACCCATAGCACAGTCTAATTATGAGAAGACTATCAGGCAAGTTCTAATTGAGAGACATTCTATAAAATACCTAACCAGTGTTCCTGAGAACAGTCAAGATCATTAGAAACAAGAGAAGTGTGAGAAATTGCCATATATAAGAGGACCCTTATAGAAATGTGACACCTAAATGTAATATGGTATCCTAGATGGAATCCTGGAAAAGAAAAAGGACATAGATTAAAAAAAAAAAAAAAAAAAAACTAAGGAACTCTCTAAAGTATGGACTTCAATTAATAATAATGTATCACTATTGGTTTATGATTGTGTCAAATATGCCATCCCAGTGTAAGATATTAATAACAAGGAAAACTGAATGTGGGGTCTACTGTCTTTGAAATTTCTACATAAATCTAAAGGTATTTTAAAGTTAAAACTTTGTAAAAAAACTAATGTATTTGGAGAATTATCAAGTGAATACATGCATAACTACCACTCAGAGTGAAAACATTGCCAGCACCGATAAACTATTTGCTTTCCTTCTCAATGTTTTTTACCACCTTTCCCTCTATAGTAGTGAATTTTACAATACTACTTCCCACTTTTCTCTATAATTATATCACTATTATGCATTTCTAAATAATATAGTATAATTTTGCCCAGTTTTGAAATTTACATTTACACAAATGTAACCATGCAGTATTTATTTTTGTGTGTCTTGCTTAAGATATGTCCCTATTGTTGTGTTGCATTAACTATTACTACTCATTTTCATTGCTGTGCAATGCATTACATAATATAAATGCATCAAATTTTACTTGTAGGTTTTTTTGTTGCCGGGCATTAAGATTGCTTCTAGAGTTTTCAGTGCGGCTTATCTGAAAAGGATATTCTGATTATCAGATTTGCGAGATCTCTTGTAGATTTCTTTTCTTTTTTAAGAATATCTGCTTATGTGAGGCAAGGAGGAAGAACCTGCAGAAAACATGAGTGGGATCTTGCTCAGGGACTGGGATCTAGACTGAGAGTCCAGGAAATCCAGTGCTACTGCTCATACTTTGCCAGGAGGCAGTAGTCTGCCCAGGTGCCAAGTTCCCAAGAGGATGGGAACATTCCTTCCCAGAGATGTATGGACCAGCTCCTTCTCAATTTTATGCACCACTTTGCAACAAATGTCTATGGACCAAACAGCAGAAACCTTGACCTTAATAAAAATTCTTCATGCTTTGAAAAAACATGAATCTCTCCTGGGCACATGCCTACAAGGTGGACATACAGGAGTGAGGCAGTGAGGTCTCCCTTGCCTCCCCCCCCTACCACATCCTTCCGGAGACCTAACACTCTACATTCCCAACTCAAGTAAGACAACTTGCTAAATTTTCCAAGCTGACAAGTTCTTTATGTGCACGTGTGTGCACACACACATGGACACACACACAGAAACACAATGAAAATCTAAGTTATATCAAGGAGAGCTAGCTGTTCTTATTCAACTGGCCACTGTGACTATATTTTCCAATGAGTGTCTTTGAAGAAATGCTATTTTATTTTTTAACAGAGACACATCTTCGGCCAGCTTATTAAGTCTTGTTCTGCCTATTTTAGCGCCACTGTGTTCAGGCCACAACTTTTGGTTCTGATCAAGTAGAAGGCAGTCAAACCTAGTGATGAAGGTCCCAGGCTGATGAGTCAGAGCAGAATCCTGCCTTGAGTAGACCCCTTCTGAGCTGGATGACCGAAGTGAGTTACTGACCCTTCTGAAGCTGTTTCCTCAAATGTTAATAAATAAATAAATAAAGCCTTTCTTCACAAGTAGGTCAAATGAAGCACAATTGTACATAATGTACATAATTAAATAACAAATGTACATAGTTAACAGTTCCTAATACAAGAGGGAAAACTAATACATCATGAAGATTATTATTGATATTAAAAACACAATAACTTTGGACTCCTGGGTGGCTCAGCAATTGAACCCCCAATGCTTGGCTTTGGCTCAGGTCATGATCTTGGGGTCATGAGATTGAGCCCCATGCCAGGCTCTGCACTCAGTGCAGAGTCTGCTTCAGATTCTCTCCCTCTCCCTCTGCCTCTCTAAATAAAATAAATGAAATCTTATAAAAAATACAACAACTTATCTAGAAGTTCCTTTCCTTATTCCTGTGGTTAGACCTATTACTAAATATAGGGTTTTAGAATGCAGCTATAAAAATCTACTCTAATCTTTAGCATTTTATATTTCCTATGCTAATTTGAATTCATAGTGAAGTGAAAAATGATGCCCAGTGTCCGTGGAAAGCTTTGTGTTGTTCTCACTTCTAATTATAAGACAGACCAAATTTATATCTCTTCCCATTAGGTTTATAATTGGAGATCTGTTGGATTCTGAAAATGACATCTTTGAGCAGTCGAAAGAATGGGACTCTCATGGATCAGAAGAGCCACAGAAGGCCTTTGACCATGGCACGGAGCTGATCCCATGGTACGTGCTGTCCATCCAAGCTGATGTGCACCAGTTCCTACTGCAGGGGGCCACTGTCATCCACTATGACCAGGACACGCACCTGTCCGCCCGCTGCTTCCTTCAGCTTCAGCCTGACAACAGCACCTTGACCTGGATAAAGCCCACCACTGCCTCCCCAGCCAGTGCTAAAGCAAAACTTGGTGTGCTTAGTAACACGTCTGAGCCTGGCAAATTCCCCTTACTGGGCAATGCTGGATTAAGTGGCCTGGCGGAGGGGGTCTTGGATCTGTTTTCAGCAAAGGCTGTGTACATGGGACACCCTAGCATCGATATACACACTGTGTGTGTTCAGAACAAACTGGGTAGCATGTTTCTCTCCGAGACTGGTGTGACACTGCTCTATGGGCTCCAGACCACAGACAACAGATTATTGCACTTTGTGGCGCCCAAGCACACAGCTAAGATGCTCTTCAGCGGATTGCTAGAACTCACGAGGGCCGTGAGGAAGATGAGGAAGTTCCCAGACCAGAGACAGCAGTGGCTGCGGAAACAGTACGTCAGCCTCTATCAGGTAGGGATGCACCCTCCCCTGTCTCCTCACTCCTCACTCCCCTAACTCTTAAGATACTAATCCTAAACTGCACTGGGACCACCAAGGTTCACCCTTACACTCTCTCACTGGGCAGCTTTGACTCACTCTGTGCCTCAGTTTCTGATCTATAAAATGAGAGTGATAACAATACACATTCATAGGGTGGCTGTGGGGTCTGAGTTAATACATGTAAAACCATAATGTCGGCTGCTATATGTAAAGAGTAGTGTCTGACTCATAGTAGGTCCTGTTGTTATTTATATGAACACAACGACCGGGCATTGTACTTCTCACATCGGAAAGAAACTGGTTAATATAAGCCTTGTCACTTACTCAGTTTCCATTGAAAACATGACAGTGTAAACATTTTTATTATTAATTAGGGATTGGTTGATAACATTGGAAATCTTCACTTTGGAAACTGAAATCCTGCTTCATCCCCTGATGTGCTGTGTGACTCTTAGAGCATTAATTTACTGTGCATTGCTGCCTCACTGTAGAACTTCTGAGATTAAGAGAAACTTTCCCAAATGTAGGATCACTAACTCGTGCGCGGAGTTCTGCCTAACTAGGTTATCATATTGGCAGCAGCCCCCGAGGGAGTTTCTCACAGTCAGCTACTTGAAGTGAGTGGGTTTCTCACTACCCTAAAATGCTCAGGTGTATCAACACTCCAGCTAAGAGTGGCAGCAGGACTGGGCTGAGCAAGCTGTGGGAAGAGACACAGGCACCACCGGACTGGTGCACTTGCAGTGGACAAAGGGCAGATGGCTGGGAAGTGAGTCAAAAACCTGCCACGAGGGGACACCATTGATGGCGCTGCCAAATGAGTTGTAACTGAGTATTCAGTTTTTCTTTGTTATGCTTTTCTATCTTTTGGCAAAAACATTATCTTTTTTACTAGTGTCACTGAACAAATAGAACTATAATTTAACAATAATTTAAATTACTCAAATGACTGATTTCATGGTTCTAACATGTTTCCCACCAGCAAAGACATCCCCCCCAGGCTATTGGTAAGGGGATAGATAGATGATAGATAGATAGATAGATACATAGATACATAGATAGATACATAGATATTGCACATATGGATATGTGCAACATTTATGAGTAGAGAGCATATCCTGAATACTGATTTATTAATTGATTAATAAGCCCATAGTCCTATCTACACAGTGATACTAGGACTGCACAGCAAAAAGCCTGTTTCAGTTAACTCCTCCTAAAACAGAAACCAAAATACGAGCTTCCTGTCCATTCCACAGGGAGAGTCCAGTGTGGTCAGCTGCTTGGAAAAAAGGTCTTCAGGAGCTATTGTAAATATTAATCTTTAATTATAATCATCCCTCAGCCTTGCAGAATCATACAAATCCATGCAACCTGGACATAAACCAAAGCTCTGAGCTTAGTTACAATCATGGTCACAAACCTGACATGGTTTATCGGCTTCATTTGTTTCCCTTCCAATCTTAGAGCCTAAAGTAACTAAATTAATACCTAAGGCATACTTGGTTTCTCATTCACCCTGGCAACCTACAGTTTTTGCTAAAGGAGGCATCGGCTGAGACCAGGAATAGCAGAAGAGGTAAAATGCTCTGCTGGAGCAGAAACAGAGGAAGTGACTTGGAGCCAGCTTAGTCCTTCCTGGTTACAAACACAGCTACACTCCTGGCCCCCTCCCTCTCCCGCTACTTGGAAACAAGCCCTTACCTTGTAAAGGCAAAACAGCTCCATATACCTCTGTCACTTCTGAAAACACAGGCAATGGTCTTCCTCAAAACATTATTGTGCATGAGCCACCCAGGCAGGTGAGGCAACATATCTCAGAAACACACCCTCGGGACTTTTTTTTTTTTTTTTAATTTTTTTTAAGTGGAAAGGTTAGCAAATTGTTATTTTCCCATATGTAGACCAGCTCCCAGAGAACATCAAAAAGGTGCTGCCAGTGTGGTACCTGGCATCCTGTTAAATGTCAAATAGGCATCCTGTTAAATGCCCTCTTGGTGATTTATAATACTTCTTAGCACACTTAAGGCTCCTGAGAAGTCCTAAGGTACAAAAAAAAAAAAAAAAAAGAATTTAAATGTATCTGTGCATTTAAGAAATTTATGAACAATTGTGAGTTCTTCCAAATTTATGTTAACAGATAAAGAGTATTTCTTTATCCCCAGTTTGGGAAGGACTTATATAGAAAATAATCTTTCTGGGGCACCTGAAAGTGTCTCAGTTGGTTGAGTATCGACTCTTGGTTTCAGCTCAGGTCCTGATCTCCGGGTCATGAGATTGAGCCCCGTGTCGGGCTCCATGCTCAGCACAGAACCTCAGCTGAGTTCTCAGCTTGGCTTAAGACTCTCTCTCCCTCTCATTTTGCTCCCCCCACCACCCTTAAAATAAATAAATAAATCTTCAAAAGAATAAAAGAAAATAATCTTTCCAACATCTGAGTCTTCTTGTGTGATGAATGTATATGAAGCTGCTTTTTTTTTTTTTTTTTAATTTTATGTGTTTGAGAAAAAGCGTGAGTGGGAGGAGGCAGACGGAGAGGGAGAAGCAGGCTCACCACTAAGTAGGGAGCCCAATGCAGGGCTCAATCCCAGGACCTGAGAATATGACCTGAGCCAAAGGTAGACGCTTAACCAACTGAGCCACCCAGGAACCCCATGCTTTCTAATACAAGTATTTTAGTACTAGTAAATGTATTTGATCTAATGGAAATAGTAACAGGAGATAAAGCAAAAGACAAAAAGATACAGTAATGTTTGTAATAAACCCTAGGAATGCAGGAAAATAAAAGAAAGTAAGCCCCAGAGATTTGATGTGTGGTGTGGGACAAAGACTGGTATCATGAGCTTTGGCCTGAGGTTGCATGAGCAGAGCTAAGAACCCATAATCCTGGGTGTTTGGAAAGATCTCTGGGAATCTGAAAAGGTTCAAAGGAGGGTTCTCAGGTGAACTTTGGTTGTAAAAAACAGAAACAGATTTTGGCTGTCTTCAAGGGGAAAAAGGGATTTTATTCAAAGGATTAGATCAGTTAAACAGTCTCCAAAATATCATGTGTGAAGATAATGCAAAGAGGCCAAAGTGCATGAATACTATTTTAAGGAATCAGTTTCATGATCCTAATGTCCACGTGAACTTCTTTTATTTTCCTATATTTCCTGGCTTCATTACAAATGTCACTGTTTCTTGTCTTTTGGCTCCCTGTTCAGCAGGCAGCCGCCTCTCCCTCTGCCTGCCGTTCCTCCTGCTTGTGCTCTCGCTCGCTCTCTATCTCTGACAGATAAATAAAATCTTTTTTTTTTTAATGGAACTTTTCTAAAACTGAGAATATAGTTTCACTCACAGTAGATCTTCTCCCAAATTGAAAAGAGAAGGGACATCCTTCATGCATTCCCAACCAACGTTATTGTTTTTTACAAAATGAAAAAGAGTCAAACTATATTTCAGTTCCCAGAAAGTCTCCTTTAAAGATTAAACAAAGGCATGTGCCTTTTCCAGGCCTGAAATATTTCTATTAAAAGTAAAGCTTGACCCATGTTAGGATGTTCTGAATTTAGAAATACCCAAGCAGTAGAGGCTGATTCTTTTATATATACATGGTATGGGTCTAGTAAATTTTTTTTATTAAAGATTTCCTTTTTTTTAAAGCAGTTATAGTTGCACAATAAAATTGAGAAGAATGTACAGAGATTTTCCCATAAACCTCCTGCCCCCCATGCATAAATAAGTGGCCCCCACTTGTCAACATCACTCAGTAAAATGGCACATTTTTTACAAAAGATAAGTCTACGTGGATATATCACAGTCACCCCAAATCCACAGTTTACCTGAGGATTCATTCTTGGTGCTGTATATTGTATAGGTTTGTATAAATATATAATAACATATATTGATAATTATAATATCACATAGAATATTTTAACTACCCTAAAAATTCTCTGTCCCCTGCCTATTCATCTCTTCCTTCCACTTTACCTCACCCTACCCACCCCCTCCCCCCACCCCGGCAACCAATGACCTTTTTACTGTCTCCATAGTTCTGCTTGTTTCCGAATGTCATATGGGTGGAATCATACAATCATACTTTTCAGATTGGCTTCCTTCACTTAGTGTTATGCAGTTAAGATTCCTCCATGTCTTTTCATAACTTGATAGCTCATTTCTTTTTCTTGCTGAGTAATACTCCATTGTGTGGATGTACCACAATTTATTTATCCATTTACCTACTGAAGGACATCTTGGTTGCTTCCAAGTTTTGGTATTATGAATAAAGCTGCTGTAAATATTTCATGTTCAGGTCTCTGTGTGGACTTAAGTTTTCAAGTCTTTTGTATAACAACCAAGGAGCATGACTGCTGGATTGTATGGTAAAAGAACACTTACTCTTGTAAGGAACTGCCTCACCTCACTGCTTTCCAGAGTGGCCATTTTGCTTTCATACTAGAATGAATCCTTATTCCTGTTACCCCACATCCCTACCCAGAATGTGGTGGTGTCAGTGTTCTTGATTTTTGCCATTCTAATAGGTGTTGGAGTATCTTATTTTAATTTGCAGTTCACTGATGCTGTATGACATGAAACAGCTTCTCATATGCTTAATTTCCATCTGTATCTCTTCTTTGGTGAAGTGTCTGTTGAGATCTTTGGACTTTTTTAAATTGGGTTGTTAGTTTTCTTATTGTTGAGTTTTAAGTTTTCATTGTATATTTTGGATAACCATTCTTTATCAGATGTTTCTTTTGCAAACATTTCCTCCCCATCTGTGGCTGGTCTTCTAATTCTCTTGACAATGTTTTTTCCAGAGCAGAAGTTTTAAGTTTTAATGATGGGATCTATTAAATTTTCAAAGTTTTAGTCAAAACCCATAGATAAAATTTTTACAAAATTTCTTCCAAAATGCAATATTCGATAAGGTAGTTAAAATTTATTTATGAAATTGTGGCATGAAATGTTGATTCCACTTTGAAGTCAGTTGTAGCAGCTTGTTCACAGGGAGCATGCCCTCTATCAGGAAGGAATGATCTCCAACCTTCTTCATTCTCAGTAGCACTGTATTCAAGATTCATTTTCCAGGAAGAGAGATTCTAATTGGCTTATTTGGATCTTATGCCAACCATTGGTCAAGGTACCATGTTTCATCTTGATTGATAGACTCCAGACTGAATCCAGGGGCACCTGGGTGGCTTGGTGGGTTAAGTGTCTGCCTTCCGCTCAGGTCATGACCTCAGGGTCCTGGGTTTGAGCCCCGCATCAGGCTCCCTGCTTAGTGGGGAGCCTGCTTCTCCCTTTCCCTTTGTCCCTCGCTGCCCAGCTCATGCATACTCTCTCTCTCTCTTAAATAAATACATTTTTTTTTTAAAAAAAAGACTGTATCCTGTGGGAAAGATATATAGTAAAATTGGGGTATGGTTAGAGAAAAGAGAAATGATTAATGGGCAGGCATAAATCCCAGATATCCATCAGAGATCACCAAAAGATTTCCCACATCAAGCATCCCACTCACTCAGCATCCTGGGATCCATAACAGGATGCAGGAGGTGGGAGGTCACAATGCAAGCTTTTTTTTTTTTTTAATTTAGAACCAGGCTTTTTAATTGTGAGATTTCATTATAATTTACAATGATTATATTTTGTGTTAAGGAAACTTTATTTTTTAATTTTTTTATAAACCTATAATGTATTATGGGTATGCACAACTCAAGTCTTAAAATGAGATAGCTATTGAACATTAGGGTGAAGGAGCAAGCACGCACACACACACTCACATGCGCGCACACACACAGATCCACACAGTCTCACACGCGCACACACAGACACTTGCACATGCGTGCGCACGCACACACACATACTTTGTTTTTCAAAGAGCACTTACAACAAAGCAAAACCTATTTACAAGCACCTCTTTGGAGTTGCAGAGGAGGACTGGCCTTAAGAGCTTGCAGAAAGTAAAGACAGTAAATTATGAAAATTAATTTTAAAAGGTCCATTTTATACAATCTATGAAATATCACTCATGTTGGCTTTAATTCGCACGTGACTTTTTGTAGTTTTATTAACTGGCCTCCCTGACTTGGAGAATTGTTGGTGGTTGTTTAATGAGTAAATCTCTGCTGCTCCCCAAGGCACATGACTCCGCATTACCTGGTGAGAAGCAGCTGTCAGGAAGCATGCTGCCGCTTAGGAATCTTCTCCATGCTCACAGCAACATTGTATGCGTGGTGTTCTGAGTGGCCCGGGCTCTCTGTCCTTGGGTATCAGGCACTCTAGAGGACAGCAGCCCAACTATTTCCTTATTTATTTTACCAAGTGTGGTTGTTGACACATAATGTTACTTTAGTTCCAGGTGTGTGCCAAGTATTTAATAATATGTTCCCTCCGTGGTTATCTCCCCAGAGCCCTCTGGAGTGAATTCCAGGTATGCCACATACTCTGTATTGCAAATCAGACTGTCCCAGGCATCAAAGTAGATAAAAAACAAACAACAATAAAAAAACAAAAAACCTAGGATGAGGCAATACAAATAGAATTTTATCTTACTTAGTAGATACACACATACACATGCTCAGTCCTCCAAAGCCCTAATTTGCAAGTGCGTCTTCCTGATATTCCTACAGTGGCCATTCTGGAATGTAACCTCTGAAACTGGGAAGGGAAGTTTGTTGTCATCCCACTTGCCCGTGGCCCCCCGGAAAGCACATCCCTGGAACTCAGCAGGATGTGACCAGGACAACAGGATGTGATGAGACTCCCTACAGAGAGTCCTGACAGCTAGGACAGAGCCACTTGGGTGGCCAGACCTCTAGTCCGCCCTAACTGCCTGTGCTCCTCCACCTCTGGGGATTTACTAGAAGCCATTCATCTGTGGACCTCCGCACTGATTGCTGTCTCCTCATGTGTTCAGAATGTGGTTTTTTTACAGGAGGACGGACGGTATGAAGGCCCAACTTTGGCTCACGCTGTGGAGCTGTTCGGTGGCCGGCGATGGAGTACACGCAATCCCAGCCCTGGGACATCTGCGAAGAGTGCTGAGAAGCCCAGTGTGCAGAGGAACAACACACTGGGCATAAGCACCACCAAGAAAAAGAAGAAAATCCTTATACGGGTAGAGTGTTATTTATGGCGCCTCAGACCCAATCATCCAGCACTGTCCTATGGTCGACAACACCAGAAACTACCTTAGCGCATTTGGGGTGCAGACAGAATGAAACAAACGAAATGCAAGTGCTTACCAGGCACCTCCTGGTGCCAGGCCTAGTGTCAGGAATTGTGTCAACACCCAAAAACGTCAGGGGCTACCAAGAGTGAGCACTCAGTAGGAGTCACGGTGAAGCCATCTACAGAGTGCTGTGGGTGGAGACATAAAGAAGATCCAGGGCCAGGACACAGGCAGGAGAGGCTTCCCAGGGAAGCTGACAGATGGGTCTTGAAGGATCAGAGCGACAATGCCGAGGGCAGGGTTGGCAGGGAGGATTTCTGGCAGAGGAGGCAGGAGGGAGGCACGAAAGACTGGGCTTGTTCAGGGAAGCACACACAGTTCTGGGTTCGTGGTCCACGCTGGAGTAGAGGCTCTGTCGGGGGAAGCAAAGGCTGAAAAGACCAGGGATCCCATTGGGAAGGTCTTCGAGGGCCAAACTGCTCAATGTAGAACACAACTTAAAATATAGTATCAAGAGAACCAAACGAAATGTCCACAATTGAAAGATCAAGGAAAGGTGAGGTATACATACAATGGAATAGCATTCAGTCAGCCTTGCAAAAAGAAGGAAATCCTGGGTGAACCTTGAGGTCATTACCCTAAGTGCAATGAGCCAGTCACGAAAGGACAAATGCTGCATGATTCCACTTAGATGTGGTACCTAGAGTGGTTAAACTCTGAGAAACAGAAAGTAGGATGGTGGGTGCCAGGGGCTGGGGGACTGGCCAAGGGGAATCCGTTTTTCATTGCGTCCAGAGCTTCAGTTTTATAAGAAGAAAGCATTCTAGAGACCTGTTGCACAACAAGGTACATAGAGTTAGCATTACCCTACTGTACACTTAAAAATGGTTGAAGTGGTGGACTTTATGGTTTTTACCATGGCAGAAAATATTTGGTTAGTTACCACTATACATTCTATAATACATTATATAGAGATTATCACTATAACACGGTAAGGTAGTTTCTCCATGGTTATCTAGAAAAAGTCCCACACTTTGCATATGGGAGGCCATTGATGTCTAAGCCAACCTTTGTTGGCTTCATAATTTGGTCTCTATGCAGAGATGCCAGAGGTTGTGTGTCTGCTTTTATCAGCCCCCTCCCCGGAAAATGCTGCTGTATCCAGAAAAACAAGTGCGCCCGTGTAACATGAGATTCCTGGGTCAGCCCTCACAGGGGTCTGTACTGATTTGGGGTGGGGGCATGTAGAAGGTGGGGCAGTCAGAAAATAGGGACTTGCCTGAGCCGCAGCAGTGCCCAGAGGGAGAGAAACCCAGGATGAAGACTGTTGGCACGTGTGTGTTCCCAGGGTGAGAGTGGAGAGGCAGCTGATGACGAGATGGCCACGCGGAAGGCCAAAATGCAGAGGGAGAGTCGCAGTCGGAGTGGTTCAGACCCTCAAGACGTGAATGAGCAAGAAGAATCCGGTAAAGCCCCATACTGACATCTAAGATTTTTTTTTAATTATTATTTTATAGGGAAAATATGCTTTTGGTTTTCCATTATGATTTAAGTACTGTGGACATTCTTTTTTTTTTTTTTAAGATTTTATTTATTTATTTGACAGAGATCACAAGTAGGCAGAGAGGCAGACAGAGAGAGTGAGAGGGAAGCAGGCTCCCCACTGAGCAGAGAGCCTGATGCGGGACTCGATCCCAGGACCCTGAGATCATGACCTGAGCCGAAGGCAGTGGCTTAACCCACTGAGCCACCCAGGCACCCCTACAGTGGACATTCTTAACAAAACTGTCTTGTTAAATACAGTTATCTTTGCAGTTAACTAGGAAGTGGAACCTAAGAGGTACTTCTGGAAGCTCAGTGTGCTTGGAAGAAAATTCTCACTAATTAACTTGGCCTCATGGACAGAGGATATGAGATATACAAAATACAATGTGGTGGATGAGACAAGACCAGACCAGTGATTCTCAACCATGGCAAGATGATTTTTTTTGAAATATCTGGATGCCTTGGCAGCACCCCAGCCCCAACCAAGTCCAACACTTTCTGGCTGGGACCTGAACATCTCTGTATTTTTAAGCCCCAAATGATTCTGATGTGCAGCTAAGGTTGAGAACCCACCACATGAGTCCACTCATCAGAATATTTTGATACTTCTTGCATAGAAATTGCCGGCTAGGTGGATTTGCTCAGACATTCAGAAGCAGCTTTGATGTTTCTTTGATTTCTAGGGAAAGGATAACCTGGCGTCATTGTCTGGTTTCTCTGTTTCTCACAGAGGCAAATGCCGTCATGAGCCCTCCTAACACTCTGCCTTCCAGAAGAGCCCACTCCTTGACCACGGCTGGGTCCCCCAACTTGTCTGCTGGAATATCATCTCCCATCAGGCCAGTGTCTTCCCCTGTGCTGTCTTCTTCAAACAAGAGCCTGTCCAGGTGGGGCCTTAACATGATAAAACACAAGGACCCTTCACATCATTCAAGTTATGTAGAAGGGCATCATTTTTTAGTGCTCTGTGGAAAGACTGTCTCTAATTTTGACTTAACAATTAAATTGAAAACTGAAAAACCCCCAATTTTTAAAAGCTTCTAATTTTCCTGATTTTACACTCCTATCTTCTTGCATTACTCTGCTTGCTATTACTATATTACTATATATTACTAGTAGTAGTAGCAGTACTACTACTACTATTACTACTATATTACTACTACTATTACTATATTACTATCACTATATTACTATACTTACTATTACTAATTACTATATACTATTGTGATTACTATTACTAATTACTATTACTATATTACTAATTACTATTACTAATAAATATTACCAATTACTAATTACTATTACTAATACTTACTATTACTATATGTATATATATACTATATACATACTATTACTATATGCTACTTACTATATATATATATACTTACTACTTACTATACTTACTTACTATATACTTACTATATGCTAATTACTATATGCTATTACTATATGCTAATCGTATGACAGACCAACCCTTCAAAGGTCAGGAGTGCTAACACAACCCAAACTTTGATTTTCTAAAGTTGCCTTGTCAAATAGAGTAGCCGCTGGCCATGGGGGAAAAAGAAAGATGTCTATTTAAATTCGATTTTGAATCCATTAAAACTAAATAAAATTTAAAATTCAGTTCCTCAGTCACACTATGCACATTAAAAGTGTTCTATGCTACAAGTGGCTGGTGGTACTGGAATGCAGTGAGACAGAGAACATTTCTATCATTGCAAAAAATTGTTGGCTATCATTGCTCTGAGGAATAAAGTAAGTTTTAACGTAAGCTACCTTATCCTTTGCTGTTAGATAAAATATATTTAATACTCTTCTCTTATGTAAGACAAGATACACATGTCTGGAGAAACGAATGTATTAGAGCAAGTTGGGTATGTTAAGGTGTAATTCTAAAGCTGGTATTATAGTAAATTATTTTATAAGGTTCATGTGAAGTACAAATTTGAAACAACATCTAGATGAAATAATATTTCAGGTGAAATATTATTAGAAAATAATAATATGAAATAATATTAGGAAAGCATAACAAAGGAATTAGAATGCCATACCATTTCCCTCAACCCCCCAAACAGTTTAAGAAATGCAGAGGTTCCAGACAGAACCAAGATAAAACAGGCACTCTTTATCAAACAGAGGAGGAGTAGGAGGAAATGGGTCTGTGCAGACACTGGCTTTGGAAATGTTAATAACACACTTGCACACACACACACACACACACACACACAATTTCTCTCTCTCTCTCTCTCTCTCTCTCGCTCTCTCTCTCTTTCTCTCTCTCAAGGAAGTTTGCTACTGATAAGAACCCACAGTAAATCATCTTTTAAAGGGAAACTTTCTTTCACAATGTGAATAATGAACATAAGTTATGCTTTATACATTCAGATTTCTGCACTTTGTGAAGCTGGGTCAAAAGTACATGGGAATTCTTTGTACCACTCTCGTAACTTTTCTGCAAGTTTAGGTTTGTAACAAAATGAAAAGCTACATAGAATCAGAATTCTTTATATTTCAGCCTCTACAGTATGCTGGGTAAATAAAGTAGCCAAAGAACTTGGATGAAGTGGCTTTTCCTTTATTTCGATCCCTTACGAGCAGGAATGGGAGGAATGGGAAGGACAGAGTAAGGGAGGGAAATCTTTTCAAAGAGTTGCAACTAACATGCCAGAGACAAGATCATCAGCCCTTCCAACAGGACAGGGGTCAGTGCCCACCAGGTAAACCGAAAAGATAAGGCAAGGAAAGAAAAATTAGCCCAAATGCTGTTCAGGGAGAAAGCGAGGCTGAGCCCTGGAAGGGGAGAGAGTGGACAGAGTTTCCTAAAGTCTAAAAGAGAAGGGCTCCTGCTGACAGTGGCTGACACAGAACAAGAAGGGAAGAAGACAGGGAACATAACTGCTTAATGCAAATAACCTACTTTATCAGACCTTTTCCTCTTCCTGAACCTCCAACCTCTGTTTCTAACAACACTTTGGGGATCAACACGCTTGCCTACAAACAATGACAAATCCATCTTTTGTAATACTTGTAGAGAGTGCTTTCAGATGTCAACACAAAATAATTTTCCTTGAATAAACACTATTAGCAAGATTTCGGATAAACTGGCTGTTCATTATAGTATTCCGTATATTTTCTTACATATTTCAAATATTTTGAAAGTAAAAAAAGATAAAGCACAAGAAAACAAAAATAAGCAAGAAAAAAAAAGATCCTGGTTATTAATTTGACCAAAAACCAATCAAAACATTTCTTATATTATCCTATAAGGAACCAGTATAGAAAAGAAAAGTGTTATGAAACAGCTAGACTGAGCTTTTGACCGAGTGGACTGATATTTTTATATTGAATATACAGCCTTGGCAGGTGCAGATATATTCTAGGCAGAATTGGCTTTTTTCCATTCTTAATATTTTTGTGACTCACATTTTCCGTTAGTATTAAAAGTCCTTCCTTGTTTTCATCTAATAACTGGTTAAGAAAGGAAAAAGAGAAGACATTGATATGTTCAGGACTTTGCTCTTAAACGTAATTCAGACTATGGGAAAGAACGTGCAAATTTTTCCATAGGTTATGCTTTTGAAAAAGCATAGGCAATTTTGAAAAAATGCCTTTTCTTCAGAAACGTTGCATTTAAGTTCTTTGGTCCCACTAACCTGTGATTTCAAAGAACTGTTTTGATTAGTGGGAGGATATTAACCTTAGCCTTGTGGCCTTATTACATAGGCTATAAACATAAAGTGGTTTCACTGTATCATATGTCCTATTTACTCTGACACCGTATAGATTAATTTTGAGAGAAATGAAAACAGAGTCCGGAAAAGAGCCTCCGGTTTAAATGACTTGCAGTCCACTTTTTGCCTCGCGTTGCCCTTCGGAGGGCGTCTATTGGGGCGGGAGGATACTGCAGCCCTGGTGTGCCTGTTAAGTTCCCGTCTTTGTTGCAGTGCTTGGAGCAGCAGCAGCTGGCACGGGAGGATCAAAGGAGGAATGAAGGGTTTTCAGAGCTTCATGGTTTCCGACAGTAACATGAGTTTCGTTGAATTTGTTGAGCTGTTCAAATCATTCAGGTAGGGCAGGCTTCCTTCTTATGCTCTCTCAGCCCCACGTTTCCATGACAATACTCAATGTGTTTTCCACGCCCCACCCAGCGTGAGGAGCCGTAAGGACCTAAAGGATCTCTTTGACATCTACGCCGTGCCCTGCAGCCGAGCCGGCTCCGAGTCAGCCCCTCTCTACACCAACCTAACCATCGATGAAAACACCAGTGATCTTCAGCCTGACCTAGGTTTGTGCAACCCCGTGCCATTTCCCGTGGAGACCTTTCTATCTTAAAACGAAGGTTAGAGATCCCGTCACACAGACCTTCATCCTGTCCCACGGGATGTGCTGCTACCTGAAGTGTGGAGGAACACTTTTAGGATTCCTTCAGGTTGCCTAGAGGATGGGTACCGTTGGCATTTTAGGCAAGGAAATTCATCATTGTGTGAGTCTGTCTAGGCATTCTGGAATATTTAATGCACAGAGCCTTCCAGTCCTGATAGTCAGAAACCCTCTCCCATCCACGTCCAATGTGCAGTAGGTATGTGGTGCATCACCTAGGCGTCCCTGCCGGTGGGCTGATGGGTACTCATCAGAGTGGGAGTTGCTTGCCCTTTGACAAGGAGACCTTTAGTGAGCTTCTCCTGCTCAACATTCAGGACACTTTTCCGAGTGTAAACTGGAATGTGCCTCCTGTGCCCCACTCACCACCACCACTACGATCACCACCGCTCATACACTGTAAGCCTGTTAGTTTTCTATTCTGTTCTCTTGGGAGACAAGAAGCACAAAGGGGCAAAAACAAACTGTCCTCTTTCATACAGTTGCTCTTTTATTACTCAAAAACCTCCATTGTCCTCAACTTAGACTATTAACCTTTTCAACTCTAGTCACAGAATGTGGGCAACTGTGGATTAGTCAAGTAGTTACGCTCGTTAAAAAATTAATAAGCATCTTTTTAGAGAAGTTTGAGGTTTACAGAAAAATGATTGGAAGGTATAGAATTCCCATACATGGTTCACTCCTGAACAAGGCAAGTGTTACGGGTGCCAGTGCTCCTCCAGACAGTCAGAAATCCACATGTTAACGTTTGACTTCCCCGAACTTAGCTACTAATAGCCTGGTCTTGATCAGAAAAACCTTACTGATAACATAACGAGAAGTTGATTAATCCATATTTTGTATATATATGTGTGTGTGTATACTATATTCTTATAGTTAAATAAGCTAGAGAAAAGTAATTCTTATGAATAAAATCATAGGGAGGATAAAATCCATTTACAGTATTATACTACATTTATTGAAAAGATCTGCATACAAGTGGACCCTCACCGTTCAAACCTGTGTTGTTCAAGGGTCCACCGTACCCTCCCCCCACACACATATAACGTTTTTCCTATTATTAATATCTTGCATTATTAGCATGCTATATTTGTGACAGTTTAGCTAATACCAATTTATTTTTATTAGCTGAAGCCCATAGTTTAGTGTTCACTGTGTTGTACAAGCTGTGGGTTTTGACAAAAGTATAATGACCCATATCTACCATTATAGTGTCATACAAAATAGTTCTGATGTCTTAAAAAAATCCCCTGTTCTCCACCTGGTCTTTCTTCCCACCTTCCCTCTGAACCCCTTTTTACTATCCCCCTAGTTTTGTCTCTTCCAGAATGTCATATCATTGGAATCACACAGTTTGTATGTAGTGTTTTCACATTGGCTTCTTTCTCTAAGGAATATGTATTTAAGGTTCCCCTATGTTTTTTTCATGGCTCAATAGTTCATTCTTTTTATCACTGAATAATACTCTGTCACATGGATATACCACCAGGTGTTTATCCGTCCACCTTTTGAAGAATATCTTGGCAGCTTCCAAGTGTTAGAAGTTATGAATAAAGACACTATAAACATTTGTGGGCAAGTTTTGTGTGGACATAATCTTTCAACTCTTTTGGGTAAACTCTTTTGGGTAAACACCTGGGAAGGCTGGATCGTATGGGCAAGCCTATCTTTAGCCCTGTAAGAAACTTCCAACTTCTCTTCCAAAGTGGCAAGAATTAAAAAGGCCATACCAAGGTTGGTGCCAATGTGGGACACCTGGAGCGTGGCTGGTGGAAAGGTAAAATGGTACAGCCACTTTGGAAGAGGTTTGTCAGTTTCTTTTTTTTTTTTAATTTTTTATTTTTTATAAACATATATTTAATACAGGGGTGCCTGGGTGTCTCAGTCAGTTAAGCAGCTGCCTTCAGCTTGGGTCATGATCTCAGGGTCCTGGGATCCAGCCCCGCATCGGGCTCCCTGCTCAGCGGGAAGTCTGCTTCTCCCTCTCCCTCTGCCGGCTGCTCTGCCTACTTGTACTCTCTATCTGTCAAATAAATAAATAAAATCTTAAAAAAATTAAAACAAAACAATACACTCTTGGGCGCCTGGGTGGCTCAGTGGGTTAAAGCCTCTGCCTTCAGCTCAGGTCATGATCCCAGGGTCCTGGGATCAAGCCCCACATCGAGCTCTCTGCTCAGCGGGGAGCCTGCTTCCTCCTCTCTCTCTGCCTGCTTGTGATGTATCTCTGTCAAGTAAATAAATAAAGTCTTTAAAAAAAAATACACTCTTACCATCCAATCCAGCAATTATATTCCCTGATAGTTATCCAAATAAGCTGAAAACTTATTTTCACACTGAAACCTGCACACCAGTGTTTATAATTACACTTGTGAAGTACAAAACAACTATAGTTTTAAGGGTTCATCTTCACTATCTGTAAAAGTAAAAATGTAGTTATTCTCAAAAATCAAAGTTCAAACTCAGCCTAAAGTCCCCAACTGAATGTGGAGTTAGTTCTCCTTTCATACCCTGAGCTCATGGGCTTTCAAGATCACTGACCTCGTTCTCTCTTGGTTTCTTTAATTTATTCTTGGATTCATTTTTTTTATTCCCTCGACTACGTGAAGCCAGGAATGAACACTGAGTGTGATGGCTTGTGTAGACAGATGCGTGAAGAGACTAATTTCACAACACCATTATCTCCAAAGTGAACTTTGTGAAAGATTCTGGCTAGCTTGCGCATATTCTGTGGGTGCTTCTGTTTCAGATTTACTGACCAGAAATGTCTCGGACTTGGGGTTGTTCATTAAGAGTAAGCAGCAGCTGTCAGACAACCAGAGGCAGATATCTGATGCCATTGCTGCTGCGAGTATCGTGACTAATGGCACTGGGGTTGAGAGCACGTCTCTGGGCATCTTTGGGGTCGGCATACTCCAGCTCAATGACTTCCTTGTCAACTGCCAGGGAGAGCACTGCACTTACGATGAAATCCTCAGTATCATTCAGGTATGTACCATTTTGTACACACATGTGTGTAAAGCCTCTGACTGTTCTAATTATTTTCTGCTAAACATACTGTTTCTGTACTTCTTTCCAGAACCGTTAAGTCTGGGGCAGAAACAGAAGGGTTTCATTAAATGCCAAGTATATGTGTTCTTACTTGACATACAGTTAACATAGATCGCAAGCCTTCTCTTGGTGACTGCTATAAGGAATCAGTATATGGTTCCTTCTTGTTGTCCTAGCACATAATAAAATTAGTCGTCTAGGTTTTCAACCTCTTTGATCATTTAGCAAATATTTATTAGCTCCTTCTATGGGCCCAGCTCTGTTCCAGGATGTGGGATATAGTAGTAACTAAGATCACGTTCTGGCCTTCACCCAGTGGGTGAGGCAGACAATAAACAAAGAGAGAATGTAATTTCAGGTGTTGATGGATTCTGAAACACTCAAGCAGAGTCAGGGGATGCAGTGAGGCTTGAGGCTGCAAGGAGTAAGCACAGGCCACCCTGAGGAGGTGACAGTGGGGCTGAGCCCTGAATCAAGAAGCCGTGTGAAGGTCTGAGGAAAGAGCATTCCAGACAGGGAGTAGCGAACTCAAAAACAGAGATGGGAGCGAGACAACAAAATGGCTGGTGGAATAGGAGCCCTGTGAGCCAGACACACAACAGTAGACATGATTCCAGACAGATGGGCAGGGGCCAAGTCATCTGGGCATTTTAGGCCACGGTAAGAACTTTGACTTCAGTCCATGTGACATGGGAAGCTACTGGAAATTTTTGAGCAGGGGAGTAACCAGATTTGATTTATGTATTCAAGAGGTCCCGCTGGCCCCATTGGAAAGTAAGCTGTGCTGGGAATGAGGTGGAAGCTGAGAGACCGGGTAGGAAGCCGTCCCAGTAGCCAGGCAAGAGATGATGATGGCTTCCTCAGGAGGGTGGCAGGAGACGGGCTGGGACCTCATTCGGGCCATATACAGCGGGCTGGGTCTGGAGTTCCAACCTCCCTTGTCAGCCGATTGGGAATGAGTGGATTCTCTGCCCAGCAGCTGATCACGGAAAATGCTAACGATGTAAGATTATGATCCCATGGTCCAGTGCTCACTCTACTACTACTACTACTATTGTGTTGGGAGCACTGTACCGAGTGCTCTCTGTGACTGGTCTCATTTCGTCTCTCCCCAGCTCTGTGGTAGCTGCTTATCCCCATGTTCACCTGGAACATGCTGACAACCATCTGTTCTCATATGAATCAGCCTTCGACTTTTCCCTTGCTCTCCCTTTTTCTCTTAAATAAATACGCTTCGTATAATAAACGCACATATAATAAATGTTTTCTTTGGGACTAAAATACTGCCTCTTACCACTGCATAACAAAATTAGTTCAAATATTTGGGTTAGATGTTTCCTGATGAAAACAGAACAGCTTTAAAAAATGATGTGGTGGTTTTTTCCCCTTAGTTTCCTTTACCTAAATATCACTCTCTTTGTGTCCCTTGCAGAAGTTCGAGCCTAGCGTTAGTATGTGTCATCAGGGCCTACTGTCATTTGAGGGATTTGCAAGGTAACCTTTAAAATCTCTTTTGCCCATCATTTGAGAGTATCTGTTTTCCTCATGCAGACCTAAGAAAATGTATTTCCTCTAGGTTTCTGATGGATAAAGATAATTTTGCCTCCAAAAATGACGAGTCACAGGAAGACATTAAAGACTTGCAGCTGCCCCTGTCCTACTATTACATTGAATCTTCACACAATACCTACCTCACAGGCCACCAGCTCAAAGGAGAGTCCTCAGTGGAACTCTACAGTCAGGTACAGAATTGCACGTGGCATATGATTTCCACTAAACCTTATTGATATAACCCCCAAAGTCACAAAACCCTGACCCCGACTCCTTTGAAGAACTTACAAGCTTTTATGTGGGGAATGTGAGGAAACATGATGTATGGGAAAACTGCCTATACATACAGTTGTTTTCTTTACTTCTTTTTGTTTTCTTTTTCCCTCCTATCTATACTTAACCCTTATACAAGGAAAAAAAAAAAGTATTTGTTTGAGACTCATAGCTTTTAAATCCTACTTAGTCTGACCTACTCCTACTAAAATTAGATTTTCCCATGGGAAAATTAATCGTTTCACTAAATGGTAAATAAATCAATGTATTATAATGGGAAAGCATAATAGAAAATTCAACAGAATTTCTAGGAAGTTAATCCCAAAGTACTGTTTATTTTCATTTACAATTTGTTAGACAATCAATCCATCCCTGTCTACGGTAACCAACTTCAGGAATGAAAATCTACAAAGACTGTAGGCACTGAATGCAAACATTCTTGGAAACTCATAAGGGTCTCTGGACTAGAAAAAGCACATCCTTTTGACCTTCACACCACGTCTCAGTGATCTGCATGTCAGTTGCCTCTTTATATCTTTTGCAGTTTTCTCATCTGTGCTGCCTATTTTCTGACCTCTTACAAGAAGGGTTCATCGGGAAGAAAAGTGAGGCTAGGCCCGGGAATATAAATGTGTGGTTGTGAGGGGTAGGGCAGGGAGGGTGTTCAAGTGTGAGAATTATCATCATTTACACAAACCCAGCAGAGTTGAGATTCCTTTGTTCTCCACATCAGTCCAGATATTCTGTAAGCCTGGGTCAGACTTCTGTCCCAAAGCTTATCTAGTATGGAATTTATATTTTAAACGCTAAATTCTAAAAGACTTTTATTATGAAATGAAGAGGTGTCCTTAGAGTCGTGATTTTCAAAATAGAAGTTCTATCAGGAGACCTCAGCCAGGGAAATTGAGAGGAACAAACAAGGGTAGGGGGGTCCCCATCCCCACTGTAGCTAAAGGCCTATTCTTCTTATGTGCTTTGCACATGACCCTCCATTTGCACAGAGAATTCCAAGGTCAAAATGGAGTTTGAAATCCATTGTTCTAGTTCTAGGAGAAAGACGTGAACCATGTGTGTGTGCGCACGCGCATGCATACATGCAGTGTGTCTGTGGATTTCTCCCAGGAAAATGTGCAGGGGCCAATGTCCTAGCTTTAATTCCTACCTCACTTCCCTATTTGACCTCTAAGAGGTGTTTTTTTAACCCTTTAGCATTACACCCCAAATAGAGATCATCACAGCCTTTAAGGAGGCCCAAGAACCCCTCAAATAGACCCACAGACGTGGTTAAACCCAGTGTGAAGATCCCGTGTAGTTTATTTCTTACCACCCTCTGCCCTCCCTCGGCCCTCCCAGTTACTTCCTCACCATCCTCCACCGGAGGACCAGGAAGAAGGAAAAGCCCTGTTCTCACCTGGAATTTCCAGCCGCGGTTTTCTTCTTCTAGCCCTGTGTGGAGGTCTTAATGTCTTACAGACTTCGGAAAGACCTTTGCCTTTGCATGCTGAAAAACCATCTCCTGAGCTGCCAGTCAGCGAGCATTCCCCCAGTGTGGTCACCATTTGACACAAATCCTCAGCCCACAGCAACATACCTCTACATACTGTAGCTGCCGGAAGAAGCTCTTAGCCTTGGGAATTTAGGCCCCAGAATCGGTTTGATCTGAGCGATAGGTCACCTGGGAAGACTAGGGTCTACATGCTGTGCAATGGGAAGAATCTAGCAAGGACCTCATTTTAAAAAGTTAAAATAAGAGGGGTTCTGCTGAGTTTCATTGCAACAACTCTAGAGGCCACTCGCCCACAGTACTGGATTGCTGTCACCTGCGAATATTATATGGAGTTTTAAATCCGTGAGTTGGCGTGTTCCCACATGCTTTACTCTTCCAATACATGGAAATCTCTTAAGATAGTTCACAAAGAAGGGCGCCTGAGTGGCTCAGTCGGTTAAACATCTGCCATCGGGTCATGACCTCAGGGTCTTGGGATCGAGTCCCGCATCAGGCTCCTTGGTCAGCAGGGAGCTTGCTTCTCCCTCTCCCTCTGCCTGCTGCTTCACTGCTTACGCACTCTCCCTCTGTCAAATAAATAAATAAAATATTTTTAAAAAATAAATAAAAGCCTTTTTAAAAATAAAAAAAATTTCAAAAGATAGTTTACAAAGACAGTCTATGGAGGAAGAGGTTGCTGCCCACAAATATTACGGAGCTGCACCCTGAGCACGTGTGTCGGGATCTTTGCTGCCAGCTCCCCATCAAGGGGAGCAAATGGGTATCATCTCACCTAATTCAGCAGTAGTGCTTCCCAGAGCACTTTCCTGAAGAGGTTGTGAGATAGGGGGTACGTGTGTTGTGACTGATCACTGATGACTGCTGTGGGTATGGGAGAGTGGAATTTATGGGTTATTTGCCTCTGTTCTAGGATTAGACAGCAAGGTAAATCCTTGATGACTGCTTGCTTCTACTCTTCTGCCATGCTCTATGTTCACAGGAAAGGCATTAGCCAGTGGCAGAATTTGGGTCTAAATTGGAAGAGATTTATTCTGATTGGATTCATACAAATGTTTAGCCAGTTCATTAAGGAATCGGTAGCCTCGTTTGCTTTGGTCTGCAACCTCAGCCCCTTCACCTTCACTCACATTTGCCCAGGTAGAGCACTAGCCTTGCTCTCTCATTTCAGGATGTACCCTGTGCATGTCCCTTGAGGGACCAAAGTTGCTGGGAAAATAGTCATATGGATTTGCTATCAAATTTTACCTTCCAGGGACACCTAGGTGGCTCAGTCAGTTAAGTGCCTGCCTTTGGCTCAGGCCGTGATCCCAGAGTTGTGAGATCAAGTCCCATATCTGGTTTCCTGCTCAGTGGGGAGTCAGCTTCTCCCTGGGTCTGCTCTGCTTGCCACTCCCCCTGCTTGTGTGGACTCTCTCTCTCTCCCCCTCTTTTTGACAAATAAGTAAAATCTTAAAAAGAGAATACTGTTGTGCTGAAAATAAATAAATTTAATTTTTAAAAAAAATCTTAAAAAGAAAGAAAAAAGTTTATCTTCCAATAGTATTCAGCTCTGGTAAATACTCTTTCCACTATAATCTGTTCTCTCCCCTAATTCATTGTGGCCTTTGGCCAAAATGCATGATTTATTTTAGATCTTATGCCCTTCTGCTTTAGCCCTGAATGTGGACACTGATATAGAGAAGCATGTGTTGAGTTTAATTGGAGGCTCTGTGTCCATTTGCTTATCTGGAGTGAATCCATGCATTGGTCACACAGGTCCTCCTACAAGGCTGCAGGAGTGTAGAGTTGGACTGCTGGGATGGAGATGATGGGATGCCCATCATCTACCACGGGCACACGCTGACAACCAAGATCCCCTTCAAGGTAATGCTTCATAACGTTCCTTAAATCAGATCACAGAGTCATTATCTTCATTAGTCCTTTACATGACTGACTCTTCCAAACTATACCTTAGGTTGGGGGTTCTTATTCCTGACCCAAGTCAATAGACTTCCCAAAATTGCGTGGGATGTGCACATGTTCATTTTTCTCAGAGTTGATCTAGAACTCTCCTTAGCGTCTCATTCACCAGTTTAATAACCATTACCTTAAATGAGTTACCTTATAATAATAATGTTGCAATTTTTACATCATAAGATGGTCTATAAAAGGCAGGGGCTTTTTTCCTGCTACAGGTGTCCCGCTGACAAAGACCAACATCATGTGTTAGGAGATGATTAAATAATCAATACTGTAAAGTAATGAGAAGTGGTTCCACTAGGGGAGGTCAGTCACCCAGAAAAACTAGTTGCATTGGATTATTGTTTCAAATTCTAAATAGTTCATTAGTTCATTGTATGGTTACTATCCTCATCCAGAGTGGTTTGGGCTGTATAAAATCATTTTTCTCTGAAATGTGGCTGGGCTGGAATGGAATACTGTTATTTCTGTGTTATTTGCAGACAGAATAGCTAAAATGCATTTTCTCTTTAGCTCATTTTCCTATTCATCTCTCTTTTTTTTAATTGTGTTATGTTAGTCACCATACAATACATCATTAGTTTTTGATGTAGTGTTTCATGATTTATTGTTTATGTATAACACCCAGTGCTCCATGCAATATGTGCCCTCCTTAATACCCATGACCAGGCTCACCCATCCTGCCACCCCCCTCCCTTCTAAAACACTCAGTTTGTTTCTCAGAGTCCACAGTCTCTGGTTCATCTCCCCCTCTAATTTCCCCCCTTCACTTTTCCTTTCCTATTCATGTCTCTTAAAACTTACGTACTCTAGGGGCACCTGGGTGGCTCAGTTAAAGCCTCTGCCTTTGGCTCAGATCATGATCTCAGGGTCCTAGGATTATGCCCCGCATCAGGTTCTCTGCCCAGCAGGGAGCCTGCTTCCTCCTCTCTCTCTGCCTGCCTCTCTGCCTACTTGTGATCTCTGTCTGTCAAATAAATAAACTAAAATAACAAAAACCTTCTGTACTCTATATTGAGAGAAGGAGGATTTGAGAACTATGTTTACTTGCACACATAAACATAAACATCTAACCCCAAGTAGATTGGTTATAAACTCTTTGAAAGTAGGAAAGTACCTTAAGTCTCATTATTTTTTATGCTGTAGCAAACACAGCGCCTTTTACCTAAAATGTAATCAAAACACATACTGATCTGTTAAATTTGGCACGCTAATAGCTCTTCCTTATAAAGTATGTGAACAAAACTCAATATGAGCCGTTTAATGTGTTTATAGAAAACAGCCTATCATCGTGCTTAATTTGAAAATATGTTTGAAAAGATAAAAACCATTTTGGCCAGAATCTTCTGCATACAACAATTTAGGTGGTTTCTGTGGCTATAAGTACTTCTTCTGACACCCCGGACAGACATCTGGACTCTAATGGGCTGTTCTGGCTCTCGCAGGAGGTGGTTGAAGCCATTGACCGCAGTGCCTTCATCAACTCTGACCTGCCCATCATCATATCAATTGAGAACCACTGCTCCTTGCCTCAGCAACGAAAAATGGCAGAAATTTTCAAGGTAAGGTATTAGCTAGCAGTTAGGATGGCATCTTTGCCTTTGTCTTGTCACTGTTGCTTTTATATGGAGCCACCAAGGGCCACATCACAGCTGGACCTCAGCCACAAAGTTCGTACAGTCAGAGTCCCTCAGACCTAAGAGGGTGCCGTGGGAGCTTGGGGTCCCTCCTGAATGGTTCACCTTTGCAGCTGACCTGATGAAGCTTTGTTCTGTGGTCTCCTGACCATTTCCAGAAAGCCTTAGGAGATAAGGAGAGACCGACTCTCCAATGCTTCTGGTACCACAAATCAGGGATGCTAGGATGGCACCTGTCAGTTGTATGTGGAAAAGATGAAAATACCTCAGGGCAAATAAGTCAAATTTTCTTGTGGCGGACACTACAGATATGGGGATCCAAGTTGGCAAAGAGCTTAGACTGGCCAGAACAGCTGCTATGTTACACTTGGCCCTTCCTTATACAGGTGAGCTATAATGCAGACAGATTCAGGGTCAAATATTCCATTATATTTTTCCCTTCCTCCACTGACTGACGCACTTATGGAAATATGGCTCTCAGGGGGAGGCAAGGGCTTGGCCAAAGGAAAATGTCCCCAAATACTTATGCAAACAAAACTAATCAGTCTTTCATATTGCCTTTCTTTTGCCATCAGTTAGAATAATGGTCTCAACTTTTTTGATTGTGTGCTCCATCAGTAAAATACCATAGTATGTATTCCTATTGGATGTTTATTGTCTTACTCATACATTATACACATATCCTACTTATTAACATGTTTTATACATTAATTAAAACATGCAAAAATAGACTGTGAAAGGGAATAACATAGAAAGGGTGAAATAAACAATAATTCTTATACTATTATTTATTAAAGGTACAAAATCCCTTTTTGCTCTCATAAAAATTTTTAACAATGTGTTATTTATTATCTAAGTTTTTAGTGAGAGTAATGTGATTCAATATGTTCATTATTCTTGAAATTTTTTTAATTTCTTTTTTTTATGTTCAGTTAGCTAATGTGTAGCACTTGATTAGTTGTTGACATAGTGTTGAACAATCCATTAGCTGGGCTGAAATTTTTATGATTAGCCACTTGTATGTCTGGCTTTAGGTTTAGTTTATTATTTCAGTATTTGATGAATAGCTATAGTTGCTGATAAAGACAGTTTACAGAGAAACTGTACGTGGATAGAAAGAGGGTGTTGTTAGCTGCTCTTGCCAAATCATGGTACTCATTTCTCAATTCCATTAATGAGGCATAGGTACGTTAAACACTATTAAGGTTCCTTTTTTGTTTTCTTTTTTTTTTTTAAATAAAGATTTTATTTATTTATTTGTCAGTGATAGAGGGAGAGAGAGCGAGTGAGCACAGGCAGACAGAGAGGCAGGCAGAGGCAGAGGGAGAAGCAGGCTCCCTGCCGAGCAAGGAGCCCGATGTGGGACTTGATCACCACCTGAGCCGAAGGCAGCCGCTTAACCAACTGAGCCACCCAGGCGTCCCTGTTTTCCTTTTTTAATTAAAAAATAACTAAAGATAGAAATTGCCATATTTTCTACCCTCCCCCCAGTGGATCATTTTGTGCTTATTCCCACCACCTACCTCCTTGAGGGACACACGTTCCTCTTTGGAGGCCAGTGCTCACAAAATCTTTGTGAAAAGGGTATGTGCAGCTCTTTATACTACATGGTGGCAGATTCTCTGCATTACCTTCATTCTTTGTCGTCACTCTCTAGCTACGTGTAAGTTTTATCCTTTTGACTTCTTACCCACATCTGGGATGGATCATACTCTACAAACCACAGCCTCTGAGTGTCCTTTTCTTTAATCTGTCAAACCTTAGAGCATTGTCCTAAACAGTTAGAGCTGGCCCCACCTGAAGAAGGCCCTAGACCTCTCCTCCTGACCTTGTAACCACCTCCCTTCCTTCCAGTAAGACAGTGTGGGCAGGGAGGAGGGACACTGCTTCTTTCCTACTTTTTCTCTTCCTAGGGTTTGTAGAACCATTCAACTGAGCTGAAATATCTAGCGAAATAATTCAAGCATAGGTAAAAGGCACTGATGGTGTGTTTTCCTTTATTCTTTGTAGACTGTGTTTGGAGAAAAACTGGTGGCAAAATTCCTGTTTGAGAGCGATTTCTCAGATGATCCAATGCTTCCCTCACCTGACCAACTTAGGAGGAAAGTACTTCTTAAAAATAAGAAGCTAAAAGCTCACCAGACGCCAGTGGATATCTTAAAGCAAAAGGTATTCTCCTCTCATTATAGAGGTTCTAGGTATGTGGTGTGCCCAGAACTAAGAAATCAGTGATATTCTGACCTTTCAGATGACCTACAGAGTAAACAGGTTTTGACGATTGAGTTTCCTGGGACAATAAATTTGAGTTTTGGCCTTCCCTTTAATAGACTAAGATTGTCCTCCCACTCACCTAGAATTTTATTTTATGAAATTAATTTCTCATGTAGAATGCATCTCATTGTTTAATTTGCTCTGAGAAGGATAATGTGTGATTCTTGGCTCTGGACCTGGACTTCTTGGCTATCAATCCCACATCAGTGGCTGCAGTCCCCTCTAGGTAAAGCTCCCTTCAGAGTGACCTCCCCCCACACACCATAGGGAGAGCCCCTATAGAGAGAGCACTTGGACAAGGGGCTGTAACTCCTGCAGTCAGTAGTGGAACCCTAACACCATCGGCCCTGTGGTGCCAGCATGGAAGTTGATGTTTCACTGTGGCCTGTGGACTCCAGGGCACTCCCCAACCTGCCTCACCCACAGAGAGCTACTCCCCAAGTATCCCAAACCTGCTTGTATAGAGAGCCTTCGGCCCAAGGATCCACAAAAAAATTTAGGTCCAGAGCTGAGTTCATATGCCGGGTTGTACGTATCCCAGAGAATGACAGCTGCCAAAATTCTTTGTCTTATTTAGGGCTTTGTCTTTTTCAAAACTTAACAACAGCTGGGGGTTGCCACACAAAGCTCAGTACAGTGGTGCTGTTCCAGCATCAGGGACAGTTCAGAGCTCAACCTAGGTCATGGCCAATGGCTCTTAATTTCTGTCTGGGCCATCACCTCCAAGCCTCTAGCCCCTACTCCGGTCCTGCTTCAGTGGGTTCCAGAGAACAGAGAAATCAGCCAAAGGATTCTATGAGCCCAGCAAATTTGGAACCTTTGTCCAAAGTTATCAATAAAAAAATCTCAAATGTAGTTGAGTCAAGGGTCCAGCTTGACATGGTTGAGTAGTCGATTTGGAGAAATCATCAAATCTTCTAAAAGCCCTGATTTGTGGAACTCAGAGGTAAGGGTCTGAGTTTAAAGTAGACGATATATAACATGATACTGGAGAAAGAGCCTTAGGTGCGGAGCTGAAATGCCAGTTTCTAGTATCTGGCTCTGTCAAACCAGCCATGTGACCATGAGTCAGTCAGCCTTTCTAGGCTTCTGTTTCTTCATCTGTAAAATGGGAATGTTAAGGTAACTAGCTTCACAGGACCTCTCTGACACTAAAATCTCACAAAAGCTTCTCAAAGTGAATCATGGGACCCTTGTCAGAATTGCAGACCACTCTATAAACATTTCATTGTCCCATTTCTCAGGCTCTATTTCAGTATTTCTTGCCATTCAGAATAGTACTGCTTCCCTGAGGGGTCCTTAAAGAATCTTGTCGTCTGCTGTGTAAGTACCAGGGAATTCCCAGGTTGTCAAGGTCACCTGCAGTAGGATCGCAGGCTGCCCAAAGTCCAGGCTGAGTTAGAGATTTACCTGATATCCCCTGAAGATTCAGGTGATGTCAGATGCCCTCAGGGTGGGGGAGGAAGGTGAGATCAGAGGTTCCATCATCTTAGACTTACCTTTCTGAGCAGAAAAATAGATATTTACAGAAAGGGCCCCAAGCCAGTCCAGCCAAGAGATCCCTACTCATCAGGTTTGCCCTAAATAGAGTGGCTCAGGATTACCACAGATGCTGTACAAGTATGGTCATCAAACTTTTTTTGCTCAAATATCTCAAAAAATTTTTGAAAAACTGTATTTTTCACACATTTTCCCCCTTTATACATTTTTTGATTGACATTTAAAAATTTTATCACAGGGGCACCTGGGTGGCTCAGTGGGTTAAAGCCTCTGCCTTCGGCTCAGGTCATGATCCCAGGGTCCTGGGATCGAGCCCCACATCCGGCTCTCTGCTTGGCAGGGAGTCTGCTTTCCTTTCTCTCTCTCTGCCTGCCTCTCTGCCTACTTGTGATCTCTCTCTCTGTCAAATAAATAAATAAAATATTTAAAAAAAAATTTTTTATCACAAGTCTAAGTAGTTACAAGAGATATATTTTCAAACATGTTATGGATAAGTTATATACCAATATAATGCACAAAACAATCCTCATTGTCAAAGATATCAGCCCAGTCAGCCCGATTTAGTTTGGTCAGAAAAAGTCTGACTTTTTTTTTTTAATTCAAATAAATATTGTGTTATCATCCCTATGATAACCATCGTCACTTTTGTTTTTTGGTTTGTTTGTTTTTTTCTTAAGATTTTATTTATTTGAGATAGAGTGAGAGCAAGTAAATGAGAGAGCATGAGGAAGGGCAGAGGAGAAGCAGTCTATCTCCTGAGCAGGGAGCCCAACATGGGGCTCCATCACAGGACTCTGGGATCATGACCTAAGCCAAAGGCCAACGCTTAACCAACTAAGCTAAGCCCCCAGGCTCCCCAACCATCTCACTTTTGAATATTAATTCTAAGATGGGTGGATGGGCAGATGAAAGGAAGGAAAGGGAGGGAAGATAGAGACAGAGACTGGATGGATGGATGGATGGATGGATGGAGAGGAAGGCAGGCAGACAGATAAAGGCATGGATCTTTCAATGTGCTTGTTGTCTAGATGAAATAAGATGTTCCACCACCCCCCCCTTAGTTTTTCAAGACTCTCAAGAGCTCTGTGTTCTCAAATGATCCTTTGCTACTTTGGGTGGTTTTCACCTCATCTCCTGTATCACAGATTTTTCCCCATTTGGTAAGTGAAAGTTACACTTCTCTTTTCTTAAACAAGAGAAGAGTATGACAAGAGCAAGGGAAGGGAGAACCAGCCGACCATACGCTTGCTCACAGATAGTCCTATCTTTTAAAGAGTACACATAGAGATTGAAAATCTTGAATCTAGAAATTGATTCCTTTAAAAATACATGAAGCTGCACATCCCTAGAAGTTGTATGTACCCCGGGGGTCCACAGTTTGAACCACACACAGCTCTTGGCCCAGAGTTGCAAAACCAGCTGCTTTCAGGGGTCAGGCAGAAACATAAAGATGAGGGGCCAGCTGGCTGGTTGACGGTTGGAAACGGTCAGCACGGGAGTGAAGCACACATGCCCTCATAAATGAATGGCTCTAATTACATTCTTTCTAAAACACTGCACCAGCCACACCGTCTGGTCTGGAGGGGAAGTCAGCCCTGAGGGCCACAAGTTAGAGCCCTCGGCTAGGTTTACCTGTGTCCAGATCTGGACTCTCAAAGCTGTTCCAGAAAGCCCAGCATTTGTTTGGGTTCCAGAGACCACAAGATCTATGCTGATGGGCTTTTGTTAGGAAGTCGTGTAACTAAAGTATTAGCATGTGTTCCCACTGCAGCGGCTGCATCAGTAACGGACGGCCCAGAACAGGGTGCTTTTTCTCCTACAACACTGTCCCTCATGCTGTTTTCTTTACTCACCAACTACTTCCCGCTCCTGACTGCCAAGCAGACCCAGCAGCCCTGCACGTACCTCTGTGGTCTTCTAGATGTGGTGGAATGTTGTAGCTGTTGCCTTTCCTGTTCTTTGCAGACATCTGCAGTTACCGCCGATGCAGCCTCCAGTTCACAAATGAATACATTGTGCTATTTGAGAAGTCTTCCTTATGTTGAGCCCAAATCCTGCTCTCTGTTGCTCCTACTCTTTGGCACTGCTTTTTCCCTCTGCAGCTGCACAGACCAGTTCCATAAGAGAGCTAGCATGTGCCTCCCACCAGCTTTTCTCTCTTCCACAAACTAAAGTCTTGTTGTGTCAACTGTTTGTCACAGGATCTAGCTGCTCAGACTCTCTGCTTTCCATTAACAATGTTTGGGATATTCTTGAATTTGTGGATATTCAGGGATATCTTCTCCATCTTAAGATGTAATTTCCAGAACAAGTCAATACTCCAGTTAGGGTCTGACAGCACAAGGAGGAGAGTGAAGCCATCGCCTCTCTTAACTTGGACTTGTACAGCAGTTAAGGCAGCTTATGACTATCCTGGCTTTGAAAACTGTTCAGTGCACACTGGGCTCCTGCGATGTTTGTGCAAAACAAAAAGAGTTCAGTTATTTTCATATGGACTGCTCTTTGGCTAGTCTCCCCATGTCTTCAGGGTTATGGTTGATTTTCATCTTTCACAGGCAGGAGCCTCACATTTATCTCGGTTACATTGGCTCTTCTTGGTTTCGGTATGTCATCGCAGCCTAAAGAGTTCTTAGTGATTTTTGACTTCTGATATCCAATGCATTTATTAGCAGTTTTTTCAAATGGTGCCTTCATCCTTAAGGTTGCCCTTGAGTCAGATGAACAGGCAGAGAGCCCGCCTGTGGTCCTTCTTACAGATCCTTCCTGGAGTTTTTGTGACCGTCCCTCCTGCCTAGTGCTCGCCTCTCCTGCAGCCCACATTTCTCTAGCATCTGCCTTAGCTTCTTTATTTATAGTAGAAAACCAAGTCCCAACCATTTGTGTGACTTTCTCAAAGCCACCCAGCTCAGAGTAGCAGAGCTAGGGTTCAGATTCATGTCTTCAGAAGACTCTTACAAACGTAATGTAGAAGTCGGAATACAGGGGCGCCTGGGTGGCTCAGTCGGTTAAGCATCCAATTCTTGTTTTCAGCTCAGGTCATGATCTTAGGGTCCTGAGATCTCAGGATCATGAGATGATGAGATCATGAGCTCTAGAGAGCTAGATCATGAGATCTAGCCATGCATCGGATTCCATGCTTAGCGTAGGGTCTACTTATCCCTCTCCCTCTGCTCCTTCACCCACTAACACAGAGGCATGCTCTCTCTCTCTCAAATAAATAAAATCTTTTTTTTTTTAAGTCAGAATACATTGATAATCACTGGAACACTATTAAAAACATAGATTCTTGGGTCCCAGGCTTCCCAACTAAATCAGAATTTCCACAAGGAAACCTGGGTAATCTGTTTATTTAAAAATAATTCTTATCCACCTAGAAGTTTTGAAACACTTCTTATCTGTTATTTCCCACAAAGTGAGTTACCTTACCCAAAAAGTCTAAAGAGTTTAGTGTTCTAGAGATGTGTTCATAGTAAACCCATGCTAACTCTTGCTAATCACCTCTTTATTTTCTGTGTTCACACACCAACCAGTTAATAACCAATTCTGAGGTTTCGTCAGCTATCACCTTGACACTCCCCCTTCTATAATTTCCACAATTTAGCTCTTCTTCCTTTTGTAAAAATGGGACAGTATAATCCCACTTGTAGTTTTTTAAGACTACTTCCAGCTTCCCATGATCTCCCAGGGAGTACCGACAGTGACACCTGCAAAGTCTTTCAGTCACCTGGCAGGTGGTGGGTCTAGACTTGTTGATCTGAGCTCCCATGAGGCTGGATGAGTGAGTGCCCACAGCTCCAGTATGTTCAGAACCAATCCCTGACTTTCCTGGGTCATTGCCATACCAGAAACTCACCCTCAACTCGGGTGGACTGACTTAGAGCCTGAGGGATTTCTGGAGCCTTCCATCTGCATCAGACTCATGCTGAGGTTCTTACTGAGTCTCCCTAACTACACATCAGATCTCTAGTTTTCTGACCTTAGTCTCTAGCACTCCAACCCTGTAGACTCAAACAATGCACATTAGATGATAGGGACTCTGCAAGGGGCCAGTGGAATAAAGAAGAGTAAGACATGGCCCCTGTTAGACCCATCTGAGCCAGTCCCCTCATATGAACTCTATATCCAACCCCTTGACCTATGTCTGAATTGCTTTTATTCAAGGACCAGTGTCTTGTATTTTCTGCCTCAGAGGAAGTAGGATATTGCAAAGAATAAGGATGTCAGCTCCTGGTTATCCTTTTGTCCATTTCTCCATATTTCTGTGTTGGTAAAAGTGTTTGGGAGTTAAAGGGACCTTGGCACACTGCTTTCTGATATTGTCAATCCCCAGATCTTTGCATCTTTGTAGCGGATCTACTTGACTCTTTGCATCATCATTCCCAGCCCTTGGTTCTACCTTGAACGCTGGCAGCAGCAAGTTCCTTCTCTTACCCATGACAAATAGACTTGCTTCTGTGGCTCCCTTGTGCCTAGAGCAGATTTCTCAACATTTCAAAGAACACTCATCCTATTGAGAGACACTGAGAAAAGGTGGCGGGGTTGGGGGTGGGGTGGAATCCTTGGTTAAAAAGCATGGGAAATGCTGTAGTGGAGCTCTTTGAAGAATCACAGTGCCCTTTAGCATATGAAATAAAGGCTTTGTGAAACCCAGTAGCAGGACTGTTCTAGTTTGTTTAAGCATTGTTCCCAGCCTTCCATTGTGTCTTGTGGTAACTGTAATACAGCTCAGTTTTCACCTACCAGCTATTAACACCCATGGAGCTCATGTTCCATAAAACCCACTTTGAGAAATCCCAGCCTAGACAGTGTTCCATTGTCTCCAGTGGACTGTATTGTAAAATATTTTATGTAGATATAGACACAGACTAAATTGTATCTTCCTATGTATACATTTCTTTTATGAAAGTAATATAACCACATCTCAGAAAATTTAGGGAAGAGAGCATCATTTTATTTTTAAACATCCATAATTCCAATGCCAAATAAAACCTGTATTACTGGGGTTCTTAACTTTGGTAATATATCTACAAAGAGAACTCAAGGATCTATGAGTATAGATAGAAAAAAAGTTACATCTCCATTTTCACTAACCTCTAGCTAAAATTTAGCATTTCCTCTGGTAATAAATGTAGGGAACAAACCACAGTAACCGTGGCAGTACTTGGTCTTCATCAGCAGTAGAAATTATAGTTTTTTCTTTTTTTCTTTTTTTTTTAGATTTTATTTATTTATTTGACAGAGAGAGATCACAAGTAGGCAGAGAGGCGGGCAGAGAGAGGGGTGGGGAAAGCAGGCTCCCCACGGAGCAGAGAGCCCGATGCCAGGCTGGATCCCAGGATCCTGAGATCATGACCCAAGCTGAAGGGAGAGGCTTAACCTACTGAGCCACCCAAGGCGCCCCTATAGTTTTTTCTATTACATCACAGTTGTTGCTAATATCTCCAAGAATTACCTATGCTTATCACTACTTCAAAAATGTTATTTGACCTACACTTATACATTTTTGTCTGTGTTAGTAAAGAAATACATATTCTTATAACACCATATTTTTTTTTAATATTTGATGACTGTATTCAACATTTTTTTGGTAATCTTTTGTATTTTGTTTTATGCACTTAAAATGACTGGGCGCCTGGTTGGCCCAGTTGGTTTAACATCCAGCTCTTGATCTCAGCTCAGATCTTCAACTCAGGGTCATGGGTTCAAGCCCCATATTGGGGTCCATGTTGGGTGTGGAGCTTAGTTAAAAATATAAAATTAAATTAAATTAAATTAAAATAACATTCTGAGAAGGAATCCTGCCTCACCAGACTGATTAAGGGGTTTGTGCACAACAATAGGTCAATAATCCCTGCTGTATTATGCATGTCATTGTATACCATTATAATCATTATAGATAGACACAGACCAAATGATATAGAATTGTATATATATTTACATAGATATACTATATTCATATATATTCAGATGTATAATTATAAACACACAATTCTGCATCCTTTGTTCAGTAAATATATATCACAATTTTTTTTTCAAGCAGATACACCATAGTTTACTGACCCCATTCATCTATTATTGGATTTTAGCTCTGTTTCTTGTTTTTAATTTGTGCAAGTAACTTTTCCTATATTTCTGCTTATTTCCTGTGCTGAGTTCCCAGACCTATATTAACCTTGTGTCCTGTGATATCACCTGACAGTAATTCTAGTCTAATGTAAAGGCACATGATCTCCCTCGAAGCACACATCAAGTTTCCAGATGTTTCTAAACCTGGTTTGTTAATCCGATTGATGGTTCAGATAAAGTCTTTTGAAAAACTTTATTTAAACAATTCTTCATTCAGTCTCATTGTCCATGGGGCCTCTAACCTTTTACTCTAAGTCAAAGCCTTAAAAAAACAGTTTCTAAACAGAGACTTACTTTTCCACAGTGATGGGCTGATTCATTTCATCACTGGGGAGTGATGGTGGTTCTCCCAAGCACCAGCCTTTGTCCTGAAGAGCTTGGCCCAGGGAACCCGGGTGCCTGGGAACAACACATAGGTTCTGTGACTGTCATTAAAAGCTCCTGGATTTCTCTTATAGGGATGTCAACATTTGCCCAAGTAGAGAGACTGAACTTTAGGTGAATCTAGATTTTTGGTTTTTGTCTCAAATGAATCAAAATAGGGTAAGCCTCTTTTTATGGCTGTGGCAAGCATCACCTTGAAAGCTACAAATGAACTTGAGTAGCTTTGCATCATTAATTACTCATATCTTACAGGCTCATCAGTTAGCATCCATGCAAGCTCAGGCTTATAATGGGGGGAATGCCAACCCCCCACCTGCTAATAACGAGGAAGAGGAGGATGAAGAGGATGAATATGATTATGACTATGAATCTCTGTCTGATGGTAAGAGAAATACAACCCCAGGCTGTGTGCAGGGAAGTGATGGGATGATGTTCTGTTGTAGTTTTTTTGTGTTCTTTTTCTTTCCCCCCCAAAATGAGTCTGACACTCCTCAGGCTAACAGCGCAGATTGTTGTAATCATTGTCCAAGAGTTCCTGAATCCCACTGCTTGGTGAGGACAAGTAAGGATGGGGATTCTGTTATCTTCTACAGCCAACATTCAAGGAAAGAAGAGGAGGGTGTAGGAAGCAGCACAGGAGTCATTCCTGACTGGGTTTCTGGAGGAAAAGGAGGAATGGCAGCAGAGATCCCATTCTCACCCTTCAGTCCCTGCTGTAGCGAATGTTCTCGCAGGAATAGTGACTGCTCGCTAGTTGCACTCCTCAAACACCTGCAGGGGGCAGCACCACAGTTTTGTGCTCTCTGCTCCTCTCTCTCATGGTCTTCACTCCTGTTCTGTAAGGAATATAGAAAAAACAAACAAAAAACAGCATTTCACTTTCTCCTCTCCCTGGTTCTCGTATCACTAAACCAACAAGATATTTCCGTCTGGCTTCACCAAACAGACAAAATATGGCTGATGGCTAGTGGCACAATATAAATATCACATGAATGAAGTTGCTTGCAGATTACAAGTGAAGAGTTAACTCTTCCATGAGAATTAGATTTCATGTGTGTCTCATTGTACTAAATTGGTTATAGATTGCAAAATGTTTTCTAGGTACCATTGCTGATGGTAAACAGTTTCATTTCAGCAACTTTTGAAAAGCAATGTAATGAAAAATGGCCAGAGTTTCTATTTATATAAATAACATTGCATGTGTAGAATAAATTACATCTGTCAGATCATTGTTTTGCTAATATGTAGCTATGCCCAGACCAGCAGTCACTTACCATTGACATTAAGACAGCCATGCTACCCTCCCCCAAATACCTGCTTCTCATGCTCCAGGTCTGCCTGCCCCCTAGTTCTGTCGTGTTCCTTGACATTCCATCAGGGTCACGAGGTACAGCCCAGTCTCCTTTTCCCTCCCAGATACGATCCTAGTCTATGTCCATTTAATGTTTGTCCTCAGTAATAGCTGGTTTCTTCATACTATCCACTAAAAGCCCAATTTACTTGACCTGAAATCCCATCGGATAATGTGAGGGGCGTCTACTCTAATGGGAAGGTAAAAAGAGGGGGGAAATGAAAAGGAATCAAGATAATTTATTGAATCCTATTCCTGAAAAGTTGTGGGAATATAAATATTCTTACATTGATTTATTCTTCCCCATGGAACTCTATTATGATTATGGTGTCCCAGAAGAACAAATTTATTCAAATAAGAAACAAAAACCACATATGCTTCAGAAATCAACCAATCCAGATGTCATTTGCCCCTGTGAGAAGTTAGTTCCTTGGAAGTTATATTCACTCTCTATCATAAATTACTCCTATGTTTTTTCTGTACTTTTGAGAACAGAAAGAAGAGACTTTTCTTAATTATTAGTATTAATATTATATGAAAGTTTTTGATATGCAAGTAACAAAATGATCAGGAATTTGTTTATTTCAGTTAGGAGAGTAAAATTTAAGCCATACCCCACTGAATACCTAAGATAGTTGCATGTTTGCTTAAAGCCTGACTGGGACACATGGAAGTGGAGCCTCACTAAGTCCTCCTTCAATAAACTATGAAACGATGGGTCAATGTCCTATCTCCACTCTAGGCCTCATGACCCTCAGCTGTGTAATGAAAAGCTTCTGTTTGGTGTTGGCTGGTGTTCTCCCTTCTTCTAGCACTAACACCTAAGGTCTGTGACAGCTGAAGGCCACTGCCTGCCACCACATGGGTATTTCCCACTTCATTGACAGATTCCTCCACCTGGCTGATTCCCAAAAAGGCTTTGTGGCTTTCCCATATCTAGTGTAAGCTGGTCATGTTGAGGCTTCCTTGTGCTTCTGCTAAATGTCCTGTCAGTCTTTCAATCTTGGTTGTGGTTGGTGTAGTGCCTCACTCACCTCCGGGCAGTTCCTCTACCAGCTTCACATCCTCTAGCTAAGATGAGATGGGAATGGAAACCTGCCTGCTATGGATAGAACCATTCGGAGCTTCCTAGGGGTCCTCAGAGGTTTCTCAGCTTCTTGTAATGATGGGTCCCTCTGAGAAGGAAATGAAGAAATTAGGACCACTCCTTTCAGAGAAAGAAACGTGCTCTCAAAATTCTGCGTACAGTTGCAGGAGTGTGGCTGGCCTTCTGAGGCCCTCGCAGACATCCCAAGGGAAGAGCTCATCTGTAGAATCTGGGTGGCCTAGTTTATCTCTGGAACAGCTCTGGTCCTCGGTGTTCATGTCTATAAAATGAGAGAATTAGTCTAAAACCTCTTTGGGCAGTAAAAATGTGATGATTCCTAACCACAAAGTTAATTCCAGAGGATCTAAAGGAAGTTACAATGAGGCCCACGTGTTTCAGGAATTCCTTCTCTGCCTTTTGGCCAGTTAGTCCTTCATGAGTGTCTAGTTAATTAAGTTCTGTTAACTATATATAGATTAATTTTCTTCCAACCTTGCTGTTTATCTTGACTAGCTTTGAACAAGCATCAGAGTACAGATTTGAACTTGTGACTTAATACAGACATTCTGTGACAGTGACTGCATGATTCTAGCAAATTAATCCATGTCTGTCCATGTGATATAATGCATCAGTGGGAATGTTATGACAGTCAGTCACTGAAAATAGGTAATGTGAATGTGGCCGTGTGATTAACACTAAAAATATTTCCATTTCTTTTATTGCTAGCCCTTGCATCCCTAACAGTCAGAATATTAAATCAATAGAGGATTTCTTGTTTCATTTCTCTTATAATCTAAGCTATTGTTATTTATGCTTTGCTTCAAACCTTAGTTTAATATATCTGGCTTTTTGTCTTAATTTTCCTTACTTTTATCCCCTTTCTGGTTCTGTTTTTCCATAGCAGATGTCCTTACTGCTTCTCCTGCTCCTAACAGTCAGGAAGGTAAAGCCATTTGAATGGGACATTTTAACTGCATGAATGTCGGCATTCTGTGTCCAGTTTTTTAGGCCTTATTAGCATGATGAAATCGTGTTACTTACATGAGTAAAAGTGTAATAAAATGATTGATCTCATTTATTTCCTGGCAGCCTGCATGACCCTCACTTGATATGAGGATATTTTGGCCTAAGCATATATATGGTCTGATAAAATAGTGAAACTTGAGTGAGAAGTGAGAGCATTCTTATTTTTCATTTTAAAAGAGCATAACTGTAATGTGCATTTAACACCTTTAAAGTCATTTTGATTAGAAATACCAAAACAAGAGCAACGTTTATCTGTCATGCTTTAGCTATTATTAGATATATGTTAATTTCTATCCTTGAGGTTTTTGCTTAATAAACTCCCAAACAATTATGAAAAGTTTACTTTCCAGTTAAGTAGAATTGTGAAAACTGCATTGCAAATAACAGTATCTCTTTTCCCCAGGTCTTGACATTTCTAAAGGTAAAAGAAGCTAATAGCTTCATTTTAAAGTGAGAGTGATTAACTCCTGTATACACCATCTAGAAGTATTTCTACTACTAAGTTATCCCCAGACTTGGGTGCTGAGGCTTCTGACGCGAGGGTATCTAATGTAAGGTTTGCATGGTCCTAATGATCTGTACGGACATGAGCCTTCTCATTTAGATTATGTCTGTAGGGTACCAAAACTACTTTGAATGAGTCCATTCAAAATAAATATATCATTGACCAAATTTAACAGATTTTTAAAATAACACCCCAAGCCATAATTTTGGTAACATGTAGCCAGAGCCTCAGTCTTAACCGATAAGCACGAGTGTCTGGATATCCTTGAATGATGTAGACATAGCTTGTAGGTGACGCATTGGGTTCTCATTTGCTGAAGCCTGCCCACTTATTTTCAGACAACATTCTAGAAGACAGACCTGAAAATAAATCATGTAATGACAAGCTTCAGTTTGAGTATAATGAAGAAATCCCCAAGAGGATAAAGAAAGCAGATAACTCTGCCTGCAACAAAGGAAAGGTGGGTGAATGGTTTCTGTTCAGTTACTCTTGGGCCATGGCACTCCTGTCAGTTGCGGGTGAAATTTCACTCCCTCCCTGTCCCTTTCCTTCATATTTCCCCCTCCCTTTCTCTTAGATGCCAAAGCCCACATGGCGATGCTATGGGACACACACCTGCCATTTGTAGAAGGTTAGTCACTGGTTCATCCAACCAGTGGCTGCAGAAGCATACAGTGTGGCAGGCACTGCGGTGGCAGGCATGGAAGGTGGTTTAGTGATGGAGACAAATACGTAAACAGAGCTTGTAGCTGAATACAAAGGCCAGTGACTACACAGTCTTATTGGAGCATCAGGGGGATGATGTCAGAAAAGAAGATTTGGCCAAGCAGACAAAAACAGGGCATTTAGGCCAAGAGGAGGACAGCCTGCTGCATGCAAGGAATTTCTAGAATTTTTAAAGTGTTTGGGATGACCAAGCCAATAAACAGGACCCAAACTGTTAAGTGTTCATGGAGGAATGATACAGAGAAAGGAAATCTAAATGAGATACCCAGATCCTGCCTTCAAGTACCTCACACCATGTAGACTCTGAGCAGATCTGCAGACACAGTTGCAGTGACACTGTTGGAGAGCCAAATAATAAAGCCAAAAATCTGAGCCCTAGAGATGCATACTCAAATCATGTCTCATTCAACAAACATGCACTGACTGTTCCACATTTAAGACACTGGACTGTGCCCCAAGGGAAGATGAAGAATGAGTTAGGCTCATTGCTGGCTATCAGAAAGTTCTGACTCTGGGAAAGGTGTTGGGACTTTTGTGTGTAGATGGATACAGAGCGATGTGAAACACACTGAAGACATGAGAAAGGAACAGATAAAGATCTTCGGGGCTTCAGAGGTGGGTGGGCATTCACTTCCTGTGTAAACTGCTATCATTTTTCCCTTGATAGGTTTATGACATGGAATTGGGAGAAGAATTTTATCTTCCTCAGAATAAAAAGGAAAGCAGACAGATTGCACCAGAGCTTTCTGACCTTGTCATCTATTGCCAAGCAGTAAAATTTCCAGGTAAGGGTGGGCAGTATCATCTACAACATGTAAAGATACCAAAAGATAAAAATGTGCTGTTTATTTAATTGGACATTGCAAATGCTTTCAAAATAACCAAATTGTGTGACTGAAGTTACTGTTATACCACCTTCTAAATATTTATTAATATTATTATTATTACTAATTACCTTTGATGTTCATGAGGAAAAATACCATAAAATGTTTGTTTTCTAGATACCATATCATTTCATAATAGCTAATAATAATGATAATAATAATATTCATAACATCTAATAGCTTAAATTTAGTAAGCCCTTCAGTAGCAGGCTTTGTGAGAAGTATTTGACCTATACAGTGTTACTGACTTCCTGATAATGCTGTGAGGTAGATGGGTTTATCCCCATTTTTAAATAAAATGAAATCTGAGAGAGACACATTGGTCCAAGGTTTCACAATGTATCAGCTAAGACGCTTTTGTTTGAAAGTGGTAGAGAAATTGACTTAAGCAAAAGGGAAATGTGCTGGCTCATGTATTGAAACATGAAGGGATATATAAGTTTCAGGTAGAGCTTGATCTAGGGCTTCTCCTTCCCCATTTCTCCCTCTGCTTCCTCTGGATTGGGCCTGTTGCTGCCGCAAGCTAACACCATGTTTCCAGATCAGCTTCCGTCTTACAGCCTTTTCCAGAAATTTCAGCACCCATTTGATTGTTTTCCGTTGAGTCCTTTGCCCATTCCTGAATCAGTGCCTGTGACCCTGTGACCTAGGGCCTATGGCACATTACCCATCTCTGAGCTGGGTAGTGAGGCTCCACCCAAACCACAGGGCCAAGGGTGGGATTTCAGTGGGAGAGTAAGTTTCCCCAACTTGCTATTTCTAGAAGTACAGCAAACTTCATGATTCATCATTCATGAACCATTCATGAACCATTCCTCCCCCGAAAAACATGCATTTCAGTTAATACGAGGCAGAACTGTGATCCTGAAGCTTGTTTATTTCCAAAGCCCTGCTCTTAATCTTTGCACAACTCTGTCCCTCTTGTTGAGGGCTGATCTAAGTGCACTCACCCAATTGCATCCCACAAATGGGGCAGCAGGGGCTACAGGGCAAATAGGAGAGTCCATAAATATATGGAAGTCAGAAAAATTCATCTCCTTAGACTCTGAAAAAGGATACCCTTGTGCAAAATTTCTAAGGACAGGAGAGCAGCTGGAATCAGGAGATTCATCTAAATGTTGGGAAATGGGGTTTTTAACTTAGTCTGGAGCGAGTGGGTTAACAATTCGGGCCTGCATGGGAATGCAGATCCTGGCCTCCAGGGGCCTCCTATAGCGGCCCCACTTCTCACACTCTACTCTGCACACAGGACAAAAGGATTAGGCTAAAAATTAGGTAATAATGGTCTTTTCACACACATGGAAAAAAATCACAGAACGTCCTCAGTTTCAAGTTTTCTCCCCCAAACTCTTTTTAAACTTTTGGCAGCTTCTGCTGCTTATCTGATAGCAAATGCCATTGAGGAAGATATGAATTAATAAGTAGCAATCAGAGTTTTCAAAGAAATGTAAGAACCTAGCTATTTAGGTTTAGTTTCACAGAGTGTGACTTTCCGTCACGTAAGTACGATATGATCATATTTGCAGCTGGGGAAACCATACGCATGTGGGATAAAATCCTCTTCCTGCCAAGGAGCCTTGTGGCCTGCCTGTCCTTTATGATGGAACACGTGTGAGGACCACTGCCTTCACAAATCAAGAATCACTCACATGCTTACATTCGAGAATCACTGTCTCTCTCGTTCTTTATCAATTCAGGGGCCACCACACCCAAGCCATTCCACGGACTGTGTCTTTTCTTCTCAAGCACAGATTAAAGAGCACAAATTCCCAAAGATACTTGAAGTCACTGTGAAAGAAAGTTTCTGTACCAATAGAGAATTGTGGGAGAGCCAAAAGGTCACTGGGTCCAGCTTCTGACTCAAGGCACAGGCTAAGGGTTATTTGGCTTATGTTTAAAATTCCAAGAATGCTGGTTGTTTTTAAAGTGTTTATATAGCACATGTTCTTTATAGGTATACTACATTTAATTTTGTTTTGGGGTTTTTGTTTGTTTGTTTGTTTTCTGTGATTGAGGTTTCTTACCTTTTTTTCCCCCCAAGTTTATTTCCTTTCAAAATTAACTAAACCATGCTACCAGAATCATTGTCCTAAGAGATTCTAAATATTTATGGTTATTATGCTTTGTTTCGTTGCTCATTGGGAAAACGCCATAAAATGTTTATTTCACTACACTATCCACTTTGATTTTGCTACATTACCAATTTCAGTGCATCTCCCCTTTACCTTTGCAAGTCCCTTTCAAGGAGCCACATGCAAAAAAAAACTTCAGAGCAGTGAGGCACCACGAAGATCATGTGGTATGACCTTCCCCAGAAATAAAATTAATTTCCTCACGACCATGAACCTGCTTCAGTGGCAGAACTCAACTCCTCAGTGACCTTGACAGGACAGTTACATAACTTCTCTGCACTTCCAATTCCTTATCTGGAAAAAAAAAAAAAGACATAGTATGTCCTAACTTGCAGGATGGTGATAAAAATTAGCAGCAAAGGGCACCTGGGTGGCTCAGTGGGTTAAAGCCTCTGCCTTGGGCTCAGGTCATGATCCCAGAGTCCTGGGATCGAGCCCCTCATGGGGCTCTCTGCTCAGCAGGGAGCCTGCTTCCCCCCTCTCTGCCTGCCTCTCTGCCTACTTGTGATCTCTGTCTGTCAAATAAATAAATAATATTTTAAAAAATAAGCAGCAAAGTATATGATGTGATTAGCACACTATCTAAAGAAGAATTGGCTCTCTGGGAGTGGTGGTTGTTGTCATTGGTAAATGGGCCAACAGGGCAGAAAAAGGCTCTTTGTTACTCTTTCAGTTACTTCTCTGGGCCTCCCCAGATTCATTCCCTTTTCTTGACCACCCAGCCCTTGTTTTCTTTCTTTCTTACCCCAAGGGAATGACCGGGTTCTTCACAAAAGGGCCCACATGCCCTTTGACGCATGCCAGGATGTGTGCAAAAACACCAGAATGTCAAATAAATAAATAAATAATCTTAAAAAAAAAAAAAAAAAAAACACGCCAGAATGAACAGGCCCCTTTCTCTAGCCCCTTGGGAGAAAACCTGCTGTTAGATCTTTATGCACAGGGCAAAATTCACACAAAATTTTAAAAATAAAGCATGAGAACCTCCTAGTCCAAGTGTGTGCATCTTTGTGGTTACAGATACTTAAGAGGAAAAAAAAAATTAGAAGCCCCACAGCTGCTATGAACTGAGCACTTTCTCTGAGCAAGACACTCTACAGAGTGTTTGTCTGCACATGAGCTCATTCAGCCCTAACCATGACCCTTTTACAGGTGAGGAGAGAGTGATGCTGAGAGGCTAAGTCATTTATGTGAGGTGACACCACTAGGAACAGGGTGTGAACCCCAGGGTCTGTGCTCTTATTAAGCACCGCCTTAGCCTGTCTTTGCTGATGTTCTTGGAAGGTGTATTTTCATCTCAAAGAGGACCTTCTGACCACTGCTTCAGCTGAAGGAGTGACTTTCTAGTGTTATAGTTGTACACGCTGAAGGGTTTGGAGGCAACTCTGGCTTTGTGGGTGCTTTTAAAGGACTCTCCCTGCACTGGAGCCAGGTCCGCCTTCATTTCCTCATTCAGCAAAACCCTATGAAGTTCCTGCTGACCCCCGGGCTCTGTGCCAGGCAGGAAGGGTCAGGATCAGGAGTAAGCAAGAGAAGCCATGAACCATCAGGATCATCACCACAGCATTTCCCACCGAACCCTCAGGCTAACCTTGTGAGCAAGTACCAGTCATCGCACCCATTTCATGGATAAGGAAACTGAGGAACGGAGAAGGGAGGCGTTAAGCCAACCTGCCACTAGCAGTAACTGAACCAGACAGTGTGACGCTGAAGCTCAGGCTTTGACTCATTCTTTCATCGCTCTGAGTTGAGACATTAGGTTCTGATAATTAAATACTGACCAGGGAACTTTCTTTTCCTACACGTTTTCAAAATCTTTCTGGTGTACAATCAAATGGGTGTGTGTACGTGTGTGTGTGTGTGTGTGTGATTTTGTGATGATCTTGCCACATTTGCCTCCAGAGACAGAGAAGCTTTGCTACCATGCCTGCAATGCTATTATTAACTACACTAAAAATGCTAGTAGGTCTTCTGTCCCGGGGCTGCAAGGGAGTAGTAGGACTTCAAAATAAACAGTAACGGGGATGGAAAATGTTGAGTTCCCTTGCTTGTAGTTTTTGGCTTATTTATTTTCATTTTATGGGAACAGGCCTGTCAACTCTAAATGCATCTGGCTCTAGCAGAGGAAAAGAAAGGAAAAGCAGGAAGTCCATTTTTGGCAACAATCCGGGCAGAATGAGCCCTGGGGAGACAGCATCGTTTAACAAAGCATCTGGAAAAAGTAAAGTCACCTTCTTCCAATATTTTGGCCCAATTCTGCATGCTGGATGATTCCAATGCTTGACCGTCTAAGCACTTCCCTTGAACTTTAATTTCTTTTTTTATGTTCATGAATGTTGTGTTATCTAAGTGTGATACCAATATATTTTAAATTACAAATTTACACTCTTAACTTCCTAAAAAATAACATTTCACTGAAGACGTTCTAATAGTGTTTGCCTCAAAAGTAAAAATTGGAGCCACCTTGGAACATTCTAGTTGTTCTTGGAACTCTTCATCGTTATAACTCTTCATCCTTATAACTTCAGAAGATATATCCATTTTATTTCTAATTACTTTTTATTATAAAAGTAATAAATTCCCATAGTTAAAAACCCAAACTTTTCAGAGTATTATTAAAATTCCTTTCCACTCTCCATGTCCCAGTTCTATTCCCCAGAGGTAACCACTGTTAAGTTTATTGTGTTTTGTTCAAGAAAAATAAGATTCTTTTTAAGATAATCCAAATGGGATATAACTGAACATACTTGGATAACATTTTTTTTTCTTGAGGTCAAATTTGTATATAACATTATATTAGTTTCATGTGTACAACATAGTAATTTGATCTTTGTATGCACTGCAAAGTGATTCCCACAATAAATCTAGTCAGTTACCATCCATCACCATACATTTAACCCCCTTCACCCACCCTTCAATAACCACCGATCTGCTCTCTGTATCCAGGAGATCTGCTTGGTTGTCTGTGTTTGTTTTGTTTTTTATATTTCACATATGAGTGAAATCATGTGGTACTTGTCTTTCCCTGACTTATTTCACTTAACATTATATCCTCAAAATCCATCCATGTTGTTACAAATGGTGGGATCTCCTTCATTTTTATGGCTGAGTAGTATTTTGCTGTGTATATGTATACCATGTCTTCCTCATCCATTCATCCTTCACTGGACACTTAGGTTGTTTCTATATTTTGGCTGTTGTGAATAATGCTACAGTGAACATTGGGGTGTGTGTATCTTTTGGAATTGATGTTTTTATTTTTTTCAGAGAATTATATCAGAATTGGTTTAGCTGGATCATATAGGAGTTCTATCTTTAATTTTTTGAGGAAATTCCCTACTGTTTTCCATAGTGGCTGCACCAGTTTGCCTTCCCACCAACAGTGTGTGGAGTTTCCCTTTTCTCTACATCCTCTCCCACACTCGTTATTTCCTGTCTTTTTGATAATAGCCATTCTACCAGGTGATATCTCATTGTGGTTTGGGTTTCCCTTTCCTTGGTGATTATTGATGTTCATATTCCCAGGTGCCTATTGGCTCTCTGTGTGTCTTCTTTGCAAAAATGTCTGCTTAAATCCTCTGTCCATTTTTTAAACAAATGGATTTTTTTTTTTTTGCTCCTGAGTTATTTGAGTTCTTTATACACTTCAGCTATTAATCCCTTATCAGATATATGATTTGCAAATATTTTTCTCCCATTCAGTAGATTCACTGTGCAGAAGCATTTCAGTCTGATCTAGTCCCACTTGCTTATTTTTCCTTTTGTTGCCTTTAATTTTGGAGTCAGATCCAAAAATTCAACACCAAGATTGATGTAAGGAAGCTTATTGCCTTTGTCTTCGTCTAAGAGTTGTGTGGTTTCAGGTCTTACATTCAAGTCTTTAAACAACTTCAATTTAATTTTTTGTGTATGGTGTAAGATAATGGTCTAGTTTCATCCTTTTTGCATGTAGACATCCAGTTTTCCCAACACCATTTACTGACGAGACAGTCCTTTCCCTGTCGTATATTCTTGGCTCTGTTGTCACAAATTAATTGACCGTATTTATGTGGGTTTATTTCTAGGCTCTCTATTCTGTTTCATTGATCTGTGTGTCTGCTTTTATGCCGATACCATATTACTGTGATTACTATAACTTTGTAGTATAGTTTAAAATCAGGGAGACCTGTATAACTTTTATACTTGCTGTAACTTTCCTCATAGCTTTCTATGCATATCTACCTTATTCTCCTTAATGCTCCCATGGTGTTCTGTTGTGTGGATAGACTGTCCTTTATTTAACTGCTTCCTTGCATTTAGGTTGCTTTCTAGGGGGTGGGGGTGGGGTGGTAATGGCAGAAGTTTGGAAGTTTTCGGTTTTGGGGTTTGGTTTTGTTTTGCCATTTTAAAGAAAAAAACAGTGCTAGAGTGAACACCCTTGGGGGTGTGTGGTGGTGTATTTGTGCAAACTTATCCACAGAATAGATGAGATACCGAGGCAGAGGACTTCTGGGCTTTTGATTTAAATTAGCGTTGTTATACTCATCTTAAAACACACTCGCTACCATTTTGTTTCAAGGCAATGGACTAGCTCACAAGAAACAGGCAAGATGTATTCCGATGTGTTACGTGTTATGATTGCCTATTAGGATGTTGTTCAGGTTTATCTTTCTAAAAATTTGTAAAGTTTTCTGCACTAATCTGAGGCTAATCTTTTGGGGGTTTAGGTTCCTGTGAAGGAATGCGGCAGGCCTGGGAGGAATCTTCTTCCCCCCTGAACCCAACCACATCCCTCAGCGCTATCATTAGAACTCCCAAATGTTACCATATCTCATCGCTGAATGAAAATGCCGCCAAACGTCTGTGTCGCAGGTATTCTCAGAAACTGATCCAGCACACCGCCTGTCAGCTGCTGAGGACTTACCCGGCTGCCACCCGCATCGACTCCTCCAACCCCAATCCCCTCATGTTCTGGCTCCATGGGATTCAGCTCGTGGCGCTCAACTACCAGACAGATGGTAATGGGCCTGCTTCCCCCAGAAGGGTGCCTCCCCACCTCTCTCCCCTGCGTCTTATGTTTCAGCAAATGTAGTGCAACAAGCAAGATTGTTTGAAGGGGGCCAGATTCCACACGGGGCACACCATATGCAAGGGGTAGACTACAGAGGACTGAAAACAGAAGTGAATTTGATAAGGAATTGTGCCCTGGATGTTTTGATTAAGGCAAAAGATAAGAACCATGAAACAGCCCCTAATTATCTCCTGTTCCTGCCCCCTTTCTAAAAGCATTTTCTTAAACATTTGACTGCTCTTGATAGGGCTGTGTCCAATTTGTTTTTAAAGATCTTTGAGGTAGAGATTTTCTCATACCCTTTAGTAAGTTCTCTTGCTAAGCTTTTGTTCTTGCTGTGAAAAAGTAGTGTGGCTTCAAACACTTGGCACGTTAAAATCATTAGAGCTTCTTGTCTTCCCTTTGAGATTGAGTTAGAGAATAATGGTGGGTGTTCTAGGAGTGGCTAACACAAAGAAAACCAGAGTGAACCACATGAACAGAGAGAGTAATGTCTGTGTTTCCCCACTGGGGATGAGACTCTCCTAACCAGGGAACCGATGAGACCTAAAACTCCAGGTAAGAGCTACCATTGACGGCAGGCTCACCACGCACCAGGCACTGTGCTGAATTCTTGGACCCCCTCCCATTATCTCATTTAATCTTCACAGCAACCCTACAAGGTAGGTACTTTTAGGATCCCCATTTCTCTGATGAGCAAACCAAGGCACAGAGCAGTTAATTTGTTCCACATGACAGAATGATTTATAATAATAGATTCAAGGATTATGGGAGTTTAGAGGATAAAGTGTTTTGTGTCCACTTGATTGGGGGAGGAGTGAGGAAGCTACAGAGGATGAGGAAAGAGTAAAAGAGAAATGTTTAAGTGTTTTCTAAAAGCTCATTCAAAAACCAGAGTCTTTCCTTTGAAGAGTGAAGCTGCCTCCCCATTCCTCTCACGTGAACCGAATCAGATCCTCACTAACCGTGCTGACCTATCAGCACAGCCCTGTCTCCAGCCAAGTTCAAACCACAGCGTTAGTCCTGGGGCCACCAAGCAGCCTGGCACTGGTGCCAACAGGGTCCGTCTGTGGTTGACCCCACAGATATATGGTCTCAGATACCAGCCCTGTCTTTATGCCCCTTAATATTTGTTTCTTTCAGTTGATACTAAGTAAGCCAATGCAAGTGAAGTACCATACTTAACATAGTGCCTGGCACATAGAAAGCATTCCACAAACATTAACTGTCGTAAGTGTTTTTTGATAAGTTATGAAAACAGTATGATTTGGACTCACAAGTGGAAATAATAATGAAATATTTTCAAAGTTGTAAAAATTTCTTTTCAATCTGTCCCAAGTGGCTTGTGGGTTCACATCTCTGGCCCTGTCCTTAGCCCTGTGTCCACTGGTCCCCTTGGTTATTATGATCCTGAAATATTTTAAGTAAACTGAAATAACTAGCAAAATGGTTTTCTCAAGGAAATGGAAATACATTTGGTTTGGGATGTGTCCTTTCTCCTGAAGTGCCAAAGCTGCTGCAGACATACTGGCTACGCTGACAGCAGAGGGAGCCACGGCTGAAGGGGACACAGCCCCTCCTTCAGCCCCCCACAGTCTGAACCATGCACTGAGCTTGCCGCAAGGCCTCCACTCACCCCAGAAGGTTTATCTTCTGTCCCCAGTCAAGCCAGAGAGTGTGTTGGAGCTCCTGCACTCAGAGGGGGTAGATGGCTGTGTTATGCAGTCCATCAAGTTTCTCTGCAAAACCTTCCAGCTCCCAGGACGGGAGCCATATCTACTCTCTTGATTTCAATACAGCAAGCAATGATAAACATCTCCTCACACTGCACAGAGCATGAGCTACACGCAGTGTCAGGGTGTTCATCTGTAAAATGTTCATCTGTAGTCCTCTTTCCTCAAATTGAGGGTGGAGCCACGTCATAACCTGCACACACTAGGTGCTCAATAAATGCTTGCTGCACTGAGCCGAAACAGATTGTCTCTATTAGCCCTGCTGCAGTCTGAACCTGTGGTTCATGATTTTTGGTCCAGATCTCTCTACTTCTCTGCGGATGTGAGTCCAATAGATAAGAGCCAACATTGGAATCATTATTTTTAATTTTTGAAAAGAATTTCTAAGCTATGGAGTGCTTGATTTTCCATGAAATGCCCCAACCAAAAAACAGAACCCCCTCCCGTTTTCCCTTTAGTCTCCAGATATTTTCTATGGATCTCATCTACCTTACCACTTTCTGAATTTCAGAGAACTCTGATGCCACAAAGGGGTGTCCGTAGACTTAGGCTGATCTCTTCCCAGGAACTCTAATAGCTCCTTCAGCTCCTGGAATATGTACAGTTATCTAGAACCAGGAGTAGCCCACGTCTCCTCAATAAAACCAACTCTTGAGCTGGGAAACTCACCTGAAGCTGGTGTGCAGACAGACCCTTGTTGTTGCTGGCAACAGTCCTGCAACACTCTTTCCCATCTGGAGCAGAACATATTCTGCATCATGTCCTAGGACCTACAAGTATATAGACCTTCAGCCCTAGTCCAAAGACAAGCTTCCAGTAATATTCATTATGCTTTCTTGATCACACTCTTTATGATGACTTTTCCGGCCCCAAAATATAGGGAAAATATTATGAGAATGGTGTCTAGTTACTATGGAGTTTTTAAAAGAATGGAAGACTTTAAGGTGATGCTATGCTTGATCTGCCATCACATGCATTGACTAAGAGGGATGATGGGGTTAGACAGATTCCTGCGTACTCTGTCCATTGGTTAGAACCAGGGTTTTAAAACTATATCCCTAGATGAAGATCTGGGACCAGCCGTAGGACCAGAGAAGGACTGGGCTTGAAGGTCCCACCTTTATCCCAACTGAGCACCTCCACGTGGATCTGTTTTACAAAGTGGATCACCAAATGGGATTTTAGTTAAGACAAAGCACTTCCAGATTTTGGAAAGCTGTAAGGATAGACATATCACTAATGCCATCAGACTTCAAACCCAAATGGCTGTTGATATCATAGTCATATTTAATGATTACTGTTTATTGAGCACCTTCTGTGTGCCATGTGTCAGGGTAGGGACCTTCCCTCATCATCTCATTTATCTTTATGACACCCCTTGAGATATAGACTACATGGCTTCAGCGGTTCAGACTCAGTAGTTAACAATAGTATACATTACAAGGTTTGGAAGTTAAGCTGGGTCAGGCTGTTCAAGTGTGAACGCCAACTCACCACTCACAAGCCACGTGCCTTGAATTTGTTCATTTCTTGTGCCTTGGTTTCTTCATCATAAAAATGAAAATACTAACAGAAGCTACCCCATGGGCTATGGAGGCACTGATGCACACACGGTGCTTCACACAGGGGCTGGTGCACGGGAAGGGCACAGGGAGTGGGAGCTGCTCTCATTTCATGAGGAACATTTCTCCATTTCATGTTTACCAGCTGAGTGAGCTAGTTTGCTTCCCTCCATTGTCTCAATGAATCAGTCACATGGGGACCAGATTGAGCCTGAGAGGTGGGGTCCAGAGTGCTAATTTTGTAGCTAAGGAGGCTGAGGCCCCTGGAGCTTTCATGTGTTTAAGACATCTTCCCCCCAACAATTCCTGCACATGGCCCCAGCCAACCCCCATGAACATGGAAAAAAGTTACACACGAGACGAGTGAAGGCCAACTTCTCCTTGCTCCACGGTGCTGACCACACCTTTCCTTGATGTGGGTCCATGTAGCAAGTTCACTCTGCACAGGGGAGGAATCTATCAGAGAGAACATTTGTCAGGTGTGTCTCATAAACTGCTCATTTGGGCCACTTTTATACAGACTTGTGCCATTAGATGAGCCTTTGAATGTGGAAGAGGCTGCAAGTGCAGGGGTCCAGTCGTTCATCAGAGAACATGCCAAATAAAATTTGGCCACCAGACACTGGAAGCTGTTGTGGGAGCTCCAGGCGTTTATGACTGAGGGGACTGGGGACATGATGGAAGTACATTTCATAAGGAAGTACTATTATTTAAAAAAAAAAAAAAAAAAGGTAGACGTATTGCGATTTATGGGTTGAAACTGAGATTTCAAAGACAATTTTTTAATTTTTCTGGCTATTCTCCTCACCTTTCTTGTATTCCTAATATTTCATCTTCTTTTTGAAAAAGCCAGGATTATTCATACAATTGTCTGCAATGTTTGGTGCGTGGGGATAAGAAAATGCCATTATCCCCTTCCAAAATTCAGTACAAAATGAGGTATTTCACGGATTTTTCTGGATGGGTGTTGTGAATTTTTATTTGCATGAGTTTTTAAGTGGCAAAATGTGGGATGGAGCGTGAGCTCCGCAGAGGCTGATCCCGCGTCTCGTCACTGGCTGTGCCTCGGGTGCGGTCGGCACACAGTCTATGCCGTGAATGTATAGTTATCTCTTCTTCATGCTTCAGCTTAGGGGAAAATGGATCCGAAGTTCTTTTGAGCTTGAAAGTAAATGTGTGAGACGACACATGAGCCACCAAGTAACAAGCAATTTTTACTTTATTTTGCAGATCTCCCCTTACATTTAAATGCTGCCATGTTTGAGGCCAACGGTGGCTGTGGCTATGTTCTGAAACCCCCAGTTCTGTGGGACAAGAACTGTCCCATGTATCAAAAGTTTTCACCCTTGGAAAGAGACCTGGACAACATGGAGCCTGCCGTCTATTCCTTAACTGTAAGCATGGCCTCTGTTGTCAGAATATAGTAAGATCTATAAGACTTCCTGAATATGAACTGGTCTTGAATTCAAGGCATTGCAAAGGTCTTGTGTCACAGTCTTGTTCATGCAGATTTTGTTCCCAAAAGAATATCTTTACCTCTCAGAAAGCAGTGGCTCTGGTTTCAATACGCTTTCACCAGGCCCTGTATCTGCGAGAGCCCAGTTGGTGAAATTTTGAGGTCCCGGCTTCACCTGCATATTGATGATGGATTCTGTCCTCCTGCCCCTGATCATCATAACTATGAGTGGATCCCATAAACGCTGAGCTCCTGGTTAGAGCAGATCATCTTAAACTCTGATAAGTCCTTACAAGATCAGATCAAGATCAGACAGGCCATAATATACAAATCAATTAAACACCTTTTCTCCTTGCAGATTAACTATCATTCCTGGGCCTCTCCTTACTCCTTTTATTACCTAGTTAAGTAGTCATCAGAACTCCAGAGGCTGACCCCAACAGCTGAGCCCCAGTAGCTCAATACCCAGACTTATTCCCTGTTCTTTCACTCCTACTTAGTTGATAGAGAAACAAAACTGCCAGATGGTGATAGAAAAATCAGGGAGGGACGAAGCTACCTCTTCTCTCCATCTTCACATCTTGTCTGGCTGGCTGCAAAGGAAGACTGTCATGCAGACTGTGTTCCTGATACCTCAGAGCCCCAGGGGATCCCACTCACATGTGTTCCTCCCTCCCAAACTGCTTTTTGCTGGCCCCAAGACCAGGGCAGCCGCCCCTTTCTGTTTGAGCCTTTCAGCTGGAATCAAGTATAGCTCCATCTACTTACAGAAGGCTGTGGGTTAATTTTTAACAACATTCCCTGGGACTTGGGTCAAAATTCAACTCTTCGCGACAAAGATTTGGGGTATATCAAATATATCCACCTAAAACCTTTTGAACAGAATGTTAGTACGATTCTCAGTTACATTGCCCGCGGTCCCTTTTCTCTTGCTTTCTTGAGAAATGCAATCATCTTGATTGCTTAGTTTTTGAAAGTAGTTTGTCATTTTCATAGTTGAAGGTTATGGTCGGGTGAATTCTGTGGACAAATTAGGCTTTCACTTGATGTGATGTGATGACCCAATTACAATCACTTTTTTTTTTTTTTTTTTTTAGCAACTTTATTAACCATTTACCACACTCATCCCAGAGTGTTCCCTGTCGTCTTGGAGGGAAGTGATGAGGCATAGAGGTTGCTCTGTTCCTTTGACATCTTCGGTGACTTGGATCCTTTTCTCTTCCTCAGATCGTCTCTGGTCAAAACGTGTGTCCAAACAGCAGCACGGGGAGCCCGTGCATCGAAGTCGACGTCCTGGGCATGCCCCTGGACAGCTGCCACTTCCGCACAAAGCCCATCCACCGGAACACTCTGAACCCCATGTGGAACGAACAGTTTCTCTTCCGGGTTCACTTTGAAGACCTCATATTTCTTCGTTTTGCGGTTGTGGAAAACAACAGCTCGGCTGTGACTGCTCAGAGAATCATCCCACTCAAGGCTTTAAAACGAGGTAGAATATAATCATTAAAATGCTAATCATTAGTGTGGCTACCTGATGGATGCCCCGGACTTTTTGGTGCTCTTCCTACCACTGTGTGTGTGTGTGTGTGTGTGTGTGCAAAAGTTCCATAGTACATAGTTAAAATAAGAGGCACAAAGTAATAATACAGATTTGAACACTGTTGAAGCACATTTCAGAAGAGGTTTTTCTTTTACATCATCCTAAAATCACACATATTGACCACATCCCGTAAGAGCGCAGCCTCTGCTTCTGCTCGTGTGGGGAGGAGTGTTTGTACTCCCGTTCCCACACACCCCTTCCCAGTAGCACCCACCACAGCCTGGCATGTTTAGAGCAGGGACTGACGTTAGGAGAGGAGCCCGAGGGGCGCCAGGTGGCTCAGTCGGTAAGAGCAGGGAACTCTTGTTCTTGGGGTCCTGAGGTGAAGCCCTACGGTGGGTCTAGAACTTACATTAAAAAGTTTTTTTAATTATGGGGCACCTGGGTGGCTCAGTGGGTTAAACCTCTGCCTTCGGCTCAGGTCATGATCCCAGGGTCCTGGATGGAGTCCCGCATCGGGCTCTCTGCTCAGCAGGGAGCCTGCTTCCCTCTCTCTCTCTCTCTCTCTCTCTGCCTGCCTCTCTGTCTACTTGTAATCTCTGTCTGTCAAATAAACAAATAATAAAATCTTTAAAAAATAAAAAAAAAAGTTTTTTTAATTAAAAAAGCAAAAAACAGAGAGAGAGGAGAGGAAAGGAGCCTGAGAGGAGGTGGGCTGAGGTATGCTTGTGGCATCAGCAGGCTGTGGTGGGAGTCGGCCCCAGCCTCATCCAGGGGCAGAACCTGGGGTGGGTGTTGGGGCAGAGCAGGGGTGGTTGGAGAATGCTGAGCACCGGCTGGGGCTGTTGGCCTGAGGTGGTTCGGCCTCACCAGGGACTCTTGGTAATAAAATGCGGATTCTGACTCAGTAGGTCTGGGGCAGGGCGTGAGATTCTGCATGGCTAACAAGCCCCCAGGGATGCTGACCCTGCTGGTCTGCTCTGAGTACCAAGGTTCTAGTACATGCTTCTTCCCACAACCACACTCCAACTGCCACAAGCATGTGACAGGCTCCTACAGTTTCTGCTTTCCCCACTATGCAAGCAGCCCTCGGTCACTGCCTTAGTCAGCTCCAGCCACTATAACAGAGCACCGCAGATGGGGGGCTTAGACAGCAGATGTGTCTTTCCTACAGTTCTGCAGACCAGCGTGTTGGCAGGATTGGTTTCTCCCAAGGCCTCTCTCCCTTGCTTGCAGATGGCCACCTTCTTGCTCTGTCCTCACATGGTCATCCCTCAGTCTGTAGTGTGTGGCTGGTGTCTCTCTGTGTCTTTGTGCTAATCTCTTTGTAGAAGGACACCAATTATACTGGTTTAGGGCTCACCCTGATGACCCATTTTAACTTCCTAAAGGCCCTAACGCTCTTTAAAATCCCTACCTCCAGATACAGTCACATTCTGAGGTCCCAGGAGTTAGAGCTTTAACATAAGAATTTGGAGAAGACAATTCGGTTCATAACAGTCATTACAGAAATGTGAGAAAGTACAGAGAAGCAAAAACAATTCTTTTTAACCATCCATTCCCCATCCAAAATCATCACTTTTGGTGTATTTCTTTTGCAGACTTTATTTCTCTGCCCATGTATTTATATACTATACATAACATGCATACATATACATATTACATAATGTATTTTTTTAAAGATTTTATTTATTTATTTGACACACAGAGATCACAAGTAGGCAGAGAGGCAGGCAGAGAGAGAGAGAGAGGGAAGCAGGCTCCCTGCTGCGCAGAGAGTCTGATGCGGGGCTCGATCCCAGGGCAGTATGATCATGACCTGAGCCTAAGGCAGAGGCCTAACCCACTGAGCCACCCAGGCACCCCATAATGTATATTTTTAACAAATAGGCTTCCTACTAATCTTAGTGCTTCACACCTTACTGTTTCACTTCCTGGTGTATGTAGGGTGTGACTTTTCATGTTGACAGCCATGCATCTTCATTACCACTTTTACTGGCTGCATGTTATTCCATTTTGTACGAACATTCAAACCATAACTTACTTAGCCAACCCCCTATTGTTGGAATATTATCCCTAAAACTGTCCTAAAAGGGAATATTTGTAGAATGGTAACTGTAGATGACTTGATACAGAGGTGGTCAGGTTTTCCTAGTATATTTTATTTGAGTTTAGGATTTTCGCTTTGAGTCTACGTTAAAAACAGTACCTAGGTGGGGCACCTGGGTGGCTCAGTGGGTTAAAGCCTCTGCCTTCAGCTCAGGTCATGATCCCAGAGTCTCTGCTCTGCACGGAGCCTGCTTCCTCCTCTCTCTCTCTGCCTGCCTCTCTGCCTACTTACGATCTCTGTCTGTCAAATAAATAAATAAAATCTTTAAAAAAAGAAAAAGAAACAGTACCTAGGCAAGTTAGTTACCGCTCAGTGATCCAGAACTGTCCCCAGGGACAGCAGTCTGCTGAGGAAAAGGCAACTCTTGGCTGCGTGCCTGCTGCCACTCCCCACCCATCGCCAAGGCCTGATTTCCACCGACCGTTGACTGCCCTCCCCAGGGTGGTCTCCTGGAAAGAGCTCTGGGGTGCGTGGCTAACAGGCTTCTCCCAATTCTGCATTATTCCAGGTTATCGGCATCTTCAGCTGCGAAACCTCCACAATGAAGTCTTGGAAATCTCTAGTTTATTCATAAACAGCAGAAGGATGGAAGAAAACTCCTCCAGCAGTGCTGTGCCGGCCTCTTTGGTAATGAAGTTCTATTTCACTCAGCACATTTGCAAGGATTGCTACACTGGGGATAGGCTTTCTTGCAGCACAGGAACCTGGTCCATTAGAGTTATTAATTAGGTAGCAATGGAAGTAATAGTAACAATAACATCCAGCCCTTCACACTTTCTAAGTACTTTCCACCCATACTGACTCAGTTAATCCTCTCAATAACTTTGTGAAATAAATATTGATACCATCTCCACTCCATAGATGAGGAAGGTCAGAGCTAAGATATCTGAGGTCACACAGTGATAAATCCAAGTTATTCTAGTGCCAAAGCCCATACTCTTTTTTTTTTAATTTTTTATTTCTTATTAACATATAATGTATTATTAGCCCCAGGGGTACAGGTCTGTGAATCGCCAGGTTTACACACTTCACAGCACTCACTATAGCACATACCTTCCCCAATGTCCATAACCCCACCACCCTCTCCCTACCCCCCTTCCGTGGTAACCCTCAGTTTGTTTTGTGAGATTAAGAGTCTCCTACGGTTTTTCTCCCTCCTGATTCCATCTTGTCTCATTTTTTTCTTTCTTAGCCCCCTAGCCCCCCACTTTGCCTCTCAACTTCCTCATATCAGAGAGATCATATGATAATTGTCTTTCTCTGACTGACTTAGTTCACTCAGCATAATACCCTCCTGTTCATCCATGTCGTTGCAAATGGCAAGATTTCTTTTTTTTTTTTTAATTTTTGATTTTTTACAAAGTCCATATTCTTAATGAGTACATGATGGTGCCTGCCAGGGAGGTGAACCCAAAATAACAACATGGGGAAAAGACTAATCAAGCCAAGCTTGGGGAGTTGCACCATCGGCCCTCTTGGAAATGGGGGAGGAACACCACAGAGAGGAGCACCATTGCAGACTCTCCATCTTAACAAGCTCCCCAGGCCCACTGAAGTTCGAGAACCACTGGACCAGCACTCACCCCAGTAATGCAGGGTTGTTTACTTAAACAAGTAGCACTGCTTTAATTAACTGGATGATTCCATGACCTTGCCCTTTAGAGGTGAATTTTAAAGGGTGCCTGATGATTACCTCTTTACATGTTTGATAACCCGTTCACCATTGGAGCAATCTTAACCTTCAACATAGCGCTAACAACCTGTGGAAAGGCACTGTGTATGCTCACAAATGGCACTGGCTTGACCACTGCCATGGGCTCCTGGCAATCCCCCAGCTCTCTTCTCTGCTTCTCCTCCCCTCACCTCGTCACTATCTTCTTTCTCTGTCCTGATCTCATTTCCTTCAGTGTGTGGTCAAGGTCAAGGACAGCACCTTGGCCAAGATGGAGGGATACTATTGCTGGTACGTGGTCGGAGGACTGGGAAGCAGGGGCAGGGCTGCCTGGTACCAAAGGGCAAGAATCACATGTTTTCACTGAGGAGAGGCAGGACTTTGTGCTGGATTCAGGGTCGGTCGTCCTCGAAACCTTTTAGCACTGAAGATGCCACACGTGCCGTGAATGAACCACTATTCCTCACAGCACTTCTGACACCAAATACATGGTGTCTTCCCAATGCTCCTTCAGCTCTAACACCAGCTGGGTGTCCTGCCTTTTGATTTAATTCTGACACCATCTACCTGGACTTAGCATTGGATCCTGAAGTTAAGGACTATCCCCACTTCAGGTGCCAGTGGCAAGTGCCAGGCTGTCACTGGTACTGCTGACTGACCAGTTATAAATTCAGGAGTTTTCCACAACTCCCTCCCCAGGTTCAAGAATTTTCTACAATCACTCATAGAACTCAGAAATGTGCTTTACTCTTACCAGTTTATTATGAAGAATACAACACAGGAGCAGCCAAATGGAAGAGATATATGGATCAAGGTCTAGAAAGAAGGGTGTACAGAGCTTTTCAGCATCCTGAAGTGTTCAGCAACCCAGAAGCTCTCAGAACTCCATCTTTTAGGGGATTTTATGGAGGCTTTGTCCCTTTTCCAGGGAGAGAAATAATAATAAAATAATATTTCCAGGGCCAGGCATAATGTCAAAATTCAGCTCTCAGTAAATTTTGTATTTTGAATGAATGAATGAATATATCTTAATACAGAAAATGCTCAAAAAGTTTTATAAGGGGGCTCCTGGGTGGCTCAGTCATTAAGTATCTACCTTTGGCTCAGGTCATGATCCCAGGGTCCTGGGATCGAGCCCTGCATCGGGCTCCCTACTCAGCAGGAATCCTGCTTCTCCCTCTCCCATTCCCTCTGCTTGTATTCTCTCTCTCTCTCTTTCTCTCTCTCTCGTGTCAAATAAATAAATAAAATCTTTAAAAAAAAAAGTTTTATGAGTTACACACCTCCCCAGCTCTTCCTGAAACAGAAATGCTTTTCACATTATAATTATTTGTGTGCCCAGGCAGCAAGCTCTCCAAGGATGTAATAGTCTATTTATCATCTTACCATCCAAAATTCTAGCCCAGGACCCTAAAGAGAGATGGAACTCAGTAGACACTGTTGGAGGTCAGTTCATCAGAAGTAACACGCATTTCAGATGATATTAGGTCTCCTAATTAGGATGTAAAGAGTCACTACTATTTAAAATAAATTATTATTTTGGTAGTATATTGCTAATATCCTCACTAGACTATTAGGGAAGATGCACCATGGCCTCTTCAACCACAAACAGAAGCATCCCGTTATAGAAGAATGGTCTTCTTTTGCATTTATGTGTCCCCCTACAGACTTCTAAGAACTAGTACTTCTGTATTGAATATAGCCTGGAAATAACACAAGAATTAGAGTGAATAAGAAACCATGTGATCTTCCTTGCAGATGTTTAATACAGAAGAAAGAAAATGTTTGCAGACTCACAAAGTCACAGTGCATGGGGTCCCGGGTCCAGAGCCCTTTACTGTTTTCTCCATAAATGGTGGCACCAAGGCAAAGCAACTTCTCCAACAAGTAAGTCCAACAAGCCCATGGTTGGGAGAATCCAACATATATATATATATATATATATATATATATATATATATGTGTGTGTGTGTGTGTGTGTGTGTGTGTGTGTGTGTGTGTTTGTGTATATGCGTAAATGCATGTGTAAACACAAAAGCATACATAAAACACAAAGTTCATGGTGATGCGCTTCCTTTTGATTATTTGTGTAATTCAACACCAAGATCCACCCTAAGAATGATCTGGGAGAACTTGGTATACCACGAGACAAGCTAACCTGTAGAAAAGGATTTTTAACACATTAAAAACATGGGGTTCAGGAAGGATAAAGACTAGAATGCGTGGCTCTCCAAGCATGTGTACTCCTTCCCTCTAACCCTAGAGCCAGGCCTCATCTCCCTTTTTAATGTAGAGCTTACTAATCCATCAGAATTTGCACACAAGCTGAATGAAGTCTGCTTGCCATCCTAGGAGTTAGATCAAAGTTTTAGCGCATCAGGGTGGAGCACATGGCCAAGAAGACATCTTTGGCCCTTCCAACCTTAAGCATTTATGTGCATGTTGAGCAGCCCCCTTGTCGGCCTTCCCCTGTCACTTGATCTCAGCCTTCCAGGTACCATCCCTCTGGTGCAAAGGGGCCAGCAGGGCCTGACATGAGAGAACGAGGGCCTGTTGCCCCAAACCCTGCAGCAGCCCTGGCCTGAGTCCCCTCATGTGGTCCCGCATCTGCTTGGGAACCCCAAAGATCTCTGTGGCTTTCTGTAGGCAGGGCCACTGCCCCATGGGAGGGCATGTCTGAGTGAGAAAACCGGGAACAAAGCAGCATCCAGAGGGAGGCAGTTCCTCAAAAGGACAGGCATACCCATGTGTAATGTCTTTTGTCTTTTCCTAGCACAGTGACCTAATATCTTGGCAGACTATTTTATCCCTAACCCAATTCATCCCTTTTCCTCCTTGGGAGTAGACCAAGGGAGCAGTAACCAAGAGGAGTAACCATGGGCTTTCTCTGAAGTTAGGGTGTGTGACGACAGGTAGCTGGGATCCTAGAATGTATGCGGCGGGGGTGGAGACTAGAAACCAGTGAAACCACCATATGGAATAAGAGTAATAAATAGTTCTGGTTTTGAAAGAAAGTCTCTATGGACAGGCAACAATTTGCCCAACATTTTAAAACTGACTTAAAGTCAGAGAAAACGGCTTAAGTGCCAGTTTTCATAGACTATCAAACAAAAGCAACTACCAAGACTTGGGGGAGTGGCATTTGTTTGGGGGTTTGTTTTTATCTTTTAAAGCAATCGGGCCATGAACTTCAGCATCTACTATCACAAAGTATTGTCGGGGATTTGGAGATATTAAGTAGGGTAGTATTTCCATAGACCACCCACAAAAAGCAGCCCATTACTTTATTGTCACTCCTGGTGAATAATTCCATGGATATAAAGCAGGACTGAGGAGGGAGTGAGACGGCCCTCTCATGGGGATGATGGTGCCAACTGACCCACTCCTAGAGGCTTCACATCCTGAATACCCCATAGCAGTAGCTGTCTTGCCCCCCATAGGATCCGTAGCCCAGGATCGATTAGAGACCAAGGACTGGGGTGAAGGGAGCAGCGTCTCCCTGAGAGTCTTCTGCCTCCACCGTCCTCAGCTCTCTCTGCTTTTCCTCCAAGTGAGATGAAGCAGTGCCAAGTGTTGACTCTGGTAGTTGCATCATTGGTGCAAGCTAGGAGAAGGGTGTTTGCCTAATACAAGCCAGATGGTGGCAACTTTCTCTGTCCCCACTCGAAGTTGAGCCTTTTGTCAGTAACCTGTACGGGTGGGAAGCAATGCATTAGCCAGAGGGGCCATAGTGATGGCTAGTGTTCACTGGGTTCTCATAAGTGCCTGCATCCGGCTTCATAACCGGTGCCTGTATCATAAAATGAAATGACAAGGTTGTTACTTTTACTGTTCCCATTTTATGTATGGGGAAACTGAGCCTCCAGGGGGTTAAATATCATGCCCAGCACCTCGCAGTCAGTCAATATTAAAGGCAAACCTCAGACCCAGGTCCGTCTGGCTCCAGAGCCTCATCTCGGCTGCTCTGTTTGACCATCCAGGGTCCGTCGCCAACAAAGAAAACAAGCTTGTAGGCATGGTGTCAAGAGTTCATTGAAAGGAGAATTCCCAGGAACTTAGGTCAGATGACATTAGAAGACAAGCATTTCCAACCTGAGAAAAAGGGATGATGTTGGTAAAAGCTGTGTTAGGGTCTTTGCCACTGGTCCTGAGTGACAGGATCCCAGAGAGCTAAACGCATAGACTGGGAAGCCTCAAGCTTGTAATTCAGTAGGAGCTCTCATTCCAACTGTGGGAAAAATAGTTACACTGTCTGGGGATTATGAATAAATTGTGTCGTTGCCCAGAATGAACATAAACAATCCTTCTTGGACATCAGAAAGTTCTTAGGTCTTCCAGGAAGAATTATGCAACGCTGCAGAGTAGGTCTTACTTATAAATGGTACATCAAACCTATGTAAACACTGTGAAAACAGGCTTATTTCGTGTGTGTGTGTGTGTGTGTATTTATTCAAGTATAGTCAACATACAATGTTATGTTGATTTCAGGTGTATAATAATGCAATGATTCGATCATTCCATACATTGCTCAGTGCCCACCATGATAAGTGTCTCATGAATCCCCCTTTACCTATTTCACTCATCCCCCAACCTACCTCCCTTTCGGTAACCATCAGTTTGTTCGCTGCAAAAAAACAGCTCATTTTAGGGGCACCTGGGTGGCTCAGTGGGTTAAAGCCTCTGCTTCGGCTCAGGTCATGATCCCAGGATCCTGGGATCGAGTCCCGCATCGGGCTCTCTGCACGGCAGGGAGCCTGCTTCCCTTCCTCTCTCTCTGTCTGCCTCTCTGCCTACTTGTGATCTCTGTCAAATAAATAAATAAAATCTTTAAAATTAAAAAAAAAACAGCTCATTTTAGTTTGGGGGCAGGTTAAAGATTCTATTTATTCATGAAAGACAGAGAGTGAAACAGAGATGAAAAATAGAGGGGGAGACATGAGAGACAGAGGGAGAGAGAGAGAGAGAGGCAGAAGGAGAAGCAGGCCCCCTCAAAGCGGGGAGCCCGATGCAGAACTTGATCCCTGGGATCATGACCTGAGACCAAGGCAGATGTTTAACCAACTGAGGCACCCAGGTGCTGGAAAAATAGCCTTATTTTTTTTTAAGATTTTGTTTTTATTTTTCAGAGAGAGAGAGGGAGAGAGAGCAAGCACAGGCAGACAGAATGGCAGACAGAGACAGAGGGAGAAGCAGGCTCCCTGCCGCGCAAGGAGCCCAATGTGGGACTCGATCCCAGGACGCTGGGATCATGACCTGAGCCGAAGGCAGCTGCTTAACCAACTGAGCCACTCAGGCATCCCAAAATAGCCTTATTTTGAATGAAAGTTTTGCCTTTGCTTTTTTTTTAGATTCTGACGACTGAACAAAACACCAAACCTATTGTCACAGACTATTTTTTGATGGAAGAAAAATTTTTTATATCTAAGGAAAAGAATGAATGCAGGAAACAACCATTCCAAAGAGTCATTGGTCCAGAAGAAGAGATCATGCAGATTTTAAGCAGCTGGTTTCCAGAGGAAGGCTATGTTGGCAGGATTGTCTTAAAAACCCAGCAGGAAGTAAGTGTGTCTGACACCATGACGACTCAGTATGTGATTTGCAGCCTCACACCTGGCCACCTCCCTGCATTCAGAATTTCCTATAACTGCAACTTGACTTCTGTTGTTTTTCTTAAGTAAATGTGGAGAAATGATTTTATTCTTTTGCGCGTGTTTAGAATGTTATCTCTAAGGTACGGAAATTCAGTCTAAAAGCTGTCATTTGTAAAAGAAAGGGAGCAAGAACTCAAAGGATTCCTTATGTATGGCATCAGCTGTACATAAGGAATCAGCTGGGTCCAGGATTTGATTTCATTGTGAAAAGACATTGTCGTAAGCATCACAGCACTATGTCATGCTAGTCCCGTTGGTATTTTTACCTTTGGGGTTTCCTTGCCGGCCTCTTCATGCCTATTAAAGTTTTAGCTACTCGAAGATTCTGTGCTTCTAGGCAAAACAACAGTAGTTCTTTGAAAATATTCTGTAACTTCACACAAAGCAAGAATAATCTCTCAGCCTCCGGCAGAATTAGTAAAAATTAACATTACATTCACTAACATTCCCATGGTTGTTCCCACAAAGGAAACAATTCAGTAATTGCATGTCAGTCTACGTTGGTTAACTCCTGTCTGAGTTTGTGAATGGAGCATTGATTTTTCTTTTTTATAAGAACCCACTAACTTCCCGCCATTTTCTAAAATGACCTATAAAGTCATTGCTTCACCACAGACAGTCATGCCTCATGATATGTCAATAATGAAGGAGTTGAGTCAGTTCAACCATTGATTAAACAAATATTTCCTGAGCACCTAATAGGAGCCAAGCCCTGTTCTGGGCACACGGTTGGTTCCTTTGGAGCATGTAATAGAGCTTGGTTGGTAAAATGCCCATCAAAGGTCCATGGTGTTGGGATACAGTGGAGATGAGAAAGAGCCAGTTTTCAGCATCATGTGCTACATTTTCACTGTGCACTGAACTGTGGAGGTGGCCAAGAGCTCCAGCTCTTGGCTCCAGAGAGCTCCAGCATCTGCTCTGGGAAACCAGAGCCTCTGTCTTTCCTCCTAACCTTGCCTTAGACCATAAAAGGACACTTCAGTTAGGCACAGAAATGTAATTGTCTCCCAATCCTCCCCTCCCTATTGGACTTACACGTTGCAGAGACAGTTAACAAGCAGTTCTAGTAATTACAGCTTTATGAGAAAATATCAGAGGGCTTAGCTGGACTTTGGAACTCATGTTCAGTTTCTCTCTACATTCTTCCTTTTTATTTCCCATTGTCTTACCTCATTCTCCAGCTACCTATAAAAAAGTATCTAAGTGATTATGTCAACAAGTGAATTTTCAAACCATATAGTTGCATAATGATTTACAGTGTTTAAAGTTCTTACTTACTGCTTTTGAATGATCTCGTGACAGAATGGAAACCATTTCACACATAAGGAAATGGAGGTTCACAGAGGTTAAATCATGACAAGGTGAGACATAGAAAGAACTACATCTGTGGCTTTCCGGTCAGTGTTGTTGCCCCATCCTGTGCTCCACAGGCTGGTGCTGAGCCAGCCCTCTGCAGAGGACACTGGTGCCCAGCACTGTGGAGACAGCAGGCAGCAGCAAGCAGGAGAGAACATGGACCGGCCGTTGAGTGTCATGCTGGGGAGGTTAGGAATGCCCATATGTGGGCGCCTGGGTGGCTCAGTGGGTTAAGCCGCTGCCTTCGGCTCAGGTCATGATCTCAGAGTCCTGGGATCGAGTCCCGCATCGGGCTCTCTGCTCGGCAGAGAGCCTGCTTCCCTCTCTCTCTCTCTGGCTGCCTCTCTGTCTACTTGTGATTTCTCTCTGTCAAATTAATAAATAAAATCTTTAAAAAAAAAAAAAAAAAAAAAAAAAAAAGGAATGCCCATATGCAATTTAAAATGTGTCTGAGGGTCGCCTGGGTGGCTCAGTCGATTAAGTATCTGACTCTTGGTTTAAGCTCAGGTCATGATCTCAGGCTCCTGGGACCAAACCCCATGTGGGGCTCCATGCTGAGGATGGAGTCTGCTTGTCCCTCTCCCTCCCCCTCTGCTCCTCCCACTTCGATCCTTCCCCTTCTAGCAATCTCTCTCTAAAGTAAATAAATAAAATCTTTAAAATGCATATGAAAACAAGCTGTAGAGACCCCAGGAATAAATATTTCATAAGGGCTGGTGGAAGAGATGCATTTTGAAGCGTCAGGGGGATAAATTAGAAAGGAAGGCTAACAAGCATTTTTCTGAGGGAGAGAATACAGCAAGCTCTCCTACACAATGCTTTTGTGGGAAGGAGATTTTTTTTTTTTTTTTAAGATTGATTGTATTTATTTATTTATTTGAAAGAGAGAGTGAGTGAGAGAGAGAACACAAGCAGGAGGAGGAGCAGAGGGAGAGAGAGAAGCGGACTCGCCCCTGAGCAGGGAGCCCCATGTGGGGCTCGATTCCGGGACTCCAGCATCATGAACCGAGCTGAAGGCAGAAACATAACCGACTGAGCCACTAAGCATGGGGAGATTTTTTAAATGACTGACATGTGTCTGCTAAGAGAACAAATTACATTTAAGTGTTTAGGTTGATCTGGTGCATAGTGACACACAGTAAATATTTACTGACTGAATGAATGAATTTAGCAGTTATTGAATGCAAGCAGATACAAGCATAGTTGATAGATTTGGGCTATAAGTATTTCCATGTATTTCATTTTGTGGAACTAGTGAGATAAGTATGCAGATTGCCTATATATTGAAAGTCCCCAAACTGCCCTCCATGATCTCTGACCTCTGTCTGCCTGCCTGCCTGCTTTTTATAGTTTTCTTGTCTTCTGGGTTCTCAGGCTGTCAGGATCACATCTTCCTGTGGTCAGTATGCCCTCCTGGGCTACCTGCCAGACTTGAAATCAGACAGACCTTGCTCTGCCACAAATTAGATGACCCTGTACAGCTCATTTAACTTATGTAAAACTCTGTGCCCTAATTTGTAAATCTGTAAGAGAAACTATTCTGCCTGATTGAAAAATATTGCCATGAGACTCACGCCAAACTTACAGACAATATGTAAAAAAATGCTTAATAAGCTATAAAGAGCTACAAGTGAGGGCCATTGTTCTGGTGTAACCTGAGCCTTCCAATATGTGGGCAGAAAACTCCTTGGAAATAAATAAGTTCTGAGTAAGGCTCCAAGGAGCTCTCTTAAAAGTAATGTTTATTGCATAGTTATTGAGGTATTTTATGTGTCCATTAGAACCTTTTTTGGTTTTTTTATGCTTCTTGGCTTCCTGGTTTTCAAGATACGGATTATAAATTATGTCAGATGAATTACCACCCAGCCCTACTCTCCAACTGGCTAAATATATTTTGATCAACATAGTGACGTATTACACAGCTAAATATCTAGGAATTGGACCTAAAATTGAACTAAACACCACAATCTTTTAAGTGGGGACAAAAAAACAAGTTGAAAAACATTATATGGAGTTTATATAATAAAAATAGACAGTAACTCTCCCCTCCCCAACACCCATAAGATAACAAATGGGGTCCAAAAACATCAGTCCTGAAAATTGTAGGAACCATGATTGCAAGATTAATGAAATGATTGGAGTGAGCCTGGGGGGCTGGTTGGCAAGAAGCTCCAGGAACCTATTCTTTCTGGTCGTGGCTGCAGTTTGGCGCCACCTGGTGGCATTCAGACTTCAATATTGCCCGGGACAATTCTGGGCCATACCGCTGGTTGGAACCTCCAGGAGAGTGGCAGTGATTCTTGGATTTTTCTGGTTAGTTAGCATCATTTCAGTGGCTTGATCTGAGGAGATTAGGCCAGGAGACTGTTAGAGATCCAGGGACTTTCCTGCTAAATGCTCAGCTCCTGGGATAGAGCTGACCTTCCCCCTTCAGACCACCCCCCACCTTGCGGAAGAGAACTGTAAGCTACCTTTCATTTGAGAATGGCGCTAACAAAATCAGGAGCCATTCGATAATCATATTATACCTAAATTCACATAATTGCAGGGTTTCATTGTATATATTTGTTCACACAAAAATACATAGATCATGGGCGCCTGGGTGGCTCAGTGGGTTAAGCCGCTGCCTTCGGCTCAGGTCATGATCTCAGGTCCTGGGATCGAGTCCCACATCGGGCTCTCTGCTCGGCAGGGAGTCTGCTTCCTCCTCTCTCTCTGCCTGCCTCTCTGCCTACTTGTGATCTCTCTCTGTCAAATAAATAAATAAAATCTTTAAAAAAAAAAATACATAGATCGATAGCAGATGTTTAGAAGCATATATAACCTAACAACAGTGGGGTTTTTTGTGGAGAATAAGATGAGAGGGGAAGAAAAAGCTGATGATGGGGAAAGTTTGACTTTTTATTGATATATTTCTATACTCTTTAAAAATTTTAATAAGATTCATATATCTATAGATATATCTAAATATATATTTAATATATAGTTACATGTGTAAAATTTACTGAAAGCCGAGTCACCAAAAGCCAATTAAACTGATGACCAATTCTCAACACTTACTGAGAATTTTGTCGATATTCGTTGCAGTGTATCCTAACCTTCAGCCTTTTCACTGCTGGTTCTGTCCATCCAGTCTGGCTGAGAGTCTGTTTGCATGTTTCATTGTTCGAATGTCTAGCATTCCTTAATTGCCCAAGGCCTGTGTAGGGAATGGATGGGCTCTCTCTTAAATGTAATTCACGGTGTTCTTATTTGGCTTTTGGTCATTGGCAATATGGTATGTTGTCCTTTTACAAATGTATCTACAGTTGACTTGGACTCTGTAGTATATAGAGATCTACTGGCTCACTGTGAGCCAGACCTTATCAGTCTGTAAACATCAGCAGAAATACCTACATTACTTTCTTCCTCTCAGAAGACATGGATATCCTTGTAGAATCATTTATGAACTATTAACTCGTATATGAAATAGAAAGCTGAGAAATAGTTCCCACATTGCCCAGATACAGCTCACATTTTCGCTGAGTTTTTCTTTCTTTTTCTTCATCATTTTACCATTTACTCATACTTTCTTTCTTTTTCTAACATAGAACCTAGAAGAGAGAAGCATTATTCAAGATGACAAGGAGGTGATCCTGAGCTCCGAGGAGGAGAGTTTCTTTGTCCAAGTGCATGATGTTTCTCCAGAGCAACCTCGAACGGTCATCAAAGCGCCCCGTGTCAGCACCGCACAGGATGTCATTCAGCAGGTGAAAGCCTCACCCTCGCTCGCCTCAAGTCGGCTCCTCACTGTAAACCACTGGCACAAATCAGATGTCAGCTCATTTTATGAATGAAGTTCTAGACCAATGGGTATCTGAAAAGGGAGATTGTGCCTCTAGATTAGGACATACTAGTTCATTCCTTCAGCAGACATTTGCCTGGTATCTATCATGAGTCCCACTTTCCGTGAAACTGTTGGGAAAAGATTTAGGAGGGGACTCCACAGAGGAGTAATTTCATTGTCCCAGAAATGCCTAAGCCAGTCCCTGGTGACTGTTTCTGAGATTTTACAGAGGACATGCCGGAGGCCTTCTCAGGCCCTTTCCCTCTTCTAAGTCATGCTTCTTTGTGTACATGTTTCGAAGGACTGTATCTCCTTCCTTCAAGTCCCGTCATGGTTTGGGTTTATTAACTACCCATTTGAAAAGTGGTAGAGCATAATAGTTAACAGCACAGACTCTACATTAAATTGCTCAGTTCAGGGGCACCTGGGTGACTCAGTGGGTTAAGCCTCTGCCTTCGGCTTAGGTCATGATCTCAGGGTCCTGGGATCAAGTCCCGCATCGGGCTCTCTGCTAAGCGGGGAGCCTGCTTCCTCCTCTCCCTCTGCCTGCCTCTCTGCCTACTTGTGATCTCTGTCTGTCAAATAAATAAATAAAATCCTTTTTTGTTAAAATAAATAAATAAATAAATAAATAATAAGTTGCTGAGTTCATATCCCAGCTGTCCTTCTTAGTGCCTCAGTTACGGTGGTGTGCTGGTTAACTGGCTCTCTTAAGGAAAAAAAGAAGAAGAAGAAGAAAAAGCCCAACTGGTTTTTAGTGTTGGCCAGTTTCTGTTGTGTGGAGAGTCCCACCACATCTGACCTCATTGGCCCAGTCCTTTTGGCTCCAGCACACATTATTATATCCTATGTGGTAAGCTACTACCTCCACAATGCAGAGACTGTGTAATAGTCCTTTCCACACAGGGTTGTGGTGAAGATTAAGTCAGTAAATACACGTAAGATGTACAATGCCCAGCACCTGGTAAGCACTATTAGGTGCTATTTCCTGCCGCACGATGGCATGGTTAATATTTGTCTCCTTCAGAGTCCAGACCTATGTTTGTTTTTTTCACCTTTCTCTCCCCCAAAGTACAGTATCTGGGACACAGAAGGCCCTCACTAAGCATTTGATGAGCAAATAAATGCGTACGTGAAAGACGATCTTATACTAAATGAGAAGGGAGACCGGGTAAATTACTAAAATGTTCTCCACATCCAAAAACGTGATAGAGGGGCTGCCTAGGATCAGGGTTCTGTTCCTCCCGGTCTGTGTGACCTTCATGTCTATGAGCTTTGGTGCTCATAGACCCAGTCCACGTCCATCTTCTGTTACTCATTAGCTGTGCATTCTCTGGAGTCTGCTTAACCTCTGTATTGTTTCCTTGTCTGAAAATGGGGCCGTAATACCTACATCACGGTCTGCTGTGAAGCCCAATCAGGTAACCTGGGAGAGCATGTTACAGGCAACAACTGTGCAACCATGGGACGATGCAATCTGAGATAGATCCCCCTCCTCTAAAAGTCTGTGACATCTTCCCGCCTTCAGGTTTCCTTCAGAATGAATGCAAGTGTTGGAGATACTGTGTCTATATTCAGTGGACTATAACTTCTCTTTCAGACCTTATGCAAAGCCAAATATTCCTATAGCATCCTGAGCAACCCCAACCCGAGTGACTATGTGCTTTTGGAAGAAGTGGTGAAAGATGCTACCAAGAAGTCTTCTACCCCGAAGTCCTCCCAGAGGGTTCTTTTGGATCAGGAATGTGTGTTTCAAGCCCAGAGCAAGTGGAAAGGTGCAGGAAAATTCATCCTTAAGCTAAAGGAGCAGGTGCAGGTAAAGTTCAAAGTTCTTTTCCTCTCTCCACAAAGCATTTGATACTCATAACCATGTGGTAATCAAATCTGGGAACTTATGAAATCTAGGAGAAAGGTTCTGAGTCAAGGGTTTAGTAGGGAGAAAATAGTTTGGCTTCACTTTCACTGCATAAAAAGAAATGTACTCCACTGTGAGTAAGTAGTCTTGAGCGAGGGCTCCTTCAGCACTTCTTCCCAAAATTCTACCAACTAGAGAGGAAGAGGAAAGGGATAGTGTGGCAGATGATTGAGGATCCTGGCTTTCACCTTATACCCATGGAAGGTTCTTTTTTCCACAGGCATCCAGAGAAGACAAAAGAAAAGGCATTTCTTTTGCAAGTGAATTCAAGAAGTTCACCAAGTCAACTAAACAGCCCCGAGGACTCACATCATCTTCTCAGGTCTTGGCCTCAGAAAGTGTCCAAAGCAAGGAGGAGAAACCAGTGGGCAGCTTGCCCTCCAGTGATGCCATAGACTACCGACAATAACCGAGGCTGGCATGTTTTACCCAGGTAGACTGAGTCACTGTGTCATTCTGAAATGGGGGCCCACTGTGTAAGGCATAGCAGGCCCAGAGGACGATGTCCCCTGAAGGCAGATGAGAATCGTACCTAAAAAATAGGAAAAGGGTTTTGAAGATCCATGTGCCTTCAGCATTTTAATTTTATTTTTTTTAAGATTTTATTTATGTATTTGACAGAGAGAAAGATCACAAGTAGGCAGAGAGGCAGGCAGAGAGCGGGAAGCAGGTTCTCCACTGAGCAGAGAGCCCGATGCGGGGCTCAATCCCAGGACCCTGAGATCATGACCTGAGCTGAAGGCAGAGGCTTAACCCACTGAGCCACCCAGGCGTCCCATCAGCATTTTAATTTTAGACCAACTGGTTTTGTAGATAGCCTAACGAAGGTCCCAAGAAGACAACCAACTTGTTCAAACTACTACATCAGCCTTATTTTATCAGACCTGGACCTGCCTTAACCACTACTAACACAAATATTCTCGAAGGACTACTATGGGTCATTCAGCTCTCATTCCTTTGGATTTTTAGTTTCATGCTGTCCACTTTGAGGTTTGATTTAGCCTCAATAACCTCATCACGGTCTGCCTCAATTAAAAAAATAAAAATCCGGCATTCAAAACTGCATAACAGCCTCTATCTGGAAACTGCAGTGAACTCACTTCGGTGGCCCACCCACCGCTTGGTGTCCACAGGGTGAATGTCGTTCCGTCTTCAAACAAATTACATGAAACCCAATTAAAAAAAAAAAAAATTAACCTAGTTGTTACTGTTTTTTTTTTTAATTTCTTAATGAACCACCCAGTGATTATTAAAGCCCACTCCTTACCTAAGCCATTGTCGTTCTAAAATTGAGAGACTGCTACCATGGTGAAGGCATTGCTGCTTACACTGTGGGGCTTCATCGTCTGCCTTTATCAGAATCAGGATTTTTTTTCTTAAGATTTTATTTATTTATTTGACAGAGATCACAGGCAGAGAAGCAGGCGGAGAGAGAGGAGGAAGCAGGCTCCCTGCAGAGCAGAGAGCCCAATGCGGGGCTCCATCCCAGGACCCCAGGATCATGACCTGAGCTGAAGGCAGAGGCTTTAACTCACTGAGCCACCCAGGCGCCCCATGATCAGGAATTTCTTATATAAAATTGTAGAAGCTCACGATTAAAGAATTCATTGATACCTTTTGGCAGGACCTAATCTGATTTTTAAGAGCACAAAAGAAGGTCCAATACACTGAGCCTATGTTTCTACATTTAAGGAGAAACTCCTAAGATAATCAGTGCCCCGTACTACACATACAAAGCTCTTCGAAAACAACAGATGGGACCAAATACAGGAAACACCCTCCTGCAGACCACCGGCGTATCCAGCTACTCTGAGAGGTTCACGGATACATAGGTTCTGTATGTAAAGGCTCATCTGAAGGAACTCTCAGAGCCAGAGCAGCAATCCACATCACACATCGGATAATAGTGACTGTGCACAGAACACTTCTCTTTAGGACTAAGCACCAGTATTGAGCCTCTCCAGTTTTTCAGAGAATGCTTCACCTTGGCAGTGGGTCTGTGAGCAGACACTGTTAAGGACAGTAATCAAAATTCAAAATATTTTCTCAGATCAAGAACTTAATATCAAATGAATCCGAGATGTAAGGTTGTACATACCCCTCTATTCTGACCTCCATAGTGATAGTAGCATCACACTCCGCATGAACGGAGTCCTCATTGTGCCGCAGGATTAAGGAAGTCTGTAGGAGGGCAACGCCTCCGGATGTCTGACTCAGAGAAGCTTACTACAAATGAGCATTATGGGGGTGAGGGAGGGAGTGGATTTAGAAGTATGCCTTTGGACTGTATTTTCCTAAAGCAAGCAGACATTCAGAATCATTCAGTTGACCTCAGCTTTGCTTAAAGTTGGGGAAGTTTTTCTTTAAAAAACAGCTATGGTTGGAACTATGGGAATGTGACTCTCATGTTATAAACTTCTTTACAGTGTCCTCAGAAAGGGATGCTTCTCAGAAGAGATTTTCTGTGTTCACAAGAAGGCAAGTTTAGTGTTTTCGAGAACATAAGGTTTCATGTTCTAAAACTTTCACTCCTGAAGTTTTCAGTTACTCCTTAATAATTTAAGAAATCCTAAACAATTATTTACCTTACTCTTCTCTGAAACGATGCAGAATTGAAAGAATCCCACCTTTTAGAAAAGCTTTAGTTCATCTGATTGTGATTTTAAAAATCCTTCGAAAGGCTGTGGTGTTCCAGGCCAGAAACGGGCTCACGTTCCACCTCCCAGGAACACCACGTTATGACACCCCAAGTTAGTTTGTTTGTTTGTTTTTGGAAGATTTTATTTATTTATTTGTCAGAGAGAGCACAAGCAGGGGGAGTGGCAGGCAGCTGGAGAAGCAGGGTCCTGCTGATCAGGGACCCAATTCAGGACTTGATCCCAGGACCCTGAGATCATGACCTGAGCCGAAGGCAGAGGCTTTAACCCACTGAGCCACCCAGGCATCCCAACACTGACTGCAAGTTTATGGCCAAGACTCGCTCTTCTAAACCAGCCACCAGAATTATGGGTTTCTCTTTGTTGAACCACACTAAACCCTTGCTACTACACTGCAGATGTTGCTGCTCCTTCATTTTAAATATACTCACAAACCTATGTATACCACTTTACAGGTGAAGATCCTTTGGTAAGAAGTTGAAGTCAAGAGTGAACATGGTAGAAACAAATATTATTTCCTTTACCTTCATCAGACTTAAACTGGAAACTGATGATTTCTGAACTGAAGACTTCTTCACACATGATGTGAAGTCCACGCTGAGGTCAAGCAAAATGGCACCGGGCTACCTACCACCTAGTTTCCTGATGAATGCAACCAAGAAGCCCAGGAGGTGGCCATTTTATAAATGTCAGCAGTCGGAACACTGCTAAGCTTGCAGTGACGGACTTAGAACAAGGGTCAGCAAACTCTGTCCATAAAGGGCCAGACCGTAAGGATTTTAGGCTTTCTGGGTCCTTTGGTCTCCACTGCAGCCACTCAGCTCAGCTGGTAACAGTGCAAAAGCAGCCACAGACCATACAGATGTGAGTGTGGCTGTGTTCCAATAAAACCACTTACAGACGCTGAAATCGCAACTTCATGTATTTTCACGTCACTAATAACTCTCTTTTGGGTTTTTTTTCTATCACTCAAAAACATAAAGACTATTCTTAGTTCAAGAGCCATAAAAAACCTGGTGGCAGGCTGGATTCGGCACAGAGCCATAGTTTGCTGACCTGACTTAGAAAACTGGGAACAAGACCACAGAGGTCTGAAAACAAGTAAGCTAGTTCAGTCCTACACGTCATGGATGACAATTGGAAACTTCGGGGCAAATGTAGATACATCCTGTAGGAGTCATTAAAGAGTAATTCGGTGTAGGTTATGTATTATGCACCGTAGTGGACTCTTCTTTAGCATCTCTTTTTATGTAGAGAATGATGCTGGGTTGTTGTTTTTTTTTTTTTTTTTTTAAGTTTATTGCTTATGTATTCACAGATTATTCCACTTTTGGTTTTCACAAATTGAATTTAGAATGATGTATAAATTAATTACTGAGTTGTGACATCTTAACAAGAAATTTAACCATTTCTTAAAGCAAAAGTAGACTGAGCTGGTGTTCAAATTTATTTATTTTACAAGGTTTGTACTGACACTGTACTTATATATTTATTATACATAGCTTTCTTGATATCACTTATCGATTAAAAGCATTACTGGTTCTCACTTTTAAGACAAATCTAGCAACAACAAAAAAAAATGTATGCTCTGAATACATGACATGGGCCAGAATTTCATGTTAAAAAAAAAAGCTTCATTTTCATTTCTGATTAACTGAAGAGCTATTGCTCCAAGTTATAACTGCCATTTAAGATATATTATCTTTAAAATCTTGCTGTATAAAACTATCATGTAAGTATAAAGGATTCTTGTTATTCTTGGTATGAAGCAAATTATGACTTTTAAAATGTAATGTGTGTTCCTCTAAAGTAAAATTCAAATTTTACCTTTCTACCAATATTCAAATTTTTTCTTCAAATTATAAAGCACACGAAAAATCCTAACTTTTTCTTTGATAAATATTTTTACTAATTATAAAAATGAATAAAACAGTCCCCAGTTCTTTGCATAGTCTAAAATCAGAAGTGTTAAAAATAAACCAGAGAGCTTTCATGTTGTTGTAAGTTACTGACTGAAAGCCTTAATGCTATAGCCACCATTTGCTTGTCGACAGAATTCAAGCTATTCCAATTGAATGTAGTTTGCCCAGTGCTACAGGCTTCTTATCAAATCATCAATCTGTAAGAAATGCACAATACTGACCCATTTAAAAACATATTCCAGAAATACTTTATCATGCTTCTATAAAATTGGCATCTTTTCCTCTGGTTTGGTTTATCCTATATTGAAAACTGAGGTACTGCCCATACTGCCTAAGAGTCAAAATGAAAACCGTGCAGAGTAAGGGGTAAGAAGCAAGACTGGTCTCTAGGTTTAGCACTTGGCCTTGACTCTAAGCTCAAGCCCCGCCCCACCCTACCATCTATAACATAGCTGATTTGTGTGCATGACAGAATCTGAAATTCCCTGAGACTATAGTGAGACTAGGTTTCACAAGTGAATGTATTGCCTATGTTGAACCCAACTTAGTTGTTCGTTCCATTTTGCGGTGAAAGCACGTGCTCCGTTGTATCAGAGTCTTCGGGACTTTCTGAAGGACACGTTGCTCAAAATGTAAAGCACCTGCTCTATTACAACTAACCTCTATTACAACTAACTGGCACAACTTGGTGTTTGTCAAATATATGAAATTTTTACTTGTATCTTCTCTGATCTAGCTATGTTAGTATACCAAATGAAAGAAATTAACCTATTATTTAGAATAAATCGAAAATGGCCACCTCAACTCTACCCATTACCACTTCATACTTTTCAGACTCCTGAAAATCTGGGTAGCAAACTTTTATCAGTAAAGTTGATATGGAAAAGAATCTAAATATGCAAACTAGGCTTATGACAAGATTTTGAGGAAAAATATTTTAACATGCTTTACCAAAAACAAAGGAGCATGAGTTCTGTTATTGTTAGGTGATGCCAACTTTACAGCATACGTGTAGCTGGTGAAGAAAGACTAAATAAGAATCCAACGTGGTCTGTGATGCTGAAGAAAGACTAACTTCCTCTGGGTCACCTGTTCATCTGGAACTGATTGTTTTACAAAATAATGGAAGGTTGCCTGAGGTCATCAAAGAATTGAGGGTAAGTTTGAGGGCAAATCTGTAGGAAGTTAACAATACTGTTTAGGCAAAAAATGCCCTTTTAAGGGAAATGCCTCTTTTCATGTCATTCTATCCTTAGCAAGTAATAGTTACTTATAAATTCTCCAGTTGGGGATAAATGGGGGTTGCAACTCAACAAAATTGAGTTACAGGTAGTTTTTAAATTAGCTTTCATACAAAGGTCTCCCATCTCAAGGGCCTGGGAAACACTGGAGGCTCACTAATGCAGAGCCTTCCCCTCCACCCCCCACCCCCCCCCCCCGCCACGCACATACTCCTTTCTCAAACTACATCTTCCCCTTCCTCTCTTCTCTTTCCCTATCCAGTAGCTTTGTATACCTGTCATCCTCTAGGGGCCTGGGGACCCACAGGCCTTGCTTAATTCTGACAAGTAACAGAGCTTGCATTCTGCCTGGTAGAACTGAATTAACTGCCACCACACCAAAAGAAGAGTAGGATTCTTCTGGCTGGTGTCTGCTTTCCAACTTGGCAGTGAGGCAGCCTACAACCTACAGCCTATAGCTGTCTAGATGGCTGCCTCAGACCCCTAACAGTTGCTTCTCTTATGTGAGCAGCAAAGTGAAAGGATGTGAACACCTAGACCCTCCACCAAGTTATTAGAAAAGGAAGACCGCCTCCTACACAAAGACCATTCTTCGGTCAGTATTCCCAGGGTCTGGTGTGCTGTTACCAATGTGTACATTCTTAGCCATTTGAAGTGTCAAATTCCTAAAGGAATCTTTGGCTGATGGCTAAGGATTCTGACATGGAATGACCGAAATGTTCCTGAATCTCCGTGAATTATGAATCTCCATTTATAATCATGAATCTCCATGATTACCAAGTTATTCATATACATCTCTTAGATCCCAAATAGACTATGCTCAAGCAGATTTCTGAGACCTTTCCTAGGCCTCTGAACTTTGAACTAATTCACTCTGGCACCGAATTGGGTAACATTGCATTTTCTAAAATGTTGTGTGAATGATCTTAGTATGCAAGACCATGGAAGACTGTGCTGTGTCTTACACCTGTTATTACCCCCACTTCACTTTTAAGTGCCTAGCACAGTGCTAAGCACACAGTAGGTGCTCGATAGTTGTCTAGTTAAAAAATTATATATTAATGGCTGTAGCTTGTTATAGCCTCAGGGTGTATGTGGGTAACTGACTAGGATATTTAGTTCTGAAAATGAAACTCATCAATATAGGCCATAGAAGTTTATGCACCAATAAATTTCATTCCCAAATTCATAGAGCATTCAAATGCTAGATGTATATTTTTATGGTCCCACCGTGATTCTCTATGTATGTAACTAGAAGGGTAAAAGCATAATACAAGTGTGAAATAGTTAATGAATTCCTACTTTAAAACTGATTTTTCACCTACAGTTTCTGCTGCCAAAGTGAAATAAAAATGTATTTGTATATGTTTGGAAAATAAATTGTTTGTGACATGTAATGGTCACCTGTGCTCTGATGGGGAAAGACCCTGTCGTCATCCAAACACTATTCATAACATTTTTGGACCCTGTTTTGTATCTAAAATGTGGATTAAAAGCAAATATTTATGTTAAATTGTACATTCTCCTTAAATAAGCATAAAAAACACGTTTTAAAATCACATATAAGAATATGTTAAAAGATTAACATGCACTATTGAGCCCCATTAAACAGGAGTAATAAAGGAACTTTCTATTTTCATTTACATTGTGAGGGGGGAAAAAAGAGCTTTAAGCTCCAGACCAAAAGAATTGGCTTCTATAGTTTTGAAGACATAAGAGATCTATTTAGTTGGGACTGCTGTGTGTTTTTTTTTAATTCTCGTATCATAAGAATAGGAAGCAAAAAAAAAAAAAAAAAAAACCAGCTGTTTTATTCAATTAATCACAGAGAATATTTATAACTGGTTGTTACAAAAACTTATTTCACAGACCGTTCCTCGAATATGGCAGTAGCTTAGGTAAAATACTGTTTTTTAATTATATTCATAAGAACAGGACCGTAACTGTACAAAGACAATGATGACAAAGGAAAAAGAGGAGGAGAAGGAGGAGCAGGAGAAAGAGAAGTAAACGAAGAAAAGCCCTTAAACAGGCACCATTTATCCTTAAACAGAGTCAAGTCTTCAACTTGGTTTTTCCATCCAGGAGCAGTTCTTCCCCCATGACGCTCCAGAACACAGCGGAAAATGAGAAGCACCGTGAAGAGACTACAATCACATTCAACCTTTTTTTGAAAGTAGCCATAATGAACACCCTCGTTCTCTTTTACAAAGATCACATCAGGTTACTAATTAAAGTGTATCATTCAGCCAGAGCCAATGAACCTGGTATCTAATTTCAAGCTAATTTTTCTTTTCTTAAAAATCTTCCTGAAGGGCACCTCGGTGGCTCAGTGGGTTAAGCCGCTGCCTTCGGCTCAGATCATGCTCTCAGGGTCCTGCATAAGGCTCTCTGCTCAGCAGGGAGCCTGCTTCCCTCTCTCTCTCTCTCTCTGCCTGCCTGTCTACTTGTGATCTCTGTCAAATAAATAAATAAAATCTTAAAAAAAAAAATACTTAAAAAAACTCTTCCTGAAAATATACTCAAATACAGAGTTTTTTTTCATTTTCATCTTTGGTGTTACAATAAAAATACATTTATTTCATTTGAAAGAGTTTTGGTAAAGAGTAGTTGAATGATAAAAAGCAATCTCATGGTCTTGATTTTTCTGCGCTCTATGCCCTCATTTTAATCCAGCAACTATAATCCAATTAAGTTCACTCCAAAGATTTTTTTGAAACTATAACTATAACTTAAGATTACATTTTTTGTTTTGGGGGGGTTTTTTTTAGAAAGGGAGAGAGAAAGAGATGGCGGGGATGGGGGGAGAGAGAGAGAGCACGTGTGGGCACAAGCTGAGGGTTGGGACAGAGGGAGAAAAAGTCTTAAGCAGGCCCCATACCTAGCACGGAGCCCAATGTTTGCGCACACTCAACCAACTGAGTCACCCAGGTGCCCCAAGATATATATTAAGTTTTAAAAAGGCAATGTCAAAAAAAAAGGCAATGTCATTAAAAAACTTCCAAATGTGCAGGTAGATAGTTTTCAATTCTCCTTTCTTAATGACAATTTCAGAATTGGGACAGAACTCTGTGCCAAGCAAAGAAAGGGTAATTCTTCCTCCTCTGCTAATCTTCTTAGGAAGCTTCCCTTGTATAAAAAGAGAATGTCCCAAAGTAACGGTAGGTCTCTATGTCCATCGAATCAAACACAAATATAAGAGAAAGTCCAGTGACTCCTTCTACTACCGCAGTGATGTTTTCAAATATTTAGCAAAATCCAGAGGCAAGTGAGTAGTTACTTCACCGCAATGTCTTTTGATTAGTTGATTTAAATCTTCATTCAAAAACAAATCCCCTTGTAAAACTTCACTCTGAAAAAAATATTCAAAGTGACTCACATTAAAAGTTCTTGTAACATAAACAAAAGCCAAGCTGTGAGCAAAACTGAAAATGTCAACAGTAGACCCCAAACCAACATATGAAACCTGACAGTGCCAAGCACTGGTTCAGGTCCAGGACACAGCTTACATTGAACCAAAGTCTCATGACCATCTCCAGAGTCCCAACCCCAGAGATCCCGCCTACCATCAGCAACTCCTAAACATGAAAAAAAATCTCCCTATAATATATTTAGTTAAGCAAGATGGAATCAGTTGATAAGAGACATTTAGTTTTTATTTCATCTTTAAAAAAAAAGATAATGAAAAAACATCACATACCTTCTTTTTGGAACTTGAAGACTGAACAGGAGGATTGAATGTCATTGCACCCATGCTGTATGTCTGAAAAAGTTCTGCAGCTGATCTATAATCACAGAAAGAATATAAAAACATCACTGTATCTGTATAACCTGAAAATAACTGGACTGTACTCAAAGAGGACTCACTATTCTAAACCCATATAGTAAAGTACAAGATAATCCTGCTCTTGAAACCAACAAACTAACATACTGCTAAAATAAATCCTAAATACTCATGTAGTGACAATGCTCATCAATGAAATCTACCTCAGAGAGGCCTGGTACACATTTAGAAATACAGGCCTGGACAAAAACAAGGCTGAGCAGAACTCCAACTCAGTGTGATCAAATCCCAACTCAACCAGTTATGCAGACAATACGCAACAAGGTCATGGGGGCCAGACAAGTGAAGCAGAGTTACCCTCCATGGATTTCAAATAGCTCAACCCCTCAGTTATTGGCCTGGATCAAAAGCAAAGAAAGTCCATTTAGGACACACTAACCATCCATACCCACAGCATGTAAACGAATCTTCAGTGACTTGGGATTGGTTCACATTCCTGGAAGGAAATCAGCAGGGGCCTCCAAGGATTACAATTAGAGTCTCATCCCAAGCTCCACCCTCCAGGGCAAGACCATCATGAGTTTCCCTTCTCAAGCTTTCAGGATAAACCCTTTCTTCATCATCCTCCAGAGAAAGAAATTTCTGACATAAATGAGGCCCGGATCAAGATCTCTGACAAAAACATGCCAGAAAAAGATCAGGAATAAGAAAACAGACAGGTTGGGGCGCCTGGGTGGCTCAGTGGGTTAAGCCGCTGCCTTCGGCTCGGGTCATGATCTCAGGGTCCTGGGATCGAGTCCCACATTGGGCTCTTTGCTCAGCGGGGTGCCTGCTTCCTCCTCTCTCTCTGCCTGCCTCTCTGCCTACTTGTGATCTCTCTCTGTCAAATGAATAAAATCTTTTTTAAAAAAAAAAAAAAAAAAAAAAAAAAGAAAACAGACAGGTAATTGTTTTCTCCTTGTTTTCCCTTTTAAAAAACAAGGACGGAGGACAGACAGGAAGTATGAGGATGAAAAAATGGGCCACTTTTTCATTTAATAAGGCCAAAAGTTATCTTTATAATACCCAGAAGGAAAAGGGTTCATGGAAAACTATAGAGTTTCTGCCTCATTTAGAGGGAGGAAGCAGCTGACTTCTGCTGTGTAAAATATAGACCTATTTTCCTAAGTCTCCCAGTACCTTCAAGAGAAGTTGGAACTTTTAGGTGAATTTGTCCAGTATTTAAAATATAGCAAATAATTCCATTTTTGTTTAAACTCTGAAGAGGCCCAGAATGCCAGTTTGCTGGCCTACCAGTCACCTGTCTTTGATCTCCAAATCAGAGAAACCAGCAGGCTGCAAATGAGAAAAAGCTACACCAAAATATTAACTCTGTGTGGTGAGTATATTACAAGGGTATTTTTTATGTCACTTCCTTTTCTGTGTAATTGCCTCTTTTTGTAGGGGGAAAGGTCGTTATTTTTTCAACTTTACTGTACTTTTAAATTTTTCAGAATAAAAAGCTGGAAAAGGAACTTCTCTGGGCAGGGTGCTACTCCCCATCTGGAGCTGACAGTGGAGGCTGGAAGTACCAGCAGGTCAGGCCGCACAGCACCGAGAGAACTGGGGGCCCCACGGACAGGAAGCTCGGCCCCTCTGAGCCACAGTGTTGCAAAGCACTACTCTTCTCACTCCTCCCCTGCTGGCCCTACTGCAACCATTCGACGGTGGGGAGGAACCCACCGCGGCTGGACTCGTGGACATTCCCACAGAGCAAAGATGGCATTATCTCACTAACTGCTGAACCTGAGTGTCAGGGGTATGTGTTTTCACTATTCTTTCTACTTACCTTGATGTGTGAAACTTTTTATAACCAAAAAAATGTTAAGTGATTACCAAAAACACACTAACAAAATCATGGTCGGCATGTTTTCTCCTTAGAACAATTCAGGAATATGAAGTGAGACCAAATCCAGATCAACTGGTACTTTGTGTTTCAAAATCTATCACTTTCTAAAGCAGGCAGCTCAGCGTGAATAGTGACCAGGCGCGGCTTGTGGTCTGATGCCTACCTCCGGCTCAACTCCGGTTTGAGCGCTTGCGAGCCTTCGGACGGGGCTCCGGCAATCAGGTGAGCCGCAAAGCTCTGCACGGTAGGATGGTAGTGTCTCTGAAGGACAGCAGGACAGCCACATTTTGTACAGGTCAGTACTTGATAAAACACGGGCTACAGCAAAGATCTTCTCGAACACACACTCATTTTTTACAACCATGTACGTATATGTAATTCACAGTAACCACATACCCACAGAAAAAATACTCTTTGCTCCCATGATGACAACATGAAACCTGATGACCAAGCTACCAGGGACGTAGTTCAGTCTTGCTTTTATAGTATGAAAAGAAAAATCAAGAGGCTATTTCTCTTTTAGAGTGAAAAAAGTTAGCTTCCAACAGGTTTCCTGAAACACACTTGCTACAAGGCTCCCTCCAATGCGCGCGCACTGTGGGATCACTACAGTGCCACCCTCTTGAAACTGAGGGGCTACCAGCGTCTCCCTGGGCAGGACCCAATACAAACCTTCCATTCCGGATCATGCTGGGGAAAGAGTTCAATTTTCTAAACCTCACCCCACAAAAATGTCATTTTCTGCCTCCTTAGAAAATGCACCTCATCAACTTAAAAATCAGAAAGAGCAAAGTAAAATGTAGATTAGTAAAACAGGAATTCTCCAAAAGGCCATACCAGAACAAAATTATATTGAGGACTCTGGCAATAATAACAACTTGGGGGAAAAGTGAAAAACACTGCTCACAAAGAAAGGACCATCCTTACCCGTAGTGCGTGCAATTCCCAAAGTGCGGTGTTCTGAGCATTGCAATACTCGGGTTCATCCAGCTCAGGAAGGAAAACCCCACTTCCCTGAGACTCGTTGTCAAGCAACAGATCTGTTTTTGGGAAAGTCTGCAAAAATGTCACATTAAAAAGAAGTAATTAATACTGGCAAAGAATGTTATTGGGTTCTACACTTTTTTTCAAAAAAATATTTTATTTATTTGACAGAGCAAGGAAGCTTGTGTATAAGCAGGGGGAGTAGCAGGCACAGAGAGGGAGAGGCAGGCTTCCCACTGAGCTGGAAGCCCAATGGGGGGGCTCAATCCCTGATCATGATCTGAGCCAAAGGCAGATGCTTAACTGAAAGCACTCCTGGATTCTGTACCTTCATCTGAATTTAAATTTATTTTGATTTTTATGCTTAAATAAGAAACATAAGCAGAGTGCCTGGCTGGCTCAATGGGTGGAGTGACTCTTGATCTTGGGGTCATAAATTCAAGCCCCATGTTGGGTAGAGCCTACTTAGAAACTAAAATATGTTTTTGGTGTGTTTTTATTTGTTTTTAAAGATTTATATTTATTTAACAGAGAGAAAACGTGCGCACAAATGAGGGAGTAGCAGGGAGCGGGGAGGGAGAAGCAGGCTCCTCCTGACACAGGGTTCTATCCCAGGACCCTGGGATCATGACCTGAGCCTAAAGCAGATGCTTAACCAACTGAGCCACCCAGACACCCCCAAAATAATATATTTTTTTTAAAGAGCTATAAACATATTTGTACTGACACAAAAATGTGTCCATCACCATTAGTGTTAAAAAAAAAAGTTATAATGTATACCATAAAAAAGTGGTGTTGTCTATGTGTATGTGCTGTACGTTTTATATATGAATGAAAAAGTCTAAAAAAAAAGTTTGCTGGAAGGAAACCCAACAAATGGTAGGATGGTTACCTCTGGAGAGTATCAACAGGGGTGGAAATGCTTTCATTTTGTAATTTTATATAGTTCTTTTCTCTCTGGATTTTACCATTTTTTCATTATCATAGTAATAACATAAATAGGGAAAAAAGATGCAAACAAGACAGCAGTGTTGTACTACCACTGAACTTAGCTTTGTATCCTTACTTACATGCATTAATATTCTGTTAGTTGCTAAAATGCCAATGCTTGAATTTGGAAGAACGTGAAGAGCAAGGGTACAAAGACGCTTGATGAAAGCAAGGGCTCTCTGCTGAGAAACCTGCTTTCTGCGCTTAGTTAGCATCACATCAAGGCACTGGAGGAGAATCTCGACACCTTCATTGGTAGCACCTAAAACAGCAGATATACCCTTCAGGTCTGTTCTCCTTACCTTTTGTTTTTTTTTTTTTTAAGTCAATTAGCCAACCCCAACCAACCTACAGTACATCATTAGTTTCAGATGTAGTGTTTCATAATTCATCGGTTGCATAAAACAGCCAGTGCTCGTCACATCACATGCCCTCCTTAAGGCCCCTCACCCAGTTACTCCCTATCCCTACCCTCCAGCAACCCTAAGGTAGTTTCCTATTTAAGAGTTTCTCATGGTTTGTCTCCCTCTCTGGTTTCTTTCCCTTCCGCTTTCCCTCTCTTCCCCAGTGGTCTTCTACCCTGTTGCTTATGTTCCTCAAATGAGTGACACTGTATAACTGTCTTTTTCTGACTGACTTATTTCACTCAGCATAATACCTTCCAGTCCCATCCACGCTGATGTAAGTGGTATGTATCCGTCCTTTCTGAGAGCTAATATTCCATTGTATATCTACATACTTACATCTCATCTTCTTTATCCATTCATCTATTGATGCACATCTCAGCTCTTTCCAGAATGGCTACTGTGGACATCGCTGCTATCAACACTGGGCTGCAGCTGCCCCTTCAGATCATTACATTTGTATCTTTGGGGTAAATACCTAGTATCATTACTTTTTCATTATACAGCTTCACTGCACTCCAGAAAAACTCAAGACGACTGTCATACCTGTCCCAAATCATTCCCTTAACCAATGAAGTAGTGCTATGCTGCTCAGGAGATGCAGAGGGTTCTACCATAGCTCCAGTCAATTCCGGAAATTCTCTCTCTCCAACTCTTAACATAAAGTTAAATACAGATTTGTGGCCCTCAGAGGCCAACATTTTAATACACCAATTCTGATTTCTTATTTTTCATTGACTACACACAAGATATTCTTAAAAGGTAAGTATTTATTCAAGACACATTATCTAAATGTACATACCTGCATGTAACTTGAACAGTGTTTTATACAGATGTGTATAGAACTTCATCGGATCAATATTCAGAACATCACCTTTGAAATTACAACAATTAGGTATGTTACAGCCTCCAAACGTAAAGCAAACAAAACTTGATTAAGAAAATATTTTACCTTGCCCAGAAAGAATATGAAAAGCGGTCTGGACGCAGTGAAGACTTTCTTGATAGCTCAGGTCCTTGAAAAAAAGGGAGAGAAGGACACTGAGGATAATAATCACCATTCATACCTTAAAAATTCATTAGTAGAGTTACTTACACCAGACTCGATGAGATTATGCAGTACTACTAATAAATCATCAAAAAACTCCACATTTATAAGGTGAGCAAACCTAGAATCAAACAGAGCTTAGTCAACAGGTGACCTAAAAACACAAATAAAACAGCTAGAAATTAAACTTGACTTTAAAGTCCTATTTTTAATATTCCCTATTTCAATGTTAGTTATGATGCAGATGGTGGTAATTATTGATACTTCTCATTAATTCACAATGACCTTTTTTCTTAAGATTTTATTTATTTATTGGATAGAGAAAGAGAGATCACATGTGGGCAGAGCAGCAGGCGGGGGGCGGAGGGGGGGGGAGCAGGCTCCCCACTGAGCAGAGAGCCCAATGCAGGGCTCAATCCCAGGACCCTGAGATCATGACCTGAGCCCAAGGCAGAGGCTTAACCCACTGAGTCACCCAGGCACCCCCAGAATGACCTTTCTAGCAATTCATCTACAGCTGGACACTATACTCAGCAGGAATATATGAGGCACTAAACAAACTGAAAATATTTCAGAAATACTTCTGCCCTACAGAACAAGTTGTTAAAAACAACTCCCCAAGGAAGTGTACCAGCTACCCCATGCTGTTCTAACTCATAAAAGAGTCAAAAACATCAGCTTCTGGGAAAATGGGAAGCAGGAAAAGAGAAACGAGGAAAGAGACTGTTATTTATAGGAATATGGACCCTACTAAAGCTTTAAAAATAAAATGGAAAGAATACTGGACCTAGTATCTAGTTCAGGCTCTGCAATTAATTGCCTGTATGATCCTAGGTAAGTCGCTTGTCAAGTCCTGGGCCTCTGTTTCTAGAAATAACTGAGATCCCTAGGTAGAGTTATAGAAGAATCATCTGACCTACTAAATGTGAGAGCACTCAGTATAGTATAAAATCCTAGGCAATGATGTACTTAAGTCAAGATCTTCAATATTAGTGCAAGAGCCTTTGACACTATGTAAATCTTAGACAAAAAGGACTCTTAAATGTGATACACTCCCTGTGGACTAGTACAACTTTTTGTGTGAAGAAACTGTGCAATATTTATCAACATTTAAAGCGAGCAGACCCTCTGACCAACAATATATGCACACAAGTGCATGAAGGGGTTTCCAGTACAGCACAGGGGGCTGGCCAAATAAAAGTATTACTGATCCATGAAATGGAATATTCTAAATGTTTAAAAAAAAAATGGTGGATATAATCACACCAACATGGAAAGATACCCAAAGTAACCATTTTATCAAAACAGAAAAGCCAAGTTACAGAACATCTACATAGCAGGATTCTGTGTGTGACAGAAGACAGGCAGACACACTTATGTACTTACATAGGAAGTGAAATTATAATTTTTAAATTTTGTATTCTTCTGAATCATTTGAATTTTTAAAGCAAATCGATATGACTAAAAGCTTTTTTAAATAAAGGAACTAGTCACTGAAAAACAAACAGGAGGTCCTATTCAACGTAGAAATATTCCCTTCTCTGACCAACCTCTCTTTCAGTCTTTTCAATAACAAGGCCCAATTACTTTATAATTCCATCGCCAAATAACTCCACTCATTACAAAGAAATTTCTTACACTAACCAGAACTTGCCTTTTCTCTGTCTTTCAACCCTAAGTCCTATTTCTAACACTGTGCTGTCCAACGATAACAGCCATTAGCACATGAGGCTATTAGTCATTTAAAATGGGGCTGGTCCAAACTGAGATATCCTGTGTAATATTCATCGGTTTTTATGGGAAAAAAGAATACCAAATATCTCAATAACTAATACCGATTGTATATCAAAATATTTTAGGTAAGCGGACTTCGATAAAATTTGTCAAAATTAATTGCACCAGTTTTTTACTTTTTTAATGTGGCTAATGGAAAACTTACATGTGTAGTTCCCGTTTTAATTCTACTGCACTGTTCTAGAGAATACTACCTCAAATACCTGGAAAACCATCAAAAGCACCATTATTCTAGTTTGCATCCCCCAACAGGTTCATAAAAATATACAGAGAGATTTCTCTTTGCAGGGAAGATTACACAGGACTCGAGAAAGGATATGCAAGCAGGGTTAGAACAGACTTAAGAGTCGCCTGCACAGACCACTCAGAAGTCTGACAGTGGCTAACTGGCCATAGTGCAGAAAGAACCAAGAACTGAGCAATGAATCTTCAGGACCCTCAGAACTTAGTCAGCAGAAGGAAGGAGTTATGAAGGAGATTTAAAAAATAAAGGGCTTGAGATGAGAAAACTAAAAAGACAGTGTTCTGAACAGTTTCAAGGAAAGGCCAATGACAAACAAAGACAGAAAAACACTGGGTCATCATTAGTGAACCTTGGTTAAGAGGCATGGGTTTTTTGGTCTTATTTAGAAAGAATCAAAAATGCTTCAACCTACACAGCCCTTACTTGGCAAGGCCTTCTAGAACTGCTGGCAGGAGAGGTGACCTCTGGGCCTTCTTCAATATTCTGAAGTAGGTCACAAACACAATATTCAAAGTCTCCGTGTGCTGGCAGAAGAAGCAGACAAAATGACTTGAATATAACCCTATACTCTTTCTCCTGACTTATCCCAACAATGACGGTCAAAGCCCAACCCTTCTGTCCCTTCCCAACCCTCTCCACAATCCAATCTTAAGAGTTTCCATAAAACAGGATGAAGATACATACCCTGTGATGTCATGAGACCAGCAATGATCACATGAAAGCCTTGGGAGACAAACTGAGATCAGACCACCCCAAGTTGCAACTATAATCTCTAGTTAAAACCATTTCACAAAACATTTTAAAAGCGTCAGAGAATGTGAAACTGCCTACCACTTTAAGTTTTTTCTCAGTGCTCTCTGAAGCTTCTGCCTCCAGAAGCTCTCGCTCCAACTTCTCTTCTGCTTTCTTCCACTGGAATGAGACAAGGAAAGAAAAAGTAAGAGCACATAACACTGAGTGAAAAAGCAAGCTTCAAAGAGGCATAATATGTAAACATTCTAAAACACATACCCTAGACTACATAAGAATACAAACACAAAGACCTGGAGAAGCAGCAAGCACGCACCAAGCCAAGGACAGCAGCTGCCTCCTGGGAGGAAGGCAGGACAAGACTGGGGTGAGGAACAAAGGGGACTCTAACTATATCACCGACGGTTTCTTCTCAAGAACAAAACTGAAGTCTATTAGTATTTGCTCATTGTGAATGGTAGATACATGGGTTATGCTGTATTAGTCTCTGCAGTTTTCAATAATTTCCATTTTTTTCAAAAGAAAGAGAAAAGGAAGAACACAGAGCCCAGAAATAATTCTTATTGTTAAATCCTCTATAACACAGCAATTAGTCATCAACGATACTTCCTAAACACATTTACACACAATGCATAAAACCAGATACTACAGGGGCTCCCGGGTGGCTCAGTTGTTAAGCGTCTGCCTTCGGCTCAGATCACGATTCCAGGGTCCTGGGATCAAGCCCCACATCAGGCTCCCTGCTCAACAGGAAGCCTGCTTCTCCCTCTCCCACTCCCCCTGCTTGTGGTTCCCTCTTTCTGTGTCAAATAAATAAACAAAATCTTAAAAAAAAAAAAAATCAGATACTATAGAAGAATTCAACAAAGTATCAGTTTTTCCCACTTCTTTATGCTGTATGAGCAGCAAATAATGGTTGCTAAGCTGCCTGAGACTCAGGGGACCATCTCAGGAAGAGTTTCCTTCCTTCATGCAAACTTAAGGAGCTGCCATGTTCTAGTGGGTCTTTTGTTTCACCATCACAGCTGCACACATGCTGTTTCTAACAGGGATATACAATTTATATTAGGATAGCATGATAAATAATTAAAAGATTTACCTTCATTTGTTTCTAATTACTAAGACTATTTTGGTACTTCTGCCCCATTTTCAAAATTTATTTTAGGCATATTCAAAGACAGATATCCCTGAAAAGTATCTTTTGTTTTGTTTTTATAAGCAATTTGATAACCCTGTCTTGAGAAGTAATAACAACGATGCTAGCAGTGGCGATTCACGTCTATACATTATACAGCACACCCAGTGCCACGCATTTGCTAAGTGCTTCACATAATTAATTCATCTTATTAAGACGGAAGGGTGACCCACGAAGTAGCTGCTTTTACTAGCTCCGTTTCTCAAAATCTAAAAAAAAAAAAGTTTTATACTAAATAAACAAGGGGCTGGAATTTCAACCTAGGTTTCAAATAAGAAACGTGGTTCAATTAACAAAATCTCACTTTATTGCCCGTTTACATAAATATCACCTTCCTGGTCAAGGAAGGGATCTGCGTATCACAATGAATCTAAGACAATCTGAACAGTAAAAATAAAAGCCAGCATGACGCAGAAATTTTTTCATCAACTGATCTTTTTGCCAATGAACTGTCAATTTAATAAAGCAATTCTCTGCAATAATTGGGGAAAATAAAATTTTCTAAATATTAGGTTTTGATATATTTATTTTTATGATTTAACTATGCTCTCTGCCTGTGCCTACATTATGATTTTAATCTGAAGTCAAGCAAAAAAGGAAATCAACCAAACCTTTCTCTGCATTCTTGATAGAGTTTTTCTCTTTTCCTTGAAAGTCATGAACTTTTTTGGTTTATTAATGTCCTCTGTATCTTTTTTCACTTCTATTTCTTTGATTCTTAAGCACAAGAATGTCTTTAACATCTAATAGGAGAAAATACAATACACAGTTTAATATTTCTATTGCCCTCAAACCCTTTATACAGAAAAGCATTTAACAATGTTTTTCCTTCCTTTACGCCAAAAAACAAACAAACAAGGGGCGCTTGGGTGGCTCAGTGGGTTAAACCTCTGCCTTTGGCTCAGGTCATAATCTCAGGGTCCTGGAATCAACCCCACATCGGGCTCTCTGCTTGGCGGGGAGCCTGCTTCCTCCTCTCTCTCTGCCTGCCTCTCTGCCTACTTGTGATCTCTCTCTCTCTGTCAAATAAATAAATAAAATCTTTAAAACAAACAAACAAAATACCTGTGACACACCTTTTATCACATTTCACACTAAAGTTCTATTATCTTATTGCTAAACATATTCGGTAATCTATGTCTATAATAGGACACTAGTATTTGGCTAAATACACATAACAATATTTGGCAGTGTAATGAGTAGAAAAAAGACAGAACATATTACCTGGCATTGGTACTTAGAGTTACCAAGAGTAGACAGGCCAGAAAAAGGTTTGGACCAGTATGGAAGGAGAAAATGTAAATTAGGTATTTCTAAATCACCTGTAATTTACCAAACCAGCCTCCATTTTGCAGTCAGCAGTTCTAATCCTCATCTTTTTCCACCAATTAAAAAAAATAATAATAACAAAAAAAAAAAAAAAAAAGAAACCCATGCAAGACCAGTGTTATTAATTTTAAGACAAGTTATTTTCATTTAAGCCAATGGGTCTCCAACTTCAGCAAACATGAGAATTATCTGGAGATTTATAAATTTATAAATGTGTTTACTATTGGGCCCAGCATCTAAACTTTAAAAATTTAACTCACAGAATACTCCTGTTAGTATGAAAAAACAATATAGCCAAGATGTTCTCTTTTATGATCACTATAGAAACTACTCAGCTGTCCATCAAGTAGGGGGCTAATTCATATAATAGGAAACTAAAAGATGTTAAAAAAAGGATGAGACAGCCCTCTACAACACAAAATGAAAACAGCATTTATTCCATAGAATAAATCATTTTTATTTTAAAATCTAAACATGTATTATATAATTTTAAAGATACATAAACAAGTATATATGTCTGTATGTATAAGCACCTAGAATTCGTACTAAATTGTTAAGAACAGTTAACACTTGAGGAGTCTTTTACAAAGAATAAAATTCCTCATAACAACTGAAAATGAACTTTGCAGTTTAAAAACAAATAAAATTCAAGGTTAGCAAAGGAAGGCTTACCTCTGGCCTAACTTCGTAATTTCTGCCCTTCACAAAACCAGAAATCACTTTAATCACACCAAGGGAAGCTTGGCCTAATTTATCTTGCTTAAACAGTTTCTTCACTGCCTCACAACACATTTCAGATACCTGAAAGAAATAAAATGTTACACTCAGCCAGTGCTCCTCAACTTTGGCACCACTGGCATTTTAAGCCAGACAACTATTCATTTGGTGGTGGACGGCTGTCCTGTGCATGGTGGGAAGTTTAGAAGTCCCCTAGCCTTTGCCCGCTAGATGCCAGTAGTAGCCACGGCAGAGGGGACAATCAAAACTGCGTGCAGACACAGCCTCACACTCCCTGGAGGGCAAAAGCACCCCCTGCTCAGAACCACCACACTAAACTTACGTTCAAAGAATTTTCCTAAAGAGACAGCATTTAACAAAGTGACACTACTTTAGCGATAAATAATAGCTCCAAAAAAATTCTAAGACAAAAATAATAATCAAAAGATCTAGAACTTTGTGTTCAGGATGAAAGCAACAACCACTTAGCAACCCACCGATTTTGACACGTCATTCATGAGAGGGACAATCAACACAATAATGTTGTTGTGAAAGTTGAAATGAGGTAGTGCCACCAACAGCTCACACAGGCTCCTCACAGCCACTTCTGCCAGTCCTTTGTAGGCCTTTAAGGAAACTACATTACTTTTCTTCAGTTTCCTTTGCTTCCAGTCTAATCAAAAGAGAACTGTAGTTACTGTACTCATTGATCAAAGCTTCAACTAATTAGCTTTCTTGAACAGGAATAAGCAATAATAGAATACACTGTGCAAATTCTTAAATGTTGTATCCACCCTTAGACACAAGTACAAACGTTATCATTAAATTTATCTGCAATCATCCACCCTCTGACTCTCACCATCATGTTAAGAACTTTGGCTTTCAATGCATTTTAAAAGATGTATCGTTAGAGGAAAAGGGTCTTGGGAATAAATCAGGGTAGGGGAGACAGAGAGCTAGATGCCTTACGGCAGAATCCCTGGACTGGGATCTACCAGGCTTTCCCCAAAACACTAGATTACAAGTCAAGAGACCTGGGTTCAAATCCTAATCCTCCACTATTTGGCTAATGAATATGAGCAAATTCCAGATTCTGAGCCCCGACCTCTTCCATGTTCCAAAATTCTGAAGAATCTAAAACATTTTCTCCCAACTTCTTGCTAATGCTCACTGTGGTATCTTTATCGAGGAGGTCAAGAAGATTTAAGTTTTTCTTCAAATAAAGATGATTCACAGTACCTCTTTTCTTTTTTTGAAGGTTTTACTTATTTGACAGAGCACATATGCACAAGCAGGGGGAAGGACAAGCTGAGGGAGGAGGCTCCCCACTGAGCAGAGAGCCTGACATGGGGCTCTATCCCAGGACCCCGGGATCATGACTTGAGCCAAAAGCAGATGTTTAACCAACTGAGCCACCTAGGCGTCCCCACAGTACCTCTTTTCTAGAAATTTCTACATACATACTCTGCTTACCATAACATTGCATCTTGAATATGGAAAATATGCTGGTTTTTCTAGAGTAGGTTCAACACTTCCCTATACATCATACACAACCAGAGATGAGAAAGACAGTATAGATGACAGCGCCTGTGTTTTAAATTGCTTCTCATGTATATGAGTTTTTCTCAAACAAGCTGTAATCATCACAAGAACCATATCTTCTATTTACTTAAACCTGACAATGCTTCATAATGGATGAATAAACAAAATGTATTTACATATATATCAATGGAATATTATTCAGCCTTTAAAAGGAAGGAAATTTTGACACGTGCTATGAGAATCTTAAAGACATTATGCTAAGTGAAACAAAGCAGTCACAAAAGGACAAATATTGTATAACTTATTGTAGAATTCGACTTATGAGGTTCCTGGATTAGCCAGATCCATATTCAACTCAAATTAGAAAGTAGAATGGTGGCTGCAATGGGCTGGGGCAGGAGAGAAAGGGGCGCTCAGGCTTAACAGAGAACTTCCGCGGGGGAAGGTGCCAAAGTGCCGCCAATGCACAGCGGTGACAGCTAGATGACACCGGATTTACCGAACACCACAAATCTGTAAGCTTTACAAAGAGTTACAATGGTAGAGTTGTATTTTACCATAATTTTTTTTTTTTTTTAAGATTTTATTTATTTGACAGAGAGAGATCACAAGTAGGCAGAGAGGCAGGCAGAGAGAGAGAGGAGGAAGCAGGCTCCCTGCTGAGCAGAGAGCCCGATGCGGGACTCGATCCCAGGACTCTGAGATCATGACCTGAGCCGAAGGCAGCGGCTTAACCCACTGAGCCACCCAGGCGCCCCACCATAATTTTTTTAAAACTTAAAAAAACAAGAATTCATAAGGTTCCACCAGCTTAGAAAAGACCTACACCCGCGTGGTGCAGCACAGAGGCCACAAGCCACATGTGACCACTGAACGTCTGAACTGTGGCTAGTCCAAACGCAGACATCCGCATCAGATTTTGAACTTAGTACAAAAAAAGGAATGTAAGATACCTAATTTTTAAAACTGATTACATGTTGAAATCATTTGTTGAAATCATCATATACATAGTAATTTCACTACTTTTTACATTTTTTTCCTTAGCATGGTTACGTATTTTTCAAATGATGTATGTGTCTCATGTTCTATTTCTCTTGGACAGTGCTGGTCCACACAAAGCTCCCAGGCCTTGGAATGTATGCTCCCAAGGAGGCTCCAGTTGGGAGGCCAGAGCATGAAAGCAACATCCACAGCACCCAACCCCACCATCTCCTTCCTGCCCTTACTGGGCCAATAGAATTCGGCAGTCCTGTTCCCGCTGAGACAGCAACTAGGTGATCCTTAGGCCCACTACTGAGTAAAGGAGCCCAGCTGAGTAAAGTGAAAGCACCTGACCTAACCTAGGCAACTGAATTTCTTCTCCATTCATGCTCCAATTTTCATAGGCCCCTCCTTTTCTGAACAAAGAAGAGAATAAAGGTTTGGTGGAAGAGTTTATTATCCAATACAACCAACTTCTTTCTAGTCCATTTTTAAGGCACTAATTTCATCCATTTCTAGTCATCCTTCTCCCCTAACTACCCTCTCCAAATAAAAACCAGCAGCATAAATTTCAACCATTCACGAATTCAAGAAACATACAAGGAAAAGGCCTAGAGCAACAATAATACTAAAAGCTGATCAATACAGGCTACCCACCGTTGTAAGCAACTTTCATCTAGAAACTAATTTACTTCTCACAACAATCCTATGAAATAAGTACTATTTTTAAGATTTTTATTTATTTATTTGACAGCGAGAGATCACAAGTAGGCAGAGAGGCAGGCGGGGTGGCGGAGGGCAGGCTCCCCCACAAGCAGAGAGCCCGATGTGGGCCTTGATCCCAGGACCCTGAGATCATGACCTGAGCCGAAGGCAGAGGCTTAACCCACTGAGCCACTCAGGTGCCCAAAATAAGTACTATTATTTATAAAGAGAAAAATGGAAACAATGAGAGATTAAGTAATTTGCCCACCACATGGGCATTAAGTAGAGGGCCCAGATTTGAACCCAGGAAGTCGGACTATAGACTCTGCTCTTGACAACATGCTACTCATCTTCCAGACCAAAGTAAATTAGTTACATATTTTTAAAATGTTTAATATACCTTTAACCATTTGCTCCAGATTTTCCAAATAAAATTTATATTGGCTAACCAGGCCTTCTTCAAATTCTCTTAACTTCTGGGTTTCTTTGCGGATCTGAAAAAATCAGAAAGACCACTCATTTTTTTAAATCAAAATATCAAAATCCTTAAATTAGCACAAAATGTGAGTGCATAGTATATACCCAGTCCTACAAAAACAAACCAAAAAACCCTACTATTTCTCCCATCCCTACCTCTCCAAAATGTTCAGCTTATTTTGTACAGTAATTGTTTTCTATCATTACCTTGGTAGATTTTTCTGCCTCTGTGAGGGGTCGTATTTTATATGAAGGAGTAATGTCTTTAAATAACTCCAACAGGGAAATTACCACCAGCTTTCGAACAGTAACAGCCACATCAGGATCCTGTTCCATCAGCATGGAACGTAGTTCTTTCAATTTTTTAATCTGTTAAAGAAATAAAGAACTTGGAAGGGCAGAGAAATGACTGCAAAACAATTATGAACAAAAGACAATAGCCTCACATCTGGCACAAGTGGAATCCATGCAGTGACTCACAGAGTTTAGTCATACACAACTCCAGCTACGACTCACATTACCAAAAGATAAATCATCAAAGCCAATCTTATCTTTGGTAAATAGAAGATACAGACTTTTCAAAAAGTTTAAATTTATTAATATACCTACTCTTTGAAATTTTTTTTACTGGGTTTTCTTAAAAGCATGTGCCTCTTAATTTTTTTTTTGAAATTAAAATGTTATATACACCAAATATATTCATCACATATACAGAAGTTAATCAGGAATTTATAAGTAGAATGTATATACATTAGCCTCAACAAGACTCGTACAAAAAATCATTTGTATGAAGTAATGCTGAAGTAAAAAACAGTTCAATGAATGTCCTTGCTTTGATGAACTATTGCCTGCTAGGTATCTTGAGAAGAAATCCTCTGGTTAGTCAGCAACATCTGCTGCAGCAGGGCTAGGATCAATATACTCCCACCTATTCGCTAGCCCTAACTCATGGGAGTATGAGGCTCCAGAGCTGGAAGACCCAGATTCTAATCCAGCAACTGTTGAAATCATAACAAATTTACTTGAATTTTTTAGGGCTCAATTTTTCAGTAAGATCAACAGTTCTTGTCTTTACGGTTTTATAATGATTAAATGAGATGATAGAGGTGAGATATATTCCAAATTTCCCTCCCTAATTCTGCTCCAGACTTTCCCTTCGCTTTGTTAAGAAAGAACAAGTACCACTCCAAAACGTACCCAGATGCATTTTTTTCTACAAAGGTAAATAATACTGTTCAATAAACAAATAAACAAAGGTAAATAATACTGTTCAATAAACAGTATATTCACAGTAGGATGACAGGAACACCAACATTAACAGGAACAGTAGTACTACTTTACAAGACTTCATGTATATTTGATTATTTAACCCTTACAACAAAGTTTTAAAATAGGTACCATTCTCTTTTTAGAGATGAAGAAAATGAGTCTTGAGTAAAAGGACTTACCCAAAGTCTAACAGACAGTACTCCAGGTTTCTGAAGTCCACGTGTTCTAACCATGACCATCTTCACCACTGTTCCATGGCCCACTGATCATTATAATTCTGTTCTATTTCACTTAACATATTTTGCACTTACAGGTACTCCTGAACTAATCTCACTGACTTTTGTGTAGCACGTTCCTTATTAAAAATCCCATCAGGGGCGCCTGGGTGGCTCAGTGGATTAAGCCACTGCCTTCGGCTCAGGTCATGATCTCAGTTTCCTGGGATCGAGCCCCGCATCGGGCTCTTTGCTCAGCGGGAGCCTGCTTCTCTCTCTCTCTGCCTGACTCTCCGCCTACTTGTGATTTCTCTCTCTCTGTCAAATAAATAATAAATAAAAAATCTTTTAAAAAAATAAATAAATAAATAAATAAATAAAAATCCCATCAGTCAAGCAAATTTGCAAGTAAGTTCCTTCTCTCTTGTCCAATTAATTTTTACACTTAGCACTTTCAGAGTTCTAACATTAAGTCAATATCCTCGTTTTAGCTTATTTATTTATTTATTTAAGAAAGAGAAAGAGAAGGGAGGTAATAGAGGGGGAGGGAAAGAGAGAGAATCTTATGTAGGCTCCACACCCAGCACAGAGCTAGATCCACGATCCTGCGCCATGACCTGAGCTAAAATCAAGAGTTCCACACTTAACTGACCAAGCCACACAGAAGCCCCTCAATACCTTCATTTAGAGAAGACGAAAATAAGACTCAAGAGAGTTTAAGTGTCTTTTCTTAAGATTACAGAAAAAATTAAGTTCAGATGTAGGACTACGTTCAGGTTCTTTCTACTTTTTTTCTTTTTTTCCAAGATTTTATATATTTTACAGAGAGAGCACAAGCAGAGGGTGAAGTAGGCAGAGAGAGGTAGAAGCAGGTTCTCCATGGAGCAGGGAGCCCTGACATGGGCCTCGATCCCAGGACCCTGAGATCATGACCTGAGCTGAAGGCAAATGTTTAACCGACTGAGCCACCCAGGTACTCCAAAGTTCTGTCTACTCTTATTCTACCTCAGTCATTGTATTTTATTGCTTTTCCTTTCTGTATATGCTTATAGGTAGTAAAGGAATCTTACAATATTAGACATTTGTACTATATCTAATATGAAAAGCTCAAAGAAATTAGTACTACTTACATTACTTTCTGGGTCTGATAATATGGCAGATGCCAAGGCTGCAATATGCATTTTCTTCTCCTGTAGTTTCTTCCTTCTCTCAATCAAATGTTCTTCTAATGTCAGTTCTCGAATGGGATCTTCAACGATTTCTGAAAGAGATTAGATATCCCCTCTTAAACATTTCTTTATTTACAAGTATCCAAGAACCTTTATCAATACAATATTTTCTATAGTGATAGATAATAATGATGGTAACTTTTACTGAGTACTTGTCACGGGTCAAGATTACTACATATGATCCTCTCAAAAATGCTATGAGGCAGGTACAATCATATCCATTTCATACATAGAAAATGAGGCAAAGGGAGTGTAACTTGCTTATACTCATAAGTCTGGTAGAAATGGAATTCAAAACTCAGGTAGTCTGACTCGAGAGCTCATATTCTTAACTACTATGCTAATAAACTTATAATAACTGCCATGAATTGGGGCACCTGGGTGGCTCAGTGGGTTACAGCCTCTGCCTTCGGCTCAGGTCATGATCCCAGGGTCCATGAGCTCCGCATCGGGCTCTCTGCTTGGCAGGGAGCCTGCTTCCTCCTCTTTCTCTCTCTCTCTGCCTGCCTCTCTGCCTACTTGTAATCTCTGTCTGTCAAATAAATAAATAAAATCTTTAAATATATATATATAATAATAATAATTGCCATGAATTACAGGAAAAAGCAAACTGATTTTGTTTTTTTTAAAAGTACAGTACAGTCTCCCTTGTTTTCAACTCTCTGCAGTCCTTTGCACTTCAGAACATATGTCAATCTTAAGAAATTGATAGAGAACTAGATCTAATCAATACACAAGCATAATCTCTAATAAGCCTATGAAGGATGACTGAAAACAACTGGTTGACCTGTAATCTCATTTATACCATTAATGAGGTTTGCTAAGCTAAAGTAAAATTTAACCAGGTTGTTCTACGGCAAATTCCAAACAAATATAATGTCAAACCATATATTCTTTCAGTTTAACTTTGATTGCAACTGTCTTACCTATTAGAAACCCACCTTCAATTATCTAAGATAGACATACATACAGACATACATAACTGCTCTAAGAAAGAAGTGAAATGATTTCATATCACAGAATCAATTTGTAATTTAAAGCTAAAAAGTTAATATTTATAAGTAAGTCCTTCACTTAAAATTAAGAAGAATTCAAAATGGTAATAATTTACAAGACTCTTCATGCATGCCTAGACATTACAAACATAACTGCATAAAATTTTCCATAATAAAGAGCAACAAGGAATCAAATTCCACAAGGTAAGACTTTCAACATGTGGGAAAATGTTCAAAATGACCTTGAAATGACCAGTAATTTAAAATGCACATTTCAGACTTTATCTAAAATTAAGTTACATTTATTATTAGGCAAAAAAGGTAATTCTCAATTAACAATTTAGTAACTTCAAAAATGCATTCCATTACCTTCCTCAAGTTCCAGCTCTTCTTCTTCCTCTTCATCTTGCTTACTGTCTATAACTGTATGGAAAACACGTATATTTATAAAATCTGAGCGCTTGCTTCGGCAGCACATATACTAAAAACTCTGACAATATACTTAAGTGATAAAAATACAGAGAGAAAAGCAGGAAAGTGATTACCATAAAATCTGGAAAGTAGTTAATTTTGTGAGGAGGAAGCAATTAATGATTGAGGGGGTCAAAAAGGAAGTTTCTGGGGCGCCTGGGTGGCTCAGTGGGTTACGCCGCTGCCTTCGGCTCAGGTCATGATCTCAGGGTCCTGGGATCAAGTCCCGCATCGGGCTCTCTGCTCAGCAGGGAGCCTGCTTCCTCCTCTCTCTCTGCCTGCCTCTCTGCCTACTTGTGATCTCTGTCTGTCAAATAAATAAATAAAATCTTTAAAAAAAAAAAGGAAGTTTCTGGGTGCTGGCAGCATTTCTATCTTGCCCAGATAGCAGTTTTATGGGTGTGTTTTTTGTGATAAACCACATAACTTTGCAAGGCAACTCTGATTTCTAGACTTTTGTGTATTTTACTTCACAAGAAAAAGATAAGAAAATGTAAGAAAAAAAGGTTAATAAAGGATAACTAATATTCTAATTATAGAAACAAGAGTATTTGGTGAAAAAAAAACCTCTGAAAAGAAAATCACCTCAACACTGCAGCCTCAGCTATACTGACCCAACAGATATGGGAGATAACCATCTGTATTTCTGGCCAAAATCATCAAGCTTGCTATATGACTAACTGCAGCGACCTCCTATTTTGTAGGTAAAAGCAAAAAATAAAATTAGATCTCAAGTGAAAAAAAAAAAAAAGTGATGATATTAGTAAAGAGCTACAATGTTTACTAATACAGAGGCTGACTGATTAGATTCACCTGGCTTCTCCCTGGTCTGCGGGATTATACCACTTTTATCCTTGATAGGAAGTAAGTGAATCAGTTCCTTTTCTGGTGCAGTTTGCAGAGTTCTTGGTATTTTTTCATATTTATCTATAACACGCTCATGCTTTCGTTTCTTGACGTGAACAGGTTCACTGCAGGAAAGAAAAATTCCAGTTTTAGTGTATTTACAAAGGAATCTAGAGATTATTTTAAAAGTATAGAAAAGAAAACTACTAGCCAAACCTCCAGTAGGTATATAGAAAATAAAAAATAAAAAATAAAAAAAATCAGTACATAGATACTAGCACCAGACCAGGCACATAGTAGGCACTCAAATGAACTAAATGAATAGAAGAATTGTACAGTCTCCCCCGAAGACTACGGCTGCCTTCAGATACAAAAGAGAAGTGAAAGCTACAGCAGATTCTTTTTGAAAACTATTCCACAAAGCTAAGGGTGACATCATGCTGTTTTACTTTCCCAAAAACCCTGAAACTATTGCATGGACTTCGGAGTTAATAAGATCTAGGTTTAAACTGCAGATCCACTAGTTGTGACTGCAGGAAGCATCGGTTTCCTCTGTAAATGGAAATAATATGTCCCCAACAGGGTAACAAGGACTGAAATCATAGCCATTAAGAACTCAGGACTGTTCTGTCGATTCCCCAGGGAACTACATTCTTCCCCCAGGACACTCTACTTCACTATTCAGACTCAAAAGAAATGAAGATATACACTAAATAAAATCAGTTTGCTTTGGTCATGAACTTCCTTTATTTAGGAAATAAACTGAGTTACTCTCTTAGGCTTCGAGCTGAACATCTTGCACTACTACTACTAACCACCTAACTAAAATTCAGAATCAAGTTTTTAATACTGAAAGGATGTCAATGTTTATAATCTAAAGGAAGTATTACCTAGAAGAAAGATCTCTCGTTAGAAAAGATGCTCTTTGTCCTAAGTCTCTCATTAACTGCAAGTCATCTGCATCCATCATATCCAAAGGAAGGGCTTCCTCTTCTTCTTCCTCTTCCCTCTCAATCCTTTTACCTGTTCCAACAACAAAAACAAAGTCAGAAACTGGTATTTCAGGTATAGAACTCTGTGTTTTTGTGTTCATAAGAGGAAAGTTTATGCTTTTCTAGTACAGTCAGCCTGGTATTTCTAAAGAGGAGCACTAAAGACATGCTGGGCCAGACAGCTCTTTGTTCTACCTGGATGTCTTAAGCTAGGCAAAACGCTAGCATCTCCAACCCCTAAAGAGGAGCACTAAAGACATGCTGGGCCAGACAGCTCTTTGTTCTACCTGGATGTCTTAAGCTAGGCAAAACGCTAGCATCTCCAACCTGCCTTCGCAGGTCACTGTCGCAACCAAAAAATAAAATGCCTCCACACAGTCTGCAATGTCTTTCTGAGCATGTGAGAACCGATGACTAGCTGCTTCACTCCTTCTTTTTTTTTTTTTAAGATTTTTTTTTTTTTTTTAATCAGAGAGAGAGAGGGAGAGAGAGCGAGCACAGGCAGACAGAATGGCAGGCAGAGGCAGAGGAAGAAGCAGGCTCCCTGCTGAGCAAGGAGCCCAATGTGGGACTCGATCCCAGGATGCCAGGATCATGACCCGAGCCGAAGGCAGCTGCTTAACCAACTGAGCCACCCAGGCGTACCTGCTTCACTCCTTCTGATCCCTGCTGACTTCCTTTCCACTTCAGCCACCCCCTCTACAATCCGCATCCCAAACCTTGGTGCTCACCCCAGGCCTTGACCACAACCTTTTGTCCTTCTAGGTCTCATCTGGTTACTTCCATTGCATTTCTGTGACCCATATATAGGTCTTCTATCCTCTGACCACTCTACTTCTATCTTCCATTGTGTTCTACACTCCGAACTTCCACTGCATGGTTATCATTTCAACTGCCCTCTTGCCAATATCCTCAAACCCTTCTATGGTTTACGCACTTACATCTAACAAAACCCCAACTGATCACTCCATCTTCTGTCTGTCCCTCATTCTCTTTCTCTTTTTTAATATAAAAATGAATGTCGACTAAGTGCCAAGCACTGCCTTAGCAGTTGCTAAGGATTCAACCATGAACAAGACAATCTTAGTTCCTTAACAGAACCTATAATTCTCCCTGATTCTTATAACACTAGTAAATATACAAAGGTACACACTGCATAGAAAAGAACCCCTACCTACTTTAAGTGAGCTTCCCATTTCTCAACAGTGACCAGCAGCTGGTTTATTTCGCTGATCAGCTTTCTCTCTTCCTTAGACTTTTCAAATTTTGTCTCTATCATCACACTTCTATCCCATCACCTGCCTCACTTCGTAATCCTCCGAGGATCTAGCTTCCTCTGTCACTGAGAAAAGAAAAGCCAGAAGCTAGAAACTCCTGCAATTTCCCACATTGAATTCAACAACATCGGCCTCCATCCCTTCTGTTTTCCTTCTCATAACTCTGTAAGAATGCCCCTCCTCCTGGGCTCTGGATCTCAGAACTTCTTACCTTCTCTTATCTTGTTCTATGATTTAAGCCCTCTCTCCCTTGTACCTTCAAACTGTCTAGTCCATTAAATTCTTTATATCAGCATTTTAAGACAATCAAGTCATTCCCCAGTGGGCAATTTGTCAACCTTCGCTTCATAGATCATATAGATCACACTGATGGACTATAGCTCTGTCAGTCTTAACAGCTGTATAGTATTCCACCATAAACAACATTATGTCACTTAATATTTCCTGTTGATGAACATCTTATTTTCAATTTTTGATCATTATTAATAACGTTTTTTATTATTATTTTATTATTTTTTTGTTATTATTAATAACATTGAAATGAGCATACTTGGAAATATATTCTTGGCAAATATTTTCAAATATAATCATAGACTGAATTCCTAACAGTCTTACTGTTAGGTCAAAGGAAAAGAATTATCTGAAAATCTTTTTGTGATACTGTATTTGAGTTTATATATATATTTTTATTCAAATGGTATAAGCATCTCATACATGTGGCAAAAGTCTATAATTTCAAGTGAGTGAAAGCATCAATACACACTACTTTTCACCTTTTTTTTTTAAATTAACTATTTCGTAGACTATTTTATGTTGAGACAAAAAGAATTTCCTTCTTTCTTTAAACATCCTTCTGATTTCTAACACTGTACAGTTCTGGTTTTCTTCCTAATTCTCCGGCTCCTCCTCAAACCTCATTACATCACATTATTCTTCCACCCATTCCTTAAACGCTGGGTTCCTTAAAATTCTTTCTTGACTCTCTTGTTCTCACACTACACAGTCTTCACATTGACTTTACCAAGTCTAAAGCTTCAATTACCATCTACGTGCAGATAATTCCCAAAGCTGTTCTCTCTAACTCAGATACTCATACCTTACCGCCTGATAGACTTCATTTAGATGCTCAGCATATAAAAATAAGCATTTTACTTTTTATATATAATTATAACATATCACATTTTTAAAAATTCCACTGAAATTTAGATAGAAAAGATCTTAAAAAGCATGTAACTCAAGCAACATTTCTTTTTTAAACAGATTAAGTACCTGGAGATCAAGTGACCAACTAAGGCCTCTTTGCTAATAACAAAATTAAGGCAAAAACCCAAGTTTTCCCACTTCCAGTTCAACCACCTTTTTATACATCACAATAATATGTAGCCAAGAGATCAAACTAAATAGGTCAGACTTAAGAAAATGAGATATACATAGGAAGACTTAAGTCAGGTACGATCAAATATAAATACCCTGAAAGTACCAGAACATTGTAGAGGAACCGGTCTGACTCAAAATGGTCAGAATCCTTACCCGTTTTGAGTACTTGGGAGTTCTTCGATAGTTTTCCAAAAGATAACCCTGACAGTTACAGCTCAATTTCACTCCAAGTTTCCACATGAAAAGAAAGCCGAAGCTGAGAAAACTAAGTGACCCTTGGCAACACTGTCAAGGATGCCCCAGAGAAAGGCTATGTTCTTACCTAAGCTGACTGCCAGTGAATGAGAAGAAAGTGGCAGCTCTGGCTTGTTTCCCAACAGTTATTTACACATCTACTCTCACTCTGTTTTCCCAAGTATTCTATCTTCAGACCTGCTTTCTAAACAAACTAAAAGCAGAGACTAGCTCTCTCACAGTGAATACCATCCTGTAATGTTTTCTCACACGGACTGTGATAAAGCACATCGGACTACTACCCTTACTTACTCTTGGGAAGATCTGGAAACAAGACTGATTACTAGAAAGCAATGTTATTTCATGAACATTTTAGGACAAATCAAGAGAAACTACAGGACATGAATGCTTTCGCAATTACCTGGTCGTATTTTCTTTGGGTCCTCCAGTGGCATCTGTTTCTTAGACACAGCATCTTTTACAGCTTGTCTTAGTTTCCTCTGTTCTTTCCGGTACTTCTTGAGAGTGCTTTGTTGTTTAAATTGCTTATTTTTTAGCTTGTTTTCAAGTTTGACTTTACTAGTTTTTAGTAACTTCCGAAAGCTTGGGACCTGTTTTTTATTTCTTCTCTAGAAAACAACAAGAGTACAGCATACCAGAAATTTAAACTGCAAACCCAGAACAAAATGCTGTCTTTAAAGTAAGTGACATTCGGGGCACCTGGGTGGCTCAGTGGATTAAAGCCTCTGCCTTCGGCTGGGGTCATGATCCCAGGGTCCTGGGATCGAGCCTCACATTGGGCTCTCTGCTCTGCAGGGAGCCTGCTTCCTGCTCTCTCTCTCTCTCTCTCTGCCTGCCTCTCTGCCTACTTGTGATCTCTGTCAAATAAATAAAATCTTTTAAAAAAAAATAAAGTGACATTCATACATCGTGTTACTGCTTGCTAAGTCCTCCAACATATTTGATTCCAACATCCCCGTTAAGCAGTGATTGCTGCTACCTTCAAGTAACTGATGACAAAGCTAAGGCTGAGAGAGATTATATGACTTGTCAAAGACTCTTAAACTAAGGAGGGCAAACGGAATTAGGATCTGTGGATTTCGACGCTTGCTGGTAACCTCTAATTGAGAAATTCAAATCCCAGCTCTTTTTCTTTGAGAAGCGGGGCAAATCACTTACTTTCTTATCCCCACACCCGTCAGGGGGAAAAAATGGACTCAACCTGCGTCCCATGACTCACATTATAAACTCGCTGGGAGCAGGACCCTGCCACATTTCTAAAATAAAGGATTCGAAAGATGGTCTCGAAGAACCCTTTAATGTCCGACACCCTACAGAGAGAAGACTCCGTGCTTGTATCATCACGGCCTCCTGAAGCCGAGCGCGAGCACAGTAGGCGATCCCGATCTAAGTGCCGGAAGGCTGGCAGCGCACAGAAGGGAGGGAGCCCCGAATCCAAGCCACCGCCCCCTATACAAGGTCAAAAACTCGCCGAAAAGCTACACCAGGGGGCCTAAGCCGCGGAGATCGGGCTCCTCAAGACACTTACCGCTTTCATCCTTAAATATGATGAGTCCCAATCCTACAGCTTCCCCGGGGATAAATGTAATCCAGGGATCGCAAGGATGTAACTAACACACGTGCCCAAAGCCCTAAACTGCGCCAGGCGGAAGCTACCCTTGGCCCCTCCCCATCCTCCGCCGCCGGAAATAGAAGTGGGACTTCCGCGCCCAGACTCGGCCGCGCGCCCTCTCGCGGCACCGGGCGGGTGGCACGCCGGTGAACGCGCCTGTGAACGTGCGGTGTCCCTGAGCCGCGCTTGCCGAAGGCGGGTGGCCCCCGGGGAACTTCATAAGGTCTGTGATTCCTGTCCTGTCGCCCAACTTCCTTTAAAGTCCTGGGGAAGTCGGGCTCCACCTTTCAGGACGAAAGGGCTTGCTTTTTATCAGTCACCTCCCAGCACATCGTGCCTCTCCTCACGCAGCGTCTCTCATCTTTCTGTCAGAGATACTGACCTTTGCAGTTGGTTTTCTTCCATCGAGGCTTGAGGGCAGGAAAGGCGTACTCCTTTTGTGTCATGCCTGCCCCCTCCACGGGCTCTCTGGGCGTGTTTGTGTAATGGCGAATGACTTCTCACGACCTTCCGGAACTCGAAAGTCTCTCAATTCTTTTTTTTTTTTTTTTTTTAAGATTTTATTTATTTATTTGACAGAGAGAGATCACAAGTAGGCAGTGAGGCAGGCAGAGAGAGAGGGAAGCAAACTCCTTGCTGAGTAGAGGGGCCTTTGCGGGACTGGATCCCAGGAGTCCAGGATCATGACCTCAGCCGAAGGCAGAGCCTTACCCCACTGAGCTACCCAGGCGCCCGTGGAAAGTATCTTAATTCTCAATATTTTATTCTGAAACGTTTCTTGTTGTCATTTCAACCATTGTCTGATAAAGAGGTATGTCGGTGAGACTCTGCATTTCAATATTTTGCAACTATTACCTGTGTGTAAATTTTTGTCTGATTAATTCCAGCAAAGTCATTAATTCCAACAGGAAGATGTAGGTACTGCAAAAATATAGTTTTCAAAATGTTTGTCCCTCAAGGACCTTTTTTTTTTTTCCTGAATAAGGATTTCACTCCAGTTTATTTTTTAAAAAAATAAAGCCTGTGATTCTTGAGCACACCTCCCAACGGACTTAACGACCCCAGCAGCCCTAAGCCAGGTGGGAAAAGCTGGAGAGAGAGGCCCAGAAGTGTGAGCTTCCTGGTGGGTGTTAGTGTTAAATAGATTGGGAAGAAAACTGCCAGTTTCTGGGTTCCCCTTCAGAGACCAGGAATCCCATCCTATCTGGAATGATTTCCCTCCCTTCCAAGTTCACCAGTTTGGCCCGTTGTTCTCTGTCCTTCCACGTATACTCAGAAACAGCAGAGCCTGTCCCACCGGAGTATTACTTCATCAAACAAACTGAAAACATTACGCTGTGCTCTTCCCATGTGCCAAAATCCCTTACCAAACAGCAATTTATCTCTGGTCACTCCCATCCTTCCAGCCTTCCCTCCAGTCTCTCCACGGGTGAGGCATCCCCACTTCCATTCAAAACCAGTTTTTCTCCCAACTTTATCAGACTCCTGTACCACTAATTACCACTTCTCTGTTTTCCTTCTCCCTTGGATCCTTCCCCTCAACCCATTAGCACATTCAAATCTCTTCCATAACTTTCTTTCTAATGAAAATCTTTTTTTTTTTTTTCAATTTACTTATTTGAGATAGATAGAGAAGGAATGAGTAGAGGGGAAGGGCAGAAGGAGAGGGAGAAGCAGATACCCCGCTGAGCAGAGAGTCTGATGCCAGACTCCATCCCAGGACCCTGGGATCATGACCTGAGCTGAAGGCAGACACAAGCAACTGAGTCACCCAGGCGCCCCTGACTCTATCTCCCTTTTAGTTACTGTTTCATTTTCCTCCTTTCCTGCTTCTCCTTATTTAAAAAACAAAAACAAAAAAACTGGTATTCCGATGTCTTCACTTCCTCTTTTCTGTTATCATAGCCCAAGTTTGTGCTAACTTCTTGAGGAATTAAATCATATGTTTGGCCCTTTCAAGTTTATAATCAGCTTGAATCCCTAGATCATTTTGCAACAACTGTTGCCAATCTAAATCCCTCCCATCTTGAATTTGAGCAATTATTTGAAAATAAACTTAAAAATGGAAGTTTACATGATTTCTACTAAACATGTTAAGCCTCTGCCTTTGGCTCCGCTCAGATCATGATCTCAGGGTCCTGGGATGGAGCCCCCTCATCGGGCTCTCTGCTCAACAGGGAACCTGCTCCCCACCCTCTCTCTGCGTGCCTCTCTGCCTACTTGTGATCTCTCTATGTCAAATAAATAAATAAAATCTTTAATGGCTTCTCAATTTTATGTTCTCCAGCTTTGTGTCATTTCCCACTAGTTCAACCCACTGCTAAACTCAGGGTTTTGGGCCTTCTTGGATCCTCCAGAGCTTTCCTGAACATTTGGGCTAAGAGAGGTCACTGGGCTACCCCAAACTATCTTCACAAGTATTATATGCAGAGATTCCTATGAGCCCTTTAGAGCAATCTATTAAGAACCCATCTAGATCTGCCAACATTCCACTGTCACTCTCATTGGGGTCATTAAAAACCTCCAAATTGTTTTTCTAAGTATGCACTAAGCTATATCATTTCTTTTTACTCTTTTTTTTTTTTAACCTCACTAGTTCTCTACTACATTTGATGCTACACATTTCTTCTTTCTCATATTACAGTGTCAGTGTCCTTGGCTTTCCTAACAACCTCTTCCCTGGGTTCTTGTCCTACCTCCATTCTTTCTTCCTCTTGCTTTTTCAGTGTAGGTGATTCTCAGGGTTCTGGCCTGGGCCCACTTTTCTACTTCTCATTCTACTTGCTCTTCCAGTGTGATCTCATTCATCTACATATTGCAAAAAGATTTCCAAGTCTTTTGTCCAGTCCATACCTCTCCCTCCAAGCTTCCTTGTCATAGCTACCTCCTTCTGGACATCCCCACATGGTTACCATGGAACTTCAAATCACCATGCTCAAAACCAAACTATTTTCTTCCCTGGGGCCTTTTCCAATATTCCCTATTTTATTCATTTACCCACAGCTAGAATTCCAATACTCCAGAGATCTTGGGATACAAGCTAGGGCTTTCTTGGCCATTCTCTATAATAAACGGATTTTTTAAATGTCACTAAATAGGCATAGAACAGTAAGACTTCTGGTGTTCCTGTCCCACAAGATAATTCATATAAGTTGTAACAAGGGACCTTGAAACTAAAAGCATAAAATGGCTCAAAAGAGATGTTGTATTTCCTAAAGAGGAATTACTTTATGGTGCCAAATTATAAATGTAAATCTCCAAAATTCAGACATCAAGAATTTAAAAATATATATGTCAGGGGGCGCCTGGGTGGCTCAGTGGGTTTAAGCCTCTGCCTTCGGCTCAGGTCATGGTCCCAGCGTCCTGGGATCGAGTCCCATATCGGGCTCCTTGCTCAGCAGGGAGCCTGCTTCTCCCTCTGCCTCTGCCTGCCTCTCTGTCTGCCTGTGCTCACTCTCTCTCTCTCTCTCTATCTCTGACAAATAAATAAATAAAATCTTTAAAAAAAAAAAAAAAGGACAAAGCTCATATAGAAGGGATAATGCTTTCTGAGGAAGATCACACAGGTAATGCAAATAATTTTCATTGTGGCCCATCAGGAAATGAAGTTAAAATAGCTAATAGCAATAATTACAGCTAATGATTAATTATGGAATTAAAATTGTAAACAAAAGACTGATGCCAAAAAAATAATAATCTAGCAGGTTTTGTTGGTGTCCCGTCAACATCCTCTCAGCACTTACTTCACACATGCAGAAAAATGTCCTCTTTAAGTGTTTACAACTTTTAACCTGAAGACTTTTTCATGAACCCTGCAAAATAGGTCAGAAGTGCCAAAGAATTTTGACTCCTGAGAGCAGTCTTCAACCAGTGATAAATTGAAGTTGAAGGATAAATTGTGGAAGGCTGAAAAATGTCCTCCAAAATATTTGGCCCTAAGCCCTAAAGCCTGTGAATATTACCTCATATGGCCAAAGGTGTGAATAAGGATCTTGAGATGGGGAGATTATCCTGGACTATCCAGGTAGGCTCCAAATGGAATTACATGTGTCTGTATATAAGCTTGGAGGAGAGAGATTAGAAGAGGAAAAGGCATTGTGACTAAAGAGCAGAGATTGTAGTAATGTAACCACAAATCAAGTAATGCCCCAGCACCAGAAAGGGCAAGAGGCAAGAGACAGATCCTCCCCGAGATCCTCTGGAGGGAACACAACCCTGCTGACAGCTTGATATCAATGATAATGATTTCTGATTTCTGATCTCAACTGGTGAGAGAGAGTTTTGTAGGCACCTGACTGGTTCAGTCGGTAGAACCTGAGACTCTGGATCTCAGAGTTGTAGGCTTGAGCCTCACATTGGGTGTAGAGATTCCTTTAAAAAAAATAAAAAATAACTTAAAAAAACTTCTGTTGTCTTCAACCACCAAATCTGTGACAATTTGTCACAACAGCCATCAAAAACTAATACACTAGTATTTACACTAATCAGCATGCTAATGTTCTCATTCCACAGAAGTAGGATGTCTCTGAGGCATCTTCCACATTGTCTCCCAGAGATCCACGGAAGGAATGAGCTCCACCTACAAAGCTGACCTACTCATCAGCCCTACTCTTTCATAGTCCTTTTTTCTCCGTCTCACTTCCCCACCCTTCTATCAGTGGTCTCTGGACTCTTCTTTAAAATAAACCACTTATACTTAAATCCTTGTGTATTCGTTTTCTGGGGATGCCATAACAAAGTACCATAATTTGCATGACCATAACAAATTTATTCTCTCTCTCACAGTCTGGATGCTGAAAGTTAGAAATAAAGGTGTTGGCACACAGTTGTTTCCTTTTTAGGGATCTGAGGGAGAATCTCTTCAGTGCTTCCCTCCTAGCTTCTGGTGACAGCTAAAAGTCCTAGGAATTCTTCAACTTGTGAGTACAAGACTCTAGTCTCTGCCTCCATTCTTACATAGCATCCCCTTGTGTCTATGTCTTCACATGGCTGTCTTCCCCTCAGATTGGATTAAGGGCTCACGCTAATGACCTCATCTCAACCTAATTACATCTGCACAACCCCTGTTTCCAAATAAGATCACATCCATAAATACTGAAGGTTAAGATTTTATCATATTTTGGAGAGCAAACTATTCAACCCGTAAGACCTTGACTCAGGGTCAAATTCGGGGACCCCAACCTAAGACTTATCACTTATTAAACACTTTTTATGGTTCTCTAAGTACAAATTATTTCATTTTATCCTCAATAATTTTATAAGATAAATATTAGCTCCATTTTAAAGTTAATGAATCTGAGGCTTAGATATGCTGTGACAAAGTCTGCATTTTACCAGGTGGGAAATGTAATAAAATGCTAGTTCCACCAGTGGGAGTACTTTTTCAGCAAAAGGGATCAAATGCCTTAAACTCTTTTTCTAATCTGCTATATTATAAAACAGGAAAAATTAAAGAGGATCTTCTTAGAGTTCTTTTCTTACTTAAGATTTTTGTTGATAAATTAAACTGATAACACATGACATTTCCTCTTGCTTGAATTAGTTGTTCAGAGCCAGTATTAATTCATTGCTTTCCAAAATGTCTAGGGAAGGGGAAGTAGATTCTGTGCACAATGTCGTGTATAGTTTCTAATAGTCCCTTTGGCAGCAACAGTTCCTCCCTCCCCGCCCCCCGCCCCCGTACCAGACTCTGCTAGGAGCTCTCTATGAAAGAATGTTTGTAAAACAAGGGCACTGTGTCTCTAGATCTCTATTCTAAAGCTGCTGGGAAGTATAGCTGAGCACGAAGGGACTATAGAGTAAAACTAATATCTAAAGTAACATGTAGGTGCCTCGTTAGCGCAGTAGGTAGCGCGTCAGTCTCATAAAGTAACATGTAAGTCATCTCACACCTCCCACAACATACCCCTGCTTAATTGTAATATTCTCTATCACCCCTATCACCAAAGTTCAAGTCCTCCCTCAGCTTGGAAATACCTCATTCATGTACTTACCACATACACATAGAAGGAAGGCCTGCTTACGTGGCATTTTCCAAGTTGCTGCTGCACTCGGAGTGACAACTGTCACTCCAGAAAGAAGATAACAATCTGCCCCTAAGGACTCTCTTTCTTGGGCCCATTAGGGCAAAAGAGACTTTTTAATGTTCTATTTAGGACCTCTTAACACCCAGAAAAAAGGAAATTTGTGGCTCCTGGAGGTAGCAAAAATGGGAAGTGAAGGGGGGGAAGGATGTAACTGGAAGGGACAGGCTCCAAAATAGCTAGTTTTTAAAGATAATTTAAGGATGTATGCGTATATCATAGTAGAATTATAGTTTTAGTAATCGTATGAGTTGCCTATCTCTGCTTAATAAATTACTCTAAAACTTAGCAACTCAAAACAATAAACATTTATTATTTCACACAGTTTCTGTGGGTCTGCAATTTAAGAGTGGCTTAGCAAAATGTTTCTTGTTCTGGAAGTTGAAGTCTAAGTGTTGGTTAAGGCTGCACTCATCTGAAGATTTTAGTGAGACTCCAGGATTAACTTCTAAGATGGCTCACTTGAATGGCTCTTGGCAAAAGGCCTCAGTTCCTTATTGTCTGTTGGCAGGAAGCTTCAGTTTTTCATTGTGTGGCCATCTCCTTAGAGAACTGCTTCAGTATCTTCATGACAAAGCAGCTGGCTTCCCCCAAAGCAAGTTATCCAAGAGAGAGCAAGGGAAAAGCTCTAATGCCTTTTAAGATCTAGTCATATAGTGGTGTTTAAACCTAGTTACAGATTTAAGTCACCAGGAACTTTGGAAACGAAGAACACCCCATCCCACATAAACGAAATCAAATCTCTGAGGGTGATGCCTAAGCATTGGTGTTTTTTACTCTTTTTAAGCTACCCAGGTGACTCTAATACAGGCATGTTTGAGAATCCTGCGCGTGGGGCACTGATGCTCAGATGTAGCTGCACGTTGGAATCACTTGGGGCGGGAATTGAAAACACCGATTCTATAGTCCTTTTATAGGGTTAATTTTGCTCCCCAATTCATATATTGAAATCCTACCCATAGAACCTCAGAATGTGACTATACTTGGAGATGGGTTCTTTTAGGAGGTCAAGTGAGGTCATTAGGGTAGGCCCTGGTCCTTATGAGGAGATCAGGATACAGGTTCAGAGATAAGACCATGTGAAGGAACGAGGAGGGAAGAACCACCCTCTACAAAGCCAAGAAGAGAAGCTTCAGAAGAAACCAACCTTGCAGGCGCCTTGATCTTTGATTTCTAGTCTCCAGAATCCTGAGAAAATAAATTGAAAAGAATAAATAAATAATGAGGAGCCACCCAGGCTCTGATACTTTGTTATGGCAGCCCTAGTGAACTAATACAGAATCCATCCTCAGAATTCTGATTTCATAGGCATGAATATGACTGGGGATCAGAACATTTTTAATGTTCTCAGGTGATTTAATGTGTGTCAGGGTAAAGAGTCCCTGCTTTAGGTATCCTGATGTTTTGACTTCACCTGTTTTTTTTTTTTTTTTGAAGGTTTTATTTATTTGTCAGAGAGAGAGAGAGAGTGAGCACAGGCAGACAGAGTGGCAGGCAGAGGGAGAAGCAGGCTTCCTGCTGAGCAAGGAGCCCAATGTGGGACTTGATCCCAGGATGCTGGGATCATGACCTTAGCTGAAGGCAGCCGCCCAACCAACTGAGCCACCCAGGCATCCCTGACTTCACCTGTTAAAAAAAAAAAAAAGATCCGTTCTTGGAAGTCATCACTTCCGCTATTCAATTTGTTAGAAGTGAGTCACTTAATTCAGACCACATTCAATGATAGGGGAATGAGAGTTCACTTTTTGAAGGGAGAAGTATAAAAAAAATTTTGTGGACACATTTAAAAATAATCAATGTTAATGGAGCACCAGGTGACTCAGTTGGTTGATGTCAGCTCAAGTCATGATCTCAGGGTCCTGGGATTGAGCCCTGGGTGGGGCTTCATGCTCAGTGGAGATTCTGCTTAAGGATTCTCTCTCTTTCTCTCTCTCCTACCTTCCCTCTCTCCATCACCCTCTGCCTCTTCCCCGACTCACACTCTTTCTCTCTCTCTCAAATAAGTAAATCGTTTTTTAAAAAATGAGTATTGGGTCCAATGAACATTTATTGAGCATTTTTACTAGGACCTGAGTGGGGCACTTGAATTCAAAAACAAATTATTTCCCTGCCACTCAGGAAATTGGAATTCAGCCTAAATTCAGCCTAAAGAAATTGGAATTTTTGTATAGGTAGGTAAGAGGCAATTTTAGAACACAGGGCATTACAAGACTATAATAGTTTAAAGCTGAATGTTCATGAGGTGAGATGTAAATTGCAGACAATATGAGGGGCTGGTTTTCTTCTGAGCAGAGAAGAGAGGTTATTTTGTAACCTTGTGACTGCCCATTCTTGAAACTTTATAGGATCTGAACTGAGAAATGAGGAAGTACACAGATGGTGATTCATTCCATCTTGTAATCCTTGACACCTGGGTCATTATTTTTTATCTACAAATAATATTTACTTGTTTGTTGAATTAAAATTTTTTTTTTTTAAAGATTTTATTTATTTATTTATTTGACAGACAGAGATCACAAGTAGGCAGAGAGGCGGGCAGAGAGAGAGAGGAGGAAGCAGGCTTTCTGCTGAGCAGAGAGCCCGATGCGGGACTCGATCCCAGGACCCCGAGATCATGACCTGAGCCGAAGGCAGCGGCTTAACCCACTGAGCCACCCAGGCGCCCCTGAATTAAAATTTTTTAAAAGATATTATTTATTTGACAGAGAGAGAGAGAGAGAGTGATCACAAGTAGGCAGAGAGGCAGGCAGAGGGAGTGGGGGAAGCAGGTTCCCTGATGAGTAGAGAGCCCTATGTGGGGCTCGATCCCAGGACCCTGAGATCATGACCTGAGCTGAAGGCAGAGGCTTTAACCCACTGAGCCACCCGGGCACCCCTGTTGAATTAAATTTATCTGATGAATTAAGATGAGTCCTAAGTATAGACTCAGGTACCCCATTTGATTTTTGTAAATTTTGATTGCTATGGTTTAGAATAATGTTTTCTATTAATTTATTTTTAACATGGTCAACTCTTTTCTCTAGAATTTAGAGCAATCACAGAGGCACAAACTCTTTGAGGCCCATGACCCATACTCTGCCAGTGGAATTATTGTGTTTGGTTAAAACAGTGTGTGCATGTGTGTGTGTGTGTGTGTGTGAGAGAGAGAGAGAGAGAGAGAGAGAGGGATTTTAAATTGATTTTTTAATGCTTTTAGGTGGAAGAAACAGTCAGTATGCATTCCCTTGTTCCTTACTACTTCCTGTTGTCTAATACCCATCAGCCATACTGGTCCCTAAAGGCTTCAGTGTGAGACCCAGGCACATAGATTTAAAATTTCAGGATTACAATACATAATAGTATTCTAGCCTATTAGAGGGGTAGAAGAGGAAGGGGGAAGGAAGAGGGAGAGCAAATCTCAAGCAGAGTCCACACTCAGCGCAGAGCCTGATAAAGGGCTGCATGCAGTGCTTGATCCCATGACCTATGATCACGACCTGCACTGAAACCAAGAGTCAGATACCCAACCGACTGAGCCGCCCAGGCAACCCTATTTTGGCTTACTCTTACTCTCCATCCCAAGGGTGACCTGTTTCCAGGAGATGACTTTTGGTTTTAGGTCAAAAGTATTGTTTCAGCGGTTATTGCTTTTTGTGCATTCTGCTAAACACTTGGTTTCTCTCTGTCTCTTCTTTCCCTTCCCTCCTAGTCAGCGTTTGTGGTGAATATTCTCATTTCCTACAATTTTCAATCCACATCCTCAATGATACATGGAAAAAAGCACATACATGGAGGTCAGACAGACTTTGTTTTTACTAATTTTTAAAACACAGGTAACAATGCCTGTGAGTGAAATAATGTATATATAGCATTTGGCGTGGAAAAGGTGTGGTGAACTTAAGAAACATTCCCTCCAGGGGTGCCTGGGTGGCTCATTGGGTTAAGCCTCTGACTTCGGCTCAGGTCATGTTCTCAGGGTCCTGGAATCAAGCCCCCTTATCAGGCTTTCTGCTCAGCGGGGAGCCTGCTTCCCTCTCTCTCTGCCTGCCTCTCTGCCTACTTGTGATCTCTCTCCCTCTCTGTGTCTCAAATAAATAAATAAAATATTTTTTAAGAAATTTTTAAAAATTTACAGGTGGTGGATATTATAGAGTGCATGGATTGCATGGAGCACTGGGTGTGATGCAAAAATAATGAATACTGTTATGCTGAAAATAAAAAATAAATTTAAAAAAATTTTTTTTAAATTTAGAAAAGAAACATTCCCTCCTTCTTATTGGCAAATACTTTCAAGAACTTCCGTGAGGCTTCCTGCACAGGCCTTCCACTTTTGGCTCTCTTTTCCTAGCTTGATTCTTTTCAGTTCATTCATTTATCCTTTTATTAATTCACTTATCCAACAAATATTAATTGGCCACTTGTTCTATATCAACCACTAAGTCAGGGCCTGAGAAAAAGAAAATGATATTATTCCTGCTGTAATTGAGCTTGTGTTCTGCTAGCAGAAAGCAGGTATTAAAGAATCACACTAATCAATGTGAAGTTTTCAAATTCTATAATTTTAGTTGTAATTAGTGCCAAAGTATTAAGTGTTAGGACCTATCATAACAGCAGGATGTGGCCTTGTTAGGGAGGTCATTCTAGGCTTTTACTGAAGGAATGATAACTTGAGATCTCAAGAAAACAGGTAATTCTGGTAGGGGGTGTGGGGAGTGATTATAATTTCTAGCAGATGGAACAGCATGTGCAAAGCCCCAATAAGCACAGGCTTATTACAGGTCAGTTTCCTGCTTGCTTGCTTTCTCCCTCTTTCTTTCTTCCTTCCTTATTCCTTTTCTTTCTTTCTCCTTAAGTGCAGAGGATCATTAACAACTTCCTCAGTTCTTAAAACATTATCATCATTTATTCATGCAAAGACTATCAGATGCATTTTTTTTTAAAGATTTTACTTATTTATTTGACAGAGAGAGATCACAAGTAGGCAGAGAGGCAGGCAGAGAGAGAGGAGGAAGCAGGCTCCCTGCTGAGCAGAGAGCCCAATGCGGAACTCGATCCCAGGACCCTGAGATCATGACCTGAGCCGAAGGCAGCGGCCTAACCCACTGAGCCACCCAGGTGCCCCAGATGCATTTTTTATTTAGTACTATATTCAGTTTTATTTCCTTTCAGCAATTCCTTTCTCCTCTCTTCCATAGACAACTATTTTAACACGTTTAACATAGATGAAGAATAGTTTAAAAATACCTAAGAAAATTTTTTTCTATATTCTTTTCTATTACTTTGGTAATAAAAATAAAGACATCATTGAGATATAAAGGGAAATATTTAATCTACTCCAGGTCTGGCCCTAAACATTTCTGAAAATACTAACACTTGATAAATTTAGTCCTCCTTATGCCAAATTTATGTAAAAACTCTCATTTGATTATAGCAGTAGCAGCTATTTGCAGAACTTGTCCCTGTTTTTGCAAGTCTGTCAATAGCTTTTTTTAAAAAATATTTTATCTCTTTATGAGGGGGCGAGAGAGGAGGGACAGAGGGAATCTCAAGCAGAATCTTAAGCGGAACTTCAGGCATACTCCCTGCTGATGCGGGGCTTGATCTCATGCCCTTGAGATCATGACTGGAGCAGAAATCATGAGTCCCACACCTAACTGACTGAATCACCCAGGCACCCTTCAATAGATACTGATGGATGCTTTTTCTTTCAGATGTAACTGAATGCCCTCTTGCAGCATAAAAAATATTTTCAGCTCTCGTTTTGTCACAACACATAGCTATGGCATGTATATGGAAATAATTTCAAGAGCATTCTTGTAGAGGGTTACCATTGAATCAATTTTTTAAATTTTCATAAAAAGGAAGAGTATAAAAAATTCAAAAACCTCCATTAGTCTTCTTTCTTGTCTATCCTTTGTGGCCTTATCAAGCTAGTCATGCAGTTTTATGCATCATTGTCATTATAATATGTGATTGTATATCTCTACCTTTTATTTAATATTACTTTGTAAAATTTCTCCATATTTCTGCATTTTTATCATTTTAATCATCTGCCTATGTCACTGATATACTAGATTTTCCTATACTTCCTGTATTATTGACAGTATCAGTAATTTTTCTTTAAAGATTTTATTTATTTGAGAGAGAGAGAGAGAGAGCACAAGCAGGGCGAGTGGCAGAGGGAGATGGAGAAGCAGGCTTCCCACTGAGCAGAGAGCCTGACATGGGCCTCAATCCCAGGACTCTGAGACCATGACGGGGGCCCAAGGCAAACACTTTGCTGACTGAGCCACCCAGGCACCCCCACAATTTCAGTAATGTTAAGCCAAAACCTTAACTCTTAAATATATTGCCATAAGCACCTTTGTATAGCTTTTCTTTTATTCTTTTGAATGATTTCCTTATGGCAGATTCCCAGGAGTAGGATTACAGTGCCTCTTAATACATGGCATTGGTTTGGTTCTCCAAAAGATCAGTGTGCATTTCTAAAGCATTTCATCTGTCTCTTGGTTTGTGGCTGTCCCTCTGTGGCTTACCCAACAGCAGCAGCTTTGTGATTTTACTATCATTTATTTCCCACACATATCTTATCCGGCTGAGTTACTCTGTAATACACATCCTTTCAATACTTGTTATCTAGCTATAATCCACAATCTTAGTCTTACTCACCCCCTCTTACCAGGAGGGCCTTTGCCAAAAATGCATGGAATTTAAACCATTTGTGGACATTGAAGATGATTTCAGTACCAATCCAAGTCACATGGTCCCACAGAAGGTTGCTTATTCCCATTGCTTTACAGAACTTTCTTGTGGATTTTGATATCAAATTTATTCTGAGTCTTGTCAACTGATTTCCAGATGGATGTGTTCACCACATTTTTGTTTAATCAGTTTATCATCAAACCTCATAAGCTCATCAAAGCTTTCAGATCAGCATATAGTGAGGATAATCTATGGTTATATTAGGTCTCACTAGTGCCTACTCGTGCAGCTCAAGTCATCTTTAGGTTAGGCATTTATCCATGGAAGATGAAATTGTGTGCATTCAAGAGTATAAATAGGAATCACCTTCAGGCAGTTTCTGAAATGGCCTTGAGGATTATAGATAGGCTTAATCTATTGAGTTGGGAATTTCCTGGGTGCTAGATGTGTATTTTTTTTAAAGACTGTATTTATTTGAGACAGAGAGAGAGAGAGAGAGAGAGAGAGTGTGTGTGTGTGTGTGTGTGTGTGTGTGCGTGAGATGGGGGAGGGGTAGAAGGAGAGAGACAAACAGACTCTCTGCTGAGCTGGGAGCCGGACTTGGGGCTTGATCCTAGGACCCTGAGATCATGACCTGAGCTGAAGTCACACACTTAACTGACTAAGCCACCCAGGTGCCCCTAGATATGTATTTTGATGGTAGTTTTATTCATCTATTAACTCATGTATTCGTTTAGTAAATGTTTATTGAACAGCTACTCTGTCCTTGGCACTGTGCTAGTTATTATTGCTAAGAAAGTGAACAGAACAAACACAGAGCTTGCAGTGTAGAGTCCAGTCCAAAATGCTATGAGATTGGAGCTATTACAGTGGCTATAAAAAAAAAAAAGAGTGCTTTGAAAGCATATAACTGGAGTCTACTCAATTAGAGGGGAAGTCAAAGAAGAGTTATCAAGAAGGTATCATTAAAACTAAGTCCTTGGGGCACCTGGGTGGCTCAGTGGGTTAAGCCTCTGCCTTTAGCTCAGGTCATGATCCCAGGACCCTGGGACCCCATACCAGGCTCTCTGCAAAGCGGGGAGCCTGCTTCCCCCTCTCTCTCTGCCTGCCTCTCAGCCTACTTGTGATCTCTCTCTGTTGAATAAACAAATAAAATCTTTAAAAAACAAAAACTAAAACTGAGTCCTGGGGTGGAGGTGAGGGGGGGCGGGGAGTAGGCATCTGGGTGGCTCAGTTGTTAAGCCTCTGCCTTTGGCTCCTCTCTTGATCCCAGGGTCCTGGGATCAAGCTCCACGTTGGGCTCCCTGCTCAGGGTGGAGTCTGCTTCTCCCTCTCCTGCTTACCCTGCTTGTGTTCTGTCTCTCACTTTCTCTCTGTGTGAAATAAATAAATAAAATCTAAAGCAAAACAAAAACAAAACAAACAAACAAACAAAAAAACAACTAAGTCCTGGGGGATCCTGGGTGTCTCAGTAAGTTAAGCAGCCAGCTCTTGATCTCAGGGTCCTGAGTTCAGGCCCCACACTGGGCTCATGCTGGGCATGGAACCTACTTAAAAAATAATAAACAGGGCACCTGGGTGGCTCAGTGGGTTAAGCCGCTGCCTTCGGCTCAGGTCATGATCTCAGGGTCCTGGGATCGAGTCCCGCATCGGGCTCTCTGCTCGGCAGGGAGCCTGCTTCCTTCTCTCTCATTCTCTGCCTGCCTCTCAGTGTACTTGTAATTTCTCTCTGTCAAATAAATAAATAAAATCTTTAAAAAATAATAATAATAAACAAACAAACAAGCAAACTGAGTCCTGAAGAAAGAGGAGTTAGCCCAGGTCAACAAGGTGGGGCTGAGTCCTCTAGGCAGGGAGACCAACATACATAAAGACCCTTAGGGAGAATGGGCTTTGCACATAATTTCAGAAACAGAGATAAGGGTGATGTGCCTGAAACATGATGAGTAGGGAGAAGAGAACTGAGAAATGAGGCCGGAGAGACAGATACAAGTTAGTATAGCAAAAATCCCAGATCATTATGCAGAACATGCTAGATATAAGAGCTTGCAGAAGGAGTTTCGTAGTAGCTGGAATGAAAAGAAGATAATTATGACTAAAGTCCAGGGATTCTGGGGAGAAGAGGGAGTGGAGACTAGATAGGTACATAGACTGTGAAGAGCTTTGTAGGTCATGAGAAAATATTTTGTTTTAGGAAGCCATTACATTTATTTATTTATTTATTTATTTATTTTTAAAGATTTTATTTATTTGACAGACAGAGATCACAAGCAGGCAGACAGGCAGGCAGAGAGAGAGAGAGGAGGAAGCAGGCTCCCCGCAGAGCAGAGAGCCCCACGCAGGACTCGATCCCAGGACCCCGAGACCACGACCCAAGCTGAAGGCAGCGGCTTAACCCACTGAGCCACCCAGGCGCCCCAAGCCATTACATTTAGATTAAGGAAGAAGAACCCTCCCCAAGTATCCTCAGAAAAATATAGCCAAAAATGTAGGAGAAAAAAAATGGAGAAAATAGGGCAATGAAAACTGAGGAAGAAATGTTTCTTTTCAAAGGTTAAAAGGTTATTATCATGATGATGACTAAAAAAGTAGGGCAGTGACAATATCAGTTTGGTGCTCATAAAAATGTACTTTGGCTGCAGCCATGGAGAATGATTTGTGTGTGCCCCCAGCTGGAGGTTAATTCTGTCACCCAGGAAAAGATGATGGCAATTTAGTCTGGGTGGGTGGATATAGTGTGAAGTGAATAAATTTAAAAGATATTTACATTTGATCCTCAGACTTTATTCATATTATAGCTGAAAGTATATAAGGATTTTTCAGCTATCCAATTTCAGAGGCTTTAATGTAAACCATGATGACTATAGTTGATAACACCATATTATATTTTTATAAAGAACAGTAAAAATATTTTATCTAAAAAATACAAGACATGTAGAAGGTAAAAAAAGACAGACTTTAGTAACTTCTTTGTGTATTAGCTTCCTAGGGCTGCAATAACAAAATACCAAAACCTAAGTAGCTTTAAAAAAACAGAAATTTATTCTGTCACAGTTCTGCAGACCAGAAATATGAAATCAAGGTGTTGGCAGGGTTGATTTCTTGTGAAGGTTCTGAGGGATAATTTACTTCATACTTCTCTCCTAGCTTGTGGTGGCTGTTAGCAATTATTTTGTTTTAAGATTTATTTATTTATTTATTTATTTGTTAGAGAGAGCGCACACACACAGTAGGGAGGGGAAGAGAGAATCTCAAGCAGACTCTCTGCTGAGCATGGAGCCTGATGCAGGGCTTAATCCCATGATCTTGAGATCATGACCTGAGCCAAAATCTAGAATTGGACACTCAACCAACTGAACTACCCAGGTGCCCCTAGCTGAAAGTGATTCTTTGTGTTCCTTGGCTGGTAGACATGTCCTTCCAGTCTCTGCCTTCACCTTCACTTTCACTTTCCCATGTCTCTATGTGTCTTTTTTTTTTTTTCCTGTCTTTTTAAAGGACACCCATTACACCTTTTTATTAGCTCTATGAAGAGAGGGAGGCCTAATTCAGGATGATCTCATGTTAAGAGTGTCTTCAAATATCCTTTTCTAAATAGTCACATTCACAGGTACTAGAGGTTAGGACCTGGTCATATCTCTTGGGAGGTCATACCTCTTGAGAGTATAGTGAGCGCTATACTTGGCTAAGGGGATAAGGAAGAGATAAGTATCAAGGATTATTCTTGGCGCCTGGGTGGTTCAGTGGGTTAAGCCTCTGCCTTTGGCTCAGGTCATGATCCCGGGGTCCTGGGATCAAGCCCTGCATCGGGCTCTCTGATCGGCAGGGAGCCTGCTTCCCTTCCTCTTTCCCTTCCTCTCTCTCTGCCTGCCTCTCGGCCTACTTGTGATCTCTCTCTGTCAAATAAATAAATAAAAATCTTTAAAAAAAAAAAAAAGGATTACTCTTGGGTTATAGGTTTGTACAATTAGACATACAGTGTTGCTATTCAGTAAGATATAGAATATTATAGTGAGAATAGATTTCAAGAAGGCAATTATGAATTTAAACTTGTATATACTAGGTTTTAAATGGCTTTGATACCAGCAAGCAGAAATGTTGGGTACACAGTTGGCCTGTCCGATCTGGAGTGATTGAGTGGATGGTGGTGGTGCATATTAAGATAGAAAACAATGGAAGAAAACCAGGAGAGACTCATTTTAGTCTTATTATGTTTATGATACCTAGATATATCTGTATGAGAATGTCATATAGTTGGATTATAACGTAGGAGTGGTAGGTTAAATTCTAGTCATCAGTTTATAGATGATCATCAAAATCTTGAGAATTAATGAGATTGCCTGGAGTACCGAGGGTTGGGTGAGAGAGAAGAGGCTTTAGACTTAGAGGAAGAAATCCTGTCTTCCAAGGAAGAAACAGAAGAGGTGGCCAAAGAGGGAAGAGGAAAACCAAGAGACTATGGCAACAATAGAGTAATGAAAACTAAGGAAAAAGAGTATTTCTTTCAAAAAGTTAGCAGCTAGGGAAAGAAGTGTTTCAATATGGAAGGCGTAATCAACAGCATAAATGCTGTTGAAAGATCAAGCAACATGGAGATTGAAAACTTTCTATGGGATCAAGAATAAGAAAGTCATTAATGAGAGTAAAGAATAGTGTACAGAGGCTAGAACAGATTAAATGGGAGATGAGGAAATGCAGACATCTTTAAAACATTTTTTTGGAAATAACCTCAAACTTAGAAAAAGTTGCAAACATAGGGGCACCTGAGTGGCTCAGTTAAGCATCTGCCTTCAGCTCAGCTCATGATCTCAGGGTCCAGGACTGAGCCCCTGCATCAGGATCCCTACTCCGTGGGAAGTCTGTTTCACCCTTTCCTTCTACCCGCCCCCCCAATTTCTCTCTCTCTCTCTCTCTCTCTCTCTCTCTCTCTCGCCTACTCTCTCAAATAAATAAAATCTTTTCTTTAAAAAAGAAAAAGTTGGAAACATAAAAATAGCATGAAGAATACTCATATATCTTTCCCAGATTTTTCTACTGCTAACATTTTATCCAGTTCCACTTTGTCATGAGCTGTGTGTGTGTGTGTGTGTGTGTGTGTGTACGAATAGTTTTTTTTTTCCCTGAATTGTTTGAGGGTAAATTACATATATCATGACCCTTATCCTAAATACTCCACTGTATATTTCCTAAGAATAGAAGTATTTTCTTATAGATCTGATACAGCAATTATAAATTACAAATATCAATTATAATGATAACTATCAATATTTACATTGACACCTTTATTTAACCCACTGTGCATATGACAATTGTGTTGGTTGGTGTAATAGTATCCTTCATAGACTGTTTTCTTTTTCTCTACAGAGTACAAAATCAAGTTTAGGGGCAGGTATTACATCTAATTACTATTTTGTTTTAATCTTCTTTCATCTCAATTATGTCCACAGCTTTTCTTTGTCTTTCATGATAATGGCATTTTTTGAAGAATGAGAATCCCCCATTTTATTTTCTAAATAGAATTTTCCTCCTTTTGAATTTGATTGAGGTTATATTATTATTATATTATTTTGAGGTTATTTTGATTAGATTGAGGTTATATACATTCTCGGCCACACTGTGTCTTTTTCACAGTATCGCATCTAAGTGTGCACAATGTGTAAACAGCTTTTTTTTTTCAAGATTTTTATGCATTTATTTGGCAGATGGAGATCACAAGTAGGCAGAGAGGCAGGCAGGGAGAGAGGGGGAAGCAGGCTCCCCACCAAGCAGAGAGCCCGATGTGGGGCTCGATCCCAAGACCTTGGGATCATGACCCGAGCCGAAGGCAGAGGCTTTAACTCACTGAGCCACCCAGGTGCCCCTGTAAACAGCTTTTTAAAGAAGCTTGCTTGCTCAGCGAAGAAGAGAGATAAATTTGTAGCTATAAGCCAGTATTTCTCAACGTTGGTTGTAAATTAGAATTACTTGAATAGCTTTTAATATCAATGCAGGGCTCCTCTTCTAGAGATAGTGACTTAATTGGCCTTGGGTGGTGTCCAGACATTAAGCATTTTTAAAACTTCCTAAATGTTATTAATTTGCAGGTGAGTTTGAGAAACATTGCTCTAAGAGTATGTGGGTGGTGACAGAGGTGATTTAACATGATAGAAGTTAAAGCACGTTTGAAAGATTTTTGGAAATCCTAGTACATAAGAAAAAGATTGAGGATTAAAGAAGGATATGAAGGGTTTTGACACCTTTTGTTTGAGGCCTTTGTACTCTCCTTGAGTACAGTTGTAGCAAAATTATATTATGGGATAAGGGACCATATTTACCAGTACGAGGATCGTACTGGTAGAATATGACAAATTGTATGTGTTTTGAGATTTTCCGTGAAAGTCAAGTTTTCTTAGAAAACGAAAGAATCCAAAGTATACTTGCGGTTTTCCATATTTTAACTGTTAATTAATATTTTGTCACAGAGATTAAAAATAGCCTTTCTCAGGGGAACCCTCTTACACTGTTGGTGGGAATGCAAACTGGTGCATCCACCCTGGAAAACAGTATGGAGATTCCTCAAAAAGTTGAAAATAGGGCGCCTGGGTGGCTCAGTGGGTTAAGCCGCTACCTTAGGCTCAGGTTGTGATCTCAGGGTCCTGGGATCGAGTCCCGCATCGGGCTCTCTGCTCAGCGGGGAGCCTGCTTCCCTCTCTCTCTCTCTATCTCTGCCTGCCTATCTGACTACTGTGATCTCTCTCTGTCAAATAAATAAATAAAATCTTAAAAAAAAAAAGTTGAAAATAGATCTACCCTATAAACCAGCAATTGCCCTACTGGGTATTTACCCAAGAGATACAAATGTAGTGATCCAAAGGGGCACATGCACCCCAGCGTTTATAGCAGCAATGTCCACAATACCCAAACTATGGAAAGAGCCCAGATGTCTATCAACAGATGAATGAATAAAGAAAAAGTGGTGTGTGTATATATACACAATGAAATATTACTCAGCCATTAAAAAAAGAAATCTTGCCATTTGCAATGACATTGATGGAAATAGAAGTTTTTATGCTAAGTGAAATAAGTCAAAGAGAGAAAGACAATTACCATAGTATTTCACTCATATGTGAAATTAAGAGACAAAAAAGAGGATCATAGGGGAAAGGAGGGAAAACTAAAACAAGATGAAATCAGAGAGGGAGACAAACCATAAAAGACTCTCGATCATAGGAAACAAAGTGAGGGTTGCTGAAGGGGAATGGGTGGGGGGGACAGGGTAAATGGGTGATGGACATTAAGGAGGGGATATAATGTAGTAAGCACTGAATGTTATATAAGACTGATGAATGAAAGTGCCTGGGTGGCTCAGCTGGTTAAGCATCCGCCCAGGTCATGATCTCAGGATCCTGAGATAGAGCCCTGCATATGACTCCCTGCTCAGTGGGGAGTCTGCTTTTCCCTTCCCTTCTGATATTCCCCCAACTTGTGTGTGCTCTCTCTCTCTCTCTCAAATAAATACATAAAACTTAAAAAAAAAAGACTGACGAATCACTGAACTCTATCTCTAAAACTAAAAAATTAAAAAAAAATCCTTTCTCATAATAGTTTCACCTTATTTATAGGAATGTGCCAGGATATTTTATTTATGCCTAAAGTTGTAGTAATATAATATGGTATCAAAGGTTTTTAATATGGGGGGACCTGGCTGGGTCAGTTGGAAGAACACATGACTCTTGATCTTGGAGTAATAGATCAAGCCCCAGGTAGGGTGTAGAGATTACTTAAATAAGTAAAACAACAAAAAAAGTTTTTAATGTCAAACTCTTAAGGACCACAAAAAGAATATGCTACACCTTGAAAGTAGACTTCTTAAAAATTTGTAAGATGGTATGTATTACTTACCAGATAAGACAGAATCTTTTACTGTTGAAAGTAGAAAATATAACCACTAATGCCTAAGAAGAATGACTGAAATACTTTATTATGAAATACATATTATTGTAGAAAAAGCTACAAAATGTGAATGTGCTTCAGTTTTGAAATCTTTAATGAGAAAACAGTCGTGTTGTATGGGCTATTATAATTCATAAAACTTTCATTGGTATTGACCAGGGGAAAGGAAAGAGATGAACTAAATAAACCATTTAGAGAAATTGGTAGTTTAAAATACTGTAGTATATTTCATAGAGGGAGAAATAGAGCTAGAAAGGAGTATGTCAACAAGTTAGTTAGAAAAGGTTTGAAAGGGGCACCTTGGGTAGCTCAGTAGGTTAAGCAGTTGCCTTCAGCTCAGGCCATGATCCCAGAACCCTGGGACGGAGTCCTGCATTGCACTCCCTGCTTATTGGGGAACCGACCTTTCTCTCTCTGCTCCTTCAGCTTTTGCTCTCTCGCTCATGCTCTCTTTCGCAAGCAAATAAAAACTTAAGAAAAGGGGCGCCTGGGTGGCTCAGTGGGTTAGGCCGCTGCCTTCGGCTCGGGTCGTGATCTCAGGGTCCTGGGATCGAGCCCCGCATCGGGCTATCTGCTCAGCGGGGAGCCTGCTTCCTCCTCTCTCTCTCTGCCTGCCTCTCTGCCTACTTGTGATCTCTCTCTGTCAAGTAAATAAATAAAATCTTTAAAAAAAAAAAAAACTTAAGAAAAAAAAAAGATTTGAAAAATTTAGAAGTTAAGAAAGTTAGAAAAGAAAAAAGTTGAAACAAGATTGTGATTAGAGGGGCCCCTGGGTGGCTCAGTGGGTTAAGTCTCTGCCTTTAGCTCAGGTCATGATCCCAGGGTCCTGGAATCAAGCCCTGAATCAGGCTCTCTGCTCAGCGGGGAGCCTGCTTCCTTCTCTCTCTCTCTGCTTGCCTCTCTGCCTACTTGTGATTTCTGTCAAATAAATAAATAAATAAATAAATAAAGATTGTGATTAGACTCTTTCAGTTATCCTCATCTTTACCATCATATAACTATACTTATGTATAGGTAGTTTCTAAATTAATTTAAATTTCTTTTATTGAGGTGAAAATTTATATAAAATACAGCTACTTAAACATGTACAATTAAAAAAGTGTACAATTCAGTGCTATTTAGTGCATTTGTCATGTCATGCAAACACCACCTATATCTAGTTGGAAAACATTTTCAACACCCCGTATCCATCAGGTAGTCTGTCCCTATTTCTACCCCTCACCCCAGTCATTGGCAATCACCAATTTGTTTTCTTTCTCAATGTATTTACCTATTCTGGATAGTTCATACAAATGAAATTATACAATGTGGACCTTTTGTGTCTGGTTTCTTTACCTTAGCGTAGTTTTTGAAATTCATCTACTTTCTATCATATATCCATACTTCGTTTCTTTTTATGGCTGAATAATAGTCCATTGTATAAATGTCACATTCTGTTTATTCATTCCTCTGTTGATGAACATTTGGGTTGTCTCTATATTTTGGTTTCTAATTTTGCTGCTGTGAATATTCAAGTGTAAGTTTTTGTGTGAAAATCTGTTTTCAGTTCTTTTGGGTACAGATCTAGGAGTGGAATTGCCAGGTCATATGGCAATTCAGTATTTAACTTCATTGAGGAACCACCGAACATTTTCCATAGCAGCCATGCCATTTACATTTCTACTAGCAATGTTTGAGGATTATACTTTTTCCACATCCTCTTTCCACTTTTTTGAATATAGCTATTCTAGTCAATTTGAGTACCATGTCATTTGGTTTTGATTTACATTTCCCTCTTTACTAATGATATTGAGCATTATTTCATATGCTTACTAATAGCTATTACCATATATTCTTTTGAGAAATGTCTGTTCAAGTATTTACCCACTTTAAAATCGGGTTGTCATGTTAAGTTGTAAGAGTTCTTTATATATTCTGGATACTAACTCTTATCAGATATATGATTTACAAATATTTCCTCTCTTCCTATATTGGTTTTTCCACCTGTGTCCTGGAAGTCATTTCTTCTTCTGAAAAATCTTGGCAATAAATATATTGCTAACTGTGCCTCTGCCACTTAGTCCTTCCTAAGGCCTTCAGATATGCTCATTATAAAAGACACTTGTTTCTTAAAGTGGGTGCTGAGTACATAAGTGCTCATTTTATTTACATATTTTACTGTTACTCATATATAGGTTATATTCCTTCTTGTATATAGAAGAAAAAAAAATATAAAGGCTTGGCAATGGGCTTCCTCTCATTACTACCCCATTCTCCTATTTCTTTCCTCTCTTTTCATTGATATACTTCTAGAATGAGTGGCCAATATTTCCCCCTTCATTTTATCTACAGCTAATTCCTCTTTAATCCTTTGCAGTACAACTTCTTTGCCCATCTTGAAATAATAACACCTCTGATTCTCTGCCCCACCTCCGTCTTTATTCCTTCTTCCCAGGGTAAGTCACTAATGACTCACTTTGTTGCAATATGCTCATGACTCTTCAATTCGAGTCTCCAAAGAGAAGCCCTAACCTAAATTTTAGAACTCTTAACTATATCCTGGACAGTCCCAGTCTTTCACTTTACCGGATATATTTCCCCTATTAATCAAGGGTTTTTTTTTTTTTTTTGTTTGTTTGTTTTCTAATCCAAATCCCATTTCTTCAAACCACATTAGTTTCAGTCGCATGAGTTTTGTAGTAATTGCTGGTTCCTCCCTCTTCAATCGCTCCTTAAATCAGTTATCACGTCTTGTGATTTCTACTTTAAATGCCTTTCATTTCCACTCAGTGACTATCACCCCATTTCAATCCATTATCATGGGGTGCTGGAATTATTTCAACAGTCCCTCTCCGTCTGATTCCACTTCCTTTCCCTCCTTAAGTGATAATGGAAATTTTTAAGAAAAATTATGTTATGAAACGTGGGTCTAGGTAAGAAAGATTCCTTTGGTAGTATCGTGGAAGATGAAGTGGAGAAGGGAGGGTGTTGACATGAAGCAAAGACTCCCTGAATTATGGCAATGGCAGTATGGAAGATGTATGAAAAAGCGTAAAGTCCACTGGTGACCCATTGACGCTGGAAGGACGTATATCTAATATCCTGTATTCCACTTCTATAAATTAAGTACGTCAAGTGAATTTTGCTCAGGGAGGCAAACCGGTGCCTGTTAAGTATTGTCTCGCTCGGAGTGAGCCAACCAGCCTCCATCATCCAGATGGCGGATCCCAGATTGGCCGCCTGAGTGTCAGGGAGCGGCCTCTCTAGCTACTATCTCTATGGTTCGCGGAATCTCCAGGTCGCGGTTTGACCGGGCCGGCGTTTGCGCGTGCGCGAGCTCCGGCGCGTGCCCGCCCTCCCGCAACAGCCCAAAGCCCGGGGTGGGAGGGGTGGGTCTGGGAACGTTGCGGCGGTAGCCGCCGCGTCCCCAACCCCTAGGGTTATTCCGGGGCCGAGCCTGTGCCAGGGGCTCTTCCGTCGCCCCCTCGGGCGGCACTCACCCGGCCCTAGATGGTGGGTCCGGACGATGCCGGAGCCTGCTCGGGAAGAAACCCCAAGTTGCTCCCGGTGCCGGCGCCGGAGCCCGCGGGCCAGGACGGGAAGATGATCCGGGCCACCGGCGGCTTTGGCGGAGGCGTCGGCGCTGTGGAGCGGCCGGCGGAGGAGGAGGGGGAGGAAGAGGAGGAGACGACGCCTCAGCAGCTCCTTCGGCGCTACCTCGCGGCGGCCGGGGGACAGCTGGAGCCGGGGCTGTGCTACTGTCCACTCCCCGCTGGCCAGCCCCGCGCCCCCCCGGCCCCGGCAGCTCCGCGCTCGGACGCCTGCCCGCGGGACTCGGGCTCCAAGCACCTGGGCGCAGAGGTGGCGGATGCCCGCACGCCGCGGCATAGAGGCATGACCAACGGGGACTCGGGCTTTCTGCCGGGCCAGGACTGTCGGGACCTGGAGGAGGCTCGCGGGCTGGCCCGCGCGGGCGGTCGGGATCCGCGCCACCGCCGTCTCCGCCTTGAGGGGCCTGGCGACGAGGACGCGGACGGCGCGGACAGCCCGTCCGACTGGGCCGCGCCGCTCGAAGACCCGCTGCGGAGCTGCTGCCTTGCAGCGGCGGACCCTGACAAGCCGCAGGGCGCGGGCGGCGGCTCGGAGGGCGGCCGCGCCAGCGACGGCGGCAGCAGCAGTGAAGACGTGGAGCGGCCGGGAGCAGGCCCTGAGGGTCCCGACGAGGGCGCGTCCGCCGCCGCCTCGGCCGAGAGGACTAGCGGGGGCGCCGGCGTAGAGCCGCGCCCCGGCGTCTCGGACGTTCACGTGAACTCTCGGAACACGTTCGAGGTGAGCCGCGACCACCTGCCCCCCGCCGGGCCGCCGGTGCCCGCGCCCGCCGCGGAGCAGGGCGCCGCGGGGCCTTCGGCCCGGGCTCGACGGAGCGGCGGTTTCGCCGACTTCTTCGCCAGGTACAGCGCAGGTTGCGCCGGGGCTCGGGGCGGGCTCGGGGCCGGGGCGGAGGTCGAGGCCGGGAGTTGGCCGAGAGAGGCGTGGAGACCGCCTCCGTCCGGGCTCTTTGCTGGCGTCAGTACTTAGCTTTGATTTGTCACCGGGAGAAGAGGAACTGGGTCTGCACTGTGTTGCCTGTCAGAGAAGTTGCCAACTTTCTGGGGAGCGAATCTTTCTGTTCCTCTGTAGGTTGGAGGCTCTACCTGCGCTTCACACCTGGTTTCCGTGTATTCAGGTCCTGGCAGTGTGCTAATGCCACCGCTGCAGTTTTGCCTCCTGCGGAAAAGCAGACAGCCTACTGCGAGGATTAGGGGTGGTGTGTGGGGTTGGGGGTGGGCGCGGCGGTAATGTGTGCACCGGGTGTGGTTGTGGAAGAGAAAGGGAAGTCATTTTGCAGACATGACTATTTGTGTGGAGTCTAAAACCCATTCAAGTGACTTAGGAATTCTTGAAATTAGAACTGATCGTGTTTCATAGTGTTTAACTGTTTCAGTGGCTTTTATTAAAATGCAGTCAGTCTCGGGTTTAGAATTTGATTCCGGCCCTTAAAGCCAAGTTACTATGGCGCTTTATCTCCAAAATCCCTTTTCTGTACTTCTGCCAAATAGGCCTACGCTTTTTTCAGCAACTTTTAAATTTTTGATGCCATTGTATTTGTTTTGACCTGCTATTCTTGAAATTAAGTAATGGTGCTGGACATTGCAGATTTCGGAATAGGGTTTGATAGGGATAAATTACTCATCCTAATGTACATTAATGAAATGCCAATTTTCCTGGACTCTTCTTGCTTGATACGCTTTTTTCTTTTAATCTCTAAGCAAATTTCCCAACTTGTAAACTCTCCCCTTCAGAGTTCTCCTGTGCTTTTGCTTCCTTTTCAGGGATCTTGATAGAAATGAAGCAAATTCTACAGCTCCAGTTTTAGAGGATTATACAATCTGTGTGCATTTTTGTAGACACACTATTTTCTGATTGTAATTTTTTTCTATTTTATTATCATTTATTTTCCCTTGTGTGGATTTATAAACTTGTTTACGTGAAGATCGGGAAATCCTAATTTTGTCTTACTTGTAGGACAAAATATATAGTAGTGAGATCTGTATTTGTGCCTATAGTTGCAAAAATATACAAAAATATACTTAAAGCTTATAGTGGTAGTATTTTAAAAGTTTGCAAGGTGAGCTAAGCTTATACATTTGTGAACTTTGGGTATTTTTTGGTCATGTTTTGATGTCAGGTGTCAGGCAGTTTTAGACCTGGAAGGGGCTTTGGAGATCGCTAATTCAATCACAGAATGCCTGCTCTGTGCCCCCATTGGGAACAGAGATGATTTGCACAGTAGAGTGCAGACTAGTAGGTATTAAGTTAGAAGACAGATTGGTATATATGCATTGTAAATTATGAGCAATAACAAGGCAAATCTATTATAAGAGGTTTTTCATATTAACAGTAGGATGGAATTTTGATTTTTTTTTTCTTTAATCTGTAGACAAATAGGATTTCAGTTAATATAAGTAGCGACATTTATATAGCCCTATTAAGCAAGTGTATCAGAGCACTGGATTTGAAGTCAGAAAACAGGTACCATGAAGTTAATTTCTCTAAGCCTCATTTTTCTTAATCGACATTTGAATGTCAAGATTCTAGATGTCAATTGCTTCTTTGTATAAGATACTTGGAAAGGGACACAGTCAAGAGGCACAATTTTTCTTTTAGCATTTAACCGAAACCCTACTTGGTTTTGGAACACCTTAAAGACAGAGACTATGATATTCGTCTCTGAGTCTACAGTACCTAGCAGTGATATTGAGAACCTTGCTCAGTTTGTGTTGGATTGGCAACTTTCATAGATTCTTCCTCTTCACCATTCTCTAGGTTGTGTAATTTTATTTTTTGTTAGTAAGTCAACTCGGGGCTTGAGCTCCTGACCCTGAGCTGAAGACCTGAGCTGAGATCAAGAGATCTACTGACTGAGCCATCCAGGTGCCCAGAGTAATTTTGAAGAAGCCTCCCATCCCTGGGTAGAATAATTAGAAATTTCCTTTGTCTTGACAACCTGTGAGTTTTTTTTGTCATTGTTGTTGTTGTTTTCCCTTCATGTGTACAATTATCATTCTTTTTTTTTTTTTAAAGATTTTATTTATTTATTTGATAGATATCACAAGTAGGAAGGGAGGCAGGCTGAGATAGAGAGGAAGGTAAGCAGGCTCCCTGCTGAGCAGAGAGTCTGATGTGGGGCTTGATCCAAGGACTCTGGGATCATGACTTGAGCCAAAGGCAGAGGCTTTGACCCACTGAGCCCCCCAGGTGTCCCTACAATTGTCATTCTTAAGCCTGGAGCTCCAGATGTGGGATCCCTTTGGGGATATCTTGTTCTAGGACATATTCTTGTTCTTGGGAGCAATCCCTCCCTTCAGCCACTTCATTTTTTAATGAGGAAGTTCACTGTCTACATAAGGTATTTTAGGTAGCTAATGGCAGAGCTGGAATTAGAAACCAGGATTCCTGATTTTCAGACCAGGTTAACATTTGATCACAATTTGCATTCACCCATGGCTTTTTTCTCTCCCACCTGATTATCCTCCATCTTTCTTCTCTTTCTACTTTCTTCTCTTTCTTACTATATAGATCTTACTATTATAGATCTATAATAGAAATACTTTTAAGGAATAGATTCATGTTTGTTTTAACTTAAGTAGAGAGAGGGGAACATATTACAACGGTTTATCTATTATTACAAAGTTATCTTCAGTTGAGACACATCATTGACAGAAGCTTCATTGAGTAGGGTAGAAGTTCTGTAGGAGCTAAAGGAGTTTTGTCCAGGATGGGACTGCCCTCCATCTCCTACTTTACTTCTTTTTCAGATGAAGTGAGCTCTTGTTCAGTCCTGGTTGGGGCCTTGCCTCAGCTTCACATGGGCATCCCTCTGTGAATGAATGGTGACTTGACTATGGGAGCCCCAGAACTAATATTCCCTCAGATCCTTGGTCTTTTCCTGTCCATAAATGTTTAAAATGTTAGGTTAGGGAGCACCTGGGATGGCTCAGTCATTTGAGCTTGGACTCTTGGTTCTGCTCATGATCTCAGGGTTGTAAGATCCAGTCCGGCATCCAGCTCCATGCTCTTTGGGGAGTCTGCTTGAGATTCTCTCCCTCCCCCTGCCTCTCCACTGCTTGTGGATGCTCACTTGCTCTCTCTTTCTCCCCTTCTCTCTCTCTCTCTCTCAAATAAGTAAGTCTTAAAAAAAATAAAATGCTAGGTGGATCTACTACTGTCACCCACTTAGCAGTAAGGAGGAGTTGAAAACTTAAAAAAATATATATCTTATGTTTCCAGGCTAGCTTTCATTCTTTAAGGATCTGTTTATTACTCTTTCTTTCTTTCTTTTTTAAGATTTTATTTATTTATTTGAGAGAGAGAAAGTGAAAGAGAGCACAAGACAGGGGAGGGTCAGAGGGAGAAGCACACTCCCTGAGCCCAATGTGGGATTCAATTATGTGACTCCAGGATCATAACCTGAGCCAGTGGCAGCTGTTTAACCCAACTGAGCCACCTAGGCACCCCTGTTTATTACTCTTTCAAAAATAAAATAAATTTAAATTATTTAAATGGATCCTTCAAGCAAATTCATGTCTTAATTTTTTTTCAATCTAGAAAGATTTATTTTTTAGATAAGGTACACCTTTTATAGGTATTTTTTATAGGTATATTTTTAAAGCTGTTTAACAGGGCGCCTGGGTGGCTCAGTGGGTTAAGCCGCTGCCTTCGGCTCGGGTCATGATCTCAGGGTCCTGGGATCGAGTCCCGCGTCGGGCTCTCTGCTCAGTGGGGAGCCTGCTTCCTCCTCTCTCTCTCTCTGCCTGCCTCTCTGCCTACTTGTGATCTCTCTCTGTCAAATAAATAAAATCTTTAAAAAAAAAAAAATAAAGCTGTTTAACACTTTTGAGTTTTGTTCAGATTGTACTGGCACAGTTACTGTTATTTAGAAACACACAAGTATCTGTTGCCAGGTAGTGCCGATATTTTTTTCTTACAAAGTCTTCATGTGAATCATGAGAATTGGGTGGCCTTAAAAGGCATAGCTCAGGTAGAGAAGAAAGTATTGAAGATTTTTCCTTACTTTTAAAAAGGAGAATTGACATTGTAGATTATGAAACATACAGATCCATGTAGCTTTTCCAGTAATTATTGACTTCTGAAACTTACTTAATGCTGAGGTAAAAGATTATTTTCACAGAACACATATTAAAGTTAGACTGAACATGGAAGACTAAAGGCTCGTTTAGTGATTTCTTTTCCTTTTTAAAAAGTTTTTATTAAGAAGGCTCCACACCCAGCATGGGGCTTGAACTCCCCACCCTGAGATCAAGGTCTAAGATCAAGGCCTGAGCTGAGATCAAGAGTCAGACACTTAACCAACTGAGCCACTCAGATGTCCCATGTAAATTTTCTTTATTTAAGGTTCTCAGAAACAACAAAATCAACCACATTTCTTTTTCCACCTAGAATTTGTGCTGGTTGGCAAGATCATAATTCACCTGACCGAACTATCGGAGACTTCTGTCAGATCGGGCTCCCTTATTTGTTGTACAGCATGTATTCCTCCCAACCAACTAAAATAAAAGCCTGTTTCACAAAAAAATTCCTTTTTCAGCATTTCAATAAAGAAGAGGCAAAATATCACATTTCTGATAAGTTTTAAAAGATTTTTAGAGTTACCCAAATCAGGGGTACAGTATAATTATTTGTAAGGGGAATGAAGGAATATCTTGATTTAAATATTAAATTAAAAATATATATTAAGTTTTTGTTACTGCAAGAGATTACAAAAAATGTAGAAGTATTCTTTTCTATGTCACTAGTGAAACACATTTGACATTACATTTTTAGGAAAGCTGAAAATAATGTATAATCCATTGCTCTAGAATAAAAGTAAGACCCTTTAAAATTTTAGTATATGTGCTGCCGAAGCGAGCACAAGACCCTTTAAAATTTTAGAATGTTGTGAAGCTACCCATTATTTTAGATTAAGGAGCTGATGGCTCAAGAGCCTTTTGTATTATTTGTTCCCTGTATCTGATATTCACTACCCCCATTCCCCCCACCCCACCATTGAGTGCTTTCTTAAGGCACTAAATTACTGGAAATACAGCTCTGGTTCAAGGACATTACGTAGAAATTTGTGGTTTTAGGGTGATTGGTTAGAAATGTAATAATCTAAATATAAGTCAGGTAGAAAATATTGGAAAACTCCCAATTTTTCTGAAACTAAGATAATTTTAATATAATGGAGGGGAGGGGCTAAGGGAGAAGGAAAGAGAATCTTAAATAGGTGCCAGGAGCAGCGCAAAGCTGACATGGGCCTCGGTCTCACAATCCTGAGATCATGACCTGAGCTGAAATCAAGAGTTAGACATTAACAGAGCAGTAACAAAGCAGACTCTTACTCCAGTATTAACTTGGAGTTACTCATTTGGTAGAAATTTTTTGAACCATTAAAAATGGGCATAGAGGGCGCCTGGGTGGCTCAGTGGGTTAGGCCACTGCCTTCCGCTCAGGTCATGATCTCAGGGTCCTGGGATCGAGTCCCACATCAGGCTCTCTGCTCAGCAAGGGGCCTGCTTCCCTTCCTCTCTATCTGCCTTCTTCTCTGCCTACTTGTGATCTCTGTCTGTCAAATAAATAAAATCTTAAAAAAAAATAGGCATAGAGATTTACTCTATTTTTAAAGTACTTTTTATTTTAAGATAGTTTCAGATTTACAGAAAAGTTGCAAAGATAGAGAGTTCTGGTATACTCCTCACCCAGTTCCCCTATTGTTAATATCACATTACTGTGGTACATTTTCAACAACTGAGAAACCAGCATTTGTACATTGCTATTAATTAAACTTCACACTTTATTCAGCATAGCGATATTGACTAAAAGATTTTTATTTGGGGAGCAGTTGTGTTTTACTGTACAATAAAAAATGTTTAAAGTAGAAGGAACTTTAAGGATCACTTTATTCATCATTTAATATCCTATGGAAAATCAGCAGTGTTGTTAATCAGAGAAATCTCTGATTTGCTAGGTATCTTCTAGTAGGGTGGTATTAATTAACATTGGAAATAAGTTAGACATGGTCATTAATTGTTCTTCAGGTGGACCAAGGGCATTGATTTCCAAGGCTTTGCAGTTCACACTGTTCAGGACAGTATTTAACAATCATTGTTTACCTGTTTGCCTCTAGAAAAAATTATGAAAGCATATTTTAATTCTATATAACTTCATATTTTTCCAAAGTTATATTGATATGTGTTTTCTAATTCTGGAAATATTCCCTGTGACCTGTTAAGGGTGGGATTTATTTTTATTTTACAATTATTTGCCTATGGTCAGATAGTGAATGTGTAAAAGAATCAGAACTTGAGCAAAGATCTGATTCCTAGGACTTGAAGCTTATATACTAATTTCTACAAATTCTGAAAAGTTTATGAACAAAAACTTAATTTTTGGTGTAGTAAAAATACTGTGGGCTTGAGAGATAAGAAATTTGGTTTTTGTCCTGGGTAAGCTTATTCTGCTGTTAAATAATTGTGTGACCTTGGACAAATTAACTAAATTTAGTTAGTTTCCTCATCTGTGAAATTAGGAGATTCAGAGTCCCTTCCAGCTCCAATATACTGTGATATTATATGATTTTCTTGCAATACTTTTATAGGCCTCAAAATTTTACCAGCTAAATATTGCAAATGTGAACTGAGTTAAAGATGGTGCTTTAAAAAACAGGATGTTTGTTGCATCTGTAAAATGAGAAAGTTGAAATATCTCCAACTCTAAATTCTGCCCTGCAGCTCTTTCCACCATCTTTCCGTGTCACCATAATGGTGCATGTGAATGTCCTGGCAGATGCTCTTGAGAGTGTTAACAATGCTGAAAAGAGAGGCAAATGCCAGGTTCTTACAGGCCATGCTCCAAGTCGTCATCCAGTTTCTAACTGTGTTGATGCAGCATCGTTATACTGAGAGTAAAAAAAATTTTTTTAAGAGATTATTTATTTATTTATTTGACAGAGATCACAAGTAGGCAGAGAGATAGGCAGAGAGAGAGGAAGGGAAGCAGGCTCTCTGCCGATCAGAAAGCCCAATGTGGGCCTCATTCCCAGAACCCTGGGATCATGACTTGAGCGGAAGGCAGAGGCTTTAACCCACTGAGCCACCCAGGTGCCCCCTGACAGTCAAATTTGAAATCATTGATGATCACAGAGCAGGGAAAATTGTTGTGAACCTCATGGGCAGGTTAAACAAGTGAGGAATAATCAGCCCCAGATTTGATGTACAACTCAAAGATCTAGAAAAATGGCAGAATCATGGGCTCCAGTTCTCCCAGTTTGGTTTCACTGTACTGACAACCTCAGCTCGCACCAGGGACCATGAGGAAGAAAGTCGAAATAACATAGGAGGGAAAATCCTGAGATTCTTTTTCTAGGGATGTAGTACAAATAAGTAAAATGTACAAATAAAATGCATTCATGGAAAAAATAAATTCTACATTGCATATTTCCTTTAGTAAAGGTCTAACTCTGCCCCAGAATAATGCTGAACATCAATAATCTTTGTTTAGTTTCTTTCATATGGGTAGTATAGACCAGCAGCTCTAATTAGAAAATTCTGGATTTTTTTCCTTTTAATTTCTTTGGAGTAGGAGAGAAAATAAGATAAGTAAATTCTAGTTAATCAGTGTAGTGGAATTTGAGACCTTAACTTCCGGACCATGAGTTCTATCTCAGAGGTTGCCAGTGTTCCACTTTGGTGAACTAATAGCCTAGTACAGTAATTCCAAGCTTTCATTATACTTCACAATCACCTAAAAGCACATTTTAAAAAATGAGATTCTCCAGAATCCACAACTCCTACCTTGTTAGATTCAGGGGACTTGCTTTTGGCAGATGGCATATTCAAAATACAGGATAGTTTGGTGTTAAAAGTGCCGGCCCTGGAGTTAGACTGCTTTGGTTTGAATTAGCTTATCTTGCTGTATAATTCTGCACAAGTTACTTGACCCATCTAGTTCTTGGGCAGCTCATCCATAAAGTAAGGATAATGGTGATACCCACCTCATGAGACCATCCATGAGATAATGGTCTAAGTGTGTTGCCTTTCTTATTTGACATACAGCGAAGGTTCAGATGTTCTTATTCAGACTTCAGTATGACAGCTGTAGTCCCTTCCCCAGTTTCATCACTGACATCCATTGGTTTAAAGAAAGGAAGAGATGAATGGATTTTTTTGTATACTACCTGAAGAAACATTTCACAATTTGTGTAGTAGACTTTTAAACACAATTGGTGTTTGGGATTGTATGGGAATTAAAATCGACTGTAAAATTATGATCTAAAATTTCCAGAAGTCTTTAAACTTTGACTAAAAAGCAAATCTGAGAAAGGGGGGAATGTTGAGATGGATTAAAATATTTGTATCTTTTATTGTTTTAAGGAACTTTACAGAATGGCAAAGCCAGATTTTTAGTTTAAGTTCATGAAATGTTTAACTTGGCTCACTCATACATTTCAAAGTTAGTATGTTGTTGTGGGAAAGCTTTGGGAAGAGTGGAAACATTTGGAGATTTTGAGGTGACACATCTGTTACCCATCTCCAAGCATATTGGGAAGGGAAAAGTCAGTCCTTTTTGAGGCAGATTATTTTCCTAGGAACTCTGCTATCTACCCTGAGTTGTCCCCAGGTAGTTCTGATTGATAAGATCCTTGGTTCCTACTACAATAATTCTTAAACTTTAGTGTTTAAAATTACCTGGAGGGAGGAGATTGTCAAGAATGGGGATTTCTTGAGCTCCCCCACTCTGTTTTTGATTCACTAGATCTTGGGTGGGGCCCAGCAGGAAACCAAGTATTTATTTAACAGGGACTCCCTAGTGATTCTGATGCAGGTGGTTCTTGGACTGTAATTACTGAAATTATTGTTGATAGGTTTCCTCAGATAATAACTGGAAGAAGGTACAACATGCATTTACAACTCATATTACCTTATTGATTTAAAATTGGGTCATATCAATTATCATCTGATCTCTCTGATGTAAGGAATTTGAGAAGCAGGGCAGGAGGTCCTGGCGGGTAGGGAGGGGGAAAAAATGAAACAAGATGGGACTTGGGAGGGAGACAAACCATAAGAGACTCTTAATCTCAGGAAACAAACTGAGGGTTGTTGGGGAGGGTATGTGCTATGTTAAGTGCTGTGAATTGTATAAGACTGATGACTCACAGACCAGTACCCCTGAAGCAAATAATACATTATATGTTAATAAAATAAAATAAAGTTGGGTTATAAGTAAGTCCTGTAACTGGTGAGTATAAGTACAGGTATGGTAAAGATCAGGGGTAAATACAAATGTGTAAGTATTTTGCTAACTTTAACTAGATTGAGAAGTTATCTCTGCCTGATTAAATCGTAGCTTCCTTTTTTTTAGTGGGAAGGTTTTTTTTTTTTTTTTTAATTTATTTGCAGAGATCACAAGTAGGCAGAGAGGCAGGCGGAGAGAGAGGAGGAGCAAGCAGGCTCTCCGGGAGCAGAAAGCCCGACTTGGGGCTCGATTCCGGGCTCCATCCCAGGACCCTGGGATCATGACCCAAACTGAAGGCAGAGGCTTTAACCCACTGAGCCACCCAGGTGCCTGGTGGGAAGGGTCTTTTACTTTCATTTTATGCTGTGTAGATAGCCATGCTTGCCTGTTCTGTGAAAAGTTTTAACTTTCAAAATCTTACTCAGATCTCTTTAATATGGAGACGTAACTGTCCATATTTATAGCTTATCAAAGAAGGTGTTAATTTTGCTTCCTTCTCCTGCTAGTTGTAACTCTTTTCCGTGCCTTTAAGAAAAAATCCTGCAGATTTCACATGGCTTATTCCCCTGTAGAATTTGCTGCTTCAGCCTTTCTTGGACTTCTTATTTCTGTGGCCAAAAGAAGAAAGGGAAACTCATGTGACTGTCTGGGTTTTCTGCAGGCTCTTTCCTGCAATTAAGAGAAGTTTACCTTAGGAAACCAAGCTACAAGTTATGCTCCTAGTTAGAGCTAGTTTGAGAGTGAACTTAGTAATGTGTTTAAATTTACCCTTGAATTTGGCTTTTCACTTTCTTTTTAATTTGAATTTTATTTTGGGATATATTATTGGCTAGAAAATATTTCCATCTGCCTGTTTCTAACCCCACAGAGATTAAAACATTCTGAGTTTGGAACTGAACATGATAGTTTTGAAATCAAATTATGTGCTATTTTCTCGTATTTTCCCAAATACCATAATGTATAACTACCCATCATACATTGGGAATTATTTACAGTTTCCAAATCTGGTTTTCATCTAGACTGTAGTCCTCTTCTAGTCAAGTAGGGGAAATACTTTTATTGCTCTAAGAAAAAGGTATTCAGAGACTATAAATTTAAAATTTTTTTATAAGAAGAACAGAAAATGCTCATCTTTTTTTGGCTTAAAAAATAGAAATTTATTATCTGATAGCTCTGTAGGTCAGAAGTCTAACAATACATGTCTCAATGGGCTAAAATCATGGTATGAGCAGGGCTAGAGGCTTGAGGGGAGGGTCCATTTCCTTGTCTTTAGAAAATGCTCTTATTATTTGCTTTTGGAAAAGCAAGACAGGAAATATAAAACTACTAAGGATAGTAGTTGTTTCCATACTATTCCAGTTAGGTGGTAAGGAAAAAGTTAAATTTAGAGAGTGTGAAGTTACAGTTACAGACAGGAAAAGCTGTTAAGAGAATGAGTTTGAAGACATTTCTACAGAGAAAAATTGCTGAGGAGAATACATGTTAGTTGGAAGTTAGCTCTGTACTTTGGCTCTAGGCTTCAGAGTATTGCTATAGATAATAAGTACAGATTAAGTACAGATTATCTGCATATTTATTTTTCTGCCCTCAGTACCCTTGTAGAGGTTTCTGGCAACTTGCTGCCTCCTTAAGTATGTCTGCTATGCCTCCCTCTTAACTTCCCTAATGTCCCCAGCCTCTCATGGCCTCTTCAGAAGTCATATTGTACAGCAGAAATATTTTTTAATGACAGATATGTATGTGTGTGTATATATGTATGTATGTGTGTGCATGTATATATATGTATCCTGTAATGTATATAATATACAGTAGGTTAATATTTATGGTGTATATATGATGTAATGTATAATGTAAAGTAACCTCTATATATATGGTTTAATTTAGGATCTAAAAATTTAGGTGCTAGTATGATAGATACAGATATTAAAAAGGAGTGTTTTATGCAGTGTGTTCTTCCTTGAGATTCAGTATTAAAAGGAAAGTTTTTTATAAGCACCATGGTGAACCTAGAAAACAATTAAAATCCCTCTCACCCGTAAGGAGAAAATTAATTGCTCATTACCAGGAAGATATGTTGTGTAGTTTTAAATTTAAGTTCTGAAATAAACTAATGAAATTTTAAGTCAGTGAAAGGTCTCAACTTAAGAGTGATAAAATGTAGGTTTTTAAAACGTAAGTGGTAAAATGTAATGCCTTTTTTTTTTTTTTCTTACATGGCTCTTGACAACCCTGTTGGACTGACTTTTTAACCTCATGGTACTACCTAGGATTGAAGAGATTGAAATCCTGGGTGTTGTTTGGAAGACAGATTTGTTGTGATTCAGAACTGGGTGTTGGGAAACAAAATTTGTTATCAAAGACTAATAACTTTTTTTTTTTTAAGATTTTATTTATTTGTTTGACAGGCAGAGATTACAAGTAGGCAGAGAGAGAGGAGGAAGCAGGCTCCCTGCTGAGCAGAGAGCCCCAATACGGGGCTCGATCCCAGGACCCTGGGATCATGACCTGAGCCGAAGGCAGAGGTTTAACCCACCGAGCCATCCAGGCACCCCGACTAATAATATTTTTGATAAATAATTTTTATATAAAGGTAACCAATACAATAATTGAACATATAACCAGAGAATAATGGCCATCTTTGTGATATACTCCCAGAAATGCATTAATACTGTTAAGAATACCTAGGACAGAAATTAAGTTTCAAAATGGGGCATACAAATAACTGAGAATTGGGGGCACCTGGGTGGCTCAGTGGGTTAAGCCTCTGCCTTCAGCTCTGGTCATGATCTCAGGGTTCTGGGATGGAGCCTGCATCTTGCTCTCTGCTCAGCAGGGAGCCTGCTTCCCCCTCTCTCTCTGCCCGCCTCTCTGCCTACTTGTGATCTCTCTCTCTCTGTCAAATAAATAAAATCTTAAAAAAAAAAAACAACACTGAGAACAATTTTAGAAGATAACCACTATTATATTTTCCCAAATAAAATAATAACTGTATATTTAATGAGGAGATAAGATTGTTTTGTTCTAAGAGACCACCAAAATACAATCTTTTGATTTAGTTGTCTATTTAATGGAAATATCACAACACCTTGATCACTAGAGGGATTTCAAATATGCTACTGCAAGATAAGTTCTATCGTGCATGCCATCAGTTCAAGAAGTACTTCTAGCTCAGGCCTGAGCAAAAGGTCAACAAAACAAACCAGTAACAACCAGCACCACCATAGAGCTAAGTGTGTTTGCCTCTTTATTCTTAGAGAGTTTGGGCACCTGATGGATATTGTTTAGCCTCTGCTTGAGTTCTTTTTCTAACAGAGAGGTCAATTTCCTCAAGGCAGCCTATTGAGGAAATAATTGTTAGAAGTTTCTTTATGTGGAAAACAGTGTATCTCTTTGTAATGTTTCTGGTCCTAATTTGCCCTTTAGAGCCACAAAGAATAAGTTAGGTGTTTGTTTTTTTTTTTTTTTAACATAATCACGCTTCAGAAATTTAAAGATTGCTTCTGAGCCTCTTTTTGGTTTTGGGCCTTCTGACCTAGCACACTCTTATTGAGTTAGTTTGCAATTTTCTTTACCATCTCTTTATTCGACAAATGCTTTTGAGCCCTATTATGTATATGAGGCACTAAGGAAATTAAATATTATTAAACAGTAAGAAAATTAAATAGCATTAAACTTTGGATGGGGGAGTCACATGAATCAGTATTTATACTATATTACTTGATTAGTGCTATAAAAGATTTTACCAGAAATGAGGCTCACTGACCAGAGTACCTGGTGGCTCACTGGTTAACCATCGGCCTTATGCTCAGTTCCTGGGATTGAACCTGGCATTGTGCTCCATGCTCTGCAGTGAGGCTGACTGAAGACCATACAGGCATACAATAGTATGTGCAGAAAATATGCATGAAAATAGCACAGCACTTGGGACTGCAGAATAACTGACCTTGGGTGAGGCAGGGTGTCAGAAATGTTGAAGTTAAATTGTGAAGGAGTTTGCTTGACAGAACTAAGCAATTTTAAACTGATTCCATCCAGGACGTTTGATGGTTTTTTTTTTTTTTTTCTTTAAAGATACGACTTATTAGAGTGAGCACAAGCCAGGGGGTGAGGGGGCGGGGAAGCTGACTCCCTGAACCTCAGGCTGGGCTGGATCCCAGGAATCTGGGATCATGACCTGAGCTAAAGGCAGACACTTAACTGATCGAGCCCCCCCACCCAGGTTCCCCAGATGGGCTCTGAAAACAAGGGAAGCATGCTCAGAATTGCTTTTATTTAGTTATTTCTTAAAATTTAGGTAGGCTTCACACCCAGAATGAAGCCCAATGTGGGACATGAGCTCATGACCCCGAGATCAAGACTTGAGCTTAGATCAAGGGTCTGATGCCTAACTGACTGAGCCACCCAGGCACCCCGCAGAATTGTATTTCAGAATAATGACTCTTGTGGCAGATTGATTTGGAACTTGTGAAACCAGGGTTTGGATGCACTGTGGTAGTTTATACGTGCTTGTCAGTCTCTTTATTAAAGTATGATATCTGGTAGTTGATGTAAGTAACATTAAATTCAATCCTTGTTAGAAGGCATCCCTAACAAATTGAGTGATTTATGCTTATACTAGATGTCTTTTTGTGAAGCTTTGGTGGAAGAAAACCTTGAATCTGATTTTTGTTTTGAGGGAAGTGTGATGACATGAAAATGGAGAGTCATGTGAAAAATTATGTCTACCATGTTCTTGTAAAGAATTTGATGGGCCAGGGGGGTGGGGGGGTGGGGCGGGAAGAGCCAGAATAGCTGTTAGGCTGGTTGTTTTGCTCTCATGAATCAGAAAGAAAACAACCTCTGGGTAAACCCTTAGAGTGTTAAGTTATTGTACAATCAAGTCTTTACATTCAATGCACATGTTCTGTACATTGCTTCATAAAAGTGGATGCTGGCAGTATACTCTCAGCCATTTCAGGGATTGTTTGAGGTAAAGACAAAGTATCGAGACTTCCAAACTCCCTGGAGATAAAGAACATGTCTATTTTGTCTCTGCATAGAGGCGTAGGTCCTTATATGTAATAGGAAAACAAAGATTTATTGGGTTACAGCTTTAAAAAGGTACAAGAATGTAATATAGCTAAATGTCTGGAACCTTTGAAATGGTCACTTTGGGAGGCTCTCCACTTTTTACTTTAATAGTATCATTTCTCAAAGTATTTTGGTACCTGTCTTTGGGGAGATGTTTCTGTAGAAGAGAAATCCTTTGGGCCAGTGTAAGGACTAAAAAACTGAATGTTGGAGGAGATCAAAGCTGAAACACATTGGGAAGCCAACTAAACAAGTTTAGTTGTACATTAACTATAATAAGTACTTTAAATAATATCTTAGGTATAATAGATTTATCCCCAGGCAAGTAGTTAGACATAATATATAAATAGCTGTGGTTTGTACAAACGGGCATAAATGATTTCACCTTCATATTCTTTTAAAGGATTAAATAAGGTCAGAGACTTGGTGTCTGCCACCCTTAAATTTGGTCATCTTGGGTAGATCTGGCTATATTAGTTTAATTTTGGTGGAGCTTAAAACTCTTCTTACTTACCACTGTGTTTGCAAAAACAGTCCATGTTTAAAGGACTTTTTTTTTTTTAAGATGTATTTATTTAGAGAAAGAGTGCATGCACATGAGCATGCAAGCAGAAGGGGCAGAGGGAGAAGGAAAAAGAATCCCATGCAGACTCCAAGCTCAGCACTGAGTCCAACACAGGGCTAGATCTCATCACCCTGAGATCATGAGCCAAAACCTTTTTAAGAGTCAGTAACTTGACAGACTGCACTACCCAGGCACTCCTAAAGGACTAACTTTCGTATAGCTAATAGGAGAATCTATAATATAGCATCTGTAACTGGCAGTGTTATAATGTAAAAGAAATGTTGAACTCTGTATAGTAAATGTTGCCTTAATGATGTAAGTTTTGAAATATCCTTTATGCTTTTTCCGCTTGGAAAATAAGTAGTTTTCTTTAACTTTTCTTTTTTTTTTTTTTGAGCGAGAGAGGGAGAGAGGATGTGTGCATGTGCACTTGGAGGGGAGGGCAGAGGGACAGGGAGAGAGAGACTTAAGGAGGCTCCATAGGTGCCCCTTCTTCAGCTTACCTGATTAGCAAACAAATTATCTTCAATTTCAGTAGAAGTAGATGTATCTGGCTTTTTCTTACACTCCGTATTATATTTTTGATCCTTTATTAATAGCAAACACATTCATCTTTTGTCATTTTGTACATTCTTACTCATTCTTACAAATCTATACTAAATAACACTTATTTGCCATCACCAAAGTGAAGGCTAAATATTAGCCTTCATTTTAGATTTGATAACACTTAAAAACACTGCTCAGATAGAATAAACAGCTTCTGATATAAAGTCATTTTTTTTTTTAAGATTTTATTTATTTATCAGGGTGGGGGGAGAGCAAGTGAGCACAGGCAGACAGAATGGCAGGCAGAGGCAGAGGGAGAAACAGGCTCCTTGCCGAGCAAGGAGCCCGATGTGGGACTCGATCCCAGGACGCTGGGATCATGACCTGAGCTGAAGGCAGCTGCTCAACCAACTGAGCCACCCAGGCGTCCCTAAAGTCATTTTTGTATATTGTTTTAAAAGCCTTAACCAGTGGGATTTAGTTTTCTGTGTAATATATTTAGTTCCAAACACTGCCAGGAAAAAAAAAAAGTGAATTATCTTCACAAAGATGTGTGGTTTAGATATGGTTTTGGGTTTGGCAGACTTATTACTACATAAAGATGTAGGTCTAGTCTTAAACCGGTGACTATATTTTTAAAAATTGATAATTGGAAGTTCACTTTTAGAAACCTGTTAACATTTTTTATTATGTTAAAATACATATAAAATTTACCGTTAGTGACATTTACTGCATTCTTTGTGTTAATAGTCATCACCACTGTCTAGTTCCAAGACATTTCATTACTCCAAAAGGAACCTCCATTCCTATTAGCAGTCATTGCACTCCACTCTCCCTCCAAGACCCTGACAATCACTATCTGTGTCCTGTTTCGGAGGGTTTGCATAGTCTGGATATTTTGTGTAAATGAAATTATACAATACATGGACTTTTGTGTCTTCTTTCACTTGGCATGATGTTTTCAAGGTTCATCCATGTCGTGGCATATACCAGTATTGTTTTGCTTTTGATGGCTAAATAGTATTCCATTGTGTGAATATAGCACATTTTTTAATCCACTTATCCATTGACAGGCATTTATTTGTGTTGTTTTCACCTTTTGGATTTTATGAATACTGCTATGAATGTTTGTGTACAAGTTTGGTTTTTTTTTTTAATGCTCCTCAAGTTATTTTGGGTGTTATGTCTAGGAGTGGTATTATTAGATCATATGATAATGTTTAACTTCTTAAGGAACCACCAGTTATTTTCCACAGTACTTGCACCATTTTACATTCCCCCCAGCAATGTACAAAGATTATACTTTTTGTACATCCACTTCAACACCTCTAGTTTTTCCCTTTTTATCCCCCCTACTTATAGCTATCCTAGTGGGTATGGAGTAGCTCACTGTGGTCTTAATTTGAGTTTACCTAATGTCTAATGATGTTGAATATCTTTTCATGTGCTTGTTAGATATTTGTTTATCCTTTTTGGAGAAATGTTTATTCATATCTTTTGTCCATTTTTAATTGGGCTGTTTGTATCTTTGTGTGTGTGTGGTTTGTTTTTTTTTTAAGATTTTATTTATTTGACAGAGAGACAGCAAGAGAGGGAACACAAGCAGGGGGAATGGGAGAGGGAGAAGCAGGCTCCCCACTGAGCAGGGAGCCCCATGTGAGACTCGATCCCAGGACCCTGGGATCATGACCTGAGCCTAAGGCAGACGCTTAATACCTGAGCCACCCAGGCACCCTTTGTTTGTATCTTTGTTGAGTTATAGGAGTTCTTTATATATTCTGAATACTGGCCCTTTATCAGTTATATGATTTGAAAATAGGTTCTCCTATTCTGTGGCTTATCTTTATACTTCTTGGTAGTATCATTTGATGGACAAAAGTAGGATCTTTTTAGATTGGCTATATTTGGGGTGCCTGGGTGGCTCAGTCAGTTAAGCATCTGATTCTTGATTTTGGCTCAGGTCATGATTTCAGGGTCATGAAATTGAGTCCTACGTGGTGCTCCCAGGCTCAGTGTGGACTCTACTTGAGATTCTGTCTCTTTTCCCTCTCCCTCTGCCCCTCCCCCCTGCTTGTAGGTGCACACACTCTCTCTCTCAAATAAGTAAAATCTTTAGATTGGCTATATCACAGTTCTAACCATGTGTTACCAACTTAGTTTATATTTTAAGAGGGGGAAATAAAATGTGTATGTAGAGCATAGAGGTAGGAAAGTACAGAATGTGTGGAAAGGTTATAAAGTTTGGCAAATACTATGTTAGGGTTAGTGTCCATACTGTAAGGAACAGAAGCCCACCTAAGCTACCTTAGAGGAAGGAAGGTTTATTGTAGGCGTGTAAGAGGCATCTTGTAGATTTTTTTTTTAAAGATTTTATTTATTTATTTGACAGAGAGAGAGACCACAAGTAGGCAGAGAGGCAGGCAGATAGAGAGGAGGAAGCAGGCTCCCCACTGAGCAGAGAGCCCGATGTGGGGCTAGATCCCAGAACCTTGAGATCATGACCTGAGCCAAAGGCAGAGGCTTAACGCACTGAGCCACCCAGGCACCTAGATATTTTGAAAATAGAGAATGAAATATACCTGGGCTGTAGAGTGCCTGGAACAGTTCTCCACTTTTCAAGAGATGGTTTTTCTCATCTTTCTGCCTTCTGATTGTTCAGTGCATGGTTTCCACCTGCAGAAGCCCTATAAAGCTGTCCTAGCTCTACCTGATTTATCAGTTCAAGCATCTACTAGCTTTCAACTGATTCAGTCTCCAAGTTTCCTATTTAAAAATCTTGGGACCAAAAAAAAAAAAAAAGTGGGGGACAACCCCTTTGGTTGCCTTTGGGAGCTTTGTACTGTCACTTTGCTAGTACCCAATAAACCTTGCTTTGCCGCCCACCAAAAAAGAAAAAAAAAAAAAATCCTGGGAACCTGATTGTTTTAGCCTATGAATTAATTTGTTCCAAAGGCAAGGCCATAAGATATAAATGCAGCCACATTGGGCTGCTGCTTCAGTAGGAATTGGAAAAAATGGACAAAGAAGTGGGAGTGGGTTGCAGGTATGCTGAAGTCACGTATATTTCTCTTGAGTTGTGGCAAGAGTAGTAGGAACTAATGTTGGACAGATTATTTGGGTTCAAGTTGTGAAGAGCTTTTTTTTTTTTTTTTTTAAAGATTTTATTTATTTATTTGACAGAGAGAGATCACAAGTAGGCAGAGAGGCAGGCAGAGAGAGAGAGAGGAGGAAGCAGGCTCCCTGCCAAGCAGAGAGCCCGATGCGGGACTCGATCCCAGGACCCTGAGATCATGACCTGAGCCGAAGTAACCCGCTGAGCCACCCAGGTGCCCATGAAGAGCTTTTAATACTAGGTTAAAGAATTAAAAATTTTCCTTAAGAATTAGGGACTATTGAGGGTTTGAGGACAAGGAAATGAAATGATCTATTCTCTCTTCGTACTTTGTAGTTTATTCTACTCAGAATGAGTTGTTTGATATTCTCCTAATTTCAGTTTGTCTGGACCACCCCCCTTGTTTATTCAGCAAGCATATTTGAACACACAGCTGTATTCCAAGGAAGTAACTAGAATAAAGCCTTTCTGGTGAATTCAGCAATGATGACATTGCAGACATAAATTGAAATGCTATGATGTGATACTAGCAGGCAGCAAGAGATGGTGGGGGGGGCAAAATTTACTTCTCTGGCACTGAGTCTGGCTTGTAAGTTTATCTTCAGGTTTATTCCAGTGCTTTACAGGAGTTAGGGGAGAGGGTGATTACAAAGAGATAACATGATGGATTTTCTGGGGGTGATGGAACTGTTTTATACCTCAGTTGTGGTGGTCGTTATGCAGATCTGTACATGGGATAAAACTTGTAGAACTGGGGACGCCTGGGTGGCTCAGTTGGTTGGACGACTGCCTTCGGCTCAGGTCATGATCCCGGAGTCCCGGGATCGAGTCCCACATCGGGCTCCCAGCTCATGGGGAGTCTGCTTCGCTCTCTGACCTTCTCCTCGCTCATGCTCTCTCTCACTGTCTCTCTCTCAAGTAAATAAATAAAATCTTTAAAAAAAAAAAAAAAACTTGTAGAACTGTACATCAAAAGAAAAACAGCCAATTTTCATTTCGTGTTAGTTTAAAAAATATTTACTGAGTGTTTACATAGCTTATATGCAGGGCATTGTTAATGTTCTGTAGTCCTGTTCACAGTGCATTTGTAGCTGAAAAGTTGCATTCAGATCAGTATATAAGATAGAAAGTGAGAAGTATTAGAAGAGAATGATGCAAGAAGAAGAGGCTCTTAGAGAGGATTCATAGAAATAATGGCTCACTAGACTGTGCTGTTCCATTAGACTAATGCTGTAGGACTGAATCTTTGTCATGTACTCCTCCATCATATGTTGGAAACCTAATCTCCAGTGTGATAATATTTGGAGTTGGAGACTTTGGGAGGTCCTTGGGTCAAGTGAAGCCCATCCACATGAATGGGATTAATGCCCTTCTGAAAGAGGGCTTGGAAAGCTCTCTCATCCCTTCCACCATGGGAGGATAAAATCAAAAGTCTATGAACAGGAAGGAGACTCTGACCAGACACTAAAACGGCCAGTGCCTTGATCTTTGACTTCCCAACTTCCAGAACTGTGGGAAATAAGCTTCTGTTGTTTATAAGCCACCAAATCTATAGTATTTTGTTATAGCATCCTAAATGGACTAATACAACTAGGAATAGAAGTGATTTTTTTTTCTCTGTTGCTCCCCAAATGAGTAAACTTTCATTCATGTGTGTAAGTGCAGCACTAAGGATACAAGGGTGAACGCAGAGCTCACAGTCCAATATAGTGATAACATCATAGAGCTTATATTCAAATGCAGAAGATAACTAAATAAATGTTCAGAATCATGTTGGCCATTTTACTTCCTTTGCCTTTTCATATAAATTTTAGAAATAGCTTGTCTGTATCTACAGATCATCTTTATTAACTTGGGAAGAATTGACATTTTTAGTATGTTTAATTTTCTATTCCTTGAATACAGTAGGTGTCTCCATTTATTTTGGTCTTGTTTGATTGCCTTCATCAGTATTTTGTATTTTTCAGCATATGTGTTCTGCTCATGTTCTATGTTTATATGCGAATACTTAATATTGGAGATACTGTAAATGATACACTTTAAAAATTTTTAGTTTCCAGTTATTAATTGCTGGTATATAGAAATATGATGGATGTTTGCCTTATATTTTGCAATCTAACTAAATGTCTTTATTAGTTCTAGGAGATTTTTTTATGGATCCCATGGGATTGTTTATATAGATGATAATGGTTTATACAAATAGGGAAACTTTTATTTCTTTTTCCTTGTCAGTCTGCAAGACTGACTTATTTTATTGCACTGGCTAGGACTTTCAGTATGATTTGAGTGAGAGCGATGAGAGTGGATATTTTATTTTGTTCTAATCTCCAAAATATTTAATCTTTCACAGTTTAGTATGATGTTAATATTAGGGGGTGTGTGTGTGTGTGTGTGTGTTTGTGTTTTTTTTTTTTTTTAATATTTTATTTATTTATTTGACAGAGAGAGAGATCACAAGTAGGCAGAGGCAGGCAGAGATCGGTGGGGGGGGGGAGGAAGGCTCCCTGCTGAACAGAGAGCCTGATGCGGGGCTCGATCCCAGGACCCTGGGATCATGACCCGAGCTAAAGGCAGAGGCTTTAACCCACTGAGCCACCCAGGTGCCCCTGTGTGTTTGTGTTTTAAGAGGCCCTTAATCAGACTAAGAAACTTCCATTCTATTCCTAATTTCTTGTGTATTTTTTTTTTTTTTTTTTTTTTTTGTCAAGAATGGATTTAGGATATTGTCATTGTATCAGTTGATATGATCATGTGGTTTTTCTTTAGGCTGCTAATATGGTAAATAACATTGATTGACTTTCAAGTACTGAATAAGCCTTGCATTCCTGGGATCAGGTTTGAACATATTTATCACTTCAAAAATAAACCCTGTGTCCATTATTGAAGATTAAATATATATGAATGTATTTTACTTTTATTTTATTTTATTTTATTTTTATTTTACTTTTATTATAAAGGAAAACACTAACATAATTTCTTTTTTTTAATGCAAGAGGCATAAATAGAAATGTATTCACAAACGTGATTAGCTTTACTTATCATCAGCAGTCATTATCTTGCGTTTCTTTCCTAAATTTCTTTTAGGTTAAAAGATAGCTTACCTCCTGGTGAAATACCTTTCTCATATTTTGCTAATGTGTTGTTCCTTGTTACTGTTTATGTTCTCTTTCCAAAAGTTCTTTCTTATATTCTTCCTCTTTTCTTCTTCTGGTGGTTTCTGTCTTTCTTATGAATGTGTTAAGTACAACATAGGGTATAGAGAGATGGAGATTTTCTTCATGAAGCATTCACGATGTGTAATTAGTATGTAGCACACAAGCAAATATATTTTTTAATTTTTTCTTTCCCCCTTAATTGTATTCTGTTATGTTCTGCCTGTGCAACAAAAGAATAAAAAAATCTCTCTTTGTAAGATACTGCCCAAAACCTATTATGGCTGGCTCAGTTGGTAGAGCATGCCACTCTTGATCTTGGGGTCATGTGTTTGAGCCCCATGTTGGGTGTACAGATTACTTAATAAAAATAAATATTTGCTTAAAACAAGAAATAAGATATACCATAAGGTGACTTATTGACATGAACATAGGAGGAAGAAAAAAATAATGTGTATTTTTAAAAAGCATTTTGGCAATCTGTAGAATGAAAGGGAATAGGAATAGTTAAAAAGCTCTGACATGTTAATCGTTCTGTGAAGGACATGAACAAATTAAGTGTGTTTGGAAGGAAGAGGAGCTAGCTGTTCAAGAGACCTGACTCAGGTCTCTAGTGATGTGACTTTGGCAAGTATAGGTTTTCCCGATGTGGTGGCAGGTACACATTGAATACTTTGAGAATTTGATGGAAGCTATAGACAACTGCCCCCCCCCCCCAAATTTCTGTAAGCACATCATTTACTTCAAATTTGCATGTAGTTTGAGGAGGCTTGTGGACCTCCTTTAGCTCATTCATGTAGGTTCATTGATTCATGATGAAGAACCTTTGACTGGTTACCCTCTGTAGTTCCTGGCAACTCTAAAATGTTTAACAATAACCCCCCAAAATTATAACCTTCACTTTCTTTTTAAAAAGTTTTTATTTATTTTTTTAAATTTCTTTTCAGTGTTCCAGAATTCATTGTTTATGTACCACACCCAGTGCTTCATGCAATCCGTGCCCTCCATAATACCCACCACCAGGCTCACGCAACCTCACTCCTCCCTCCCCTCCAAAACCCTTGGTTTGTTTGGTTCCTCTCCTCCTCCAGTTTCTCCCAACTCACTTTTCCTCCATCTCCCCATGTCCTCCATATAACCTTTACTTTCAGCCTTGAAATCGTGGGTTGTTTTTTCTTGACAGAGTAAATGATATGAATTCTGTCCTTTTTTAGATAGCTCCAATCTCTGAGAATAAGTACGTTAGTTTAGTTTAGCAGTGTATATTAAATAAAAATTACATATTTTTTTATTTTTACAATTTTTACAATAACAATAAAGAGATACAGAAAAAGCCTGAAAAAGAAAATTCTTGGAATTAAAAAAAGCCTTAGTTATCTGGCAGAAAAAGTACTTTTTTTTGCATATAGTCAGCTGAAAGTCTTTTTCAAGTGAAAAATGATTGAGGTTTGGAAAGAATGTAAGTAATCTTCATGCCAGATCTTAAATCCAAAATACTCAAGGGTAGCCAAAGTACTGAATTTTAAAGAGACAGTACTTCTACTTCTTTGAATTAATTATGTAGTCAACTGTGGCATTCCATGATCACTAGATAATGTTTTCTTTTTGGCTTTCTATTATGCTTCAGGGAAACTTAAGTACAAAGTCCAGGAAGTTCATGTGTTTTCAGCAGTCCAGTTTCTACTGAGATGGAGTTCTAAGATCAGGTCATGATTTCAAGTTTTGTTTTGTTTTGTTTTTTTTTTTTTTTTTTTTTTTTTTTTTTTTTTAAAGATTTATTTATTTATTTATCTGACAGAGAGAAATCACAAGTAGGCAGAGAGGCAGGCAGAGAGAGAGAGAGGAGGAAGCAGGCTCCCTGCTGAGCAGAGAGCCCGATGCGGGACTCGATCCCAGGACCCTGAGATCATGACCTGAGCCGAAGGCAGCGGCTTAACCACTGAGCCACCCAGGCGCCCTTTGTTTTGTTTTTTAACTGATTTTACTTTTGATTGAAGTTGGATTCTTAACTGTTTGGAAAAGCCTTCTAACACCTTTTTATGTATTTCAGTGATGATTAGAATTTAATCTAAAAAATTAAAATAAGCATATAAGTATAAATGTTAGGCAAAAAGAATGATTTCTTCCCCGCACCCCTCCCGGAGTTGACATTATTGACAGAAGATTGAAAATTTAGGTAGTTCCAGTTTTCTGTGTCAAATTCCATAGTCTGAGAAACTATGGAATTTACATAGTTTTGTCTCAGAATTTACATGGTTTTGTCATGTTTATGGGTTTGCCAGTTCTTGAAGACTGAAGCCCTGGAGTTTCTGCTACTTTAGGAATCATGGTGTAAGTGTTGTCCCTTTTTGGTTAGCTTTATCCTTTAATATGGTGTAGTAGGCAAGTGGTCTGATTGTTTTATCATATGTAACGCTTTTTGCGTGGTAAAAGAAATGAAATCTTAGAAAAATGAAACAGACACAGATACACAGATATGTGAAGCAAATATTAGTACTAATAAGCAAAAATCATTCACCAACCTTTATTATAAAAGCCACTGAGAAGAAGGGCTAGGCCCTTTTTTTTTCTCTTCTAACCCCCACATCATTTTTTTCTTGGTGTGCCTCTTTTGTGTGTGTGTGTTTTCAGTGATGTGGAAACATTGAACTGCTACTTCTCACCTAGTGCTGTTTCTTAGCTGGTACAATAGATTTTCTCATTTCTTTTTGCTAAAAAGACCAGACACAGATTAGAGGAGAGAATGGAAGATGGTGTGTTTATGTCTCTGTGTGTGTAGATAGCTGTGTGTGTGAGCACAGTGTTGATTGGGGATAGAGAATGAACTTAGTGGAGAGAAGACGGATTGCCACTACCATTTCCTATTCTCTAGACAAGATGTTGTCACAGAATGGAAAAAAACAAAACCCCAAACACTCAAACTAGAAAAATAGTTTTTAATATCTCCAGTGTATCTGAGGTAATAAGATGCTTTCAACTTCTAAAAACTTGACTTTCGGAGTTTGGGGAGAACCAGTAAATAATACTTCTTTATCAGCCCATCTGAGTTTGGAATCAGTAGGAAAAAAAAATAGGACACAGACGAATGGGGTCTGAAAACATCAACTTTATGCTGATGACATCTGGATTGAAAGACATGCCTGTGGCTGCAGCGTGACTTCTAAAACTTCCCTATATACCTAGCTAGTTACCAGCGTAGCAGGTCTTTTTTTAGGGGGTCAGAGGCAGAGGGGTACAGAGGAAACCTAACCTTGTATTATTAGGGATGCAGAGCAAACTATATCTTCTCTGCTGTTAGGCAGCATGTTTGTCTGCCAAAATTTAACCCCTCAGTAGAGGAGATGAATAAGGGAGCAGGAAGAAACCAGGAGTGACCTTTTCTTCCTAACACTGCCATATAATTCTCATTCGTACGGTCAAGCTCTACCTCTGAAATCCGGAGAGGAAGAGCTGTCTCCTCTTTTTTGTGTATGGGTGCTTGAACATGTTTGGTTGGTTTTGCTAAGAACCTTTAGTGTGGACTTTAAGAAATTTAAAGGGGATGTTTAAGGGGGACAGGAAAAAGGGAACTGTGTGTGTGTGTGTTCACTTTGAAAAGGTGGCGAGGAAAAAAAAGAAAAGGTGGTGTGGAGGAATCTAGTCCCATGAATTTATTTGCACTGAGACCTTCATTTCACCAGTCCTCTGATAGTGTATTAGGGGACGAGGGATGGGGTATAGGAAGAATGACAGCATATGACATATTTTCAAACTATTTTTTTTTAAAGATTTTATTTATTTATTTGACAGAGAGACATCACAAGTAGGCAGAGAGGCAGGCAGAGAGAGAGGAAGAGAAGCAGGCTCCCTGCTGAGCAGAGAGCCTGATGCGGGACTCGATCCCAGCACCCTGAGATCATGACCTGAGCCGAAGGCAGCGGCTTAACCCACCGAGCCACCCAGGCGCCCCTCAAACTATTAATGTACTTTTTTGTTATGTTTTCCCTTAAGACTTAATAGAGTGGTACTCTTCCTAGACTGACTAGTAGAACTCATTTGATTTGTATTATTTTAATACAATTTCATATATTTGTAATAATATCTTAAAATTACTTTTTGTTGCAGATGTATGCCTTTTAGTTGCATTATATACAGTTTCTGTGGCAGGGGATAACTTGAAAACCTAATCCAAAATTTCTTAGTGGCATAAGAAATTAATGTGAAACATTATCTGGTGGCCTTTTTTAGCAATTGGATACCTGTTGGCTCATATTTCTTTTATGGAAATGTCTTGAAGTAACCAAAGTTTATTGGGTATGTAAGCTTAAGGTATTTGGTTTTGACTTGTTTTAATGATTTAATTAAAATTTAAACTTTATGCTGAACTTATTATCATTGTGATATTATACTATAAAAATGTTGAAACCAGACTTTCTCTATTGTGGAGGTTATGCATTTATTTTGCTTTTTTTCCTTTCCAGTCATATCAAGATTCTTCAGAAACTACATCCATAGAAAGGCTTAGTATTGTTTGGTTTAAGATGTTAGTATTCCTTGACATTAATTTTGGAAGTCTAAAATATCCTCATAAATTAATTTCAGATGTAAACCCGTATCTTAACAGTCCTTTTATGATGCAGGATAATTTTCAATGGTCTTTGTGAAAAAATCCATGTTTATTCGGCATTTTGATTGTGGTTTATAAAGAGTTCTGTAACTTACAGGTGGCCTGATGCACAGTATTACTATGTATAGCTGCTCGTTTTTCATATGAGAATGTATTTGGTAGTGATTACAATACCTTGATCATAGGTAAAAATCGTAGATTACAATGACCGCCCCCCCCCCGGCCCAAGAGCTCTCTGTAATGCTCTTAACCTGGAGATTTTTCTGATCTGTGATTATTACTCTCACTAGATATAACTGCATCTTATGCTTGTGGTTTCCTCTTTGTGCTTCTATGTCTGTATTCTCCACCATGTCACATTATTTGAAACTATATTTCACTGTGTTTGAAAAACCTGCATAACCTCTTCTATTTTGTGTTAGCCTGCTTTAATTATATACATACATAATTCTATATTTCTCAGAGAATGAAATGCTATTTTTTTCCCTTCGTAAAAGTACCTTGTTTATACATGGTGAGGGGCAAGGAATTTATGGGGTTCTTAGATTTGAGTGAAAGATCTGATTCTGGTCAATGATTAGAATTGGTGGTATTTGTAAAAATCAAACTTAATGTTCATTGTACACTTCTTTCTCCTCCCCCGCCAAGAGCTAATTGTTAGCATGAAGTCTTCTGACCCAGTAACAACCTCAGTTTGATGATTGAGACAAATTGATATAGAGATGTGAATTAACCATAGGAGGAGTACTTAAAATCTGGAATGTCTGTCAACTTTGGCTCAAATAAGTATACCTAAGCTTGTGGCAAAAGTGGATATCCATCATTATGTAGGAAAAGGCTAACTTTATAGCTCCCCAGTGGTAGATTCAGAATATGCAATCCTTTATGTATATCATGCTCTCCAGTTATAAGGGAGTTCCAGTTGGGAAGTTAAGTTTACATAACAATAAAAACTAATATTTTTTGGACACATACAGAAGAAAATCTGTAACAGATACATGAATTATGAGGCATAGTATACATTGGTGAACCCTTTGCCCAGTCTCAGAAATAGAACATTATCAATACTATTGAAATTCTACCTATGAGTGTCATACTGTCCTTTCCACCCCTAAGAGGTAGCAACTAACCTCAATTCATTTAATGATTTAAGCAATACTTTGGCCAGAATGTTTTTCTTATTATTTTATATTATTTTAGAGCTTTGTATAAATAGTATACTGTGTGTACTCTTCTGCATCTTTTTTTTTTTTTTTTAAGATTTTATTTATTTATTTGTCATAGAGAAGCGAGAGCAAGCACAGGCAGAGGCAGAGGGAGAAGCAGGCTCCCTGCCAAGCAAGGAGCCCGATGTGAGACTCAATCCCAGGATGCTGGGATCATGACCTGAGCCGAAGGCAGCCGCTTCACCAACTGAGCCACCCAGGCGTCCCTGCATCTTTCATTTTTGTTTGTTTTTAAAACTCAGCATTTTTTTTAAAGATTTTTTTTTATTTTACAGAGGAAGAGGGAGATCACAAGTAGGCAGAGAGGCAGGCAGAAAGAGGGGGGAAACAGGCTCCCCACTGAGCAGAGAGCCCGATGTCGGGCTCCATCCCAGGACTCTGAGATCAGGGCCAGAGCTGAAGGCAGAGGCTTAATTCACTGAGCCACCCAGGCCGCCCCTCAGCATTGTTTTTAAGATTCATCCATATTGATGGTTGTAGCTTTGATTTGTGTTCATTGAGGAACAATATTATATTCAGTAACATGCCACAATTTAAGTTTTCTATTCTTCTGCCAGTGGATTATTAGACTGTTCAGGATTTTTGCTCTTCTGAATAGTGTTCCTTGAATGTTCTTAAATGTGTCTTCTAATGCATATGTCCAGAATTTTCTCTAGAGTATGTGGCTAAAAGTATAATCACAAGATGCAAATGTTCAGCTTCATGAGCTAGAAACTGATGTGTGATCACACTATTGTCAATTCCTAGCAGCTGTCTTCTCCCTCTAAATCTGGTGTCATCAGATTTGTTTTTTACCAATCCTGTGTAAATAAAATGTTATTCTGCTTTTAGTTTGTGGGCTCACTAATTATGAATGAGGATAAATATCTTCTGATAGATTTCTTTATTTGACATTTGTTTGGCTTCTTTGTGCAATATATTTTTTTAAGATTTTATTTTTTGACAGTGAGAGAGGGGACACTAGCAGGGGGAGTGGGAGAGGAGCTCCCCATGCAGCAGGAAGCCTGATGCAGGGCTCCATCCCAGGACTCTGGGATCATGATCCGAGCCGAAGGCAAACACTTAATGACTGAGCAACCCAGACGCCCCTGTGCAATACTTTTTAATAGTTTTTATTGTTTTTATCAGACAGTTTGTCACTTATGAAAATGATCGTTGGAGTTCTTTATATTTTCTATATGCCAATCTTTTGTCATTTACTTGTGTTGTAGTTTCTGTTCCAAATTTGTGTGTGTGTGTTTTTTAAGATTTTATTTATTTATTTATTTATTTGAGAGAGCGTGCATACAAGCAGGGGAAAGGGGCAGACAGAGAGGGAGAAGGAGACTCCCTGCTGAGATAGGAGGCCAGTGTGGTACTCCATCCCAGGACCCTGGGATCATAACCAGCCGAAGGTGGTCACTTAACAGACTGAACCACCCAGGCACCCCAGATTTGTGTCTTTTTACTTTCTTTTTCTATACTGCTCCTTGTAAACTAGTAGTTAATTTTAATGTTGTGATTTAATTAAGTTTAAAAAATGATAGTGCTTCTAGGTATTGTTTTTAGATTCTTCACTGCTATGAACTTATTTAAAAATTCTCTTGTATTTCTTTCTAAAACTTTGGAAGTTTATTATTCAGATCTAACTATTTAATCCACTGGGAGCTGACTGTTACATATGGTAGGGATCCAGTTTCATTTCCCCTGCATTGATAGCCAAAGGTCCCAGCATCATTTTTTTTTTATACTTAAAAAAAAAAAAAAGTTAGATTTGTGCCCATTGTGGAGCCCAATGCAGGGCTCAAACTCAAGACCTGAGATCAAAACCTGAGCTGAGGTCAAGAGTTGGACACTCAACCAACTGAGAGACCCAGGAGCCCCCTAGCGTCACTTTTTTAATGATCTGTCTCTTGTCATTGATTGCAGTGCCACCTCTGTTTCCATTTATGCTTTTGTGTGCTTCTAAGTTGTGCATTGTTTCTCTAATGATCAATTTTTTCATCCCTGGGCCATTACCATGCTGTCTTAAAAACAGTGGTTTTGGGGGCGCCTGGGTGGCTCCGTTGGTTAAGCATTTGACTTCAGCTTGGATTATGATCTCCAGGTCCTGGTATCAGGCGGCTCAGCTTTGGGTTCTGTGCTCTGCGGGGAGCCTACTTCTTCTCCCGCTGCCTCTCCGCCTGGTATTGCGCTCTCTCTCTCTCTCAAATAAATAAATAAAATCCTAAAAAAAAACCCAAAACAAAAAACTGGTTGTAGTAAATTTGCTTATCTTTGGTAGGGGGACTCAGCTTTACTTTTTTTTTTCTTTAAAATATTTTATTTATTTGACAGATGGAGATCACAAGTAGGCAGAGAGGCAGGCAGAGAGAGGGGGGGGGGAAGCAGGCTCCCTGCTGAGCAGAGAGCCCGATGTGGGGCTCAATCCCAAGACCCTGGGATCATGACCTGAGCGGAAGGCAGAGGCTTTAACCCACTGAGCAACCCAGGCTCCCCTATGCCCGGTTCATATTGGCCTTACATCTATGATTAAGGATTATAGAATAGTTTATACAATATTAGTGCAATCTGGATCCCGAAAAATTTGGTAGAACTCTCATGTAAAACTAACATGTGATGGGGCGGCTGGGTGGCTCAGTCATTAAGCATCTGCCTTTGGCTCAGGTCATGATCCCAGGGTCCTGAAATCGAGCCCTGCATTAGGCTCCACGCTCAGCAGGAAGCCTGCTTGTTCCCCTCCCTCTGCCTGTTGCTCCTCCTTCTTGTGCTCTCTCTCTGTCAAATAAATAAATAAGATCTTAAAAAGAAACAAAACTAACATGCCTGACTTTCTGGGGGAGAAATTTTAACTCTTATTTCAGTTTTTTTTTTTTTTTAAGATTTTATTTATTTATTTGACAGAGAGAAATCACAAGTAGGCAGAGAGGCAGGCAGAGAGAGAGAGAGGAGGAAGCAGGCTCCCTGCTGAGCAGAGAGCCCGATGCGGGACTCGATCCCAGGACCCTGAGATCATGACCTGAGCCGAAGGCAGCGGCTTAACCCACTGAGCCACCCAGGCGCCCCTTATTTCAGTTTTTAAAATGATTTTTTGGACTGTTGATATTTTATATTTCTTACAAGTCTGTTTTTTTTTAATTTATTTATTTGACAGACAGAGATCACAAGTAGGCAGAGAGGCAGGCAGAGAGAGAGAGAGGGAAGCAGGCTTCCTGCGGAGCAGGGAGCCCGATGCGGGGCTCGATCCCAGGACCCTGAGATCATGACCCGAGCCGAGGGCAGCAGCCCAAACCACTGAGCCACCCAGGCGCCCCACGTCTGTTTTGATAAATTGTATTTTTACAAAGTTCTGTCCATTTTGAGAAATACCCTTTTTTTAAAGGTTTATTATTTATTTATTTGACAGAGAGAGCACACACACAAGGAGGCAGAACAGCAGGCAGAGGGAGAGGGAGAAGCAGGCTTGGCACCCTGGTGAAAAGAGAACCTGACTTAGGGCTTGATCCCAGGACCCTGAGATCATGACCTGAGCCAAAGGCAGATTCTTAACCCACTGAGACACCCAGACACCCCTTGAGAAATACTCTAAATTATTGGCTTGGAGTTGTTTATAAATTCTCTTCCCTTTAAAAATTTTGTTGCATCTGATTTTATGTTTTTCTCTTTACTCCTAATTTATTTATTTCTATTTTTTGCATAAATCCCACTGGAAGTTTTATCTATTTTACTAAACTTGATGAAAGACCAACTTTTGGCAGTGTCAGCCTTCATATTTGATCGTTAGTTTAAATAATCTCTTTTAATTAACAGCTTAATTGAGGTATAGTTAACATTCTATAAAAGTCATCCACTTTAAAAGCACAATTCAATGATATTAAATTTATTTAGCTGTACAGCCTGAAATCTAGTTGCAGAGCATTTCTGCCACACCGTAGATCATTTGTACCCATTTGTAGTCAATACTCAATTCTACCCCCAGGAGTAGCCTTTTTTGCACAGTTCATATAAACAGAATTACACATGTGGTCTTACACATCTGACTTCTTTCATTGGGCATATTTTGAGTTCATCCATGTTGTAGCATATATCAATTGCCTCATTCCTCTTTACTGCTGAATAGGATTTCATTGCATGAATATATATTTTATTTATACATTCAGTAGTTGCTGGATATTTAGCTTGTCTTTACATTTTGGCTCTTATGAATAATACTGCTATATGAACAGGGGTGCCTGGGTGGCTCAGTGGGTTAAACCTCTGCCTTCAGCTCAGGTCATGATCTTAGGGTCCTGGGATCAAGCCCCACATTGGGCGTTCTGCTCAGCGGGGAGCCTGCTTCCCCCTCTATCTCTGCCTGCCTCTCTGCCTCCTGTGATCTCTCTCTGTCAAATAAATAAAATCTTTAAAAAAAATACTGCTATGAACATTTCTGTTTAAGCCTTCATGTAGACCTATGTTTTCATTTCTCTTGGGTAGACATCTAGAAGTGGAATTGTTGGGTTGTATGGTTACTTTATGTTTTACTTATAAAAGAAACTGCCAAATTAGTAGGTGGCTGTACCACCTAACGTTCCTACCAGCAGGGTTTCCCAAGCTGTTTCACCATTTTACATGCCCACTGTTCCAGGTTTTCCACATCCGTGCAAACTTGTTATTTTGTTGTTGTTGTTGTTTTATAAATAATAGTCATCCTTAGTGGGTGTGGTTGGTACCTAATTGTCATTTATGATTTGCTTTTTCCTAACACTAGACTATGAACAGTTGTTTATTTATGGTATTCACACATACTCCTTTTTATTGGTAATAATGTCCCTCTTTTTTTTTTAAAGATTTATTTATTTATTTGACAGACAGAGATCACAAGTAGGCAGAGAGGCAGACAGAGAGAGAGGAGGAAGCAGGCTCCCCACTGAGCAGAGAGCCCGATGTGGGGCTTGATCCCAGGACCCTGGGATCGTAACCTGAGCCGAAAGCAGAGGCTTTAACCCACTGAGCCACCCAGGCGCCCCAATGTCCCTCTTTTATTTTTGCTTTTAGTGATTTGAATCTTCCTTTTTTTGTTGTTGATCTTCTTTAAATAACCAGCTTTTAATTTTTTTTCTCTATTTTTCTATTCTCTATTTCATTCGTACCCACTCTAATTTTTTTTCTTTCTTTCCTTATGCCAACTTTTGGTTTACTTCTCTCTTTTTAAAAAAAGATTATTTATTTATTTATTTGAGAGAGAGAGCCTGAGAAGGGAGAAAGTCATAGGGAGATGGAGACTCTCCATGGAGCTGGAGCCTGATGTGGGACTCGATCCTGGTACCCCAGGATCTTGACCTGAGCCGAAGACAGTGACTTAACCAACTGAGCCACCCAGGTGCCCTACTTTGCTCTTTTTCTGGTTTCTTCATGTGTGCCATTAAGTAATTGATGAGATGGTTCATTTTTAACGGTTACAACTATGAATTTCCCCCTTAGCTGTATCTCAAGAGTTTTGGTACGTTGTGTTTGTTTAAATTCATCTCAGGGTGTATTCTTTTCTTCTTTTCCCCGCGAAGGTGTTTTAAATAACCTTGTGATTTTTTTTCTTTGACCAACTAGTCATTTAAGACTATTTTGTTTAATTTCCACATGTTAGTGAATTTTCCAATTTTTTCCTGTTACTGAGTTCTAGTTTCATTTTACTGTGGTTGAAAAAGGTACTTTGCATGATTTCAATCTTTTTAAGCTTATCAAAACTTGTTTTGTGGGTTAACATGTAGTTCATTCTAGAAGATGTCCTCTGTGCCCTTGAGAATGTGTATTTTTACTTTTGGGTTGAGTGTGCTGTGTATGTCTGTTGGGTCTAATTGACTTACAGTGTTTTAGTGTTTTCCTTTTTGATCTGCTTGTTCCGTGTATTAGTGAAAGTAGGCTGCGGTTATCTCCAGTTATTATTGTAGAACTGTCTATTTCTCCCTTCAATATTGTCAATTTTGTTTCACATATTTTAGGGCTCTTGTTGTTAGGTGCATATATGTTTTTAAATGGTTATATCCTGTAGTGGATTAACTTTTTTTTGACATATAATGTTGTCTTTGTGTCTTATAACCTTCTTTGACTTAATGACTACTTTGCCTGACAAAAGTGCAGACACTCCAGGTCTCTTTTGGTTTTTATGTATTTTCGATATAATTTTCCATTCTCTTATTTTCAACTTCTTTGTATCTTTTTATCTAACGTAAGTCTCTTGGGGCACCTGGGTGTTAGACACTTAGACTTAAGTGTCCAACTCTTGATTTCAGCTTAGGTCATGATCTCAGGGTTGTGAGATCGAGCCCCTCATAGTGCCGCATAAAGAGGCATGAAGCCTGTTTTAAGATTTTCTCCCTCTTTTCCTTCTCCTCCCTGCCTCTACTCTCTCTTTCCCTCTCTAAAAAAAAAATAATAATAATAAAATGGGTCTCTTATTGTCAGCTATACTTTGATAAAAAAAAAAATAGAATCTCTTGAAGACAGCATATAGACAGTTTTTAATTCAGTCTGCCAATATCTCTTGTGTGGAGAGTTAAATCGATTTATATTTAAACCAATTGTTGGTGAGGAAGGATTTACTTCTCCTTTTCAGCTATTAGTTTTCAGTATGTCTTTTATGATTTTTGTTCACCAGTTCCTCCATTACCACTTTTTTGGTACTTAGTTCAATGTTTGTAGTGGATCATTTTGATTCCCTTCTTTCCTTTTCTGGATATTTTTAAGCTGTTAGCGGTAACTTTAAGGATTACAAGTAACATCTTAAACTTACAGCAACCTATTTTGAATAATACCAAGTCAGTTTCATTAGTATACACATTGCCACACATCTCTGTCCCTCCTACTCTATATTGTTGTCAGAGATAATATGTTTGTACATTGTGTGTCCATTAACATATATTTATAAATATTGTTTTATACATTTGCCTTTTGAATCATATAGAAAAAAAGGTTACAAACCAAAAGTGCAATAATACTGGCTTTGACGTTTACCTATATAGTTAATTTTACTGATGTTATTTATTTCTTCTCATGGCTTTGAGTTACTCTTTGGTTACTTCTCATTTCAGCCCGAGGAGCTCCTTTTAGCATTTCTTATAGCTCAGGTCTGTTGGTAATGAACTCTTTCAACTTTTATCTAGAAATGTCTTCATTTCTCTTTCATTCTTGAATGATATATTTGCCACATATCACATTTTTAGTTTTTTCTCTTTTCAACCATTAAATAATGTTATCCTGCTACCTTCTGGCCTCCATGATTCTGATGAAAAATCAGTTGTTAATCTTGTTTGTGGTATTTGCTTCTCTGTTTTCTAAATTTTCCTTATCCTTGTTTTTTTTTTTTTTTTAAGGTTTTATTTACTTGTCAGAGAGAGAGAGAGAGAGCACAGGGAGAGAGGCAGGGAGAGAGAGAAGCAGGTTCCCTACTGAGCAAGGAACCGTATATGGGACTTGATTCCAGGACTCTGGGATCATGACCTAAGTGAAGGCAGACACTTAACCGACCAAGCCACCCTGGTGTCCCCAAATAAAATCTTTTTAAAAAAAAATTTCATTTTAGTTATGCTAGCTTTCAGCCCTAGAATTTGCTTGGCTCCTTTTTGTAATACTTTTCTCTTAGCGATATTCTTATTTTGTTCATGCATTCTCCACTCCCCATTTCTTTGTCTGTAGTTTCCTTTAGTTTATTTAGGAATATTTGAGACCGTTAATTTAACATCTTTGAGTAGTAGTTCCACCATCTGAACTTCCTCAGGGATGTTTTTGTCAAATCTTGTTCCTGTGAATGGTTCATACTCTGTTCTTTCTTTGTGTGTATTTTAATTTTTTGTTGAGACATGGACATTCTGATTACTATGATGTGGCATTCTGTAAATCTGTTAACTCTTCAGTGTTTGGTGATTTTTGTTTATTGAGTTCTAGAGTCATCCATTTGTGATGTTTACCAAACTATTTGGTGAAGTATATCATTTTTGTGTGATGTCACAAGTTTCTGTTATTTCTGCAGTCAGCTGGTAGCCTGGAAAAGATTTTTTTCCTTAAACTTCTGGCTCAAAAAGAGAAACAAAAGAGTTCTTTGTTTTTTTTTGTTGTTGTTTTTTTAAAGATTTTATTTATTTATTCGACAGAGAGAGATCACAAGTAGGCAGAGAGGAAGGCAGAGAGAGAGGAGGAAGCAGGCTCCCCGCTGAGCAGAGAGCCCGATGCGGGACTTGATCCCAGGACCCTGAGATCATGACCTGAGCCGAAGGCAGCGGCTTAACCCACTGAGCCACCCAGGCGCCCCTGTTTTTTTTTTTTTTTTAAAGATTTTATTTATTTGTTAAGAGAGAGCACAAGCAGGAGGGAGCCACAGGCAAAGAGAAAAGCCGGCTCCCAGCTGAGCAAGGAGCCTAATGCAGGACTTGATCCCAGGACCCCAGGATCATGACCTGAGCCAAAGGCAGGTGCTTAACCAACTGAGCCACCCAGGCACCCAAGAGTTTTATCTTTTTTAATGTTTCAGTAGACACCACCAGTAGAAGCCATTGCTGCAAGATGACTGAACTGATACAGGTGTCTGTGCTGGTACCTCAGGTCACTGCCAGACGAACAAAATTCATAACTTCAAATTTTAGAAAGACATGAACCCAGCTATCCTTCCTGATTCTCAACCACTTCAGAAACATGAGCTCATAATCGCCACTTCTTTGGGAGGGAACAACTAAGGAATTGAGGGAAGGTGGTTTGTTGATACATGTTGTAGATTTAGGAAGGATCGGCACCCTCTTCCTTCATGTACTTGCCTGTTTGTTACAAATGTTTGATAAGTTTCTAGAGTTCTGAAATGGTTGATTACAAGTGCTCTTTCCAGCTCAGTTTTTACTTTGGGGAAGGAACTGACATCTAGAGCTTCATATTCTTCCATTTTGCATGAGTGATGCTTTTGAACTGCAAATTTGATTTAAATTTGTTTTAAATTTGATTAAGGCCAGTTTTTTTTTTTCTAAGATTTTATTTATTTGTCAGAAAGAGAGAGCAAAAACAGCGAGAATAGCAGGCAGAGTGAGAAGCAGGCTCCCCCCGAGCAAGGAGCCCAGTGCGGGACTCGATCCCAGGACGCTGGGATCATCACTTGAGCCAGAGGCAGATGCCCAGCCAAGTCACCCACATGTCCCTAAGGCCATTTTTCAATTTTTATATTCAACCAGGGGGGCCTGGTTGGCTCAGTCAGTTAATCATCTGCCTTCAGCTCAGGTCATGATCCCAGAATCCCAGGATCGAGCCCCACATCAGGCTCCTTGCTGAGCATGATGTCTTCTTCTCCCTCTCCCTCTGTTCTCCCCCTACCTATGCACACATGCACTCTTTCTCTCAAATAACTAAAATATTATTAAAAATTAAAAGTTTTTACTTTATGGATCATGACTTTGATGTCATATTCAGTAATTTTTTGAATAAACCATGGTGACAAACATTTTTCTCCTGTGTTTAGCATGGCTGGATGGCAAATCTTTGGAGTATAGACAAGCCTTGTGGGGCTTATTGAGGGAATTGTTATTTCACTGCCAGCAGGAGGCCTTTGGGGTACTAGTTTCCATATTAGGAGGGGTGGAGAAGCCATCTCCAGGCCGAGTTTGCCAGTGCTGAAAATTCGCTGAACATGTCCTGGGCACGTGACTGAGTGGAGTTCTACTACCTACTTGGCAGCTGCTGAAAACCATAGGAGAGTTCCTTTCTCCTTCAGTGTCTTTTTCAGTGCCCTCTATTAAGAAAATTTAACAGTTTCATGTTCATTTCAAAGGAGAAATGCTCATAGAAATTCTATTATTACACACAAGATGTCAAATATTACTTAAATTAATAGGCCCTCGTTTGAAGCTTGAAATTGTATGTTGTAAATATACCAGTCCTCAGTATAATCATTAAAAACCTCCAACCTACAGATCGTATTAAGTAGAGAATTGAGTCGCTATGTATAATCTCTGAGATGAAACTTCTAGAGTATCCGAAGTAGAACTTATATTGTCATCAGTTCACTTCCATTGCACACCCAAGGAAATGGGAGTGTCCCTTTGATTTATTATGAATTAGCCCACATTCTTTTGTAGGAGTCCATTGATCCCTTCCTAAACTCAAAGAATGGCTTTAACATTATGCTTTAAAAACATAACTCCTTTTTTATCACAATAATGTACTTTTAAGAACAGATACATGATATTTTGAATGTAGATAAACCAAGTTATTTAGGACTTCAAATAATTTGTAGCAATGTGCAAATTAAAAATTTTCATAATAATCACATATCACAGCTTATAAGAAGGGTTCCTATTTGGTTGGATTCATCCAGACTTTTCTGAGAGTGCCTTTATCATGCTTTATTGGTGGATACATATTCTGAGTATCATTCCTGCTTATATCTGCTATAGATACTTTATTTGGTTGGTAAGGGCCTAGAGATAAAGTAAAATCCTTGGTCCTTGGGGGCATCTGGGTGGTTTGATCAGTTAAGCAACTGGTTTCAACTGAAGTTATGATCCCAGGGTCCTGGATGGAGCCCTGTGTTGGGCTCCCTACTCAGCTCCCTGCTCTGACCTTCCCCTTTGCTTGTGTTCTCATGTGCTTTCTAGCTCTCTCTCCCTCTCTCAAATGAATAAACAGTCTTTAAAAAAAATCTTTGATTATTGTGCAGGTTTCCTTTAGATTTGTGAGGAATACTTTCTTTTTTTCCTTTAAAATTTTTTTTAAAGATTTATTTATTTATTTTAGAGAGAGAGCAAGAGCAGGAGGAGTAGAGGGAGAGGGAGAGAGAATCCCAAGTAGAGTTCACATTGAGCATGGAGCCCGATGTGGGGCTTGACCATGACCCCTGAGATTAGAACCTGAGGTGAAACCAAGAGTCAGACGTTCAACTGATTGAGCCACCCAGGTTCCCCAAAAGATACTTTCTTCCTAGGCTATTTATTGGCCTCAGGGTTGTGAGTTAAAGTCCTGTGTTGGGTATAGAGAGTACTTACAAATTAAAAAGATAGAATTTAATTTAAAAGTATTTGTATTTGTCTTGGGTACAAACATACTTTAAAAATTATTAAATAGTGTTCTGGTTACCAAAAACACAATTCATGTAACTTTTCTGTGTTTCAGAAACCTTTTTCCAAAAAGGACTAAGGAACTCAAATCAGTTGTCCATAGTGCTCCTGGCTGGAAATTATTTGGTAAAGTCCCTCCCAGAGAGAATCTTCAGAAAACTTCTAAAATCATTCAACAGGTAAGTATTAATATAGCCACATGGTTTGTCTTAACTTTTCAAATAATTTTTTCTTGATAATGAATCATATTCCACTTTCATTTGTCCTTTTTCTACATATAAAATTTGGGGATTATTAGATACTTACAGTAACCTTAAATTTTTTTTTTTAAAACACACACATATTTTCAATTATCATTTATGGTTGTGAAAATTCTCTAAAGTAATGGAAATTGAGTTTTTTTCCTAGTTACTCCTAGTTACTCCTTGAAGAGCTTTTTGGTTCTTTTGTTTTTCTTCTTAGCTAAGCAGTCTTACCACGTACATTGACTTGTAATTGAATATGGTAGTGTTTGCCAGTGGCACAGATTTTATGGATGCAAGGAGTTACTAATCGGTGAAACAGTAGAAAGCAAAAACTGAGTAAGTTTTGAGGTTGAACACCTTCTTTGGTCACTTTTCTAGTGTTCTACCTTAACCAAGGACTTTGTGAAATAGGTGGATGTATAATCTGTTTCTAGTAATTTTGGAGTCAGTTCTTCTAATATCTGTATTAATGTCCATATTCTGAAGCTCTTAAGAATTTCAGATCTTACTTGACTCCTAAAATTGGGCTCTATCAGTACCAGGAAATTGGTGAGACTGGATGAGTTTGCAGGCATTTCTAAGTTCTGAGAAATTGTTTCTCAGAAGGAAGAGATATATATGTAATACATTTTCTATTTCTCTCCTTCCCAATTGTAGTTTTTCAGATTCAATGCAATCATTGTGTATAAAAATAATCACATTAAGACAATAATCACCATTCCAATTAGAGAAAACGTCTTCCATTAAGGATTTAATAGTATTCCTTTTATTGCTTAAAGAAAAACTCATTTCCCAGGTAATACAAGAAAATTTATAAATCTTTAAAAACATATGTTTTAGTTAATTTTATCTACAATTAAAACACTGACTAATTTATATAGCTGCTGGGACTTGAAACTGCAGTGTTGTGTTTTCCAACCTGTGGGCCTAGGTATTCCATGTGCTGCAGCCTACACACAGGGGAACAGAGGCTGCCTCAGTGATAGTCCATGTCTGGTAGATACAGTGCAGACTGTTAGCTTGAGATTATACACAGTTTTGACATTAAGTGACACTGTTTTTTTCCTGTGGCATCATATCTTTGTTAATCTGGTTTTCTGAGGTTTCTGTGATGAAAATCAGATACTGTGCAAAGATTAGTGTTCAGTGGGAAATGAGCGTGATCGTGTCCAATCTGATTTCGAGATTTGTCAAATTATACAGTGCACGATAAGCATACAGGCCTAATTAGTAATTGTGGTTATTTAAGAATGAAAACCTTTTCCCCTTCAATTTATGTGTATTATTTTTTTCCAATGTTAGGGCATAAATCCTTATTAAATTGTTGGGCAAAACTACTTATTAAACAATACTTTGGTATTTCTACTGGTTCAGGGGGAGCCATGAAAAAATTAATGGTACACCAAGGGCACTGTTCACCAAAAAAGTTTGGGAATTTTTGCTATCTCGACATCTTAATTTTAACTTTTTTTGGTAAAGTCTGAAAGTAACTTCTCTTGTCTAGAGTTTTCCAGAAGACCAAGTTCGCCCTCTAGAGGCAAAACAGTGGTCTTGCTATTGAAGGTTTGTATTCTTTATGATAGTTTATGTTAAATATGCATGTGCATACTTTTATATTTTTATGTAAACTAACATTCTGCGACAAGCCTCTAAGTAAATTACTGATTGGAGAATTATATGTTTACTTATATGCTGTATGCTTTTAATTAGCTATTTTATTTTGGAAAGCTAAGAGGTCACATTCTCTCTTTTTCATATATATATATTGTGTGAAAGTTTGGTGAGGGGTCAGGGAAAGAACAACTCTTATTTTCATGTGGGAAGAGGGAGTGGAGTTGCTCTCCTCTGTAGTCCTTTGTCTGGCCTTTTACAGATGCTGATATCTCCTACTTGCTACTTTTATTTTTGAACTCTCCAGCGATTTGTAGGTACTAGTGTCTGTTTTGGTGCCTTTTCCATGGTTGTTTGTTTTCTGGGAGGTGTGGTAGATAGTGAAGTCTTTGTTCTTCTGATCCTTTCAACCCTCAAAATATGTATCTCCTCATGTATGGAACCTGTTTCTGCCTCTCGCTTTCTGCTTTCTTTTCCCCCGGTTTCTGTGTATGTTCTCTCCTCCCCATTTGTCTGACTTTGCTCTCCTCTTCCCTGCAGATGTCATTTTCAAGGTGGGCATGATTTTCTTTTATTAGTAACAGCAAATTGATAACTTTGTGTCTCTGTTCCCACTTGAAAACATGTTTTCACAGCCCTGACTTTTAAACTCTGTAAAACTGTTATGAATACGAAGTATGATTGAGATCTTTTACCATGTACTCCTTTTAAATGAATACTGTATGTTCAGAGTCCGAAATAAAAAAGGAAGGTATTATCAGTAAAGACATGAAGAATGTTAGGGCCCATCTTTTATTTTTTCTTTCTTTCTTTTTTTAAGGTTTAATTTATTTGAGAGGGAGTGCATGAGTAGGGTGAGGGGAGGTGGGGGAAGGAGTAAAGGGAGAAGGAGAAGCAGACTCTGTACTGGGCTTGGAGCCTGATGCAGTGCTTGACCAGAGCAGAAGGCAGATGCTTAACCGACTGAGCCACCCAGGTACCCCAGGGCACATCTTTCATGTTTTAGGGCAAGGCCTTCTGCTATTCAGCCTGTAGAAAATGAAGGGATCTAGTAATTCCAGTGTAAAAATGCTTGAAAAAGTGAGGTAGTGCTAAAAATACAGAAGGAAAGTGCATTCTGCTGGGCTTTCTAAGGTTTCCTTACTTGCTTTTTGAGTGGCAAAATAGATTTATTGAGAGATTATAGAGGATGAGGAGTATTTCCTAAGATAATTTTTTTTTAAGTTTTATTTATTTATTTGACAGAGATCACAAGTAGGCAGAGAGGCAGGCAGAGAGAGAGGAGGAAGCAGGCTCCCTGCCGAGCAGATAGCCCGATCAGGGCTCCATCCCAGGACCCTGAGACCATGACCAGAGCTGAGGTTTTAACCCACTGAGCCACCCAGGCACCCCTCATAAGATAATTTTTTAAAGTAGAAAGCAAATATTTAGAAAGGAGTTGATATATTCTTAAGTATGAATATATTATTGGGCCAGAATTTTCTTTTCAGTGAAAAGACATCTATAAGATTATAAAGTAACTATATAGAAAAGTAAGGTTTTATTTTTAAATGTTTTTCTTTCTTAATTATTAATTATACAATTAACACATGATTATATTCTCTATAAAATGTAAAACATTATAGGAAGGTATGTCTCATTTCACTTTCACATTTTTGGGCCTTTTAAAATTCATTTCTTTGTGTAGAAGCACATATAATTATGTGTGTATATTTGTACATATATGATATTATATATATATTTTGACTCATTTCAAGAACAGAATATTATATATATAATTTTTTTGCGTTATTTATCTTTACATGTTTTGCACCCATAGCTTTTTAGAGATCTATGAAGTTCATAAGTGAAAGATATTTGTAGGTTAAATATTTTTTTAATTTTATTATAGTAAATTTTATTAAAGATCTGATCAGTTTAAGTGCTTCTCATGTTAACATAAAACAACATAAAATCATTTTGGGGTGATAGCAAAGTCTAACTCACGTTTGGCATTTAATTTGAGTCACTTCCCAAATCACATGAATATTCATAATATTATTTTATGAGGATTATCACATGTGTTCTCTTGCAGGTGTGAAATTCCTGCTTGTGGCCTTTTGAACCAGTTGGTGAGCCATGTTAAAAGTTGCATCTATTAATAGTAAATAGTATTTCAGTTACACTGTAATTCGATTGACCTAAGTTTTTGGTTTTTCGAAATTAATTGGCCAAAGTTGGAATGTAGCTACATTGTCTTCTGACCTTCAGACTGCAAGTAAGAATGATTACAAATGAGCCATGTTACGTATAATTTTTAACATGATTGCATACTAGATTGAATATACCCTATTTATGTCAAACTGACGGATCTTTTTTTTGCTTGATACTGTTTTTATATTGACATCTTAAAATAAGAAAATGAGATTATAGTACTTAGATGACGTTTCCAGTTTTTCTTCACTCATGTCTTTTTCTGAGTGAACCTTCAGTTGAGAGTTCGAAATACTTTCACATAACTTTCCATAGGTAAGGGAAAAAACTTTTAAGACACTACATGACTTCTTAATCTGAACGCTTGAAAATGTCTTAAAAATCTAAAAGAATATGTCACTCTCCTCAGTTAGGCCATTTCTTTGAAATGTTTTACTGCAGAAACAATGACATGAAAGGGACTAGATAGAATATGTGTACTTTGTGAGTAGTACTCAAATCTATAACATTGTTAAAGTGTTAGAGCTTAATATTCTGGTTAATAACTTGATTGGTATGTGCACCATTAGAATATTTGAAAACAATTTGTTGGCTTTAATTATGTTTAAGTATAGATACCTTTGGTGTAAAATTTCAGCAGTACAAAAAGTACCCATTTCCTTATTTGTGGTTAAATTGTGGAGGGGCTGGACTGTGTCAGAATTTATTTTTGAAAAATCCTTAAAATTGTTAACACCCTTAACTGTTGTTAACAACAGTTAAGACTGTTTTGTTTTTTTCACCTTTGTTTACCTAGTATAATGTCACCTTGAGAAGCAAGTCAGTAATTACCTTTCTGGCTGTATGTGTGTTCTTTATTTTATAGTTAATGATAAATTATTGTCTTTCCCATGTATGAATAAATTGATTTCATAAAAGTTAATATATATGGTCTGAAGGTTGAGAGAGGAATTCATAATAGCTCAGCCAGCCTCTTCTTGGAGAGGAGAAAAGTATAAGCCTTAAGAAAAAACTTACTTTGGCTAAAGAAAACTAAAAGAATAAAAGCAGTAAGTGCTCAGAAATTGAACTGGGTGGGATTTGGAGGAAAGTTTTTTGCTATCATCAGAGACAGAGACTTGGAAAAGGGTTGCTACCTGTTATTTGATTCTGTAAATACAGTTTATGTCAGAGTTTTATTAAAAGTTGTATTCATGGGCGCCTGGGTGGCTCAGTGGGTTAAGCTGCTGCCTTTGGCTCAGGTCATGATCTCAGAGTCCTGGGATCGAGTCCCGCATCCGGCTCTCTGCTCAGCGGAGAGCCTGCTTCCCTCTCTCTCTCTCTGCCTGCCTCTCCATCTACTTGTGATTTCTCTTTTTCAAATAAATAAATAAAATCTTTAAAAAAAAAAAAAAAAAAAGTTGTATTCATTCTGGGTTCACCTGGGTGGCTCAGTGGGTTAAGCCGCTGCCTTCAGCTCAGGTCATGATCTCAGGGTCCTGGGATTGAGTCCCACATCGGGCTCTCTGCTCGGCAGGGAGACTGTTTCCCTTCCCCTCTCTCTGTCTGCCTCTCTGCCTACTTGTGATCTTTCTCTGTCAAATAAATAAATAAAATCTTTTAAAAAAGATTTAAAAAAAGTTGTATTCATTCTGTCTTTATGTCAGACTTGTATATTATGTTAGGCATCAGATTAGACTGAACAAACAAAATTGTGCTAATAACTTTACCAAAATGAAGTTTATTAAGGCTTTCCTATTTGCCAAAGGGCAATTAAATGTTTTGCCCCAAGGTTTCATTAAGGTTGAGTTATGAAATGGATTTTATTTGGCCTACTTCACAGATTCTGGGATAAAATTTATAATCAGTAAAGGCATCATAATTGCCTTTATCCTCTCTACTCCAAGCCTGATGGTATCCCTGGCTCTTGGATCAAGTTGTGTCAAGAGAGCCCTTTATCTTGGGCAAGCATGGTCTTGAGGTGGTAGGTCCACATGAGGAGTTAACTTCCATTTCCAACACATTATTCTGGCTGTCTGTAAACTATTCACAGCATATAGAAATATGATTGGTGCAGGTTTAACATTAACTCCTTTAGAAGGGGTGTTCTCACTGTCTACTAGAACTCCACATCAGTTTATGTGTCAGACTGTTTTGGTTTTCATGTTGTCTTTGGAAGAGAAGTTCCTATTTTATTCTTTCCTCTTACCAGTTCTAGTATTTTACTTCTTTAAGAAGCTATTCAAAGTCTCTGGCCACCCTGCCTTTGAACCTATAGAAATCTTTTCTCACATTTCCCTCCTAGTCACCTTTTTTCTGGTAGGTACCTTTAGTTACAGAGCCCAAAGTGTCAGAGTGTGGCAGACTACCATTCTGCTCCTAGTTTACCATGGGACCTCATGTTAACAAACTAAGCTTTTTCTGTAGCAGAAATTGAAGGACAAAATCTTTTTTTTAAAAAGATTTTTATTTATTTAACACAAAGGGATCACAGAGGCAGAGAGGCAGGCAGAGAGAGAGGGGAAGCAAGCTCCCTGCTGAGCAGAGAGCCCAATGTGGGGATGTAGGGCTCAATCCCAGGACCCCGAGACCATGACCTGAACTGAATGCAGAGGTTTAACCCTCTGAGCCACCCAGGTGCCCAGAAGGACAAAAATCTTGAAGTGATTCTAGATTCTTCTCTAGCTTTTATTTCAATGAATGCATAATTCAGCATACATTGACTGCAATATATAATAGGTATGGTTCAGGTTCTTAGACTATAAATCAATAGGAGTCCTAGCCTTTGAATTATTCCAGTATAACTGAGGGGAGGCATAGCTTCATATATAATCTTAATGATTCTGAGTGCTGTAGTAGAGTTGTGAACAAAGTATGAAGAGTACATGTGAAAGAATAGTTAATTCTGTTCAGGGATGACATATGAGTTGTGTTCTAATGTATACTAACTGGTAGGAGTTTATGAGGTAGAGATGGGGGAAGCCATTCCAGAAAGAGGAAATTGAATGAGCAAGCAGGAATGCACAAGCCTTGTTTAATTAGTAGGCCAGTATATCAGTGATATAGGATAGATGGTGAAAGGTCATTAGTCACAAGATTAGAGGGTTGGGTTTTATGCAAAATACCTTTTTAAAAAAAAAAGTCTTTTTTTATTTTTATTTTTAAAATAAAAATTGTTTTATTTTATTTGTTTGCCAGAGAGAGGGAGAGAACACACAGGGGAAGTAGCAGAAGGAGAAGCAGGCTCCCTGCTGAGCAAGGACCCCAGTGCAGGACTTGATTCCAGGACTCTGGGATCATGACCTGAGCCAAAGGCAGACACTAACCAACTGAGCCACCCAGGCGTCCCCCAGAATACTTTTAAATAAGGTACTGAGACATCAAATTCATATGTTAGAAGTGAGACATCAAATTCTGGAGGCATTATAGAAGCTAAAAATGTGGGTTGGCAAACAAGGACATTTAGACTTATTGTAATAGCCCACAATTCTGGTTTCTAAATATAGTGGATTACTAATCCTACAGAATATGTTAAAAATACAGCCCCAGACATTGAGTTCCTATTATCAGATTTGTGTTTTTCAATTCCTATGTTTCTAGCTGGTTCTTTTTCAAATCTGCTATATCACTTTTTACAGTTTACAATTCCCTGCTGAAATTTCAAGCTTGGCCTTTTTTTCCCTTAACATAGTAAGTATAGTTGTTTCAAGGCCCTGTCTGATAACTCCACTATCTGCAAATTCTTTTTTTTTTTTTTTTTTTGAGATTTTATTTATTTACTTGACAGACAGAGATCACAAGTAGGTAGAGAGGCAGGCAGAGAGAGAGAGGAGAAAGCAGCCTCCCCACGGAGCACAGAGCCCGACAGGAGGCTCAATCCCAGGACCCTGGGATCATGACTCAAGCTGAAGGCAGAGGCTTTAACCCACTGAACCACCCAGGCACCCCGTGTCTGCAAATTCTATAGGTCTGTTTATATTGAAAATAATTTTTGCTAGTTTTTAAAAAGATTTATTTATTTATTTTTTTTTTTGAGAGAGAGAGAGAGAGAAAGACCGTGCAAGCAGAAATAGGGGCAGAGGCAAAAGGAGAGAGAATATCAAGCAGATTCCCTGGTGAGTGTAGAGTCCCACGTGAGACTTGATCTGATGACCCCAAGATCGTGGCCTGGACCAAAATCAAGAGTTGGGTTGGATGCCTATCTGACTGAGCGACCCAGGTGCCCCTCTACTAGTTTTTGTTAGATGCTGTTTTATCTCTGTGCATGCCTACTTACCTTTGCTGGGGTACTGGATACAATATTTGGAATATCCATATCTAGAAAACAATTTGAAGGCTAAGATTATATCATCCTTTAGAGATTTTAATTTGTGTTTCTCGGGTACCTGATGGTGCTGTCTAATTTTTTCATCCATTAAAATGAAGCAAAGGTCAGATGCAATCTGTTTTGGCCATTTTTTTATTAACTTGAAAACATTTTTTGATTGTTAAATCATCTTTTCATTCCTGGGATAAACTCCAGTTAGTCAAAGTTATTATCCATTTTGTATGTTGCTGGATTTGGTTTGCATATATATTTTCTTAATTGATAAACTTTTTTAGAATAGTTTTGGATTCATAGCAAAATTGAGCAGAAAGTACAGAGAGTTTCTATATACCTCCTGTCCCCACCCCCACACACAACCTCCCCCACTGACATTCTGTACCACCATATGATACATTTGTTACAATCCGTGAATCTACACTGAGACATCATAATTACTCTAAGTCCATAGTTTATATTAGGGTGTACTCTTGGGGTTGTATATTCTTAGAGTTTGGACAAATGTGTAATGACATAGTATGATATGGAATAATTTTACTTTATTCATTAATGAGTAAAGCTACTATAAACATCCACAGGCAGGTTTTTTTTTTTTAAATGGATATAAATTTCCATTTCATTTGGGTAAATGCCAAAGATTCTGATTGTTGGATCATACGGTAAGGGCATGTTTAGTTTTATAATAAACATCACATTATCTTCCAAACTTTGTATACCATTTTGCATTCCCATCAGCAGTGAATGAGAGCTCCTATTGCTCCACATCCTCATCAGCATTTGTTACTGTCAGTGTTTCAGATTTTGAGCATTCTAATAGGTACATAATAATATCTTACTGTTGTTTTAACTTGCAGTTCCCTATTAACATATGAGGTGGAACATGTTATGTTTACTTGTTGTCTGTATATCTTCTTTAGTGAGATGTCTCTTGGGTTGTTCATTTCAAAACTGTAAGAACAGGGCACCTGGGTGGCTCAGTCAATTAAGTGTCCAACTCTGGATTTTGGCTCAAGTCATGATCTCAAGTCGTGAAATTGAGTCTTCTATCAGGCTCTGTGCTAAGTAAGTAGGGAGGGAGACTGCTGGAGATTCTCTCCGTCTCCACCTGCCCCCCCCCACCACTTGCTTGCTCATGCTCTCACTCTTTCTCTAAAAATAAGCAAATTATATACATAACAATAAGAACAGAACTCAGTAGACTTTTACGAGGTTTTTATATTTTTTTTTTCTGACAGTTTTTTATCAGATGTATCTTGTGCAAGTATTTCCGGCCAGTTTGTGACTTGTCTTCTCATTTTCTTACAGTATCTCTCACAGAGCAGAAGTTTTTCATTTAAATAAAGTACTGCTTCTCAATTATTTCTTTCATGGCTTGTTTTGGTATTACAGCAAAATAAAATCATTACCATGACCATGGTTATTTAGGTTTTCTCCTGTCTACTAGGAATTTTACAGTTGGGTTATTTTGTTTTGTTTTTACATTTATGTCTGTTGAATTAATTTTGTGAATGGTGTAAAGTCTATGTTCATGATTTTTTTGCAAGTGGATGTCCAGTTATTCACCATTTGTTGACAAGACTATCTTCATTTGATTCTGTTTCCTTTGCTCCTTTGTGGAAAATCAGTTGACTGTATTTATATGGATCTATTTCTTTCTTTCTTTTTTTTTTTTTAAAGATTTTATTTTATTTATTTGACAGAGAGAGATCACAAGTAGGCAGAGAGGCAGAGAGAGAGAGAGGAGGAAGCAGGCTTCCTGCTGAGCAGAGAGCCCGATGCGGGACTCGATCCCAGGACCCCGAGATCATGACATGAGCCGAAGGCAGAGGCTTAACCCACTGAGCCACCCAGGCGCCCCAATATATGGATCTATTTCTAAACTGTGTGTTCTGTCCCATTGATACATTTGTCTTTTGTCAGTACCACACTATCTTGATTGTTGTAGTTTTATAGTAAGTTTTGAAGATAGGTAGTAGCAGTCTTCCAAATTAATTTTTGTCTTTCAATATTGAGTTTATTATTCTGGAATTTTTTCCGCTACATATAAACTTCAAAAGTCACTTTGTTAACATCCTCAAAATAACTTGCCAGGATTTTGATTGGGATTGTCTTGAATCCATACATTTGGAAAGAACTGACATCTTAACAATACTGACTCTTCCTTGTTATATACATGGTGTAACTCCCCATTTATTTAGTTTTTTTTTATATCTTTCATCAGGGTTTTGTAGTTTTCCTCATGTAGATCTTGTACATATCTTGTTAGGTTTATACCTAAGTATTTCCTTCCTTTGGGTGCTAATATGTAAGTGTGTTTTAAATTTCACATTCCAGGGGCGCCTGGGTGGCTCAGTGGATTAAAGCCTCTGCCTTTGGTTCAGGGTTGTGATCCCCGGTCCTGGGATGGAGCCCCTCATCATCTGGCTCTCTGCTCAGCAGGAGCCTGCTTCCCCCTCTCTTTCTGCCTGCCTCTCTGCCTACTTGTGATCTCTTGTCTTTGAAATAAATAAATAAATATCTTTTTAAAATAAATTAATTAATTTCACATTCCATTTGTCCTTGTATCCTGCAACCTTGCTATAGTCTCTAATTAGTTCCAGAAGTTTGTCTGTTCTTTCAGATTTTCTACAGTGATAATCTTGGCATCTGCAAACAAAGACAATTTTTAATTGTTCCTTCCCTAATAGTATACCTTTTATTTACTTTTCTTGTCTCATTGCATGAGCTAGGACTTCCTGTGTAATGTTGACATCAGTAGTGGTGGGAGGGAACATCCTTGTGCTGTTCTTGATCTTAGCAGCAAAACTTTGAGTTACTTACCACCAGATATGATATTAGGTACAGATTTTTTTTTATTATAAAAAAATTGTGTGTGTGGTATGTATGTGTATCCCATGATATCTCTGATAATTTCTTTAGGATACATTTGTCTTTTGTCAGTACCACAAAGTCTTTAGGATAAGTTGGTTTTTTTAAACAGTTTATTTGTTTCAAGGATACAGGTCTGTGATTCATCAGGCTTACACAGTACACAGCACTCACCACAACACATACAATCCCCAATGTCTTTGGCTAGGATCCAAATCCTATAAAGAACTTACCAAACTCAACACCCAAATAATCCATTCAAGAAATGGGCAGAAGACATAAACAGGCATTTCTCCAAAGAAGACATCCAGATGGCCAGTAGACACATGAAAAATGCTCAGCATCACTGCGCATCAGGGAAATACAGACCAAAACCACATTGAAATACCACCTCACACCAGTCAGAATGGCTAAAATTAACAGGTCAGGAAATGATGCATTGGCAAGACTGTGGAGAAAGAGGAACCCTCGTACACCATTGAGGGAATGCAGGCTGGTGCAGCCACTCTGGAAGACAGTATAGAGGTTCCTCAAAAAGTTGAAAATAGGGGTGCCTGGGTGGCTCAGTAGGTTAAAGCCGCTGCCTTCGGCTCAGGTCATGATCCCAGGGTCCTGGGATTGAGCCCCACATCGGGCGCTCTGCTCAGCAGGGAGACTGCTTCTTCCTCTCTCTCTGCCTGCCTCTCTGCCTACTTGTGATCTCTGCCTGTCAAATAAATAAATAAAATCTTTAAAAAAAAAAAAAAGTTGAAAATAGAACTATTACCCTATGATCCAGCAATTGCACTACTGGGGATTTACCCCAAAGATACAAAGGTAGTGATCCAAAGGGGCACCTGCACCCCAGTGTTCATAGCAGCAATGTCCACAATAGCCAAACTGTGAAAGAGCCCAGAGTCCATTGACAGTGAATGGATAAAGAAGTGATCTATATATACAATGGAATACTACTCAGCCATCAAAAAAATTGAAATTGTGCCATTTACAAGGATGTGGGGGGAACTAGAAGGTATTACTCTAAGGAAAATAAGGCAAACAGAAAGACAATTATAATGATTTTACTCATATGTGGAATTTAAGAAACAAAATAGAGGATCATCGGGAAGGGAAGGAAAATTAAGACATGAAATCAGAGAGGGAGACAAACCATAAGAGACTCTTAACTTTAGAAACAAACAGGGTTGCTGGGGGAGAGGTAGGGTAACTGGGTGATGGACATTAAGGAGGACACGTGAGGTCATAAGCCCTGGGTATTACATAAGACTGATGAATCATTGAACTCTACCTCTGAAACTAATAATACACCCTATGTTAATTGAATTTAAATTAAAAAAAAAAAAGTTCTTTTCTCCTCCTAGCACTAGAAGCATGAGGGGATTTTTCTCTAATATTCACTCTAGACCTGGTAGAGTTACTGGAGGTAAAACTCAACAGAAGTATGTGGGACTGGGTCCTCCTGTAGTTTTAGCTCTTAGACCTGTCCACATTGTGCCTCCAGTAATTTTTCAATAATAGAATTATAGTTCATGTTTTCCTACCCTAGCATTTATTCCTGCAGAGGTTTGTGCTCACAGCTTTCTGCTATGTTTCTTTATATCCACCTATCTGTCTCCATTTTGGGAGGCACAGTTCACCCTGTGACTTTACTTCTCTGATAGCTCCAAGAGAAGTTACTAATTTTTTTTAGTTTATTCGACTTTTTTAGGATGGAATGGTAATTTCTAAGTTTCTTCTGTGTTAGACCATAAACAAGAAGTCAGTTTGCTAATATTTTGTTAAAAATTTTCATTCAAGGGGCGCCTAGGTGGCTCAGTGGTTTAAAGCCTCTGCTTTCCGCTCAGGTCATGATCTCAGGGTCCTGGGATCAAGTTCCGCATCGGGCTCTCTGCTCAGCAGGGAGCCTCCTCCCCCCCCCTTGCCTGCCTCTCTGCCTACTTGTGATCTCTGTCTGTCAAATAAATAAATAAAATCAAGAATTTTCATTCAAGATAATGGTCTGTAATTTCCTTTTATTTTTTATTTATTTTTTTAAGATTTTTTTTTATTTGTATGCCAGAGATAGAGAGAGAGAGTATACACAAGCAGGCAGAGAGGCAGGCAGAGGCAGCGAGAGAAGCAGGCTCCCTGCTGAGCAAGGAGTCCGATGCAGAACTCGATCCCAGGACCCTGGGATCATGTCCCGAGTCTAAGGCAGCGGCCCAACCCACTGAGCCACCCAGGCGTCCCCTGTAATTTCCTTTTAATATCTTGATTTGATTTTGGTATTGATAATGCTGGCATCATTGAATGCGTTGAGAATGATTTCTTCCTCCTCTATTCTGAAAGAATTTGTGTAGAATTAATATTATTTCTTCCTTAAATGTTTGGTAGAACTTGTTGGTGTTATCAGAGACAAAATTTCTCAACCTCAATGCTATTGACATTTTAGGTCTTGTAATTATTGTTGCAGGAGACTTTCCTCTGCAATGTAGCATATTTATCCGCATCCCTACCAATTAGATACCAGTAGCCACACTCCACCCCTACCCGGAGTTGTGGCAACCAGAAATGTTTCTAGATAGTGCTAGATGTTCCTTGGGGGCCAGAGCTGACCCCAGTTGAGAAGTACTGACATAAACCAAACATGAAGGTTTGTTGTTTTTGAGTAAATTGTTAAATATAAATTTATTATTTTAATTGACATAGGACCATGAAGTTTTCTGTTTCTTTTTGAGTCCATTTTGGTAGCATTCTTTTCAGGAGTTTTTTATATTTCTTTCTGTTGTTGGATTTATTGGAATAAATTGTTCTTAATATTCTTTTATTATCCTTTTATGTCTGTTGGATATGTGATATGGATAGAGGTCATCTCTCTTACATTTCTGATTTTAGTAATTTGTGTCCTCTTTCTTGACCAGTTTTACCAGAAGTTTATGAATTGTACAGATTTTTTTAAAAACATACCTTTGGTTTCACTGATTTTTACCTCCTCTCTGTTTCCTATTTTATTTTTGCTTTTTATTGTTTACTTATTTCCTCTTACTTTGAGTTTGTTTTTGCTTTTTTTCTAGGCTTTTTTTTAAGGTGGATCACTGATTTTAGGCCTTTCATCCTTTTAATATAAGTATATTAAGGTTCCCTCTAACCATGCTTTAGTTGTATTCCACAAGTTTCAGTGTTTTCCTTTTTTGCTCCATTTCAAATTGTTTTTTTCTTTTTCTTTGTTATTTCTTTTACTAATATTTATTTGGAAGTGTGTCATTTTAACTTTCAAATATTTCAGAATTTGCCAGATAAGTTTCTGTAAATAATTTCCAATTTAATTTTGTTACGGTCATATATGGTCATATATAATTATATATGACATAATGTAATTATACAGTCATATAATATGCATTATACAATTTCAGTCTTTTTCAATTTGAGATTTATTTTCTGTGTTAGACATAGCTTGTTTTAGTGAATATTCCTTGTGCACTTGAAAAGATTGTGCATTCTATAGATGTTGAGGAAGAGTTATATAAATATCAATTAGGTCTTATTAGAAGATAGTGTTGTTCGAGTCCTGTATAATTTTGCTGATTTCCTGTTTATTCTATGAATTACTAAAAGAGGAATAATGAAATCTGCACCACAATCTACTTGGGTGTTTCTCCTTTTCCTACATGTGTTTTGAAGCTTGTTTTCTTGTCTTCTTGGTGAATCAGCCTATGAAGTTATTGTCTGACTTAAATTTAGCCACTGTACCTTGCTTTCAGTTACTGGTTGCATGATAATTTGTTTTTCTATTCTTTTCCTTTTTATTCATCTTTATATTTAAAGTGGGTTTCTTAATAACATATATTTGAATCTTCTGTATGCCATCTGATATGATGAGCTTTTTATAAATGAGTGTCATTTTATGTCATTATTGATGTGACTTGTTTTAAATTTACCATCTTGCTATTTCTTTTCAAATTGTCCCATCGGTCTTTGTTTCTTTTTTTTCTCTTTTCCTGCCTTCTTTTGGAATAAGTGAGTATTTTTAGTACTCCATTTTATTTCCATTATTAGCCTATTAGGTATACCTTTGTTTTAGCTTTTCAGTGGTTGACTTGACCAACACTTCTCTTGAAGAAGAACCAACAGTTCTCAAGTGTTTTAGTTTCACAACTCTTGGACTTGTAGTTATTAATGACTTCAGAGACTTTTTGCTTAAGGTGATAATCAGTGATTACTATACCCAGAGTTAAAACTGAAATATTGAGGTGTTTATTAATTCATTTTTTTTAAAGTTTTTTTTGTGTTTTTTTTTTTAAGATTTTATTTATTTATTTGACAGAGATCACAGTAGGCAGATTGGCAGGCAGAGAGAGAGAGGGGGAAGCAGGCTCCCTGCTGAGCAGAGGGCTTGATCCCAGGACGCTGGGATCATGACCCAGGCCGAAGGCAGAGGCTCTAGCCCACTGAGCCACCCAGGTGCCCCTATTAATTCATTTTAAAATAATGGTAGTCAAGTCATTGCATGTTAACATAAATAACATTTATGTTACTATTTTAAAAAAAAGTATTTTTAAAAAACTGGTAGAAAGAGTGGCATTGTTTTACTTTTTATCTCTTTGAAGTCTGGCTTAATAAAAGAAGGCTAGATTATATCTCTACTTCTGCTTTCAGTTTCTTGCTATATGTTGTTTTGGTGTACATCTGTGAAGAAAATCTGGCCTCAAACAGATATGTAGACATTATTTGAAAACAAAATTCATCCAAGTGAATGTGAAGATCTAATTGGCTTTTTTAGAGATTTATGAATTGCGTAGTACCCCATTCAGCAAGCAGAGGGAAGCTCTGAGGTGCTATACAAAATGGAAGTTTTTTATAGGAAGGAAGGTGGGTCAAGAAATTACTAGCAAAAGAAAAGAAGGGATGGTTTCAGGCAAAGTTGCCCTTTTTTAGGGAAGACCCTTTAAAGGTGTCTTATGATGCATATTACTTCGTCTGCCTTTGTGGAGGTGGGGGGAGGATGGAGAGGGCCCACGTGACAGATTACCTCATTGGTGCAGAGCAGAAAATTCCTGACTGACTGATTAATAAGATCGCATTTCTGGGGCAGGTTGAAGCCGAAGTTAGATTAGGTATCAAGCCTTTGTGTGGTTTAAGTGACTCCATTTTGGGCCTGTGGTTTTCTTTTTAACAATTGTAAAGGGAAGAGCATTTTAATAGTCTTTTCAGATATTTGTGGCTATTCTTCTTGTTACACTCAAACTCATCAAGTGGTAGTTTTTCTTAAAGGTAAGTCATATTGTGGAATCTGAAAATAAATAACTCTTATATTAAAATCCAGCGGTCTCTCTCGCACTTTGGGTGGATGTTTTTACCCCTGTGTGGTTTCATATTATACATTGATCATTTGGAAAATACTGGTTTACCATATTGCAGATCATTTAAATGTTATAATGTTTTATTATAGACTACTTTAAAATTGCAGTAATATCACCATTGTTTCTTCTGAAAAATTCATTGGAAACTCTCAAACCTGTGGCATTTATAAGTTTCTCAGCATTTCAATTTCACTTGAAAGGTTGACTTTTATTATTGACAACAATTACCTTCAATTGCTTTCCTTGAAATCACTAGTTCACTTCATCCTTTTTATTTTAATAAACCTTATATTCAAATAACTTTAGACTTATAGAAGGGTTGAGAACAATGTATAATTCCTGTATAATCTTTCATTTTTTTCATTAATGCTGATATTACCTGCATTATTCTAGACTTCTGTCAAAACTAAGAAGTTTACAGTTGACACTGGTACATTGATTTTAACTAAACCCCAGACTTCATTTGGATTTCACCAGTTTTTCCAGTTACATCCTTTTACTGTTCCAGGGTCCAATCCACAATACCACATTGTAGTATCATGTTTCTATGGCCTTTGACAGTTTCTTAATCTTTCCTTGTTTTTATGACCTTGACAATTTTGAGTAGTACTGCTCAGGTATTTTCTGGCATGTTCTTTAAAAAAAAAAAAAAAAAAAAAAACCCAAACATACTATTTTCTCTCTATCCTCAGTATTTCTGACACCAACTATGTAGGGTTCCCCTCCCCACCCCAGTCGGGTGTCCTACAATTGAATTCAGTTTTGACAATGTTTACGTGGAGTCAGTGTCAGATTCCACAGCTTAAGAACTCAGTTCTACAAGACCACCCCCAACTTCAGAAGCCAATCCAGGTCCAGGCTTCTAGTGCTTCTGACCATCCATCTATAAATTGGAGATTCCCATGATTCCTTCCTTGGGTTTGATAATTTGCTAGAATGAATCACAGAACTCAGGAAAATGGTTTACTTATTAGATTTAGATTGCCAATTTGTGAAAGGTCAATCATGAACAATCAGATGAAAGATTTACATAGAGCAAAGTACATGGAAGGGGCATAGAGTGTCAATGACTTCTCCATGTGCATCACCCTCCTTCACCTCCATGTGTTCACCAACCCAAAAGTCCTCTGAATTGTTCATTAGGGTTTTTTTATGGAGGCTTCATTATATAGGCATAAGTGATTGAATCTCTGGTCATTAGTGATTAACTCAACTGCCAGCACCTCTCACCTCTCCAGAAGTCAGGGGATTGGGCTGAAAGTTCCAACTCTCTCATTACACCATTCATTCCCCTGACAACCAGCCCCTATCCTGAGGATATCCAGGAGACTTCAGCTATCCATCATCTCATTAGCGTACCAAAAAACTACTTAATTCAGAGAATTCAAGGGTTTTAGGGTCTGTGCCAGGAAACAGACCAAATATATATACTTATTATGTCAGTTCTTCAGTTTGGGTTTGTTTGATGATTTCCTCATGACGTGACTGGGGTTATATTGTTTTTGGAGGAATACCATGGAGATGAAGTACCTACTTTCTACAAATTTGAGAAAATAACCTGCCAGATACTCAAGTCTGAATAAGTATAGTTTGCTATCATTTTTTTAATTAAAAAATGGTGCCCATAATAAAAAAGATTCATCCTGTTCACCACTCAAATAATTGCATAAGTGCTTTTTCTCTAGACAACTATTGTACTTTGGTGTGCAGCAGAAGCTCCTTATGTATACATTTCCTTTTATCACATAAAATATTTTTATTTTATTTATTTGAGAGAGAGACAGTGAGAGAGAACATGAACGAGGAGAAGGTCAGAGAGAGAAGCAGACTCCCCGCGGAGCTGGGAGCCCGATGCGGGACTCGATCCAAGGACTCCGGGATCACGACCCGAGCCAAAGGCAGTCATCCAACCAACTGAGCCACCCAGGCGTCCCTATCACATAAAATATTAAAGAGATGTTTATCATAGGTTGAGATTTAATATAATTAGTAACATTTACTGTTTAATCATAGACATTCTTAAGTGAAACTGACCAGACCTCCCCCATTCCCTTTTTGTTTCTTAACTGTGAATATATGCCATGATGAATACAGTGATTAGTGGGGTGCCTCAGTGGCTCAGTGGGTTAAGCCTCTGCCCTCGGCTCAGATCTTGATCTCAGGGTCCTGGGATTGAGCCCCGCATCGGGCTCTCTGCTCAGTGGGGAGCCCGTTTCTCTCTCTCTGCCCGCCTCTCTGCCTCCTTGTGATCTCTCTCTTTCTCTCTCTCTGTCAAATAAAGAAATAAATCTTAAAAAATAAAAAAACACTGGGGCACTTGGGTGGCTCAGTGGGTTAAAGTCTCTGCCTTTGGCTCAGGTCATGATCCCAGGGATTTGGGATTGAGCTCCACATCAGACTCTCTGCTCAGTGGGGAGGCTGCTTCCTCCTCTCTCTGCCTGCCTCTCTACCTACTTGTCATCTCTGTCAAATAAATAAATAAAATCTTAAAAAAAAATACAGTGATTAGTAGTACAGTTGGAGTCTGCCTTGAATTGTGCTAGAGTAACAACGGTTTTATGTAACGTTGCTGTAGCAGCAGGAGAGCTAATGTTAATACACTGACAGAGACAAACTATTATGAATATAGTTTTGACTTTGTAGGTCCAATGAGTGTCTCAGGGATACTATTGAGAACTGCTGCAATAGGCCTTACGATATTTTAAGCCCCGTGTGGGGCTTGAACTCATGATCCTGAGATCAAGGCCTGAGCTGAAATCAAGATTTGGACACTTAACTGAGCCACTCAAGTGACCCAAAGATATAGTGCTTTTGATTCTGCATATTATCTTCCTATGAGAAATTTTGTCCCAAGCCGTAAATTTTCAAATGCATTACATTTTTTTTTCTTTCATTCTTTAAGGTATAAAATTATCATCTATATGGCAAAGTCTCTTACTATGTTGTTTTTTAAGGTAATCTGTAAAGTCTCTTTGTGAGAGTTTGCAGTCAATCAGATGGATATACCTCCTGGAATTGTTACTTATTTTACATTCAGTTTCTTCCTTTCCTACTCCAGTCAAGCAAACAACAACAAAACCCCCCACTTGATTAGTGGGGGGGTTTTGTGAGTAGGTCACAAATGACCTTCCACGCTTAGCATTGGTTGAGATAATTTCAAGATAATGTGTTTTCTCCAAATAAGTAATTTGCTGTTCAAAATTAACAGAGAGAAAGCACCCATAATATGAGAGATGCTATTAGCAAATGGGCTACATCTTCTCTGAGAGATTATTTTGGGGAAAAACATCTTTTCTCTTTATGTGTATAGAATATCTCTTTACCTTTAAATTGTAAGACATTTTTTCTACTTTACTCTTAAGGAGATGACAACAACTACCTACCTTCTTTTGACCAGGGTTAGAATGATCGACTGATGCAAATTTTTTATAGTAGCAGAATATATTGTGTAATTTTTAATATTATAGAATATTACATAACATAAATTATTCTACAGATATTTGCCTGCCTGCCCTTAGCATTGGTTTCATCCACTCTTCTAGTTATCTCAATTAAGCATATTTCATAGGACAGAATATTTTGAATGAAAAACAAGAATAAATTATAGAAGAAGTAAATAGGCTTCATTACAACATCCCATAGAAATAAAATGCCATATGTTAAATGTTTCTTATCTTATATTTGGCAGGTGGATTCCAGTTACTCATAAAATAGGTCAGTTAAAACAGCTTTGTTGGTGGGCGCCTGGGTGGCTCAGTGGGTTGGGCCGCTGCCTTCGGCTCGGGTCGTGATCTCGGGGTCCTGGGATCGAGTCCCGCATCGGGCTCTCTGCTCAGCAGGAGCCTGCTTCCTCCTCTCTCTCTCTCTGCCTGCCTCTCTGCCTACTCGTGATCTCTCTCTGTCAAATAAATAAATAAAATATTAAAAAAAAAAAAAAAACAGCTTTGTTGGCAAAAAAACGAGGCAGAATCTTACAGTATTTTCAGACGGTGAATGTACTGTAGCTAGCATTATTTACTGATTTTCTTGGGCTGTTATATTTCCAGTTGCTTTTTAATATTGTAATGTTCTTTTAAAACCTATCAAATTGTTAGTGTTTAGCTCATTATTAAACTTCTGTTGAAGAAATACATGGGGGATTTTTATGACATGATAATACACATAGAATTAAAGTGAAATCCACCTCCATGAGATATTATTTGTTATATTTTTAAATGGAATCTTACGTGTTTCAACTACTTTTCACTAACTTGAGCCCTCTGATCTCCCTACTGCCCCTGACTCAAGAGTTCCTTAAGAGTCATGCGATTGGCCTCAGCTACAGGCCCTGACTGACTCATTGATAAGGCTTATTTCTCAGGTCATTGTGATGCTTGTGGAATGAGATATTTACTGAGAACTTTTAGGAAGGATTTTTTCCTTCTCTTTTGTGAGAGTTACTAGAAGAGCAGCTGGAGGATCATTGAAAGTTGATTAAGGATGTGACAACTCACACTGCTGCAGTCATTTCTCTGAGTAGCAAACCAGCCTCCAGATGAAGCCCACACGTGGAGGAAGATATGGCTGAGAGACTGGTAGAGAAGTGGAGTCCTTGACTAATGCTTTGAACCTCTTGGTCAAAGACCAAAGTTAGCTGAGTATATGGAATATTCAGTCCTATCGCCTGATAAATTCACCTAAAACTGTTTGAGTTGGACTTTTGTTGTATATTACTAAAAAAAAAAAAACAAAAAGCAAAAACAAAACCCAAACTAATAGATACTAATAGATACCATGTTGTGATTAGTTTTGAAAGTATTGGTACTTAATATTTTACTATTTCTAATATAATTTGTAATTTTAATCCCATTAGAGTAGCAGCTTTAATTCAGCAAATATTTTAGTCATTCTAGATATATTTATCTATATTATTTTCATATAAGGGTGGATTGATGCTATGTTTTTTTAGCTTTTCTTGTTCATATTACCCTCAAGAAACTCAAAGCATTTTTATGCTAAGGATCTATGATTGGAATTGCAAGAAATATAATTTATTTCTTGTGAAAATACCTGAATGACAATTCTGTATAAAGCCCATTTGTAAGGTAGACACATAAATATATTTAGGTGCCTCATTTTGTGTCACCTTTTATATTAAATGTGTATTTACTCAGTTAATTTTTTTTAAAGATTTTATTTATTTAATTGACAGAGAGGGAACACAAGCAGAAGGAGCAGGAGAGGGAGAAGCAGGCTTCCCACTGAGCAGGGAGCCTGATGCGCAGCTTGATTCTAGGCCCCTAGGATCATGACCTGAGCCAAAGGCAGACGCTTAACAACTGAGCCACCCAGGCACCCCTTCAGTTAATTTTTAGTAAAAAACTACTTTCAATGGGGCACCTGGGTGGCTCAGTGGGTTAAAGCCCCTGCCTTTGACTGAGTCATGATCCCAGGGTCCTGGGATCAAGCCCCGCATCAGGTTCTCTGCTCAGCGGGAGCCTGCTTTCTCCTTTCTCTCTCTGCCTACTTGTGATTTCTGTCTGTCAAATAAATAAAATCTTTAAAAAAAAAAAAAACTACTTTCATCAAAACTAGGCTTTGATGACTGGCTCACTCAGTAGAACATGCGACTCTTGATCTTGGAGTCATGGGTTCAGACCTGACACTGGGTGTAGAGCCTACTTAAAAACCTACCTTGGGCGCATTTTCCAGTCATAGTCCAGGGGTCCTGGGATTGAGCACCGTGTCAGTTTCTCTATTCAGCGGGGAGCCTGCTTCTCTGCAGTGCCCTCCTTCTCCCTCGCCCCCCACCCCGCCTGCCTCTCTGCCTACTTGTGATCTCTGTCTAATAAACAAATAAAATCTTTAAAAAAACAACAACAAACCAAAAAAAAAAAAAATCAAACAAACCAAAAACCTACCTTTTTTTTTGTCTTCTTAATCTAAACTTTTAATGGCTCTCCATTATGTTCATGTATTCCAAATATTTTCATCAATGGAAGATTCCATAATTTAGCTTACACGTGTCCAACCTTATTTCCTGTCCTTTTTCATATTCAGTGAGATTAACGTGGTGCCTCATCCATGCCTTTGATTGCCCCCCCCACTTGTTCTTTCCTATTCTTTCTACCTATCATTTATGCCCCAGTTCTGATCCTACCTCTTCAGTAAAATCTTTGTCATTTATCTACCATGAATGTAAGTGATCTTACAAAGTATTTTATTTCTTCTTGTAAGAAAATTCAAATAATACTGAATATGTTAAAGTAAAACAAGTCCCCTTCATTCTTAGTCCAGTCCTCCAGAGGAAAACCTTTTAATAGTTCAGATTCCTTGCTGTTTTTCTACATGTATTTAAGCATTGTGACATACTTGGTTATTACTCCTTTTGATATTATATTGGAGAACACAGTTCTAGAGGTTTAACCATATTTGAGTTTGGTTTTTTCTTTTGGCAAGAATATGTCAAGAATGGTGATATGTACTTCACACTGCCTTGTAACAGGAAATATCATCTGGTGGTCTTTTCTTGTGATGTTTATTTGGATCAGTGTATTGTTAGCCTGATCTACCCATTTTAAAGATCCCCATTATTCTATCACTGAATGATTTTATCTATTTCATTTTTTTAAATTGTCATAGATATCTACTTGACTGTTAATATAATAAAGTAATAGATTGTTAAAAGGCCAGGCTCTGGAGCTACACTATCTACCATTTATGACCTTCAGCAAGTGACTGCATATCTTTGTGCCTAAGGTTCCTCTACTGTGAGTTAGGTGCCTCACGGGATTTTTTCAAGGATCAAAAGTGTTAAATGTTTAAAACAGTGCATGGTACATTATATCAGTAAATATTATTAGTATGTTGATTTAGAAATGCTATTTTGTTGTCTGTGCATTGGCATTTATTTGCATGGGAAATGCTTTATTGGATAATATTCATTGTATTCTGTTTGGCAGTGAGACCAGGTCACATTATAGGAAAACAAAGTGCCATTTAAATAAATAAAAAACAAAACAAAACAAAACAACCTGTCATATGTATCTAGCATCTATGATTTTTAAAAATATTTTAATTATTTATTTATTTGGCAGAGTGAGAGAGAGTGTGTGTGTGTGTGTGCGCGCGCGCGCGTGCACACACACACACACACACACACACACACAAGCAGGGAGATCAGGAGAGGGAGAAGCAGGCTCCCACTGAGCAGGGAGCGTGATGCAGGGCTCCATCCGAGGACCAAGGGGTCATGACGTGAGCTGAAGGTAGTTGCTTAACAACTGAGCCACCCAGACACCCCGCACCTATGATTTTTTTTAAAAAAAGATTTTATTTATTTATTTGACAGACAGAGATCACAAATAGGCAGAGAGGCAGGCAGAGAGCCCAATGTGGGGCTCAATCCCAGGACCCTAGGATCATGACCTTAGCCAAAGGCAGAGGCTTTAACCCACTGAGCCACCCAAGTGCCCCTGCATCTATGATTTTTAATAAGAAAAACATTAGTAGAAAAGGGAATTTGTTACATTTGGGTTTGTAATGAAGAAAAAAGGCAATGATCATAATTACATATATATCCTAGACATTAGGAAAGAAAATTGTGATAAAGAAATAAGTAACCTTTTGACTCAAAAAGTCTCAAAAGCTGTATAGCTCTTTGGGATGGGAGTTCGTATAAATGAGCATACACAGTCTTAAATAACTTGAGCAAGAAGTCTCAAAAAATCCAGTGCAGTTTTCCCTAAAAAGTAATTATCTCAAATTAGAAGATTAAACCTCCACAAGGCCATCAGATTTTTAACAGGGATAGAACCATGAATTTATTATTTTACAACCGTTTGATTCAGTAGGGTGAAATAGTCTTTGAGTTGGAAAAGGTAAAAATAATATAAAAAGAATTATAGGTCATGGTAGGAAAGCAGCCAGTAAGTGAAGCACTTGATCACTTTAAGTGTATTTCATTTTCTTCATTTAAATTAATGTCTCTGGGGCTCCTGGGTGGCGCAGTGGGTTAAGCCTCTGCCTTCAGCTGAGGTCGTGATCCCTGAGTCCTGGGATCAAGACCTGCATCAGACTCTCTGCTCAGCAGGGCGTTTGCTTCCCCCTCTCTCTCTGCCTGCCTCTCTGCCTGCTTGTGATCTCTTTGTCAAATAAATAAATAAATAAAATCTTTTAAAAAAAAATTAGTATCTTCTGTAATGACCAGCAGACTTGCAAATCTACCCATGGAACTGTATAATCTTTAAGAATTTCTTTTTTTTTTTAAAGATTTTATTTCATTTATTTGAGGGAGGGCATGTGTGAGCGTGGGTAGGAGCAGGGGGGAGGGAAAGAAACCCAGGCAGACTCCCAGTCAGTACAGAGCCTCACAACTCAGGATCTCAAGACCATGATCTGAGCTGAAACCAAGTCAGACAGATACTTAACTGAGTCACCCATGTGCCCCTTTGAGATTTTCATGAAAAATATATTTATTATCTAGGTATGACTTAATCTAGATTAATAATTTTTTTAAAGGGAAAATGTGGGTTCTGGAAACTATAAGCCTGCAACTTCTTATTGATCTTTGTTAAATTTCTGGAAATAATTTCAGTAGAAGTCTGTGAACATTTGTGAAAAAAAAAAGCTCATCTGTAGAAATTTAAAGGTATCCACCAAGAACATACTGTGTCAAATTAACTTCATTTCTTTTGATAGGATTATCTGTTCAGATGAATTGGAAAAATGCTGTAATAATAGTTTCTTGATTTTAATAGTGTATTTGACAATCTTTTGCCAGATTTTTGGATAAGAAACGATGGTGAATTATTGTTACATTTAGAGGAAACAGGCAGATTTATAGTATTTAAATTTAAAGTAGGTCAAAATTGAAAACCAGCATTTTGATTATAGGTTTATTGTTACTCTTGGGAGAGATCTTCAAGGCATTATGATAGGATTATGCCTATATCAACATTTTCATTATTGATCTGACTGAAGGGTTAGAAAGTAGGTTTATCTGCTCGTAGATTCAAAGCTGGACTAGGACAGCTGATACCATAGAGGGCAACTTCCTAAAACCTTGACTCATTAATGTAGTGCATTTGTATCTTTCTCTTCTCTTAACGTATTTTTCTACTTTATATATAATATAAATTCATGATTTAGACTGCTTCAGGGAAAAAAAGTGACTTCTTTTTCTGTCTGCCTCATAGTTTTACCAAATTAATGTATGACTTGTATCTTTTATTATAGTGTAATATCCTTAATGATACAAATTTAATAATACAAACTGAAGATTGAAAAAGATTCTACATAAAGTGTTTTTATCTGTTCTAGGAATATGAAGCACGAACTGGGAGGACCTGTAAACCACCGCCTCAGTCTTCAAGACGTAAGAATTTTGAATTTGAGCCACTTTCTACCACTGCCCTGATTCTTGAGGATCGACCATCGTAAGTATTCTGGTTGTCATCAGGTACATTGTTTATATTTTAAACCTCAATTTAATTTAAACTTCAGTTTAAATTTCAATTTAAATATATTGAGAAATTAATATAGAAATGGCTTTTTTTTTTAATTTTAAAAATCTTAGTCATGTATCCTAAAACTAATAGGAAAGAATATATTATTGATGTCCAGACTTTATACATATTTTCTTGAAGTATCTCTGAGCCAATGTATGATACATAAAATCTTTGCTTTTTTCATATCTATTCTTATTTCAACCCTTCCTGCCTTAATTTAACAAGATGAGGCAATTATTTTTCCTTTCTTGACATTTAATGTATACTTAAGATGTATTTGTCCTTGCCTTTTGTACAGATTTTGAAATTGTAACTTGAGATAATAACTACGGAATGTCAGCTAGTTGGTTTACTCTTATAAAGAATATATTCTTTTTTTTTTTAAAGATTTTATTTATTTATTTGAGAAAGAGAGAGCGCGCATGAGAGAGGAGAGGTCAGAGGGAGAAGCAAACTCCCTGTTGAGCAGGAAGCCTGACGTGGGACTCGATCCTAGGACTCCAGGATCGTGACCTGAGCTGAAGGCAATTGCTTAACCAACTGAATTACCCAGGCGCCCCTCTTTTTTTTTTTTTTTAAAGATTTTATTTGAGAGAGAGAGTATGAGTGGGGGAGGGAAGAGCAGAGGAAGAGGGAGAAGCAGACTTCCAACTGAGCAGGGAGCCCCACGTGGGGCTTGATCCCAGGACTCTGGAATCATGACTTGAGCCGAAGGCAGATGGTTAACCAGCTGAGCCCCCTGGTACTCCAGGAATATATTCCTTTTTTTTTCGAAGTTGTTTTTTTTTTTTTTTTTTTAAGATTTTATTTATTTATTTGACAGAAAGAAATCACAAGTAGACGGAAAAGCAGGCAGAGAGAGAGAGAGGGAAGCAGGCTCCCTGTCAAGCAGAGATCCCGATGCGGGACTCGATCCCAGGATCCTGAGATCATGACCTGAGCCGAAGGCAGCGGCTTAACCCACTGAGCCACTCAGGCACCCCACTCCAGGAATATATTCTTGATACCCAGTAAAACATTTTAATTTTTTCCCTTTGCTTTCCCTGTCCTTCCCATCTCAGCCTTCCAGAAAGCTGGTGTTCTTCAAAATACTGTCTTTGATTTGTTATTAAACAAAAGACACCTTCCCTAAAGACCCCTTGCTTCTTAACTCCTTTTCCTCCTCTTGGGCTCTCTGGATCTATTCTTTTTCGTCTTCTAGACTTCTCTTTCCTTCCAGAGTAAAAATTCCTAACCTGTTTTGTCATTTTCCTCATCTGCAGCTTTTTCCACCCGTTATCAAGAGGAACATAATAAAAGAATCTAGAGCCAAACAGGCAGAGGTTGAATTGAATATTTTTTAGACGTTGTGAGAGAAGAAAGGTTGCACATAAGTATATATATATATTTTATAATTGTTGCATTCCTTCACACTAAAGTGATCATGACACTCCTTTTAAAGGACTTGGTAAATATGTTCATATTCATTTTTCCATTGGTTAAAAAAAAAAAAAAAAGATTCTCAGAAATTTAGCTATGAGAACATGTCAGTTTTATTTAAGTCTTATTGCCAGGGAGGGGAATAAACCAGGTCAATTCAGAGTGCTTCGATAAGCCAGAAAAGAATGCCTGGTTAAAGACCTTCAGACTCTGGCAGACAGTCGGCTGAGCAGGTAGATAATGAAGTTCCCAGAAGAGTTTTCTTAAGTTTGTTGAAATTTATCCGAAATGGGTTAAGCTTTTTATCAGGACTGTTCATTTCTTCCCAGGAGTTCATAAAAATTTTATGCAAAAGGTTCTCTTCTAAACAGTATTTGGGACATATTTTTCTTTACGCCATATTTTATTTTATAACTGAACCTATTTAAGTCCCGCCTTTGTACCTTTGCTCATTTACTGCCCTCACTTGGGATGCACTTATTTCCTCTTCTCACCTCCTAATCCTTTAAGGACTAGGCTTTATCTTTGCCATCCAGTCAAGTCTTTGACTTCAACCTTTAGTGATTCTTGCTTCTCTTAGATATTTCTTGTAATGCATATAAGCAGTTCATTAATATTGGAACTTGAAATAGTACTCTAGACATAGTAAATAAGATCTCAGTGTACCAGAAGTATATAAAACAATGGAAAGAATGACTTTCTTTTCCACACTACTATCTGGAAATTAATATAGGAATTATAATAAATATTACAGCTTCTTTGCTGTTTCTGTGTGATTTTGTTCATCTGTAGCAAACAGATTCAACTTGATAGCAACTGTTCCCCCCAGTTCTGAGATGCTGCAATTTAATTAAAAATTTTATTCACCTTTCAAAATTGGAGGGGTCTTTTTTGGGGAAGTGATTTATATAATTTACCATTTATATAACTAAAGCCAACAAACAAAAGCTTTAGTACATGGGACTACCTGATCATCGATCCCTCTTCTACTTCAACAATTTAAAAATAGACCTAAAGAACCAATGAGAATGAAAATTTTGACTTCATTAACGATAAAACCAGATGAGAATGCAGGGATGCAACTTATATATTAAATGGCACTCCAGGGTGCCTGAGTTGCTCAGTTGGTTAAGCTTTTGACTCTTGATTTTAGCTCAGGTTCTGATCTTCGGGATCATGAGATTGAGCCCCACTTTGGGCTCCACACTCAGCCTGGTCTGCTTGAGATTCTCTCCCCTCTTCCTCTGTCCCTCCCTCCATCTACGGTCTCTCTAAAATAAACAGACTTTTAAAATAAATAAATGACACTTTATTCTTTATCTCCCTCAGAATACTCTCCAGCAGCTCTGGGCCAGTTCACATCCTTCCTTTCACAGGCTGAGAAATTGGAGCTGAGATTTATATAATCTGTAGTGTTGTTCTGTTTCTGGATGCAGCCACGTTCTATTACCACCACTGCTCCATCTATGAGATAGCATCTGGGTGGAGGTAGAGAAGGGGGCAGAAGTTTTTGCCTCAGTGTGAACTTGATGTTGGAAATTTTGTGTTTCATCAGTCACAGTGAGAGTGGAAGGAGAAGAATTTCCCCTTGCAAAGGGGGTTTGTGAATTGGTGCTACTTTTCCTTTCTTAGCCTCTGTAATTTTGCAGAAACATTTAGAATCATTGACTGCATAAGTTTTTATTGTTGGAACTGCTTTACATTGGAAGCAACATTAGCGTTTAATCATCTGAAATCTCAGAAGATATCAAATGTAGGAATTTCTGTAATTTCATCCTTTGGTTAACTTTCTCTCTGCCTATTGCTATCCCAGTTCACCTCGAAATCAAGCCAGCCTTGGACAGGAGGGTAAGAGCATCCATATGAGCTGATTCTTCTATGTTTTGTTTTGTTTTTTTTTAATGATTTTATTTATTTATTTGACAGAGAGGGAACACAAGCAGGGGGGTTGGCAGAGGGAGAAGTAGGCTTCCCGCTGAGCAGGGAGCCCGATGCGGGGCTCATTCCCAGGACTCCAGCATCACGACCTGAGCCGAAGGCAGACACTTAACAATTGAGCCACCCAGGCACCCCAACTCTTCTATGTTTTGAATCACTGTTACTTAGAGGACTTTTTTAAACCCGCCGGTGGATAGAGCTGTCTCTTCTTTCTATTCTGGCCTCCTTGCTGAATTACTGTATCTACAATACCAAACATAATGGAGAAATCTTAAGATACAAGTGAAGACTGACAAAAAAAGTAAAGCATAGGCTTTTATGTGATACCTTTGAAAATCAGCAAATGTTCATATCATGTATTTAAGCATGATATGCTATCTTAAGTATTCATTAATGGTTTCTTCTCTTGACCACATAACTGATTGACATTTTGGGGCACCTGGGTGGCTGTATTTGGTGGTCTGTATTTGGCTCAGGTCATGATCCCAGAGCCCTGGAATGGAGTGCATGTCAGGCTTCCTGCCCAGGGGAGAATCTGCTTCTCCCTCTCTCTCTCTCTCTCTCCCTCCCCTTGCTCATGTTCACTCTTTGTCATTCATGTTCTCTCTCTCTCATTCATCCTCTCTCAAATAAAATTTTTTTTAATAACTAATTGACATTTTTGTAAGAGATAGGAGTAATCTGTATCTTTTTTGTAGAGTAAGAGTACTGAGTGAGGTGCTTAGTATTTCTTGATTATATTCACTCAGTCTTTGATTTTCAAGATTATAGAATCGTATTTTTTAATATACTTCTCCAGGCAAATGACTGCAAAATTAGGGATTTTTTTTTAAGAAAAAAATATGAAAACTAGTGTATATATATTTATTTTTATGCTTTACTCATTCACTCTAACCTAGAGTTACTTAAAAGTTAGGGTACCGAAGACTCTGGTCTTCCTCAAAATGTCAAAGATTGGTAGGATGTTTACCAAATGGACAATTCACCTTTGAAGCATAATTATTGAATATGTATGATGTCCGAAGGTTTTTGCATTTATAATGATTTGAAGAAGAGGATACCAAAACAATAATTAATAAGCCAATGATTATTTATGTACTATTTTGGTTTAGAGTATATATATTCGCTCTCAAAAAAAAAAAAAAATGAAATCACAATTGAAGAACCTGACCTAGGGGCTCCTGGGTGGCTCAGTCATTAAGTGTCTGCTTTCGGCTCCAGTTCATGATCCCAGGGTCTTAGAATTGAGCCCCGCATCAGGCTCCCTGCTTAGTGGGAAGCCTGCTTCTCCCTCTCACATTCCTCCTGCTTGTGTTCACTTTCTCACTATGACTCTGTCAAATAAGTAAAATCTTTAAAAAAAAAAAAAAAGAAAGAAAAGAGAAGAAAAACCTGACATATGACTATCTGAAAAGTTCTGTTTCCTGAACAATGTTTAACTCCTTCCTGTAAATCATTTCATGCTAGGACTGGAGTACTTAAAACTGATATAAATCTCTCTGCTAACCTCTTCTCAAAATCTTCTTTTAGGACTAGGTAAACATAGTTTGGGGAACTGTCTGGAAAAATCAAGGTGTGAGTTGTCAGGGAAACAGTAACATGGATGTAGAGACTGTACTCTCTCATTAATTAGGCCTTTATAACTATGGTTTTGAGACGTACCTCTGTGTTACTTTAAAAATCTCTGATCTTTGTAGTTATTCAGAGTTTAGTTCTGCTTTCTTATGTAAATGACCTGGATAGCAAGTTACTGCTCCTTCTTTTTCTAGAGTCTAGACCATTTTATCACCATTATGGTAACAACTAGCCACATATAGCTATCTAAATTGAAATTTAATGAATTAAAATGAAAGAAATTATAAAATTCATTCCCTCGGGCACACTAGAACACATTTCAGATGCCCAGTAATGACATGTGGCTAGTGGCTGCTGCATTCTGAACAGCACAAAAGAGCATTTCTAGCATTGCTTTAGTACTGGTCTAGACCATGTGGAGAGACTGAGGTTGTGTAGAGAAGAGATCTATTTAGATCTATAAACTCTGCTTTCTTAATAAATAGAAGAACAGATCCTTCAGATTGTGCTTTTAAGTTTAGACTATAGTCTTTTGCTGAGACTTGTGGGGAAAAAAAAACAAGAAAGAATGAAAGTGCAAAAAGCATTAGGATTCACACCAGGAGAAACAGGCAGCATTCTAATTGACGGGAATGATCAGGCCCCTTTGGTGAAAAATAATAGTAAATGGTGAGGTATCTTTTTTTTTTCTTTCTTTCTTTTTTTTTTTTATTTTAAAATTTTTATTTTTTATAAACATATATTTTTATCCCCAGGGGTACAGGTCTGTGAATCACCAGGTTTACACACTTCACAGAACTCACCAAAGCACATACCCTCCCCAATGTCCATAATCCCACCCCCTTCTCCCAAACCCCCTCCCCCCAGCAACCCTCAGTTTCTTTTGTGAGATTAAGAGTCACTTATGGTTTGTCTCCCTCCCAATCCCATCTTGTTTCATTTATTCTTCTCCTACCAACTTAAGCCCCCATGTTGCATCAATTGGTGAGGTATCTTTTTTTTTTTTTTTTTAAGATTTTATTTATTTATTTATTTATTTATTTTTAAATTTTTTATTTTTTATAAACATATATTTTTATCCCCAGGGGTACAGGTCTGTGAATCACCAGGTTTACACACTTCACAGCACTCACCAAATCACATACCCTCCCCAATGTCCATAATCCCACCCCCTTCTCCCAAACCCCCCCCCCCCCCCCCCCCGCAACCCTCAGTTTGTTTTGTGAGATTAAGAGTCACTTATGGTTTGTCTCCCTCCCAATCCCATCTTGTTTCATTTATTCTTCTTCTACCCACTTAAGCCTCCATGTTGTATCACCACTTCCTCATATCAGGGAGATCATATGATAGTTGTCTTTCTCTGCTTGACTTATTTCACTAAGCATGATACGCTGCAATTGGTGAGGTATCTTAAGAGTACGTTTATAATCAGGCACCTGGATGGCTTAGTTGGTTAAGCGTCTGCCTTCAGCTCAAGTCATGACCCCCAGGGTCCTGGGATTGAGCCCTCCCAGGTCAGTGGGAAGTCTGCTTCTCCTTCTCCCTCTGCATCTCCCGCTGCTTTTGCTCTCTCTCTGTCAAATAAATAAAATCTTAAAAAGAGTAGATTTATGGTTCAAAAACTAGAAATAAAATTTTAATTAAGCTGTTTCTCTATTGGTAAAATACAAATTTCTAAAGGTAGATGAAGTATAGCTATCAATCAAATAGTTTTCTGTATCTTAAAGGTTCAGAGTCCAGTCAGGAAGAACTGACAGCAACATAGTGATTTCAAACAAAGAGACTTTAATAGATGAATTTATTACAAGGTTGTTAGAAGGACTAAAAAAGCAAAAGAAGGGAATATGAGTTCAAAAGATTAATAGATGCAAAAAAAATACTTCCCCTCTTAAGCTGGAGGAAGTAAAAGAGAAAACAGTATTACTGAGTCCAGATCACTGTTTACTTGAAAACTAGATTTATAGGGCCACCTGAGTGGCTTAGTGGGTTAAAGCCTCTGCCTTCGGCTCAGACCCTGATCTCAAGAGTCCTGGGATCGAGCCCTGCATCGGGCTCTCTCTACTCGGCAGGAAGCCTGCTTCCTCCTCTCTCTCTGCCTACTTGTGATCTCTCTCTGTCAAATAAATAAAATAAAATGTAAAAAAAAACTATATGTGTGTGTGTGTGTATCTTTCTCTTTTTTCTGTGGTCTCATTTTCTTGCAATAAATAAGGTTTCTCCTTTCTTTATATAGTAATAGCATCTGAAATTTAAAAACCATTAAACCTGTTCCTTTGTGGTACCAAACTATATCCAGAGACACAGGCAAGATAGTTTGCAAAAGGAAATGAGAGAAACTTAAGGCTGGGATTGGCGTTAATGATTGGTTAGGATCTGGGTAGTAAGCAGCTTTGGACAACATCAGTTTGTAAGATTTAAGGGTAAACAGTACTAGGGATCGTAATGTTAATTTAGTGTGAGGGCTAAACATCAGAGTCAGATAGGTGAGATTTGTGATGGTCCTTGCCCTTTAGAGTATTATTATTGTTTAACTGGTAGAATACTCAGCAATTACATTCAACTACAAATAAGAGTCTTCCCAAATAGAGGCTTAAACATACAAGGATTTATTCCCTCATATATACATGGCCCAGAGTTGGGCCATTCAGAGCTAGTATGGTGTCTCTGTGGATCAAGAACCCAAGTTCATATCTTTCTGTTGCACCATCTTCAGGAGCTGACTTTACTCTCTTGCTGACCTTGCACTTGCATTTGGGACAAACCTGATAGAACAAAAGGTCTCTTGCAGTTGAGTCAACTCTCCTTTTAGGAAGTCTTCTAAGAGATTCCACACTTTTGTTTAAATCTTATTAGAAACAATTCTGTGTTTAATGCTAAGGAGTTGGAGAAATTCATCTTTTTTATAGGATGGCAGTCAAAGTTCTACTTTTTTATTTTTGGCCTTCTTTTGGATAAAATATTTTGTTGTCTTTTAATTTCATTTATTATTGGTGAATTGCCTATATTTTAAATATTTTATCAGTACTTTCTCTGTAATACATTTTGACCCTTCATGGACTACCTTCAAATGATATTGTACCATTTCACATATATAAGAACATTACAGAAATACACTTCCACTTTACATGTTATAAACCCTGTGTCTTAGTGTTCTTTAGAGAAGTGGAAATGCTATGTATTAAGGTTCTTCTTTTTATATATTCTATATGTAAGAGATTTATTATAAGGAAGTGGCTGTCATGAATTTGGACACTGAGAAGTCTGAAGATGTGTAATCAGCAAGCTGGAGACCCAAGAGACCTGCTGTTCCATATCCAGGTCAAGTCCCAAGCCTATGAACTAGGAATGCTGATAGTGTGATTTCCAGTCAAAGACAAAAGGCAGAAGACCCATGTCCCATCTCAGAGGCAGGCAAGCAGGCTTAGAAAGAGAGAGAGAGTGAGGGGAGAGTGAGGGGAGAGTGAGAGAAAAAGTTGGATACACAAAACTAACCATTACATCCCACCATACAGTTTTTTTTCTTTAAACCTTTTTATTTTCTAAGGATTTGAGTAACTAGATTTCCATCTGCTATTTTTCCCTTCTACTGAATGGCCTTTTTTTTTTTTTTTTTTTTTAAGATTTTATTTATTTATTAGAGAGTGCACCCGGTGAAAGAGCATGGGCAGGGAGGAGGGGCAGAGGGAAAGAGAGAAGCAGACTTACTGCTGAGCAGGGAACCACAAGTGGGGCTCCATCCCAGGACCATGACCTGAGCTGAAGGAAGATGCTTAACCAACTGAGCCACCCAGGCACCCTACTAACTGTTCTTTTAACACTTTTTGTAGCGCTGGTCTGCTGTCTGAATTCTTTTACTCTCTAAGTGCTTTTAAGATTTTTCTTTATCTCTGATTTTCATGAATTTGATGATGTGCTTTGGTATGGTTTTCCTCATGTTCCTTTTGTTTGGGGTTCATTGAACTCTGATGTGCCTGCATTTATAATTTTATATCAACTTTGGAAAAATTGTTGCCTTTATTCAACTATTTTTTGTCTGCCACCTCTCCCCTTTCTTCTGAGTCAATTAAAGCATATGTTGCTGTTTCAAGAGGATTTTTTTTTCTTTTTATTTCATTTTGTCAAGATTTTTATTATATCTTAAAGCTCACTTATTTTTTTTTTCCTGCAGTTTATAATCTGCTGTCAGACCCATTTTTTGTGTTTTTCAGTTTAAGAATTGCACTTTTCATCTATAGATGTTTGATTTGGATCTTGAGTTTTTATCATGTTCCTGCTGTCTTCTACCTTTTTGAATGTATTTACAACAGCATTTGTATTATCCTTGAATAAATAATCCTGTTATCTGTTATTTCTGCACTATCTCTATTAGTTTTTTCCTCAGTATAAATTGTATTTTTCTGCTTCTTTGCTTCCTTAGTAACTTTTATTGGACACTAGATTTTGTGAGTTTACATAGCATACATAGCTGGCCTTTTCGTATTTCTTTAAATATTGTTTGGCTTCAGTCTCATACAAAGTTCTTTGGAATTTGCTTGCCCCTTTTACTCTAAGCATTGTTAGAGTGATTCTAGAAGAGCTTTAGTTTAGAACTAGTATCCTTACTAATGAAGCTGTAGCCTAATAATTCCACCTGCTACCTGGTCTATTAGGAGGTCTTTCCACTCTGACTGGCCCAGTGCCATCTTTCAGAATGTTCTACCGAGATGCGCCTGAGTGACTCAGTGGGTTAAAGCCTCTGCCTTCGGCTCAGTCATGGTCTCAGGGTCCTGGGATCAAGCCCCAAATTGGGCTCTCTGCTCAGCGGGGAGCCTGCTTCCTCCTCTCTCCCTGCCTGCCTCTCTGACTACTGCAATCTCTGTCTATCTATCAAATAAATAAATAAAATCTTTAAAAAAAAAAAAAAAGAAGAAGAATGTTCTACCTATTCCTTTTTGGTATTTCTTTCCTTGGCTACCATAATTTAATCACCCACGTGCATAAATAATATTCAGCCAGAAATTTGAGATGACCCCTCCGTAGCTCCCCTCACTCTGTACTCTGATCTGCAAAGTCTGGCTGTGGACGCCTCAACTCCAAACTCTTGTTTCCTCACCTCAGCAAGATTGATGGACTCTGGGTACCTCCAGCACTGAGACCTAGAAATGGCAGGCTGTGTGCTTAGGCATTTGTAGGGTTACATTGTTGGTTTCCTTTCTATTAAGGATCACTGTGCTGTCTATTGTCCAGTGTCTAGAAACTAATGGTTAGTATGTTCTGTTCATTTTTCTAATTAAGGCAAGAGGGTAAGCCTGGGTTCCTCTTACTCCATTATGGCCTAAAGAAGTTTTAACTGTCATTCCTCCCCGTTATAACATAGCTGAGGAACTAATTTGGGAAGAAGAGGTAAAATAGATGTTTTTAAAGTTTGTCACATATCTTTGCCCATCCTGGCCTGTTGAAAATAAATTCAAAACCCTGAGGGTCACCTGACAGTCTCAGCCATAAAGCATGAGACTCTGGATCTCAGGGTCATGAGTTCAAGCCCCATACTGGGTGTGGAGCCTACTTGAAAAAATGTTTTTTTCAAACTGAGGGTTGCCGGGGGGAGGGGGTTGGGGAGAAGGGGGTGGGATTATGGACATTGGGGAGGGTATGTGATTTGGTGAGTGCTGTGAAGTGTGTAAACCTGGTGATTCACAGACCTGGGGATAAAAATATATGTATATAAAAAATATATGTTTATAAAAAATAAAAAAAAAAAAAAATAAAAAAAAAAAAAAAAGTAAAATCTTAAAAAGGGAAAAAAAAAAAAAAAAAAAAAAAAAAAAAAGAAAAAATGTTTTTTTAATTAAAAAACCTGACTTCCCAAACTGGACATTATTATGATATATTTGGATATGTGGTAATATTCAAATGTACTTCTTTTGCACAGTTGATATCTAAATCACCTGCTATATGAAGCCATTAATTTTATAAGCCAAAATATAGTATATGCAAGTGATTAACTGATAATCAAATTTGTAGGTAGAATGTTATCTTAACACTCTGAAAGTAGGGGCACCTGGGTGGCTCAGTGGGTTAAAACTCTGCCTTTGGCTCAAGTTATGATCTCAGGGTCCTGGGATCCAGCCCCGCATTGGGCTCTCTGCTCAGCAGGGAGCCTGCTTCCCCCTTTCTCTCTGCCTCCCTCTCTGCCTTCTTGTGATCTCTCTTTCTCTGTCAAATAAATAAATAAAATCTTTAAGAAAAAAAAAACACTCTGAAAGTAGAAAGCAATTTATAAAAGTATACGTGCACTTATCATGAAACCCAAGAATTCTACTCCTAAGTATTTACTCAAGAGAAATGAACGCAGATACCCACACAAAGACTTGAAGTGGATATTTATAGTAGCTTTATTTGTAGTGGCCCTAAACTGGAAACAATCTAAATGTTCATCCACGTGGATAAATAGAACACTACTTACCAATTAAAAGAAATACTAATTAAGTACTAATTAAAAGAATTACTAGTATGCAGAATAACATGGCTGAATTTAAAAAGCATGCTCAGCAAAAGAAACTAGACAAAAAAGAATCTATATGAAATTCTTTTTTTTTTTTTTCCCCTATATGAGATTCTTTAAAAGGCAACTAACTAACTATGGGTACCAGGGTGACTCAGTCAGTTAGGTGTGGACTCCTGGTTTTGGCTCAGGTCATGATCTCAGGGTCCTGAGATCCAGCCCTGTGTCAGGCTTCACACTCATGGGGAGTCTGCTTGAGGATTTCTCTCCCTGTCCCTCTGCTCCCCGCCCCCCACCTCTCTCTCTCTCTCTCCCAAATAAATAAATCTTAAAAAAAAAAAATAAATAAAAGGCAACCAACTAAAGTGTAGAGATAGAAATCAGAGATGTGATTGCCTAAAGTAGAAGTGGGTAAGTATTGAGTGCAAAGAGGTCATAATGACACTTTGTAGAATTATGGAATTGTCCTATATCTTGATTAATATGTTGGTTTCACAGGTATATACATTTGTTAAAACTTGTCAAACTGTATTCTTGAAATCTATTCATTCATTATATTGTATGAAAATTATACCTCAAAAAAATTGACTAAAAAACTAATAACTGGGTTTGACAGATAACCTAGAAGTGTTGGCTGAAATCTAACACATTTAAATAATATATAAACATGTATCTGTCAGACATATAAATAGTAACATTTATGTTAAATATTAGCAATCAGGATTCTGATTCTTTTCTGAAATTCAGAGTTCTTTTCAACCTAGTACTGTCTTAGGGTGTGAAATGAGAAGGTTAAGAAAGAAATTCTTTATATTTGACTATAAAAAAGAAGTTTAGACATTTAAAAGTTCATTTTTTAAAAATCGACTTAAAACATTTTTTCCCCCAGAAATCTACCTGCCAAATCTGTGGAGGAAGCTTTACGTCACCGACAAGAATATGATGAGATGGTGGCTGAGGCTAAAAAACGAGGTATAAAATTGAAGCCTAATTGGTATATTTAATTTATTGATGTCAATTAGGAAGCTAACCCGTTGGTTAATTTCAACAGGAGGGTAGATGATGAAACTGATTAAGTCCGTTTTTAAGATGATGCTAATTTCTTATTTTTCTAACTAAATCTGTTGTTAATCTGATGCCTGGGTGGCTCCATCGGCTAAGTGTCTGCCTTCGGCTCAGTTCATGATTCTAGGGTCCTGAGATCGAGTTTCTCATCAGTCTCCTTGCTCAGCAGGGATCCTGCTTCTCCCTCTGCCTGCTGTTTCCCCTGCTTGTACATGTGTGCTCTCACTCTCTGACAAATAAATAAAAACCTTTAAAAAAAAAAAGGTCATACTTTCTCTACAAGTTCTTTTACAAAACTAATAGTAGAAAGGCAGCAGACTGAGAATTCTTAAAATTGCAGTGGTAAACCTTAGACTACTATTATTTTGACTTATGAATGGAGAGGATATGAATTTATTTCATGAAGATCACCTTTACAGTTTTTAAGCTTTTAATATAATTTAATAATCTTTACACTTTAACTTTCTGTATGACTGAGAATGAGATTTGAAATTAGAATTTGCTTTTGTAACTTAATGGAGTCTCTCTAGAATCCCAGTTGTGTCATTTGGACAGGCACATAAATGTGTATTTTGGTATATAAATACACACATTTATTTATTCTGTCTCTCCTCCCACCAAGAAGTATAATGCAAGGATAATTTAAGAGTATTTATTTACTAAGCACCGTTAGTTCAGCATACATTTTCAGAAAATATTATACAACTATGTATATTTTTAGGCACAAATCTTTTTTTTTTTTTTTTTTTTTTTTTTTTTTTTTTTAAAGATTTTATTTGTTTATTTGACAGAGAGAAATCACAAGTAGATGGAGAGGCAGGCAGAGAGAGAGAGAGGAAAGCAGGCTCTCCGCTGAGCAGAGAGCCCGACGCGGGACTCGATCCCAGGACTCTGAGATCATGACCTGAGCCGAAGGCAGCGGCTTAACCCACTGAGCCACCCAGGCGCCCGGCACAAATCTTTTAACAATGAATTTTTTTTCTTTGACTTTAGTGGAATACTATCATAGTATACATTTCTATTTTGTGGCACTATTTTAGAAATGAAGTTAATTTTTTTAATATTATAAGAAACTCATAAGGCCAATTATATCTTTCTAAAAGCCCTAATCATTTAAACTTTGGTTGGGTTTATTTTACTATCTAGAATTTGAAATATTCCTGCCATACCCAACAAATTTTAATTGACTCTGAATTTTGACTTTACTAGTTGATTAATGTTTATGATAGTTATTGATAAATACATAATCCTAACAACATGATATGGTAGAAATAACACTAAATTGGGAAATTAGAAGGTAATAACTTTACATCAAAGAACAATATATATGGCATGATTCTGGTTAGTAAAGAAACATGGGAGGTATAAAACAAGACGAATTCCGGGAGACAAACCATAAGACACTCTTAATCACAGGAAACAAACTGAGGGTTGCTGGAGGGGAGGAGGGTAGGAAAATGGGGTAACTGGGTAATGGGCATTAAGGAGGGCACTGGTTGAAATGAGCATTGGGTATTATATAAAACTGATGAATCACTGAACTCTGCCTCTGAAACTAATAATACACTATATGTTAATTAAATTGAATTTAAATTAAAAAGAAACCCCCCCAGGGGCGCCTGGGTGGCTCAGTGGGTTAACCCTCTGCCTTCGGCTCAGGTCATGATCCCAGGGTCCTGGGATCGAGCCCCGCATCGGGCTCTCTGCTCAACGGGAGGCCTGCTTCCTCCTCTCTCTCTCTCTGCCTGCCTCTCTGCCTGCTTGTGATCTCTCTCTCTGTCAAATAAATAAATAAAATCTTTAAAAAAAAAAAAAAAAGAAACCCCCCAAAAAGAAGGTAATAGCTTTAATCTTCTTTGATACTACCTGGATATGCCTCTGTAGGTAAACCTAATGTTAGTTTCCTTAAGTCTGAAGTACATGGGTCAGGTTGACTAGATTAAGGCTAAAACCTTTTTTGGTTTTGATTATTATTATTAATACTTTTTTGTTTTAAAAGCAGTGGAACTCTCTACAAAGAAGCCTTATATAGGGGTTCCTGAGTTTGCTGAGCTTCTGACTCTTGATTTTGGCTTGTATCATGATCTCAGGAGCTACGGGATTTAACCTTGGGCTCTGTGCTCAGTGGGGAGTCTGCTTGAGGTTCTCTCCTTCTCCCTCTGCCTCTCCCCCAACTCCTGCTCATGCTCTCTCATAAAATAGATCTTTAAAAAAGAAAAAAAAAAAGAAACCATCTATAGAATCTGAAAATATACAGCAAATAAAAGAAAGAGCTGCTGCTTACTTGGCCTCCTGCTTGCTGCTTAAAATGATTTCTGAGGAATTTGTGAAGCACAATTAGTAAACATTCTGGCTAGCTGACCTCTGAAGTCCCCACTGTGTCTAAAATTACATATGTTGTAAATAAACGTATGTAAAGCATTACATATAATATACTGTTATTAATGCATTAATAATTATGATCTATGGTATATAATAAATATATTAATATGACATGTTATATATCATAATATAAAACAGGGTTATAATTTCTCATATATATTCTGTATAATTATTTTATGTACGTATTCTCTTTTTGAGGCATTTCTTGTTTTAAAATTGTAACTTCAGATTTTCTGTTATGTATAATTATAGTGTATATTATGTAATAATATATATATGTAATTTATCTCTTCTCTTTTTGAGGCATCATTTGTTTCAGAATTGTGACTTCTGATTTTCAGAGGAGTGTTGTGTATGTGTGTATGTTACAGTTTTTAAATTTTCAGTCTAATTACTAAAGTGAGACATCATAGTAGAAAGGTTTAACTATAATAATGCCATTGGCAAAATTATTTTTTAATGTTATTTAATGTCAATTTTTGGAAAGATTCATTTATTTATTTTTAGAGAGCATGAGCAGGAGGAGGGACAGAAGGAGAGGGATTGAGAGCACATTTCAAGCAAACTCCCTGCTGAGCACAGAGCCGGCTATAGGGCTTGATCTCATGACCCTACGATAATGACTTGGGCAGAAGCCAAGAGTTGGATGCTTAACCAACTGAGCCACCCAGACACCCCTAATGTCATTTTTTTTTTTTAAAGATTTTATTTATTTGTCAGAGAGAGAGAGGGAGCGAGAGCGAGCACAGGCAGACAGAATGGCAGGCAGAGACAGAGGGAGAAGCAGGCTCCCTGCCGAGCAAGGAGCCCAATGTGGGACTCGATCCCAGGACGCTGGGATCATGACCTGAGCCAAAGGCAGCTGCTTAACCAACTGAGCCACCCAGGCGTCCCCCTAATGTCATTTTTAATGCCTCTTTTTTAGACTTAGGTAGAGAGAGAAGAGCATATGATCTAGCTTTTTTGTATTGAAATAATTTTTGCTTGTTTAAAACAGAAATTAAAGACGCATATAAAAGGAAAAAAATAATGAAAGAACGATTTAAACAGGAAGAAAATATCGCAAGTGCAATGGTAATTTGGATCAATGAAATACTGCCCAATTGGGAAATAATGTAAGTAAGCAGACTTTTCCTGAATTCCAGTCTGTCTCCAAAGATCTCGTGTTTCTAATTCTTCATTTTTATTACTTCCAACATGTATCTCATGCTTTGGCTAAATGATACTGATAATCAGTGTCTGAAAAATTTAATAATTATTTCTTTGCCTTTAATTTTATAAATCTCTCAATCTCTAATACCTCCCTTACTGACCACCCTCTATGCCCATCAGAATTTACTTATCCTTTGAAGATATCCATTTGAAATGGGAATTGATCCATGAAATGTTAATTTCCTCAATTACCATATTAATTCTGACATATCTTTTGTCACAAGATGCACTATTGATGTCATAGCAGGTTTTTGCAAAGAAAACATTAAATATATATATTCATTGTAAGATGCATTTATTAAATGTTATGTATTAAAATGATTTTTAATGTTTTCTTATAATTATAAATATGCTATAAATGATCTTTCCCTTCTGTAATGTCCCAATATAATTTGAGAATAATGTAGTTCTTGCTTTACTTTGCCTTTTATTTTCTGATAATATTTTTGTACATGGCTTATCTTCCTTCTAGACTGACTGGAAGGTAGAAGGGAGATGTAGTCTGCAGAGCCTAGTGTAGGGTATGCATAAGGAATTTGTTGAATATTGGTACAGTGTGACAGATAGCACATTAAGCTCTTTACATAAGTATCACATTTTATTCTTACAGCCTTTATTTTCATTTATCTTATAAAGAAGCTCAAGGCCGGAAAGGTTAAATAATTTGCCCAAGGTAATACAATTAATGAATAGTTAAACAAGATTTGAATTCAGGCCTCTCTGACTCCAAAACCTACACTTTTCAGTAGACTACACTGCCTCTCAAAGACTTCTTACCCTTAGTAAATACCTTGTGGTTTTCTTTTTGGTACTGAGTTGACAACAGATTTTTATGTTCCTTTTATCCTGTTTCTTATGTGATTGTCCACATGTTTCTGATTCTCTCATTGTACCCAGTAAGTGGCACTTGTAGAAGGCAGTTCCCTTTAAATTACTGTTGTTCTTCTTTAGAGTACTGTTTAGGTTTCTGTTGCCTACAGACATGGACCCCACAGAAAGAATGCATTGTATACTTAACCATGTTCTTCAAAAATCATTCAGTCAGTTGGCCACAGACTAGGTAAACCATCATGGAACTAGTGTTTTTGGTATAAAAAGTAACTCTCTCCTTTTTTTCTCCCCCTTTAATTCTAGGCGTAGTACGAGAAGAGTTCGAGAATTGTGGTGGCAGGGATTGCCCCCTAGTGTTCGTGGGAAAGTTTGGAGTCTAGCTGTAGGAAATGAACTAAATATCACTCCTGGTTTGTATTCTATGTTCAGTTACTCCCACCCATCCAAATAGACATCTGCAGTGCTACAAGGCAGATTATTAGATTGGCTGTTTAAAAAGACATTACCACATCTAATGTCATTTTAAGAACATGCCTCATTCCCACTCCCTGTAAAACCTTAATGAGTAAGTTTTTACATAAATAAGATTTATGGGTTTTCCTTTAGTTGATAACCATCACTAGTATAATTGACATCCAAATATCTTGACTGCAGGTAACTTCTGGGATTCTAGGTAGCAGTGGATGTATAAGTATATAAAAGGAAAAATGAAATAGTCTGATGGTGGAAAGGTATCCCCTCTGTTTAAAAAAAAACATAAATGCTGGTGGAAGGCTAGAAATTTCTTTTTTTACATCTCTACCCACCCCTTTCAGATTTTTATTTGAAAATTTCAAATTTAAAAAAAAACAGAAAAATAAGTAAGAAAGACTCTCAAAGATCCATTTTATTTTCTTGTGCTTTTTAAAATCTTAAATGATTGAAGTAAAATGTAAAGTAGTTTTGATGCAGTAAAAAAAGTTAGTTAAAATTAGGATGATATCAAATAGAGGAAAATGTAAAGTAGTAACTAATAAAAAATGTTAAATAGGTTTGAGTGATAATGACAGTGCTAGACAGTGGCACCACGGGAAGACTGAGGAACTCTGGTATAATTATGTGACTAGATTGTTGCTGTTTCTTAAAAAATGTTATTTACATACTAGCTTTTTAAAACTCAAGCAGTAGTAAGGAACAAATTATATGTTTTATCCCACTCTTCTACCCAGACTCCTGCTTTTGATCCTACTATAAATACAAGTTTAATGTATGTTCTTTCAGGTCTTTTTTTATACATGTTTAAAAAAAGTGTGCATCAAGTATGATTATGTTTAAGCCTTCTCTTTTTCTTTTCTTTACCCCCACAAAAAAGAATGTATACCATAAGCTTATTTCATGGCTTATTTTTTTTACACTATAATCTGCCTTGAACATCCTCTTTGTCACTGCATACCAATATACATTATGCAATACTGTAGCTGCACTGTATTCCAGTTTGGCTGTACTATAATTTATTTAATCATTTTGTTGATGATTGTCAAATCAATGACATATGTTAAAAGAACATCAGGGTACTATTTTTTACCTCTCAAAAGTGATTAAAATAAATGAAAATTATCCACATAGGGTATGACTGATAATAATATAGAAATATTTAGCAAGGGCCTCAAAAAATAATCTTTCACCTATCTATTCTAGTTCTAAGAATAAGAAAATCGTCAGGATTGGGTACAAAAGCTTTTTTACAAGAATACCCATTGTAGCAAATAAAAATAAATAAAAAACTGGACAGAATTGTAACAAAAATCTAAATATTTATCTTTAGTCTTAGAAGTGATGCCAACTTTGGTATGATTATGATTTTTTATAAAAAGATTTACTTAAGAAAGAGAGATAGCGAGAGAGCATGAGCAGAGGGAGGAGCAGAGGCAGAGGGAGAGGAAGATAGGTAGACTCCCTGCTGAGTAGGGAGCCTGATGCTGGGTTCAGTCTCCAGATCCTGAGATTATGACCTGGACCAAACTCAGTAGTCAGACATTTAACTGACTGAGCTACCTAGGCACTCCTATCAATGATTTTTAACACTGATTTTCACAAATATCCCATAACAAACATGTTACCTTAAGCAGACTTTTTTTTTTTTAATTTTAAAAATATAATTTAAAGGAGGAATTAAGTGGGGTACCTGCCTGGCTCAGTCAATAGAACATGCAACTCTTGATCTTTGATCTTGAGGTTGTAAGTTCAAGCTCCATGTTGGGGGTAGGAGTTTACTTTATAAAAAAATGAAGGAAGGAAGGAAGAACTAAAGAGTTTCTAATTTAGGTTAGAAAAGATTCAAGTCTACCTAACCTAACCATTTCCTCCAGATAAAACAAAGTTTTGTTTTGCCCTCTGTGCTTGAAACTAATTAAAAGGAAATATTTTTACATTACAGTCAGAACTCTCAGATAAAACCCTTGACATTAAGGATTGTTGAACATACAGTAATTGTTTGAAATCTTTTTTTTTTTTTTTTTTTAAAGATTTTATTTATTTATTTGACAGAGAGAGATCACAAGTAGGCAGAGAGGCAGGCAGAGTGAGAGGGGGAAGCAGGCTCCCTGCTGAGCAGAGAGCCCGATGCGGGACTCGATCCCAGGACCCTGAGATCATGACCTGAGCTGAAGGCAGCAGCTTAACCCGCTGAGCCACCCAGGTGCCCAATTGTTTGAAATCTTAAGAATTGGTTTTATATACAGATGAGATGATAAAGTATTGATGGCTATTTGAAATTTGGTTTGTAGTTTTGTTGAGAACTTTGACTTTAGAATGTTAAGTGTCCTAATACCTTCTGCATTAAAATACTGGTTAAGTTAGTATTAACCTTTTATGATAATGCAATCATGAAGTTGTTTTTCAAGCTCAAAATTTATAAAGTTGGTAACATAACTAGGTCATTTACTTTTAAAGTAATTTTATATTTTCTCTACTAAACAGTTATGTATTCAGGAATGGACTAGGTGATCATTCTTTTTTATTAGTGGTAGGAAGGAAGCTAAATTTCAATTGAAGTAAATCTACTTTTTTTTAATAAGATTTTTTTTTTTTTTTCGAGAGAGAGAGAGAATAGAGAGGAGGGGATAGGAGGGGGCAGAGACTCTCACAGACTCCGCACTGAGTATGGAACTCAATATACGGCATGATCTCACAGCCCTGAGTGAGATCATGACCTGAGCCAAATTCAAGAGTCTGACACTCAACTGACTGAGCCACCCAGGTACCCTGAAGTAAACTTACTTTTGATAACTTTGTTTCCTTTTAATGACTCTTAACAGTTTGACTTTTACTTACTGATTTTAATCATGAAATTTATAACCCTTAGAGAATAGCAGAACAAGAGTTAGTAAAGTAAGAATAGAATAGTGGGATTAGAATAAGTAGAATAGAGGATAAGAATAAGGTTTTCTTTTAAGTCTTTTTTTTTTTTTAATTTATTTGAGAGAGAAAAAGAGAGAGAGAGAGCATGAGGGGGAAGGACAGAGGGAAAAGCAGAACCCCTGCTGAGCAGAGAGCCCGATGTGGGGCTCCACCCCAGAACTCCAGGATCCTGACCTGAGCCGAAGGCAGTCGTTCAACCAACTAAGCCACCCAGGCGTCCAGGAATAAGGTTCTAAAGTCAGTCATTAGTGGTTCAAATCTTGGTTCCACTATACATTAGATTTGTGACCTTGGGCAAATTACTTAACATCTAAGAGAATTAGTTTTCTTCATCTGTAAATGGAGTTAGAGTATTAGCTATCTGAAAGGATTGCTCTAACAATTATTTATGGTAATGAATATGAAATTACAGCAAAAGAAAATTTGCTAAGAGTATGTACAGTGTTATCATTGTCAGAAAATGAGAAAATGAAACTTATACTGATCTCAAAGAGTTCCCAATTCAAGTCCAAGATACATGTTTAAGTCTGCTTCATATTCTACTTTTGTAGATTCAGAATAACATAAATGAGGCATGTGGAGTCAAGTATGGAATTGAACTGAAATGCAAGTCTTCTTATTGTAGATAAGCACTGTAAATCTTCCCTGGAGAGATGTCCTTTGACGTTTAAAATTCATTACCATATTTTTATTAGTAGGCCAATTCCGTGGCTCCCACAGGTGAGGATTTATTTGGAGAGCCTTTCTTCTTCCAGGACAGCTTTAAAATTTGAGTAGAATAGTGAGACTGGATGTGGCTTGGAGTCCGTTTGAAATCAGAAATTGTGACCTTCAGTTTGGTACCTGATAACTGCAAAAAAATATTGCATATCTATATTACAAAACTATATCTACTTTTATCAAATTATTGACGGATTCAAATAATAGAAATTTTGACTTTTAAAAATGTTCTTTCTAAATGACTAGTAGTAATGAAAAATGAACAGAAGGGAGAAGAGATCAACATAGCAAGAGCTGCTTGAAGTATATCTGGTCAGCTTTTTTTATAAAGATCTGATTCTTGGCAATATAAGAATACTTATTATGGTACAGTCATACATTGGAATACTGTGCAGTTGTTTTAAAAAAAAAACTAAAGCAGAGTTATTCTCCTAATAATTTATTCTATTATTATTCTCCTAATAATAATTTATTCTCTTTAATATAATAAAGCAAGATGCAGGTTGGTGCTATAATATGCTGCTACACCTTTTTTTTTTTTTAAAAGAAAGATATATCTGTATATACTTGTACCTTCATATTTTCATCTTTAGATTTCTGGTAAGCATAGTTACATTAGAGGGAAGGAAATTTACTTTTTATTCTATACTGCTTTATACTATTTGAATGTTTAAAAAATCATATTGTACTGTCTTTAAACAAATTTTTTAAAAAAGATTAATGAAAACAAAAACGTTCTTGGCATTTTGGGCAATATATAAATGTTGATGTTTTGTAAGAAATGTTTTTTGCTATTCATCTGTCATTGAAATGTTCTGTTCTTGTGTAATTTAGAATATCAGTAATGGTTAGAAAGTAAAGACCATTAAAATCTGAGAATTGAGGAAAAAACATTGTTTCTTTTATTCTTGAAGTTGTATCAAGATCATGTGTATGGGTGCATAAAGTGGTAGTCTTACAGTGACTGGGCACTTAAAACGGAAAGATATGAGTAAAGATATTTGAATGCAGGCCCTCCGACCAAATCTGAAGGTTACGTAGCTTTAGAAAGCAGTATCCTAATGGAGAAACCAATTTCTCCATTTTTCATCCAGGACAACAAGCACTAGCATTTATTGAGGGTCTGTAAGTTGTCAGGAGCTTTATGAAAATTATCTTGTTTAATCATCAGTATTGCCATGAATAGGTATTATTTTTCTCCACTTTACAAATGAAGAAAACCAAATTCCAGAGTAACCATGTAACTTTCTTAAAGTCACAAATACTTAAAATCTGGTATTTGAATCTAGGTCTTACTCTGAAAAATCATTTTTCTCTTACTCCATGATGATACTTCTTTAGCAAAAGCATCTCTTCCTGCCTCATACATACATTCTCTATTGTAGCTATTTGGATGACCACTGTGCAATATTTTATTTGCTTTCTTTCCAGTTGTGGTAATAAATAGTTTTGGTAGAATCAAGTTCTTTGATTTGCCACATTTTTGATGCCTGCTATACAGAGGAAGACCTGAGCCGTAATAGGAATTTCCTCCATTTTTAAGAGTAAAAGTTAAATCAGAATTCATTTCCTCCCATATATCCAGTCTGTTAGCTAGAAAGTATATTCTCTAGATTCTTCATATCTCTGCATTTGGGCTTCTGCCCCCTTTACCCTCAGATGTTGCTCCCATCAGGGTCACCCATCACCTCCGTGCTACAAATTCCAATGGGCAGATTTCAGATTTTGTCTTGCTATATGGTACTGGATAGTTGATCACTTCCTTCTTTGTAGCTTACATTTAAGTGCTTCCAAGATTTTACATATATTATCTCATTTAATATTTAAAGCCCTAAGCTGTAAGTATTAGTACTAGTTCCACTTGTGAATGAAAAAACTAGGTTAGAAGAGTTAAGTTTCAAACAGCAACTCCCTGTCCTATGTATAGTTAGTGAAATGCTCCTTTCCTTTGGTTTCTAGGACAACTGGTTCTCTTTTATTTCTTCATGCATTTTTAAAAGATTTTATTTATTTATTTGACAGAGAGATAACCAATAGGTAGAGAGGCAGGCAGAGAGAGAGTGGGAAGTAGGCTCCCTGCTGAGCAGAGAGCCCAATGCCGGTGATCATGACCTGAACTGAAGGCAGAGACAACCCACTGAGTCACCCAGGTCCCCTTCTTTGTGCAGTTCTTATTCTTCTGATGTGCATCTTCCCGTGTCTACCCTTTAAATATTTGTCTTTCCTGGCAATCCATATTTGTCATTTCTTCTTGCCCTTAATAATCTCCCTGAACACGCTTATGAATGGTTTTAATCATCAACTGTATACTGGTGGATCCCAAACTCTTTCTCCAGTATGCATGCACTGCCTTCAGATCTGTTTGTCCAAAATGGAACTTATCACCTTCCTCCATCCCCAAAATCACAAATTTGCTTCTTCTGTGTTCATTCTCTCAGTGACATTATTATGTACCCAGCTACTGTAGCCAGAAGCCTGGAAGTCCTAATGAGTCTGCCTTTTCCCCCTCTCTTTCAGCAAGTTTTGCTTTTTCTGCTTTCTGAATATCTCTTGTGTTCATTTCTTCTCTCCAACTGCACTATCACTGCTCAAGTTTAAGCCTTATCATCTTTTGCTTGGGCTATTACCACAAAACTCTAACTTCACTTCAGCAAAACGTCAGCTTCAACCTACCCACTACACTACTGCTAGCTTAACGGACACAGATCAGAGTGTGCTATAGACTCTTGTAGTTGTAGATAAACTCTAATCCCCTTAGCATGCCATTCAGGTCCTGTGACCAACTAATGCTTGCCTCTGTCATCCAACCTTATCATCTGCTCTTATTCCCTCACCCCTTATAATCTAAGCGTCCTGAAATCACTTGTAATTCATGCAAATAAGTCATGATCTCTTTTCTCTTTGTGACTTTGCCCATGACAAGAATTCTTAGAATGCCTTCTTCCACCTTGTTCTTTTCTAAGACCCATATTTATTCTTTATGGGACAGCTCAGTCATCACTTCCTCCAAGTAGCCTTCCTTTATCCCCTACCTGGATTAGAAAACTCTCCAAGTGATCCCATGGTTCCATGTATATATTTCTCATGGCACTTAACTCTCAAAGCTGCCTTATTCCATGTGTGGCCCCAGGTTTACAAATGAACCTTTTCCAGGAAAAAAAGGGTAAAAGTTAAAATATATGAATGTATTTTTCCTACTATTAATTTTTATTTTGTTTTCCCTAGAACTTTATGAAATCTTCCTCTCAAGAGCAAAAGAACGGTGGAAAAGCTTCAGTGAAACAAATTCAGAGAATGATGCAGAAGGTGTGATTTTTTTTTTTTTTTTTTAGTACAAATTTCTGGATGAAAACATGGTGATTTTTCCATGTGTCAGGAACTGTAGCAATTGCTTTACAAAATTATTTCCTTTAATGTTAGTAGCCCTTTAAGTAGGTGGTATTACCCTGAATGATAAAAGAGGAGACTGAGGCTCAAAGTAATTAACTTGTAAGCAATGAAGCTGTGATGTAAACCCATGTTTTTGGACCTCGGAACCCAGGATTTATTCACAACAGTAAGACTAATAACTTAAAAACTGAAGTATTTTTTTTTTTTTTTTTTTTTTTTAAGATTTTATTTATTTTATTTGACAGACAGAGATTACAAATAGGCAGAGAGGCAGGCAGAGAGAGAGAGGAGGAAGCAGGCTCCCTGCCGAGCAGAGAGCCCGATGCGGGACTCGATCCCAGGACCCTGAGATCATGACCTGAGCCGAAGGCAGCGGCTTAACCCACTGAGCCACCCAGGCGCCCAAAACTGAAGTATTTTTAAGCCTACTTTTAACTTAAAGAAAGATGGTCTTCACTCCTCACTTATGACCTATATCCTCAATCACTGCTTTCACTCACTCCCCAAAACATTATTTATAATTCTTATCATGCCTTAGCCTTTGTTCATTGAATTACTTAAAGACCTCATCTTTCCCTCCACTGAGTTTTTTCCCTAATAATTTTGAAGAAGATAGGATACTTTTTTCCTGTTATCATTATTTATTAAATATAGGTAAATATATTCAGTCACCTCTTGTCCTTGAATAATGGAGAGCTATTTGTCTGCCAGTCACTTTTCTTTCTGTATTTGCTCTACTTCATAGATAGCAAACATTCTTCTCTTGCCAGTAAGTAAAACTCTAAAAATGAACATGATTTAGAGAAGTGAGACGTGGTATGTGTTGCAGAGTGGTTTTCTATGAGTATGTATACAACTTTATTAAATTCCTTGAATACTCTCCTATTTTTAGAGGATTGAATAGTGGGTTAGGGAAAAGTGACCAAATAAGGTTAGAGAGAAGATTTTATTTTGAGAAGGTTCATGTAAGTGTCATCCTGAGACCTATTAGCTCTGTCAGCTATTTTTGGGAAGCTAAAAGTGTAAGGAGGGTGAAGATGTAAGAAGCTGTAGACTGGAAAGGCCTTAGCTGTTTCATAATTCTTTTTGAATTCATTTTATGAAGTTTTGAAAGTATAAGAATTAAAATAATTATTTACTTTTGGGACATTTTGGTCATGATTAAGTGGTAAAAGTTGTACTTTAGTGGAAATTAATTTGGTGTAATGAAGAATTGTTCCAATTAGAAACAGTATTCTATCTGATTTACTGATTTCTTATTACTGTGTGTTTATAATTTGCAATTGTCATTTAACTTTCCTGGCCATTGTTTTGTCAACTATTACTTCTGCCTCAATTCTCTTTTTTTAGACATGTATGTTAGACCATTTATCAGCATCCGTCAAGTCGTTCACTTAAAAAACATATTTTTTCCTTTTTGTGCCTCAGTTTAGATGATTTTTATTGACCTGTAATCAATTTCACCAATCTTTTTTTCCAATATCCATTCTATTAGATCTGTCCAATGAGTCTTTAATTTCAGATATTCTGTTTTGTAATTTAGAATGTCAACCTGGTATTTTTTGTAAATTTTCTTTCTCTGTGGAAATTCACCTTTCCATTCTATACATTTGCTCCCATCCTTTCCCTCTATTTTCTTTAACATTTAACAGTTAATATTCTTTTTTTTTAGATTTTATTTATTTATTTGACAGAGAGAGATCACAAGCAGGCAGAGAGGCAGGCAGAGAGAGAGGAGGAAGCAGGCTCCCTGCTGAGCAGAGAGCCCGATGCGGGGCTCGATCCCAGGACCCTGGGATCATGATCCGAGCTGAAGGCAGAGGCTTTAACCCACTGAGCCATCCAGGTGCCCCAACAGTTAATATTCTTGTTTAATTCTAATACTGGGTCATCTTCAGGCCTGCTTCTGTGGGTTTGTTTTCCTCTTGATTTTAAGTCACATTTTCCTGCTTCTTTGCATGTCCTAAAATGTTTTATTATACGTCAGTCATTCTAGAAGAAGAGTAGATAAACTGAAGTTGATGTTTGCCCTACAGAGGAAGCATGCTGTTTTCTGTCAGGCAGTTGGATTATTCCCTCAGTTCAATCAGTAACTGAGCTAGGTTAGGCTAAGGTATCAGCTTTATGTAAACTTAGTTCGTCGTGGGTTTCACACATCTTGGTAGGAAAAACTGTCGTATTTTTTGTAGTATTTTTGTCATATAGGCTTCTCCCTCTCCTGAGATGCTCTCCCAAAGGCTTTGTAATTTGGGGTGATTTCCTTATGCCTTTCCAGCCCCGCCTTCTGCACTTCACTAACACTACACAGAAGTCCTGTAGGGGTAAACCAGTTATACATTCAGACTCCTCCAGATTCTATCACATCGGTCTTATTTGGTCATGGAAATCTCTTCTGGTTTCTGTTTTCTCAAGCAAGAGTACCTTTGTCTATGGCAGACTCAGTCCCAAAGTAATGGCCCAGATTTGGCACATGCCTCCACGAAGAAAAATGGCTACCTAGGAAAGACTCTTCTCTTTCTGGGATTTAAATCATCAGGACCTCTCTCTCTATGTCCACAGCATTCTTAAAAACCTTGTGCTATTTGAAACTTACTTATTTTTCCCAGTTGTTATTGTGGGAGTGATAATCTGCTCTTACCTTATATAAAAACTGGAAGTAGAAACCTTTCATATACTTTTCTGATAAATACATAAATACTTTCTTCATGTAAGAAGCTCTTAAGTTCCAGCAAAAGCTGTGTGGTGTTTCTTTGAATTTCTGGAGTATTCGTCTTTTAACTTTCCTTAAGTAACATGTGATCATTCTGTGTGTACAAGATTAAACTGGGTATAGACAAGTAATCATTTTAATTTTATCTACCTGACAAATGCAGGTGTTTCTGTTGCTGATCGGGAGGCCAGTCTGGAATTAATTAAGTTGGACATATCCCGCACATTTCCATCCCTTTACATCTTTCAGAAGGTGAGGGTTTCTAACCAGTTGTAACTACTTCAAAATTTTTTTTGATCCAAGGCAACGAATTCTCAAATGCATAGTTATTATTTTTTAAAAGGCAAAATTATAAAAATTAGAGACCTTTATATGAAACTGTGGAACTATTAGGAAAATTCTGAAGGAATTTCTGTTATTTTGACCCATTGACTGAATGCATTGTAGTTAGCATAGCCCATAATACTTTTATTCATTATGGTGAATTTATTTGTTTTATTTTTTATTCTGAAAGCTATTTGAATTTTAACATTTTTGCTTATTCAGTTGTTAAAATATAAAGAACATTTTCCCAAATCTTAGTTTTCTAGGATTACTGTTGAAATAGGAAAAAATGGTTCATAAAAATGATTTTGTGCATAGGCAGTCATGAGTTGCTTATACCTTAGGAGAAATGATTATTACATTTTGTGTGTACTTTTCTTTCTCACATGGAATTTCTCTAGATTGATACAATGAAATAAAATTTTTACCATTAAGATTAAAATTATTAAACTTAATTTGGTGTAGCTTGATGGTTTCCTTTTGCTAAAATTATATGAAGTGAAATAGTCTGTTTTCATCATAATCTTATTGTACCAAATCTAGAAATCTTTAAAATAGTACAAAGACTATATAACTTGTATCCATCAAGTGAGTTCATTTGACTTTTCTTTGGTTCAGGATTAAATATTTTTATTAATTCTTTAGAGAAAACATTACAGAGCATATTTAGAGTATTTCTGACAGTGACACAATATACTAACTAAAACAACTCATTTAGGAAATGCTGGAGTTTATTTAAAAATTACTTATTTGGGAATTAACATATAGACAGTTATTGTGTATTTGACATTTCATTTTTCTCTCCTAAGGGTGGCCCATATCATGATGTCTTACATAGTATCTTAGGGGCATATACGTGTTACAGACCTGATGTTGGTTATGTAAGTATTTGTTTCAGTCTTGTTTTTGAATATAAACATTTTATCTATCTTATCAAAGTTATGTTGTCCTAGCTCCCAAATATCTGTATCTCTCTGTCTAATTTTTCTTGGGGCTGCCAACTAAACAGAGAGGAATCTTCCCAGGCACTTGTGAGACTGCCTGCCAGATTTCTGGGAGAGCTACTGAGGGTTTTATTATTCAATTTGTAAGCCTTTATTAATTGCCCCTGATGTTGGTGTAGCGTCTATTCCCTCCTCCCTGTGTCTGTGCCTCTGGAGATAAACCTCTTAGATTATGTTGGGTTGAGGGAAAGATAGGCACCTGTCCTTATAGAATAGAGGAAGGGATTTGCTCCTTGTATAAATTTTCAGCCAATCCTAGGTTTAGCCTTACCCCTCCAATTTCAGAGTGGCCTGTAACTTCAGTTTCTGAGCCTTGCAGATTTGTGGCAGAATTGGTTTGCTGCTTATTGGCTTCCTTTTCTGCAGATATCTTAGTTTCAACATTCTCCATTTATTTACAACTTCTGGAATGCTAGTGACATTTTTATTTACTGTTTATATTATTTTCCATTCTCTTTGTCTTCCTAGGCTCGTATTGATTTTTTTTCTTTAATGTCATTATAGTTGGATTTGGGAGGGAACACAGAATAATGTGAGTGCTCAGGGCACCTGGGTGGCTCAGTTGGTTAGGCAATTGCCTTTGGCTCAGGTCATGATCCTGAAGTTCCGGGATCCAGTCCCATGTTGGGCTCCCTGCTCAGAGGGTCAGTCTTCTGACCTCTCTCCTCTCATTCTCTCTCTCAAATAAATAAATAAAACCTAAAAAAAAAAAAAAGTGTTCAGTTTGCCATGTTTAACTGGAAGTCATGAAACCTCATCTTACCTTTGTCTTTTTTTTTTTTTTTAAGATTTTATTTATTTGAGAGAGAGCACACAAGTAGAGGAGGAGGAACAGAGGGAGAAGCTCCCACTGAGCAGGGAGCCCCTAGTGGGACTCAATCCCAGGACCCTGGGATCATGACCTGAGCCAAAGGCAGACACTTAACTGACTGAGCCACCCAGTCATCCCCAAAATAAAATTTTTAAAAAATGTGAACATTACATAATGTTTTGACTATTCTGTGACATAATACATGAGCAAGGGATTTTAGATCTTTCATTGAAATTTCACTTTCTCCGTAAGGACTACTTGGACCATCTTCTTTAATATAAAACCTACCATATTCCCAAACTTGGCACTTACCCCCTTTACTATGCCATATTTGTCCTATAGCACTTATCACTTATTCTGCCTGCCACAGGCTCTATCCTCATGGAATTTATACTCTAGAAAATCAAATAGGGAATTACTGTAGATTTTGTAAAGAGTACACAGAAAAAGCCAGAGAAGTAGGAGGAGAACAAAGAAATACTGGATCACAGAAGCAAAGGGAATTCTAAGAGTGTAGAAAAGTGCCCATTGGGTTTTACAAGTTATTGGTTATCCTGGCAAAAGGAGTTTCAAAATCAGCTAGTAATGGATTGGGAATCCAAACTGAAGTCTGCAAGAAATAAAAACTTCAAGGGGAGCTGAGAAAGTAGAAATAGTGATTGCAGGCAAACCTTGAAAACATTTGGCTGGGAAAAAGAGACACAGGCGGTTTCATTGTAAATACTGTTAAGTGTTGTTTTTGTGTAAGTCTCTTCTGCAAATCTGTACCAGAAGTGCCTGATGAAGTTTTTTTAGTTAAACAATGATCAGCAATTCATATCAGTTATCTGCTCAAAAATGTCCAACAGTTGTCCATAACTCACAAGCAAGCATCTGTGTAGCTGAGCTTTTTCCTCAAGGCTTTTCACTGTTGGAATTGCATCCTACTTAAGTTCTCCCAATATCAAGATTGTGCTCCAGCTGGGCTGGTCCTGTGTGTCTTTGGTCACATTTTTTTTTTTTTTTAATTTATTGGGATTTTTTTTTTTTTTTCTTATTTGTTCATCCTGCTTTTCCAGGAATCCAGCCTACTTCCACCCTCCCACCACCTCTTCTGTCTTAGAACTTCAGTAGCACTTTTCATACATTTCTTTTATTCTTAGTTCCTCACATTATACCTCAGACAGATGTGCTGTGACATGAAGACAATCACCATATTTTCAATGTCCTCTACTTTGAAAGACTTCAGAGTGAGAGAAAATGAAAGCAAGATTAGTACGTGGAGATAGGCTTTTGTAGCAAGTAAAAGCTGATACTTTCTCCTTTTTTTCTAAAATTTTCCCTAATCTTTTTAAACCGTAACACATGAACAAAAAAATTTAAGATTAGGGAGATTTCATAATTATTGACAAGTTCTCTGTATTTACTTTCATTGACAAAAAAGAAAACTTGGTTAATTCTACTTTAATATCACTTCTTAATTTTTAAGGAATACAGTAAGATAAACTGTATTGAATTATTATTGTAAGCACATTTTGATGAATTTCTTTTCTTTGAAGGTCCAAGGGATGTCCTTCATAGCAGCAGTTCTCATTCTCAATTTGGAAGAGGCAGATGCCTTCATTGCATTTGCAAACCTCCTCAATAAGCCATGCCAGCTGGCCTTTTTTCGTGTGGATCACAACATGGTATGAACATTTGGAAGGAATCATGTTTTCCTTTGACTGTCAGTTTCTATAGTCTGAGTGCTCTTTTAGAGTGAAAAACAGTAATTAGAAGACCAAAAAAATATGATCTAAAATAAGTTTTTCATTGAATTATAATTTTACAAATGCTTGATAAAAAGAATAGGAAAGAAGTGCTAAGCAAGATTTTCTTTTAATTTTTTAAGGGTTTAATTTCTCTATTTCTAAAGTATACTGTTCAGTAACTTTATTGATATTTCTATCTTTAGATGTTGAAATATTTTGCAACGTTTGAAGTATTTTTTGAAGAAAATCTCTCCAAACTATTTCTTCATTTCAAATCTTACAGTCTTACACCAGACATATACTTGATCGACTGGTAAGTCATAAAATCAATAAAATAGTATAACTTTTTGAGTATTTTAGGAATAAGAGTAAATCTCATGCACAGGATTATACAGATAAAAATTCCTTCCCTTAACAAATAGAGAAACTCAGACATTTTTGTGGGGAGGCATTTGATTAAGAACATGGACTCTGGACTAAAATCAGAATCCCTCAATTTGTGTTTTAGTTTTTTATCTATAAAATGGGAATAATATCTTTATCTTGGGTTGTAGTGAGTGTTTTACATAGATTATCTCCTTCAATGCGTGCATGCTACGCTCAGGAGAAAGCTATTTCTTTATCATTCTTAACACACAAGAGCTTATGATAGTTATGATATGTTTTTTTGGTTGGTTTTGGTTTTTTTTACTGAGGACTTTGGTTTTTTTCAAGGCTTTATCCTGCTTTTTGACAGAGGAGTGATGCTTTATTTAGGTGCTAGTGCCTTTTTCTCAACATTGCACTTACAGTTCTTCCTTGCCAAGGACTCTTGTGAGCCATCACCAGTTGATTGTAGAATGGTGGGATGGTGAAGTTTCCAAAAGGATGGAGCAATTATCTTAAGATAGCTTGTTACGATTACATGTGAGGCATTCAAACCTTAAACCCCAGTCATCAAATTCAGTGGATTTCCTGTAAATGAGACTAAGTTTCACTATAGAAAAATAATTAATGGCCTTGTTCAAGTATGCTATATTCCCAGTTGTTAAGGTTTTCTTTTATTTAAGTTTTTTTAAAAACTTAGTTATTTTTCAGTGTTTTTTTTTTCTTTTTGGTGCAAGAGAGGTTTTTTTTTTTTTATTTTTAAAGATTTATTTTGTTTATTTATTTATTTGACAGAGAGAGAGAGAGAGATCACAAGCAGGCAGGTAGAGAGAGGGAGGGAAGCAGGCTTCCTGCGGAGTAGAGAGCCCAATGCGGGGCTCGATCCCAGGACCCTGAGATCATGACCTGAGCCCAAGGCAGAGGCTTAACCCTCTGAGCTACCCAGGAGCCCCTGTTTATTCTTTAAAGATTTTATTTATTTATTTGAGAGAGAGAGTTAGAGAGCATGAGATGGAAGAGAGTCAGAGGGAGAAACACACTCCTTGCTGAGCAGGCAGCCCGATGTGGGACTCGATCCCAGGACTCCAGGATCATGATCTGAGCCGAAGGCAGTTGCTTAACCAGGTGAGCCACCCAGATGCCCAAAAAAGGTGGTTTTATTAAAGGATGGGAACAGAACCCGAGGCAGAAAGAGGTACTGCATCATTGTGTTCTTTTCCATTTCTACTGGGAACATTGGAGTTCCTCTGGGAAGGCCCCAAGATAATGGGGAGAAGAGAAGTTTTATGTTACAAGACCCAGAGGACCAAGGCCAAATACTAAATCTGTAGAGAAGGGGCAAAAATACTCAATTGCCCATCTTGAAGAGTGTGAACGAACATAAGGCAAACCAGTATCACATTTGGTAATAGGGAGCAGAATGTAATTAGTAGTGAGAACTGTGTACTACTTAGGCACTGCTGGTACCTTCTCTCATTTTGAGCAATGAATTACTATCCTCTGTACTACCAGGGGTGTGCTTTTATTATGCAATTAAATATTTGTTATTTAAGAAATAGACATGGATTTTTGTTTCACTGCCTCTGAACTTACTACCTAAGTAAGTAGTAAAACTTAGTTCCTTCTTCAAGTTTCATCAGCACTACCTCAGATAAGCACAGTCTTTGTAAAAAAAAAAAAAAAATGTGTACTTTGGGAGCTCTTGGCTCCCAAAGGTTGGGTATGCAACTCTTGATCTCAGGGTTATAAGTTTGAACCCCACACTGAGTGTAGAGATTAGTTTTTTAAAAAGAGAAAAAAAAAGTGTGCTTTGCCAAGGCAGCTTCAAGAGAAGTTCTCTAGCACCTACTGTCCCCATTTCCCCAACCAGAGCACAGCCCTAAAACTCCACTGGATAAAGAATTGCATGAACGGAGCGCCTGGGTAGCTCAGTCTGTTAAGCGGCTACCTTAGCCTTGGGTCATGATCCCAAGGTCCTGTGATCGAGCCCCGAATTGGGCTCCCTCAGCGTAGAGCCTGCTTCTCCTTTCCCTCTCCCCCTGCTTGTGTTGGCTCTCTCACTGTCTCTCTCTGTCAAATAAGTAAAATCTTAAAAAAAAAAATTACACAATCAGACATTGTCAGAAAGGATGGGAAAAACCATTTTAGTGATTCTGTTGGAGCTATACATGCTACAAAAGAAGTAGTAAGTAAAGTTTGGCAAAGGGAAGAAAGAACCAGTAGATGTTTGTGGGAGGAGAAAAGAGAGAAGTTGTATTTAGGTTACTAAAAGATGATACTTGGATTCCTCATACAATAATAAGTAACTTTTATTGAGCCTTTTTTATGTAGCAGGCACTATTCTGAATACTTTACATTTATTCCTTTAATTTTCAAAACAATCCTGAGAGGTAGGTAATATTACTCTTTATTTACTAATGAGGAAATGGAGGCACAGCAAGGATGGATATCTTGCTCAAGTTAACGCCACTAATGTCAAACTTAAACATTCTGGTTTCAGAGCCCATCCCCTTAATCACTAGGTGTTTTTGCCACTCTTAATTTCTGCTAGGCCATGTCTCTGTGGAAGGTGGTAAGTTACTTTTACTTACTTTCCCACTATTCAAATTCTTTGAAGGAAGGAGTAGTATCTTATTTATCTTTTTATCCCTAATTAAGCACTGTTCTTTTTATATAGAGATGATTAATGAGTGAATGAATAAATGAATGAAGAACTTCATGACTATTTTCTCCCTAATTTTAGGATCTTCACACTCTATAGCAAATCACTACCACTTGATCTGGCTTGTCGAGTCTGGGATGTATTTTGCAGAGATGGGGAGGAATTTTTATTTAGGACTGGATTAGGAATCCTCCGATTATATGAAGATATTCTCCTACAAATGGACTTTATTCATATAGCACAGTTTCTCACTAAATTGCCAGAAGATATCACATCAGAAAAGCTGTTCAGCTGTATTGCAGCCATTCAGATGCAAAATAGCACCAAAAAATGGACTCAGGTAGAGTGACCTTTTCCTACTTCTTCTAATGGATGTGTTAAAACGACCAGTTGACTTATAAAAAACTTATTTCTCAGGGGCACCTGGGTGGCTCAGTGGGTTAATAAACCTTTGCCTTCAGGTGGGGGTCATGATCTCAGGGTCCTGGGATCGAGCCCCACATCGGGCTCTCTGCTCAGCGGGGAGCCTGCTTCCCCCTCTATCTCTGCCTGCTGCTCTTGCCTACGTGTGACTTCTCTCTCTCTCTGTCAAATAAAAAAGTAAAATCTTAAAAAAAAAAAAACCTTATTTCTCAAATGTTAGTGCCTAATTAAAAAACAAAAAAATAATTTTTGACTTTGAAAAGGCAAGAATTTAAAGTCAATTTCTCCTCTTTTACCTATCCAAAGCTATGGTTTTATTTTTATGTAACTCCAATAACTTTGTTTTTTTTTTTTTTTTTTTTTTTACGGAGCGCCTGGGTAGCTCAGTCTGTTAAGCGGCTGCCTTAGCCTTGGGTCATGATCCCAAGGACTGGATTAGGAATCTATTTCAAATAGACAACAATTATATCAGACACCTGCTGGGTGACTCAGTTGGTTCAATGTCTAACTCTTGGTCTCAGCTCAGATCTCAATCTCAGGGTCATGAGTTCAGGTTCTGTGTCATGGAGCCTACTTAAAAAAACAAAAACAAAACTACCCACCTTGTGCTAAAGATTTACAACAGAAAGAATTTAATGTATGATCTTGGCTTTTTAGATGCCTCTCCTGTTAGGGAAGCAAACATTGGCAGTCTAAGTAAGTTAAGTGCCATAAAAGCATTATCACTTGCTCCTTGAATGATAGACAGTAAGCATCATAAGCTCACAGTTTTATTGCTTACTAAAATGAAGTGTCAGAAAATATGCATCCAGAAAATGTTCTGTTACTAAGTAGTAATTTCAGAATATTTGGCAAGTGATGAAAACTGGAATCTAATTGTATACCATAAAATTGAGTTGAAAAGAACAAGAGGATTTGAGAATAGCAGTCGTCCAGGGGATAGAGTTAAATACACTAAAGCTTTTCCATGTTAATAAACTATAGTCACTTAAACCTCTTTAATCTGTGTGGTAGTTAATTTTGAGGATTAATCTTTCCTTTATATAATTTCCAGGTCTTTGCATCTGTAATGAAGGATATTAAAGAAGGAGACAAGAATAATAGTCCTGCTCTGAAAAGCTAATCTTCAAAATTAACAGACTAATTGAAACATAAATAATGTTTTCATAAAAGTTTTTCATTTCCTATGTAAAAAGCGTGGAAGAAAATGTTGGAGAAATCTAAAAGAATCAAGACATGGGAAACTGCTGATTTTGAATTCCATGGCTGAAGTAAATGAAATGAGTAACCAATTGACAGTATTAATAAAAAGTATTTTGTAGGGAGAGCCATTTTACAAAGGGAAGAGTTTAAATGGCTAGTTCATACTCCATAATTTGGAGTGAAGTTTAATGCAATAAACTTTTTTAACAGCTTTGGAGATTATTCAAATTTTTACATCTTTTCTTTTTTAACAGTTACCATAAAAGCACTTTGGAGGTCAGAGCAGGATTGTTAAATACTACTTTAACTTCCAAAATACTATTTGAAATAAACACCTGAATACAAATATTATCTCCAGTTCCAACCTTTTGAAGATATTAGAGAACAAAAGAAAGCAACTTTGTAGATTATTTAAGTCACTGAAATTGTTGTCTTCATTCACAGGCTGGGACAAATTGGGGTTTTCTGGGAACTGGAAATACTGATGGGAGCTTGTTTCACATTTGTTTAGGTGTTTTTCCACAGCATCATGTTTGTTTGTTTTTGAAGGAAAATTGTTTCTTAAGGAATACCCATGACTCAAAGAATTTTAGCCTTTCTGTTTAGTCTAAGAAGTTGTTCATCTAGTAATTTAAGGAAACTAACTGGTAAAAGGAGAGTTCTTTGCACTTTAGTGGACTGAAGACTTGATTTTGGAAGTAAGTCCATGAATATAAATGAGATTTTTCACTGGTAAGAGTTAAAACATACAAATTCTGAGAGTTCTGAAATAGCATGCTACTTGGCAAGACTTTAAACTTTTTAGTTAAAATTCCTTCACTGTCTGTAGAAACAAAATTTAATTCCAGTTTTAAATTTGAAATCTTAATATGTAGCCAAGTCTATGACTTGTAAAACACTGTGCATAATTTTCTAATCAATGGAAATAAGAGTAAAAGAAAAAGATAAAATTAACTTTTTTCTAATGAGTCTAACTTTGATGGTATAGTGGATAAAGAAATTAATTATTGGTAAATCAACATGAATTTTATTATAATACATTTAATCCTCAAACCTAAAATAAATCACTTGAGTATTATAAGTGATATCTGTATAACATGCTGTTTGGTTAATAATTAGATGTACAGTGTGCTTTTATGTTTGCAGTTTTGTTTAAAACAACACTTGAGCATACTATTTCTGTTAGTAGCATATAGTCTTAAAACTAACAAGCCTGAAAATCTTGTTAGTTCACTGACTGCCTCTTTAGGAGTATGGGACCAGATGGTGTCCATATATTTTTACCCCATGGGTCATTCTAGCCTAGGGACCACTAGTGGAACCCTCAGAAGTTAACTCCTATCTTAGGAGCTTACTTAGTGGAAACTGGTATTGTAATACATATTGAGGGAGTACCCAGGGTCTTAATAGGTTTTAGAATGACGTTTTTAACTCTGGTAACTACTTCCTCGATATTGGTGGCCCTGATATAAGAGGGAATGTAACCCCTGGCAGTAATCTCGTTGAAGTTGTACTACCTGCCTAAATTTAATCTTACTTGTATGTATTTGTTTCCTGAGTTTGACCTAAATTACTGTATTTCTTTTTTTCATTTTTATTATTGTACAGTTTCTTTACTTTTCAAGTATAAATGTGTATATAAAATGTAAATACAAGGAATTCACTAAAAAAACCACTATTAATAATTACTGTGTAAATAAAACTTGTAAGCAGAGTAATTACTTGAAATGAGTCTTTATTACTTTGGGGATAACTGGTTTATTATTTAACCACATTTGGAGAAAAAAAAAGAATAATTTTTCCCCCAAAATCTCTTCCAAGGGATATTCTAGTCCTTCAGCCTCTTGAGACTCACAGTACTGGCAGCTCAAATATTATCATGTATCTTCCTTTGAATCTCCTATACAGGCAGTATAGGGTTATTCAACATGGTCAGTGTATGATGGGATTTTTTTGGTTAAAGTATATTTTCAATTAAAAAATAAGTTTTCCTAAAATTTTCAAGGTGATGTTAAATTTAATATGTATAGAATGTTTCATTTGTCTGATTTATATATATATATATATATATATATATAATTTCTTACTTCACTGTCCTTTCAGGCCAGGTATACATTGTATTATTTAAGTGCTACCTAGAAGATCCAAGTAACTGGCATAGTTTTCTAAGAGTCATAGAATATAATCATAATTTTTGCTGATTTCTTTTGTAGTGATGATCTTTATATGATATTATTGGCTTGGGTATATTTGTTTGATTTTATAGAAGTTAGGTAACATTTGCAAAATGGCATTAATATTTTCAAGCCTCTGACTTCAGGATAACAGCTTTCATTGTAGCTTAGGAATTGATCCTATTTTTATCTAGAGCAGTCAACGTTTTAGACTCTATACTATTGGAGGGTATAATTCTAAAGCATATAATCATGGAATAATTTATATTCATAATGCCACCTGGTTATTTTGATTTTTCTTATTTTTGATTGGATAAGACTATTTTGTATTCCATGAGCATATTCAGACAGCAGAGATGGGTGTAAAAGAGGAAACATATATGTGACAAAATAGTATTGGGAATCAGCTTTTAATTTGCCATGACTAGTTGACATATATGTGTCAGAAAACAGTCTTACCTCTGGGGAAAAGTGATTTTTGTGTCAAATTCGTATTAGTTTGATGTTATCAAAGCGGTGTCCAAAATATGAATTCCCAAATGTAGTAAAACTTCATTAATTAGAACTGCACTGCTTCACAACATCTAAAAACAAAAATTAAAATAGAAGATTTTAGAGAAACTAGTGACTTCAGAGAGAGAAGAAAATCTGGCCCTTTAAAAACATTGTTTGTTAACTGAGGGTTGGGGGGGTGTCGCGGGGGAGGGAGAGGATGGCTGGGTGATGGACATTGGGGAGGGTATGTGCTATGGTGAGTGCTATGAATTGTGGGAGACTGATGATTCACAGACCTGTACCCCTGAAGCAAATAATGTACTATGTGTTAATAAATACATATCCTGAAGTAAATTATACATTGTGTGTGTGTGTGTGTGTGTGTGTGTGTGTGTGTGTAGTTTACTAACAGTGTAACTGCAGTAGAAGTAAATAACTTGGTACTTTGAATGAAAGTAGGAACATTTGCTAAGCCCTGCTAAACACTGTCTCTTAATATTCTGATAAGCTAAATAAATTGCAAGGCTTAGGAAGTTAGCAAAATTACATTTCTTTCCGAACATTCTACTGTTCATATTTATCTTCCCTCAGTTCCAATTAATAAGGTTTTACTGTTTTCATTCTGTGGGTGGGTTTATTTTCTAATAAATAACCAGAAAAAACTTTGACTTTAAAAAAAATTGCATTACAAAGTATTTTTATTTGTTGAACTTTTACATAAACTGTACTTTCATGATTTTTTTTTAATTTCAAATGACTTTAATACTATTGTATTGAATTTGGAAAATCATTTTTATAATAAAAATGTAAACTAAGGGCGCCTGGGTGGCTCAGTGGGTTAAGCCGCTGCCTTCAGCTCAGGTCATGATCTCAGGGTCCTGGGATCGAGTCCCTGCTGAGCAGGGAGCCTGCTTCCCTTCCTTTCTCTCTCTGCCTGCCTCTCCGTCTACTTGTGATTTCTCTCTGTCAAATAAATAAATAAAATCTTTAAAAAAAAAAAAAGTAAACTAATTCAGATTTGGAAAAGTAGATAAAATTGACAACAATATTGTATATATGTTCTCATTTTTCATTTTCAGGCAGAAAACTATACATAGTTACTTAAGCAGAAAGTAAAGCTTCACTTTTTCCTATTCTAGGCAATAGTGATAATCAATATTGTAAGTAAATGATATATTTTAATTTATTACATAAATCTCAAGGCTTTTAATTTTAGCATCTATATTATTAAGAAACTTTAAAAGGGAAGTAATGACTTGATTAAAATCTTGTAGATTGTATTTAGGGTACCTGTGTTTGGACTTTGAGAGTGAAAAGATAAATTGGAAAGTGTTTGAATGATAGGGTTTGTTCTATTCTTGAAGTAAACCCAAGTGATTTTTAAATAAATTTTAGTGTAGAAAGGGAATTTCTCATTACTTTGTCTTAATATCTCTTCTGATTTGATTTTTAAGGCCATTTATGTGAGCCTTTGAAAAGTAAACTGCTCATCAAATTTTTAATTAGACTACATGTTTTACTCTTTAAAAAAAATGAGAGAAAGTGAGAACGAGCAGTGGGGAGAGGGAGAGGGAGAAACAGGCTCCCCGCTGAGCACCCAGGCGCCCCTGTTTTCTTCTTTTTAAAAAATGCAGGGCCGTCTGGGTGGCTCAGTCAGTTAAGTGTCTGCCTTCAGCTCAGGTCATGATCACAGGGGTCCTGGGATCAAGCCCTGAATCAGGCTCTCTGCTCAGCAGGGAGCCTGCTTCCTCCTCTCTGTCTGCCTCTCTGCCTACTTGTGATCTCTCTCTGTCAAATAAATAAAATAAAATCTAAAAAAAAAAATAGAGAATGGGATAATAGGTAATCTAAGATTCCTGAACAGACTACAGGAAAATGGATGCAGAGCATGACATCAGTGCAAGTGGAAAAGGTGTTCAGGAAGGTAGGTTTTTAAAATTTGGTGTTGGGATTCTGAAAGGGGAGTTCTAAATGTAAATGTTATTTACTTTGGGAAGTAAGCAGGAAGTGGGGCCATCTTGCGTAAGCAAGAGAAAACATGGTTTTGTTTTTTGATTTTGGGGTCCCCCCCCTTCTACAACTGGGTGGATAAACAAAACCACTAATATGAAAGGGATTTCTAGGAGAAGTAGACATTTTATGCTGGTGGGGGAAAATCATGACTGTAACATCTTAGAAGTAAATATCAGTGCCTCATGTGGACAGTCTGCCTCTGACTTTTGTATCCCCCCTCCCCTGCCAACTTGCTTCAATCATACTGGCCACCTTCTAATATTCAAACATGCCCAAGCTTATTCTTGCCTTAGTCTCTTTGTACTAGCAATAGCTTCTGCTTGGACTTCAGTGAGGGTTTCAAAACAAGTTTCCCCAGAATGTGCCAATTTTCATGCTCATTATTTTGAGCGGAAGACATTTAAGGCCCAAAAGACTCAAGAAGAGTTTTTTAGGTTCCCCCCTCAATTGCCTGAAAGAATTCAGATAGAGGGGCTCATCCAGAAAGATAGTTAAAAAGAATATGGAGTAGATATGGTAAGCTGGTAAGCTAGGTAGGGCCTATTTGTTCAAAGTTCTTTCTGTTCCTTTCCCTGTGCTTGGCCTGGCGACCATTTGTTTGCCAAACATTTGTTCTTCACCTTTTCATGTGAATTGTCTTCCTTCCCTTTGAAGTCCCAGACCCTATCCCCTTCTTTGTAACTCAAATGGTGTATAAGCTTCAATTGCCTGATTGTTGGAGAACCTCTTGTTTTCATTGTGGGGCTCCTATATGTATGTAAGTAATTATATTTGTTTTTCTTTTCTTAACCTGTCATAGGTCATTTTGATTAATAGACCAGATAAAAGAGCCTAAAGAGGTAGAGGAAAAATTTTTCTTCCCCTACAGTTGGCTACCACAAAGGGAAAAATTTCTCTGGCTGCTGTCACTCTGAGGCTGCTACAGCTGAGAGATCCTGGGACCTCTGAAAAAAAAAGCTGGCAGAAGGTAAGAATTCTTACCCAATCACTCTCCCATCTTTGCCTGTAGGGTAGGGTGGAAGCAAGAGTCTTTTCTTTTCCTTCTCTAAATTTAGGTTAGCAGGAAGAAATATTTGTGGAACTAGTTCCTTGGGTATAGCAACTCTGGTAAGGATTTATTATAAGTACTCTTGATTTTTGTTGATCCTTTTCCTCCCAGAGATGATCAATGTTTTTCTTTATCTCCATCTGTCTCTGGCATAGGCCCTGTAAGTCAGCCGTTCAAGCCAGCCTTAGAGACTAGTGAGTTCACAGTTTTCACCAGACCAGTGTCTGTGTAAACAAACTTTGTTGTGGTCTAATGGGCACGTGAGGTAAAGGCTCTTGCTAAGGGACATCTATGAAGCCAAAGTTACAAAATTGATGGGCATGGGTTGAGCACCTCAGACCTATTAGAGTGCTAAGGTGGTACCTTAAGATAGGACTAGTTGGTCACTGAATGGGTTGCATTGACACAGGTCACCTGCCAACCTCAAGAAAATATCCGTGCAACAAGTACACGCCACATAATCCCCAACCCAGCAGCACATCCTCCTTAGATATTAGTTTGGCTCCAAGAGACCCAAGGATTAACCAGAACTGTTACTGTGCATATGAGAAAAACCAGATGGAAGTTTTCCTTTTGTCTTACTTTATGTCTTGAAAGCTTGGCTTTGTGACTAGTGAGAATATTGTCTCTGGTCACAGACAACTGGAAGGTGAGTGTACCAGTGAGCATCTTGGTGGCTAGTTGATTATAGACTGAGGTTCCCAGTCACCAAATCACAAGCAGCATTCTCTTCATCTGACCGTGCCAACTTCAGGGGAGCTTATCAGAAGGGGCTTTTGTCATCTCAACCTTCATTGTTTTGTTGGTGCTGGAAAAAATCCCATTCCAGTAGTGCCTGTCCCGTGTCATAGATTAGTGGGTCTATGACTGGAGGCAACCAAGACATTGTTTTCACTGCACAATTCTTAACGCCTATTACTCTGTGATGAGGGGCTTTAGTTTCCTAAACTATGTTTGGAGTGAACCTTTTGGATCATGGGGGCTGCATCTTCTGCACCCACTCTACGGATGCCTGTTGTATTCACGGTAAAAATTTATTCTGATCACAAAAGTTGCCTCTCAGTCTTTTCACAAAGAGGCTTACTGACTTGAGTTGCTATTAGAATAAATATAACATGGTAGGTCTTACTCATCAGTGCCCTAATGATGGACTTCTTGAACTACAAAGACTTGTACATTTGAAAGGTTTTTAGAAAGCTCTCATCCTAAACAACTGTCTTAACTGGTACCTATGGAAAGACCAAATTGAAAAGAGGACACAGAGGGGCGCCTGGGTGGCTCAGTGGGTTAAAGCCTCTGCTTTCGGCTCAGGTCATGATCCCAGGGTCCTGGGTTCGAACCCCGCATTGGGCTCTCTGCTCATCAAGGAGCCTGTTTTCCTTCCTCTCTCTCTGCCTGCCTCTCTGCCTACCTGTGATCTCTGTCAAAAAATTTAAAAAAAAAGAAAAGAGAACACAGAGAAGTATAATGGCTAGCCTTAGGGATTCCCTTAATAAGAGGAAAGAATGGAAATTGAATTTAGAACAAAAATTTAAAACCACACCTTATTCAAGTCCTTCCTTCTCTTTCCTCTTATACACACTTTTATGTTCATCTTTCTGTCCCTTACCCTTCAGATCTTTTGGATCTCTGAGCCCTGGGTCCAAGACCCTCTTCTCAAAGCCCTACTCCATCTCCTCAGCCAATTCTCTTAGATCCTAAAATTTCTCCAATTTCTTCACAAAATCCCTTAAGTACCCAGCTGTCCGTGTTCACTTCCCTTGATTTGCAAGATTTACAAAGAGCATTCTGGACTTATCTCCAGGCCTGGAATATGCAGATTGCTCACATAAATACTAGAAGCCAGGAAGTGAACTTAGCACAAGCAACTGAGAAGGATGTAGGGCTTTCTTTGCTATTCCTTATAGCCTCTATTTTCCAGGTCTCTGTAAGCAGTCTCTGCCAGCTTCAGGCATTCCTATGTTATATACTTTGCAAATGTCTCCTGGACATCCACCGTAAAGAATTCATGTCCCCTGGAGAACAGCAGATCTTTTGAATTTTAAAACCCTTTTACCTCTACTTTCAGAAGATCTCAAGAAATTTAAAAGGAATTGGAAAGATTAGTGGCCATTAGCAGCCCCATTCCCAGGGACCTATGTAAACTACTAAAGGGTGTTCTTCCTGCCCATGATTATACTGTAGTTATCAGACAAGCCAGACAGCCCCTGGGGAAAACCCCCCACACGGAGGAAACGTGGCCAGAACTGCCCTCCCATGAATGCCCAGGAAATGGCTCAGCTGGAGGCTTATATTCAAGGCTTGATAGAAGCAATATTGACAACTACCCTCTCCCCACAAAGTGAACTAGTCTAAGGTTGAATTTTGCACTCAGAAGAGCAAACACCTTTCTTGAACACTTTTCAGACTTTCCAGTAGCTTACTGTATTAAACCCAGAAGGCCCAGAAGATAGAAATCTTTTAATTTCTGCTTTAGTGGGAAATTTTCTCCCTATTATAAAAAAAGGCATGGCAGTCCTGACAATCTCTGAGGGTTATAAGGGAGGCAGCTACTCATTCTTTGAAAATAGCTTACCAGAGTATAAGAGGAGGGGTACCTGACTGGCTCAGTTGGTAGACCATGTGACTCTTGATCTTGGGGTTGTGAGTGTGAGGCCCATGTTGGGTGTAGAGGTAACCTAAAAAAATGTCTTTAAAAGAATACAAGAGGAAATAAGTTAAAAGCAACAGTTCTTGCTTTGCAACTTGAATCTTCAGAAAAGCAAAAGCATGATTCTGAGAGTAACTCAAAATCTACTTAGAGCCCTCCCCATTTACCTCCAGACAGTTGCAGATACTGTAAAATTAAAAATATATATATTTAAAAAATCAAGTGTTTTTGGAAGAAAAATTGTCCTACACATAAGAGAAAGGAAAGTTTAAGGGACAGAAACAATCTCCCTAGACTCTATCACCCCCCCCCCCCAGAAGGTTTTTCTCCTCCTGTGGGACAGTTCCCCTTCAAATGAAAGGGTCAGCTGATTATTACAACCCAGAGTCTGCCATTAAATCTAAAATAGGGGATTGGGAATTAGACTTTATTTTCTTTTAAGATTTTATTTATTTTTTTGAGAGAGAGAGAAAACATGAGCAGAGGGGAGCAGCAAAGGGAGAGAGAGAAGCAGATTCCCCACTGAGCAGGCAGCCTGATGTGGAATTCAATCCAAGGACCCTGGGATCATGACCTGAGCCAAAGGCAGATAGTTAAGGACTGAGATACCCAGGCACCCCAATGGAATTGGATTTCTTAATTGACACTGGTGTAACTTTCTCCACAATCTGCTCAGAGAATCTATCTCTGCCTGTCACCCCTGATTCTATTCAAACTATAGGGAGTCCCTGGGCAACCTATTTCACTGCCTTTGTCCCAACTCACCCCATTATCTTTAGGCACTCTTAATAGCCATCATGCTTTTTTTTTGTTTTAAGATTTTATTTTTTTGAGAGTAAGAGAGAAGCAGAGAGAGAGAATAGTTGGGGGTGGGGCGGAGGGAAAGGGAGAAGCAGACTCCCTGCTGAGCATGGACCCAGTTGGGGGCTTAATCTCAGGACCCTGAGATCATGACCTTAACTGACTGAGCCAATCTGGTCTCCCATCTCCTCAGCAGCGTAACTTTCAGGTGGAGGTTTGTTATGTAAATTTAATGCCACTATAAAATATAATAAGAAAGGCGATTTTATTTCCCTATTCTTAAACCAAACCCCAAATTTCCCACTTTGCTTACTGGAAACTCATCTCGACTTAAGTTCCTCTGAATAGGATGAGTGTTTAAAAGATGTCCTTGTTGAGGCGCCTGGCTGGCTCAGTGGAGCATGCAACTCTGGATCTCAGGGTTGTGAATTTGAGTCAGTGAGTAAATACATACACACATATGCACATATACACATGTAAGTGGTCCAAATTCATCTCTGGGCTACATGTGCAGATGAAGTTGCATTGTTACAAGTACAGAGCCTGTGTACCTTATTTGGAAAAAGAAAAACCGTTTCTATCAGTACTAGCCCAATATCCTCTTCCTAGAGCCTCGAAGTGAGGAATTGGACCTACGGTAGATCTCTTTCACAGCAGGATATACTTGTCTTTACTTCCTCACCCTCTAACACTCCAATCTTGCCCGTAAAGAGAGAAGGTAAATTTGACTCAGACAGGAATCAAACATTGATTTGTACAAGACCTAAGAGCTTTCAAATCTTTTCTAATTCTTCACAGACCTGGAGTCCCTGATCCAGCTACTATTCTTACCCTCAGCTCCTGCTGATGCAGCCTGATTTATAGTAATTGGCCTCTGCTCAGCTCTCCTTTCAATCCCATTGCATACTGGCTCATGATTTCTCTTCCCTTTTACTTTTAGAGGGAGACAGTTAATGTGGGCTTCCATACCTCAGGGATACTGAGAATCTCCCTCAGTGGTTTCCTGGTCTTTAAAGCTGACTTGGATTCTATAGCCTTCACTCAAGGTTCCACTCTTGTTCAGTATGTTGATGACCTTTTACTTTGTAATCAAACTAGGCAGGGAGCTCTTATAAACTCCCTCATTCTCCTAAAGACACTAACAGAACAAGGCCATAGAGCCTCCAGATCGAGACTTCAACAGGTGCAAACAACTATTACCTACTTCAGACATGAAATATCTCAGAGGTCTCAAAAGGTGCCCCAGGGGCACCTGGCTGGCACAGTCAGAGGAGCATCTGACTCTTGATCTCAGGGTTGTGAGATCAAGCCCCACATCCAACTCCACACTCAGTAGGGAGTCTGCTTTAAGATTCTCTCTCCCTCTTGCCCTCTGCCCCTCCCTCCCATCAGCTCTATTTCTCTCAAATAAATAAATAGATCTTTAAAAAAAAAAAAAAAAGGTAGGCAGCCTCTGCTATCATCACAGATCAAAAAACTTCTCTTTCACCTATACCCCTCCACCTTTTAAGACTCTACACACACACACACATACACACAAAATGCCACCTTCTCTCATTAATGACACTTCTCATTTATTCATTATTTATTAGAAAGCTGATCAGAGAGAGTGCTTTTTTATCTACCCTCCTTTCCCTGAGTTTTCACTATAGACTCTTTCAACCTGTGCCTTGCTCTTATTAACCCTCACTTTTCCAACAAGTTGGGGGCAGACCAAATATACCCTGACCACATTAATCAATAGCACTGCTGATTATGTCTAGCATATACATGGCGCTAAAGAACCTGAATATTTGGGGCACCTGGGTGACTCAGTGGGTTATGCCTCTGTCTTCGGCTCGGGTCATGATCTCAGGGTCTTGGGACTGAGCCCCGCATCGGGCTCTCTGCTCAGCGGGGAGCCTGCTTCCCCCTCTCTCTCTGCCTGCCTCTCCGCCTACTTGTGATCTTTCTCTCTGTCAAATAAATAAATAAAATCTTTTAAAAAAAGAAAGAAAGAAAGAACCTGAATATTTTTTGTTCCTATCACTGTGAATGTGTGGTTGACTAAGTATGGAAGATGTATGTATGACAGGGTAAGGTATCCACGACTAGCAAAACTCCACTCTGCCTCTTCTGTTGAGTTATTTGGACCCAGGAAAACCTCTATAGAAGTTCAAGGACTGTTGCGCCTGGGTGGCTCAGTCGGCTAAGCGTCATCCCTGGGTTTGGGTCTGCTTGGGATTCTTCCCCCATTCCCTTCCCCTCTGCTCCTCCCTCTGTTTTGCTCTCATACCCCCGCTCTCTCAAATAAATACAATCTTAAAAAAAAAAAAAAATTCAAGAACTGTCCCTTGCCCAGATAAACACAATAGGCAAAAAAGTTTCCCTTTGTATCAAAAAAAGATGCCACAGAACTTTTCCTTGATGATATACCAGAATAGTATTACAATCATGATGATATACCAGAATAGTATTACAATCAAACCCTGTGGTGTTTGATTCCACAAATAGTATCTTCAAACCTGTCAAGAAGATTAAAAATGACTCTGGCACTAACTTCTATAGCAGAGATGTTTGGCAAATCACCAAATGTTTTGGATGGTTCACAGGCCATCCTTGTACAGCTTGGGATATCTTAGCTGCTCCCCTGACTGGACTGGCCAATATTCCGACGTAGAACAACAATCTGAACTCTTGGTCAGGTGGCGAAACTAAGTTTTATAGCTGCCAAAGCCAGACTACAGGCCTTCTAGAGCAAGTATTTTGCAACCTGTTCTGTTCTAACAAACTGGCAGGAGTACATGGAAAGTAAAGATGTATGGATGCTAATGGTACTAATAACAAAGGTTATTATTGTTATTGTCCCAGATCTAGAAAATTACAGATTCTGCTCTGACCTTGTCTGTGAACTGCACTGGCTTTTTTTATCTCATGTGGCAGCAAAGTTTATATGGGCTTCCCACTTAAATGGTCAGGACTATGTGGACTCACACCTGGCTCCTTTGTCACCAGGCACTCCATTTTTTTTTTTTTTTTTTTTTTTTTTCTTTTTAAGAGAGAGGCAGTGAGAGAGAGCATGAGCAAGGAGAAAGTCAGAGGGAGAAGCAGACTCCCTGTGGAGCTGGGAGCCCGATGCGGGACTCGATCCCGGGACTCCAGGATCATGACCTGAGCTGAAAGCAGTCGTCTAACCAGCTGAGCCACCCAGGCGTCCCACCAGGTACTCCATCTTAAATGCCAGCCAAATTGCAAACATGGGCTCCTCTGTCGCTCTCGCCAGCTAGAACAACACGGAGACACGCGTGGAGGCAAACTTCTTTAATGGCTTCTTTTTATCTTCTTCCCCCTCTGGCGCAGCACAGCACGCAGCTCCCGCCGCCACCGCCGCCATGGTCCGGGCTGCGGCACCCTCCGGCCGGCCTGGCACAGCGCGGCCTGGCTCCCGTCGGGCCCCCCTCTACAAGTACATTCAAGCATATATACACCGGCAGCTTAGCCCGCCTAGCCAATCACCGCAGTGCTCATGCACCTCCCGCGTGAGTGGACCTAAATGAACAGCCAATCATATTCAGTCCCTTACGGCTCTTATAGTAGGCCGCCTGTACTGGCTCCCGACACTCCTCTTTTCATAAGGCCATGTCACATAAACATACAAGGTAAGAAGTTACAGGAGACTTACTTGTGTATTGGCACTCCCAAATTCTTTTAAGCGTTGAGGACCTTATTCCCAAGTTTTGTCATTTATGTCTTGAAAAAGATGAGTTTAAATCTTTCCATGGTAGAGAACAAGGGTTCAATCCTACTATGCAGACTTTGACAATACTCCAATCAGAAGTTAATAGCTTAGCCTCTGTGGTACTCCAGAACTGATGTGCTCTGGACACACTGACCCTTAACAAGGAGAAGCTTGTGTAGTCATTGGTGAAAAATGCTGCTTCAGTGTAAATGAGACAGGACAAATAATGTCTAACTTATGTCTATTAAAAGAGAATATTAATACTTTCATTTCAGCCTGATTCCTTTCTTTCCTTGCCAGTAGTGCATTTACAAACATGGTAAACATTCCTAAAATCTGCTGGACTTTCTGTAAGAAGTGTGACAAACACCAAACCCACAAAGTAACATAGTACGAGAAGAACAAGGATTCTCTATATGTCCAGGGAAAGCAGCAGCATGACAAGGAGAGTGGATATGGTGAGCAGACTAAGCCAATTTTCTAGGGGGAAAAAAAAAAAAGGCTAAAACTGCAAAGAAGATTGTGTTGAGGCTTGAATAGTTTGAACTCAACTGCAAATCTAAGAGAATGCTGGCTAATAAGAGAGGCAAATATTTTGAACTGGCAGGAGATAGGCAAAGGAAAGTTCCATGTGGTGCAGTCCTAAGCTCCATATTTTGTTTTATTATGAAACCCGTTTTATTATGAAATTGAATTTATTATGAAATTGAATGAAATGAAATATGAAAAAAATCCCATTTTGTTTTTTTTACAAGATTTTATTTATTAGTGTACATATGTGGATTCAGGGGATTGGGGAAGGAGCAGAGGGGGAGCGAGAGGGACAAGCAGACTGCACTGTGTCAGATCATGACCTGAGCTGAAACAAAGAGTCAGATGTTTTAGCCACCCAGGTGGCCCTGAAAGCAATAAAATCTTGAGTGTATGTTCAAGAAAAGGGAGAGAAGGGGGTGCCTGCCTGGCTGGGTTGGTAGAGCAGGGGACTCTTGATCTCAGGGTCATGAGTTCAATCCCCATGTTGGGAGTAGAGATTCCTTAAAATGGTTAAAGTGGTAAAGGTTATGTGGACTTTACCTGGGCGGGGGGGGGGGGGGGAGAGAAGGGGGTGCCTGCCTGGCTGGGTTGGTAGAGCAGGGGACTCTTGATCTCAGGGTCATGAGTTCAATCCCCATGTTGGGAGTAGAGATTACTTAAAATGGTTAAAGTGGTAAAGGTTATGTGGACTTTACCTCGGGGACTTTACCCTTTGAGCCACCCAATTTTATATATTTGTGGAATATAAATACTATTTGTGGAATTATACATATGTACATATACATATACATATACATGTATATATGTATATATTTTTTTTAAAGAAAGGAAGAGAAGATTAACACTTTCCATCAAATAAATGAAGCAATGCCATTTTATTGAACTGATGTACTCCCAGGATTGAGACTGGTTAAATGGGTTGTGGAGAAAAGTGCTTCAGTTTGTTCTTTCCTGTTTGTTCATCTTCATTCTATGGTTTTTTTTCCTTCCCTTCCAGATGTCTTACTGCCCAGCTACTCACCTGATTCTTCTTGGCCACTAGCTCAGCTTTTAATGTGTGCAACTTAGAAGTTTCAGACAAGTGGTTCAGAACAGGTCTCCCCAGAATGCATGCAGATTATATTGAGCTAAAGACAGTTAAGACCCAAAAGGGTCAAGAAAAGTTTTTTTAAACTTCCCCTCAATGCTTAAAAGAATTTACATAGAGGGCCTGGTCTAGGAAGAGAGCTATCACCAGAAACAATTAACAAAGATTAGAGACTAGGTGTGAAACTGGGGGGAATTTGGGGAGCCTATTTGTTAGAATTCTCCCTGTCCTCCTTTGCATGGCATGGCGAACATTTGTTTATGAAACATTTGCTCTTCCCATCTTCCTGTGAATTCTTTTCTTTCCCTTCTTAGCTTAGAATGGCATATAAGCCTGGCATTACCTGCCTGTGCTGAGCCTTGCATTGACTTTATGGGACTCCTATATGTACGTAAGTAATTAAATTTGTGTTTCTCCTGTTAATCTATTGTATGTCAATTTAATTAACAGATCAAAAGAACCCAGTAAGGTAGGGGGAATTTTTTCTTCCCTACAGCTGTCTTCCCCTGGGCTAGCTGGCTGCTTGACATTTAATTTCTTTTTTTTTTTTTTTTTTTTTAAGATTTTAGTTATTTATTTGACAGATTGAGATCACAAGTAGGCAGAGGGGCAGGCAGAGAGAGAGAGGAGGAAGCAGGATCCCTGCTGAGTAGAGAGCCCGATGTGGGGCTCAATCCCAGGACCCTGGACTCATGACAGGAGCCAAAGGCAGAGGCTTTAACCCTCTGAGCCACCCAGGTGCCCTGACATTTAATTTCTAGCTTAAATGTCCATCACTTCCTCAGATACGTGACTACCCAGTCTAAAATAACTACCCAGTTACTCTTACATCACTCTATTCTAATATTCTTGCAGAGTACTCTTCACACACCTCCTCCCACACATGCTTACTTGCTTTAACTCCTGAAATGTTAAGATCCATATCAACAGGGACCTTGTCTGCCTTGTTTATTGCTGTACAGCTCCTAGAAATGTTTCTGGTACCCAGGAGACATTTAAATGCAGACCCTTAAATAAAAGGGACTGAGCACAACTTTGAACAGCCACTCTGAGGAAAGGCTGGCATAATGGCAAATGTGTCAGGAAATAAATGCACCAGTGTACTTGTATTAACAAGTGTGGGGCCAGATGTTAGATGAGATGTATTTCCTTTGAAAATCAGATGAAATTGCCTTGAACTCCATCTCATGTGTTTAGACAAATCTTCCCTACTTTCTCTCTCTCAGGAACTAGAAGGGAAGTTGTCAGCTTTGAGCTGATCATTGAAGACTCTAAATCAGATGCTACAAGTATATAGAATATAGTATACAGAAAAAAGAAACAAATATGGGAAAGATTTTGGGAGCTGGGCCAAGATTGAGTTCAAAAGAAGGAACAAGAATACTGGCAATACATTAGGGGAAAACCCTGTGAAAAGCTGTGTTTCAGAAGTCAGGGGAACAAATTTTAGGGGATAGGTTGGGGAAGTAAAAAATGTTAAGTGAGACTGATAGCTATTGTTTTAGGTTAGAGGGAGGAAGGATTTAAGAACAATTACTAATCAAGATTATGTTTTATCTTAAGATAATACTGAAGTAGGAGTCAAAAGGCCTGGGTTTGGCTCCCGTTTTATCACAAAATGACCACAGACCTCTGGGCAAGTCAGTGTCACTGAGCACCAGTTTTCTTACCTACAATGTAGGAATAAAAATAATCTGAGAGTGTTATGAAGAATAACACTCTTCAGAAGTGATTAGAAATAAATCTAATCTCAGAGTGTTATGAAGATTGCTGAAGATGTTCATGATAGATGTATGTTGCAAGCTCTTAATTTTGTACAATTATTAAAGTTTTCCCAAGTCAGAAATGAAGGAAACAGATGGTAATATGGCAGGTATACCACAATTTCTAGAAGGGGAGGGAGCCAAGGAATTTATTGAAAGGGATTGCAGACAAGAAAGGATGGAATTATAGGCTGAAGAAAAAAACCAGTAAAAAAGTCCAGTCTCTTCTTTCGGTTCCCATTCTAGTTATTGGTCTATTCCTTTTTTTTTTTTTTTTTTAAAGATTTTATTTATTTATTTGACAGAGAGATCACAAATAGGCAGAGAGGCAGGCAGAGAAGGGGAGAAGCAGGCTCTCCACTGAGCAGAAAGCCCGATACAGTCCTCCATTGCAGGACCCTGAGATCATGACCTGAGCCCAAGGCATTGGCTTAACCCACTGAGCCACCCAGGTGCCCAGTCAATTCCTTTTTTTTTTTTCTTAAGATTCGGTTATTTTATTTAGATAGAGAGCGCGCGCATGCCATTGCAGGTGAGCAGAAGAAGGGCAGAGGAGAGAATCTCAAGCAGACCCCCGCCTTGGAGTGGGGAGCCTGCCTAAGGGCTCATCCCATGACCCTCAGATCCTGTGGGAGCAGCAATCAAGTGGTTCGCATAACCGACTGAAGCACTCAAGCGCCCCCTGGTCTATTCCTGAATCTTCTTTTCTCCTGGCCACTCCGCTTGCTTTATCACTACAATCAGTTCTCCCTTATCCTAAAACACCTTTCCTGAACTCTGCCATAATCTTACTAGCCTATTTTTCTCCCCCATGTCACCCACAACGGAGCTCTCTTCTGGGTCATTTCGGGGAGTTTTCAACCCAAAATGGGCACTGTGCACCAAGGATGGTGAGTGAGATTGGCGGTATTTGTCTCTGACATTCTCACCTGAATAGTCATATACGTATTTCCTGTCTAAAAGATCATCGATTGACGGGATTTAATCATATCAGCCAATTGGTGAAGGTGCCTTGCAAATAAGAGAGCTCCTAAAGTGTAATTCTGAACCATTATCCAATACGTGAGGAAACTGGGCCCTCCACAGTGGGCAGACTCACTCGTCCCGTGTTACAGACCTAGTTGAAAGCTAGCAGCAGAACCCAGTTTTCCCAAGATAGACATCTAGGTAATCGCCCACGGTCAGCCAGGTGGGTTCTGATGAAAGCTAAATTGCGCCAAATCTCGCGCCTCCGGGATTCGGGGGGCGGGGCGGAGAGCAGAAAGTATCGCGAGATGACGACGTTTTCCCGCGAAGTAGAAGCGCGCGTTTTTCCTTGGCCGGGGGATTGGTGAGGAGGCTGAGGAGGCAGCGTCTGTGAGACTTAGGCGCGCGGCGTTGCAGACCCTGAGAGCCGAGGATCGGGTTCCGGAGTGTGTGTCCAGCCATGCCGGCGCAGCGGCCCGCGAGTAGCGGTGGTGAGTGCGGAGACCCTTCCTCCGGGCGCCCGCGGCGGCGTCCAGGCCGGGGGCGGGGGGGGGGGGGGAGGGGGGCAGCATGGAGGCTACAGCCGAGATTGGTGGGTAGAGCTGACTCCAGGCAGAGACGGAGGGAGGGAGGGCAAGAAGCTGTGGAAGGTGAGTGGAGGGCCCCAGATGCGCCTATGTGCGCGGTGTAGGAGACTTCACACAGCGGGGCCGCGTTTTCGCGAGCATCCCTACTGGTCAACTGGGGTCCTGGCCACTTGTTGACATTGTGGAGACCCAGGATGTTTTCAGAGGACTGTTGCTGGCGTCCCGTGGGTCTTCAGCTTTTGCCTCAGATGCATCCGGGAAAGATTGTTGAATGTGGAATTTGAGTAACCGGTAATTTTTTAAAACTGCAATTTAAAAACTTTATCCCCTCTTAGGGTCCCCGACTTCAGACATGGTTGAACCGGAGCCTGCCGTGATTACTCAAGCCATGCTGGAGGAGGAAGAACAGCTAGAGGCTGCTGGACTTGAAAGGGAGCGGAAGATGATCGAAAAGGTAATTTAGGAATCAAGTTCATCGTCGTTTGAGCCAGCAGTGACCTTCCTCGGAGGTTTGGTCTCCCGTCTGCTTTTTTCTTGATCTTTAAAACGGGCTGTTATTTATCTATTAGTATGTTTACTCAGCGCTATCTTTGAGACACCTTTGCTCGTGCTTTCAGTGATGCTTCTGGGATTTGTAGTCTAGGTCGGAGAACGTTTCAGGTTGCTTCTTTAGCTAGATTAATTCTTCCAAAATCGGTAGTGAATTTCTTTGGTATTTAGTGCTATTGACCACCTAAAGTGATAAACTTGCCGTTTTCCTTTTGGTTTCTTGGACTAGTGCTAAGTAAGATTGTTTAGGTAAAAATGGGGTGTACATTTTCGGTGATAAGTGGTTTTCTTTTACAGAGTATATATTTTGCAGATGACCGAAGCAGTTTTTAATCACTTGAAATTTCAGTTCTTAAGTGTATTTCGCTCCCAGTAATAAAGCCCCACCTTGTTGCTTCATCATCCCCTGTTCAAAAAAAGGAGTGATAGCCACCCCCTAGGAGCCACATTCTGCCACCTAAATTATTTTCTTGTAGTAATTTATTTAGCACTCCCGGTATTGTGATGCTGTAGGTACTTTTGACATCTCTGCATTTACATATGAGGAAGCTGGGGCAGTTGGGTGGGGTCACACACCAGTGAACTTGAATTTGAACTCTGGCTGTCTTAGGCATTCTTATCCTTAACCCTCTACCTTAGGAAGTATACTTTAGTATTTAATTAACTCCATGCAGAATTACTTAATTTGGGAAATACTGCACCTCAAAGGCAATTAATGAATCAGTTGGTTCCCTGCTATTTAATATTAACAGAAATGATTCTTCTGCTAGCACTGTTAACACCTCCTGAACACTGTTGTGAATGTTGTACATGTATTTACTAATTGGCTCCTTAACTAGACTATAAAGTAGGTACTGCTATTCATTATAACTATTAAATTTACTAGCTTAATTACTAGTATAAACTATTATTTTTATTAAAGCATTCTGTGAAGTAGGTTCTGTTTTCACTTCATTTTACAGATGAGAAAACTGAGGCATGTAGAGAACGTGCCAGGAGCGGGGAGTTCCACAGCTTTAATAGAGCCAAGATTGTAATGTAGGCCATGTCATTCCAGAATTCACACTTTCTAACCACCATGCTGTACTTTCACTCCAGTAATACTGGTTTTGTTACTATTCGTCAACTATAGTTAGCCATAACCAGTTACGGTAATGTTAAGAAATTGTAATAGAAAAACAAATTTTAATAGAGTTGGGAAGTCAACCATGAATCACCTTTTGCCTTTCCTCATTGTATAAATTCTTGTAGTACTATCTAGTACTAAGTAGTGTTATCATTACTTATCATTTTGCTTACTGAGAGGATGTCACTTACTGTTTTGTTTTTGTTGGCTGTTCACCTATCAAATAGGCAATCAGTAAATTGTTTATTGAATTTTAAACTATGGAAAAAGAATACCTTATTATTATACAGCATATATAAGATTATATAAATAAAATAAATGTACTTACTAGCCATGTAACCAGAGGATAATTATAAAGGGTGAATCCTGGGGCAGGTGTCTAGAACTGAATCAACTGCAGAGGTTGTAAGAATGGTAAAGCCTTCATTTTGAGTAGTATATCTTCAGTTTTGTGACTCATGAAGATTGTTGGGAAAGATAGTACTATTTGAAGAAAGACTATGAGGTACAATAAAAATACATTTCCAGAATGCATTAATTCAAGGGATGAAACATTTTTACATTTTTCTTTTAAAAGATTTTATTTTTAAGTAATCTATACACCTAACATGGGGCTCAGACTTAGAACCCTGAGATCGAGTCACATGTTCCACTGATTAAGCCAGCCACATGCCCCCATTTCCACATTTTGGAAAGATCTCTCAAAATTTATAGTACCATAAGTATTTGCTGATTAAACAAAGAATCAAAATGACTTCTACTTTTAAGCGAAATATTTAAACTTTTGAACAAACGTTTTGCATCAGTCCAAAAATTTTTTGGAATTGTTATTGTTGAGGGATAGGTATGTTGAGGGATAGCTAAAGCTAGCTTCTCTTTAGCAGTTATTCATCATAGAACTTTAGCAATTTTTTTTTTTTAAGATTTTATTTATTTTTTTGACAGAGATCATAAGTTGGCAAAGAGGCGGGATGGGGGCGGGTGGAGCAGGGAGCTCAGATGCGAGGCTCAATCCCAGGACCCTGAGATCATGACCTGAGCCGAAGGCAGAGGCTTAACTGAGCCACCCAGGTGCCCCTAAAATAGCAATTTCTAATCTATTTTCAATCCCTCCATGAATAAATTTTATAGCTCTCTTCAGTTCTTACACTAAAACCAGTGTGTGCTTTGCCAAAAAGCCAGTAGTATTATGGTCTATTATGATTATATTGCCTTTTTATTTATAGTATTGAAAGAATTTGATTAATTTTTGCACTTTTAACTTGTAAGTTGTTCCTTACTTGACCATGGGGAAAATTCTAAGAATTAGTTTCTCCTTGCTTGTCTTTGGAGACCAAAAAATTGGCAGTACAAAAATAAAGATTCCTTTTCTTTTGGAAGAAAACGTATTTATGGGCATATATTTAGAAGTACTTGAGAAGAGCTTGCTTAAGATTCTTAATGAGGAGCATTAACTTTGCTTTAGGAGATTGTAAAGTTTGTAAAGAGTAGAGAATGGCTTTTACATTGATTTGCTACAGTCATTTTCTTTGGCTTTTCACCTGTATTTCCTTTAGAAAGAAGTTATTGTTAGTCTAGAAGTGGTGAAGAATAGCATTAATGTGTATATTGTTGGGGAGGGGAAAGGTAAAAAGTTATGATAAGTGTTAGAAAAAAGGAAAGTAGCTCAGACTGTGGAGAGTGAAGTGTAACCACCTCTACTCCCAAATCTGGTGTTGGTGTTTGGAGAGATAATGATGTAGACTGTGGGAATTTATGCCTTTGGTGTCCATTAGCATACTCTTCAACTCTAGTTAAAAGATAATTCCTGCCAGGCGCCCAGTGCTTTCCACAGAGCTACAGTTTACCTTAATATAACAGATAAAATTGTTAAGAAACAGTAATGGTAGATAAGGCTTTTTACCAAATTATTTTGAAATACGGAAGGTTGGTGTTGAAGGTTAATAATTGATTTAGTTTCCTAATTATATTATTTACAAATTAGTGTAACATATTTAATCTTTAATTACTTAAAAAATGGGTGCTAAATTATTCTGAACAGGATTTAAGGTAGCATATATATCTAAATTAAGCCCAGAATACTTTAATTAAAGTTTAAACAAATTTTAAAAGTTAAGGATTATTTTTTTTTTTTTAATTGGACAGAGAGAGGGAGATCACAAGTAGGCAGAGAGGCAGGCAGAGAGAGGGGAAAGCAGGCTCCCCACTAAGCAGAGAGCCTGATGTGGGCCTCGATCCCAGGACCCTGAGATCATGACCTGAGCTGAAGGCAGAGGCTTAACCCACTGAGCCACCCAGGCGCCCAAAAGTTAAGGATTTTTTTTTTTTTTAAGATTTTATGTATTTATTTGACAGAGAGAGCTCACAAGTAGGCAGAGAGAGAGAGAGAGGAAGAAGCAGGCTCCCCGCCAAGCAGAGAGCCCAATGCGGGGCTCGATCCCTGGACTCTGGGATCATGACCTGAGCCAAAGGCAGAGGCCCTAACCCACTGAGCCACACAGGCGCCCCAAAAGTTAAGGATTTTTTTTTTTCAGGGGCACCTGGCTGGCTCAGTTGCTGGAGCATGTGACTCTTGATCTCAGGTTTGTGAGTTTGAGCCCCATGTTGGGTGTAGACTACTTAAAATATTTACCAAAAAAAATCTTTTTTTCAGGGGCGCCTGGGTGGCTCAGTGGGTTAAAGCCTCTGCCTTCGGCTCAGGTCATGGTCCCAGGGTCCTGGGATTGAGCCCCGTACCGGGCTCTCTGCTCAGCAGGGAGCCTGCTTCCTCCTCTCTCTCTGCCTGCCTCTCTGCCTGCTTGTGATCTCTGTCAAATAAATAAATAAAATCTTTTAAAAAAAAAAATCTTTTTTTCAAATTCTAAATAATTTCATCTTTCAGTTTATAATATCTATTTCATTCATTGACTATTGTAATCCAGTAACATCGGTAATAGTAAAAGAAACACTGTTCTAAAAGAACTGAAAATAGTTTTGTAAGATGTCAACAGAGATTATCTGCATGGACAGAATTGGTTTTGTTTGTTTGTTTTTAAAGATTTTATTCATTTATTTGACAGAGAGAGACCACTAGTAGGCAGAGAGGCAGGCAGAGAGAGAAAGGGAAGGAGGCTTCCCCCTGAGCAGAGAGGCGGACAGGGCTGTGGGACTCGACCCTAGGACCCTGGGATCATGACCCGGAGTCTTCAACCCACTGAGCCACCCAGGCGTCTGATAGAATTGTTTTATGGGTGTTTTTTAAATATATAATTTTTTTTTAAGATTTTATTTATTATTTGGACAGACAGATCACAAGTAGGCAGAGAGGCAGGCAGAGAGAGAGGAGGAAGCAGGCTCCCCACGGAGCAGAGAGCCCGGTGTGGGGCTCCATCCCAGGACCCTGGGATCATGACCTGAGCCGAAGGCAGAAGCCTTAACCCCCTGAACCACCCAGGTGCCCCTAAATATATAATTTCTCTAAAATGTGTACTTATTTTCATGTTATTTATCCTTACACATTTTATTGTCATTGCTTTTGTAATAGAAAAGTTTATTTTGAAAGAAAAGCTGGAGAGATGATAGAACATCTAGGAAATACAATGGTCTCTAAAGTACATCAGCCGCTATGCATGTATGCATACATGTGTGTGTGAACCCTCATGTACAAACAAACTTTGTCTCAGGAGTAGGTTGGTAAGGTTTGCATATATTTAGCTTTGATAGATACGTTCAACTGGATTCACTTCAGCACACTTAGTGTGTTGTAGGTTTTTTTTTTGTTTTGTTTTTAAATTGAGATTATACTGAGTTGACAGATGATGAACTGGATCGTGCCTGTTTAGGTAAATAAAGTTCTGTTGGAACATAGCCTTGCCCATTTGTTTCTATATTGTCTATTACTGCTCTTGTCCAAAAAGGCAGAGTTGAGTATTTATAAGACATATGCTCAAATATTTAAATATTTACCCTTTGGCCCTTTACAGAAAGAAGTTGTGGACCACTGAACTGTACTATTTATTTGTTACTTTTATGTTTTTCATCATGTGCCCTCTGGTATTTTTTTTTAAATATTTTACTTTATCATTGTGAACTGAGAGAGGATTCCTCCTTAACCACTAGCCTACTGTAGATTTAGAAATCACTTAATAAATGGTGTGTTAAAGTAATATAGAAAGCAGGTAATTTGACGATGTATAGGAGAGGAAAGTTGAACTAAGAGTAGGAATAAAACAAGCCTAAAAACAAGGGCAAAACTGGGGACACAACGCTGAGGAGGAAGAAGTTTGTAATAATCATAAGTAGGTTTAGCATGTTGAAATATTTTGACAGTGCAGTTTTTGTTTTGTTTTTTGTTTTCTGAAGCAATCTCTAGGCACAACTGGGGCCCGAACTCATACCCTGAGATCAAGAGTCGGCATGCTCTACCGACTGATCCAGCCAGGCATCTGGACAATATAGTTTTAAAATTCTAAGAACATTTGTTTTAGTTCCTAGCCAATTAAATTATTTATTAATTCTGATGCTCTTTCGAATAAAACTGGTATGTAAAAATTTTCTGAAATCATTTGATTGTTTAAAAAACTTAAATCTACTTGAAGTATTTAGTTTATAATGTTAATTTTATAACTTTCAAAAATTGATGGATGCCAGTAAACATGGCCAGTGTCTGAAATGTCAATATTTTGGTATCTAAGCTGCATCATACCAAATGGCATGTTGAACCCCAGAATCCTATTTTTTAAGCTATTTGTCCTGGTTTTGGGTTAAAATAAACCATTTTTAGTAAAGTTAATACTAGAAAAATATTTTTCCCCATTAATTACAGGAAATATATCAAACTCAAAGAGCATTTATTTAGCCTTTATTTTTTAACGTCTTGTGCAAAACATCATGTATGTCAGAAAACTTAACAGTCATGGAAATTTTCTTTTTGGATAGGCTCGCATGTCTTGGGATAGAGAGTCTGTGGACATTCGGTACCGTAGACTTCAACATTTACTTGAGAAAAGCAATATCTACTCCAAATTTTTATTGACTAAAATGGAACAGCAACAACTAGAGGTATGTGTATGTAATTGATTAGAACCAGTAGCTTACATTTTTAAAAAATGACTTTATTGAGATAAAAATCACATGCAGTAAGCTGTACACATTTTAAGTTTACTGTTTGATGGGTTTTGACCAGTGTATAGATCTGTGTAACCACCAGCACAGTCAAGATGAGGAGCATTTCCGTTACCCCAAGAACTTTTCTTGTCTCAGTGATCCCCATGCCTGGCCTCCAAGACCTCTGATTTCTGTTTTCTGTCACAATAGATTGGTATTGTTTTTTCTAGAATATACAAATGGAACATGCATTAAACACTTTATTGTGTCTTGCCTCTTTAGCTCAGCATATTGCGATTCACTTGTGTTTATTCAGTAGGTCGTTCTCTTTATTCCTTTTTTTTTTTTTTTTTTTAAGATTTTATTTATTTACTTGAGAGAGAGGCAGTGAGAGAGAGCATGAGCGAGGAGAAGGTCAGAGAGTGAAGCAGACTCCCCATGAGCTGGGAGCCCGATGTGGGACTCGATCCCGGGACTCCGGGATCATGACCTGAGCCGCAGGCAGTCCAACCAACGGAGCCACCCAGGCGCCCCGTTCTCTTTATTCCTGAGAAGGATTCCACTGTATGAATATACCTCTGTTTATTTGTCTGATTTTTATCCTGTCTAGTGATAGTTTTTGGATGCTGGAAATCGTGGACTTTATGTTACTTAGTCTTTTTTTTAAAAATTGATTTATTAAGATATAATTGATACATACAAAACACATGTATATAATGTACAGTTTTATATGTTTTCACATGTATACACCCATGAATTCACCACAATCAAGGTAATCAACATAGCCATCAACTCAAAAAATTATGCCCCCCTTCTTTTTTAATTAAAGTAAAATTGACATAACATACTAGTTTCAGATTATGATTCAGTATTTGTGTATGTTGTGAAATGATCACTACAGTAAGTCTAGTTAACATCTTTTACCATACATAATTAACAATTTTTTTCTTATGATAAGAAATTTTAAGCTTTACTCTTGGCAACTTTTAAATATGCAATAGAGTATTACCAACTATAGTCACCAGGCTGTATAATGCATAGCCCTGACTGACTATAACTGGATATTTGTACCTTTTAACCTGTCACTCAATATACCACCACCAATCATCAGTCTTTTCTCTGTATTTATGAGCTTGGGGTGTTTTGTTTTTTTTTTAAGATTCCACAAATTAGATTATATGGTATTTATCTTTCTGACTCGTTTCACTTAGCATAATGCCCACAAGGTCCATTCATGATTCAAGTTGCAAGGTTCTCTTCTTTTTTATGACTGAATTCCTGCCCCTTTTTAAATTTTCTCCCATCCTTCACTTCCTGTCTTCCTCACCAAATAGTCACTGATCTGCTTTCCCTTATAATAAACTCATTTGCATTTTCTTTTGATGATATATTTTTTTAGCTTTTGTATTTCTGAAAAAGTCTTCATTTGCTTTTGTTTTTGGAAGTTTTTTTTTTTTTTTGAGTGAAGAATTTATTTTTCTTTAGTGCTTCCTTTTTTCTGCCCAGGTGATCCCTTATGTTTCACTGCTTTCTTTGATGTTTCACTGTTTTCTAGTTTACATTGATTGTGACAAAACCAACATTTTTTTTTCTTTTTTTTTTTTTTAACATTTTACTTAATTTGAAAGTGATTACAATGGGCGGAGCAGGGGAAGGAGGAGGGAGATGCAGGGGGAGAGGGAGAATTAGCCTCCTTGCTCCAGCAGGGTTGGACTTGGGACTCTACCCCACGATCACGAACTGAGCCAAAGGCAGATGCTGAACCAACTGAACCACCCAGGTGCTCCAATAAGCCTTAAGTCTTAATGGTGTGCCACAAGACAATAAGCAGTCTTAACTGTCTCCTTCAACCCTCTTACTTTTCTACACTTCATTCTAGAAAAGTGTGTTTCTGCCTTTGGGCCTTTGCACTAGCTGTTTTGTACTTGGAACCATCTTCTTGTAGATATCTGCATAGCTTACTTCATCACCTTTAAGCCTGGCTTAAACGTTTTCCTGATGAAGCCTGCCCTAACAATCTTAAGTGAAATTGCTGTCTGAACCTTTTCTATCTGCACACTCCTGACCCCCTTTACCTTGTCTGTGCTTCCCATTGTACTTATATGAGATAACTATATAATTTATTTATTGCCCACTACAACCTACGAAGATTTAAAAGCTTGTGCAAATTTCTTTTTTTTTTTTTTAAAGATTTTATTATTTATTTGACAGAGAGAGATCACAAGTAGGAGAGAGGCAGGCAGAGAGAGAGAGGAGGAAGCAGGCTCCCCACTGAGCAGAGAGCCCGATGCGGGACTCAATCCCAGGACCCTGAGATCATGACCTGAGCCGAAGGCAGAGGCCCAACCCACTGAGCCACCCAGGCGCCCCAAAGCTTGTGCAAATTTCAAGGCTACAGTAATCCCCTATGTCCCCATCATTCACTGGTCAGTTATCAATCAAGATTTTGCTTTTGCTAAGTATGTTTTCCTTTGCTCATGAACTTTTGTATGGTAAAATACAAATATAGGAGAGCAAAACAATCCACACTTAATAGTTATTATAATGCATGTATCTTTTTTCTTTTTAAGATTTTATTATTTGACAGAGTGTGCATAAGCCGGGAGGAAGGGGAGAGGGAGAAGCAGACTCCCCCTGAGCAGGGAGTGCAATGTGGGACTTGATCCCAGTACCTTGGGATCATGACCTGAGCCAAAGGCAGACACTTAACTAACTGAGCCACCCAGGCACCCAAGGCATACATTTTTTAACCACCTTTTGGAAATGGTTTGAATCCCTTTTTGTCTGTCTTTTAAAGCTTTGTTAGGGTGCATATGGAACAGCTTTTAGTCTGGTAGTAACTTGCCCCTCTTCTGAGTGCTCTTGTCACTTTGCCTGATGGGTACGAACTGTTCCTGATCCATCCCCTGTAAGCACAAGGGATTACTTTACTTGCTATTTTCTAGTTGCCTTGGTTTTATACACTCATGTCACTGATAGTTCTCAACCTGAAATTTCACCTACATACCTTGAGGGCTTTCTTTGTGTACCTGACCCTGAGTATGCTAGCTGCTGTTAAGTTTTGTCCTCTTGTCTCTTCTACTCAGGGAGGCTGTTGAGCTGCTGAATTCTTCCTCCACTATTTGCACTTGAGAATTGCCTTCAGGCAGTAAACTGCACAATCAAGATTTGTCTCATTTGTTTCCCTTTTTCAGTGTTCATTCTCCTTTGCTGCATATTGTCTGAAAATCACTGTTTAAAATACTTATATGGATTTCAGTTGTGTAAGGCAGGAAGGTCTGTTTCCTGTTGCTCCTTAAAGGTTTGAAGTGGAAGTGCTCCCTCGTTTTTAAATCTTTATATAGCTCTTCATTGTGTACATGTTACTTGAGCTGTGTGTTTTATACTTTGCATTTTCCACTTGTGGCACTAAGAAAAAAGTATCTTACAGGAACAGAAGAAGAAAGAGAAATTGGAGAGAAAAAAGGAATCCCTAAAGGTTACTAAGGTAATATAGAGTAAGCTAGAAAGTCCTTTATGTTACCTTAAACATTGAGGAAATTCCTCTGTAGTCTTAACTTTATAGATCATCTACTTAATTTTAACCTTCTTTATCTGAAAACCTATCTTTGTTATAAGCTGCAGAGGAACATATAAAATCTGTTTTCTCAATATTCTTAGATATGGAAGGAAAGCTAAAGTATAACCCTTTCAGTTTCTTATTGTTTTTCTTAATTTCAAAATTTCACTCTTCTAAGTGGCCAGTTCTTCTGGTGCTCATAGTGATTATTTTTTACCCTTAATGCCTCCAACCTCATCATGTCAGCGTGGATCCATAATAATTTAAATTTGTATCGTGCATAGTTGCAGCAGTGAAGCCAAAATTGGAGCAAATTTATTCTATCTGCTAATAACATTTCAGATAATAGAGCATTCATTTAGGGATAGCTTGAATTTTAGATGTGATCTTTTGGGGTAAATTTGTTTTAACATGAGGCTGTTTAATGCCTTATTGTTGGAATTTGTATAAAGAACAGTTGTACTAGTGAAAGGAGAGAGCAACATTTAGAGTACTTACTGTGTGTCATGTATTCTAAGCTTTACATTTATTTTTTATTTTTTATTATTATTGTTTTAGGTTTTTTTTCTTATTTGATAGAGAGAGAGATCACAAGTAGTCAGAGAGGGGGAAGCAGGCTCCCTGCTGAGCAGAGAGCCTGATGCAGGGCCTGAGCCCAAGGCAGAGGCTTAACCCTCTGAGCCACCCAGGCACCCCTTATTTTGGGTTTTTGAAGAATATAAACTTAAAAGATAATTTTACTTGTTTAATCATTTACTCCCTACTCTTCAACCTGTAGGTTTAATCTGTTGTTCACTTTTCACTTTTGCCCAGCTAACTTTTTATGTCAGGGTTTTGCCCCCGTCCCGCCACGGCCGCTGTATTCAATAGGTGCCAACCATTAAGTTCTGCCTGTTCCATCTCACTGGTCCCTTTTGGTATTTTATATTTTTAATCCTCTAACTTTTTTCTAAAGTTTTTATTTATTTATTTGACAGAGACACAGTGAGAGCAAGCAGGAGAAATGGGAGAGGGAGAAGCAGGCTTACTGCTGAGCAAGGAGCCTGATTTGGGCCTCGATCCCAACCTGAACCAAAGGCAGATGCTTAATGACTGAGCCCCCCCGGCGCCCCAGTCCTCTAACTTTTAAACTTTATTTTAAAATTTACCTTTTTTTTTTTTTTTTAAGATTTTATTTATTTTATTTGACAGATCACAAGTAGGGAGAGAGGAAGGCAGAGAGAGAGGGGGAAGCAGGCTCCCTGCTGAGCAGAGCTGGATATAGGGCTCAATCCCAGGACCCTGAGCTCATGACCTGAGCCGAAGGCAGAGGCTTAAACCCACTGAGCCACCCAGGTGCCCCTTAAATTTACTTTCTTGAGACACCTCGCTGAATCATTCGTTTGGGGGAGCACATGACTCTTGATCTCAGGTTGTGAGTTTGAGCCCCATGTGTGGTGTAGGGTTTATGTAAGAAATTTAAAAATTCACTTTTGTTATTTTGATTTTTTATACATACTTTCTCCCTATTCTTGATCTTCCTTTCCACCTCTCATTTTGAAACTTTTTTTTTTAACATCTCTTCCTTTCCTGTATTTCCCCTCACTAATATTTTTAAATCAGTATTCTCTTTTATTTCTGCTTTCAGTTATATTTAATTTAAAAATTTTACTGAAAATGAGTTGTCCTTCCATATCATACCCACTGAATATCTTTAGCATAAACCTGCAATTACAGAAAATGTACATGGCAAAATAAAAATGCCTTCTGTGTTTAATTTGGAAATATATCAAATGGGAAAAAAATGAGGAAAGTAGAGTCATCAAGAAAAAGGAATACACTTATAAGCAAGTTCTAGTGGGGAAATGTAGAAAGAGGTTACATGTTGGTAGGAGTAATAGAGTTGCGGATGTGACTCAAATGCAAGGACATTTGGCATTTATTTACTTAGTGTCTTTTAATATGTAATACCATAAAGTCCCTAGAAAAATAATATCCTAAATTCTTGTTTTGTAGGGTAAAAATTCCATTGATGCAAGTGAGGAGAATCCAGGTAAACTTCCTTGTTCTACTTTTGAAGGATATGTTTGTATTTTCACTTTTATTGCTATCAAAAATAAAATAATTTTTTTTAATAGTCATGAGAAAGAAGAGAGGAAGAGAAGATGAATCCTACAATATTTCAGAGGTCATGTCAAAAGAGGTAAAAATAAAGTGGGGAGGGCCCATAAGATTCACTGTTGAGTAAAACTGGTGGATTTCGAACTACATTTAAAGCTGTATGGATTGCTATTACATACTTGGCTTTTCAGGCTGTGAAGGGACTGTTTCAGGGAAGAAAATGGCACTATCTTCCTGTTTGCTAAGGGAATGTGAGCTTGGCCTATTTAGAAATTATTATAATGAAAAGTTACTATTATCAGATATTTCTCATGACTTCAAGATCTTATCTTCCCTTGTTGAGGACCTTTAGGGAACTGAAATCATGTAGTCATTTTTATTTTATTTTTTATTTTTTAAAGATTTTATTTATTTGAGAGAGAGTGAGAGCACAAGCTTGAGGGAGAGGCAGACTGCCCGCTGAGCAGGGAAGGGAACCTGATGCCGGTCTATCCCAGGACTCTGGGATTATAACCTGAACCTAACTGACTGAGCGACCTAGGCGCTGCCCATCCCCCCCTTTTAGTCCCTTTTAAAACCAGATCCTTTTTTATTTTCTTGTCACCTGTTACTTCATAAAATAGAAATTAAAAAGCATATTTAATTATAACAAACTTTAAATATCCCTTAGGCATATTTTAATGTTACATTCTTACATTTAAAAAAAAATTCTAACATTGTTATTTACTATATTTTTCTGTAAACTGAGATTCAAACTCTTGAGATCTTCATAAAGTATAAAATACAAAATTTCACATACTTATGTTTTGGATGTACTCTAATATTTTCCTTCTTTTTTTCTTTCATTTAAAAATAATGGTCAAGACCCATTTGATTGATTATGAATATGGCCTACAATTTGAAAAACACTATTATTTAAGTATTACTTAGACTTATTGAAATTCAGGCAGTTATACATTTATCAAATGTTGGTAGCATATCAGGTGTGGGCAAACTTTATCTTACAGGTATAAGATCAATTGATCAAGGAGCTTAGTAGATAACGGTCTTTGCCTTAGCTTTCATCCAGTGAGAAATAAGTAGTCAATTGGGCTCTTTTGAGCTTATAAACGGACTCTAAACTGAGGCACTAAGTTCATAAAATTTTAATTTAGAAGGTGACATCTGAGTTGTGACTTGAAGCATAAAAGTCATTTAAAGGTTGGGGAGAGTTAATAGGGAAATAATAAGATAAAGAGAAGGTAGTGAAGAGTGAATAACCTTTGCTAGAATAATCTTTGACAGACGTCCAGAGGCAGGAGAGATCCTGGCAATTTCAAAAACTTTAAAGTACATATTTGTTACCAGTTTGTATATAAATGAAAAGGAGGTAAGGAGGGTCAGGAGTTTAGTTACAAGGTTTAATTTTTAACAGTGCTTCATAGATAATATTAGGTTTGTTTTGACTGATTCACACATTGTTTTTCAAGAAGGTTTAGCTTAGTCATTGTATTTATTTATTTTTACTTAGTTTAAAAGACAGCTCTGTTCCATATATCACTTCAGCCTTAGGGTATGAATATCTATACTTAAATAGTACTTTACATACACATGTGACAACACATGTAAGTATGTATATATATTTTTGTCAGCCACTTAACTCATGTGTCCCATCATCCTACATATCTTAAGTTTAAGATACATTTGAAGTTTCTTGAAAGTATCTACCATTTCATCCCCTTTGTCCTCTGAACATGCTATTCTCTGCTTGAAACCTACTGTAACTTAAATCTTTAATGATTATGTCCTGATGATAACTTTTTCAGATAATTTGATATAATACTCCCCTAACTCATTAAGTGACATTCAGGTATTGCTTGTCTTCATAACTTTAGCATCTGTTTTTCTTTTTTTAAAGATTTTATTTATTTATTTGACAGACAGAGATCACAAGTAGGCAGAGAGGCGGGGGGTGAGGGTTGGGGGGTGGGCAGAAGCAGGCTCTCGGCTCAGCGGAGAGCCGGATGTGGGGTTTGATTCCAGGAACCTGAAATCACGACCTGAGCTGAGGATTTAACCCACTGAGCCACCTGGGTGCCCCCATACCCTTAGCATCTAGTAGGTACTTCAAAATCAGAGTACTTCAATTCTGTATTTTTAATTTATTTGTCTTTGCCTCTTGCTCAAAATTACAAACTCAGATGTCTATCCACAGAGGTCCCACAGTGGGATAGAGTTGAGACTGTAATACATTTGGAAGTGAATCCTGAAATACCAGGAGTAGTCACAACTTAGACTGTAGAGCAGGGTTTGGAAAACCTTTTCTGTACAGGGTCAAATAGTTGTTGGCTTTGAATAGTTGAGTAGTTGCATAACTAGTCAACACTGAACTTGGCCTTTTGTAGCCTGAGAGCAGTCATAAGCAGTCATAAACTAAGCAAATATGCTCAACTTTGTTCTTTTTTTTTTTTTTTTTTTTTTTTAAAGATTTTATTTATTTATTTGACAGAGATCACAAGTAGGCAGAGAGGCAGGCAGAGAGAGAGAGGAGGAAGCAGGCTCCCTGCTGAGCAGAGAGCCCAATGTGGGACTCGATCCCAGGACCTGAGATCATGACCTGAACCGAAGGCAGTGGCCCAACCCACTGAGCCACCCAGGCGCCCCTGCTCAACTTTGTTCTAATTAAACTTTACAAAAACAGGTTGCCAGCTGGAGTTGGTCTACATGCTATATTTGCCAATCCCTGTATTAGAGGATTATTGTCATATGTGATTTCGGATTTAAGTCTCCTCAGTAAGCTTTGGCTTAAAAAAGAAACAAAACAAAAACCCTAGAAATTTTAGGAGCAAATAACCCAATTTTTAAGTATTGTTAACTAATGCAGAGTTTTATAAGACACTGTAATCTTAATTTTGCTTGAGGTCCACCAGTTTTGAGTCCTGTATTTTAATTACCTTGAGAGCCTATCCTCATTTCTTGGCATGAAGATAGAACAGAATAGAATATTTTATAGAATATTAGAATAGAATATAACAGAACAGAATAAATACTTGTTGAGTAAATAAATGAATGAACTACATATATTGCTACTTTATTTCTGTTTTCTTAATGTTCTAGGAAATTTTGTCTGTGGCTAAAAAAAATAAAAAGGAGAATGAGGTAAGAGATTTATGAGAAACTAAATATAGGTAATCTCCAGTGTACATTTTTTTCTCACTAGCTATTCTATTTCTTTTTTTTTTTTTTTTTTTTTTTTTTAAAGATTTTATTTATTTATTTGACAGAGAGAGATTACAAGTATACAGAGAGGCAGGCAGAGAGAGAGAGAGAGAGAGGGAAGTAGGCTCCCTGCTGAGCAGAGAGCCCGATGCGGGACTCGATCCCAGGACCCTGAGATCATGACCTGAGCCGAAGGCAGCGGCTTAACCCACTGAGCCACCCAGGCGCCCGCTATTCTATTTCTTAACCTTAAAAAAAAAAAACCTTACTTCTTTCTTATCCTGTCGTGCTGCTTACTTACATAATCAACTTAAGGTGTTCTACTGCATGGTCCTTAATGTGTAAATATTAGTTTATGGGTCCTTGGGAGTTTAGCGGTAATGCGAGTGCCTATAACAAAATGCATTCCACGTGTATATATTCCACAGCTTGTGGAAGCTCTAAGAGGTTCCTTAATCTTGTTGCTCATATGAAATGTTGTGTTTGGATCTGTTTGGGAAGACTTCTCACACCATCCCCATTTTCTGTGGAGAGATTCCTTGTTACCTGAGTATTCACTGTCCATATCCCTTCAAGTACAAGATTTCTTAGTTCAAGTTCAAGATTTCATATGAAAATGCTTACCAAGGGTTATAAAAATTAACTTACCTATCAAAGATTAATAGGCTCTTGGGAAAATTGATGACATTATAAATGGGAGCTATTCTTTTTGCCCATCATAATTTTGACCAAAATTTGTTTCTTATATCAGTGCACTAATTTTTATTCTTTGTTCTGTATAAGGATTAGTTTATGATACAGTTAAAATTGAACAATGTTAAATATAAATAAGAGTAAGCTTTTTTTTTATAATATATAATTGCATATTTATTTAATTAAAAGATTCTATTTAAGAGTGTGCCCATGAGCAGTGAGAGGGGCATGGCAGGGGGAAGAGGCAGACTGGGAAACAGGCTCCCCACTGAGCAGGTGGGGCAGGGCTTATTCCCAGAACCCTGGGATCATGACCTAAGCTGAAGGCAGACCTCTAACCTACTGAGTCACCCAGGGGCACCTTTAGTTACATTTTCAAAGATAAAGCTTCAGTCTAATTTCCCATGACTTAATATGGAATTTTGACCATTTTATAGTATGCAGTAAGTAAGTGTGTACCATGCTTATGTTAATTCTGATGAATTTTGATAAATGTATGCATTCATGTAATTACCACCCAAATCAGGATCTAGAACCTTTTCATATGATAGAAGGATCCCTTGTATCCCTTGCTAGTCATTTCTCCCACCACCAAACTTGGAGGCAACGACTTTTTGACTTTTGTCGGAGACCAGTTTTTAACCTTTTTCACAGGTTGTTTCATACAAATAAAATCCAAACATGTATCTTTTATTTCCTGTTAACTTGTTACTCAACATAGTTGATACTCATTTATATTGTTGAGTTTATAAGTAGCTTTTTTAAAATTGCTGAGTAAAATTCCATCAAATGAATATTATAATTTCTTTATCCATTCTCTGGATGGGCATTTGAATGGTTTCCAGTTTGTGACTTATGAATAAGACCACCATGATAATTTGTGTACAAGTCTGTATGGACGTGTTTTCTTGTTCTTGAGTATATACCCAGGAATGGAGTTGCTGGGTCATATTGTAAATGTATGTTTTAAAAGAAAATTCTTTTCCTGAAGTGAACACACCATTTTACTCTCACCAGCAGTGTATAAAAGTTTCTGTTAAGAAAAATAAAAATAAAATAGAAGTTTCTCTTGATGTTACTACCAGCATTTCATGTTAGTCTTCTTAATTTTAACTGAATATGAAATGAATTTCACATTTTATTGAATGTGAAATAAATCTTGTGTGGTTTTATTTTGCATTTTCTTAATTGCTAATGTATATTTTCATGTTCTTAATGGCTTTATGTTTTCTTTTATAAAGTTTCTATTCACATCTTTTGCCCATTTATTGTTACCTGCCCTTTTATTGTTGATATATGAGTTCTTTAAAAATGCACAAGTTCTTTGTCAGATTTATGTACTATATTTTCTTTCAGTTTGTGGCTTGCCTACTCATTTTCTTAATGGTGTCTTTCAGTAAGCAGAACTTCTAAGTTTTACAGTAGCTCAGTTTATCGCTTCCCCCCAACCCCTTTGGTAGTTAGTGCGTTTTTGTCCTGTTTAAGAAATTATCCGAGGTTATCAAGATACTCTGCTTTCTTCTAAAAGCTTTATGGTTTTGGTTTTGACTTTATGATGAACATCACAAATGAATTTTATGTATGGAATGGTAAAATTCAGGGTTTGTAATTTTCCAGTTGAATGTCTAGTTGTAGCATTATTTGTGACTTCTCATTTATAAGACTTCCATCTGAATTGACTCAATCCTCGTTTTCACATTCTTAAATGTGAAATAAAGAGTTGTGGACGTCACTAACCAGTAAAAGCTATCATTTATCATAAGTTGGTAATGCGTGTCATTACAGATAAATTGCTACTCTTAAGTGTGATGTAGGGAGTGTTTTTTTTTTTTTTTTTTTTTAAAGATTTTATTTATTTATCAGAGAGAGAGAGGGAGAAAGCAAGCACAGGCAGACAGAGTGGCAGGCAGAGGCAGAGGGAGAAGCAGGCTCCCTGCCGAGCAAGGAGCCCGATGTGGGACTCGATCCCAGGACGCTGGGATCATGACCTGAGCCGAAGGCAGCTGCTTAACCAACTGAGCCACCCAGGCGTCCCGATGTAGGGAGTTCTTAAACTTTATTTACTTTGCCCCTTTTTCTTCAACAAATGTAATTTAGACAGAAGTAAATGTTCCTGTTTCCTTGAAAGGATTTTTTTCCTTTCTATTTTATAGACATTATTTTTAATTTGGGTGAAAGAAATTATTATTAAGAAAATAGTTTAATAAATTCTTGAGTCGCTCATTTAAAAAGTTTGGATGGGAGGTACAGTTGTAAAGGTCATTTCAATAGTGTGCCTGTAATCTGTAAGAGTTATCTCAATTTTTTTTTCAATGGCTTTTGCGTTTGTGAGAGAATGGGGGTAACTATCTCTAAGGTTTTATTCAACAAACGGTTTTATTTCTATATACTTAATGGGTAAATTTTGATTAAATTTTCTGATAAATAGAGGGTAGCAGCATTATGTATCAATGTTCTAATTAAGCATTTTTTATTCACAGAATGAAAGTTGTTCTTCTAATCTCTGTGTAGAAGACCTTCAGAAAAACAAAGATTCAAATACTATAATTAAAGACAGATTGTCTCAAACGGTTAGGCAGAACACTAAATTCTTTTTTGACCCAGTTCGGAAATGTGATGGACAGCCAGTACCCTTTCAACAACCAAAACACTTCACCGGAGGAGTGATGCGATGGTACCAAGTGGAAGGCATGGAATGGCTTAGGGTAATGAATTCTCAAATTTAATAGAAGATATTGGTTCATATCTGTATAATAGCCTATTAATGTGCTGTAACATAACTTGAGTTGTTCCTTCCAAGTTCATTATTAAATGTGAAATTCTGTGTGTAAATACTTAACTTTCAAATTTATTTATCTAGACTAAATTTTTGGTATTTTATTCAAGATTGCCAACACATCTGTGGTTTTGATAACCAATTTCTCACATGTGTTATAACCATGAGTATGTCAATCTTATCATTCTTATCACTGGGTAAAAAGAAGAAATATAAACTGTTGCTAATCCAGCAGGTGTTTATGTCTGAATTTAAATACATTGTGTATTGTTTTGTCCAGATGCTTTGGGAAAATGGAATTAATGGCATTTTAGCAGATGAAATGGGATTGGGAAAGACTGTTCAGTGTATTGCTACAATTGCGTTGATGATTCAGAGAGGAGTACCTGGACCTTTTCTCGTCTGTGGCCCTTTGTCTACACTTCCTAATTGGATGGCAGAATTCCAGAGATTTACACCAGATGTAAGATAGGTTTCCTTTTGTTGAATATATTATCATTTCTATAATTGTTTTGTTGCCTGAATTGTAAAATTATTATTATAATTGATTTTTGTACTACATCTTGAGGGTTGTGTTTTTTGTTTTAAGTTTTTTTTTTTTGTTTTTTTTTTTTTTAAAGATTTTATTTATTTACTTGTCAGAGATAGAGGGAGAGAGAGCGAGTGAGCACAGGCAGACAGAGAGGCAGGCAGAGGCAGAGGGAGAAGCAGGCTCCCTGCTGAGCAAGGAGCCCGATGTGGCACTCGATCCCAGGGTGCTGGGATCATGACCTGAGCCGAAGGCAGCTGCCCAACCAATGAGCCACCCAGGCATCCCTGTTTTAAGTTTTTTTAAGTAATCTCTACACCCAGTGTGGGACTTGAACTCATGACCCCAAGGTCAAGAGTTGCATGCTCCTCTGACTGAGCCAGCTAGGAACCCCTAGTTGAATTATTTTTCAAAGGGTAGCGAAATCCATGTTACGTGTATACGTAAGAGTAGGTATTAGTAATCTCAGGTATTTGCCAAAAATACCCCTGAATGATTTTCAGTGCATTGGATAATTTCATTCACATCAAGACTGACATAGGTAGAAATTATTTCTTACTGTGGTGTTTTCCTTCCATATATTTATGTCGTCTTAGCCATATCCTTGCCTTATATTTTATTTGTTTTCATGGCTTATTTTATTCTCTTTTATTAGTAAAATAATTTTTTAGAGGTGATGGACTCATTTTGCTATAGAAAAATAGAGTTAAGATTAATCATCTTTTTTCTCCTTAATGATAAATTTTGTATTTTCCAAATTGTTAATAATTTGCATTTTGTCCTTAAGTTTGTTACAAATCAATATAAAATCTTTTAGATTCCTACTATGCTATATCATGGGACCCAGCAGGAACGTCGAAAATTGGTAAAGAATATTCACAGACGAAAAGGGACACTGCAGATTCATCCTGTGGTAATTACTTCATTTGAAATAGCCATGAGAGACCGAAATGCGTTACAGGTATTGGTCTCTATGGAATTCTTTGTGATCCATAAACCACATTTTTCTTAGTTCATAGCACTTTCGCACCATCTGGTAACATTTGTTGATTTTTTTTTTACCCCCTGATGGAAACAGTGGATTGTGTTCTACAGATTCTTTCAGAAACCAAAAGTTGGCATTAACAGATTAAGAAGGTTGTAGTCTTTAACAAGAAAATTGAAACGACAGCACCTTGACCTTTAGCCATAATATCATTCTAGTGTGTTAAATTCAGCTAGACATAAATCTAATCTGAGACTATGTTCCAGATATGTCTGACATGTGATTTAAGTATATAGAACTCACCCATTTAATTTTAATTAAATAAGAATAGCATATATGAAGACAAGTTATTTTTAGACTGTCTTATGGCTATATGGTGTTTTAGTGTATGTTGTAGCTACTTAATTAGTGCTCAAGTTATGTAGTTGGAAAGTTAACCTTTGCTCATTGTCTCTCAGTTCATTTTTTGGTATTTGCACTTTTCTATCACTGCTCCACCTATTTCACATTTAGTTCTAAATTTACAACTTTTCCTTTTTCTGTCTGGTATATCAGAATTTACTTGTGTGCTGGTGGAAATTTGGGCTATGAATTGCAGTTACGTTACTTCTTCACAATAAAAGTGATATACACTGCTTGTAGAAGAAAGCATACAGACTTCAAAGCAGTTGTAATTCTGAGAATGCTGAGAATTCTGAGAATATTAAGTATTTTTGTTAGCATATAGATATAATTTATTTATTGTGTCTTGAAAATTCAGTTTTCTACTAAATAATATAACATGACCTTTCTAGTTATTTTGACCTCCCTATCCTGACCATATTGGAACAGATGAGCCTTATTGTCAATTCCATTTGCTAGTGGTTAGAATTTTTATAATTTTCCCTTTCACTGAAGTTAGGACATTATTTTAAGGATCTTCACTTTGAGGGTACAGGGCACTTATTCCTGACTGGCAGCAGAAGTATCTGTTAACTTAGGAAATTTTTTTGGGGGGGGGTAAGATTTTATTTATTTGACAGAAACATAGCAAGAGAGGGAACACAAATAGAAGGAGTGGGAGCAGGAGAAAGAAACAGGCTTCATGCCAAGCAGGGAGCTTGATATGGAGCCTGATCCCAGGATCCTGGGATCATAACCTGAACCGAAGGCAGACACTTAACGACTGAGCCACCCAGGCACCCAACTTATAAAATCATTTTTCAGAACCCTCATTTCTGTTGCATTGGGTTTTCTCTTTGCTTTTACGTATTCATTTATATTTGTTTTGCTTTTTTATGGTACATGTCTTATAGTGAGAGATTACTTAGGTTATCTGGTATTACCAGCAAAAGCAGTCCCAATTTGTTTTTTTCTTTTAAAAAAAAAAGTCATAATATTAAAAAAAATTTTTTTAAGATTTTATTTATTTATTTGACAGAGACAGGGAACACAAGCAGGGGGAGTACAAGAGGGAGAAGCAGGCTTCCCGCAGAACAGGGAGCCCAATGCGGGGCTCAATCCCAGGACCCTAGGATCATGATCTGAGCCAAAGGCAGATGCTTAATGACTGAGACACTCAGGTGCCCCCCAAAACTTTTTTTTAAAAATTCTGCTATGAATCTGTTAGAATGAAATGCAAAATATGTCCCATTTCATGTTCTTTCCCCCAATTTGCCAATCTTGTTCTCCAAGGATACCTACAATTGCCAGCTTGGTATTTATATTTCCCAGAAATAGTCCATATTTTTGCATTTTTAAACAGCAAAATAGATGAACTTTAAGACTACCTGATCAAAATAAAAGAGAAAGCACAGATAATAAAAATGAGAGTAAGAAGCTTTGTGCAGTGGCTGTATTGTAGCCAATGAGGTTTATCCGAGGTACAATTATTGCTAATTGAAAAATGAGAGTAAGATTTTTGTTATAGTTTTGCTTTTTTTTCTCCTTTGAGTTGATGATACTCAGAGTAAGATTGTAGTTTTGTTGTTTTTGCTTTCTTTTTTTTAACAAGGTTTTGAAAAATGAGAAATTATATTTTTATGACAACTTACTGAAAGTAGATGGATGGCTTTCTGTGAGGATAGAAATTACTAAAACTGCCCCCAGAAGAAAGGCAAAGCCTAAACAAATCAGTAATTATATTAAGAAACTGAGAACACCATCAGATTAGAATGTCCATTTCAGATGAAGTTCTCAAGAATGAAAATTCTAATATTTAATGTTTCAGAGCATGTGGCACTAATAAAGCTTTAGTTCTTTTTTAGGAATCTAGTATAACACTAATCAAAACCTGATAAAGCATTACCCAGGGAAACCACGGACTGCTTTTTTTTTTTTCCCTGTTTCTTTTAAGATTTATTTTTAGAGAGAGATAATGAGAGGAAGCACGAGTGGGAGGGGTAAAGGAGGAAGGAAAGAATCTCAGGCGGACTCCACACTGAGTGCAGAGCCCAGTGCCGGGCTCCATCGCACAACCTGAGCCAAAATCAAGTAGGACACACAACCAGTTGTACTGCCCAAGTGTCCCCAGACTGCCTGAATAAAGAATGTGAATAGAAAAAATTTAAATACATAATAGCAGGTGGACTTTATTAGTTCATAGCCAAGGGAAGTCTATTTTAGGAACAAAAGTATGCATCAGTTTTAGAAGATAAATTTATCCTTTTAGTAGATCAGAAGAAAACATGACCATCTCAATAGATACAGAAATGCCATTTGATAAAATCGAACATCCATCCCCAAAGAAGTTTTATTTTTAGAATTGTTTTTTTAAAAAATTGTAATATCATCATTTTAAAGTTTTTCCCTAAATTCCTTTTCTAGCACTGCTATTGGAAATACTTAATAGTAGATGAAGGACACAGAATTAAGAACATGAAATGCCGTCTAATCAGGGAGTTAAAACGATTCAATGCAGATAACAAACTTCTTTTGACTGGTACTCCCTTGCAAAACAATTTATCAGAACTTTGGTCATTGCTAAACTTTTTGTTGCCAGATGTATTTGATGACTTGAAAAGGTAGGTAAGCCAGTTATTTAACTATTTTCTATATTTTTCTAATCTCAAATCTGCTCTTAGTCAAAATTAATTCCTTTCTCCTAGGTAGTTGGATTAAAAATGATAGCTTTTTGGCAACTTCTTTGTGGTATATATATGTTAATATAATTGATTTGTGGAGTAGGTTAAGTTGTAATCATTTTTTTCTCTTACAGCTTTGAATCTTGGTTTGATATCACTAGTCTTTCTGAAACTGCTGAAGATATTATTGCTAAAGAAAGAGAACAGAACGTATTGCATATGCTGCACCAGGTTGTGATTTTGTCTTATTCTGCTTACTATGGACTCCAAATGAAAAAGGAACTGCATAGATTATCTTTTGTAATAGATTTTTAAAAAGTGACCTCTAGGGCTGGGAGAAGAGCAAGGGAATAAGTTACATCTAAAGGGGGCAGGGGACTCTTCATTTTTCAAGACTTGATAGTATTTTTATTTATCTACTTATCTATCTATCTATCTATTTATTTATTTAAAGATTATTTATTTGACAGATAGAGATCATAAGTAGGCAGAGAGGCAGGCAGAGGGAGGGGGGAAACAGGCTCCCTGCTGAACAGAGAGCCCCATGCGGGGCTTGATTCCAGGACCCTGAGACCATGACCTGAGCCTCTGAGCCACGCAGGCACCCAAGACTTGATAGTACTTTTAAAGGAAAAAAGAGAAAGAAGGGATTAAGAAGTGTGTGGAGAGAGTATTGCCTGAAAGCATACGAATTCACATACGTTTATTCATGTTTAAATTTTAGATTCTAACACCTTTCTTACTGAGAAGACTAAAATCTGATGTTGCTCTTGAAGTTCCTCCAAAACGAGAAGTAGTTGTTTATGCACCACTTTCTAAGAAACAAGAGATCTTTTATACAGCTATTGTGAACCGTACAATTGCAAACATGTTTGGATGCAGTGAGGTAGAGTATGGCTTTGACATAAACTGGAAATAACAATTGGTATTGGAAATTCCTTGATTAATTTCAGTCTTAGATCTTATCACCTGTTTTTAGGACTTACAGAATATGAATTTCTAACTAGAGTATATAGCAATAACGAAAGTTGTCTTCTAGTAATTCTGTGATCCTACTAAAATTGAAGTGATGGTTCATGCATTAATTGCTTTATAGTTATCTGGAATGTTTGTTAAAATTTTTTATTCCTATCCCAGATTAATCCAAATTATGCTATGTGGGGATGGACTAGGAAATAACAGGCACACACTATATACAAGAGTTTCCCAGCTAGACCAATCCCCCATACACAATCCCTTTATAGGAGGTTACTGGTCTTCAAAAATGTAATAGAATACCTTATTTGAAAGAAATATCTTCTTTCATTACCCACCATATTATATTAAAGTAGAATGTGATTATCTTAAAAGATTAGGGGACCCTTAAATTTTGTTTAAATGTCTAGACTTTCTGCTGTATACCATGTACCAATCTATTTTTCAAGACATTTATGGTTCTATACATTTCTGTTTTGTGTAGCCTTTAGATTCTGTTCCCCAATTTTTATTATAATTAAAGAGAAGATCTGGTTTTTGAGCTATTAGAAATTTATAATCATTGCTTATTGTGAGGAATTTCATTGCAGTGTTATACCAGTCCAAAGAAATGTTCTCTAATGCAGATATGTGGTGCTCCTTAACCCTAAGTTACTAAATTCTTTTATATAAGTTCAAAACAATTCTATCCATCCTTAATTTTTTCCACTGAGATACGAAGGCATTTACTATAATGCTCTGATACTGTCATAAGCATTTAAAATACTTAGACTTAATATGACCACATTTGCACGTGGCCAAAGTTTATGGAGCCTTTATTTTGTGCCTTTGGAAATTCCTAAACTTGATAATGAAAGAAAATTATTTTTTTCTTTATATCTTAAAACATTTGCACGTAAAAATATTACAATTCACTTTTATGTATTTAGAATTTAAGTGTATAGGTTCTTTAACATATATTCCTTTTTAATTATTCACTTTTAGAAAGAAACTGTAGAGCTAAGTCCCACTGGACGACCAAGACGGCGAACTAGAAAGTCAATAAATTACAGCAAAATAGATGATTTCCCTAATGAATTGGAAAAATTGCTCAGTCAAATGCAGCCAGAAGTAGACCGAGAAAGGTGTGAGTTTAAAATAAATTTAAGTGTTCTTTAAACTGTGATACTTTTTGTATTTCTCACATTCATGGATTATATGTTTTTGGTAGAGCTGTTGTGGAAACAAATATCCCTATAGAATCTGAGGTTAATCTGAAGCTGCAGAATATAATGATGCTCCTTCGTAAGTGCTGTAATCATCCATATTTGATTGAGTACCCTATAGACCCGGTCACACAAGAGTTTAAGGTGAATACCATTTAATAATGTACTATTTTGATTTCTGTAACTACCCCTTTGTCCCTCCCATTCCTCGCTCCCCACCCTTTCTCCTGCTCCCCATCAAATAAATAAATCTTTAAGAGAAATCGACATTTGTGCTGTAAGTTTAAACTTAACATTCTGTTATTATAAAGCCTCTGGGAGAGGAGTGAGAAGGATAGTTCAAGGTTGAGCTTAGATTAATTTTTTTGTGAAATCGTTCATTTTATTTATTTTTTGAGAGAGAGTGTGTGCTCAATGTTGAGCAAGGGAGAGAATCTTAAGCAGGCTCTATCCTCCATGTTGAGCCCTATGTGGGGCTTAATCTCATGAAGCTGAGATAATGACTTGAGCTGAAATCAAGAGACAGACACTTAACCAACTGAGCCATTCAGTTGCCCCCATTTTAAATTCCAGAGTATGTCTTTCCTTGAGAAAGAATTGTCTTCTGATTTAAAAAGATCAAATGATAAGGTCATTTTGTTTTTTAAAGTTTTATGGAGACTTGTCATTGAGAATGAACTATTTACCTAGATTTTATTTTGACAAAAACAGATTATTGGTAATTATTGTAACTGTTTTTTCTCTTCTCTGCTTTTAAGATTGATGAGGAATTGATAGCAAATTCTGGGAAATTCTTAATTTTGGATCGAATGCTGCCAGAACTAAAAGCCAGAGGGCACAAGGTGGTACTTTTGATCGGATTTTTGATTATTTAATTACTTCTATTAATTAGTATAGATACTAAGATATATTTAAATTTCAGGTGCTGCTTTTTTCACAAATGACAAGAATGTTGGACATTTTGATGGATTATTGCCACTTCAGAAATTTCAACTTTAGCAGGCTTGATGGAACCATGTCTTATTCAGAGAGAGAAAAAAATGTAAGATTACTTCAGTCATACATACCAAATTATCTTTTGTAACTATCTAGGTTTCTAAAGTAATGTTCAGAGTAGAATCACAAATTGATAGACTAAAAACCTTGTAGTAGGCTCAAACACAGGCATTTTTTTTAAACTGATTTTTTTAAAGATTTTATTTATTTATTTGACAGACAGAGATCACAGGTAGGCAGAGAAGGGGGGAAGCAGGCTTCCCACCAAGCAGAGAGCCCAATGCAGGGCTCAATCCCAGGACCCCAATATCATGACCTGAGCCAAAAACAGAGGCTGAACCCACTGAGCCACCTAGGCGCCCCAAACACATAAACATTTTTATTTAGTATTAGTAAGTCTTAATTTTTTAAAAAGATATTTATTTATTTATTTGACATCAAGAGACATAGCGAGAGAGCAAGTATAAGCAGGGGGAGGGAGAAGCAGACTTCCTGCTGAGCAGGGAGCCTGATGTGGGGCTCAGTCCCAGGACTCTGGGATTCATGACCGGAGCCAAAGTGAGATGCTTAACGACTGAGCCATCAAAGCGCCCCTTAATGTTTCTTAAGTTATATATTTTTCTGGTCCAACTTGATTTAATAATATCCTACTTCACTACCACTGTAAGAATGTTGAGAGAATAATACTTTTTTTCCCTCCTGATTTTGGCTCTTATCTCTATCCTAACATTTCACTGAAGATTTAAAATCTAAGCAGTTGAAAGAGTTTTATAGGAACATCTATAAATCTGAGAACCTGTCATTAAGCTTATACTGTTCCTTTTGGTCATATGCTTGTGATACAGAATCAGTCTATTTCTGTATCCATTTAACATTTTATCTTTTGGGGAGCACTTTAAAATAAAATTATAGATAATAATTCCCTTCTATTATTTCGGCATATTTTGTCTTTTGGGGTGAATTTTACGTATCATGAAGTGCATAAAGTCAAGTGTACATTTTCTGAGTTTTGATGAATGCAAACTTAACATCACTCAGCAAGTTCTCTCATGCCCCCTCTCAAGGAACCCACTTTTCCTGCCTACCCCATCCACTGGAAACCACTTGGGGTTTTAGTTGTTTTGGTCACTCTGTTTTTAAGATTTTAAAGAGAGGTTGGTCTAGACTTTTTTTTTATTTTTTAAATAAAATTAGGTATTCTTCCTTCAAATTTTTTTTTTTTTTTGAGGATTTTATTTCTTGGAGAGAGAGAGAGAGCACAAGCAGGGGGAGCGGCAGAGGAGGTGGGAGAGAAGCAGGCTCCCACAGAGCAGGGAGCCTGATGCAGGGCTCCATACTCTGGGATCATGACCTGAACTGAAGGCAGACACTTAACGGACTGAGCCATCCAAGCACCCCAACAAAAATATCCTTAATAAAAGAGGGGCTTGGTAAACAAATGAAGGTAACATAAGCAGATGTTTAATATGTTAAACATAATTGCTCCTAGATCTAAATGACTGATTCGGTTTCCTATGGGTACATCTTTTAATTGCTGTAATTAAAAACAGTTTCCCTCCTCAGTTCTTTGGACTAAAGTTCTCTTTTCTTTTTTTCTAGTGCTCATAGCTATGATTTAATACACGAAAGGATACAGATTAAGATCAATAAAAAGAAAAGTTGTAGGGTGAAGTCTAGGAGAAGCTAGATGTGACTTTTCAGTGAGGTCACATAGACAGCACTAAATTCTCCCAGCAGCAATTTATAATTGCACATCTGAAGTAAGCCAGGGAAGCTCATCTGAGCCTTGCTGTCCGTGGTTTCCATTGAGGGTTAGTCATATAGGCGTGATGTATCTATGTGATTGGCCTGAGCTACCTGGTCTCAAGCACCTCTGAAGATCAAATTGATGGAGCTTCCCAGGGTTACAGTCTTAGCCGGGCAGTAGGTAATGTTTAACGATTTTTAAATTTCATGAATGGGAAGTCTTGATAACTTTCTCTTTTCAGCAAATCATTTTTTTCCCCCCAACTTTCATGACTTCTGGGTTTTCAGTGTTTATTTATTCCACATCTGAAGAATTCATACCTAGTTTGAAGAGTTTTGGCTTATTGGGGCAACTGGGTGGCTCAGTTGGTTAAATGGCTGCCTTTGCCTCAGGTCATGATCCCAATGTCCTAGGATTGAGGCCCACATCAGGCTCCCTGCTCACTGGGGAGCCTGCTTCTGCCTCTGCCTCTGCATTGCATTGATGGTTCAGTAGTAGAATTCTTACCTGCCTCAACCTCTGTGTGCTCTGCCTACTTGTACTCTGTCTGTCTGTCAAATAAATAAATAAATAAATAAATAAAATCTTTTTTAAAAAAAAAAGAATGCTGGCTTATTATATCCCTTGGCATTGCTGTCCCCACTCCTTTGCTATAAACACATGGTTATAAGATGGTTGCTCCACAGGCAGAACAATATCCGCATTCTAGGTGTAACAGTTTCTTTCTTAAGTTTACCTTTTTTTTTCCCTTGCTTTTAGATGCACAGCTTCAACACAGATCCAGATGTGTTTATCTTCTTAGTAAGTACACGAGCTGGTGGCCTGGGCATTAATTTGACTGCAGCAGATACAGTTATCATTTATGATAGTGATTGGGTAAGTTGGAAGTATAGCAATATGCTGTTATATTTCCATTCTGAATTTTTTATCTTTCATTGTATGCTTTGCAGTTTTCTTTATCTGTTTGTAAAAGGTATTCGATCTTAAGACAAAAATCATTATCAAGTGCCCTGTTTGTAAAGTCTTGAATATGTATTATCATTGAAACTATTCTAGAAATCTAAAATGAGTTAAGACACTTTGACAGATTCTGATTGGATCATGCATTTAACTTCAATAGGAGTTTAAATAACTTTAAAGTTAAACTATTAAATATTATTTTTCTTTTCACTTTAAGAATCCCCAGTCTGATCTTCAGGCCCAGGATAGATGTCATAGAATTGGTCAGACAAAGCCAGTTGTTGTATATCGTCTTGTCACAGCAAATACTATCGATCAGAAAATTGTGGAAAGAGCAGCTGCTAAAAGGAAACTGGAAAAGTTGATCATCCACAAAAGTAAATTATACTTAATATTTTTTAACATTCTTTTTTATTATGTTCAGTTAACTACTATGTAGTACATCATTAGTTTTTATGTAGTGTTCAGTGACTCATTAGTTGTGTATAACACCCAGTGCTCATCACAGCATGTGTCCTCCTTAATATGCATCACCATGTCACACCCCACCCCCCCCCACCTGCCTTCCCTGTGAAATGTCAGTTTGTTTCCCGGGGTTCTTAAGTCATTCATGGTTCACCTGCCTCTGATTGCTCCCCTTTCAGAGTTCTCTGCCTCCCCTATGGTCCTCCATGGTATTTCTTATGTTCCACATATGAGTGAAACCATATAATTGTCTTTCTCTGCTTGACTTACTTGGCATAATCCCCTCCAGTTCCATCTATGTTGATTCAAAGGTTGGGTATTCATCCTTTTTTTTTTTTTTTTTTAAATTTTAAAGATTTTATTTATTTATGTGGCAGACAGAGATCACAAGTAGGCAGAGAGAGAGGAGGAAGCAGGCTCCCCGCCGAGCAGAGAGCCCGATGCGGGGCTCAATCCCAGGGTCCTGGGATCCCAGGTCGTCAGGACCCTGAGACCTGCCTGGGCCGAAGGCAGAGGCTTTGACCCACTGAGTCCCCCAGGTGCCCCTAGAAAAGTTCTTTTTTCCTCCAGTGTAAATTCTAACTACAATCTAAATGTTCCAACAAGTCAAATTAAAGATTTCTAAAACCTAAACCATATGTCCCTCAAAATCAGATACACTAGAGAAAGTATTTTCAAGTAGACAGCAGGTAGGAAAAGTAGCATAAAACAATTGAGTAGTGATTTTCAACATTATCATTTTCCCATTTCTCTAGGCTTCATAACTTACAGATTTTTTCAACTTTTTTTTTTAACATAGCCCTGAAGCTAATTTATCTGAATAGAATTTTATATTGAATGAATAGAAGTAGAACTTATCCAAAGAATCTTAGGGAATAAAATATAAAATACCAATGCCTCACTTACTTTACTTCCCCTACCTCTCAGAATCTTTTCCAGTTTAAGAAAACACTGTATCTGTGCCTGGGTCAGTCAGTTAAGCACCCCACTCTTGATTTCAGCTCAGGTCATGATCTCAGAGTCGTAAGACTGAGCCACACACTGGGTTCTGTGCTGCATGCAAAGCCTGTTCTCTCTCCCTTTTCCTCTGCCCCACAACCCTCTCTCCCTCTCTTAAAAAACAAAAACACAGTATTTGAAAAATACTAGGTTTGAAATGATGAAATGGACATTCTACAGAACCAAATATTTGAAATACTGAGTTCAACCGAGTAAACATTTTTTTTTAATAGCACTACTTCAACATATCTTTAATACTCTAATACTTAATATACTGGACTAGTAAGAAGCAGCTTGACGTTTTCTTGAAGACTTTCAACAGGCAATCTCTTTTCAGGAATAAGCATTAACATTATGCCAAATTCCCATGACAGAATTGAGGATATGGCACTTTGAAAGTGTTGTCCTGGATGGTTTTCTTTGCCCCTCTGTTCATCTAAGCACCAGTGTTTTTCTTCATGCATGTTTATAGTCACGCCAACCTAGTTTAGGTCTTTATACCAACAAATTCCCCACCATCTATTTTTTTTTTTTTAAGATTTTATTTATTTGAAAGACAGAGATCACAAGTAGGCAGAGAGACAGGCAGAGAGAGGAAGGGAAGCAGGCTTCCTGCTGAGCAGAGAGCCCAATGTGGGGCTTGATCCCAGGACCCTGGGATCATGACCTGAGCCGAAGGCAGAGGCTTTAACCCACTGAGCCACCCAGGTGCCCCTCATGTATCCATTCTTAAGTTGGTTGACATGTAAATTGTTTTCCAGATTTTTGTTTTTATGAAAAAGCTGCTCTTGTACAACTGTTTGTGGACATATGCCTTTATTTTTTCATGGTCTTTGGGTGGGTGTATGTTTACCTATAGGAAGCTACTAAACTTTGCCCTAAGTGGACATACCATTTTATACTTCTGCCATGAAAGTATGAGAGTTATGGTTGCTTTTTATCCTTATCAACACTTGGTTTTGCCTTTTCTTTTTAACATAAGACATTCTAATTGGTGTGTAATGTAGTATATTTTGGCTTTAAAAGTGATTTTCAGGGTTTCTAATTTCCTGAACCTTTTTTCTAGATCATTTCAAAGGTGGTCAGTCTGGATTAAATCAATCTAAGAACTTCTTAGACCCTAAGGAATTAATGGAATTATTAAAATCTAGAGATTATGAAAGGTATGATTTTGCTTAATATACATTTTTTACAAAAATGTAATTCACAGTTTTGATTTATCGTATGGACTTGAATATTTTGTTTTCTTACAGGGAAGTAAAAGGATCAAGAGAGAAGGTCATTAGTGATAAAGATCTGGAGTTATTGCTAGATCGAAGTGATCTCATTGGCAAGTATCATGCTTTTACTTTCTTTAAGGGAAAGTGAAACAGACATTTTAAAAGAAAGAGTAGTGGGCACCTGAGTGGCTCAGTGGGTTAAGCCGCTGCCTTCTGCTCAGGTCATGATCTCAGGGTCCTGGGATGGAGTCCCGCATCGGGCTCTCTGCTCAGCAGGGAGCCTGCTTCCTCCTTTCTCACTCTGCCTGCCTCTCTGCCTACTTGTGATCTCTCTCTGTCAAATAAATAAATAAAATTTAAAAAAATAAAATAAAAATAAAAAAATAAAAGAGAGTAGTAATATTTAATGTACCCCTTTATGTAATTCATTCAGCCACTAGTCCACAGCATTTAACCAATCTTTTCTCATTGTAATTCTCTTTTGTCAGAATCTTAAAATCATGAGATTTTATCCATCTTTTACTCAGGCATCTTTTACCAAGAAGAACCTCTCTTTAAATATAGTCACTATATCATTATATTATTACATTTAAGAATATTGGCAGTAAAACTTCTCTTGATATCCTTTACCTAGGCCATATTGAGATTTCTCCAGTGGTCTTTACAGTTGGAATCAGGATCCAAATTTCATTGTTGACTTTGTCTCTTTTCTTCTATAACACCTTCCTCACTTTTGTTTTTCCAAGTCATTGACAAAAACTAGATTATTTGCTCTGTGCAATGACCTGCATTCTGAAATTGGCTGGTTTTTTTTTAAAACCCCTTTTGTGTTGTTCTTTGATTTTTTTTTTCAATCTACTTATTTTCTGAAAAGTGTAAATAGCTATATATGTAGCTGTACAAGCTTAATTAGATCTAGGTTCCATTTCTTAGGAATACTTTGTTCATTCTCTCTTTGAGAAAAGCACTTGTTAGCATTTAATGAGGCTCCTTCCATGTGGCTTCAAGCTACCAGGACACAGCGCCTTCCCTCCCTAGCCCCCGATGCCAACGCACCATTAATATTCTCAGCTGTTCTGCTAAAGAATTTGGCCTTCTATGATGTCAAGCTGCTTTAGGAACTTTCCCTGTCCCAGAACTCTGTAGCTTGATCGAATTTCATCATCGAATGATAGGATCAGCTCTAATCTTGTTCTTTGGCAGCATTTACCAGTGTTTGCTTACTGATAGGGTCCAATTTATCAAGGTTGCAGATGTGCAGAAGCTCTGATTCCTCTTTAAGCAGTATTGTGCCATACCAACTTTTCCAAAGTAACCTGGGTGATAGTTGTTGAAGTTGATGACCCTGGCTTCCTGGGTGCTTCTGGTGCTTGCCAATGTGGCCGTGGTTCACATGGTCCTGAGATTTCTGTGTCTTTCTTAGTCTGGATGGGACATTAGCATCCAAAACAGCTGTCATCAGAGTTAAAAATCCTTCCGGGGAGAACATATATCTGAGTTTCTTATTTTTAGTGAGCTAGGATTGGTCAGCTGATTCAGGCTGATATTAAAAAGTTTTCTGCCCTTCTGTTCGACCTGTTGGTTTTAGTATCCATTGATGATGATTGTTTAGAACCATTATTTCCTGAAAGATTGCAAAAATTGTGATATTTCCTCTTTTGTTATTCCTTCATTAGTTAGAATTAGTTTATTAAGAACTTTTACCTATCAATTATTTGGTTATTCTATAGGGGATACAGTCCATACAGGTGAGGCAGGATAAGTTGCTTCCTTTATTTATCAGTCTTTAGAATAATGAATTGATGTCTATCATGGTAACCATAAATAATCTTGAAAACAAATGCAATAAATATTTAAAACATCATTTCCTGATTATATTATTAACATACTACCAGTATCTATGCTCTTGATTGTATTATATTTGTATAGTGGAAATAGTGTATAATGCTGTACTCTGCACATCTTTTCCCAACCCTAGTTCAACACCGTTATGTTGGTAGCTTGGTATTGATGATGATAGGGATATTTAATACCATGGAGAAAGGAAAAAAATACAAATCAGGGCCTTTGATGGGACAGGGCATCAGGGGAGCCAGTTAAACGTTTATGAGCACATCACTGGGTTTAATTTCTTGATGTCTTTAGCTTTGTTTCAAATAGCTCTTTTTAAAATTGTGCTCTTTGTCTTCTTATCATTGAGTTGAAAGAAGTCTTTATATATTCAAGATATAAGTCCTTTATCTGGTACATGTTCTACAGATACTTCCTCCCAGTCTGTAGCTTAGCTTGCATGTTCGTTGTTCTTTTTTTTTTAAAACTAAATTCTGTACCTAGTATGGGGCTTGAACTCCTGACCCTGAGATCAAGAGTCACATGCGGTACCTTCCGGGCCAGCCAGGTACTCCTTGTCTTGCATTTTTCTTAAGTAGTGTCTTTTGAAGGTCAAAAATGTTTAAGTTTTATAAAGTCCAGTTTATCTTTTTTTGTTACCGCTCATGATTTTGATGTCATCTCTAAGTAATCTTTGACTAGCAAGGGTCATGGTGTTTTTCTTCAAAGAGTTATGGTTTTAGTTGTTGTATTTGAAATAATTTTTCTGTAGAGTATGAGGTTAAGGTCTAAATTTTTTGTGCATTGTTGTTACTCAGTTGTCCCAGCACCATTTGTTGAAAAGATTATTCTTTCCCTAATGAATTGCCTTAGCAATGTTACTGAAAGTCAGTTGATCATGAATGTAACAGTTTATTTCTGTACTTCCAACTCTGGCCCCTTGATCTGTTTGTCAATCCTATGCCACTACCACACTGTTCTTGATTTATTATAGCTTATTATAGCTTTGTGGTCAGTTGTGAGTGAATCCAATTTTGTTCTTTTTCAAAATAAGTTTTTAGCTATTCTGGATTTTTTTTTTTTTTTTAAGATTTGATTTCTTTATTTGACAGAGAGATCACAAGTAGGCAGAGAGGCAGGCAGAGAGCCCAATGACCCTGGGATCCCATGAGCCCAGGACCCTGGGATCATGACCTGAGCAGAAGGCAGAGGTTTTAACCCACCGAGCCACCCAGGCGCCCCGCTATTCTGGACTTTTTTGTTTTTTGTTTTAAGATTTTACTGATTTATTTGACAGAGTGAGAGCACAAACAAAGGGAGGAGCAGGGAGCCTGATGGGGGGCTCAATCCTAGGATTCTGGGATCATGACCTGAACTGAAGGCAGACGTCCAATTGACTGAGCTACCCAGGAGCCCATATTCCGGGATGTTTGCGTGTTTATAGTTTTCAAATAGTTCAGGAAAATGAGAAAGATAAAGCCCTATGGCCACATTTTAAATACATTATTAAATAAAAATCAGTTATATGGGGTGCCCAGCTGTCTCAGTCTGCGGAGTATGCATCTCTTGATCTTGATCTTGATCTAAAGGTGATCTTGACCCACATTAGGTGTAGAGATCACTAAAAAATAAAAATCTTACATGGAGTGGGTGGTTGGGTTATGGACTTCGGGGAGGGTATGTGATATGGTGAGTGCTGTAAAATGTATAAGCCTGATGATTCACAGACCTGTACCCCGGGGGCAAATAATATATTATATGTTAATAAAAATAATTAATTAAAAAAATGGGGGAAAATCTTAAAATAAAAAAAATCAGTTGTATAGAAGGAATGTAAAGATGGTATAATATTTGCATTATCTGAATAAAGGAGAACTAGATACTGAAAACCCACTTGAGATAACATCATAATCACCTCATATTTCTTAAACTAGACAGGGAGAGGAATGTTGTTTATCTGGTAAAATGCATCTATCCAGTAAGTTACTAAAATCAAGAACATTCAAAGATAACCGCTCTCACTCCCACTGTACAGTATACAACATTGCACAATTTACAAGGAAGTCCTAACACTATAAAATAATAAAAGGTTTACGGGAGTAGTATTTAATTTTACCCTTAAAAGTACTTTAAGTAGTTAATTAAGTACTTTAAAAGTAAATTAAGTAGTACTTAATTCTTACAGGGGGTATAATCATCTCCATAGAATGTAAGGGAATTGAGAAGTGTTTAGATAGCATTCAGGAAGGTTGCTATTAATTAATAGTATGTGTGAGGCACCTGGGTGGCTCAATTGGTTAAGCGACTGCCTTCAGGTCATGATCCTGGAGTCCCAGGATCAAGTCCCACATCAGGCTCCCTGATTAGCGGGGAGTCTGCTTCTCCCTCTGACCCTCCCCACTCTCATTCTCTCTTTCAAATAAATTTTAAAAACTCATGAAAAAAAATTAATAGTATGTGTATCAACAGTAATTATTTTGAAAATAAGCTTCCAGTAACTACAAAACTGTAACATGCCTAGGATTAAGTGTAACAATTTCTTTAAGGCCATTATGGACAAAATTATGAAACATAGGACTGAACAAATGTACATATTTCACTATATTCATGGATGTGAATGATGAATATAGTGAAATATGTATGTGTTAAAATATAAGTTGCTATTCCCCAACTTAACTTACATTTCTTATATTTCTTCCTAATTAAAGCTCCAGTATGACTCTTTAAAGAACTATGACAGGCAGTTTTAAAACTTTATGTGGAAGAGAAAAGGGCCAACAGCCAAGACAATTTTTAAGAACCACAAAGTATTCCATATCATGTATTAAGACATAATTTAAAGGTCACAATAACCAAGACTAGAATTAGGATATAATAAGATAAATGAACCAGTGGTTTGGCAGATTGAGAAAGCCAACCAAACTTGTGCTGAAAATCAGTGAATGACAGAAATGGCAATTTAAACTAGAGAGGGGAAATTTCTGTTATTCAAATACATGATGTGGGGACATTTCTAACCAACAGCTGGGAGACTTCATATCATACTCAGTGACACATTCTAGATAAGTTAATCTAATTGGAGAAAACCTCAATATTTTTTTTTGTTAATTAACATATAATGTATTATTTGTTTCAGGGCTACAGGTCTGTGAATCATTAGTCTTATACAATTCACAGCACTTAACATAGCACACACCCTCCCCAGTGTCCATAACCCAGCCACCCTATCCTTTCCCCACACCCCAGCAACCCTCAGTTTGTTTCCTGAGATTTAGAGACTCTTATGGTTTTTCTCCCTCCCTGGTCCCATCTTGTTTCATTTTTTCCCTCCCTCCTCACCACCACACCCATCCTGCCTCTCAAATTCCTCATATCAGAGAGATCATATAATTGTCTTTCTCTGATGAATTTATTTCGAACAGAGGAATATATTTGTATGATTTTTAGAACAGGGAAATAATTCTCAAGGTACAAAATTAAATGAATAGATTGATAGATTTTATTACGTTAAAGACTTGTATAAATACAGATGACACCATAAGCAGAGATGAGTGACAAACCACAGAAATATGTGCAACACATAACAGACAGGAAGTGTTTATTACATATAGATAACTAAGTCAGCAAGAAAAATGGACAACTTGAGCAGGCAGCTACCAGGAAAGAAGTGGCAGTTAACATTCAAAGATGCTACAACATCCAAAGAAATTGGAGTAATGGCATTCAAAATCAGTAGAGATTCCATAAACAAAAACATAAAAGACCACATATTAGCAGTGAGGGGTGTGTATGAAGATAAATTTTCATGGTATCTTGCTTACCAGCTTTTAAACTAATCACGATTGGGCTTTTTTTCTTTCTTTCTTTTTTTTTTTAATATATATGACAGATCACAAGCAGACAGAGGCAGGCAGAAGGGGGAGGGGAAGCAGGCTTCCTGCTGAGCAGAGAGCCCAATGTGGGACTTGATCCCAGGACCTTGAGATCATGACCTGAGCCAAAGACAGAGGCTTAACTCTCAGAGCCACCCAGGTGCCTCTGTTTTGTTTTGTTTTTTAAAACATCTCCAAATGTAATTGTAAATTGGTGCTCTAAACTTGTGTATCTTAAATTCAGAAGTGATTTTGATTAGCAAACTGATGTTTATCTGTTCCCTAGATGCCAGTTCTCATTGTAATAAGAGGAGTATGCTTTACTTTCTCACTTTTGCTATGTTGACTATTGATTAAGGAATAAAGTGTCCCACATTCCTGTGGGTTTTTAAACTTTGGCCAGATGACTCTTCTCATAACAATATGTTGGACGTCTCTTTTAAGATTCATTTTTAGGTTTGTAACTTTTTAAAAAAATAAATCCTTGTTTATATATTTTTCTCTTAGATCAAATGAATGCCTCAGGACCGATTAAAGAGAAGATGGGGATTTTCAAGATTCTAGAAAATTCTGAGGATTCCAGTCCTGAATGTTTGTTTTAAAGTGGAGCTAAAGACTATCTTTTAAAGTTCTTGTTTACATCTAGTGATTTACCTACATTGGTTTTAAAATTCAGATTATCCACTTTATCCTGTTGATTGTATCAGTTTACATAATGACTCTTGTACCATTGCATAATCAGTAGGTGGTAATTCTCTGAGCCTTATTAAGAACAAAAGAGTATTCATAGTAACTTTAGATTTTCCGTTAATTTTTCAGGCTCAGTAATATTTTTGGGTACAGGCTGATGTGTACTTAACCACTGCCAGATTTATACAGTCTTCCTGTGGAAGTTTAATATCTTTTTCCCCGCTTTTAGCAGTACAGTTCATGGGTTTGGGGTACTTCAGTTATGGAGTAGGCTTCAATGGGGGAAAGATTGGGATTATACTTTCTGTTGTTTAAATAAGAAATTGTTTGATTTTAGGGTCTATTTCTATAAAATAGTTTACCAAATAAATGTTTGTTATAAGATGATCTCATCAAATTATTTTTTTCAGAAAAATAATGGCTCAGGTGAAATAATAACAAACATCTTGACTGGCGTTGTGATTCAATATTATGTTGACTTGATTTTATTCATTAGTACTGTACACATATATAAAGATTTCAACTGGACATTGGTTCTTGCAGTGCAGGCTTTTGAAAAAACTGTAGGGTCTTGATAAAAGAAGTGGTAGTATGTCACGCAAAAAAACAAAGAATAGAACAAGGAAGAAGAGACCTTGAAAATGTATAGTAGGAGGAGTAAATATTACCCGAGAGAGGAAAACAGAATGTAGGAATGTAAGTAATGTAAAATTCATGGTATATGATAGATGAACATAAAGACCAAAATAGGAACAAGTTAGGCCCTGTATGTATATCAGACTATGAAGAAGAGAGTTCCTGAATGTTCCCTGAGCCATTTCTGTGTAGGTGGTTTGTCTCTTGGGAAAATGTTATATTCAATGTAGATATTATCCTTGCCAGAGGGTAATTGAGCTGGGACTCAGAAGAAAACCGTTTTGAGAGAATATTCAGTCTGATGAAAAGACTACAGAGAGGTGTATTTTTCAAGTGGGAATGTTTACCAGCCAATCATGCTGACCAAACATCCCCAAACTTGGTTGCTTAGTAGTCCTCCTAAGTTTCCCTACTCTGTTCTATTTTGTTCTCCAATGACTATTTCATGGGTTCCACCTCTGTCTTCAAATCTGTAGTAACTCCTCTCTCACCTTGCTACCTGTTGGCACTGAGGAAATAGAATCAGAAGAGAACTTGAAAGTTGCCAGACAGCATCTATAACCACCACCACCCCCGCATCTGTGCCCATGTATCCTTCTGTCCTGCTACTGTGGATATATTGTCCTAGCTAGAACCAACAAAAGTGTCTCATTTCTTTCTCGTAAGGAAAACTCCTTGGAAAGTTGTAGGTATGCAATTTTTTGGTGGTGGTTGTTCTCTTCCTTTTTTTTTTCTGAACCTCTTCTAGTCATCCCTGTCTTTCCATTGGAACATTTCTTAACTGTCACCTCAGTTTGCTTGATCTTTTTTTTTTTTTTTTTTTTTAAGCTTATATGTCAGAGAGAGAGCACAGGCAGACAGAGTGGCAGACAGAGGCAGAGGGAGAAGCAGGCTCCCTGCTGAGAAAGGAGCCCAATGTGGGACTCAATCCCAGGATACTGGGATCATGACCTGAGCTGAAGGCAGCTGCTTAATGGACTGAGCCACCCAGCATTTCAGTTTGCTTGATCTTTAAGCAACGTTTCCTACAGTTGTATAACCTCCACTAAGCAATTTCTGTATTTTGCTAGTTTCTAGCAAACATATCACCTGGTTTTCCTTCCTACTTCTCTGGTCCTTTCTTAATCCCCTTAGCTATTTGTTTCTTATGTCTTTGAGCCCTAGACTTTAGAATGTCCCAAGCAAAGCTTGGGGTTCCCTTGGTGGTCCTACTTCATTGCTTTAAATAGATGACTCAGATTTATATCTCTAGCCAGAATCTTTGTCCTGAACTTCCTTCCAGCTGACTACTTGACATTCTTACTTGGTTGCCTGACTCAAACAGTTCCAAACCTGAGTTTATGAACTCATGTGCCAGCACGTTGAGACTAACCTGAGCAGGAGCCAGGATTCAGATGCTTAACTGACTGTGCCAACAAGGTGCCCTGGAACTTTAACATTTCTATGCAAACATGTTTGATGGCGTCTTTCAATGTCTTGGCAATTACATATGATTTTTTAGTCTTAGCGGTTTAAAGTAATACTTTATGAGAAGACTAAAAAGCAATAGTGCTTATATTCACAACATTAGTTGTTTCTATTTTAAGGTCCATACTCAATTATTTTGGTTTTGAGCTTCTTTTTAAATTAATGGCAGGTAAGTTTTTGTGATCCTATTTGTTGTATTAGCCAGTACATTTCCACAAATAACATAGTGTACTTATTTACTTCACCATCAATTATGGTTACCAAATTAAGCCCAAGGAATCATACTTAAGAATAAAAATCTTCTAAATCTCCTTTGCTACTTTGGAATCACTTATTGTCATGACTTGATTTACTACCATTACTGTTATGTTCAGAGAACATGTAACTTGTCAAAATCTAGTGAAGTTTTGGGCACCTGAGTGGCTCAGTTGGTTAAGTGTCCCCAGCTCTTTGTTTTGGCTCAGGTCTTGATCCTGAGGTCCTGGGATCAAGCCCCATGTTGGCTGCCCACTCAGCAGGGAGTCTGCTTCTCCCACTTCCTCTCCCCCAACCACCAACCTCATGTTCTCTCTCTCTAAAATAAATGAATAAAATCTTTAGCTCCAATTCATGAGCTATGTCTGCAGAGTCCATTATGAGAAACAAAAGCATAGATTTTTCCTAATCTCTCTTTCACAAATTTGTGCGCTAACCAGATCAATCAGCAGATTGATCCCCAAGTCACACCTCTGAATCTTTGTTTATTCCTGAGTCTTGTTACTTAATATCCATCACTGGCTTCATTGAATATCACCATTTGAAGAGAAGTCTCTTAGAGGTGTGTGGGGAAATTATGTGAGCTGCTCCTTTTCTCTAAGTATTGAAGAAATTTATAAAGTATGCCTGCCTCTCTTCATACTCCGTACTCTGACCACTTACCCACCTAAGGTGGTCAGATTCAGGTTTCATTCCTTTTCTAGCTTTAATAAGTTCTTGAATGAAATATAAAAATAGCGTAGTTGTTAGAAAAACATGACAGACTTCTTTACTTCTTATGGGTGTATAACTTCAGGAGAGTATAGAATCAAGTGCTTAGTTGTACGCGTGCATCCACCGTAACTGCCTGTGTTATAGCTAGCATCTCTGTAGGTTCTCTGTTCCTCCTAATTAAACCCTACCCCAAGGTAACCACTTTTGTAATCTTTATCACCATGAACTAATTAATTCTACACTGCAAAAATCTTTGCCAGGCATGTGAATAATGAAATTTGGGACATTTTAAATTAATAAAAAGCACTTCTTCCAGTATAGATGAAATAAATGGTAAGAAAACCTCTGGTGAGAAGAGGTCTGTTAGGTTTATCTTGCCTTCCTCTTATTCTGTGTACCATTTTTACTGGGTTTTAAATAAGGATTGTTTGCTTTGCTGCCCCCAACACTTAAGTTTATTTCTCTGGTTACTTGCAAGAAATGAGATGAGTCCTATTTTAATATTTTATCAAAATGAGATCTAAGACTGACTACTTTGTGCTGTAGAACAAGGTGCAGACTCATTTGGGAGCATTGGGTGCAGGGGGTTTGACTTTACCCTATTTCTCTCAATCCCAAGGTTGTATCTGTCCTTGTTTCTCCACCTTTCATTGAATCCTTTTTGTACAAGTACTAGGGTGTAAAAGCAAGTGACTAGAATTTCAAACAGCTTGGCACAATACTGGTTTAATCCTTCCTTGGGAGAGAATGGGAAGTTACAAGATTTGAGTGGACTCTGTTAGAGGCATCAGTGCTAAAGGTAATCAAAAATTCATAATTCATCGATTCATTATTATTAGAACTTGATATTTGGTCTTGTTCTCATTCAGATATTTGCATGGTTGACTCCCTGGCATTCAAGTCCTCAGCTCACAGTTCACTTTAGAATGAATGTCTCTCACCTGTCCCTTCTCCCTTCCTAATCTGTCGGCCTCTCATAACTCCAACGTGGTGGGGTGTACTGTGATCTGTATAAGAGTGAGTTGGAAACATGAAGCAGGAATACCAAGAAGAACCGGGGAAACTGCACTGGATTAAATAGTATGGACTCGTAACTAGAATTAAAGAAAGATGAAGGACCTCCATTAGATTAGTTTATCAGGTGCTAAAAAGAAAAGACAAGGAAACTACACCTGGCTGTGTTGTAGATAAGATAACATCAAAGAAAATCTAAAGGCTAGAGAGCTCATTCACAAAGGGACAGAGATCAGGTAGATGGCACATGTCTTATTTTAGCAAAAGGAAGACCGTAAAGTTGTCAGTGTGTTGCAGGGAAAAAACTCCAACCTAAAACTTATATCCATCATTGGCTATCCCTTGGAGATTCATACATAACATTCAGGTGCTTGAGTAGGCAGTCAAAACTCCTATAGATAAAGAATAGAGGAGGGGCACATGGGTGGTTTGGTCGAGCATCGATCGGACTCTTCCTCTCAGCTCAGGGTCCTGAGTTGAAGCCCGACGCTGGGCACGGGGCCTACTGTATTTATTTTTTAAAAGACTATTTTTTTGATAGGTCACAAGTAGGAAGAGAAGCAGGCGGCAGGGGTGGGGTGGGGTGGTGGGAAGCAGGCTCCCTGCTGAACAGAGAGCCCCATGCAGGGCTCAGTCCCAGGACCCTGAGATCATGACCTGAGCCAAAGGCAGAGGCTTAACCTTACACTGAGGCACCCAGGCACCCAATGGAGCCTACTTTAAAATGAATAGAGTGATAAAATTTTAAGTGTTGGGTGTTGGACAGATGTGATTAGCAGATAACCTTGTAACAATTTTAAAATAAACCATTTTGGATTACAAAAAATAATCAGCCTTTTAAAAAAAATTACTGTAGATCATTCGCTATAATCCCATTTCAGGATAATTACAAAGTGTGAATTAAGTAGCACAATTGCTTGGAAATTTTGTAACTCCTGTCTTTGGATCAAAGAAGGCACCCAAGACAGTATTTCACAATAATTTTGAAGTACTAGAAGTGGATGTACTCACTGTATCAAATAGAGCTAACATTTGCAGAACTTGAGAGCATTTATGACAAACGTGAAGGTGAATAATGAACTTAAAATGTTATAAATCAAAAAGGAAAACAGTTAAATTTTTGCATAAAATGTTTTAGGGGTATGAAAGTCAGAATTTTTTTTTTTTTTTAAGATTTTTAAAATTTACTTGACAGATCGCAAGTAGACAGGCAGGCAGAGAGAGGGAGGGAAGCAAGCTCCCTGCTGAGCAGAGACCCAATGAGATCCCAGGACTCTGAGACCATGACCTGAGCTGAAGGCAGAGGCTTAACCCTGAAAATCAGAATTTTTTTTTAAGATTTTATTTATTTATTTGACACAGGGAGTGGGATCACAAGTAGGCAGAGAGGCAGGTGGAGAGAGTGGGAAGCAGGTTCCCTGCTGAGCAGAGAGCCTGATGCTGGCCTTGATCCCAGGACCCTGAGACCTTGACCTGAGCCGAAGGCAGAGGCTTAATTAACCCTCTGAGTAACCCAGGCGCCCTTAGAATTTTTGATAGAAAAATGTAATAACTGCTCTTAGGGTTATTTTCCTTCTCGGGATGTCCAGTGAATTCTGTGAACTCTGCAGAAAGTTCCCCTGCCTAGTTTAAAATCCTAGTGGAAAAGTACACACTCCGGGGAGGTTCAGGGGTCATGTAAACCAACTCATTTTCTGAGGACGCTCTGGTTTTGGCCAGAGGAGAAACATCGTGTTCTCTGAACCTCTGAACTTGCCCTGCTGGGGTGCTGGGATGGGTCAGATCTGATAACACTAGCGTGGGAGGCAGGTGTTTCTGTCACTTAAAACCTTGGTCCACAGAGGTCACATGTTATGCTTGCCTGTCCTTTCCAAAGTGGGTGTAACTTACATTCTCTTCAGAGAATGTGAGACTCCTAATTTCTTTTAAGACTTTTTCTTTCTTTCTTTCTTTCTTTCTTTCTTTCTTTCTTTCTTTCTTTCTTTCTTTCTTTCTTTCTTTCTTTCTTTCTTTCTTTCTTTTAAAATTATTTGACGGAGAGAATACAAGCAGGGAGAGGGAGAGGGAGAAGCAGGCTTCCTGCTGAATAAGGAGTCCAATGAAGGACTCAGTCCCATGATGCTGAGACCATGACCTGAGCAGAAACCAAGAGTTGGTTACTCAACCAACTGAGCCACCCAGGAGCCCCACCAAGCCAGACTGTTTTTTAAAGAAAGATTTTATTTATTTTATTTATTTATTTTATTTATTTTATTTTATTTATGAGGGAGAGCATGAGCCAGGGAAAGGCTAGAGGGAGACTTCCCTTGAGCAGGGAGCCTGATGGGGCTGGATCCCGGGACCCCAGGATCACAACCTAAACTGAAGGCAGACTCTTAACCAACTGAGCCACCCAGGTACCCCTAAACCACATTTTTAAAAAAGATTTTATTTATTTAGGGTGCCTGGGTGGCTCAGTTGGTTAAGTGACTGCCTTTGGCTCAGGTCATGATCCTGGAGTCCCAGGATTGAGTCCTACATTGGGCTCCCTGCTCAGCGGGGAGTCTGCTTCTCCCACGGACCTCTCTCCTCTCATGCTCTCTCTTGTCTCTCTCTCTCAATAAATAAAAAGTTTTTAAAATAAGATTTTATTTATTTATTTATTTGAGAGATCACAAGTAGAGAGGCAGGCAGAGAGAGGGAAACGCAGGCTCCCCACTGAGCAGAGTGCCCAAAGTGGGGCTTGATCCCAGGACCCCGAGACCATGACCTGAGCTGAAGGCAGAGGCTTAATCCACTGAGCCACCCAGGTGCCTCTTAAACCACATTTTTTATTAAGAACCAGGACTCTAGAGAAATGGCTGGTTGGAGAGCCAAGCAGGAGAAGTAGGAGATAAAACTGAAATATACTACTCCATTAGAAAATAAGAAATTGCTCAAAGATTGGTGGGGTTATGTGAAGAGTAAAGAATCCCATCATTAGACAATTTTAAAAAATCAATGATACAATAGATTGTGACCTATGAAAGTAATTGTCTGATTTCATAATGATATATAAATACCAGTGAAAAGTTGATGAATAGTAACAAGGTTTCAAAGAGTCTGCCTTCGAAATATTTAATTACAAATGGTGCTAAAGAGCTCCTGGGTGGCTCAGTCAGTTAAGTGTCTGCCTGGGATCGAGTCCCACATCAGGCTCCGTCTCATCAGGGAGTCTGCTTCTCCCTCTGCCTGCCGCTCCCCCTGCTTGTGCTTAGGCTCTCTCTCTCAAATAAATAAAACCTTTTTTAAAAAATTACAAATTTTATTAAAATAATTTTATGGTGGGGATGCCTGGGTGGCTCAGTTGGTTAAGTGTCTGCCTTCAGCTTAGGTCATATCCCAGGGTCCTGGCATAGAGCCCTGTCTGAGGCTCCATGCTCAGTAGTGACTCCGCCCCTTCCCTGCTGCTTGTGCACTCTCAAATATAACATCTTTTTAAAAAATATAAAGAAGGGATGCCTGGGTGGCTCAGTTGGTTGGACAACTGCCTTCGGCTCAGGTCGTGATCCTGGAGTCCCAGGATCAAGTCCCTCATCGGGCTCCCAGCTCCAGCTCCGCGGGGAGTCTGCTTCTCTCTCTGACCTTCTCCTTGTTCATGCTCTCTCTCACTGTCTCTCTCTCAAATAAATAAATAAAATCTTTAAAAAATATATAAAGAAAATAATTTTGTGGTAGAAGACTCTGGCAGGCACTCTTAAGTAATCAAAGTGATTACCCACCCCCCAAAAAAAAGTGAACACCCATAATGGGGCAGATTGGAATTGTCATCCAATAGGATGCAATGAGAAGAAAAAGCATTCTGTGATATTCCTTTCAAAGATGCATAACCTCAGGGAGCCTGGCTGGCCCAGTTGGTGGAACATTTGACTCTTGATCTCAGGGTTGTAAATTCAAACCCCAAGTTGGGGATAGAGATTACTTAATATCTTTGAGGGGTAGGGGGCAGATACATAACCTGAATCTAATCATGAGGAAATACCAGACAGACCCACATCAAGAGACATTTTACAAATAGCCAACATACATCTTTAAGAGTGGCAGGGTCATGGAAGTCAAGGAAAGGCTGAGGAACTATTTCAGACTGAAACAGATTAAGGAGAAAACTTCTTGCAACATGTGCTTATGCTTTTAAACTGGATTCTGAACTGAATATCATGGGGACTTTTGGTGAAACATTAACAGAAATGAGGATTGTGGGGTCCTAAAGCATCAACTTTAGTTTCCTGATTTTGAAAGTTGTATTAGGGTTATATAGGAGAATTGCGTTGTTTTTAACCCAAAATATGGTTTTGGAACTTCAGGTCAACAGTTTACTCTCAAATGTACAAAATAAGGAAAACTACAAACTTTGGACTTTTCTATACACTTAGAATTATTAAAAGTAAAATGTGTAAATATATGTGTGTGTGTGTGAAGTGTGTGTGTGTGTGTGTGTGTGTGTGTGTGTGTGTGTGTGTGTGAAGCCAGCAATGGGCTCATATATAAACTACAAACCCTTCACAAAAGAAGTGATATTGTCAGCTTTGCGCAGTGGCAGTATCGTAGCTAATGAGGTTTATCCAAGGCGCGATTATTGCTAAGAAGTGATATTGTCAATGGACATCTGAAAAAGCACTCTGCATCACGAATTGTCATGGAAATGTGAATTACAACTGCAATGGGATAGAGGAGTCAAGATGGCGGAGAAGTAGCAGGCTGAGACTACTTCAGCTAGCAGGAGATCAGCTAGATAGCTTATCTAAAGATTGCAAACACCTGCAAATCCATCGGCAGATCGAAGAGAAGAAGAACAGCAATTCTGGAAACAGAAAAACAACCACTTTCTGAAAGGTAGGACTGGCGGAGAAGTGAATCCAAAGCTACGGGAAGATAGACCCCGGGGGTGGGGGAGGGTCCGGCTCCCAGCAAGCGGTGGAGCAACGGAGCACAAAATCGGGACTTTTAAAAGTCTGTTCCACTGAGGGACATCGCTCCAGAGGCTAAACCGGGGCAAAGCCCACGCGGGGTCAGCATGGCCTCAGGTCCCGCAGGGTCACAGAAGGATCGGGGGTGTCTGAGTGTCGCAGAGCTTGCGGGTATTGGAAAGGGAAAGCCGGCTACAGAGACAGAGCTGACAGTAAGCTCACAGCTCGGTGTTACCTTAAACCAGTCGCAGGCTCGGTGAGCTCGGAGCGCGGCCGGAGGTCAGGCAGATGGGAGTAACTGGGCGCTGTTCTCTGAGGGCGCACTGAGGAGTGGGGCCCCGGGCTCTCGGCTCCTCCGGGCCAGAGACCAGGAGGCAGCCATTTGTATTCCCGTCCTTCAGAACTCTACGGAAAGCGTTCAGGGAACAAAATCTTCTGAAAGCAAACCCGAGCGGATTACTCAGTCCGGCCCCCGGTAAGGGCGCTGCCATTCCGCCTGGGGCAAAGACACTTGAGAATCACTACAACAGGCCCCTCCCCCAGAAGATCAACAAGAAATCCAGCCAAGACCAAGTTCACCTACCAAGGAGTGCGGTTTCAATACCAAGGAGAGCAGCAGAATTCCAGAGGAGGAGAAAGCAAAGCACGGAACTCATGGCTTTCTCCCTGTGATTTTTTTAGTCTTGCAGTTAATTTAATTTTTTTCTTTTTCATTTTTTTTCTCTTCTTCTGCTAAAATTTTTTTTAACTTTTACCCTTTTCTTTTTTAACGTTTTTTAACTAGTTTATCTAATATATATTTTTTCTTTTTTATATTTTTCTTTATTCATTTTCTTTTTTTAAATTCTTTTCTTTTTTTTTTTCCTTTTTTTTTCTTTCTTTCTTTTTGAACCTATTTTTATCCCCTTTCTCCTCCCTCACAATTTGGGATTTCTTCTGATTTAGTTAAAGCATATTTTCCTAGGGTTGTTGCCACCCTTTTAGTATTTTACTTGCTCCTTCATATACTCTTATCTGGACAAAATGACAAGGCGGAAAAATTCACCACAAAAAAAAAAAAAGAACAAGAGGCAGTACCGAAGGCTAGGGACCTAATCAATACAGACATTGGTAATATGTCAGATCTAGAGTTCAGAATTACAATTCCCAAGGTTCTAGCCGGGCTCGAAAAAGGCATGGAAGATATTAGAGAAACCCTCTCAGGAGATATAAAAGCCCTTTCTGGAGAAATAAAAGAACTAAAATCTAACCAAGTTGAAATCAAAAAAGCTATTAATGAGGTGCAATCAAAAATGGAGGCTCTCACTGCTAGGATAAATGAGGCAGAAGAAAGAATTAGTGATATAGAAGACCAAATGACAGAGAATAAAGAAGCTGAGCAAAAGAGGGACAAACAGCTACTGGACCACGAGGGGAGAATTCAAGAGATAAGTGAAACCATAAGAAGAAACAACATTACAATAATTGGGATTCCAGAAGAAGAAGAAAGAGAGAGGGGAGCAGAAGGTATACTGGAGAGAAATATTGGGGAGAATTTCCCCAATATGGCAAAGGGAATGAGCATCAAAATTCAGGAGGTTCAGAGAATGCCACTCAAAATCAATAAGAATAGGCCCACACCCCGTCACCTAATAGTAAAATTTACAAGTCTTAGTGACAAAGAGAAAATCCTGAAAGCAGCCCAGGAAAAGAAGTCTGTAACATACAATGGTAAAAATATTAGATTGGCAGCTGACTTATCCACTGAGACCTGGCAGGCCAGAAAGAGCTGGCATGATATTTTCAGAGCACTAAACCAGAAAAACATGCAGCCAAGAATACTATATCCAGTTAGGCTATCATTGAAAGTAGAAGGAGAGATTAAAAGCTTCCAGGACAAACAAAAACTGAAAGAATTTGCAAATACCAAACCAGCTCTACAGGAAATATTGAAAGGGGTCCTCTAAGCAAAGAGAGAGCCTACAAGTGGTAGATCAGTAAGGAACAGAGACAATATACAGTAACAGTCACCTTACAAGCAGTACAATGGCACTAAATTCATATCTCTCAATAGTTACCCTGAATGCTAATGGACTAAATGCCCCAATCAAAAGACACAGGGTATCAGAATGGATAAAAAAACAAAACCCATCTATATGTTGCCTTCAAGAAACTCATATTAAGCCCGAAGACACCTCCAGATTTAAAGTGAGGGGGTGGAAAAGAATTTACCATGCTAATGGACATCAGAAGAAAGCAGGAGTGGCAATCCTTAGATCAATTAGATTTTAAGCCAAAGACTATAATAAGAGATGAGGAAGGACACTATATCATACTCAAAGGGTCTGTCCAACAAGAAGATCTAACAATTTTAAATATCTATGCCCCCAACGTGGGAGTAGCCAACTCTATAAACCAATTAATAACAAAATCAAAGAAACACATCAGCAATAATACAATAATAGTAGGGGACTTTAACACTCCCCTCACTGAAATGGACAGATCATCCAAGCAAAAGATCAGCAAGGAAATAAAGTCCTTAAATGACACACTGGACTAGATGGACATCGCAGATATATTCAGAACATTTCATCCCAAAGCAACAGAATACACATTCTTCTCTAGTGCACATGGAACATTCTCCAGAATAGATCACATCCTCGGTCCTAAATCAGGACTCAACTGGTATCAAAAGATTGGGATCATTCTCTGCATATTTTCAGACCACAATGCTCTGAAGCTAGAACTCAACCACAAGAGGAAGTTTGGAAAGAACCCAAATACATGGAGACTAACGAGCATCCTTCTAAAGAATGAATGGGCCAACCGGGAAATTAAAGAAGAATTGAAAAAAATCATGGAAACAAACGATAATGAAAATACAACGGTTCAAAATCTGTGGGACAAAACAAAGGCAGTCCTGAGAGGAAAATATATAGTGGTACAAGCCTTTTTCAAGAAACAAGAAAGGTCTCAGGTACACAACCTAACCCTACACCTAAAAGAGCTGGAGAAAGAACAAGAAAGAAACCCTAAGCCCAGCAGGAGAAGAGAAATCATAAAGATCAGAGCAGAAATCAATGAAATAGAAACCAAAAAAACAATAGAGCAAATCAACGAAACTAGGAGCTGGTTCTTTGAAAGAATTAATAAAACTGATAAACCCCTGGCCAGACTTATCAAAAAGAAAAGAGAAAGGACCCAAATAAATAAAATCATGAATGAAAGAGGAGAGATCACAACTAACACCAAAGAAATACAAACTATTATAAGAACATACTATGAGCACTCTACGCCAACAAATTTGACAATCTGGAAGAAATGGATGCATTCCTAGAAACATATAAACTACCACAATTGAACCAGGAAGAAATAGAAAGCCTGAACAGACCCATAACCAGTAAGGAGATTGAAACAGTCATTAAAAATCTCCAAACAAACAAAAGCCCAGGGCCAGACGGCTTCCCGGGGGAATTCTACCAAACATTTAAAGAAGAACTAATTCCTATTCTCCTGAAACTGTTCCAAAAAATAGCAATGGAAGGAAAACTTCCAAACTCATTTTATGAGGCCAGCATCACCTTGATCCCAAAACCAGACAAGGATCCCATCAAAAAAGAGAGCTATAGACCAATATCCTTGATGAACACAGATGCGAAAATTCTCACCAAAATACTAGCCAATAGGATCCAACAGTACATTAAAAGGATTATTCACCACGACCAAGTGGGATTTATTCCAGGGCTGCAAGGTTGGTTCAACATCCGCAAATCAGTCAATGTGATAAAACACATCAATAAAAGAAAGAACAAGAACCATATGATACTCTCAATAGATGCTGAAAAAGCATTTGACAAAGTACAGCATCCCTTCCTGATTAAAACTCTTCAAAGTGTAGGGATAGAGGGCACATACCTCAATATCATCAAAGCCATCTATGAAAAACCCACCGCAAATATCATTCTCAATGGAGAAAAACTGAAAGCTTTTCTGCTAAGGTCAGGAACACGGCAGGGATGTCCATTATCACCACTGCTATTCAACATAGTACTAGAAGTCCTAGCCTCAGCAATCAGACAACAAAAGGAAATTAAAGGCATCCAAATCAGCAAAGAAGAAGTCAAATTATCACTCTTTGCAGATGATATGATACTATATGTGGAAAATCCAAAAGACTCCACTCCAAAACTGCTACAACTTGTATAGGAATTCAGTAAAGTGTCAGGATATAAAATCAATGCACAGAAATCAGTTGCATTTCTCTACACCAACAACAAGACAGAAGAAAGAGAAATTAAGGAGTCAATCCCATTTACAATTGCACCCCAAACCATAAGATACCTAGGAATAAACCTAACCAAAGAGGCACAGAATCTATACTCAGAAAACTATAACGTACTCATGAAAGAAATTGAGGAAGACACAAAGAAATGGAAAAATGTTCCATGCTCCTGGATTGGAAAAATAAATATTGTGAAAATGTCTATGCTATCTAAAGCAATCTACACATATAATGCAATTCCTATCAAAGTACCATCCATCTTTTTCAAGGAAATGGAACAAATAATTCTAAAATTTATATGGAACCAGAAAAGACCTCGAATAGCCAAAGGGATATTGAAAAAGAAAGCCAACGTTGGTGGCATCACAATTCTGGACTTCAAGCTCTATTACAAAGCTGTCATCATCAAGACAGCGTGGTACTGGCACAAAAACAGACACATAGCTCAATGGAACAGAATAGAGAGCCCAGAAATAGACCCTCAACGCTATGGTCAACTAAGCTTCGACAAAGCAGGAAAGAATGTCCAATGGAAAAAAGACAGCCTCTTCAATAAATGGTGTTGGGAAAATTGGACAGCCACATGCAGAAAAATGAAATTGGACCATTTCCTTACACCACACATGAAAATAGACTCAAAATGGATGAAGGACCTCAATGTGTGAAAGGAATCCATCAAAATCCTGAGGAGAACGCAGGCAGCAACCTCTTCGACCTCAGCCGCAGCAACATCTTCCTAGGAACATCGCCAAAGGCAAGGGAAGCAAGGGCAAAAATGAACTATTGGGATTTCATCAAGATCAAAAGCTTTTGCACAGCAAAGGAAACAGTTAACAAAATCAAAAGACAACTGACAGAATGGGAGAAGATATTTGCAAATGACATATCAGATAAAGGACTAGTGTCCAAAATCTATAAAGAACTTAGCAAACTCAACACCCAAAGAACAAATAATCCAATCAAGAAATGGGCAAAGGACATGAACAGACATTTCTGCAAAGAAGACATCCAGTTGGCCAACAGACACATGAAAAAGTGCTCCATATCACTCGGCATCAGGGAAATACAAATCAAAACCACAATGAGATATCACCTCACACCAGTCAGAATGGCTAAAATTAACAAGTCAGGAAATGACAGATGCTGGCGAGGATGAAGAGAAAGGGGAACCCTCCTACACTGTTGGTAGGAATGCAATCTGGTGCAGCCACTCTGGAAAACAGCATGGAGGTTCCTCAAAATGTTGAAAATAGAACTGCCCTATGACCCAGCAATTGCACTACTGGGTATTTACCCTAAAGATACAAACGTAGTGATCCAAAGGGGCACGTGCACCCGAATGTTTATAGCAGCAATGTCCACAATAGCCAAACTATGGAAAGAACCTAGATGTCCATCAACAGATGAATGGATCAAGAAGATGTGGTATATATACACAATGGAATACTATGCAGCCATCAAAATAAATGAAATCTTGCCATTTGTGACAACATGGATGGAACTAGAGCATATCATGTTTAGTGAAATAAGTCAAGCAGAGAAAGACAACTATCATATGATCTCTTTGATATGAGGAAGTGGTGATGCAACATGGGGGCTTAAGTGGGTACGAGAAGAATCAATGAAACAAGATGGGATTGGGATGGAGACAAACTGTAAGTGACTCTTAATCTCACAAAACAAACTGAGGGTTGCTGGGGGGAGGGGCGTTGGAAGAAGGGGGGTGGGGTTATGGACATTGGGGAGGATATGTGCTTTGGTGAGTGCTGTGAAGTGTGTAAACCTGGTGATTCACAGACCTGTACCCCTGGGGATAAAAATATATGTTTATAAAAAATAAAAAATTAAAAAAAACCCTGCAGTGGGGTATTACATATCTGTCAGATGCTTAAAATGAAGAACTGAATATACTTAGTATTTTTTTAAAGATTTTATTTATTTATTTGACAGACAGAGATCACAAGTAGGCAGAGAGGCAGGCAGAGAGAGAGAGCGGGGAAGCAGGCTCCCGCTGAGCACAAAGCCCAATGTGGGGCTCGATCCCAGGATCCTGAGATCATGACCTGAGCCGAAGGCAGAGGCCCAACCCACTGAGCCACCCAGGCACCCCTGAATATACTTAGTATTGACAAGAAGGTAGAGTAACTGACAACTCATAGTAAAACTTTTCAACCTTTTGGATAATTATTTGGCAGTATTTACTGAAAAAGAAAATATCTACAATTGCATCTCCAGCAATTGTAGATATGTGTTGAACAGAAAACCAATACATTGGGATACAGAAAAGCCTTCTATAGGAAATTAATACTATTCATAATAGTCTCAAACTAGAACCAACCCACATGTCTATCACAATACAGTGGGAAAAAACAGTGGAATAGTTATAAGACACTATAAGAAAACATAACTAGTGCTATTTGCAACAGCATGAAGGAAAGAAACTAAATATTAAATGTATGATTTCATTTATGTATAGATCACAAACAGGCAAAACTAGCTTTTGACATGGGTACATGTCAATCAAAGTACATGGGTACATGACAATGGGTACATTTAGTGAGGGCGAGGGGAGGTTCTGAATAGGAGGCATAATGGGGCTTCTGGTGTCCTGGCAAAATTTTTCTTGGCCTGTGCGTTGGTTTCACAGTATATGTTCAGATGATAACTCACTGAGCACAACTTTTAGGACTTTAGGTTTATTATGCATCAGTGAAAGGTTTCTTTTAAAAGAAACTTCTAGGGGCGTGCCTGGGTGGCTCAGTGGGTTAAAGCCTCTGCCTTTAGCTCAGGTCATGATCCCAGGGTCCTGGGATCCAGCGCTGCATTGGGCTCTCTGCTCAGCAGGGAGCCTGCTTCCTCCTCTCTCTCTACCTGCCTCTCTGCCTACTTGAGATCTCTCTCTGTCAAATAAGTAAATAAAATCTTAAAAAAAAAAAGTTAATTTTCTTTATTAAAAGCTTAGAAAGGGGGCGCCTGGGTGGCTCAGTGGTTTAAGCCTCTGTCTTCGGCTCAGGTCATGATCTCAGGGTCCTGGGATCGAGCCCCACATCGGGCTCTCTGCTCAGCGGGGAGCCTGCTTCCCCCTCTCTCTGCCTGCCTCTCTGCCTACTTGTGATCTCTCTCTATCAAATAAATAAATAAAAATCTTTAAAAAAAAAAAAGCTTAGAAAGAACTGTACTAATCAATTAAGAACAAATATATTTAGAGAACATCCCTTTGTACAAACATTACTATTAGTGATCTGATAATGTATAGCTATCATTCCAGTGATCAGTAGATCCTCCTGACCACTGAATGTCACCTGTTCAGGTCTTCGTGTGGTGGTGGTTGTTTTTTGGGTCTTTTTTTTTTTTTTTAAAGTATATCAACACTGCATGGCATGTGGGGATCAAAGTCACAATCCTGAAATCAAAAGTCGAATGCTTCTCCCGCAGAGCCAGTCAGGTGCCCCAGTCCTATGGGTCTGTTTAATGAACTCCCTGCATCCCATTCTCCACTGAATTCACACCTTTTGTTTTAAAATCTTGCCTACCTTGTTGTGCATACTTCATTCCATCATTTTTTTATTTTTTATTTTTTATTTTTTTTTAAAAGATTTTATTAATTTATTTGACAGAGAGAAATCACAAGTAGATGGAGAGGCAGGCATTATGAGAGAGAGAGAGAGAGAGAGAGAGAGAAGCAGGCTCCCTGCTGAGCAGAGAGCCCGATGCGGGATTCGATCCCAGGACCCTGAGATCATGACCTGAGCTGAAGGCAGGGGCTTTAACCCACTGAGCCATCCAGGCGCTCTCATTCCATCATTTTTGACAGTGGCAGCCCGCCCCCTCAAAAAAAAAAAAAAATCAGAAGTTATGTCTGGAGATCACTGGAAGGTAGGGGAAACCATATTTTCTCAAGTCTTGCCTCCTAAATTCTGAGACGGGATCTTCTTTCAATTACCTGAGCAACTTTCACCTGTGCAGTGATGGAGAGGGGGAGAATCCCTTTCTTTTATTTTTTTTTTCTTTTGAGAGCCTATAGTCCTTTTATCCTTGGAATCAAACAAAGGCTTCTACTTAGTGAAACTTACTATTTCGTGAACAGTCAGTGAGGTATGCATACAGAGGAACTAGTACTTGGGGGGTTCGATTTTGTTTTTCCTATAATTATTGAGGCAGCTATGGTGTAAGCCATCATGCATCATAGTGGTCCTCAAAAGATCTAGGTTCAATTCCCATTTTTGTCACTTAGAAGGTGTACAACACTGGATGGGTCTCCTGTTGCCTCCAAATTTCCCCTTCTTTTGTAAAATTAAAATTCCACTGTGTGTGGGTGGGGGTGGGCATAAGAGTTTGATGGTAAATATATATAAATTTATTTAGCTAATTACTTGCTATGTATTTTGTTGAATGTTAGTACAGTACACAAATATTTCAAAAGGCTTTCATTTTCTAGGACAAAATATACTGGTGTTTGCTAAAGCATTAAAGGATAAACGTTTTTGTGTATAAGGATTTCCTCTAAAATCATAAATTCTCAACTGATCATTAATCTGAAAATCCAGAATGTCTTGCAGATTTTGTGATTAAGTGATTTACTTCACTGGCTCTCAACTGGAACCACCTAGAATGTTAAAAAGAAAAACAAACCCCCAAACCGAAAACATTAACAGTACCTGGGCTCCTCTCCAGACCTGTTAGACCAGAATCTCAGGGCAGGAGTAGTAGAAGCAAAAAGAAAAACACGTATTTTTATCTTTATCAGTAGGCCAAAGTCCTTTCAAAAGAGAGATTAAAGTAATCCAGCTGATTGATTAGTTTATGAGTCAGAGGGACAGGTTGAATTAGCAGGGAGTATTATAAAAGCTTTAGATGTCAAGCTCACAGTCGTCCAAAAAGGGAGTGCTTTCATGGATCTAGTTGTGGTTCTGGTGCTCTGTCTCTCCTGTTGGCTTCTCCTTTCACTCTGGAAACAGAGCTCTGGAAAGGGGAAGCTCCCACCTGGCCCCACTCCTCTCCCTTTCATTGGAAATATCCTCCAGTTAGATGTGAAGAACCTCAGCAAGTCCTTGAGCAATGTAAGTATGCTTTATGTTTCTCCAGCTCCTCTACTTTTAAATAAAATATATTAAAATTAACCACATTATATTAAAATATCAAGGTACGTCTGTAAAACATATACTTGTGAAATATTGTCAAGAATAGTGGAATAAGGGGCTCCTGGGTGGCTCAGTGGGTTAAAACCTCTGCCTTCAGCTCAGGTCATGATCTCAGGGTCCTGGGATCGAGCCCTGCCTCCCTGCATCTGGCTCTCTGCTCAGCAGGGAGCCTGCTTCCTCCTCTCTATGCCTGCCTCTGCCTATTTGTGATCTCTGTCTGTCAAATAAATAAATAAAATCTTAAAAAAAAAAAAAAAGAATAGTGGAATAAGGGGCGCCTGGCTGACTTTGCCAATACAGCATGCCACCCTTGATCTCAGGGTCATGAATTTTGATCTCAGGGTCATGAATTTTGAGCTGCAATGTTGGGTGTAGCGATTACTTAAAAAAAAAAGTGGAATAAAATAATGTGTTCTATGAGTAAAGAAACATTTAGGCTGTTCTGTGGTAGCATTAAAATAATAAAGTTCAGGGGCGCCTGGGTGGCTCAGTGTGTTAAAGCCTCTGCCTTCGGCTCAGGTCATGATCCCAGGGTGCTAGGATTGAGCCCCACGTCGGACTCTCTGCTCCGCTGGGGGCCTGCTTCCTCCTCTCTCTGCCTGCCTCTCTGCTTACTTGTGATTTCTCTCTGTCAAATAAATAAATAAAATCTTTTAAAAAATAATAATAAAGTCCAGGGTGCCTGGGTGGCTCTATCGATTGAATGTCTGGTTCTTGGTCTTGGCTCAGGTCATGATCTTGAGGTCATGGGATCAAGCCCCTCATTGGCTCCATGCTCGGTTCAGCACAGAGACTGTGATTCTTTCCCTCCCCCACTCTCCGTCTCCCCAGTCCCCATTCATGTGTTCACTCTCTCAAATAAAGTCTTAAAATCTTTTAAAAAACAATAATGAAGTGACAAAAGCCAGGAATTCTGCTGCCTTTGTTTCACAACCCTTTGCTGTGATTTCTGGCTAAAGGTAAATGGTAAGGGTGGTGTTTTGTGATTAGAGATTTCATTTGAAGAGTCATCTATTATATAGTCTGTGTGTTTTGTTCATGAAAATTGAACTCTGAAGAAGCAAGTAGTGCCTGATGGCAAGCAAGTAACTGGGTCCAGAACTAGCTTGAATGAATGTAAAAAATAAGAAATCATCAGGACCAACTGGATGGTAACATAATCCCCGGATTCCGCACAGAGCTGCTGTCTATACCCTGTGAATGCTGCAGGATAGAAGCAATTGTTGTTTTGTGAGATGTTGCCTGTCCTGGTCCTGCCTTTAGTGTTAGTAATACCAGCCGATCTCAAAGTGGAGTGGGCATGAGCACCAGCTGGGGTGGTTTTCTTTCTTTCTTTTTTTTTTTAGTATGGATTTCTAGTAACTATTATAAGGCTACCAAGTCAGAATCTTCAGGAGATGGGAGCACCTGGCTGGCTCAGTCACTAAGCTTGAGACTCTTGATCTTGGGCTCATGAGTTCAAACCTCATGCTGGGTATAGAGATAACTTAAAAATAAAGTCCTTAAAAAAAAAAAAAAAGAAGAAGAAGAAGAAAAGAGAAATCTCCAGAGAATGGGCTTTACAGTGCTTTCCTGAAACAGCTGGGTACTGGTTCAGAGATAGGCACTGGAGACAAAAGAGTTTGGCTAAGTAGGGTTGAAATTTGGGTGTTCTGTTATTAGACACTGGGATTATATAGGAAACTCTTTGAACTTCAGTCTCTTTATCTGTACAACAGGGTAAATAAACCTAGCTCAAGGCGTTGGTGTAATAATCAGTTGTAATTATCTGAGTACCAATTCCCCAGACCATTGCCCGTCATATCAGTGGCCCTCTCTATGTGTCAGCTGTAACAATCTTATTTATAGGTAAGATTCAGGAATATTTGAAGCCATGTTTGGTAGAATAAAAACATCGACAGTATGATGATATCAGGCTTAATCGCACACACACACAAAATTATGCACAAAACATAGACTAAATTGTGACTTCTTTTGCTAACATATATGTTTTCTTCGAAATTCTCAGCTCTCAAAAGCGTATGGCCCTGTATTCACTCTGTATTTTGGCATGAAGCCCACCGTTGTACTCTATGGGTATGAAGCAGTGAAGGAAGCCCTGATTGATCTGGGAGAAGAGTTTTCTGCAAGAGGAAGTTTCCCCTTAGCTGAAAAAGTTAATAAAGGACATGGTAGGTGAGCAGGTACACACGTTCAGCACTGGTTATGGGGTTGGAAAGGATGGAAAACTGGAATTTGAAGAGCGACTCAGCAGAACTTGGCCCACCGTGAGGCTGCTGCGTATGACCTTCTTCCTCCTTGCTTAGGACCTCCTGCCCAGTTTCTGTTTCCCCTCTGGTAGGAATCCTTTTCACTAACGGAAACAAATGGAAGGAGATACGGCGCTTCTCCCTCATGACCCTGCGGACTTTGGGGATGGGAAAGAGTGACCTTGAGAGCCGAGTTCAAGAGGAAGCCTGCCACCTTGTAGAAGCTTTGAGAAAAACCAAAGGTGGGTTATTCTATAGCTCTGATCTTGGCAGGCTGTTCTCTCGTCTACTGATGTCCTTGGAAACATTTCAGCCCTCGCGTGGAAAGAGGGAGTGCAGCAAAGAGCCAGGGGAGCTTCTGTGTGTCTATGCTGGTCATGTGTCATTTCATGACTGTGCCACAGTGTGGGTGTAAAAGGTCATTTAATCCTTTTCTGTCCCCAATTTTTTATTTCCACATCATTACACCATGAAGGTACAACATTTGGGGACTCATTTTTTTTTTTCAGAGTTAGAGAACGGTATTTTTCCCATAGTAATAGTAATAATACATTCCCATGTAAATGTGGGTTACCTATTTCAGAAAAGGTCACCAGGGAATACTTGTCAAATGGACACAGTGGCAATGATTTCACACCTTTCACATGGAGCACCTGTAGCTAGTGACATGTGCTTTTTTTTTCTTTTAAATCTTGCATTCTTTTCATTTCTTTTTTAAACATTTTTATTTAATTTTTTAAGATTTATTTATTTATTTATTTGACAGAGAGAAAGAAATCACAAGTAGGCAGAAGAGGCAGGCAGAGAGAGGGGAGGAAGCAGGCTCCCCACCAAACAGAGAGCCCATTGGGGGCTCAATCCCAGGACCCTGGGACTATGACCTGAGCTGAAGGCAGAGGCTTTAACCCACTGAGCCACCCAGGCACCCCTCATTTCTTTTTTTAAAAATTAACATGTAATGTATTATTTGATTATTTTTTTCAGGGGTACAGGTCTGTGAATCATCAGTCTTACACAATCCACAGCACTTCCCGTAGCACATACCCTCCCCAATGTCCATCACCCAGCCACCCTCTCCCACCCCCTCTGCCTCCCAGCAGCCCTCAGTTTGTTTCCTGAGATTAGTTTGTTTCCATCCCCAGTCCCATCTTGTTTCATTTTTCCCTTTTCTTCCCCTCACAAACCCCTGCTCTGCCTCTCAAATTCCTCATATCAGAGAGATCATATGACAATTGCCTTTCTCTGATTGACTTATTTCACTTAGTATAATACCCTCTAGTTCCATCCATATCAATGCAAATGGCAGGATTTGGGGTTTTTTTGATGGCTGCATAGTATTCCATTATGCACATATATATGTGCATTATGCACATATATATACACATACATATACATATACATATATATATATATATATATATATATATATATATATATACATACATACCACATTTTCTTTATCCATTCATCTGTTGAAAGACGTCTGGGCTCTTTCCAGACTATTGTGGATATTGCTGCTATAAACATTCAGGTGCACGTGCCCCTTTGGATCACTACATTTGTATCTTTAGGGTAAACACCCAGAGCACAATTGCTGGGTTGTAGGGTAGCTCTATTTTCAACTTTTTGAAGAATATCCATACTGTTTGCCAGAGTGGCTGCACCAGCTTGCATTCCTGCCAACAGCGCAGGAGAGTTCCCCTTTCTCTGCATCCTTGCCAGCATCTGTCGTTTTCTGGCTTATTAATTTTAGCGATTCTGAGTGGTGTGAGGTGGTATCTCACTGTGGCTTTGATTTGTATTTTTACTTGGTTGGTCTATATGTGTTTGGTCAACTTCATTCATCTTCTGAGTGTTGCTTCCAAGGTCCATGTGTCCATTTCGGGCCAGTAATGATACTTTTTTTTATGGTTGTAATTGCTTAGGCATCTTTCATGCCACCCTCATCAACTGTGATTTCCTTGTCAGCAACTATTTTTTAAAAATTTTTGTTTAAATTCCAGACATGCTAACATACAGGGTTGTTTTTTTAAAAAAAATTGGTTTCAAGTGTACAGTGTAATGATTCAGCGCTTCCATACTTCACCCGGTGCTGATCCCAACAAGTGCCTCCTTAATCCCCATCCCCTACTCCACCCATGCCCTCACCCACCTCCGCTCTGGCAGCCATCAGTTTGCTCTCTACAGTTAAGAGTCTGTTGCTTGGCCTGTCTCTCTCCTGCCGTCTCTGTCTCTCTCTCGTTTTCCCCTTTGCTCATTTGTTTTATTTCTTAAATTCCACATATGAGTGAAATTATATAGCATTTGTCTTTGTGGGACTGAGTTATTTTGCTTAACACTCTCTGGATCCATCCACATCATTGCAAATGGCAAGATTTCATTCTTTTAATGTGTGAATAATTTCATTTTGTGAAATATTACACACACACACACACACACACACACACAGAAATAAATCTCAAGACCTTCAGAAATTATCCCCTACCTTCTAAAGTTTTTCTGAAAGCTTAGTGTCCTCAAGTGTTTCAACTGAAAAAGAGTCTGGGGACACCTGGATGGCTCAGTTGTTGAGCGTCTGCCTTCAGCTCAGGTCATGATCCCAGGGTCCTGGGATAGAGTGTCACATCGGGCTCCCTACTCAGAGGGAAGCCTGGTTCTCCTTACGTGTGCTCTCTCTGTCAAGTAAGTAAATAAATAAATAATCTTTAAGGAAAAAAAGAAAAAGAGTCTGGAATAGAAACAGTTACCTAAACACGTTTCCTATTTTTTAATTCCCTCTCATTTTGGATTCTAGTTACCCTTAATTACATCACTGATGTAAATTTGGGGGCCTTTTGCATATAAAGTTTATTGATCAGTTGATTATAGCAATTACATTTAAATATTTCTCACTAAAAATAAAATTTTTTCTCTGCTTTATCTGTAAAATGACAGAATTGGCCTAAATAGTAGTCCAGTTAAAAATTTATAACTATGGTCTTCTGCTAATGGCTATATATAGCAATACTCCAGAATTCCATAAGAGGGCAGGCTGTCCAAAAAATGTGAGGCCTGATTGGCGATGAGGGAACCTATTTCCTAAAGGAAATTATTGTTTTTTGTATTGTAATAAAGAAACACAAGAACTCCATTTATTGCCTTTTCCTTTTTTTTTTCTTAAAGATTTTATTTATTTATTTGACAGAGAGAAATTACAAGTACACTGAGAGGCAGGCAGAGAGAGAGAGAAGGAAGCAGCTCCCTGCTGAGCAGAGAGCCCGATGCGGGACTCGATCCCAGGACCCTGAGATCATGACCTGAGCTGAAGGCAGCGGCTTAACCCACTGAGCCACCCAGGCGCCCCTTGCCTTTTCCTTTTTAAATTAAAAAAAAAATTTTAAGATTTTATTATTTTTTTGACACAGAGAGAGAAATCACAAATAGGCAAAGAGGCAGGCGGGAAGCAGGCTCCCTGCTGAGCAGAGAGCCCGATGAGGGGCTCGATCCCAGGACCCTGAGATCATGACCTGAGCTGAAGGCAGAGGCTTAAACCACTGAGCCACCCAGGTGCCCCAATTTTTTATATAAAAAAAAAATTTTTTTTTAAAGCAAGTTCCATGCTGAAATGGGGCTTGATCTTATGACCCTGAGATTAAGAGTCACATGCTCTGCCTACTGAGCCAGCCAGGTACCCCCCGGACTCTATTTGCAAATTTAACCTTTTTTCTTTGCCTTAGCTGTGATTTAAGTTTGAAGTGAAAATTTCTTATTTTACTTCTGTCTGAGGCAAACAAATGTGCACATTAATTTTACTCATTTGTGTTAGTTTTCCTCTCAGACAACATGGATACCTTTTGCTTTTTTGTTTGTTCTATCAAAATGCCTGAATTTTTCCATCATTTTTCCTCCTTTAATCTTTTTCTCTGATGATTTTACACATAATTCACTTTAACTATTCATTAGCTATAGGTTTCCAGGTCCCAAGCTATTTCTTCCTTCCTACAGGAGTGTACAAGTTTACCAGACAGGTGTGATTCTGCATTGATAGCTTAAATTATTAGGTGTTTTTTAAAAAATGTATTTTTATTATTATTTTTAAGTAATCTCCACACCCAAGGTGGGACTTGAACACGTGACCCCAAGATCAAGAGTCAGGTGCTGGCACCTACTCTGCACCTACTGAGCCTGCCAGGTGCACCATTCAGTGTTTTTAAAAGTGGCGTCTTTAAAGTTTTTTCTTTTGCTCTTCAAAGTAATAGTCACCTTGGGTCAGAATCAAGTAAACAAAGGTAGTGATCTAAATGGAGTATTTGGAAGATTGTTATTAATCAAACTAAGGTGGGATGGACATCCCATTTAAGGGAAAGATGATGTGTTGATTTTGAGCATGCTGAAATCTTCGCTGGCAAGGGGATTGCTAGGTAGATATTGTTTTAGAGATCCTAAAATTACCTATTATGAACAACAAAGAGTTTTATATGTATATTTTAATGGTATTTTCTAAATCTTTCCTATTCTTTAGCCTTACCCTATGATCCCACTTTTGTCCTGGGCTGTGCTTCCTGCAATGTGATCTGCTCCATCATTTTCCAAAATCGTTTTGATTATACAGATCAGATTTTAATTGGCTTCCTGAAAATATTTAACGAAAACCTCAAGATTTTGAGTTCCCCATGGATTCAGGTAAGGTCATGGGAGGTCTTTCCTCTGACACATCCAAAATTCTGTATGAACCATGCTGTGAAGTAAATGAAAACTGGACATTTCGGATACTATAATGTAACTGTGGAAACGAGGTTCCTCCCCCTCCTTGAGATTTGTTTTGTCTCGTTTGTTCTGCTTGCTTTGGGTTCGTGTTGCTTTTTGCTTTCTGTAGGCTATAGATATTTGTTTATTTCGTGACTTTTCTGGACCATGTTTCTAAGTCTCCTCTTCTTCATCACGGGCGGTCTCTGAAATCTCTGTTTCTTGGTGTTCCGCTAGTGTTAGCTGCAGTTTTCCTTGAGTGTGAGGGGCTGAGAAAAGGTTGTGCGGGGAGAAAGAGAGAGGAAGAAGGGGACAGAGAGGGAGGGCGGAAGGAAGGAAGACAGGAACAGACAAATGAACTCTTCCAAATTGGTTCTGGACTGGAGCATTCCTTCACTGCTTTCACTGGACTCCGATTCTTTCTCAGTCTTGTGGCTTACATTGAGCCAAGATCAGCTAGAGGTGAAAGCTTAGGGTCTTCTGGGGTCTTTTCTTAGCTGATGTCTTGGTTTCTAAAATTTTTTTTAAAGGTTTTATTTATTTATTTGACAGAGATCACAAGTAGGCAGAGAGGCAGGCAGAGAGAGAAGGAGAGGGAAGCAGGCTCCCTACTGAGCTAAGAGCCCGATGTGAGACTTGATCCCAGGACCCTGACATCATGACCTGATCATAAGGCAGTGGCTTAACCCACTGAGCCACCCAGGCTCCCCCTGGTTTCTAAATTTTAAAATGTCTAAATTCCTCAATATACCTGGGTACTTTGGAATGCCCTAATATCCAGAAGATACTTTCTCCCCAGCTTTTCTTCCCAGGATTCTGGTGCCCTATCTTATGTCTTAACTAGCCTTTGCCCCAGGTTATTCATTTGCCTTACAGAGTTTTTGAGCCATGCCTGCTGCTCTTCATCTAGTCCGATGAAACAAAGACAAGAGCCTGTGTCAGTCCTTCAGGTTGCCCCAGAGCAGTTGCAAAGAGAAAACACAATTTTTTGCAAGGTCTAGTCTAGTCTCTTGCACTGGAAACCAGAATCCCACACGAGAAGCTGCCCTTGTTAAGACCACTGCCAAACTAGGAAGGAGGTAGAAGAGGGCACATTAAAAGTTTCACAAACTTTCCCACCATTTTCAAGTTGCCTTTTTTGGGATTCAGCATTCACTTGATTGCTATAAGCCTTTGTTTTCTAGAGTTCTGACAAGTTGATTCTCATGGTGTTTGCCAAAAAATCTCAGCTCTTTTTTTGGAGTATCCTGTCTTTGGAGATATCTATACTGGTACTTTCACTGGTCATACTCAGTGAAGTGAGTTTTTGAATACCACACTCCTGCCCAGGGCAAACCTCATGGAGTGTGCATGTTGAAAAGAGAGTAAAAACCTTTATTTCACGGACAAGAAGATAAAGGTCCAGGGCATCTGGGTGACTCAGTGGGTTAAGCCTCTGCCTTTGGCTCAGGTCATGATCTCGGGGTCCTGAGACCGTGCCCCACATTGGGCTCCCTGCTCAGCTGGGAGCCTGCTTCCCTCTCTCTCTCTGCCTGTCTCTCTGCCTACTTGTGATCTCTCTCTCTCTCAAATAAATAAATAAAATCTTAAAAAAAAAAAAAAAAAGATAAATGTCCAAATATGGAGCTGGTGGAATTCAAGCCTATTGACTCCCTGGCCAGTGCTCTTTCCCCTAAATCCCAAAGCCCTGTTTTGGTGACTGCCCAGAAACATGCTGATAGCACACTCAGTGGGCATCTAGGCCCTTGCTGAAAGGTTCCCATTGCCTAAAAGATTTGTCCTCCACTCACACTTAGTGACCTCTTCATCACATTACTTAGCAGAAATATGCTAGTCTAGGAAGGAAGAGAATGTCTCCTTTAAGCAGAGAAAACATTTGGGACCACAGGTGCTGCCAGGATGCACTGATGAAGGAGTAGCTTTGTGCTGTGTATGAGGTTGTCCAAACTCCCTTAACCTCAGTCTTCATCTATAAAATGTGAATCATAGTAATTCACAGCATTCTGTATTTCAAGGTTGTAGGGAAGAATTAATATAAAACATGAGAGAATTGATGTAAAGAGGCTTTGATACTATAAGGTGAACGATGTATGAGTATAGGACGTTATTGTCGTATTTCATCATCTGGTTAGAGTTTTCTCGCTTAGATATCTCCATGAGCATAGAGAATTACTTTATATACACAATATAAAATGCTTTTCCAGGAGACAAAGACCATTTTCTCTTCATCTCCCTTTTTAACCAGGGCTTGACATATCTTCTATATGTCTTCAATACATGTTTTAAAATTTAATATATATTTTTTTAATCTCTAAGATCTACAATAGCTTCCCTGCTCTCCTTGATTATCTCCCAGGAAGTCATAACACAATACTTAACAATTCTGTTTTTATAAATAATTACATTTTGGAGAAAATAAAAGAACACCAAGAATCCTTGGAAGTGAACAATCCTCGGGACTTCATTGATTACTTCCTGATGAAAATGGGACAGGTAAGATATTAATGACAGATCCGTTATTTGTTTGCCTGCATTTATTTTGTTCACTGATTAGTGCTCATGAGGATGTTTAAATCATCAGGCAAGAAATGCTTGACAGACACTTTAGGTACTTCTGTGTGCATGGATCTATCTGGATTGAGCATCATGGAACATCACTCAATCTAAGATTGAATTGTCTAATAACTAGGATATGTGGAACCTATTTGTTAAGTTTCTACCTGAAGAGAAAGAGAATGTACACTTTAGGGGAAATAAAAACACAAGTTAGAAATTACAAAATATGGAGCTATAAAAGAAGATATATGTGATCTTATCTCAGTGTGTGGGAGAATAAGAAGGAAGTGTTTAACCTAGCTGGGCTTCCTGCTTATACTGAGGGCGGATGTAGAGCTTCAAAATATTTGCAATAAGAATAGGGGAGGGAAGAGGTTCAGAAGTATGTGTTGGCAAAGAGATGAGATGGATGGAAAAAGGAAGTCTTCACTGAGTGTAACCAAAAATGGATTTGGACAGATACAGAGTTGGATGTTGGTGCCTGTCAAGTAACTGTAAGACTGAATGTTGGCTTGAAAAGTTTTGACTTGCTCAGGTAGATGTATGAGCCTGAACAAGAGTGGAATACAAATAATTATTGGGGAAAATTATCCTGGGAGTCCTGTAGAATAAGCTGTATGATAAGAATGGGGCCCAAGGACCAACTGTGAGATTTTTCATTTCTTGACTTTGGCTTGATGAAAAAAGTCTGGACCATGGAAATACAGGGACTCCTGAAATAAAATCAAATTGTTCATTTTGTCACATCTCAGAGATCTATAGAGGCTGATTTTAGTGGTTTAGCCTATAGAGGCTGATTTTAGAAGTAAGGACTGCATGGGAGAGTTTAGTAATAAGAACAGATATTCTATTTGAGAAATTTAACCAAGGAGTGAAAGATTGAGATAGTAAATCTGAATAGTGAATGTGATGAGTGATAGGGTCAAGCTGGAAATTGTGTGACAAAAGTAATGTAGATGCCATAAGGACACTTGTACCCAGGCAACATCCTTGAATGGGGGAGAGGCAGAATCCAGAGTGCATTATAAAAGGCTTATTCTAGAGAAGGAAATTCCTTCATCTGAGGCCATCACTTTATCCAATCACTTTGTAGCTTTGGGCAGAAATGAGAAACGGTGAGTAGGCTAACATGGGAAGGAAAAAAGATGCTGATGAAATTGATTGTCAAAGAATTATCCTTGGATTTCAGTTGGACTGCTCAAGTCACATATTCTAGGTGCAATGGAGTGAAGAAGGTGGTGGAATTGTTTGAAGAAACTGGAAGAGGGAAGAAGTTAATATTTTCATGGTCTGCTTTCTCTGATGTTAGGGCAATGTTTTTTATCTTCCAACTCTGTTCCCCTTCCACTTTTATTTAGATCAAAGACCGGCAAAGCTCACCTGTCTTTATAAATAAAGTCTTATTGGAATACACATACATACACAAAGTATGGACACCTTCCCAGAAAAATGCACCCATATGAATGTTTTTGTATTTTGCATATATTTTGAGCAATTTCCTTAATGCTAGGAAGCCTTTCCACTGGTCCTGGGTGCTGACATCTCTCATATATCAATTAACAGTATTTCCTTAATATTATATTTAAAAACTGCATTGTTCCTCTGGACTTCATTATAGTATTTAGATTCTAGCTTATTATTCCATTTTTTTCTTATTGTTAATATCTACACTGAGTATAATTAACATGCCATACCCTCCCACATTTCAAGTATAATTTAGTAGTTGTGTATTTTCAGAGTTGTGCAACCACCACCACAATCAATTACCAAACATTTTCATCACCCTCAAAAAAACCCCCATAAGCTTGAGTAGTTATCTCCACTGTCCCCCAAACACTTCCAGCTTTCAGGCATCACTTCTCTACTTTCTGTCGCTATAGATTTGCTATTCTGGATGTTTCATATTAATGAAATTATACTGTATTTTGTTCTAGCTTCTTTCACTTCACTCCTTTATGTGCTTGAATGATATTCCAGAAAGAATATACCATGCTTTATATATCTACTCTTGGTTGATGGACATTTTGATTGTTTCTGGGTTTTGGGCTTTTTTTTTTCTTTTTAAGATTTTATTTATTTGAGAGAAAGTGAGAGAGCACAAGCCAGAGGGAGAGGGAGAAGCAGGCTCCCCACTGAACAGGGAGCCCAATTCCAGGCTTGATCCCAGGATGCTGGGACCATGACCTGAACCAAAGGCAAATTCTTAACCAGCTGAGCCACACAGGCGCTGCTGGGTTTTTGGCTCTTATAAATAATGCTTCTATGGACATTTGTGTGCAAGTTTTTGTGTATACCTATGTTTTAATTTCTCTTGGGTACATACCTGGTGGTAGAATTGCTAGATCATATGATAACATTATATTTAACCTTGGGTGGAAATGTGGTGAATCAAAGACCTAAATGTAAGAGCTAAAAATATAAAACTCCTAGAAGAAAACTTAGGCATAAAATTGGCTAAAATTGATAATCTATGTGTATGTAAGCACTGATTCTTCAAATTCACTTCAGCAGATGAGATGCTAATAATGGTTTATAAGTGCCTTACTCTTTTTTGGGGGGTTGGAAAGGTTAGAAAAGTGTGTGATGTTGATGTTACCAATGGGTCTAGCAAATACAGCTATTGAGGTTAAGCCTGTCTTAATGGAGTTGATGACAATTTAGGTGTGTCACAGGTCACTTGGGGATTGTAAGAACCTTATTAAATTAATGTTGGCCCAGAGGACTGGCTAGGAAGAAAAAAATTTTTTTTTAATTTTAGTGATCTCCATAGTCAATATTTCAAATGGCCCCATTGTTGTTTTCAATTTGGTGTCACCCTTATCTTAAACCAGCTTTAGTTGTCCTTGTGAGGTGCTTTTACTCTCCCTATGAAAAGTTATGAGATCTCTATTCACTCGGTGTCTTATTCTCAGCATCTGCCTTACTCCCATAGTCTCTTTCATCCCTTATGGGCAGTTAATGTCCAAATTTTCTGTCTTCAAGTCTGTAATATTTCTTCTATTTGTATATCTTCACTAATTCCTGCACTTATTTCCCAAACCAAATAGTCCTGCCTTACATCTGGAGTACCATAGGGGCTGGCCCTCTTTTGTCTTTGTAAATTTGTTCTCACTACAATCTGTTCTAGGATGTGCTGCCATGTTAGCTTTTGCATATTCCCAACTTTTTAATGAGTTTTTAGGCAATATAGAGACCACATAAATTCTATAGCAGAAGAGAATTAAAACTCTTGATCCTGGCTTATACCATTAAAATTTTTTTTTAATTTTTTATAAACATAAAACATATTTTTATCCCCAGGGATACAGGTCTGTGAATCACCAGGTTTACACACTTCACAGCACTCACCATAGCACATACCCTCCCCAATGTCCATAACCCAACCCCCCTTCTCCCCACCCCCCTCCTCCAGCAACCCTCAGGGTTTTTTTTTTTTTTTTGAGATTAAGAGTCACATATGGTTTGTCTCCCTCCCAATCTCATCTTGTTTCATTTATTCTTCTCCTACCCTCTTAGTCCCCCATGTTGCATCTCCACTTCCTCATATCAGGGAGATCATAAGATAGTTGTCTTTCTCTGATTGTCTTATTTCACTAAGCATGATACCCTCTAGTTCCATACACGTCGTCGCAAATGGCAAGACCGTTTTTTAAGATATGGCTCTAATTTACTCATTTCTATCAGAAAAGATTGTGTTTGCCTACCAACAAGAGAAAACTCAATTTACAATTTTTAAAAAGATTTTATTTATTTATTTACAGACTGAGATCACAAGTAGGCAGAGAGGCAGGCGGGGGGTGGGGGGAGCAGGCTCCCTGCTGAGCAGAGAGCCCAATGTGGGCCTCAATCCCAGGACCCTGAGTTCATGACCTGAGCCAAAGGCAGAGGCTTTAACCCACTGAGCCACCCAGGCACTCCCCACTATTTCTTTAAACATTGTTAATTGGGGGGCGCCTGGGTGGCTCAGTGGGTTAAAGCCTCTGTCTTTGGCTCAGGTCATGATCTCAGGGTCCTGGGATCGGGCCCCACATTGGGCTCTCTGCTCAGCAGGGAGCCTGCTTCCCTCCCACACCCCCCGCCCCCGTCTGCCTGCCTCTCTGCCTACTTGCGATCTCTCTCTTTCTCTCTCTCTCTCTCTGTCAAATACATAACTTAAAAAAACAAACAAACAATCCAAACTTAAAAAAAAAAAAAAGAAATGGTGTATTTTTCTCAGGTACAGAGACTCTCATGTTAGGCAGTCCAGGACTTTTATAGTAGCCCTGAAGTATCATGGACTCATGTGCCTTCCATTTTTCTTTAGCATACCTACTGTGTAGACTTCATGTTCATCATTTTTCAAGATGATGTCTACACCACCTCCACCAACATATCTGTGTAGGCATGTAGTAAAAAGAAGGAAGGAAAGTGACACCAAGAGGCCATTGGGGGGCACCTGGGTGGCTTAGTAGGTTAAGCAACAGATCAAGATTCCAGGGTCCTGGGATGGAGCTCCACGTCGGCCTCCCTGCTCAGTGGGGAGTCTTTTTCTCTCACTCCCTCTGTCCTCTCCCCACTCTTGTGCTAGCTCTCTCACTTGTTCTCTCTCTCTCAAATAAATAAAATAAAATCTTTAAGAAAAAAGTCCTTCGGTAAGAAATAGGTTGCTTGGCCAATGTAGCTGCGAAAGAGGCTAGGAAATGGAATCTGTAGGCAAGTTTGCTTAGCTATATAACAATGTGTTATTTTAGATTTATTATAATTACATATGCTGCCAAACCAGCAAATAATTACATCAAATAATTCCTAGGAAAAGGAGAATGATCACTTGAAGTTTACTTTTGAAAACTTAGTAACCAGTGCGTCTGATTTATTTGGAGCTGGGACAGAAACAACAAGCACCACCCTACGATATAGTCTCCTGCTTCTGCTGAAGCACCCAGAAGTCACAGGTATGGCCAGCATGATGGGCAGGGTCTACTTCTGGGCATATAACCAATGTTTATAATGATGTTGGAGCACATGAATTGGCATGTAAATATATATGCATTTTCTCTTTTTTCATCTGTCTCATTTGTGTTTTATCAGCTAAAGTCCAGGAAGAGATTGAGCGTGTAATTGGCAGATGCCAGAGCCCTTGCATGCAAGACAGGAGCCGCATGCCCTATATGAATGCAGTATTGCACGAGATCCAGAGATACATTGATCTTATCCCAAACAGCCTGCCTCATGCAGTGACCCGTGACATTAAATTCAGAAACTATGTCATCCCCAAGGTAAGATGTGTTTCTCCTACACCTGACTTCAGTGCTCTTGAAGTTCTCATATTCACAATGCGGTTTCAATCCTCTACCAGTAAAGATGAGAGTGCAAGAATCATACATGTGGCAGCTTCATGGACTTTGTGCTATTTCCAGTTTGAGGCTATACATTTTTTTTTTGAGGCTATACATTTTTACAACAGGTTTTGGTATTGACTGTGTAATTCTTCCAAATTTGTTCTATTTCTTTAATATTGTTTTGGCTACTCTTAGCTATTTACATTTCCAAATAAATTGTAGTATCAATTTGCCAGTTATCCAAAGCACTTGACAATGGTTTTTATCAGAGTTATAGTAAATTAACTTGGAAAGAATTGACATGTTGGAATGATGAATCTTTCAATTCATGGATATGGTGTATTCTCCTAATTTATTTGGGCTTTCTTTAATTTTTTTCAATATTTTCTTCAGTATAGTGGCTTGTACATCTTTTAGATTTTTCCTAGGTAAATGATATTTTTAATGTTATTATAAATTGTATAATTTTTAAATGCCTTTTCTACTTTATTGGCATATGGAAATATAATTGATTTTATTATTTTGGTGACCTCATATCTACCAACCTTTCCAATTTCACTTATCATTGTTAATAATTTGAATCTAAGTAACCATGGATCATTCAAGTCTACTGTATTGGACATGACTGACCTAAGTTTTGTTTCTTTTTTTCTGTAATATTAAAAACCTTATCTTCAGGGGTGCCTGGGTGGCTCAGTGGTTTAAAGCTTCTGCTTTCAGCTCAGGTCATGGTCCCAGGGTCCTGGGATCGAGCCCCACATCGGGCTCTCTGCTCAGCAGGGAACCTGCTTCTTTCTCTCTCTCTGCCTGCTTCTCTGCCTACTTGTGATCTCTGTCTGTCAAATAAATAAAATCTTTAAAAAGAAAAAAAACCTTATCTTCAGAGGCACATCAGTAGCTTAGTCAGTTAAGCGTTAGCCTTCAGCTCAGGTCATGATCCCCAGGTCCTAGGATCAAGTCCAACATTGGGCTCCTTGCTAAGCCAGGAGCCTACTTCTCCTTCTGTATGCTACTCCTGCTGCTTGTGCTCTCTCTCTGACAAATAAATAAATAAAATCTTAAAAAAATATATTCTACCTGGACTTTAAAAAGGCATAGAAGGGGAGCCTGGGTAGTTCAGTCACTGGGCATCTGCATTTGGCTCGGGTCATGATCCCAGGGTCTTGGGATCAAGTCCCACATTGGGCTTCTCACTGTGTCTCTCTCTGTCAAATAAATAAAATCTTTTAAAAAAGGAAAAGGAAGAAGCATAGAAGGTGCTAGAGAATCCCTTTCTAGAGAAATGAAAGAACTTAAATCTAATCAAGTTGAAATCAGAGTCCAGAGTGCTCACCATTACATCATGGAACCACTCAAGTTGAAATCAAATAGGCTATTAATGAGATGCAGTAAAAAAAAAAAAAATAGAGGCTCTGGGGTACCCGGTTGGCTCAGTGGGTTAAGCCTCTGCCTTTGGCTCAGGTCATGATCTCAGGGTCCTGGGATCAATCCCCACATTGGACTCTGTGCTCAGCAGAGAGCCTGCTTCCCCCTCTCTCTCTGCCTGCCACTCTGCTTACTTGTGATCTCTCTCTGTCAAATAAATAAATAAAATCTTAAAAAAAATAGAGACTCTGAGTGTTAGGATAAATGAAGCAGAAGAAAGAATCAATGATATACAAGACAAAAATGTTGGAGAATAAAGAAGCTGAGAAAAAGAGATAAACAACTACTGGATCATGAGGGGAGAGTTCAAGAGATAAGTGATACCATTAAGTGCAATATTAGAATAACTGGAATCCCAGAAGAGGAAAGGGAGAGAGAGAGAGAGGCAGAAGGTATATTGGAGCAAATTATAGCAGAGAACTTCCTTAATCTGGGGAAGGAAACAGGCATCCAAGTCCAGGAGGCACAGAGAGCCCCCCTCAAAATCAATAAAAATAGGTCAACACCTTGACATGTGATAGTGAAACTTGCAAATCTCAGAGACAAAGAGTAAATCCTGAAAGCAGCTCAGGACAAGAGGTTCATGACCTACAAGGCTAGAAACATTAGACTGGCAGCAGACATGTCCATAGAGACCTGGCAAGCCAGAAAGCACTGGCATGATATATTTGGGGTCCTAAATTAGAAAAATACACAGCCAAGTATACTTTATCCAGTTAGGATGTTATTCAAAATAGAAGGAATGATAAAAACTTCCAGGACAAATTAAAAGAATTTGTGACCACTAAATCATCCCTGCAAGACATATTAAATATTAAAAGGGATCTGTTACACAAAGAGGGAGCCTAAAAGCAACATAGAAAAGAAAAGAACAGAGACAATATACAGAAACAATAAGTTATACCAAAGAAAATTCATATTTTTGAGGGTAAAGTCAAGTGAGTTTTGATCAATATGTAAGGTTGTGTAATTAGCACAACTAAGGTATAAAACATTTCTATCATCTCAAAAATTTCCTTCATTCTCCTTTTATAGTCAATCCACCTCCCCCAGTTTCAACCCTTGGTAGCCATTGATCTACTTCTGGTTCCACAGTTTTGCCTTTTAAGGAATGTAGCATAACAGAATGTGACATAAAAGTAGTATAGCCTGTAATCAGTATAAACCTTTATCTTTTCTATGTGACAGAATGTGTTTGAGATTAATATTTGTTATCACATATATCATTAGTTGTTCCTTGTTTTGATGAGTAGTTTTCATCATATCGAGTGCCACAAGTTGTTTATCCATTCACTAGTTGATGGATATTTGGGTCATTTCCAAATATTAGACAGAGACAGTGAGAGAGAGCATGAGCAGGAATGAGGGGGGGAAGCAGACTCCATGTGGAGCAGGGAGTCCAATGTGGGACTTGATCCCAGGACTCTGGGTTCATGACCTGAGCCGAAGGCAGAGGCTTAATGACTGAGCCACCCAGGTGTCCCAAAGGCAATAACTTTGTAAATAAAATTACAGACCTTAAATATGATAAACTTAGAGGGTAGAATTTTCTTCCAATGTTTAATTTAAAAAAGTAGAAAATCTAAACAGCCTTTAAACACACATACACAATGGCTATATAATGTTTTGTGTATATATAAATAACATTTATGAAAATTTATATACATCTGTATTTTAAGTGCATATCTAATTATGTCCACCAATCTACCTCACTCCAATCTACCTCACTTCACTATGCGTCTTCTAAGAATGAGGGTTTTCTGCACATTTATTGAGATGAACAGCATTCATCTCAAGGAACTATTATCTATACAATAATTTTATTTAATATATAGCCTATAATTACATTTTTTCTGTTATCCTAAAATACTCTTTTGTAGCTTTTTTTGAAGGAGCATGTAGTAGCTAATAAAGGAATAATATGTAATTTGATTATCTGTCCCTTTAGGCTACCGTTTTATAAAGAAAATTTCCATTTCCTTTATTTGTTTCATTTCAAGGCACTGACAGTTTTGAGGAGTCCAGGACACCATGTGGAATATTCCTCAGTCTGGTTCGGGTGGTTTTTGTTTTTGTTTTGAGATTAGATTCCACTTCTGTGTTTTGGGGAAGAAAATTACATAGGTGATGTTGTGTATGTCCCAATGCATCACATTTGGCTAGAGACATACAATACCAATTTATACCATTATTGGTGATGCTAGCTACTCACTTATGAAGGAGGTATCTGCCATAATTCTCTATTGCTAGGGATCTATTTTTCATAGGTGATTAATAAGAAAAAATCTATGGCATGGTACTTTAAGACCTCATAAATATCCTGTTTCCCAAATCATTGATCCAATAGTTTTAGCATTAATTAATGATCTTTACTTGAATTGTTGAAAAATGATTAGTTTTTAAATTTTATTATTGGTGTGTATGTGTGTGTGTGTGTGTGTGTGTGTAGCTAGGATTCATCTATAACAAAGAGTTCCCCCACATTTTTATTTTTTTAAAGATTTTATTTACTTAAAGACAATGTGAGTTGGGGAAAGGACCAGAGGGAGAGGAGAGACAGAATCTCAAGCAGACCTCTGCTGTGCCATAATCCACATGAGATGTATGAAAACTGAAGTGACAAAATAGAGACACACAAGTGTCCAAACATTGTGATCAGTGGAAGGAATTCAGAGGGCAGGCACCCAAGTAACCAAGCACTCGGTATTTCAGACCCTGTTGGAGGCCATGTTAGCATCCTGACTAGCACTGGCCTCAATCTCATCCCTGTTTATTTCTTGGTCTCTCTGGCTGGAAATCCCATGGGCCTTCTTTGGACCTTGGATTCTTCACATATAGATCAAAATATTGAACTAAGTGACTTCCACATTTCTTCCAGCTCTACAACTTCTTTCTAACCCAGTTTATCTTCATCTGTTCATTTCAGGGCACAAACGTGTTAGTATCACTGACTTCTGTGCTACACGATGAACAAGAATTCCCCAACCCAGAGGTATTTGACCCTGCCCACTTCCTGGATGATAATGGCAACTTTAAGAAGAGTGATTATTTCATGCCTTTCTCAGCAGGTAATAAATTCCTTAGGTGCTGAAGGGGACAAAATATTTTGGGGGTGGGGTATCAGTTGAATCTTACATAGTGCCTGCCCTGGCATGGGTAGAATTGTTCTTTGTCCATGACCAGAAACATGACTCTAGATATATCACTGAGCTACTAAGAGCTCCTCTAAGCAGCAGATGAAACTCATTTAGACTTTACTCACTGGCCAGGAGAAAGGTATATAACTCCTCAACTTTGAGTTAAGTATTTTCTTTCTTTCTTTTTTCTTAAAAGATTTTATTTATTTATTTGAGAAAGAGTGCACGCACAAGCAGGGGGAACAGGAGAAGGAGAAGCAGGGTTGCCGCTGAGCAGGAAGCCTGATGCAGGGCTCAATTCTAGGAACCCTGGGATCATGTCCTGAGCTGAAGGCAGATACTTAACCAACTGAGTTACCCAGGTACCCCAAGTTAAGTATCTTCTATGTGCAGCGTCTGGTTGGCTCAGTCAGTTAAGTGTCTGGCTTTAACTCTGGTCATGCTCTCAGGGTCCTGGTATTAAGCCTTGCTTCAGGATCCATGCTCAGTGGGGGATCTGCTTGTCCCTCTGCTACCCTGCCCACTCATACTCTCAAATAAATAAATATATATATTTTTTTAAAAAAGTATTTTCTCTGTACCTTCACTTCCCAGAGTGAGCTCTGGGGTGACAAGTATCCACAAGCACAGCATGGACACCACAGGGGCTTACACTCTAGTTAGGGAAGCAGACTAGTAAGCAGATCATTATAATCTGATAAGACTAGTGTTGTGGGATAGGAAAGGCCAGGCTGCTCAGGAGACCAGAAGAGGCAGCTTCCTGCTCACCCCCAGCCCACAGTGAGGCATGAACTGGAATAAGCAACATTCCAACAGCAGAAAAGGAATTTGAGCTGCCTCACAGCAGATAGGAAGTGAGGGAAAGAAGAGAAGATGGGGCACTTTTACAAAGTAGACCATAGGAGAAGGATGTGTCTATAGACTGAGGTCAGAACCTGCCAACCAACCATGGCATCAAGGAAACCTTCAGAAAGTGGCAGGATGCCCTGCACCTGATTGTCCTCCACTCAAGATCATGTATCTTGGATATTGGGTCTCCACATCAATAGTGCTCACTGAGTCTCCAGCCATAGAGTTCCCTTCAATTATCTGATGGCTTTCAGTACCTGCTTTGGGTCTGGCACTGTACATACCAAGATGTCAAAGACTGAGCCTTCCCTGCAAGGAATGCACATTTTAGCGTGGTAGAAAAAGATAAACAGGAAATTATGATTCAAGGTGATGATCTAGGCTTTAATTGAAGAGTGAATAAGATTCTGAGGGTACCCAGAGAGAGCAAGACTCTATTGCCTGAGGGGATCACAGGGAGTATAGAGAGGAAATACATGAGACATAGATCCTGAAAGAAGTATTAGAGAATTGCGCCTTAACTGAAGGGAACAGCATGAGATAAGGCTGGAAATGTCATGGTGTGTTGGAGATCGATGAAGAGTTGGTATGGCTAGAACCAAGAGTAGAGGGTTTGGAAGATGGAAGGAGGGATATGGAACTCCAGACTGGGTACAGAATGTGAAGAGCCAGTTCAACCTATTTAACCTCCTGTCATAGGACAGATCAGGGACACCCTGAATATTTTAAAGTGAGAGAGAATACATTTAGACATGTTTTTGGAATCACATGAAGGAAAAAAATCTTTGTAAACTTTATGCCAGAGGTAGGAATGGAGACACAGATACATGAGTTCTCTTCTCTTAGTCCTTCTCCCTCCAATGCCCTTGGTGAAGGGGGTGGGTTTCTACAAAAATGTATGGAAACTGGAAATAAGAAAAGAGCAGTTGTAACGTGGAAATGCATAGTGAAGTGCTTGATGTAGGCCTGATACTCAATAATTAATTGTTGAATGAAGGGTTCTCATCAAGACACTAGGTGAATAGCAAGCATTTCCATCCTTCTGTCCACCTGTCCCTCTAACCTTCCTTCCACCTCTCAATTGGCCTGGTCATTCATCAGATATTTCTTGTGACATGTCTTATGATGGTTCGAAACAGTGTTCAAGGAACAGATCCCTTGTGTTTGTTACTTTCAGGAAAACGAATATGTTTGGGAGAAGGACTGGCCCGTATGGAGCTGTTTTTATTCTTGACCACCATTTTACAGAAATTTACCCTGAAATCTCTGGTTGACCCAAAGGACATTGATACCACCCCAACTGCCAGTGGGTTTAGCCATGTCCCACCCCCCTACCAGCTCTGCTTCATTCCCATATGAGGAAGGGCAGACCATCTTCCTGCTGCTGTGCTGTTGTCTGTAGCTCCTCCTCCTCTGGGGCATCATTCACCTCTTCACTGCTGGGGATGCACTCTCTGACCTCAGCTCCTGTTTCCCCATTCCCTCCATACCCAGTGAACATCCAGCCTCTGCTAAAGGAAAGTTTCCAGGGGCGCCTGGTGGCTCAGTCATTTAAATGTCTACCTTTGGCTCAGGTCATGGTCCTGGAGTCCTGTGACTGAGCCCCCAATCGGGCTCCCTGCTCAGTGAGGAGTGTGTGTCTCCCTCTCCCTCTGCTCCTCTATGACTCGTGCTTGCTCATCTCTCTCACTTGCTCATTCTCTCTCTCAAATAAAAATTTTTTGGGGAAAAAAAAGAGGAATGTTTCCAGAATTTCATTACACACATGCTGTGCTATTGTTTATACTCTGTAACACTGGTATTTGGCACCATATATACTTCTCCAATATTGAGCTGTTACTCGATTATCACCGTGAAACAAAACCAAATGATTAGTATAAGCTAACATACAGCCATTTGTCCTCTGCGTGTTGTAAATGGAAAGCATCACTATTCACTGAGCCAGTTCTTAGACTTTCCTTTTTTGTGCATAATACAGGTAAGAAATGAAAGAAAATAGAATCCAAAGAGGCCACACTGCACCATCCTCATAATGATAAGCAGAGAGAGGGACAAAGAGGGAGAGGGCAGGAAAGTTCTCTTGGCTCTGTGTCACCTACAGGTACTTGACGTTTGAATTTGAAAGTGAGAAAGGTTATGTCCAGGAGCTGGGTAATAGAATTTTAGCCATGAGGGGAAGGAATAATTCATGTTAGAATTCATTTCTTTGCTTTGGTGTCATTTGAACACCAAAGATTAGACATGTTGGTATGAACTTGTTTCAAACTTAGAGTCACGTGTTAATACATGCTTTCATATTGCTTATCAGATCTTCTAAGTGTCATTCTTTGCTCTCTGACCTAGAACAAAATCCCTGGAGGGCATCACTAGATATTCTTTTTTCTACTTTCCAACACATTGTTTTATACCTAACACAAGTGTGATGGCTTATCTAAAACATAGACAACTAAACATCATATACCAGTCAAATAATTTCCATAATTTTTTTCTTATGTTTCTAAGTTATGAAATGAGCATCACCTATTAACCTTCTGCCTGCTCCTCTCCTAGAGAAAAATTTTATACTTTGGCATGCATTTTAAAAAATTTTTTATTTTTTATAAACATATAATATATTTTTATCCCCAGGGGTACAGGTCTGTGAATCGTCAGGTTTACACACTTCACAGCACTCACCATAGTACATACCCTCCCCAATGTCATAACCCCACCCCCCTCTCCCAACCCTCCTTCCCCCAGCAACCCTCAGTTTGTTTTGTGGGACCAAGAGTCAGTTATGGTTTGTCTCCCTCCCAATCCCATCTTGTTTCATTTATTCTTCTCCCACCCCCTTAACACCCCCCCATGCTGCATCTCCACTTCCTCATATCAAGGAGATCATATGATAGTTGTCTTTCTCTGATTGACTTATTTCGCTAAGCATGATACCCTCTAGTTCCATCCATGCCATCACAAATGGCAAGATTTCATTTCTTTTGATGGCTGCATAGTATTCCATTGTGTATATATTCCACATATATATACCACTTATTCTTTACCCATTCATCTGTTGATGGACATTTAGGTTATTTCCATAGTTTGGCTGTTGTAGATATTGCTGCTATAAACATTCGGGTGCACGTGCCCCTTCGGATCACTACATTTGTATCTTTAGGGTAAATACCCAGTAGTTTGGCATGCATTTTTAAGATAACATATGAGGTAGATGTACATATACATAATGTATGTCCAAAGTATATATTCACACATAATATACACATGAGATTAAAAATGATCTTTACCACTGTGCTCGTATTATACATAATATCCTACAACTTGCTCTTTTTCTACTATACAGTATGCCAAGAAAAATTCTAAATAATAAAAACATGGGCATGGGGCCCCTGGGTGACTCAGTAGGTTAAGTAACTGCCTTCAGTTCAAATCACGATCCTGGGGTCCTGGGTTTGAGTCCCGTATTGGGCTCCCTGCTCAGTGGAGAGCCTGCTTCTCCCTCTCCCTCTGCCTGCCACTTTGCCTACTTGTGTTCTCTCTATCTCTCTATCAAATAAATAAGTAAAATCTTTAAAAAATTTTAAAAACAGGGGCACCTGGATGGCTCAGTGGGTTAAGCCTCTGCCTTCGGCTCAGGTCATGATCCCAGGGTCTTGGGATCAAGCCCTACATCAGGCTCTCTGCTCAGCAGGGAGCCTGCTTCCCTTCCTCTCTCTCTTTGCCTACTTGTGATCTCTGTCTGTCAAACAAATAAATAAAATCTTAAAAAAATTTTAAAAAACATGGGCAAATTATTTGAATGGACAGATTACAGAAAAGGAAATGAAATGTTTCCTAAACTCATGAAAAGATCTTAGAAATAAAAGGTACAAATTAGAACTATATTATATTCCTTTAAGCCTTGATTGGTAAATGAAAAGATTTTAATGGAAGTATTAGCAAATGTGTGTGCCACACATTTGTGTGTGTGTTCTAAAGTTATCTTCTCCATGAAACCTGCCCTGAGATTCTTTTTCAAAGTTAATTAATTTATTTATTTATTTGAGAGAGAGAGGCGGGGAGGGGCAGAGGCAGAGAGAAACTTTAGTAGACTCTAAACTCAGCAGGAGCCTGGCCCAGGGCTAGATCCCATGACTCTGAGATCACACCGGTGCCAAAACAATGAGTTGGATGGTAAACCAACTGTACCACCCAGGCACCCCTACCCTGAGATTCTTACTGAAACTTGTAAACTCTTCTCCATCATCACTTTCCCCAACTTTCAGCTTCTGAATCTCCTTACAATGTGTTTGCCACTTTGCACGTTTCATGTTAATTTACCTTTCTCATAAACCTAGGAGGTAGATAGCATCTGTATGAGTTTCCTAACACTGCTCTAACTAATTACCACTGAGTTAGTGGCTCAGAACAACACAGATTTACTTCTTATAATTCTGGAGTTCAAAAGTCCAATATCCATGTTCATGGGCCATGTTCATGCTGGCAGGGCTGCTTGCTTCTGAGGCTCTAGGAAAGAACCCATTTCCTTCCCTGTACTGCCAATGTTTCTTGGTTCACGACACCTTCCTCTCATCAGTCCCATCCTCTTGCTTATCTTCTCCTACTTACGTTAATCTTCCTGGCTCACTTTCCTAAGGACTGTGTGATGACAGATGGTAATTACATTTGGTAAATTACCTAGCTAATTTAGGGTAACATCCCCATTTTAAAATCCTGAAGAAGGGTGCCTAGGTGGCTCAGTCGATTAAGCATCTGCCTTCAACTCGAGCCATGAGCCAGGGTCCTGGGATGGAGCCCCACATTGGACTCCCTGCTCAGTGGGGACTCAGCTTCTTCCTCTCCTTCTATCCCTCCCCCACTCTCCCACCCCCTCCATGCTCTCTCTCTCTCTCTGACATGCATGGTGTCTTTCAAATAAATAAATAAAATCCTGAACTTAATCCTATTTGCACAGTTCCTCTGACCTTTTAAGGTATATAATCAGTTAAGCATCTCCCCCCTGCGGTGCTCGATCTCTCTCCGTCAAATAAAGTCTTAAAACACAAGAGCAATCCTTTTCTTTTGCTACTCTCCCCCCTCTTCTAAAAAGAAAAAACAAAAAACTTTCCATTTTGTGTATCTCTTGAGAGTCATCTATTTGCTAGAAGGGATGCTGCCTGATTCATAAATCATTTACTGAAGCCAATTGGATCTTCAAATTTATTCAGCTGAATTTTTTTTTTTAACAAGGATTATTAAACTGATATTCTTTGGGCGCCTGGGTGGCTCAGTGGGTTAAGCCGCTGCCTTCGGCTCAGGTCATGATCTCAGGGTCCTGGGATCGAGTCCCGCATCGGGCTCTCTGCTCAGCAGGGAGCCTGCTTCCTTCTCTCTCTCTCTGCCTGCCTCTCAATGTACTTGTAATTTCTCTCTGTCAGATAAATAAATAAAATCTTTAAAAAAAAAAAAAAAAAAAAAAACTGATATTCTTTGAAGCCTTTCTTTAAAAAGAAACAGAAGCAAATCACACACAGACATCCCATTATTTTTCCCCCCTAGGATTATTAGATTTAGGATATCTATATCTTGTTTTTCTGTTATTTAAATGTAGTCACATTTGATGGTTGAGTTATAAGTCTAATCTCATAATAAATACGCAGACTTCTAAAGCTAGAAGGCTTTCTTCTATTGTTTATAAAGATAATTTTATTAAAGATAATTTAAAAGACCTCTCCTATGGTATTTGCAAAGAGCCAATTTCATTGTTCAAGAATGTCTAGTTCTCGATGTTCTAAATGAGGTAAAACTAATTTAATGGTACTAAAAACCAGAGCAGTTGTTGCTTCCGAGGAGGGGGATTGCCATGAATAGATGTGAAGGAATTTTCCAGGGGGTTGAGATTGTTCTGTGCCTTGATAGGATGTGGTTATTTAGGTCTTGGTATTTGTCAAAACTAAGCTGTAAACTCAGCTCTTATCAGAAGGCCCCAGTGCTCCCCAGATAAGCAAGATGTTTAAGGCCATCTTAAAAAGGGAAGGTGTTTCAAGTCCCAAAAGTAAGCCTTTTCTTATATCTATTCTGATCTAGTATGGCCCTATGTTTATAGTTTACCCTAAACTATTAACTATGTATACCCTACAAATATAGGGTTTAAGAACCCTTATTGGGCTCCCCACTCAACAGGGAGCCTACTTCTCCCTCTCCTGCTCCCCCTACCCTTGCTTGTGCTCACTTTGTCTGGTGTTCTCTCCCTCTTAAATAAATAAAATCTTTTTAAAAGAGGAAAGAAATTGCTTTGGAGCTATATAACTGGTCAACCCCTCTGTTTTGGCCTTCAGCTAAGTTGGCTGTCAGCACCCACTGTCCCTTCCCAGCACCATGACCTGTGTGATTACTGTGCCATCTCACTGGCCTGGGCTGAGTTTCAACCAGAGCCAATGAGTGGCTCCAGTGGTCAGCGTGGCTTCTGAAGTGTCTCTCAGACCTTTCATTTTTCATTTGACAATGAAAGGAAACAATTTCTTAGTGACTTAAGTCTTTTTCTCCAAAAAATATAAAAATTCTTCTCCAAGCTTAGAATTTATAATATTTCACTTGAGAAGGAACTTTATTTAGGAGTTAGTTGACTCAAAAGATTTCCTTATTATTGGTAGTAGTGGCTCAGTAAATGTATTTTATTGATGAGTTTTGACCACCTCTTTTCATAAATTTTTCTTTGGCTCAAGTAAGTGACATGAAATCAGTGGGCACCCTCTCAACCTGCAAGCTGGAGGATAATCTCAGAAGATAGTACTGAAATTTATACTTAAAACAATTGTATATGTCAGTCTACTAAAAGACCACAAAAGGTGGCATGATTTCTCCATTAAAACTGATCATTGGGGGACACCTGGCTGACTCACTGAGTAGGCATGTAACACTTGATATCAGGGTTGTGAGTTTAAGCCCCACATTGGGCATACTTATTATTATTATTTTTTAATACAGCTGAGGGATGCTTGTATGGGTCAGTTGCTTAAGTGTCTGCCTTCAGCTCAAGTCATGATCCCAGGGTCCTGGGAACAAGTCCTGCATCAGGCTCCTTGCTCAGCAGAGAGCCTGCTTCTCCCTATCTCTCTGCCGTTCCCCCTGCTCATGTTCTGTCTCTTTCAGACAAATAAGTAAATAAAATACGTATTTTTTAAATTAACATATAATTTATTTTTTCAGGCATATAAGTCTGTGATTCTTCAGTCTTATACAACTCAGAGAGCTCACCTTAGCACCACAGTATACCCTCCCCAGTGACCATTACACAGCCACCACATCCCTCCCACCCCCTCCACTCCAGCAACCCTCAGTTTGTTTCCTGAGATTAAGAGTCTCTTATGGTTTGTCTCCCTCTCTTGTTTCATCTTGTTTCATTTTTCCCTGCCTTTCCCTATGATCCTCTGTCTTTTTTCCCAAATTCCTATATCAGTGAGAACATATGATAATTGTGTTTCTCTGATTGACTTATATCATTTAGCATAATACCCTCTAGTTCCACCCATGTTGTTGCAAATGGCAAGATTTCATTTTTTGATGGCTGCATAATATTCCACTGTGTATATATACCGCATCTTCTTTATCCATTTATGTGTTGATGGACATCTAGGCTCTTTCCATAGTTTAGTTGTTGTGGACATAGCTGCTACAAACATTGGGATCACATGCCCCTTCAGATGTTTAGGGTATCTTTGCATCTTTAGGGTAAATCGTAGGGTAGCTCTATTTTCAACTTTTTGAGGAACCTCCATACTGTTTTCCAGAATGGCTGCACCAGCTTGCATTCCCATCAACAGTGTAGGAGGGTTCCCCTTTTTCCACATCCTCAGCAACACCTGTTGTTTTCTGACTTGTTAATTTTATCCATTTTGACTGGTGTGAGGTGGTATCTCATTGAGGTTTTGATTTGTATTTCCCTGGTGCTGAGTGATGTTGAGTACTTTCTCATGTGCCTATTGGCCATTTGGATGACTTCTTTGAAGAAATGTCTGTTCACGTCTTCTGCCCATTTCTTGATTGGATTATTCTTTGGGAGTGGAGTTTGGTAAGTTCTTTATAGATTTTGTATACTAGCCCTTTATCTGATATGTCATTTGCAAATATTTTATCCCATTCTGTCAGTTGTCTTTCTTTGTCAGTTTCCTTTGTGTGCAAAATCTTTTGATCTTGATGAAGTTCCAATAGTTCATTTTTGCCCTTGCTTCCCTTGCCTTTGGTGATGTTTCTAGGAAGAAGTTGCTGCAGCTGAGGCTTAAGAGATTGCTGCCTGTGTTCTCCTCAAGGCTTTTTTTTTTTTTTTTAAAGATTTTATTATTTATTTATTTATTTTATTTTAAACATTTTATTTATTTATTTGTCAGAGCGAGAGCGAGCACAGGCAGACAGAGTGGAAGGCAGAGTCAGAGGGAGAAGCAGGCTCCCTGCGGAGCAAGGAGCCCGATGTGGGACTCGATCCCAGGATGCTGGGATCATGACCTGAGCCGAAGGCAGCTGCTCATCCAACTGAGCCACCCAGGCGTCCCCTCCTCAAGGCTTTTGATGGATTCCTGTCTCACACTGAGGTCCTTCATCCATTTTGAGTTCATTTTTGTGTATGGTTTAAGGAAATGGTCCAGTTTCATTCTTCTGCATGTGGCTGTTCAATTTTCCCAACACCATTTGTTGAAGAGACTGTCTTTTTAACATTGGACATTCTTTCCTGCTTTGTCAAAGATTCGTGGACCATAGTGTTGAGGATTTATTTCTAGGCTTCTACTCTATTCCATTGATCTATGTGTCTGTTTTTGTGTCAGTACCATACTGTCTTGATGATTACAGTTTTGTAAGTTTGGAATTGTGACACCACCAGCTTTGGTTTTCTTTTTCAACTTTCAACTTTCTTTTTCTTTTTCAACTTTCCTCTGGCTATTTCGGGTCTTTTCTTGTTCCACACAAATTTTAGTATTATTTGTTCCATTTCTTTGAAAAAAGTTGATGGCATTTTGATAGGTATTGCCTTAATTGTGTAGATTGCTCGAGGTAGCATAGAGATTTTTGCAATATTTGTTCTTCTAATCCATAAGCATGGAACTTTTTTTTTTTTCCATTTCTTTGTATCTTCCTCAATTTCTTTCATGAATATTCTATACTTTTCTGAGTACAGATTCTTTGCCTCTTTGGTTAGATTTATTCCTAGGTATCTTACGGTTTTGGGTGCACTTGTAAATGGGATCGAATCCATAATTTCTCTTTCTTCTGTCTTGTTGTTTGTATATAGAAATGCAATTGATTTCTGTGCAGTGATTTTATATCCTGTCACCTTACTGAATTCCTGTATGAGTTCTAGCAGTTTTGGGGAGGAGTCTTTTGTCTTCCACATAAAGTACCATATCATCTGCAAAGAGTGAGAGTTTGACTTCTTCTTTGCCTATTTGCATGTCTTTTATTTCTTTTTGTTGTTTGATTGCTGAGGCTAGGACTTCTAGGGCTAATGTTGAACAACAGTGGTTATACTGGGCATCCCTCCCATGTTCCTCCCCTTAGGGGAAAAGCTCTCAGTTTTTCCACCTTGAGAATGATATTCACTGTGGACTTTTTGCAGATGGCTTTTATGATACTGAGGTATATTCCCTCTATCCCTACACTGTAAAGTTTTAAAGAAAAAAGGATGCTATCAGGCTCTCTGCTTGGCGGAGAGCCTGCTTCCCTCTCTCTCTCTCTCTCTGGCTGCCTCTCCATCTACTTGTGATTTCTCTCTGTCAAATTAATAAATAAAATCTTAAAAAAAAAAGGATGCTATACTTTGTTAAATGCATTTTCTGCATCTGCTGGAGGATCATATGGTTCTTGTCCTTTCTTTTTTATTAATGTAGTATATCACATTGATTGATTTCCAGATGTTGAACCAAGCTTGCAGTCCAGGATAAATCCCACTTGGTCAGAGTGAATAGTCCTTTTAATGTATGTTGGATCCTATTAGCTAGTAATTTGGTGAGAATTTTGGCATCTGTGTTCATCAGGGATATTGGTCTGTAACTCTCCTTTTTGGTGGGGTCTTTGTCTGGTTCTGGGAACAAGGTAATGCTGGCCTCATCAAAAGAGTTTGGAAGTTTTCCTTCTATTTTGATTTTCTGAAACAGCTTCAGAAGAATAGGAATTAATTCTTTAAATATTTGGTAGATTGCTCGCTTTGGTAACATGTATACTAAAGGTTTGATAGAATTCCTGTGGGAAGCAATCCATCCTTGGGATCTTGTTTTTTGGGAGATTGTTGATTACTGCTTCAATTTCCTTCTGGGTCTTTTCAGGTTTTCCTGAAAAGGAAATAAAACCTTTTCAGGCTTTCCATTTCTTCTGGTTCAGTTTTAGTAGTTTATACGTCTCTAGGAATACATCCATTTCTTCCAGATTGCATAATTTGTTGGCATATAGTTGTTTCACTCATGAATTTTAAAATTCTTCTTTAATTTCCTGGTTGACCCATTCATTCTTTAGTGGGATGGTCTTTAGCCTCCATGTATGTGAGTTCTTTCCAACTTTTCACTTGTGATTGAGTTCCAATTTCAAAACATTGTAGTCTGAAAATATTCAGGGAGTGATCCCAGTCTTTTGGTACTGGTTGAGACCTGATTAGTGACCCAGGATGTGATCTATTCTGGAGAATGTTCCTTGTGCACTAGAGAAGAATGTATATCCTGTTGCTTTGGGATGGATGGTTCTGAATATATCTGTGAAATCTGTCTAGTCCAGTGTGTCATCAAAGTCCTTATTTCCCTGACGGATCTTCTTTTTTTTAAAAAAAAATATTTATTTATTTGATAGACAGAAATTACAAAAGGCAGAGAAACCAGCAGAGAGAGGAGGAAGCAGGCTCCCCGCCAAACAGAGAGCCCAATGCAGGGCCCGACCCCAGGACCCTGAGATCATGACCTGAGCCGAAGGCAGAGGCTTAACCCACTGAGCGACCCAGGTGCCCCCCTGACAGATCTTCTGCTGAGATGATCTATCCATTGCAGTGAGGTGGATGTTAAAGTCCCCTACTATTATTGTATTGTTATTGATGTGTTTCTTTGAATTTATTATTAATTGGCTTTTATAATTGCTCCCATTTTAGGGGCATAAATATTAAATACTTAAATTGCCCCTTTAAATATGATAGAGTGTTCTTCCTCATTTCTTATTAGTCTTCGGTTTAAAATATAATTTTTCTGATATAAAGATTGCCATTCCAGCTTTCTTTCGATGCCCATTAGCAAGATAAATGGTTTTCCACCCCCTCACTTTAAATCTGGATGTGTCTTTGGGTCTAAACTGAATCTCTTGCAGACAGCGTATTGATAGGTCTTGCTTTTTTATCCAATCTGATACTCTGTGTCTTTTGATTGGAACATTTAACCCATTTATATTCAGAGTGACTATTGAAAGATAGGAATTTAGTGCCATCATATTGCCTGTAAAGTAACTGTTTCTGTATATTGTGTCTGTTTCTTTCTGGTCTATGTTACTTTTGGGCTCTCTCATTGCTGAGAGGACCCCTTTTAATAATACTTGTAGGCTGGTTTGGTCATCTGGTAGGCTGGAAGCTTTTTATCACTCCTTCTATTTTAGATGACATCTTAGCTGCATAAAGTGGTTTTGGCTGTGTATTTTTCTAATTTAGTACCCTGAATAGATCATGCCAGTTCTCTCTGGCCTGCCAGGTTTCCTAGATATATCTGCTACCAGTGTAATGTTTCTACCATTGTAGGCTATAAACCTCTTGTCCTGAGATGCTTTCAGGATTTTCTCTTTGTCTCTGACAAAATTTGCAATTTTCACTATTATATGTTGGGCTGTTGACCTATTTTTATTGATTTTGAAGGGAAGTCTTTGTACCTCCTGAATTTTGATGCCTGTTTCCTTTGTCTTGTTAGGGAAGATTTCCCCTATAATTTGTTCCAGTGTACCTTCTGCCCTCCTCTCTCTCCCCCTTTCCTCTTCCTCTGGGATCCCAATTATTCTAATATTGTTTTGCTTTATGGTGTCAGTTGTCTCTCAAATTCTTTCCTCGTGATCCAGTAGTTATTTATCTCTCTTTTTGTCAGCTCTTTTATTCTCCATCATTTGGTCTTCTATATCCCTAATTCTCTCTTCTGCCTCATTTATCCTAGTAGTTAGAACCTAGCAGTTAGAGCCACAGTTTTTTTTTACTTCATCTCATTAATAGCTTTTTATTTTGACTTGGTTAGATTTTAGATTTTATTTATCCAGAAAGGAATCTCTAGTATCTTCTATGCTTTTTTCAAGCCTGGTTATTATCTTTATAATCATTAATGTGTATTCTAGTTCTGCTATCTTAGTAATGTCCATACTGATTAAGTCCCTGGCAGTCAGTACTCCCTCTTGTTCTATTTTTTGAGGTGAGTTTTTCCATCATGTCATTCTGTTTAGAGGAGAATAGATGAAGGAGAAAACAAAATACTAAAATGGCAACAACCACACCAGAGAAATGTACACAAAACAAATCAGAAAAGACCTGAAATTGGGGGGTGGGGTGGGTGTTGAGGGAAAAAAAAAAAAAAAGAATGTGAAGGGTAGCAGAATAGAGCAATACACTGAATTCTGTGTGTATTTTGGTCAGTTTTTTAGAAAACTAGATCCCAAAATTGTAAAGAAAGGAAAACATATATGTGCAAAAATAAAATTAAATACACTAAAAGTGTACAATGTAACTATAAGAATGGAAACTAAAAAAGAAGATAAAAGAAAAGAGAAAGAAAAAAAAACAATAACAAAAAGGAAGGGATATAAACAGACAGGTGAACAGAATAGAACAATACACTATCTCCTGAGTGTATTTTGGACAGTTTGTTAGAGGAAACTACATCTCAAAATTGTAATGAAAGAAAAAAAAAAATATATATATATATATATATGGACTCTGGGGAACAAAAGGAGAGTTTTAGAAGGGAGAAGGGTGGGAGGATGGGGTAGCATGGTAACAGGTATTAAGAAGGGCACTGATTGCATGGAGCACTGAGTGTTATACGCAAACAATGAATCATGGGCCACTACATCAAAAACTAAGGATGGGGGAAGTCAAGATGGTGGAGAAGTAGCAGGCCGAGATGACATCAGGTAGCAGGAGATCAGCTAGATAGTTTATCAAACCATTCCAAACACCTACAAATCCAACAGGAGATCTAAGAGAAGAGCAACAATTCTAGAAACAGAAAATCAACCACTTTCTGAAAGGACGGGCAGAGAAGTGAATCCAAAGCGACGGGAATATAGACCGTGGGGGGAGGGGCCAGCTTCTGGCAAGCGGCGGAGCAATGGAACACAAAATCAGGACTTTTAAAAGTCTGCTCCACTGAGGGACATTGCTCCAGAGGCTAAACTGGGGTGAAGCTCATGCGGGGACAATGTGGCCCCAGGTCCTGCGGGGTCACAGAAGGATCAGGGGTGTCTGAGTGTTGCAGAGCTCGCAGGTATTAGAACGGGAAAGCCAGCTACAGAGACAGAGCCTAGGAGTGATCTCTCAACTTGGGGTTACTTTGAACCATAATCCGTGGCACAGGCCACTGCTCTGTCAGTGGGGTACCTACAAGATCCGGGGAGACCCTCCCCGAATAGCTCAAGGATCTGTGGGGTTCGGAGACTCCAGGCAGAGCTGTGTGCTAGAGACAGAGACGCTTGGTCACAGGCCTGGTGAGCTCAGCACACAGGCGGATGCCAGGGAGACGGGATTGATTGAGCGCTTTTCTCTGAGGGCACACTGAGGAGTGGGGCCCCGAGTTCTTGGCTCCTCTGGGTGGGAGATTGGGAGGCCACCATTTTCATTCCCATCCTCCGGAACTCTACGGAAAGCGTTCAGGGAACAAAAGCTCCGGAAATGGAACCCGAGTGGATTACTTAGCCTGGCCCTGGTAAAGGCGGTGCAATTCCGCCTGGGGCAAAGACACTTGAGAATCACTACAACAGGCCTCTCCCCCAGAAGATCAACAAGAAATCCAGCCAATACCAAGTTCACCTACCAAGAACAGCAGAATTCCAGAGGAGGAGAAAGCAAAGCATGGAATTCATGGTTTTCTCCCCATGAATCTTTAGTCTTGCAAAGTTAATTAATTTTTAAAACTTTTTTTAAAATTTTACTTTCTCTTCTGCTTATTTTTTTTTAACTTTTACCCTTTCCTCTTTTAATGTTTTTTAAACTAGCTTATCTTAATACCTTATATAAAAAAAAATCTTTTTTGAACCTTCATTATTATAGTCATATTTTATCCTTCATTGTATCTAACTTTATTTTTTGTATACACATAGGGTTTTTTCTTCTAAAAAATTTGGGGTACAACTTCTTCTAATAGATCAAAATATACCCTAAATCTAGCACCGGGCTTGTTCTAGTCTCCAGCCTGAGAAAATTCTCTCCACTTTCTTTTTCTTTATTCTCCCAGCCAACTTACCTTATCAACTCCTTTTTTAGAAACTTAAAAAATTTTTTTTCATCTTTATAGTCATATTCCATCCCTTCATTGTGTTTACCCTTATATATATTTTTCATTCTTTAAAATTTTGGGAGGTAGTTTCTTCTAAAAGACAAAAATAGTCCCCAAATTAAGTGGGTGACCCTGTTCTAGTCACCAGTCTAATATATATATATATATATATATATATATATATATATTCTTTTTTATATTTTTTCTTTATTTGTTTTCTTTTTTAAATTTTTTTCTGAACTTCCTTGTACCCCCTTTCTCCTCCCCCATGATTTGGGGTCTCTTCTGATTTGGTTAAAGCACATTTTCCTGGGGTCTTTGCCACACTTTTAGTATTTTATTTGCATCTTCATATACTCTTATCTGGACAAAATGACAAGGCTGAAAAACTCACCACAAAAAAGAGAACAAGAGGCAATACTGAAGGCTTAGGGCCCTAATCAATACAGACATTGGTAATATGTCAGATCTAGAGTTCAGAATGACGATTCTCAAGGTTCTAGCCAGGCTCAAAAAAGGCATGGAAGATATTAGAGAAACCCTGTCTGGAGAAATAAATGCCCTTTCTGGAGAAATAAAAGAACTGAAATATTAACCAAGTTGAAATTTAAAAAAGCTATTAATGAGGTGCAAGCAAAAACGGAAGCTCTTACTTCTAGGATAAATGAGGCAGAAGAAAGAATTTGTGATATAGAAGACCAAATGACAGAGAATAAGGAAGCTGAGCAAAAGAGAGACAAACAACTACTGGACCACGAGGGGAGAATTCGAGAGATAAGTGATACCATAAGATGAAACAACATTAGAATAATTGGGATTCCAGAAGAAGAAGAAAGAAAGAGGGGAGCAGAACGTATATTGGAGAGAATTTTTGTAGAGAATTTCCCTAATATGGCAAAGGGAACAAGCATCAAAATCCATGAGGTTCAGGGAACCCCCCTCAAAATCAATAAGCATAGATCCACACCCCGTCACCTAATAGTAAAATTTACAAGTCTTAGTGACAAAGAGAAAATCCTGAAAGCAGCCCAGGAAAAGAAGTCTGTAACATACAATGGTAAAAATATTAGATTGGCAGTGACTTATCCACAGAGACCTGGCAGGCCAGAAGGAACTGGCATGATATATTCAGAGCACTAAATGAGAAAAACATGCATCCAAGAATATGATATCCAGCCAGGCTATCACTGAAAATAGAAGGAGAGATAAAAAGCTTCCAGGACATCGAAAAACTGAAAGAATCTGCAAACAAAACCAGCTCTACAGGAAATATTGAAAGGGGTCCTCTAAGTGAAGAGAGACCCTGAAAGTAGTAGATCAGAAAGGAACAGAGACATATACAGTAACAGTCACCTTACAGGCAATACAATGGCACTAAATTCATATCTCTCAATAGTTACCCTGAATGTAAATGGGCTAAATACCCCAATCAAAAGACACAGGGTATAAGAATGGATTAAAAAAAAAAAAACCAAACCCATCAATATGCTGCCTACAATAAACTCATTTTAGACCCAAAGACACCTCCAGATTTAAAGTGAGGGGGTGGAAAACAGTTTATCATGCTAATGGACATCAAAATAAAGCTGGGGTGTCAATCCTTATATCAGATCAATTAGATCTTAAGCCAAAGACTATAATAAAAGATGTGGAAGGACACTATATCATACTCAAAGGGTCTGTCCAACAAGAAGATCTAACAATTTTAAATATCTATGCCCCTAACATGGGAGCAGCCAACTATATAAACCAATTAATAACAAAATCAAAGAAACACATCAACAATAATACAATAATAGTAGGGGACTTTAACACTCCCCTCACTAAAATGGACAGATCATCCAAGCACAAGATCAACAAGGAAATAAAGGCCGTAAATGACACACAGGACCAGATGGACATCACAGGTATACTCAGAACATTCCATCCTGAAGCAACAGAATACACATTCTTCTCTAGTGCACATGGGACATTCTCTGGAATAGATCACATCCTCGGTCCTAAATCAGGTCTCAACCAGTATCAAAAGATTGGGATCATTCCCTACATATTTTCAGACCACAGTGCTCTGAAGCTAGAACTCAATCACAAGAAGAAATTTGGAAAGAACTCAAATACATGGAGACTAAAGAGCATCCTTCTAAAGAATGAATGGATCAACCAGGAAATTAAAGAAGAACTGAAAAAAATTCATGGAAACAAATGATAATGAAAATACAACAGTTCAAAATCTGTGGGACACAGCAAAGGCAGTCCTGAGAGGAAAATATATAGCGATACAAGTCTTTCTCAAGAAACAAGAAAGGTCTCAAATACACAACCTAACCCTACACCTAAAGGATCTGGAGAAAGAACAAGAAAGAAAGCCTAAACCCAGCAGGAGAAGAGAAATCATAAAGATCAGAGCAGAAATCAATGAAATAGAAACCAAAAAACAATAGAACAAATCAACAAAACTAGGAGCTGGTTCTTTGGAAGAATTAATAAGATTGATAAACCCCTGGCCAGACTGATCAAAAAGAAAAGAGAAAGGACCCAAATATATAAAATCATGAATGAAAGAGGAGAGATCACAACCAACACCAAAGAAATAGAAACAATTATAAGAACATGTTATGAGCAACTCTACACCAACAAATTTGACAATCTGGAAGAAATGGATGCATTCCTAGAGACATATAAACTACCACAATTGAACCAGGAAGAAATAGAAAACTTGAACAGACCCATAACCAGTAAGGAGATTGAAACCGTCAATAAAAATCTCCAAACAAACAAAAGCCCAGGGCCAGATGGCTTCCCAGGGGAATTCTATCACACATTTAAAGAAGAACTAATTCCTATTCTCCTGAAACTGTTCCAAAAAACAGAAATGGAAGGAAAACTTCCAAACTCATTTTATGAGGACAGCATCACCTTGATCCCAAAACCAGACAAGGATCCCATCAAAAAAGAGAACTACAGACCAATAACCTTGATGAACACAGATGTGAAAATTCTCACCAAAATACTAGCCAATAGGATCCAACAGTACATTAAAAAGATTATTCACCACGACCAAGTGGGATTTATTCCAGGGCTGCAAGGTTGGTTCAACATCTGCAAATCAATCCATGTGATACAATACATTAATAAAAGAAAGAACAAGAACCATATGATACTCTCAATAGGTGCTGAAAAACATTTGACAAAGTACAGCATCCCTTCCTGAGCAAAAGTCTTCAAAGTGTAGAGATAGAGGGCACATACCTCAATATTATCAAAGCCATCTATGAAAATCCCTCCGCAAATATCATTCTCAATGGAGAAAAACTGAGAGCTTTTCTGCTGAGGTCAGGAACACGGCAGGGATGTCCATTATTGCCTTTGCTATTCAACATAGTACTAGACGTCCTAGCCTTGGCAATCAGACAACAAAAAGAAATTAAAGACATCCAAATCAGTAAAGAAGAAGTCAAACTATCATTCTTTGCAGATGATATGATACTTTATGTGGAAAACCCAAAAGACTTCACTACAAATCTGCTAGAACTTGTACAGGAATTCAGTAAAGTGTCAGGATATAAAGCCAATGCACAGAAATCAGTTGCATTTCCTTACACCAACAACAAGACAGAAGAAAGAGAAATTAAGGAGTCAATCCCATTTACAATTGCACCCAAAAGTTTAAGATACCTAGGAATAAACCTAACCAAAGAGGCAAAGACTCTATACTCAGAAAACTATAAAGTACTCATGAAAGAAATTGAGGAAGACATAAAGAAATGGAAAAGCATCCCATGCTCCTGGATTGGAAGAACAAATATTGTGAAAATGTCTATGCTACCTAAAGCAATCTACACATTTAATGCAATCCCTATCAAAATCCCATCCATTTTTTTTCAAAGAAATGGAACAAATAATCCTAAAATGTATATGGAACCAGAAAAGACCTCAAATAGCCAAAGGAATATTGGAAAAGAAAGCCAAAGTTGGTGGCATCACAATTCCGGTCTTCAAGCTCTATTACAAAGCTGTCATCATCAAGACTGTATGGTACTGGCACAAAAACAGACACATAGCTCAATGGAACAGAATAAAGAGTGCAGAAATAGACCCTCAACTCTATGGTCAACTAATCTTCGACAAAGTAGGAAAGAATGTCCAATGGAAAAAAGACAGTCTCTTCAACAAATGGTGTTGGGAAAATTGAACAGCCACATGCAGAAAAATGAAATTGGACTATTTCCTTACACCACACACAAAAATAGACTCAAAATGGATGAAGGACCTCAATGTGAGACATGAATCCATCAAAATCCTTGAGAACACAGGCAGCAACCTCTTTGACCTCAGCTGCAGCAACTTCTTCCTAGGAACATCACCAAAGGCAAGGGAAGCAAGGGCAAAAATGAACTATTGGGACTTCATCAAGATCAAAAACTTTTGCACAGCAAAGGAAACATTAACAATACCAAAAAACAACTGATGGAGTGGGAGAAGATATTTGCAAACGATATATCAGATAAAGGGCTAGTATCCAAAATCTATAAAGAGCTTAGCAAACTCAACACCCAAAGAACAAATAATCCAATCAAGAAATGGGCAGAGGACATGAACAGACATTTCTGCAAAGAAGACATCCAGATGGCCAACAGACACATGAAAAAGTGCTCCACATCACTCAGCATCAGGGAAATACAAATCAAAACCACAGTGAGATACCACCTCACACCAGTCAGAATGGCTAAAATTAACAAGTCAGGAAATGACAGATGCTAGAGAGGATGTGGAGAAAGGGGAACCCTCCTACACTGTTGGTGGGAATGCAAGCTGATGCAACCACTCTGGAAAACAGCATGGGGGTTCCTCAAAAAGTTGAAAATAAAGCTACCCTATGACCCAGCAATTGTACTACTGAGTATTTACCCTAAAGATACGAACGTAGTGATCTGAAGGGGCACGTGCACCCGAATGTTTATAGCAGCAATGTCCACAATAGTCAAACTATGGAAAGAACCTAGATGTCCATCAACAGATGAATGGATAAAGAAGAGGTGGTATATATATACAATGGAATACTATGCAGCCATCAAAAGAAATGAAATCTTGCCATTTGTGATGAAGTGGATGGAACTAGAGGGTATTATGCTTAGCGAAATAAGTCAATTGGAGAAAGACAACTATCATATGATCTCCCTGATATGAGGAAGTGGAGATGCAACATGGGGGTCTTGGGGGGTAGGAAAAGGATAAATGAAGCACGATGGGATGGGGAGGGAGACAAACTATAAGAGACTCTTACTTACTCTCACAAAACAAACTGAGGGTTGCTGGGGGGGAGGGGGTACAGAAAGGGTCATGGGGTTATGGACATTGGGGAGGGTATGTGCTTTGGTGAGTGCTGTGAAGTGTGTAAACCTGGCGACTCACAGACCTGTACCCCTGGGGCTAATAATACATTATATGTTTATTAAAAAATTAAAAAAATTATAAAACAAAACAAAACAAAAACTAAGGATGTGTTGTATGGTGACTAACATAACACAAAAAGAGAAAGGAGTAAAGAAAAAATAAATACTTTGAATGGATAGAATGTAACTGTAAAGACAAAAATTTAAAAAGACCTTAACAAAACAAAAAACAAAAACAACAGAAAAAGAGAATATGATCAGACAGGTGAGTAGAACAGAGCCATACACTAGATTTTGGGTGTATCTTGGTCTGTTAGAAGATACATCCCAAAATTTTAAAGAAAGAAATTCATATATATATATATATATATATATATATATATATATATAATATATATATACACACACCCAAAATATATAAATATAAATATAGTGAGTAAAGTTTAACATGTAACCCAAATAGTTTCAGAAAAGAACCAAATGTTCCAATATTTCTTGACATTTATGTTTTATGGTCAAAATAATTAAAAATTGAGTTGCTCTAGGACTATTCTCCCAGATGAAATCGCTGGCCCTGCCTTTCTGGTATTGGCTAAAAGCATCTTCTCAGTAGGCTTCCTTAATGGGCATCTCTAAATAGAATGACTCTCTTAGCCCTTAGCCTGCATCCCTTCCTATGGTTGATCTGCGGATTATATCCCATGCTCTTTGCAAGCTTCCAGGTGGCACTAGAACTATACATTTGCACTAAGTAGATACCCCATAAATATTTATTAACTGAACAAGTATGGGTTGTTTTTTTTTTAAAGATTTTATTTTATTTATTTGTCATAGAGAGAGAAGCGAGAGCAAGCACAGGCATACAGAGTGGCAGGCAGAGGCAGAGGGAGAAGCAGGCTCCCTGCCAAGCAAGGAGCCCGATGTGGGACTCGATCCCAGGACGTTGGGATCATGACCTGAGCCGAAGGCAGCGGCTTAACCAACTGAGCCACCCAGGCATCCCAAGTATGGGTTTTTGAAATAAAAAATGTCCAGGGGCACCTGGACTTAATGGATTAAATGGATTCATGGATTCATTCAAGACTATGGAATGAAATCCTAGGAAGCTCTGGGCAGTCTCCAAGATGGATTCTATCTCAGGAGTTCTGACTCTGTCCTCCCTGCTCCTATCAATTCCCCCTTTGGACACAATGGCTGTTCCATGGAAATTCCCCAGGGCAACTCTGGACTAGCAAGTGTCTTCGGGGTGTGCCTCCATGCCATCTGATGTGGCTGAGGGGCCATGAACAATTCTAAACCTAAACCAAGGTTTTGGCTGTGTTGCTTTACTTGCACGAAAATAGCAGTGCCTGGATCAGGCCTTCACTGCAAAAGTTGAGACAGCTTAGTGAGGACCTTGCCTAGGACACTAGCCCCATGACACTGTGAGGGCATTTGGAGTCCACCGTTAAGTCATGCAAGGCAATAAGTGAATCTACATCAGGGTAGATGATGCAAGGTAATAGTTTCACAGCAAACACGACAAAAAAAACATTAAAAGTTAAATGTTAAATGTACTCTATACTGTGGCAGTAATGGGAAAAGTGAACGATGGGGCCAGAGAGGGGAATGGGAGTTCCAAGAAGCAGGCTGAAGTCATCAGGGGTAGGGGGTGTCTCGTGGAGGAAGGGACCAGGAGGCTTGTCACAGATTACAACCAGATTACAACAGTGCAGCATCAGGGTGTGTGCTCTGCCTGACCCATGACCCCCAGGGGCATTGGGGGCATTCTAGCTACAGAGGATCTACAGGTTGCAAATTGGCCTGAGCAGAGCCCCGGGTATTGTACTTGGTATTCCTGGTACTTGGTATGTCTTCTTGGTTCCTGGGTGTGGCTCTTCCTCTGCTTCTGGAGCCTGTTGATTCTCTTGTTTTCCTCTGAGGGGCACTATTTTGTATGGATTCAGTGCCGTTTGTTGACACAAATTCTTGCTGAAAAGAAGTGAAATAGAAGTCATCCTTGTTTCCCAAGTAGACCTGAGTAGATTCAATAGTAATAGCCTTTTCCCAGGCCCCTGGGCTTTCATCTGCTAGCCAACTCTGAAATTTTTGAAAGCATCTTCTGTTCTTAACAAGTTGAAAGAATTGGTTTGGTTTTTAAAAAATTCAACAAAGTCACAGTTTTCGTAATCTATACAATGATCTGTAAACATTGGATGAACAAGGTTTGACAGCAGGAAGGAAGAATTGGCTTTGCAGTGGGGTGTGGGGCCGTGTTTACTCACTGTTGCCCTCATGTGGTCACTCTCCAAATAGCATGTGGCCGAATATGTTCCAACTTAGATTCAAGGGAGGATAAGACAGAAGACAGTTGGTCCCTGAATTCCTTAGCTCCTAAAAACCATCCCCTAATTTATGAGCGATATTCTAAATTGAGTATATCTTAACTAGATATTAGGGCTAGGATCAGGGTCAAGTTGCATACCTTAATTATGGACAGCGTTTTGTATGTCAATCTTACCTGCCTAAGGTGTTTTTAAGAAATAAAATGGGAGAGGATTTAGTCACCAAAGCACTGAGTACATGACCTGTCCCGGGAAATTGGTAACTAAACGTAATTATTGTTTCATCTTAGCTGAGGACCAGGAGCTGGTCCTACAGGTACTTGGCAGGTAGCATCTGTGGCCAGCTGGCCTTCTCCCCCCGACACCCACCCCCAGCTCAGCACATCCTCTGCTCTGCTCAAGGGCAGCAAACAGACGGTCCAGGTGCAGGAGTGATTCCCTCCTGTCAGGCATGGCTTGCTTCCGACAGGTAGAGAAGTGGGCCAGCTCACATGCATATGATGTATTCTTTTAGTTCCTTGCTGTCTGCCTCTCCTTTCTGTCACCCTGGTCCTAAAACTTTAGCTCCTGGGAGAACTTGGGTTTGCAGATTTCTGTGGACATTTCGATGTGTAGATCTGTGTTGCCTTTGTTCCCTGTCCTTGGGTTGGAGATGAAGGCGTGAAAAGCCATCATACTCTGAAAGCAGCAAAAAGAAATATCAAGTGTGCTTTGCCCCCCGCACCTCAGGCTTGAAAGCCATGGCCATCTACGTACTTCATGTTCTACACAATCAGCTTTAGGGACTCACAGATGCATTTGAAATGAAACTGTACTGAAAGAAATCTCATTACTGAACTTTTGCCTTGCAGAAGACAGTTTAGGGACACTGCCCCTCGCCCGCCTTGTCGTTTTTGGTCTGGCCAATGCCTGGTCACACTGACACATGTAGGCACACAAGGGCACAACTGTGACATCCCCATGGAGCACTCTGCATCCCTGCACACCCTCAGTCCTCCTGAGCATCCTTCTTAGTGACACATCCTCCTTAGTAACAGCCTCCTTAGTGACACATCCTCCTTAGTGACAATGCTCCTCCTGGAGCATTCCTGGTCCTCCTGCACCTAGGTCTGGCCAATCCTGCACACCCCCCAGCTCCTGAGTGTTCCCTGTCATGACCCTTGTCACACAAGCCTGTCACTTGTCTCTTTGTCCTTTCTGCTTGGAGTAGATTTCTCTCACAGATGCCTGGTTATATGATAGGTGGATGAATGGGTTAGGAATCTTTTGTCCGGGAACAGCAGGCGTCCTTCAAAACCCTGATGGGCAGGGGGAGTCTCTGTCCCTCTGTGTGCCCCAGTGTCCAGGACAAGGGACTTGGAAGTTCTCCCAGATGAAGTTTGTTCTATGAAGGTGGCTTCCTTCCGAGATCATTATGGAACCACATTGTGTGGCTGTTCCTGTGAGACAGAAAGCGTGCTACTCTGCTGTATTCTCCTTGCACTCTGTGGCTAACAAAGAGGAAACACACACTCACACTCAGAAGTGCACACTTACACCTCCGTTTCTGAGTGTCACTACCATGTAAACTACACTGAATTCCTGCTGGGCTGCAGACATATAGACGTGCCATTCAAGGTGTCCATAGAGGAGGATGGAGATGGAGTCCTGGCTAAAAGGATGGAAGTCCTTGTCTCTGGGGGTGAAAAACTTAGATTTTACCCAGAAGGCACTACGTTCTATTCAAAGAAGTGACGTGATGCTGGGATCTTTGAGACCAGGGATTGGTACAGACTTTTCTGGAAAGTCTTCTGTAAAGATTTTGTGTTAGGTGTTGCAGTCCATGTGGTGTCTCTGAAAATGACTCCTTTCTTGCATTGTGGCTTGAAAGCAGCCACAGACCATCCATAACTAATGTTCTAGCCACACTTGATTGACAGAATACAGGGGGAGGTCCCATTTGCCTCCTGGGTGGTAGTTTCACACACCCCAGATTTGCAACATGATGGATGACGGGGGAGAGGGCTCTTCTTTTCCAGTGGCAGAGTGGGAGTACACTGAGATCTACCCTGCCTGACCCTGGCCCCTCCTCTTGAAAGGAAAAAAAGATGATAGTGAGATTGGCCAACAATTAAGGCTTCAGGTATTCTGCCTTTCTCTGTAGGCCCCAAGCTTGCCACAAGTTGTTTGTCTGTGGTTGAATTCCATGTAGGTATTGTTTGGCTGAGTAAGTCCCCTTGCCTGGCAGGAAGATCTTGTGGGTTATATACCCCACAGGTGGTCATCTTGCTCAGGCCAAGACCATGAGCATGTTTAGGGTTCTCCTGAGTTAGTGGAGGATCTAGCATGTGTGGGCTTCAGGATGAGTCCAGTTCAGCCCTCAGCAATGTTATGGAGCACCTGGCTTTCTGGGCCCTCTGTGGCACTGGCACAGGCCTGGCCTAGGCCACTTTTGCAGTCATGTTGGAAAAGCCCCTGGTCCATGCTTGGGTCTGCAGGCTGGGACCCGAGGTTCCTCCTGCCTCTTTGGCTGGAACCAGGTCACACGCCCATGGATGAGCCAATCCCTGGATCCAGGGAGAGGAGCCGTGGAGATTGGCACAGGTTGTTAGGACGTCTGTTGTCATGACTTTTCTAATGGTGGTGGTGGCAAGATCTTCTGGGATGCATCTGTTAGTAAAACGAATATTAATTCCTGATAGTAAGTGGGTCCAAGGTGCTAGCTTAGAACCTAGCACCTCAGTCCCAGCACCTTGATACTACTGTACTATTCTGCAGAGACAATAGCTGAGAGTGAGCAAAGTGGATTGAAACTGGCCTGGAGTGCACAAGGGAAGGGAGTGAGTGTGTAGGTGATTGGGGATAATAGCTCTGGCCAAGCTGTATCTCCAATTTACCTAGGTTCAAGGTGCGGGGAATCCATGGTGTTTCACCGTCCATCATTTTGCAGATGAAGAACATGCCTTTGCATGGAATATGGCAAGACTTGTTCCAAGTATCTCTAGTTGATATAGAAGTCGAGGAGAGCAGCACCCTCCATCTGCTGGGATAGGCATGAGAGGCTGAATGCTCGGCTTTTGCAGGGCTCACTGTGAGCCTGCATGCAGGACTAACGAGGATGGTTCATGGTTTAGTTCTAAGGATGGAGTATTGGAAGAATGTAGTGCCCCATGTAATCCTGGGAAGGGGACAGATCTAGAGTCCACTCTAGAGTTACTTCGTGGGAGTCATTGTGATCTGCACCATCATTTCATGAGATGTCTGTCCTTTATTGAGTTCTGGGTGTGGTTTCTGTGACTTTGTCCTAATGGTTGGGATTTCCAAGGAATAGTATTTTTTTGGCTTCACTGTAAGAGTTGGTTCATTGAGAGTGGGCAAGTCCCATTCTGCTGCTGAGAAGTGTGTCTCTAGCGGTGGGAGTGTGTATTACAATCCTAGAGGTCAATAGTGAGGTGGTTACAATGGTCAGTAGGCTATTGTTTTGTTTTATTTTTAGATTTTATTTATTTAATTGACAGAGAGAAATTACAAGTAGGCAGAGAGGCAGGCAGAGACAGCGGGGGAAGCAGGATCCCTGCTGAGCAGAGAGCCCAATGTGGGGCTTGATCCCAGGACCCTGAGGTCATGACCTGAGCTGAAGGCAGAGGCTTAACCCACTGAGCCACCCAGGTGCCCCCCCCCTTTTGATTCTCGTGGACACTGTTTGGCTTGGGGACTAGGGTTAGGGTCTTGGACTAGGGTCAGGGCCAGGCTTGAGAGCAAGTTGAGGTCAGAGTGTGGGTCTGCATCAGAGCCAGAGTCATGTTTGGTACTACCGTTTCTGTCAGGTACTATAGTCATTCCATATTGTTTCCAGTTCATTGTTCCTTAGATATTTTTTAAGAAGTTAGGGGATATTGGGCTCCATACAGCTTGAATTTCCGGAATGAAGTGGCTTCAGCTGGACCCTGGGAGGGAGCAGGTGCTTCTGTTGAAGGGTGAGCTCCCCTAGTCCTGCACTGACTCTACCACCTGCAGAAGGCACAGGACCCCAGCTACCTCCCTGAGCCTGGCCTGCACAGCTGTATCTGGGACAGGAGCCTGGCCTCCTTAGGACCCACTGTGGAGACTTCTGGAGGATGTGGAACCCCTTCCATGCTGAAAGGACAAGCTGGGGAGGATGTGGGTCCACATCCACACTGACAGGACCTACTGTGGAGGATGTGGGGCTGTGGCCACACTAACAGCAGTCCAGCCCCCTCAGGACTGGCCGCTGGAGGAGAAGGTGAGGACAAGCCATCTGAGCAGGGACTGCTGAGGGGGTGTGTGGTCTCAGGGCCCCATGGAGGAAGGGCGCGCTGTGTAGACACTGGTGCTTCCATGGTTTTGTGTGTGGTGAAGTGGTCTCCCATGGTGCTGTGCATGGTGCTGTGGGGTCTCTGCTTTCTGATTTCTGATGCATGACCTGGGTCCCATGTCTATGTGCACATGCAGATTCAGTTCCTGGGGTTTCTCAGACGGACTGCAGTCAGGGAATGGATGCCCACCTTGGTGCTCATGCTCCCCTCCACCTCGGCCCTGCGAGGTCCTTTCTGTGTCTACACCCGCATCAGGGTTTGTCCAGAGTCTGGAAGTTCAGGAGTGACAGTGAGGACTCTGTAGACAGCTTTGGGGAGGGTAGGTATTTTCTCAGTGTAGGTTCTTCCCTGAGCACAGTGTCTTCCCATCTCTGTTTGTCTCCCTCCATGTCTGTCATCAGTGTCTCACAGCTGCCAGAGGACAGGCGTGTCACCTCCTTGGTTCAGGGGAGTCCTAGGTATCTTGTTCTTTTGGAGGCAGTAGTAAATGCGATGGCTCTCCATGGTCTCTTTCTGATGGTTCGATCTGAGAATATAGAAACGCAATTGATTTGTATATATTGATTTTGTTCCTTGCAAGTTTCTTGAATTTAGTAGTTCTGTTCACCTTAAACTGCTAGTTATTTGACCAACAAAATGGGTTTATTTGGGAAGAGCAGAGAATGGTCATCTGGGATGAGCAGGCTACGGTCACATCACAGGCAAGTGCAAGAAACAAAGGAGAGGAACATTATTTCATGGAGAAGGAGGAAGAAGTTGGGAGGGTTTCTTGGAAGGAAAGTCTGCTGGAGAAAGGCAGGAGTTCAGCGTGATGGAGGATTCTCACCAGCCGAGCTGTGGTGATGGTGGATTTCTTGTAGGAGATGAACCCTCCAGCTTCCCCATGGGGCCTGGCAGGGATGAGTCTCTCCTGTGGGGGATTCTAATGTGGGCTCCATAATGGGTACCAAGTGCCAGGCACCCCCTTTCAGCCTTCCGAAGTCCACTTTACTGAGGCTTCCCTTTGTACTTTTTCACAGTTCTATGCAGGTTGTGGTGGAGCGTTGTGGAGAATTGGAATTCGAAATCCCACTGCTTCCACTGCACCCAACACATGGGGGCACCTGATTTAAACCTCCCACGAGTCTCTTGCTAACATCCAAGGGTGAGTGTCCTCTTCACGGTGGGTGAACTGGATCTGGGAGGGCTTGGCCTCCATCCCGAAGTCTGGTGTCCTCTCTGCTTCTGTGATGTGGTGCTAACGTGGGTGTTTGGAAAAGTCATTTACTCTGTGGTGATTTCAAATCTGCGGTAACATGTCACAGCAGCACAAATACATTTTATCTCCACACTCAGACTCCCCAGGTGTCGTTTCTTTACCATGTTTGCCACTTCACATGGGCTACTTCAGTGCATTTTACCCCAAACAGGGACACTGTCCCATGGGACCACCACCACGTAACCCCAAGTGAGGAAATCATGATGGTTTCCACATTTGAACCCAGACCACAGGCCCACTTCAGCTGTCATCACCTGCCCGACGGTCTGAAATGTCTTCTCTATTTGGATCCAGTTTTATTCTTCTGGAACTTCTTCCAGGACTTTCCCTTATTTGAGTAACCTTGACGGGCTTACAGAGCACATACGGCTCCAATGAGAGTGGTATTTCCACATGGCTCATGTAACGGGCTGTTTTCAGTGTCCATCCACATTGTGACATGCATCAGTCCTTCATTCACTTTTTCATGGTGACTAAACACAAGAACATTATTGGCCCCTTAAAACATTTCAGGTAAACAATTCTCTGGCCTTAGCGGAGTTCCCATGGTAGAACATTATTCTCCAGAACTTTCTCATTCTCCCCGAGGGAGCCTGTATGCACGAGACACCAACTCCCCATTGTCCTTTCCCCTCAGGCCCCTGCAGCCACATCCAGCTTTGTGTCCCAGACGCCTCATACAAGTGCAATCATACAGTATCTGTCCTTCCGTGACTGGCTGGTTTCACTCAGCATAATGACTTCCAGGTTCAACCCGTGTTGTAGCCTGTGTCAGAACTCCTTTTGTTTTAAGACTGAATCATGTTCCATGGTGTATAAACCACATTTTGTTTATCCATTCATCTGTCAGTGAACACTTGGGTGGCTTCTCACTTTTGGCTGTTGTGAGAAATGCTGCTCTGAATATGTGTACTTCTACTATCAATTTTTGGAGGCAGTGGAATTCTGTGTTTAATATTTTAAGGAACCACCATATTTCTCCCTCCACAAACAAACCATTTTACTTCATTCCTTCATAGGGCAGAACAAGATAGCCATTTATGGATCTACCTCATTTTGTTTGTCCTTTTCCCCATGGATGGACATTTGTATAGTTCTGATTTTTGCCTATTGTGAACACTGCTGCTATGAATATTCCTGTAGATTTTTGTTTGTTTGTTTGAATCAATGTTTTCAGTTGGGGGGGTGTATATCTAGGAGTACAATTTTTGAACCATAAGGTAGTTCTGCTTTGATCTGTTTGAATAAATGCCAAACTATTTTATACATAGACTGAACCATTTTTCACAAGTGAGGTTTAAGGGTCTCAGTCTCTTAACATCGTTTTGTTATTTTTAGTTTTCTTGGTCATAGTGATTCTACTTGTGTAAAAGGACGTCTAATTGATTTAAATCTTCATTTGCATAAAGACTAATGATGTCTAACATCATTCATGTGCTATTCACCATTTGTATGATTTCTCTGGAGAAGGGTCCATTTTAAAATGGGGTTGTCTTTTTGTTGAGTTGTAAAAGCTCTTTACATATTCTGGGCAACAAACTCATTAGATAAATAATGTACAAATATTTTCTTCCATTCTGGAGGCTGTCTTTTCACTTTCTGGATAGTATCTTCTGATGTACAAAGACTTTTATTTATTTATTTATTTTTACATTTCTTTTTTAAGAGTGAGAGTATGCAAGTGGACAGGGGCAGAGGGAGAATGAAACAAAGTCTTAAGCAGGCCCCACATTCAGTGTGGAGCGTGACGTGGGGTTCAATCTCATAATCCTGAGATCATGATCTGAGCCAAAATTAAGAGTCAGAGAGTTAACCAACTGAGCCACCCAGGCACTTGGGACAGATTTTTAATTTTGAGGATATTGTCTATTTTTTCTTTCCCTTCTTACGCTTGGTGTCAGATCTAAAAGCATTGCTAAACCCAGGGTTGTGAAGATTTATCCCCATTTGTTTCTTCTAGAGTTTATAATTTTACCTCTTACATTTAAGGCTTTAACTTATTTTGAGTTAATGTTTATATGTGGTGTAAGGTAAGGGTCCAGTTCCATTCCTCTGTACATGGATAGCTGATTGTCTAGCACCCTTTGTTGAAAAGACCATTTTGTCCCCCCAGTGTAATGTCCACCCTTGTCAAAATTCAGTGGACTGTGGATGAAGGGGTTTATTTCTGGGCTCTCAGATCCCACTGCTCTGTAAGCATACTTTTTTAAAAAAAATTGTTTTATTTATTTAAAATTTTTTTTAAATATTTGGGGCACCTGGGTGCCTCAGCGGGTTAAGCCTCTACCTTTGGCTCAGGTCATTTTCTCAGGTCCTGGGATCGAGCCCTGCATCGGGCTCTCTGCTCAGTGGTGAGCCTGCTTTCCCCTCTCTTTCTGCCTGCCTCTCTGCCTACTTGTGATCTCTCTCTCTGTCAAATAAATAAATAAAATCTTTTTTTTTTTTTAAAGATTTTATTTATTTATTTGACAGAGGGAGATCACAAGTAGGCAGAGAGGCAGGCAGAGAGAAAGAGAGGGAAGCAGGCTCCCTGCTGAGCAGAGAGCCCGATGCGGGACTCGATCCCAGGACCCTGGGATCATGACCTGAGCCGAAGGCAGCGGCTTAACCCACTGAGCCACCCAGGCGCCCAATAAATAAAATCTTTAAAAAAAGTTTTTAAATTTAAATTCAATTAATTAACATATAATATATTATTTGTTTCAGGGTGTATGCATACCTATACTTCAGTATCACAATGTTTTGTTTACTGTTGCTTTGTATTAAGATTTGAACTTTGCAAGTGTGACCTTTGACCATTGATTTTCTTTTTCAAGACGGTTTTGTCTATCTTGTGGTCCCTTAAAATTCCATATGACTGTTACGATTAGCTTGTGTATTTCTTCCCAAAGGCCTTTGTGAAATTTCTTGGGAACACATTGAATTCCACATTGCTTTGTGGAATTGCCATCTTATCAGTGGTATGTCTTTTCATCACTATGGGGTGTCCTCAGATTTACTTAGGTTTCCCTTACTTTCTTTCAGCAATGTTTTGTAATTTTTAGCGTACAAGATGTACACCTTAATTACGTCTATTCCTAAGTATTTTGTCAATGTCGATGTTCCCTAAAATGGAATTATTTTCTTAAATTCCTTTTTGGATGGTTCATTGCTAATGTATATAAATAAGAAAGATGTTTGTGTATTGATATTTTGTCCTGTAACTTTGTGGAATTAGGGAACTGGCTATAATCATTCTTTGTTGATTCTTTAGGAAGCTCTCTATATCTGATGGTGCCATCTCTGGTCTCCAAATAGACCTCGTTCTACTCTTTCCTTTCACATGTGGATTCCTTATTTCTTGCCTTATTGTTCTGGGTAGAACTTTCAGCACAATACTGAGTGAGGAGTGAAAGCCAGCATGATGGACTTGTATATGATTTCAGAGTAGTCCTCAAAATAGTCCTGTCCGTCCTCAAAATTGAGCATGATGTTTGATTAGGTTTAGGGTGGGGTGAGGGTTAGGGCTTAGGGCTGGGGTCTCCCTGTCCTCCACTGTACAGAGCCCGTTTTTCTCTGGTAACCAGCAGAGTGATCTTTTCAGAATATAACTTTTTGAGCCTCTCTGTGATCAACTCCCCAGCTGCCTATCCTCTCCAGCCTTACCTCTCCCACCATATCCCCCCGACCCCTGTGGGCCTCCCAGGTGTGTCATTGTCTTACATATGCCTTGGGCCTGGCTCCAGGCCTTTACATTCTCCCTGCCCTTTGCCAGGAGCATTCTTCTCTCCCCCTGCTTCACGTCTGGCTTGTTCCCCTGTTGCCTGGACCTGGACTAGCCCCCTGGTGACCTGACTCGTTTCTGCCAGCTGTGTGTGGCCTTGTCTCCTATGTAAATATGGTGCCCACTTTCTCTGTGTGAGCAATTTACTAAACTGCTAGGTATGGGGTAGGCAAAGGGAAGTAGCCTTAGGGCCTGTGTGAAAAAATCAGTCCCAGGGCGCCTAGGTGGCTCAGTTGTTAAGCATCTGCCTTTGGCTCAGATAGCGATCCCAGGGTCCTGGGATTGAACCCTGCCATGTTGGGCTCCCTGCTCAGCTGGGAGCATGCTTCTCCCTCTCCCACTCCCCCTGCTTATATCTCTCTCTAGCTGTCTGTCTCTCTGTCAAATAAATAAATAAAACCTTTAAAAAAAAATCAGTCTCAGAGGGCTCACCACCCTTGCTGACAATGGTGGAGCTGCTGTCCCCACAGGTACAGCGAGACAAGACTTCCAACTTCTTGGGGCTGGGGAGATGTAGACCTGGACCTGGAAGCTTCCACTCTTGGATTCATGGCTGGGACCTAAGCAAGCCCCTTCTTCTTCTAGCGGTCCTCTTTCCCCTTCCCTGCCCATGGGCTGGACCTGATTTCTGATCTGGGGAAGTTCGAGGGTGACCTCTCCTAGGAATAGCCATGGTTGACTGATGGACCTTGTCAGCAAGAAGCCCAGTAGCCTTCAAGGAGAACCCTGTGGGGGTGGAGACAGCTCTGTGGGGGCCAGCGACAGCCCCCTCAAAGCAAAGTGAGGCTTTGAGAGAAAGGAGGACTGTGCCCAAAAGGAGGGCTGTGCCCAAATGTGCACCACTCCTGGCAGGTGGGGACAGGACCTGCAGGGGGAGGCCGGCCAGGAGAGGGCACCTGCATGGTTTTCCTGGGAGCTCAGCATAGGCGGAATGTTCTTGGTTCCAGCATGCTGACTGTAGGGTTGGTTTCCTGCCTCTGAAGCTTCAGGGTCCCCTTTGTATGATGGGGTGCTGATGGCCCCCATCTCTGGGAGCAGAGGGTAGAGAGGCCCCCTGGGCAGACTTCCTCACGACAGGCTGGGAGAGTGGCGGTTGCTTAAACCAGCCCAAGGCCTGCCCCTTGAAGAAGGTGCACACGTCCATGGCTCCCAGCTCTGGGGTCCTGCTGCCAGCCTCTGACAGTGACCCTCCTCCTGTCTTGTCCCTTGTCCCTGTAGGTAGGTGGTCTGCCTAGAGCTGTTCCTGCAGAGGGAAGAGAAGCCCATCATGGTGGGACACAGGGTCACTTACTAGGTAATCACCAGCCAGCAAGCTGCCGGGCCCATGTGCCCCCCTTGGAGGGCTGGAGGGTGGTGTTCCTCAAGGTCCCTGGTGCCCTGCACTAGCAGGATGTGTCCCTGCAGTGCATGGCGATGGTCAGCTGCTCTGTGAGCAATACTTCCTCTGAAAGGTGGATGACCTGGTGTGTGCAGATGTGGACACGATGTTCTGTGACCATGTGGGCATGGAGATCCTGTCCGTCCTCCTCTTTGGCACCCCGCACCCCATTTTCTACCAGGTGTCCCATGAAGACTTCAGCTACCATCGCCAGCCACAATCCCAGGCCCATATCCCCAGGGACCAGGGCAATGTTTACTACATGGGGGCTTTTTTGGGGGAGTTGGTGGTGGAAGTTTACTGACTGACCTTGGCCAGTCACCAGGTGTTGGGGATCGACCTGGCCAATGGGATCGAGATTGTGTGGTGTGTGGAGAACCACTTGAACAGGCACCTACTGGACCACAATCCCACCAAGGTGCTATCCCAGAGGACCTGTGGGACCCACGGTGGCTGGGCTGTCCCCTGGAGGACCTGTGGGACCCATGGTGGCTGGGCTGCCCTCCCCCGCCTTCATGAAGAAGCTGAGATTCAGGCTGTGCCCAAGAATCACCAGACATCTGGGACTCATGAGGGGCTGTCCCCATCTCCGTCAGGGATTGCTGTCCTGAGCAGAGCTGTCAGAGAAGATTCCTACTTCTGTCCTCTTGAGGGAGACCGTGGAACCCAGCCCTGCCCACACAGGCATGTCCAGGGACCCCAGCTGCACCAGCACACGGAAGGCCTGCCTGGGGACACAAGGTCCTCTCTTTGTGGACACTACATTTGGATAACTTCTGGGTCATTTGCAGCTGTGAACAGCTCCAGTTTTATGTCAGATGTTTTTCTGTGTCAATTCTGTGTCAATGAGCAACCATGTTCTTTAAAAAGAACAATCAAGGGAAAAGGGTTTCTTCCTGGTTCTAGACAGACAGTGCCTGGTGGGGCTGGGAGTGGTCATGCAGTGGAGCCAGGATGGCCTCTGGTTGGGTCTTCCCTCCCAGTCCCTGCACCTTGCCATGGCCACAGGGCTTCAGAGGCAGGGGAGCACTGAGCCACCTCTCAGACCTTCAGTCCCCTGACCGCCCAGAGGCCTTGGCTGTGGCAGCTAGCTCAACCTCCAGGAGCATGGAGCCCTCTGAGTTGTGTACGGTTTCTGCCTTGGTTTTATTTTTTATTTGTTAATTTTTAAAACTTAAATTGATTAGCTAACATATAATACATCAGTAGATTTTAGTGTAGTGTTCAGTGATTCATTAGTTGCCTGTAACACCCAGTGCTCATCACAACATGTGCCCTCCTTAATACCTGTCATCCAGCTACCCCACCCTCCACCCCTCCCTTCTGTCACCCTCAGTTTGGTTCCCGGAGTCCAGAGTCTCTCATGGTTTGTATCCCTCTCTGATTTCTTCCCATTCAGTTTTCCCTTTCTTCCCCTGTGGTCCTCTGCTATTCCTTGTTCCGCGTATGAGTGAAACCAAATAATTATTGTTTTTCTCTGCTTGAGTTAGTTCACTCAGCATAATCCTCTCCAGTCCCATCCATGTCGATGCAAATGGTGGGTATTCGTCCTTTCTGATGGCTGAGGAATATTCTCTTGTATATATGGACCACATCTTCTTTATCTATTCATCTGTTGAAGGACATCTAGGCTCTTTCCACAATTTGGCTATTGTGGGCATTGCTGCTATGAATACTGGGGTGCAGGTGGCCTTCTCACTACATCTGTATCATCGGCGTAAATACTCAAGAGTTCAGTTGCTGGGTTGTAGGGTAGCTCTATTTTCAACTTCTTGAGGAACCTCCATACTGTTTTCCAGAATGACTACACCAGCTTGCATTCCCACCAACAGTGTAAAAAGGTTCCCTTTTCTTCACAACCTCACCAACACTTGTTTCCTGTCTTGTTAATTTTAGCCATTCTAACTGGTGTAAGGTGACATCTCATTATAGTTTTGATTTGTACTTCCCTCATGTCGAGGATGTTGAGCAATTTTTTCTGTGTCTATCATGAGCCTCCTCAGTCTCCTCTGCTGCCCTCATTTTCCTCCTCAGCCTGAAGATGATCCCAGCCAATCTGCAGCTTTGAACTCCAGTTCAGCCCAGATGCCAGGAACATACCCTGGGGGGTATTGGCCTCACCTACCCCATCTGTCCTGTCCACATCAGGTGCCTGCACCCCTGCCCCCACCAGCTGGCCACCTGCTCCTCTCACAGAAGTTCTCATCTCAGGAGAGGGAAACACCAAGTCCAGACCCTTGGATTCCTCTGTGACTTGTTGCTTTCCACCAACTCTCCCAGTAGTGAGGTGGCTACTGGAGGACATTCGATGTCCAAACCATTTAAAGGCATATATGAGTCTCTGCTGCTTAGGGTAATGGATAAGACTTGGGTCAAACAGAAACCTGGCAGAATCACTGGAAGAAAGGCTGAGTGATGGGGAGCTTTAGGGAAGAAGGGCCTAGAAGCTCTGACCTATTCCCCAGCCCCTGGGACACTGCATACATGCCTGCTCAGGGCCGACCTGAGAAGGCCCTAGGTTCTGCCCTCTGGTGATTGTCAGACTTGGCAAGTAGGAAGTGAAGGCCAAGGCAGAGTGCTAAGAGGCCTGGCCGGGGCTGAAGGTGTATCCCGACACCGCCACACCCAGAGCTCTCCTCCCCATCTGCAAAGACTAGAAGTTGGTTGTTTTTGTTTTTGTTTTTGTTTTTTTCCAGAAGGAGGGTAGTTTCCAGATATTTAAGGAAATCACACTCAGTGGACAGTTGACCACTACATTCACAGACCAGACACTTCTGTGGCCACACACAAGGGATACTGATTTGACAAAATCAGTTCAGGAATGTCACTAAGCCAACAGCAGAACTGTAGGGATAGGAGCAGCAGCAGTGAACCGTGGGGAGGGGAAGAGCTGGTATTTGACTTGTTACGCTGCACTATTCACAGTGTCCCAGATCCAAAGGCCGGGAGATGAGTGGTGGTGACACAGGAAAGGAATGTATTTCAGTGCAGCCGACACCGGAAGGCAGAGGACTGGCATGGTCTCAAGGTGTTGAAAACACTCCTGGGCTTTTATATGAGGAAAATCTAGGACAAAGGTTCGTGGGCAGGTGCAGAGGTCAGTAAAGTTCAAGTCAGTCATTGTCTTGGGGTCCATCATATGGGGTCTTGCTGGTGTCAGGCAGTGGTTATTGCTTGAGGGGTTGTTTTGGTGCCCGCTGGGTCTTTGACTTGGGTTAACAGATGAGCCCAAAGGAGGGCTGTCACCAGTTAGGAAGTACAGACAAAGGTCGGAGTGGAGGTGGGTAAAGGTCTTGTTCACTCCAAGAGCAGGGGAGCTCCGAGCCTCTGCTACACACCTTGCTCTGCTCATCACTTCCAGCTGCCTGGTCCTGAGTTCTGTCCTTTTAATGAACTGGTTATCTAGTAAGTAATGTGTTTCTCTGAGTTCCATGAGCCACTCAAGCAGACTATTTGAACCTGAGAAGGAGGTTGTGGGGCCCTCCAATCTGTAGCCATAGTTCAGAAACACTGGTGACCTCACTGCCCAGCCACTGGCTGACCACTCAGTGAACAGCACAGGGATTCAGTGGCCACACACAGCAAAGAACACAGACTTGAAAAAGTTCAAAAAGTCACCAAGCCAACAGGAGCAACCACAAAGAGCAGCAATAATGAATCCTGGGGTGGGGAAGGTTTGATATCCAGGACGCTTCTGTTATAATATTCATCATCACGCCCTGGACTTGTCAGTACGGGCCAAGTCCCCTAGCTGGAGGTCAGGTAGCTTTCTACATGTTCCACCTGCCTCTCCCTGGCTCCCCCAGCCTTGCAGAGCCCTGTGCTGCTTCCCAGCAGAGGGTGGTTTTAACTAAGGTCAGGAAGATGGGATGGATTTTCCTGATTTTCCTGACTCCACCTGCCCCCCGACCCTCCACCCCACCCGGAGAGGAAAGTTTTCTTCAACTCCTCTTAAGGTCCCTGGCTGGGTCTGGAAATTGACAAAGAAAGATGAACAGGAGGAAAGCTGGCAAAGTGTATTGATTTTTTTTTTTTTTGGTGGGAGCCTCACAAGAACCTGGAGACCAGCAGAGGTGATTGAAGCAGACAGTTCTATGTTTTAGGCAAAAAGCAATCAATGTGTGACTGAGAGACACAGGGGTTTGAGCTAGGGCTGGTAAATAGTAAAAAAGTAGGAAGATAAAAGTTAGTTTAACCAGGTTTGTTCCTCTAGCCTTTGTGGCCCTAAATTCCTTGACTCTGGTGATAAGCGTGTCCTCCCTGCGGTCTGGGGAAAGAAAGTGCCACATGGGAGTATTCTGACCTGCTTCAGGGGAGAAGGGATGACAGCTGGGGATCAGAGGGAACTTCCTGATTTTGCTCTATGGAAAGTTCTTTCAGTTTCTATATTTAATTTGCCAAGGTGCCCTATTTGGGATAGTATGTCCTGACCTCATTGGCCTGGTGCTGAACTCCATCTCTTCCTAGTATCCAGGACATTGAATGCGCTGCTGTGGAGACCTCCCAGCCCTGGGGCAGCCCCTTGTCCAGGGAGGCACCTGCCTCCATGGGAGGGTTGTCTATGGCTTCCCACAGGGGTGCCCTGTTGCTAAGAGTGGCTGCCCCTTCTCAGGGAAATTGGGTGAGAGTGTGCGGATCTTACTTCGAGAAACTGACTTCATTTTTTGCAAATGTCTACCCAGTAGTGGGATCATACAGATGTTCTATTTTTAGTATTTGGGGGAAACTCCATACTTTTCCCAACATTGTTGTGCCAACCAAGGTCAATTCTGGACGATTTTACCTATAAACCAGAGATTTTTCAAGAACCTCTCCAGCAGAGAACATGAAGAGAACATTTTTAGGGCTTTGCAAAGCACACTAATCATAGGAACAAACAGGTGGAGCTCCCAATGGCACGGTTTCCTTGTGGCTGGCAAGGGGAGTCCACTGGTATGGCTCAGGGTTCCCTGACCAGTAAAGCCTGGTGGCCAGACCTCTGGGGAGAGAAGCCTTAAAACCAAATCTAGGGTTAGGGTTAGGGTTAGGGCCCAGGGGCATGGCAGACCCGATCTGCCATTGGCAAGGTGAGCACCCCAGGGAGCTTAGCTGAGGGCTTTGGTCAGGCTGAACGTTAGGCTCCGGGTTTGTGTCCAGAGGGGCCGCCTCAAGTGGATGTGACCTCAGGTGGGCATAGCAGATTTCTCCTGCTCTGAATCCTTTGTGAAGCTCCAAAAGGCATTTTCCTTCTGGCTGGCAGGCGGATTCCTCCCATATGGCTCGGGAGTCCCTGACCATTAGGGCCTGTCGGGCCTCTGTGGACAAAAGCATGTGAATGAGATCATACAGTATTTATCTTTCTCTGACTTTTTTCATTTTTCATGGTGTGTAGAGGGTTCAACCATGTTGTTGCAAATGGATGGATTTACTTTTTTATGGGTGAATAATACTCTGTTGTATACACAGTTGTCCCTTGACCAAGATATGTTTTAAATGTGCTTATATTTTGATAAATACTTTACTGTGAATGTGTTGTATCTTCCTTGTGATTTTCTTAATATTTCCTTTTCTTTAGATTATTGTCACGGGGCGCCTGGGTGGCTCAGTGGGTTAAAGCCTCTGCCTTCGGCTCAGGTCATGATCCCAGGATCCTTGGATCAAGTCCCACATCGGGCTCTCAGCTCAGCAGGGAGCCTGCTTCCTCCTCTCTCTCTGCCTGACTCTGCCTACTTGTGATCTCTGTCAAATAAATAAATAAAATCTTTAAAAAAAAAGATCATGTAATATTCTTATCCTTCATTTTGTGAATGTGGTGTATCGTGTTGATTGATTTCCCAACATTAAACTGTCCTTGCCTCTGAAGAATACTTCCCAGTTGATGATGGTGAATGATCTTTTTAAGGTATTACTGACTGGCATTTTGTTGAGGATTCTTATATCTATGTTCAGCAGGGGTATTGGCCTGTTCGTTTTTGTGGTTTTTTGTGGTGTCTTTGGGTTTGGAAACAGGGTAATGTTGGCCTCATAGAGTGAATCTGGGTGTAGTCCTTCTATTTTTTGGAATAGCTTTTTTTTTTTTTTTTCAAGTTTTTAGTTATGTGTGTGTATTTTAAAGTAAATTCTACACTGAATGTGGGGCTTGAACTCACACCCCCAAGATCACTGGTTGCATGCTTTATTAACTGAGCCAGCCAAGCACCCCTATTTTTTGCAATAGTTTGATGTCAGGGTCGCGCCCCTCGCGCCCCTAAGATGGCACCGGCTACATAGCCCGAGCAGCACGGACAGCCTGAAAAACATCCGCCCTGGCCACACGTGACCTCGTGCTCATCACATGAACACTGCATGCCACCACTGCCTACGAGCCCCAGATACCACCTGTTCACGTGAACACCTCTGTGATTGGCTGTTATGCCCTATATAAGGCAAGGGAACTTCCCCACAGGGGGAGGAGAAAGATCAACCAGGGAATAAACAAGAGCTTGTGCATCGACCTGTGTGTGTGTTGGTGTTGCATCATCTCTGCAGGCAGGGAGAGCGCCACATTTGGTGCCGAAACCCGGGAACTGTGAGTACTTTTTCCCCCTCGTCATATTGCACGTTCGTCATTAGGACGACCACAAAGGAAAGGTTAGAAGTTTGCTGAAGAGCAACCACAGAGGGACAGCAGCTGTATGTTCGCGGATCGTGACTGTAAAGGTAAAGATAATGGGGTCGGAAATTTCTAGACTCCGAATGGAGAGCCCCTTGCGGGGGCACTTTTGAAAGCTAAAGGAAACCCTCTTGAGGGTTATTTAAGAAGTTGTTTTTCAGGAGGTGGGAATTTGAATAGTAAACCTGCGTCATCTCTGTGAAACCTTAAGATGATGAAATAGAACCTTTCTTTGTTCCTATTTCTTTAGTTATCACTGTCTTATCTAACACTTTGAACCAGTTAACTCAGTTGGAGCATGGTGCTAATGTGGCTAAGGATGGGAGTTCAATCCTTTCATAGGTCCCTTAACTTTACAAACTTACACAGAACTCTTCATAGCTAGATTGCCACTTCTTGTAGGTATATATCTCGCAATTCAGCTCTTAGTCACAGGGAAGGTGAGGAGTATAGCTTAGCATAAGCCTTTCATCTCAAATGGAAAGACAGCTTAAATAATTGGTATATGTGATACTATAGACTTTTAATCTAATATTTAAATTAAACATAATAATGTAATATCTAAAATATGTGTCACTATAATTTTCTCTGGGTAAGACCATTTTCTAAATAGTATCTTTTAAAAATTAAATTTCAATAAATTAAGTTTCAGTAAAAATTAGGTACAAATACAAATAAAACATAGTAAGAAAAGGTGAAATCCTGTTAACACTGAGTTCTTGTGCCTAAGTTTGGGTTTATTAAAGGAAAGTATACTTGGTGCTATACAAGGCAGCAGAGTCTTCAGTTCACATATACTATTCAGTATCACACAACTCCTAATTTCTGTTCTTGGCCTTTGCAATTTATGTTAGTACCAGTTCATGTTAGTACTTTTCTCAGTTATGAGTTATGATTAGTATTATTTTTAGTACAGTTTTTTGGTAAAAGATGTTAAATAAGTAAATATTGTTAAGCACTTCAGTTGCTCTTAAGCTCCTCACATGCTGTTTAATCAGAAGAGTGTTGATTTGATCTCCAGAAAGAACCAAAGAAAGAGTTTACAAAGTATTTTGGCTGTTGTACTGACCTAGATTAGGATAGTTGCTGTCTGTCATTGCTCATTTGATATTGCGCTGCTAAGCAGTATCCAGAACTGAGGGACTACCCAACATCTCTATGCCTTTTTACCTCTTCTACCGTCTTAGGTATTCTGTACTTGATTTTGCTAACTTTGCAGGTCTAGGGATGAGAAGTTTATTGAGGTAATGGAGGGTTATAATCAAGTAATTTGCTTCTGCTAGAGATAAAGTGAATGGATTTTGTAATGAGTGGTCATGATCAGAATAAAGGTTAAAAGGAAGCAAGCATTATCAGATGGTTTTTAAAACTAATCTTTTGGCAGTAATTTCAAAAGTAATTGACACAGATTATTTACTTGAATCCTGAGATGTGAGGATTTGGATCTAAATCCTGTATCCACTTTGGGGAATCATTAATATCAGGACTATTGAGGAATTAAATCTAAATGACCTTGAACATTCTTGATACATGTTATGTCCTAATCTTAAAAATGGTCATTTAGATTCAGAGCTACATTTGTGGCCTTTGAAATAGGCCAACTTAGAACATTTCTGTATTTGGCAAGTTGTGCCCCTCTTATCCCAGCACCTTCCTTTGGAGTAAATGATGGACCCCCTATGCCTACTGTGGATACTCATCCTACCCTTCAGTGTTTTGACTCAACCATGGCGGAATAAAGAAGTACAATTATGGGCCATGGTGCAAGCCTGGCCCGCTCCTCTGCCCCTCTCTAACGACTCGACAGTTTTCCCTTTGTTTTTCTCTACCAATGCAAGTACTCTACCAATGCAAGTACTGGCTTTCCATCTCTACCATACGAGAACACCCAAGCAGCTTACAACATCACTTCCTTACTCCTTCCCGGGAGCCTTTGCTCTTTATTCGTTTTAACTATTCTTCTTCCTTCCGACCCCCTTGTATATCACTCGTAATGATCTTCAATCAAAGGGTAGATCTCCTCCAGGAACAAATGAACCTAATGTCGCAAATTTTCTCCACCAGTTGTATCCAGCCCTTATCGGGCATATGCATCACAACTAACTTGTATTCTAATCTCTCCCGAGCAGCGAACCTCTCCCAAGAATTATCTCAGATGCTCAACGGCACCTGATCAGCCAAATTCCACAATCTGACAGCCTCCCTCCAGATGGAGATTCTGCAGATCAATGCCACGAGAGTCAACCCTCTCATGGCCTCCCAATTTCTACAAACTATGCAGGCAGTGGTGGCTTTTGGGAAATCCTGGTTTGGGACTATTGCACTCGGCTGTATTGTGCTCTTTGTCCTCCTCCTGGTGCTGCGTTGGATAAGGGCCCTCCAACGCACATTAGCCAGAGACCGGCAGGCTGTACATCAAGCCTTGGTAGCCATAGAGCATGGTAGCCCACCCCAAGTATGGCTTAGCATGCTGGACCGGTAGTCAATGACGGGTAATGAGGACGATAACGGCATACCAACCTAAGACAGAAGCTGCAGCATGCTCTGCAGTATCTGATGACGGGTAAGGACGCAAGTTGATCGTCCCAACCTAAGACAGGCACGGTCCCTTATCCATACAAATAAATAAAGAAGGGGGAGCTGTCGGGGTCGCGCCCCTAAGATGGCGCCGGCCGCGCCCCTAAGATGGCACTGGCTACATAGCCTGAGCAGCACGGACAGCCTGAAAAACATCCGCCCTGGCCACACGTGACCTCGTGCTCATCACATGAACACTGCATGCCACCACTGCCTATGAGCCCCAGATACCTCCTGTTCACGTGAACACCTCTGTGATTGGCTGTATACCTCCTGTTCATGTGAACACCTCTGTGATTGGCTGTTATGCCCTATATAAGGCAAGGGAACTTCCCCGCAGGGGCAGGAGAAAGATCCACCAGGGAATAAACAAGAGCTTGTACATGGACCTGTGTGTGTGTTGGTGTTACGTCATCTCTGCAGGCAGGGAGAGCGCGACAGTTTGAGACTAGGTATTAACTCTTCCTTGAATGTTTAGTGGAATTCACCAGTGATGCCAGCTGGTCCTGGACTTGTGTTTATTGCATTTTTTGATTATTACCGATTGTTTCCTATAATCAGTCCATTCAGCTTCAGGGTTATTCTTGATCCTTGGGTGATCTCCATCAAGACCTTCAGGCTTCAAGTCAAGTTGAGGTGTTTACTTTCTTTCTACTTGGCCAGCTCTGAACCCATTTTTCTTCCTCTTGCTGAGAGAATTTATAAAAATTGTTTTCAAATTCCAAAGCTTCTAAATGACATTTTGTAGTTAGTCTTTCAGCCTCTCAGCACCGGAGTTCAAACCAGCAATCCCCTCAAGGGTAAAATCACACATCAGCTTCCCAATACGGATTTCCCAAGCCCTGGATTTGTCCCCCCACATCCTTGCTGCTTTCATCACCTTCCCATAATGACAAATATACATGTACCTGTGTGTATGCGTGTGTGTGATAAATCACAAAGAGAGACGGACATAGGTATAGATGTTATTTCTGGAAAGCTCTAGTCATTGCAATGAAATGTTCACAGATGACATGATTTCATACTTGAAAACCCAAGAATTATTAGCCAAAAATTACTGAATCTACTGAAGAATTCAATCGTCAGTAAACACAAGGGTTTGGTCAAAAAATCTTTTTATTACATTCATGATAGAAAAGTAAACAGATACATAATTTTTTGTGTGCTGTGCTTTAGTATCTATGAAAAATAAAAGTGCACATATATGTGCACATTATTCCTGAAGAATAATGAAAGATCTATGCATATAGTAGGATTGTTATACTAACAAAAGCTCAAAAATTATCTATCCTTGATTAAGAAGACAATTTTTTTAAAAGATTTTATTTATTTATTTGACAGAGAGAGATCACAAGTAGGCAGAGAGGCAGGCAGAGAGAGAGAGAGGAGGAAGCAGACTCCCCGCTGAGCAGAGAGCCCGATGCGGGACTTGATCCCAGGACCCTGAGATCATGACCTGAGCCGAAGGCAGAGGCTTAACCCACTAAGCCACCCAGGTGCCCCAAGAAGACAATTTTTAAAATTATTGTAGCCATGCAACAGGGCATTATGTTTATACTACTTGTAAAAATATCTATAATGTTATTATTTCTATAATGTTATTACATGAATGTCACCATAAATCATAGGTATATCATAGAGAAATTTATTTATTTATTTATACGTGCAACACATATACATAAAACACATATTTCTGTATTTGAATAAAACCATATATACATATTATCTTTCCCTCTTCTTTGCCTTCTTTGTCTATGTCTGTGTATGTATGTGTCTCCAACTGTGTGTTTAACCAGTAAGGGAAAACAGGAAGGGCATCCTTAGAGAGACCAACAAATACGTGTTATTGCCTCTGGCTGGAATTACCATCCTGTTTTCTCACTGCATGTACATACTTACACGTGCATCCCTACACAAACGTGTACCACACACATTTATTTTTTAATAACCACTGGGAAAAAAACCAAAAATTACACATGCCATACTATCAAGACATAGGGGTTAGAAATGAGTGAATATCATATATTTTTAAAAATTCTTTTAACTTGTGGGATAATTTTTAATAGACGAAAATATGATATGAATAAGGTATCTTACCGTGGTACAGACTGCAGATGAGATATAGCATAAGATCTCAGGATTGGGTACACAATTTAATTGGAAGCTAAGACTGAGTTTTGTTTCATGCGGGCAAATTTGAACTGAATTTTAAAGGATGAAGACAATGAGAAGAGACAAGGTCAGGAATGCCCTCCCTGATGTGAAAGGAGAGGTGGACAGTGGCTAACACACAGGACAGAAAGCATCTGGCATATTCAGGTGAGGCCAGAGTGTGGCTCTGCCATCTGGCAGCCTGGCCTTTCTTCAGACTGGGACGAAACAGAGCTTAAAGACGGGCGGTGCACTGCCCAACCCATTGACAATGGGGGTGGTGTCAATGTCCTTTGGATTAACCAGAGGTTTCAAGGTGAAATGCTGTAAAATGTTGGTCAGTAGTAAAAAGAGCTCCATGCGGGCCAGGCCTTCTCCAACACAAGCTCTCTTTCCTAAAAACGACATATAAATCAATATTCCTTTAATTCTGTTTCTGAGTTAGCACACAGAGGGGCTTAAATACATATGGATTGAGAAGATAAATATATTCATAGACTAATCAACCCATGGCTTCTTGTATCTACACAGAAATGTGGTTTCCTTTACTTCCTCGGTACACATTTTTGTGTGTGTGCGTAGGGGCAAGGGCAGCTTGTCCCAAGATGGGCCACGTTGGCATAAAGATTACTTTGAATTAAAAGCAATCAAACCCCAGCAGATTCCGGAAAATCTCCCCACCTCTCCTTCGACTGCCTGCCTGCACCAGGAAGAGAGCATTTAGCAGACTATTCTTTATGTATGAAACTTACTGACATAACAGGGCAACCTCTCACCTTCCTGCTAATGGTCTTTCTCCCCCTGTGAATCCTCAGACCACCGCTCCCCTCCTTAGCTCAGGATGTGGACCACAACCCATGTTGCCTATCTTTGGAATTTTGTATGTCTGTGGATCGCCCATACCTGTGAAACTAAGTTTGATTTTCTCTTCTTTCTCTGTCTTTCGTCAATTTGATTTTTAGTCCAGCTAGGAAGTATCTTGAAAGGCAGAGGAAAATTCCTCCTCCTGGACAGCTGGCCTAGTTGGCAGCAGCTTTAACACACTGGATACTGCCTGCCACAGACAGGGCTGCAGCTGGAGATCCTTGGGACGTCTGACAGACAGCCCGCAGAAGGTAAGATTTCCGACCATGTCTGTCTCCTGGAATCTGAGGAGTCTGATGGAACAAGAATGGTGAGTCCTTTTTCTCTTTCTACGTTTAGATTAGCAGGAAAAAATGCTCATGGAACTACTTCCTTAGGTTTAGCAACTCTTGGTAATTTTGGTAGGGAACTTTCTTGGGAGGAAACGATGAACCAGAGGTCTTTCGTCTTTGTTGATTAATTTTTTTAAAGATTTTATTTGTCAGATAGATAGATAGATAGAGAGAGAGAGAGAGAGAGCGAGCACTCAAGCAGGGGAGCAGCAGGCAGAGGGAAAAGGAGCTGAGCAGGGAGCCCAATGCGGGACCCAATCCCAGGACCTCAGGATCATGACCTGAGCCAAAGGCAGAGGCTTAACCAACTGAGCCACGCAGGCATCCCTCCTTTGTGCCTTTGTATCATTTATCATAAAAAGGAATTACCATCACACAGAAAACAGGCAGAGGCCCTATAGGCCTGCTGTTTGAGCCAGTCCCAGAGACTCGTGAGTTCATGGTTCTCATCAGACTGGCACCTGTTTAGATAAACTTTGCTGTAGGTTAAAGGCTGTTGCTAAGGAAACCAAAGCTTCAGGTGGAACACTGAAAAGCTGTGAGAGCGCTCGCCACCTCAAGAAGGCTCCTATGATAAGGTGGTCACAGCACAGGTGAGACTGACTTTTGGTCACCACTTGAGGTCAACCTCAAGAAAACTTCTGTGCAATGAGGTACACTGAAAAATGTACAATGGCCAACATCTGCCTGTGGCACATCTCTTAGGTGTTTGTGTGTTTCCAAGAGACCCAATGTTTAGCCAGAAGAAAACCAGGTAAGACTTTCCCTTTTTTCTTGTTCTGTGTCCCAGGAGCTTGGCTTTGTGACCAGTGAGAATATTCTTTTTGGTATCTACCATCCGGAGGATGCATTTATCAGGGTGCACTTTGGAGGCCAGTCTACAAGACTGGGGATCTGAGTCTCTCTCTCTCTGACCATACCAACTCTCAAGGATGTTTGTCATGAGAAGTCCCAGCCCACTGGAACCTTGCTATTCCCAAACTTTGTTTCTTAGTGCTAGAAAGTGCCATTACAGGAGCACATGCCCGGTATCACAGATGATTGAGTCTGGGATGAGAGGCAGCTCACGATTTCACTGGAGACCAGCAATGAAGGCCTTCTGCTTTCTTAGTCTAACTATGGGAGTCAACGTTTGGATCTTGAGGGCTGCATCATCTGTGCTCTCTCTCTGGATGCCTCAGGCATTAAAAGGCTTATTAATTAGAGTTGCTCATAACAGATCCTACTCATCAGTGGTCTGATGATGTATCCTTTAAGCTGGCTAATAAATGTAAAAAGAAGAAAACTTTGTTTAAAAAAAAAAAAGATTTTACTTATTTGAGAGAGAGACGGCAGGAGCTGGGTCAGGAGGGGCAGAGGGAGTGTGGGAGGGAGAAGCAGACTCCCCACTGAAAAGGGAACCCAACATGGGGCTCAGTCCCAGGATCCTGAGATCATGACCTGAGCCAAAGGCAGACACTTAACCGAATCAGCCACCCAGGCACCCCAAAGGAAAATGTTCTTTTTTTTTTTTTTTTTTTTTAAGATTTTATTTATTTATTTATTTGAGAGAGAGAGAGAGAGAGAGAGAGAGATATCACAAGGAGGCAGAGAGGCAAGAAGGGAATCAGGCTCCCTGCTGAGCAGAGGACCCGATGTGGGGCTCCTGGGATCATGACCTGAGCTGAAGGCAGAGGCTTTAACCCACTGAGCCACCCAGGCGCCCCAAGGAAAACGTTCTTAATAGAGAGTGGCTCTCAAATGTCCTAGCCTAATGCCACCCTCAGGGACTCCCTTGACAAGATGAAAGATCAGAAATTAGAAATAAATGTCTACATCCAACATAAATTTCTCCTAAAATCCAGCCTCATCTGCCCTATTTTAACTTTCCTTTCCTTTTAGGATTTACATAGAGCACTGTAGTCTCATCTCTAGGTTCAAAGTATACAGGTTGCTCATGTAAAGGCTGAACGCCAGGAAGTGAATTTAACTAAAGCAGTAAGGCTCAATTTGCTCCTACCTTCCAGGGCTTTGTGACCAGGCTCTGCCAGCTTCAGGCATGGCAGTTGGCTGATGTATCCCAGGCCCACACCGCAAAAGAAAGTGTGTCTCAGAGTATATATGAACAGTATTTGCCAATTTTGATTATGCCTTCTAAAATTGTTAAATAATTTCAGATAGTTTAAATAGAAATCTTATCCAATCTTATTCTTTAAAATGTAACTTTTAATAAAGTAAAAATTAACTGAAAAAAAAAATGTGTGTCTCCTGGACAGCAGCAGATCTTTTAAATTACAAAGCCCCTTTAACGTCTACTTTCAAAGCATTCTGCCAAATTCAGAGAGAAATTTAAAAGATTAATCACTAGTCACAACCCCCCTTCAGAGAGGAAACATGACCCAAATTTCTCCCAGGCCCACCTATAAATGATGAGGGAAAGGCCAATATTCGGGGGCTAACAGAGCCCAGATTAAATTGTGTACCCAGACAGAAAGCCTTTGTTAGAATGCTTTATACAGACTTTACAAAGTCATGAATCTTTTGTTTCCCATTTTAATTAAAAATCTATATTTTATATAATATAAAATATAATATAAAAGCAAATTTAGTTAAAAAGGTGGGCCAGTCCCTTGATATTCACGCTATAATCCAGTTCTTTGGGGGAACTGTTTCTAAATGACTGTCTTTGCCTTCCAAAGCTCTACAAAACCAGAAATCCAGCTCCAGAAACAAGTCTAAGCCAACCTGTCTACCAATCCCCAAACTCTGCCTATTCCTCTCAAAATATTTGTAGATACTATAAAAGATCAGGATTTGGAACATGACTGTCCAGTACTTAAAAAAAAAAAAAAGATAAATCTTAAATAGCAAGTACCCTGAAACTCTAGAAATAAAATTTTCTTTTACATTATTTTTCCATCCCTTGAAATTATAAATCTTTCTCTCTCTTTTTTTTTTTTATTAAAAAAGATTTTATTTATTTATTTGACAGACAGAGATCACAAGTAGGCAGAGCGGCAGGCAGAGAGAGAAGAGGAAGCAGGCTCCCTGCAAAGCAGACAGCCCGATGTGGGGCTCGATCCCAGGACCCTGGGATCATGACCCAAGCTGAAGGCAGAGGCTTTAACCCACTGAGCCACCCAGGCGCTCCTCTTTCTCTCTTTTTTAAGAGAGTGGGGGGAGGGCAGGAGCAGAGGGAGAGAGGGAGAGAGAATCTTAAGTAGGCTCCACTCCCAGTGCAGAGCTCAACTGCACAACTCTCAGGTCATGACATGGGCCAACATGAAGAGCCGGACACTGACTGAACCACTCAGATGCCCCCTGAATTTATGAATCTAACATCTTTGAACACAGCACACAGTCACCAAAAAAAATAAAAAAGGGGTAGTGGTGTGGGAAAAGGCCTTTTCAGAGCATAAACTGTTTAAATCCCTCTTATGTCCAGACTTGGAAGAAACTTGGAGCTTTCTCTGACTTTGTGAAATAAATTTTCTATCCTATCATCTCTAGGATATAAGAACCATTCTTTAGACACACACTTCAGGGAGAATTTTTTCATTAAAAAAAGAAAAAGAGGGAAACATTTGAAAATTGAGGCTCTACTGGCCTGTCCACAAATATTAATAAAAATAAAAGCTGTAAGAATATTTTTTATCTTGTTTGTGTGTATGTATCCCATATTGCAAATGTGATGTATTTTCTCTACTTCCAGCTGGTATTGCCAAAATTAATTTATAAAAGAGCACCATTTAGTTGAAGGCAAGCACTCCTAAGGATTGGGCTTTCTCTTTTTTTTTTTTTTTTTTTTTAAGATTTTATTTATTTGACAGACAGAGATCACAAGTAGGCAGAGAGGCAGGAAGAGAGAGAGGGGGAAACAGGCTCCCTGCCAAGCAGAGAACCCCATGTGGGACTTGATCCCAGGCCCCTGGGATCATGACCTGAGCTGAAGGCAGAGGCTTTAACCCACTGAGCCACCCAGGTGCCCCTCAAATGGTTAATGTTAACCGTCTGCCTTCGGCTCAGGTCATGATCCTGGGGTCCTGGGACTGAGTCCCACACTGGGCTTCCTGCTCCTTGAGGAATCTGCTTCTTCCTTGGCCGCTCTCTCTCCCTCATGAATAAATAAATAAAATCCTTGGAGTTATCCGGATTAAATATAAAACTTGTATTCTGCCTGTGTTTACTGGAAGTCACATAAATTCATGCACTCTCTTACAAACTTTGATAGAAAAAAAGTTAAAATGGCTTACTTTGTCTAATGCCTCATAAAATTTTGTAGGTAGACTATTCAGAATACATAAATAAGTGTAAATAAGATAAAAAGGTATGTAGGTGAACTTTTATAATTTTTGTTTTTTTAAAGATTTTATTATTTTAGAGTGGGCAAGAATGCAAGTGGGGAGAGAGAATCTGAAGCAGACCCCCCCCTGAGGTCGGAGCCCAACAAGGGGCTCGATCCCACGACTGTGAGATCATATGTGGGGAAACATTTAAAGAGCTCCCAAAATCTTTGGTAACTTGGATTTTTAAAAATTTTGCTAAGTTCAATGTTAAGCTGAATTCATTGAATTATCTAGATCATTTCCAGATAAGATAAAACAATGAAACATTAAGTACCGAATACAGGTTTCTCTCCTTTTGTCTTATTTACAGAGAAACTAAAGGGAAGTTTGGGTCAGTTAGTAAACCTGGTTTGTGCCTTACTGAAGGAGTGTACTGTGAAAAAACACGTGTTTCATAAGTGGCAAAGCTATTCCTCAATTTGCCAGTCTAAAGAATACCAGTAACACTAGTAACAGTTCACTGCAAAAAGTGAGAGGCCTCCGGTCACAGACCTGCTGATCTGGGATGCTGGGCAGGCAGGAATGGGACTTCCCGGAACCGACAAGAAACGGTGGCTGCCGCGACTACGGTTCCTATGGGCCGGACCTCTCAACCACTAACACACTTGAGAGCTGGCGTGGCCAGACAGAGACTTGGAACCCCAAGTTCCAAGTTCAACCCTACTTGGTCAGGCATCCTAGTACTAACAGCTTTTAAGTGTTCTACCGGTGTCTGCCAGTTTTGCCGCTCAGGCTTCCAAGATGTCGTTAGGCCACACACCCCCATGTGCCCATTAACCTTGAGCAAAGTTTGTATGACAAACATAAAGGACACAAAGGAAAACAAAGATCCTCTCTGGGGAGGAAAGAGAAATGTTAGAAAAAAGACCCTACCAAATGTACCAAGAGTCACTTGGCCCAAGGAACTAGTTGCACGAGAGTTCTCTCCTGCTAATGTAAATTTAGAGAGAGAAAGGACTGCTGCCATTCCCACTCCATCAGACCCTGCGGACAGAGATTCTGAGAGCCCAGCGTGGTAGCAAATCTTACCTTGTGCCAGCTGTCAGATGTCCCAAGGATCTCTCAGCTACAGCAATGTGTGGGGCGAGCAGAGTCCAGCTGACACACCTTGTTGGGAACAAGAATTTCCTGTCCCCTTCAAGGTGCCTGTGGCTGGTCTAAGGAGCAGACTGACACCAGACAAATTAACAGAAGGAAATCAAATTTCATTTCCTACGTACGGAGTAATTCACATAGACCCAGAAATTCCAAAGAGAGTCGGGCAAACAAGGTATATACGTCATCCTGAACTAAGGGGTCAGGAAAAAAAGAAATATTACAAATTGGCCACAAACCTACTAACTAATCCCTGATCCCCTGACATACTGGCAATTTCAAATGTGATCTAGATTCCAGTCATTCCGCAACTGAAATAGCCTTCCTCTTTGCTCTGCTGGTTGATACTTCCCACATCCTTCTAGAGCCACCTCAGAGGTCATTTCTTCTATGTAAACTTCTTTGATGTGCTCAGAGTATATAACTCACTTGTTCATCTCTTTGTGACAACACTCGCTAATGCTTCAAAAACAGCACATTTCAGATGAAATTTTACTGAATCATCTGTCTCACATTCTGGAACATAAGCTCCTAAGGTAAGGCCTCAGATCTTGTAATGATACCCACAGTGTCAGAGCAAAGCAGGTCGGCAAGCCCTGTGACTTGAACAGAAATCTCAAGGAGTCTCATTATGCAGTAATGGGCCCAGCACAGAGGAAGAAAGATAAGGAGTAGTTCAGTAGGTATCCTGCTTTGAGATCCTCTTGGTATGGTCCATAATCCTGAGACCACAATAGCAAGGGTTGCTTGATATTTATGTTTCTTCTATATTCATTCGGAAACAAGTCTCCCATTTTTGCCTCTGTTTCAATTACTTCTGCAGGAAAGGCCCTTCACCCTCCCCTTTCCCCCCATTTCTCCTTTAGAATGTGGATATTCTAAATGTGTCTAAATGTCTAGAATGTGGATATTTCTCCTGCATATTCTCCATTTTTCCCTCCTTCCAGCTCCATTTTGGGTTTGTCTTTTATGTCTACTCTATGCTCAGGAAGCAGATTTCTGTGGACTGCATAAAGCAAGAAGTTAGTTCCCTTCTGGGTTCTGAATAAATTCAGAGCATTAGCTACTGACAAAGCCAGAGGATCTATTCCCTCCTGCCAGGTTACAGTTTAGACAGTGGCTGTATGCCTCTGCTACAGACACACCTCCTGTTGAAGCATCCACTCTTTCTTTCCTCAAGTTCTACTGGGCTTCCAGTAATGCCCTTCTTCCCTCATCCCTTCCAACCTACGAAGGGAACATCTTCCGGCCGATGCATGCTGGTCTATTATACCTTAATCCTAAGCCCACATCTCTGAAAAACAGTCTCATCATTAAATACTCAAAAATTAGCCACAGTTGGAAGGGGAGGTGAACCATGAGACACTATGGACTCTGAAAAACAACCCTAGGGTTTTGAAGGGACGGGGGTGGTGTGGGTGGGAGGTTGGGGTACCAGGTGGTGGGTATTAGAGAGGGCACGGATTGCATGGAGCACTGGGTGTGGTGCAAAAATAATGAATACTGTTATACTGAAAATAAATACAAAGTAAATTTTAAAAATTAGCCACAAACTTACTAACTAATCACTAATCCCCAAACAGACTAGAAAATTCAAAATATGATCTAGATTTCGTCATTTTGGAATGACTTATTGAGTGTGTCTCTTGTTTCTCCCCAGGACCCTGAAAAAGTGAGGGGAGATACTCAAATTTCCCTTACCCTCTCTCTATCTACTCTACTCCCTACCCCTTCTTAGGACTTTCAGTGGTAGGTTCTGGGGCCAGTCTTGGCAAGGGAAGCCTCCAATCCAATGAGAAATAACCTGGGCTTTGGGAGTGATGCCCCTAGCCTCATACAAATGACAATCTGTTCAGCCCAGAGTAGTCTCCATGCAAAGCCCTTCCTCATCTCCCTGACCCCTGATGTAGAGATAACAGTGAAGCTTGCTTGCCTGCAGAGAAAGGCACGAAGTAGTCACTCTTCTTAAAGTTGCCACTTTTATCCAGGAAGTGGCCAGGATCAAAGCGATCTGGGTTGGGAAACTCTTTGTCATCGTGCAGGATGGAAGTCAGAGATGTTAATATGGTTGTGCCCTGATGTGAAGGAAAACAGATAAACTGGATTATAATGAAAGTCATGGAGCTTGAGATCCTTTTGTTTTATAGATGAGGAGAGAGAGGTATAAAAAGAACATATTGGGGCGCCTGGGTGGCTCAGTGGGTTAAGCCTCTGTCTTCAGTTCGGGTCATGATCCCGGGGTCCTGGGATAGAGCTCTGCATCGGGCTTTCTGCTCAATGGGGAGCCTGCTTCCCCTTCTCTCTCTGCCTGCCTCTCTGCCTACTTGTGATCTCTGTCAAATAAATAAATAAAATCTTTAAAAAAAAACCATATTTACTCCTTATTTCAGAACAAACAAATGACCTACTGTAACAGGTTCTAAATCCTTTCATGTCAGTCCAAGGTATTGCTAACGGATGCCCAAGTCACTCTCTTCAGTTTGGAGCCTGATAGTAGCACTTGCTTTTTCAGAAAATTAAGGGAACTCCCTGGAGTGCATTGTTCTTGACAGATAAATTGCAGTATTTTTTTTTTTTAAGATTTTATGTATTTATTTGACAGAGATCACAAGTAGGTAGAGAGGCAGGCGGGGGCGGGGGGCAGGAAGCAGGAAGCAGACTCCCCGCTGAGCAGAGAGCCCGATGTGGGGCTCGATCTCCAGACCCTGAGACCATTACGTGAGCTGAAGGCAGAGGCTTAACCTCCTGAGCCACCCAGGCACCCCAAATTGCAGTATTGTCTAAAAGGAGCTGATGCCCCTGAAAATCCAGCTCATTGTCTTTGGAACACAGGATAAGGTCTTCAAAGATCTACTTGAGTGGCTATATTCTTGAAACCTTCACCTTCCCATCAAAATGACAAACTAATTGGTGCCTGGCTGGCTCAATCAATAGAGCATGTGACTTTTTTTTTTTTTTTTTTTTTAAAATATTTTATTTATTTATTTGACAGAGATCACAAGTAGGCAGAGGCAGGGAGAGAGAAAGGAGGAAGCAGGCTCTCCATTGAACAGAGAGCCCAACGCGGGGCTCGATCCCAGGACCCCGGGATCATGACCCGAGCCGAAGAGAGAGGCTTCAACCGACTGAGCCACCCAGGCACCCCTGAGCATGTGACTTTTGAACTTGGGATCATCGCTTCAAGCCCCACACTGGGTGTAGAACTTACTTAAAATAATTTTTTTTAAAAGATGAGAACAGATAAGTATCCCCTTCTTCTGTTGTGCTGTTTCAATTGAATTATTGCAATTTCTTGTGGAAACGAGAGAGCTTTTCTAGTTTTGAATAGGGTCTACCTAAACTCATGGATACAGTACAACATGATGATTTGGAGTTTAGTTTTCAAAATCAATTAAATCTTTCTATTAAATTAAGCTCTGTGATGATAGGCCAGTTGTGTAACACTTCCGTGGCTCATTTTCATTACTAGTAAAATGTAAAGGATACATCAGCACTAGTTCATTGCAAACATAAAATGAGATAATATATGAAATACTTTTGCACAAAGATGACTGCATGCTAGGGATGCCTGGGTGACTCAGTCAGTTGGTCATCTGACTCTAGATTTTGGCTCAGGTCACGATCTCAGAGTGGTGAGATCAAGCCCCACATCGGGCTCCATGCTCAGTGTGAAGTCTGCTTGATTCTCTCTCCCTTTCCCCCTACCCCTTCCCCTGGTTGTATGCTCTAAATAAATAAATAAGTACATAAATAAGTAAAATCTGTAAAAAAATTTCTCTCTCCCTCCCTGCCCAGTTCTCCTGCTCTTGCATGGTCTCTCTTAAAAAAAAAAAAAAAAAATTACCACAGGGTAAAATGCTCAATAAAGGATGCTTGGGTGGCTCTGTTAGTTAAGCCTCTGTTTTTATTTATTTATTTTTTGTTTAAAAAGATTTTATTTATTTCACAGAAATCACAAGCAGGCAGAGAGGCAGGCAGAGAGAGACAGGAGGAAGCAGGCTCCCTGCTGAGCAGAGAGCCGGATGGGGGGCTCGATCCCAGGACCCTGAGATCATGCCCTGAGCAGAAGGCAGAGGCTTTAACCCACTGAGCCACCCAGGCGCTCCAAGCCTCTGCTTTTAGCTCAGGTCATGATCTCCAGATCCTGGGATCGAGTAAAAATAGAAGAGAAGGGAACACTTCCAAATTCATTTTGTGAGGGCAGCATAATTCTAATTCCAAAACCACCCAAGGATACCACAAGAAAAGAAAATTAAAGGCCAATATCTTGATGAAGATGTAAAAAGTTCTCAATAAAAATCTTCACAAACTGAATTGTACAGTACAGTAAAAGGATTATATCCCATAATCAAGTCGGATTTATTCCAGGGATGCAAGGATGGTTCAACATCCACAAATCATTGTGATGTACATTAAAAAATGAAGGCTAAAAATCATACAATCATCTCAGTAGATGCAGAAAAAAGCATCTGACAAAAGTCAACATTAATTTATGATAAAAATGCTCAACAAAGTACATATAGAGGGAATGTACCTTGACATCATAAAGGCCATATATGATAAAGGCCATCTATGATAAGTCCACAACTAACATCATTCTCAATGGAGAAAAGCTTCAGCTTTTCCTCTACATCAGAAACAAAAGAAAGATGGCCACTCTCACCACTTTTATTCAACATAGTACTAGAGGTCCTAGTCCAAATATTTGGCAAGAAAAAGAAAAGGCACTCAAATAGGAAAGGAAGCAGAACCGTCACTATTTGAAGATGATATGATATTGTAAATTTTTAAAATTTACACTCCACTCAAACTGTTAGAATAAATTAATTCAGGATAAAAATGAAAATACAAATATCTGTTACATTTTTAATGTGAAACTAATAATGAACTCTAAAGGAATTAAGAAAAACAACCCATTCATATTGGTATAAAAAAACCCCTAGCAATAAATTTAACCAAAGAGATGAAAGATCTGTACACCGAAAACTATGACACTGATGAAAGAAATGGAAGAAGACACATAACAAATGGAAAGATATTCTGTGCCCATGGTTTGCGAAAATTAATATTGTTATAATATCTATACCAGCCAAAGCCATCTATAGATTCAATGTAATCCTTATCAAGATTCCTGTGGCATTTTAACAAAAATGGAATAAACAATCCTAAAATCTGTGGAGAATGACAAAAGTCCTAAAGAGTCAAAGCAATATGGAGAAAGAACAAAGCTGGAGGCATCACACTTCCTCATTTCAAACTGTATGACAAAGCTACAATCATTAAAACAGCATGATATTGGTATAAAAACAGATGCATAGATCAATGAAAAGAATACAGGACCCAGGAATAAACCCATGCATAGGGGCCAATTAATTTTTAACAAAGGTGCCAAGATATACAACCAAGAAAAGACAATCTCTTCAATAAATGGTGTTGGAGAAACTAAATCCTACCTTTTTTTGTTGTTGTTGTTAAATTTTTAAAGATTTTATTTATTTATTTGAGAGAGAATGAGTGAGAGAGAAGGTCAGAGGGAGAAGCAGACTCCCCAAGGAGCTGGGAGCCCGACGCGGGACTCGATCCTGGAAGTCCGGGATCATGACCTGAGCCCAAGGCAGTCACTCAACCAACTGAGCCACCCAGGTGCCCCTAAATCCTATCTTAACAAAAGACATAAAAAAACTCAAGATGAATTAAATAATTGAACATAAGACCTAAAACCACAAAAATCTTAGAAGAACATAGGCAATAAGCAGTCTTGGCAATGAATACTATGAAGAAAATCCCGTGGGAGTCTAAGCACTATGATTTATAATATTGCATCAACAAAGTAAAAAGAAAGGAGCATGTGGTCAGAGGGTACGATGCCTGGTCTCTGACTGTGTCATACCTATAGATGGGTAGGTAATCTATAATCCTACTTTCGTGATGCCTGATAACCTAAGATTCTCAAGGAGGGGCACATAGGTGACTCTGTCAGTTACGCCTCCAACTCTTGATTTGGGCTCAGGTCATGATCTCAGGGTCATGAGAGGGAACCCCTGGATGGGACTGGGCTGGACATGGTGCCTTGTTGAGATTCTCTGTCCTTCTCCCTCTGCTCCTCCCCTCTTGCTTTCTCTCTCAAAACAAAACAAAAAAAAATGTGTAAATAAAAAATTAAAAATTAAAAAAATAAAATTCTTAAGGAGTAGTAGAGATGAAATCTCTCTCACCTTGGGAATAAGGTATTCTCTGAACTTAATGTCCTGAGTCACTGCATGTGGGAGACTGTTGGGGACGAGATCAATGTATCTCTGGATCTCGTGCACCACAGCGTCTGTGTAGGGCATGCGGCTCCTGTCCTGCATGCAGGGGCTCCGGTGTCTGCCAACCACACGGTGAATCTCTTCCTGGACTTGAGCTGCAGGATAGGAATCAGAATTTCTATGAAATGGGAAAGTCATTTGATCTGACCTTTTACCTTGTTGTTGAAAGATTTTATTAACTTTAAAGAGAGAGATTGGGGACGGGGGACAGAGGGAGGAGAGAACCAAAAGCGGACTCCAAGTTGAGCGTGGCGCCTGATGGGAGACCCAGTCTCACGACCCGGAGATCAAAATCTGAGCAGAAACCAAGAATCGGTGTGTAACTGACAGAGCCACCCAGGTGCCCCTTGATGTGATCTTTATCATGGCTACATTGTGGAAGGAGACTGGGAGAGGGGAAAATCACATATGGCTACTTTCTTGAGGGGCAGAAATTTGTTTCCTAGTCAAATTGGAATCTCATTAGAGACATTAAGATATGTACATAGAAAACATAATTGTACCATGAGATTCAACTCTGATTCTCTGTTTTGTGTGCTTTGTTTGATAAACTCAGGGATCTGGGGTCTTGAAAGCTCACTATAGACCATGCTGTTTGACCACTTTGTGTAGGCCCGTTTTTGTTTTAAATGTGTAAGTTCCAGATGTCGGGGTGGCTTAGTCTGTTAAGTGATGATCGCAGAGTCCAGAGATTGAACCCCACATCAGGATCCTCCTCCACAGAAAGCCTGCTTCTCCCTCTGCCCCTCACCCCCCTCATGTTCTCTCTCTGTATTGTTTGCTCTCTCTCAAATAAAATCTTAAAAAAAAAAAAAAGTATATTCCAAGAGGCTAAAACTATGCAGGGCAATAAATGCTTAATAAATAGAACAACTAAGGGGTGCCTGGGTGGCTCAGTGGGTTAACCCTCCGCCTTCGGCTCAGGTCATGGTCTCAGTGTCCTGGGATCAAGCCCCGCATCAGATCTCTGCCTGCTTCCTCCTCTCTCTCTTCCTGCCTCTCTGCCTACTTATGATCTCTCTCTGTGTCAAATAAATAAATAGATAGATAGATAGAACTGAATAAGATGTTGGACTCAGCACACAGGACCCAGAAGTTAACATTTTTTTAGGATGTGAAACATGACAGGCATGCTGTACAATGTATTACATTACTTTATAATTCCTCAAAAAATTCTATGTGTTGGGTATTATTTTATGTGCCTTAAAAATAAGAAAACAGGTCCATAAAAGTAAATGTATTTCTTAAAGAAATGTGGTCTTTTTTTTTTTCATTTTAAAAATTGTGTTATGTTAGTCACCATAAAATACATCATTTGTTGTTGTTTTTTAAAAAATATTTTATTTATTTATTTGACACACAGAGAGAGATCACAAGTAGGCAGAGAGGCAGGCAGGGGAGGGGAAGGAAGGAGGCAGGGAGCAGGGAGCCCCATGTGGAGCTCCATCCCAGGACCCTGAGATCATGACCTGAGCCGAAGGCAGAGGCTTAACCCACTGAGCCACCCAGGCGCCCCTAAAATACATCATTTCCTTTTGATGCAGTGTTCCAAGATTCATTGTTTATGTACCACACCCAGTGCTCCATGCAATACGTGCCCTCCTTAATACCCACCACCAGGCTCACCCACCCCCCCAACCCCCTCCCCTCTAAAACCCTCAGTTTGTTTCTCAGAGTCCACAGTCTCTCATGGTCTTTCTTATTCTCAAACCCACAATCTTAGCAACTGAATAAGATCACTGAAAGTAATTTGGGTTAGCGAATTATATTTTCCCCTTATTTGTAAAATGTATCATGTTAATAATATGCAGTTTTAGTAGGACTGTTCATTAGTTAAAATAAACATTTAGAATGTGTCTTTGTTAAGGGAACATGTGATAATCTGCGGTTTGATAGCTATCAGGAAGACTTGGGAATTTCAGAGAAGTTTTAAACTTCACCTTTTCAAGTTGAGAAGCTGGATTTTTATCTAGAAGACAGTGATTATGCAAAGTGGTTAGGAACTTCCTTAAATAATCAGAATGCTTAGAGAATGCCCCAGTAAGGAATGAAAATGGGAAGAAAAAGAATATACAAATGGATATGATGCAAGAAAAAAGTAACATGGAAGCATTGGGGGACGAGAACACCGAAAGGATTTTTGCCATGTAGACAAGATTTACAGGTCTGGAGAGAGATGTCATACGGCATCCGGAGTCATGATCGATATAGATCCTAATAAGAGGGAAGTTATTTGGCTGAAAGAGTCCGTGTCAAGTGAAGGAAACACAGTGCCATTAGATCCCATAGTATGTGACAGCAAAGGGATTTCAAAGCTGTGCTTCTAGCTTGCACCATTTGGGAAGTACTTCTTACTTGGACTGGGAGGGCAGGAGGACTCGAAACAAAGGAGAATGATCTAGTGCTGACATCACGGAGATAAGCTTCCTGAGATTTAATTGTATTAAAAGTGTCTCTGCTTCCCCCCCTCTCTCTGCCTGCCTCTCTGCCTATTTGTGATCTCTCTCTCTCTCTCTGCCAAATAAATAAATAATTTTTAAAAAATATTTTATTTATTTATTTGACAGAGAGAAATCACAAGTAGACGGAGAGGCAGGCAGAGAGAGAGAGAGAGAGGGAAGCAGGCTCCCCGCTGAGCAGAGAGCCCGATGCGGGGCTTGATCCCAGGACCCTGAGATCACGACCCAAGCCGAAGGCAGTGGCTCAACCCACGGAGCCACCCAGGCACCCCCATTTTTTTTTTAAAGTGTCGCTTCCCTATGACCCTGCAATTGTACTACTGGGTATTTACCCCAAAGATACAGATGTAGTGAAAAGAAGGGCCATCTGTACCCCAATGTTTATAGCAGCAATGGCCACGGTTGCCAAACTGTGGAAAGAACCAAGATGCCCTTCAACGGACAAATGGATAAGGAAGATGTGGTCCATATACACTATGGAGTATTATGCCTCCATCAGAAAGGATGAATACCCAACTTTTGTATCAACATGGATGGGATTGGGAGAGATTATGCCGAGTGAAATAAGTCAAGCAGAAAGAGTCAATTATCATATGGTTTTGCTTATTTGTGGAGCATAAGGAATAACATGGAAGACATGGGGAGATGGAGAGGAGAAGGGAGTTGAGAAGGGGAGATGAACCGTGAGAGACTATGGACTCTGAAAAACAATCTGAGGGTTTTGAAGGGGCGGGCGGTGGGAGGTTGGGGGAGCCAGGTGGTGGGTATTTTGGAGGGCATGTATTGCATGGAGCACTGGGTATGGTACATAAACAATGAATTCTGGTACACCAAAAAGAAATTAAAAAAGAAAAAATTTTAAAAAAAAGTGTCTCAGTATGCCAAAGCACAGAACATGATTCAGTAGTGAAGGAAATAATCCTTTGACGAGCACTCAAAAAAGAAGAGGAAGAAAATTGGGAAGGTTGCATTTGCAGAGAAATTGTATTTGTGAGGAAGAATTTCTTTGTCTAAATGGGTATATTTGAAAAGAATATATTTGTATGTAACCTTTTTTATTTAGGGACAGAATCTCTTTGATGAAGACAGACCGTCATTTTCACTGAGTCAATCCTCACACTGAAAATGCATTTGAGTAGAAATATCTTATGACAAAAATGCATTTATCTGGATGTGGAAGACATATCAAGTGACATCCTTCTAGAGAAAGCCGAAGGCCGGTTCTTCTAGATCCTACGACAACTCTGCTTATTGCACCTGTCCCAATGCAAATCAGGGACGTTCCATCACAGCAGGGCAAGCAGTGAGCTCTGCCCCTCAAATCTCTGCTGCTGTTTAAATGTTTCATTATCTTTTTGTGCTATTAACTACTTCGAATTTAATTTATCCAGTGACAGGAAGATGTACAAATAAAGGAAAATTTTTTCTGTGCATTGTCTGGGCAGGTAAAGAGTGGGATAGTTGTCAGTGTCACCTGCCAATTTCTACCTGGAATTGCACCCCGCCCAACACCTGTGACCATACCTGTGACTTCCGGATACTTCAGCAGCATCAGGAGTCCATATCTCAGGGTGGTGCTTGTTGTCTCTGTTCCTGCACTAAACAAATCCCATATGGTAATGATCAGGTTGTCCATGGTAAATTCGGGCTGTTTATTGTGTCTTTCCTAGAAATGATGTGTTACAATTACTTGATAAATAAAAGAGCCTCAGAGGTAACTCAGTATGACATTGTTATTTGGTGTGAGTGCTACGGCTGAAGGCCGAGTTAGATAGCTGTTAGGGTTCTGTCCAACAATTAAAATATAACCAGAGTTATGAACCTTTCTGATTCTTCACTTTCTCATCCTCTATGTTGATCAGTGGCTCTACCATTTCTTTGAAACATAATTTTTATCAGGTCCTCACTGCTACTCACTGTCAATTCTAGCATCTATTGCATCTAATGTCTAATATTTTTATTCAACCCTTCAGAAACACCCCCCCCAAAATGCATCACTATTCCCAACTCTTCAGTCATTACACCCATGACAGTGCCTCAATTACAATCAAGATCAACTCTCTGAAAATTCCACCCTTGTGATCACAGCACTTCTCATTCTCATTGTTGTCTCTGTTCATCTAAGCTAGAATTTCTTCTGTGAAGAAGCCTCATCTGTGGAGACTTCCTAGAGTGCCTTTCCAAAGGTAAGCCTTTGTAGATTCCTGTCTATTCCTCTGTTCCCTCATTTGTTACATCTTCCCATTGCTGGACTTTTCTGATGAAGGATGATATGTTGTGTATCATTAATGTTGAATGTGTGTGAGCGTATATTTCAAAATGTCCCCAAATAAGGAACCAGCTTTAATACTATAAATGTAAAACCTGCAAAGCCATTTTCACTGGGGATTGAGAAATATCTCAAGATACCCAATGTGGTTTGCACAAACAAGAGGTAAGACAGGCAATTAATACATCTTTAGGAAGGGTCATTTGTTTTAATATCCCAGTTTCAGTGGGAATCACACCACCCACAAAGATAAAGGGTCAGATTATACCTTTTCTATTTTTTTTTTAATTTTTTTTTAATACCTTTTCTATTTTGATCAGGAAGTAATCAATAAAGTCCCGAGGGTTACTGAAGTCCAGGGATTCTTGGTGTTCTTTTATTTTTTCCTTAATAAACTCAAATTGTTTAGCAATGTTTTTAAATAACACATGATGACTTCCTGGAAGGTAATGTATTAAAAGAGGGAAAGCATTGTAGAGCTGAAAGAGGAAAGAATCATTCATTAATTCACTCAGCAAAGTTGTACGGGCCCATGTGATGTACCAGACACTTAGTTGTATGCTGAGTAGATAAAGGTGAGTAAGACATGCTTCCTACAACAGAATACACTTGGATTTGAAGGAGAGGGAACTGTCAAGATGTCCGAAGTTACCGTATGCACCAGCCACAAAGCAATTTCAAAACCACCTAAATGATTTCCTAGCCATAACCCTATGGAGGAATCCAGGAGCACACCATCTTTTCCCGAAGGAGAATACTGAGGTTCAGAAAGGTCAACCATTGTAAGACATCAGTCTACAAATAAGGCTAGAATGTAGTGTTCATTCCAGTTTACCTACACGCATTTCTACAGAGTTACCTAAAAAGTTTACAGGGCTCCCACCCTTTTTTTGTAACGAAGAGACATTAGAAAGATTAAAGAAATATCCAAATTACTTAGGTTAGTTAGGGATTTTATACCCTCAGGAATGTGCATATTGCCCTTCTTCGTCTGCCCAAAGCCAGTCCTAGAGTTTATAGACTCAACTTCAGAGAGTACCTCATGATTTAATGCCCTTGGTAGGCACCGAAGCAATTTTTGGGCCCATAGATTGTATCTAGAGATACAAATCTACAGAAATCTAGATTCTAGGTCTAGCTCGTTCTTTGTCTTGGCTAGGAATTCCTTGTCTTTGAAAAATATGCTTAATATCTCTGGGTGACAGTTTCTTGTTCCAAAAAATGACAGACTCCTTGTTCTCTAGTGTCCTTTCCAGGTGGCACACATCATGACCTCATGGTCCACACATACTTGTAGCTCTTAATGATCATACATTGTAGGTTACTAATGTGTTCTGACACTGTACCATAGTGAAAAATACATTTTACATCATCACCCTCTTCATCTATGGACATAAAATGGTTTCTCAGAAAAATACCTTGCTATAACTGATGCACTGTCCTACATTTCTCTACTACTATATTTTACGGTTCTTAAAATAATTTTTAAATATTTATTTTAGAGAGAGAGAGCGAGTGAGCATATTGGGGAGGGAGAGAGAGAAAGAGAAAATCTCAAGCAAACTCCCTGCTGAACTCCCACCCTGATAAGGGACTTGAGCCCACGCATCTGGGATCATGACCTGAGCCAAAATCACCAGTCGGATGTTTTGAGTATAAGCCACTCAGGCGCCCCACTCTATTTCATGTTGTAAATTTCATTTCACCACACTAAATTGATTTGATAACTAATTGGTTTCAAATGATAGTTTGATAAACATGACTTTATCCATTTGCAAACCGGACAAAGGGGTGAGTGAGGTAAGCATGAGCAGTAGGTTAGCTAAAAACTTATTTCCCATTTAAAAAACTTATTTTCCCATTTACCTGTATCCAGGGGGTGCTTGAAATTAGGAGGTTTTCGTGAAAATACTCTATCAAGGTTAACAATGTTTTATCGCCATACTCAAAACGATTCTGGAAAATAATGGAGCAGATGACATTGCAGGGAGCACAGCCCAGAAGAAAAGTAGGATCACAGGGAGATGCTAAAACGATAGAAGTTAAAAGTTAGAGCACAATTTTCATATAAATCTGAAGTTGACAGTCTGGAACACTAGAAAGAAATTTTAAAAATAAATAAAAATTAAAAAAAAATTCTTAAATGACTGAGAAGGGTTGACTGCTGGGATTCTTTTAAATAGAGGGATTCCCTGGATATTTCATCTTCACTGTAAACCCAGTGTGCCAAAGATGTATTGTTCCCCAAACAAAGCTGTCTAATCCAGTTCATTTTTTAATTTCTCTAAGTGTTATCTAAGTGTTTACATTCTTCTTCAAATAAGAGCCACAACATAATTCACAAGAAGGAGGTCACTTAAAAATATCTTGAAAGGGGGAGGGCACGGATTGCATGGAGCACTGGTTGTGTTCCATAAACAATGAATTCTGGAACACTGAAAAGAAATAAAAAAAAATAAAAATTAAAAAAATACCTTTAAAGGTATAAAGTTCAGCTCTCAGTGTGACTATTTCTTCACGATGCCTGCAGGAAGCTAAGCAGCCTCAGAAGATCAGGAGACTGGAAAGACTTGAAACTGTTATTTTATAAAACATAGTTAAAAAAAGCTGTGTGTACTCTTCTTGTAGAAGAGAACAATCATGAGAGAATGGAGTTCCACTTGGATCTTTGAAAAAATACATTATCGTATTGGAACCAGGCTCCCTATATATAATATAAAACATGACTCCATGCTTGGACGTTTGGCTGTTGACAACTTTGGAACCTCACCTCTTCTTCTTCTAGTCACAACTGGAAAATGCTGATAAAAAACCTCAAGGGTCCTTCCTTTGGAAGCAGGACATTTAAGCTCTATAAGCACTGATCCGCACACAGGAACTCATTCTCTACCCCATCCCTTAACCACCACAGAGTCATTAAGCCAGTGCCTTTCCCTGCTCTCTCAAGTTGTTTGTTTGTATGTTTTAAGATTTTGTTTATTTGATAGAGCAGAGTGAGAGAAAGACAGCACGAGCAGGATAAGGGGCAGAGAGGTGGATAAGCAGGGTCCTCGCTGAGCAAGGAGCTTTACACGGGGCTCCATCCCAGGACCCTGGGATCATGACCTGAGCTGAAGACAGAAGCTTAGCCACCCAATTGAGCCACCCAGGCCTCCTCCTCAAGCTGTTTCTTCATCTGCTTAGGAGCTGCCCCACCCTCTAAAGAAAGCCTCATTTTGTGAATCATAAACTTTTTACATCCAAATGGGGTGTATATGGTACAATCAGTCTTGACAAATAATAAATCATGGATCACTACATCAAAAACTGATGTACTATGCGGTGACTAACATGACATAATACAAAATAATTTAAAAAAAGAAGATAACATAGGAATAACAACAAAATAAAACATCTAAACCAGATTTGGGGTGGGAAATACATCTTATCTCGGTGAGGTGACTGTTACAACACTGTTGCTCCAAAAGGGGGAAAAAAAAAAAAATGTAGCAGGGATCAAAAAGTGGAATTTTGAAGGAAAGATGTTCTGCTCAACATACGAAAGAACCTTCCAATAGTCAGAGTTACCCAGTGGTGAGATGGGTTACCCAAGAGTCGAGGGCCCCATAGCTTGGCAGGATCAGGCAGAATTAGGGTGGCCACAGGTCACGGGCATCCAAATAGTGGAATACTGTAGCAATCTATTATAATGTTCTTGATAAGCATAAATTAAACGTGAAATATTTAGTATATTAAATTGAAAGTTTACAAAAATACATGTTTATATCCTTTCTTCTGCCAGGTCTCCCAACCACTCCTCCGTAATACACATCAAAAGTCTAAATGATATTCACTGTCATAACTTATTCCAAGGAAGAAACAAAAATCATGCAAGTATTTGTAATAATTGCAATTTTTATATTAATAGCAGCAAAAAAAAAAAAAAAAAAAAGCGGAGGTACAAACTATCTGGACAATACATAACTTGAGTTAAAAAAACATTGGGGCGGGCGCCTGGGTGGCTCAGTGGGTTAAGCCGCTGCCTTCGGCTCAGGTCATGATCTCAGGGTCTTGGGATCGAGTCCCGCATAGCGCTCTCTGCTCAGCAGGGAGCCTGTTCCCTCTCTCTCTCTCTGCCTGCCTCTCCATCTACTTGTGATTTCTCTCTGTCAAATAAATAAATAAAATCTTTAAAAAAAAAAAAAAAATTGGGGCACCTGGGTGGCTCGGTGGGTTAAGGCCTCTGCCTTCGGCTCAGGTCATGGTCTCAGGGTCCTGGGTTTGAGCCCCACATCAGGCTCCACCACCCCCCTATCTCTGCCTGCCTTTCTGCCTACTTTTGATCTCTGTCAAGTAAATAAATGAAATCTAAAAAAAAACCCAAAAAACCCACAATGGCAGGGGCATCTGGGTGGCTCAGTCAGTTTAGCATCTGACTCTTGATTTCAGCTCCGGTCATGATCTCAGGGTCGTTGGATCAAGCCCCGCATCAGGCTCCATGCTGAGGGTGGAGCCTGCTTAAGACTCTCTCTCTCTCTGCCTCTCCCCACCACTCTCTCTCTCTAAAAAATACGTATGTATGTATATATGCATATATATGAAACATGATGGCAGTTCTCCATACAGAAAACAGTATTATTTATTTGGAAATATTGAAATACTGAGGTTCAGGGAACCACATAGATCTTATGATCCTGATCTTCCTCCTTCCCTGACAAGTGTCCTGCTCACCCCCTTTCTCTTCCACCTCCCCTGCCAGTCCTGCATGAGATACACACATATACAAAAGTGACAGCATAATGACGTGACATACATTGGAAATTACTTCATGTTTCAGATATTATGGCCAAAACTACTAGTTCATTACCAAAACCCACGTTCTCCCCATTTTCCTATGCACACAGACACCCACATTGCCCAGTGCCTCTTAGAGTGGGTGCAGTCCCGTGGTAGAGCCCATGGAATGTGAAAGAAGTTTGGTGAGCCATTGCCATACTGGCCTACTGAAAACCCAATTTGCTCTTTTGATTGTTCTTTGCTCCTTCTGCTACCACGCAAACGGAAAGAAATCTGGGTGACCCAGGAAGCCAGGTGTTGAAGAAAGATATCAGGGTTCCTATCACCCTAGTGCCTGCAACAGCTGTTACGCCAACCACTTCCCCTCTTACTATTGTTACGTGAGCAAAAAAAGCAACTTTTGTTGCGCTGCAGGCATCAGATCTCTCTGTCACCTATCTGAAATAGCAGAGTCTCCCCAAACGAGTACTGCTCGTTACATAAAGAAATACACACCATTGGTTTTTTTTAACGCTTCCACCAGACACAAGGCTTCCTCTTGAATTCTGTCTTCGATAGTCCTCTTTCCCATGCCCATATTCCGCAAAACTGTGAGGGAAAAACGCCGGGTTTGCTTCCATGTTTCTCCACTGCTGAAAACAACTCCTATCAGAAAAAGAGAGAAAAAGAGAGAGAGAGAGAGAAAAGAATGACCTCCATCACCATGAATTCCAACTGAGAGTCAGTATTTCAGAAAAGGATCATCACACTTAGGCAGGGATGTGAATAGGGTGGTGTCGGCAACAGAATTTTCCAATGAGCCCTGCTGTGCCCCCCTCCTGTTAACCTAGTGTCTGTCAGGACTCTGGTTTGATGTATTACTCAGCTCTTCCACATCTGTTAGCTCCTTCAAATCTTGGAATAATTCTGTGAACCAAGGGTTTTGTCCCCATTTTACTGATGGTCAACGAGGCAAAATGCTTGCTCTGTGCTCACACAGGTAATAGATCATGGTGAGTTCATGCCGTAGGTGACATTTCAGGGCTGGTTTTTGCACATTGTACATGAATTGTGGGAGAGGCAACAAAATGAGTTGCTTCTCAAGAGAAGGAGAGAGCACTCGTGCACTGGAAAAAAGTTCATGATAAGCTCTTCCTCCTCATTGTCACATTTGCCCTCTGTTTGTTAACTCTTTTCCATGAAACATGGTCTTAACACCAAGGAAGTTCAATCAGACTCCTGGAGCCATGACAAGATCAGGAGAAAAAGTAATTTTCATAGGAAACTTGTCCATACAGATTTTAAAGAACAAGGTAGAAGAGGAAGTGACCCATTCAGGTCTTATCTCTTTTTGCAGAAACCCAGTGACCCACCAGAGGACTGGAGACCCTAGGGCCAACCCCAGAACAAATGGAAGACAGTTCAACTACTTTAGTTTAAAAAGCTTTTTCTAAGATCACTTGCAATCCATATATACTTACCGTGCATTTTCCTGTAATCATCTCAGAGCGCATTTGTGCTTTATGCTTTGTATCTCATTGTATTCAAATATTTCTTATGCTTTTTTTTTTTTAAAGAAGAATAAAAGATTGAAGGCAAGGGTAGAAATATTTCAAACCTATGTTGGCTCCATGCACACTATGGAACTTTCTTAAAATAGTCTCTTGGCAACCATGACTCAGGCCAGAAAGCAAAATGTTTGCTGACTAGGATAACGGAGTCATTTTCCTCCCTCCTTATTTCTCCCAGTCTCTTACTATCTTAACTGAAATGAGCATTATCTTAACTGGGCATAATTTTTTTTAATTTTTAATTTTTTATAAACATATATTTTTGTCCCCAGGGGTACAGGTCTGTGAATCGCCAGGTTTACACACTTCACAGCACTCACCAAAGCACATACCCTCCCCAATGTCCATAACCCCACCCCCCTTCTCCCAACCCCCCTCCCCCCAGTAACCCTCAGTTTGTTTTGTGAGATTAAGAGTCACTTATGGTTTGTCTCCCTCCCGATCCCATCTTGTTTCATTGATTCTTCTCCTACCCACTTAAGTTAACTGGGCATAATTTAAAGTGGACACAAATTCATGGAACGTTGACAGTGAGATGATTTGCTTCCACTGGCTCTAGTATTTCATGGAGACATTGTGTGTCCCCTTCATTATCTACAATATGGATTAATGATCCTCTATAGAAAAATGTTGGAATTTGGCGGTTTTCATAAATTTCTCTAAATACTTACAATTTCTCAATCCCTTGGCCTGTTTGGAGTCTTCACAACTTACAAACCCACAAACATTCCCCAAACTGACGCATACCTAATCCCCGGTTGATGAAGTCCACCACTGGGAAACTGCCTCTGCCAGAAAACTCCTCACTCTGATCAATCAGGGCTTCCTTCACTGCTTCATGTCCATATAACACCACCGTGGGCTTCATGCCGAAATACACAGTGAACACAGGGCCGTAACTCTCTGCTAGCTGGGAAAGGAACAGGTGCAAGAGTAGTAGAATTTCAAAACAAGGAATGTGGACAAGTGAGAGAAATAGTTTTAATCTTACCGAAGAGATATTTTAATATGCACTCAACCATTATAAAAGCTTTCAACTTGTGGAACTAGTAATTTAATAAATCACATTAGTGGTAAGTATCATTCTATTATTAGTAACATTGCGACTATTATGATCCTCATCCACAGTTCATCTTTATTCAGCTCCTCCTATGTGACAGGGGCTATATTATGGATTTTATTCATATTATTTTATTAACTTTTGCCCGGCACACCTGTAATTGCACCAAATTTCTCTTCCTTCCTATAGTTACAATGGTGGGTTCTTGTACTGTTTAAGGGGAGTTCCTGCTCTTGCCCCCTGTGCAGACTCATAATCATCCCTCATTATCCACCTCCCACATGTTTTTTAGCACACAAGAGTTCTAGATTTTAATAGTACATAAGAACCTGATGATGCAGGGGCGCCTGGGTGGCTCACTGGGTTAAAGCCTCTGCCTTCGGCTCAGGTCACAATCCAGGGGTCCCGGGATCGAGCCCCACATCGGGCTCTCTGCTCAGTGGGGAGCCTGCTTCCCCCTCTCTGCCTACTTGTGATCTCTATCAAACAGATTAAAAAAAAAGAAGAAGAAGAACCTGATGATGTAATCACTGACATTTCCCCACTTCCCTGTGTGGCTATGTGACAAAGTCTGCATGAACTGCTATTAACAGAAATGATGTTTGCAAATCCTACAGTACAGGTAAATGGTACTGGTAAATGGTAAATGCTTGCTGGTACTGGTAAATGGTAAATGCTTGCCCTCCATCCCTTCCCCCTACCCATGGACGGAAACGACAGCATGGAGATAGCCCCACTGTGTCCATGCACATATGAACAATAGCCTAGGTGCCAGGATGCTAAACTACAAGACTAAGAAAACCTGGTTCTCTGGATGACCTCAAGGAGGACAGGCAGCCTCTATACATTCTGTAAGATAGAAATAAGCTCCTGTCTTCTTTAAGCCACTGTGTTATTGAGATCTTTCTGTCATGGCAACTTATTTGGTATCCTAAATGATGTAGGACCTACACTCTTTCAACTTACCCAAAGTGTGAGTCCTCCTGCTGCCTTACAAGTCATTTTCCATAAAACAACCAGAGTGATCTTTTCACAGGGCAAATGCTAACATGAGAGTCCTTTTTAAGCACATTAATGGAATCGCATGGCTTTTGGGCTAAAGATATATTTTTTTAAATTATTTTTTTAAAGTAGCCTCCAAACCCAGCATGGTGCCCAAGACAGGGCTTGAACTCACAACCTGAGATCAAGACCTGAGCTGAGATTGAGAGTCAGATGCTTAAACAACTGAGCTCCCAGGAAGCTCTAAAAACTAATATATTTTTTAATGTTTTATTTATTTATTTGACAGAGGGAGAGAGATCACAGGAGGCAGAAAGGCAGGCAGAGAGAGAGGGAGAAGCAGGCTCCCCACCGAGCAGAGATCCCAATGTGGGGCCTGATTCCAGGATTCCAAGATCATGACCCGAGCCAAAGGCAGAGACTCAACCCACCGAGCCACCCAGGTGCCCCAAAACTAATATTCTTAAAAGCCTTGAAAGACCCACATGCTCTGGCCCCTACTTACTTCTCCAATCTCATCCCACACCATGTTTTTATTTACTCTCTGGTCTATAAGCAAACTGGTCCTACTTCAGAGACACCAACAAGTAATTCTCTTCCAGATCCAAACAGCCTAGAACATACTTACATCTGTATTTTTTCTGATGAGTGCCTGGTCATTCTTTAGATCTCAGCTCCAGCTTCACTTCCTCAGAGAACCCTTTGCTGACTGTTCCTCCCATCCCTGCTCCTCCAAAACACATGGCCTCTTGCTACGGGGTCCCTCTTACGTGGTTTGTAATCACACACTCACTTGCATGATTACTTAACAAATACATGTCTTCCATCTAGACTATAAATTCCATAATGCTAGAGTCTTCTTTTTTTCATTCACCATTGAAAATCCCCAGCATCTAATGGAGTGCCTAATACAAAGTAGACATTCAGTAAATTGTTCAGTATATGATATACTCAAGGACCATGTGAAAAATACAATTATTATTCACATTTTAAAGAAATGTAAACTAAGGCTCAGGGAGATTTTAAAAATTTGCCCAATGCTATGAGTTTACAAGTGGACAAGCTGGGGTGCTAACATAATGCCTTTGAACCCACAGCCCAAAACACAGAAAGAAGCTTCTAGAGGGTGTGTTCTCATCACTAGCTATCTTAGGGAAGACATATTTCAGACAATTCCTTCAAGATTTAGAGAGCTGTTGCTATATAAATAGCCAAGAATAAAGTAGTTACTCACTCACTCATTGAGCAAATATAATAGAAGCTGAAAATTTTGGAAACTTGAATTATTTCCTAGACTTAAATCAATGTGTGCTCTTAGGAAACTTCTAGTGTCGTGACTGTGTAAATCTTTAGAACTTTTTTTTTTTAACTGAAAGCAATTTCACTGCCATTAGAGTTTACCAAAGAATAATTACTAAAAAGGAGACCTGGTCACAAAATGGACAGGGAATTCCTTCTTTGGCAATTTCAGCAATAATCTCATGGCTCTCAATCCCTTCTGGAAGCTTTCCAGCTATATACCACTTACAGTCATATCTGGGTATCCAACTGATACATCCCGTTCAAACCATTTCCTTAAAACATGGTGTCTGGGACATTTTATTTAGTTATAGGGTTGAAAGTGCAAACAACTGGAAGAAAAGTAATCATACTTGCCTTCCTTAGGGATTTGCTGACATTCTTAGTATTTATCTGTAGAATATTTCCAATGATTGGGAGAGGAGTCGGGCCAGGCGGCAGCTTCCCTCTGGCATGGTTACAATTCCACAGAAAGAGAGGAATCAAACAAGAAAGACATATCACCAGAAGTATGAAGAGATCCATTGCTGCGTTTTGTATAAATGAAGTTGAAAGCTTGGTACCCAATGACTTTATAAATACTAAGTGCAAGCTAATCATCAAACATGCACTGTTTTGAACTTTTGGATAAATATGTGTTTTATCCTCAGTGGACGTTGACCCACTGGTAAAGATGAAAAGAAAATCAGTCATGTTAGTATTGATAAATATCTAGGTTTTCAGTGGCAATGGTCTGGAGAAGTGTTATTTTTTTAGTTGGGACTGTCATATTTTAACAGTAAAATTGAAAGCTATCTGATTTTCAAAGAGATGGAATTCATGATCTTGACATTTGATTAAAGAATTATCTCATGTCAAAATTTACTGTTCTGTGAGCAGAAGAAAGAAGCACTCTCCCAGTGTCTTTTTCCAGAAAATCCAGGAAAAGGCCAGAATTAAGAGACAGAAAGGAGGAAGCAGGGTAAAAATGAAGGATATAGGGAGCTAGTATCTCCCAGAGAAGAGGAGAGATATCTCAACTCTCTTGACAAAGCCTTTCCCATATGTCAGGAGTTCTGACACACTTAACTGCCAAGAGGGATGCAGGATCAACAAACAGTAGATAGGGGACGGAATCTATCAAATCAAGGGAAGAAATCACTCAGTGGGAAGTCCCTTGGCTGCATGTCACCTATCCTCCCCCCGAAACATCCTTTTCTAATGAGGGTCCTAGAATCGGAGTCTACATTGCTTGTTCTCAATTTGGTGAAGAAATATACTCTAGCATTCAATACTATGAATATTTGAAAGTGTCTATGAACTCAGATACAAACAAAACATCAAGACTCAAAGATATTTGAGGGGGAATCCTCTTATACTGTTGGTAGGAATGCGGCTGGGGCAGCCACTTTGGAAAACAGTATGGAGGTTCCTCAGAAAGTTGAAAATAGAGCTACCCTCTGACCCAGTAACAATACTATCAGGTATTTACCCCAAAGAAACAAATGTAATGATCTGAAAGGGCACATGCACCCCAGTGTTTATGGGAGCAAAGTCCAAAATAGCCAAACTATGGGAAAAGCCCAGATGTCCATCGATAGATGAATGGATAAAGAAGATATGGATTATATATATATACACAATAGAATACTACTCAGTCATCAAAAAATTGAAATATTGCCACTTGCAATGACATGGGTGGAACTAGAGGGTATTATGCTAAGCGAAATAAGTTAAACAGAGACAATTATCATATGATCTCACTCATACGTGGGATTTAAGAAATAAACAGAGGATCAGAGGGGAGGAACGAAAAAAAAAACAAGATGAAATCAAAGAGGAAGACAAACCATAAGAGACTCTTAATCACGGGAACCAAACTGAGGGTTGCTGAAGGGTAGGGAAGTGGGGGAATAGGATAACTGGTGATAGATAGAATGAGCACTGTGTGTTACATAAGACTGATGAATCACTGACCCCTACCTCTGAAACCAATAATACATTACACGTTAATTAACTGAATTTAAATTAAAAAATGGAAAAGATATTTGAGGAACTCCAACAAGGCATAACAAACATTAGACTTCAAAATCAGAACACTAACCCTGAAGAAACTAACATCAAGAAAACAGAAAAAAGGCACCTGGGTGGCTCAGTAGATTAAAGCCTCTGCCTTCGGCTCAGGTCATGGTCCCAGGGTCCTGGGATCGAGGCCCGCATCAGCCTCTCTGCTCGGCAGGGAGCCTGCTTCCTCTTCTCTCTGCCTGCCTCTCTGCCTACTTGTGATCTCTCTCTCTCTGTCAAATAAATAAATAAAATCTTAAAAAAAAAAAAAAGAAAACAGAAAAAAAATGTTAAAATAAATTTAACATCAAAGATATAAAAACTGGGCCTTCAGAGAGGTGTTAATGTGGTGTAGCAGTAAGGGGAGCCTAAGCTTGCCTCATTTCCCTCAAACACGAGGTACCACCATCAAATCATTTGGAACAACTGGAAATTGATCAGAGGCTAAAGAAAACAATCTGCATAGTTGGAAGGAGAGAATGTGACAGATGCAAGGCTTATTATTATTATTTTTTTGACAGACAGAGATCACAAGTAGGCAGAGAAGCAGGCAGAGAGAGCGGGGGAAGCTTGCTGCCCGCTGAGCAAAGAGCCCCATACGGGGCTGGATCCCAGGACTCTGAGATCATGACCTGAGCCGAAGGCAGAGGGTTTAACCCACTGAGCCACCCAGGCACCCCTGCAAGGCTTATCGTAACAAACAAATCAAAGCTCACCTAGTTAAAGATCCAAACGCTCCCCACAGCAAGCAAGGAGGAATTCTTTAGAAGACTGACCTTTGTGAAAGTGCATCCAAAACATGACAGCAGACTGCACAGCATACACCAGAAAGACTTCCTGAAACTCCAGGCCCTGCACAGTGTATGACTCTTTCTTAATATAGTATTACTCTCAGGAGCAGGAAACATAAATTTCCATAATTCAGAAAAGACAGAAACTTAGACATGATGACAAGACAGAGGAATTCTCCCCAAAAGAAAGTTAAAGAAAAAAAATCTCAGCCAGGGGTTCACTCAAAACAGATATAAGTAATATATCTGAACAAGAATTTAGAACAACAGTCGTAAGAACACTGACTGGGCTTGAAAGATGCATAGAAGATGCCAGAGAAACCCTGGCTGTAGAGATCAAAGACCTAAAAACTAGTCAGGCTGAAATAAAAAGTGCTATGACTGAGGTGCAAAACTGACTGGATATAATCACAATGAGGATATAAGAACCAGAGTATCAAATAGGTGAAATAGAAGATAAAATTATGGAAAATAATGAAGCTGAAAAGAAGAGGAAACAAAAACTATGAGATCTTAATATAGATGTAGGGACTTAGGGATTCCACAGAGTGTAACAATATCCACATATTAGGAATACCAGAAGAAGAGTGGGATAAGAGGCAAAAGGTTTATTTGAACAAATTATAGCTGAGAACTTCCTCAATCTGGGAAAGAAAGCAGGCATTCCAGTCCAAGAGCCACAGAGAACACCTCTCAAATTCGACAAAAACAGGTCAACACAGAGGTGCCAGATGGCTCAGTCAGTTAACCATCTGCCTTTGCCTCAGTCATGATCTTGGGGTCCTGGGTTGGAGCACCACATTGGGCTCCCTGCTCAGCAGGGTGTTTGCTTCTTCCTCTCACTGCTCCTCCTCCTCCCCTCCCCCAGCTTATGCTGTCTCTCTCAAATTAAAAAAAAAAAAAAAAAAAAAAAAAAAGCCTTAAAAAAAAAAAAACAGGTCAACATTGAGACATATCAGAGTGAAATTTGCAATATACAAAGATAAAGAGAATTCTGAAAGTAGCTAGGGACAAAAAGTTCCTAGCTCTAACCTACAAGAGTAGGTTACCTTAACCTGCAAGGGTAGACATGAGGTTAGCAGCAGATCTATCTGCAGAAACCTGGAAGGTCAGGAAAAAATGGCATGATATCTTCAATGTACTAAATGAGAAAAATATGCAGTCAAGAACATTTTATCCAAAGAAGTTGTGGTGTGTGTACACACACACACACACACACACACACACACACACACACACGAGTATTATGCAGCCATCAGAAATTGAAATCTTGGGGCACCTGGGTCGCTCAGTGGGTTAAAGCCTCTGCCTTCAGCTCAGGTCATGATCTCAGGGTCCTGGGATCGAGCCCCACATCGGGCTCTCTACTCAGAGGGGAGCCTGCTTCCTCCTCTCTCTCTCTGCTTGCTTCTCTGCCTAGCTGTGATCTCTCTCTGTATCAAATAAATAAAGAAAATCTTTTTAAAAAAATTGAAATCTTGCCATTTTCAACAACATGGATGGAACTAGAGGGTATTAGCTAAGTGAAGTAAGTCAATCAGAGAAAGGCGATTATCATATGATCTTACTCATACATGGAATCTGAGAAAAAAGGCAGAGGATCATAGGGAAGTGAGGAAAAAATGAAACAAGATGAAACCAGAGACAGAGACAAACCATAAGAGACTCTTAATTATAGGAAACAAACTGAGGTTTCCTGGAGTAGAGGGTGGCAGGGAGGGATGGGGTGGCTGGGTGATGGACACTGGAGAGGGTATGTGTTGTGGTGAGCACTGTGTATTGTGTAAGACTGATGAATCACAGACCTGTACCTGTACCCATAATTGATTATTAACATTAATTATGTTAATAATTTAAAAAAAACAGGAGCAAGAAAATTGCCTCAAGTTTCCATGAGGCTCTGGAGATACTGCCTATGAGGTTAAAATGAGAAGTTCTTTAAAGGTGTCATTGGGCAGCTTATTACCTGCCTTTCCTAGGTCCCTTTGTACTTGTACACTTGAGGAAGGTGGGTGGGTTGTCTTTTTAATTTTTACTCTATCCATGTTAGAATCTTCTTTACAATTGCTTCACTTTCTACAATTGCTTCACTTTTATCCCACTTTCCTTTTTTTTTTCTTTTTCAAGATTTTATTTATTCATTTGACAGAGAGAAATCACATGTAGACAGAGAGGCAGACAGAGAGGAGGAAGCAGGCTCCCTCTGAGCAGAGAGCCCGATGCGGGACTCGATCCCAAGACCCTGAGACCATGACCCGAGCCGAAGGCAGCGGCTCAACCCACTGAGCCACCCAGGCGCCCGCCACTTTCCCTTTTTAAAGCAGAATTGAATCTACATTTGCTTCATTGTGTAAAGTCTATGAAAATCACATCCTTTATAATGTTTCTATTGGAGTTCTGAACTTGGGGCTAGGATGATTGGAACACAGATGCAATTCCTATGACTGTACCCATCACTTAATTTCCTGTACCAGTACTACAACATTAAAAGGCTTTATGCATGCATATATACATATATATATATAAATACACATATGTATATATACATCTATGCATGTGTATGTGTGTATTTTTTTTTCTATCCAGCAAGGCTATTACTCAGAATAGGACAGATAAAGAGTTTCCAAGAAAAGCAAAAACTAAAGGAGTTTGTGAACACTAAACCAGTCCTCCAAGAAATATTACAGGGGACTGTTTCAGTGAGAAAGAGAGACCAAAAGCAACAAAGACTAGAAAAGAACAGAGATAATCTACAGGAACATCAGTTTTACAGGTAATACAACGGCACTAAATTCATACCAATCAATAATTACTCTGTAAATTGACTCAATGCTCTAATCAAAAGATACAGAATATCAAAATGGATAACAAAAACAAAACAAAACAACCTAAGACTCATTGATATGCTGCTTATGAGAGACTCACTTTAGACCCAAGGACATCCAGACTGAAAGTGAGGAGCTGGAAAACCATCTATCATGCTAATGGACATCAAAAGAAAGTGGGAGTAGTCATCCTTGTATCAGAGAAACTGGATTTTTTAAAATTTAAATTAAATTTAGTTAACATATAGTATATTATTAGTTTCAGGGGTAGAATTTAGTGATTTATCAGTGGTATGTAACACCCACCGCTCCTTACATCAGTGCCCTTGTTAATGCCCATCACCCAATTACTCTATCTCCCCCCAAAACTAGATTTTAAACCAAAGACTATAAGAAGAGATGGGTACTATATCTATGCAGCAAGAAGATCTAACAATTGTAAATATTTATGTCCCCAACTTGATAGCAACCAAATATATAAATCAATTAATAACAAACTTAAACTCATGGATAATAATACAATAATAGTAGGGGAATTTAACACCCCACTCACAGCAATGGACAGATCATCTAAGCAGAAGGATCAACAAGGAAACAAAGGCTTTGAATGACATGCTGGACCAGGTGGACTTACCCAATATATTCAGAGCATTTCATCCTAAAGCAGCAGAATACACATTCTTTTTGAATGCACATGGAACATTTGTGACACACTGGGTCACAAATCAGGCCTCAACCAGTGCAAAAAGACTGAGATCGTACCAAGCATATTTCTGGACCACAACCTTATGAAACTTGAAGTCAACCACAAGAAATAATCTGGCAAAACTACAAATATATGGAGGTTAAAGGACGTCTCACTAGGGGTACCTGGGTGGCATCTTACGAGGGGTGCCTGGTTAAGCATCTGCATTCGGCTCAGGTCATGATCTCTGGGTCCTGGGATGGAATTCCACATCTGGCTCCCTGCTCAGCAGTGAGTCTGCTTCTCCTTCTACCTTTCTACCCTGCTTTAATGATTACTTTAATGATTACACACTCTCTCTTTCAGATGAATAAACAAAATCTTAAAAAAAAAAAAAAGAACATCCTACTAAAGAATGAATGGGTTAACCAGGAAATTAAAGAAGAAATAAAGAACTACATGTAAGCAAATGAAAATGAAAACACAACAGTCTAAGACCTTTGGGAATCAGAAAAGGCAGTCATCAGAGTGAAGTATATGGTAATTCAGGCCTTTCTCGAGAAATAAGGAAAGTCTCAAATGGACACCCTCATTTTACACCTAAAGAAGCTGGAAAAAGAACAGCAAATAAAGCCTAAAACCAGCAGAATAAAGGAAGTAATTATGATTAGAGCAGAAATAATCGATAAAGAAATTTATAAAAAACAGTAGAGTAGATCAATGAAACTAGGAATTAGTTCCTTGAAGATATAACAAAATTGATAACTCCCTGCCAAACTTATCAAAAAGAAAAGAGAAAGGACCCAAATAAATAAAATCATGAATGAAAGAGGAGAGATCACAACCAACACCAAAGAAATACAAACAATTATAGGAGAATATTATGAGCAATTATATGTCAACCAAATGGGCAAGCTGGAAGAAATGGACAAATTCCTAGAAACGTACATGCTATTAAAACTGAAACAGGAAGAAATAGAAAATTTGAACAGATCCATAACTAGCAAAGAAATTGAATGGGTTTCAAAAATCTCCCAAAAAGGGACACCTGGGTGGCTTAGCTGGTTGAGCGGCTGACACTTGGTTGTGGCCAGGTCATGATTTCAGAGGCCTGGGATCGATCCCTGAGTCAGACTCCAAGCTCAGCAAGGAACCTGCTTCAGGATTCTCTCTCCCTCTGACTCTCCTCCCGCTTGCTCGCTATCTCTCTCTAAAATAATTAAACTTTAAAAAAAAATTTTTTTTTTAAATCTCTATCTCTCCAACAAAAAAAGAGTCCAGGGCTAGATGGCTTTCCAGGGGAATTCTACCAACCATTTACGTCTTTTTTTGTTTGTTTGTTTAAGACTTTGTTGATTTGACAAAGAGAGACACAAAGAGAGAAGGAACACAAGCAAGGGGAGTGGGAGAGGGAGAAGCAGGATTCCTGCTAAGCAGGGAGCCCATTGCAGGGCTTGATTCCAGGACCCTGGGATCATGACTTGAGCCAAAGACAGACACTTAACGACTGAGGTGCCCCTCAGTTAGTACCTCAGTCAATTACCTCAGTTTGGTAGAGGTATCCCTCTACCAAACATTTAAAGAAGAATTGATACAACTGGAGGAGATTATGCTGAGTGAAATAAGTCAAGCAGTGAAAGTCAATTATTATATAGCTTCACTTACTTGTGGAACATAAGGAATAGCATGGAGGACATTCAGAGAGGGAAGGGAAAAATGAAGGGGGGGAATTGAAGGGGGAGATGAACCTTGAGAGACTGTGGATTCTGAGAAACAAACAGAGGGTTTTAGAGGGGAGGGGGTGGGAAGGATGGGTGAGCCTGGTGATGGGTATTAAGGAGGGCACATATTGTATGGAGCACTAGGTGTTATACGCAAACAATGAATCTTGGAAACTACATAAAAAATTAATGACGTACTGTATGGTGACTAACCTAACATTTTAAAAAAGGAATTAATACCTACTCTTCTGAAGCTGTTCTAAAAAAACAGAAATGGAAGGAAAACTTCCAAACTCATTCTATGAGGCCACCATTACCTTGAATCCAAAACCAAAGACCTCACTAAAAAGGAGAATTACAGATCAATAGCTCTGATAAACATGGCTGCAAAAATTCTCAACAAGATACTGACCTAATGGAATCCAACAGTACATTAACCATGTTTGAGTGTGATTTTTTTCTTGGGCTGCAGGGTGGTTCAATATCCACAAATCAATCAGTATGATACAACACATTAATAAAAGAAAGGATAAGAACCATATGTTCCTCTCAATAGATGCAGAAAGAGCATTTAACAAAATACAGCATTCTTTCTTGATAAAAACCCTCAGGAATGTAGGGATAGAAGGAACATACCTCAACATTATAAAGGCCATATATAGAAGACCCTAATATATCCTTAATGGGAAAAACTGACAGTTTTCCCCTTAAAGTCAGGAACATGACAGGGATGTCCACTCTCACCACTGTTGTTCGACATAGTGCTGGAAGTCCTAGCCTCAGTAATCCAACAATAAAAAGAAATAAAAGGCAAACAAATTGGCAAGGAAGAAGTCAAACATTGACTCTCTGCAGATGACATGGTACTCTATGTAGAAAACCCAAAAGACTCCACCAAAAATTGCTAGAACAGATACATGAATTCAGTAGTCATAGGATATAAAATCAACATACAGAAATCTGTTGCATTGCTATACACCAATAATGAAGCAGCAGAAAGAGAAATTAAGGAATTAATTCCATTATAATTGCACCAAGAATCATAAGATACCTAGGAATAAACCTAGGCAAAAGATCTGTACATTGAAAACTAGGGAACACTTATGAATGAAATTGAGGAATGCACAAAGAAATGGAAAAAAATTCCATGCTCCTGTTTTGGAAGAACAAATATTATTAAAATTTCTATACTATCCAAAGCAATCTACACATTCAATGCAGGCCCTATCAAAATAACACCAGCATTTTTCACAGAGCCAGAATAAACAATTCTAAAATTTGTATGGGACCAAAAAAGACTGAACAGTGAAAATAATGTTGAAAAAGAAAAGCAAAGCAGGGAGCATCACAATTCTGGAATTGAAGCTCTATTACAAATCTGGAATCATCAAGACAGCACAAAGTCAGACAAAGAGATCAATGGAACAGACAGAGAATCTATAAATGGACCCTCAACTCAATGGTCAACTAATCTTTGGCAAAGTAGAAAAGAATATCCAATGGAAAAAAAGACAGTCTCTTCAACAAATGAAATTGGGAAATTTAGACAGCCACATGCAGAAAAATGAAACCGGACCATTTCCTTACGCCATCACAAAAAAATAGGCCCAAAATGGATTAAAGACCTCAATGTGAAACAGGAATCCATCAAAATCCTAGAGGAGAACATAGCCAGGCAAGTTCTGTAACCTCCGCCCGGCAACTTCTTATCAGACACATTTCCAAAGGCAAGGGAAACAAAGGTAAAAGTGAACTGCTGGGACTTTAGTAAACTGAAAGGCTTTTGCACAAAGGAAACAGCTGACAAAATAAAAAGATAACCGACATATTGAATAGGAAAAAATACTTGCAAATGACATTATGAGATAAAGGGTTAGTATCCAAAATCTATAAAGAGCTCATCAAACTCAACACCCAAAGAACAAATAATCCAATCAAGAAATGGGCAAAAGACATGAACAGACATATCCCCAAAGAAGACAACCAAATGGCCAACAGGCACATGAAGAAATGCTCAACATCCCTCGGCATCAGGGAAATACAAATTTAAGCCACCGTGAGATACTACCTCACACCAGTCAGGATGGCTAAAATTAACAAGTCAGGAAATGACAAATGTTGGTGAGGATGTGGAGAAAGGAAAACCCTCCTACACTGTTGGTGGGAATGCAGCTGTGGCAGCCACTCTGGAAAACAGTATGGGTTTCCTCAAGAAGTTGAAGATAGAACTACCCTATCACCCGGTAATTGTACTACCAGGTATTTACCCCAAAGATACAAATGTAGTGACCCAAAGGGGTAAATGCACCCTAATTTTGATAGCAACCATGACCACAATAGCCAAACTATGGAAAAAGCCCAGATGTCCATTGACAGATGAATGGATAAAGAAGATGTGTATGTATATACACACACAATGGAATACTACTCAGTTATCAAAAAAAATGAAATCTTGCCATTTGGAACAACAGGGATGGAAGGTATTAAATTAACAGAAATAAGTCAGAGAAAGACAATTATCATATGATCTTACTTATATGTGGAATTTAAGAAAAAACAGAGGATCATAGGGGAAGAGAGAAAAAATAAAATAAGACAAAATCAGAGAGGGAGACAAATCATAAGAGACTCTTAATCATAGGAAACAAACTGAGGGTTGCTGGGGGGGGGTGGGATGATGGGGGTAACTGGGTGGTGGACATTAAGGAGAGCACTTGATGCAGTGAGAACTGGCTATTATATAAGACTGATGTATCACCTCTACACCCAAAACTAATGATACACTATATGTTACTTAACTGAATTTTAATTAAAAAAATAAAAATAAAAAATAAATTTAAAAAAAAGGAAAAGAGACGGGGCACCTGGGTGGCTCAGTGAGTTAAGCCTCGGTCTTTGGCTCAGATCATGATCTGAGAGTCCTGGGATCATGCCCCGAATCGGAATTGGCTCTCTGCTCAGCAAGGAGCCTGCTTCCCTCTCTCTACCCACCTCTCTGCCTATTTGTGATCTCTCCCTGTGTCAAATAAATAAATAAAAATCTTAAAAAAAAAAAAAAAAAAGGGAAAGAGGCTTGTTTTTCCAGTAATGCAGGGAAAAGAAGTAATTATTAATAAATGGGTTCAGTGATAATTTTCTGAATATTCCTTTTGCAATAAGAGCTATGTATTTTCTCCCCAAAGCACCCCAACCTAGCTAGAACAAACTAATTCCCCACTACCCTAATGTCTCTTCTTTCAGTCATACTGTGTGGGTGCCCTGGCTGTGCCCTGGGCTCTGATCAGTGAACAGAACTGTCCCCTTTAAGCTAGCAAACCCAGGCGGTGGGACTGAAAGCCCTACTCCAGCCCCCATAGCAGAGGCCACAGAGCTGCTGGCAGTTTCCACAGCCTCAGAAATAAGGAGCTAAGGGGCGCCTGGGTAGCTCAGCAGGTTAAAGCCTCTGCCTTCGGCCCAGGTCATGATCCCAGGACCCTGGGATCGAGCCTCGCATCAGGCTCTCTGCTCAGTGCAGAGCCTGCTTCTCTCTCTCTCTCTGCCTGCCTCTCTGCCTACTTGTGTTCTCTGTCAAATAAATAAAAAAAAATATTAAAAAAAAAAAAGAAAAGAAAAAAGAAATAAGGAGCCAAAAGCTGACAGCACAAATGAAGCCCCAATATGGAGAGAGAATGAAGGCTCCTAGGCTCCGAATAGGCTGCAAGCTGGGGGCAGGAAAAGGGAACTTCTGAGTCAATTCCATCTTTAGAAACAAAGGGGAAACTGGACCTTTTTCTGTTGTTATGGTTCTATAAGGCATTCTACAGCTACTGAGCTCCAAGGGGATATGCAAACACAAAAGGTCTAAAATAGTCAGGAGAACGCTGCCCTGGCTGGAGAAGAGAGTAACAAATAGGCAGATAGGTCAGCAAATCATTTGTAGGAAGACAATGCTAGGAACTTCAGCTCTTCACATGGCCGCCAGCCCTACAGAGAACAACACAGAAGAACCAGGACATCCGCTCCAGACTGGTACAGCTGGGGAATCTTGAGGCCTTTCCCTAGATCCCACATTAAGTGTCAAATTCCAATCCAGATGAGAGGAAGACAAGTGAAAACTTGGCTGTGTAGATCAGTGATGGCCACAGATACAGGAACTTTACACCTCCCAAATGAGACTCAAAGTTCCCAGGGACCAACAGGGCTGACAAGTCAAAAAGAAACCCCTGTACCCAAGGCCACAGCGGTACCATGGTGGCAAGCAGACATCACTGTGGGAAGAGCCACAGTGTAGATAGTGATACGGGGAGACAGAGGATGGTTTAAACAGTGTTCTTCTTCCTGAATCTGTCCATCTCTTCTTTGGCTATGGTTCCCACAGGGAGAGCATTTCTGACACAGAGCCAAGGATTAAGAAATGGCCAACATATCTCAACAAGAATGCAGCCAACCTGGGTTCTGGCCAGGATGGAAGTAGAACTTTTTGAGTCTAAATAATTGATAATGTGGTAGTAAAGCTTAAGGAGATTAAGTTATTTCTCACTTAAAAAGGAGGGGCTAAAATTCTAGATGTTTTCAACAAAATAAGTAACATAATATAAAAGGAAGTGAGTTGTCAGCATTCTGAGTGCTGTGTCTTACTCTCATAGTCAAGATACATGTGGATTTTTAAATAAATAAATTTAAAAAAATAAATAAATTAAAAAAAAAAGATACATGTGGATTTTTGATGACACAGGGGTCAGCTCCCACTTACCCGTGAGTTGTTCAAGGGTCAAAAACTGTATAACTTACGTACTCTACATGGGATAATATTCCAACTAAATCACATTCCACAAACATCTGTTGAGAAATATGATGTACCTTGCTATCTCACTAGGACACTAAGCAATTTGTTTAAATAGTGACTGAATCAACAAATTCAGTGGGTAAATAAAAAAGGGTAGTTCAGAAAAGTTTGTCCTTTTGCAATCCTTAGAACGCTCCCCCTCCTTGTCCCTTGGCAGAACATGAAGCCATGCGGCCACATGCTGACAAGCTGCTCTGCTTGTGAGCCCAGATCAGGCCCTGTCTTTTCACCAGACTATACCACCACGTACACCTGCATCCCCCTGGCCAAACCCTCATCACCGACCTTCACTGCACTGTACGTACCTGCTAGGAGAGTGTGTAGCCCTGGGAGAGCACACCGACAGACACAGAGAATAGGATGGTCTTTGCCAGGGGCTTGGGGGAAGTGGAAACAGGGTTGCTATTCAGTGGATGAAGAGTTTCAGTCGTGTAGGATGAAAAGTTCTAGAGATGTGCCGTGCAACATTGTGCCTACAGTTAACAAGACTGTACTGTGCACTTAAAAATTTTAGGGGAATGGGACGCCTGAGTGGCTCAGTGGGTTAAGCAGCTGCCTTCAGCTCAGGTCATGATCCCAGCATCCTGGGATCGAGTCCCACATCGGGCTCCTTGCTTGGCAGGGAGCCTGCTTCTCCCTCTGCCTCTGCCTGCCATTCTGTCTGCCTGTGCTCGCTCTCTCCCCCTCTCTCTCTCTTTCTGATAAATAAATAAATAATCTAAAAAAATTTTTTAGGGAAAAGATCTCATATTAAGTGTTCTCACCACAACCCAGGAAGGAGGGAAGGAAGGAAGCAAGAAGGGAGGAGAGAGGGAGAAGGAAAGAAATTTGCCACAATCAAACGACCAGCTGTGGAAACAAGGGCTGTATTTATCATGAACAGCTACATGTTGTTATGAGTATTTGTGATCTTGGTTATAGGGTATCAATGAGAAGAGTAAACATCACCCAAGGATTTGACATCTTCTTTCAGCTAAAGGGTTAGTTTGTGTTTTTTAGTACTCAGGATAGTTGTATCGTGTGAAACAGAAGTATAACTTTGTTATTTATTTGGAGATGAAGTATGATTTAAGGGACTATGTATGGGTGCCAAGTTTATAAGGGGTGGACTGTGAACTGTGATGGTTAATATTATGCACCAACTTGGCTAGGCTACAGCACCCGTTCTTTAATCAAATACTAATCTAAATGTTGCTGTAAAGGTGTTTTTGGAGATGTGGCTAACGTTGACAATCAGTTGACGTTAGGTTGACATACTGATTTACTCTGGACACATAAACTCCCAGTGAAGTAAATAGTCTAACAATTCATTACCCTTGCAGATGAAAACATGAGATTCCAGAGACTAACTGATATGCCCAATATCACACGGCCAGCGAGCCCCAGAGTCAGGATTTGAACTGAAAGACCAGCTCCAGGGTCTGAGCTCTAAACCACCACACTATGCTGCCTCCAACTGAGCTAGGTCTACGTGACCTGATGTGAAATAGTCTCCAAGCTATCCTAGTAATTCCAAAATTGAGGTGCACATCAGGAAGTATACCGTGCTAACACTTACGATCAAAAGTATCTCATTTAGTTTGATCATTATTCTCCCTGAATTTTACAAAGGTAGAGCTCCACGGTCTGTTGGCTTCCAGGGAGGGTTCTGCATTCTGAAAGCACTGACTCCAAAGTCCTTATAGATGGTTGGATGTCTCTCTCTGGGAACTTCCAATATTTAATCTAAGCAATCAAAACTTTTATGATTATTGGGCCTTGAGATAATTTTTCTTTCTTTTCTTTTTTTAAAAGATTTTATTTGAGAGAGAGAATGAGAGGCGGAAGGGTCAGAGGGAGAAGCAGACTCCCTGTTGAGCAGCAAGCACGATGTGGGACTCGATCCTGGGACTCCAGGATTATGACCTGAGCCAAAGGCAGTTTCTTTCTCTCTCTCTCTCTCTCTTTTTTTTTTTTTTTTTTAAAGATTTTTATTTATTTATTTGATAGACAGAGATCTCAAGTAGGCAGAGTTGCAGGCAGAGAGAGAGAGAGGGGAGGAAGCAGGCTCCCCACTGAGCAGAGAGCCTGAGGTGGGGCTCGATCCCAGGACCCTGGGATCATGACCTGAGCCAAAGGCAGAGGCTTTAACCCACTGAGCCACCCAGGCGCCCCCCAAAGGCAGTTTCTTAACCAAGTGAGCCATCTGGGCGCCCCAAGATAATTATTCTTTCATTGTGCATGAGATTTGTAGAGCCTTTTCACTTAGATATCAGTATATGGAAGTTTCTTCTCTGGGGATATTTGGTTTCTTTAGGAAAAAATCCTATAGTCTTTCTGTTACCTGGCTACTGACTTTTTTTTTTTAAGATTTTAAAATTATTTTTAAGTAATCTCTACGCCCAACTTGGGGCTGGAACTCACAAACCCGAGATCAAGATCAGTATCTGAGTCAATATTTTTATTTTAAGAAAATTTCTAAGTGAGTGCTGTGTCCAGCATGGGGCTTAAACTCGTGACCGCAAGATTAAAAAAGTCTCATAAGCCACTGACTGAGCCAGCCAGGCGCCACTAGATTGACATCTTTTATTAGCTAATCCTTCCAAGGCCTTTCTTTGAAAATTGGTACTTGTTTTTCAAGTCCTTTTGAGTCATTTTAGTGTAGTTTCAGAAGGAGCAGATATATATATATATATCAACCTGTCTTACGCGACCAGTATTACCTCAAAGATGAACTTTTATAAAGAATTTACTTGTGTACTATTAAAATATTGACTCAGATAGGGTGTCTGGGTGGCGCAGTTGGTTAAGTGACTGGTGATCTCAGCTGAGGTCTTGATCTCAGAGTCATGAGTTCAAGCCCCACATTGGGCTCTGTACTGGGCGTACAGCCCACTTAAAAAAAAAATTGACTCAGATAGAGGAGGATGCCTGGTTGGTAGAGCATGAGCCTCTTGGTCTTGGGGTTGTGAGTTCCAGTCCCACAGTGAGTACAGAGCTGGCTTAGAAATTTTTTGTTTTGAATAAAAATATTGACTCAGATATTCTCATTCTGTACTCACTGCTTACTCACTACTTTTCTGGATATAGCTTTCTTGGGATAGTAAGTTTCCTTTAGCTACATCTTTTGTAACTCATAGTAAGTCCCTTCTGAAGCTAACTTTGTAGACTGTTTCTCAGATTGAAAGTCATCTGAGACGATTTCACACAAAATTCCAGAACTTATTTCACTCTTCAGTAGTAGAAAGTAGAGTATCCATTTTTCCACTTCCAACACTGGAACACTACTCTTGACATTTTCACTATGAAGAATGAATTCTGAAAAAATGCACACTGATCAACAAAGTGGCCACCTCTTAAGAAAAAATTTCCACCTAGGACACTCATGCCAGCTGTGCCTCAAACACTGCCGTGAAGCTGGTATTCTGCACATTGTTCAGATAATGATCACATCTCCTGTCTGCTCCGCCCTCCAGGTTTCCCTAACATTTTCCCCTTGGTGTTATTTTCTCTCTTCAGTCCTGCCAGGCAATTTAAACAGAAGACAGCCATGCGCACATCAATTTAAATAATCATGTAAATTTTTTAAGAAAAAAAAATCAAGACGAGGACTATCCGTGGCTTTCCAACTTCTATATATTTTTTTAAATATTTATTTATTTATTTATCTGACAGACAGACATGACAAGTAGGCAGAGAGGCAGGCAGAGAGACAGGGGGAAGCAGGCTCCCTGCTGAACAGAGAGCCCGATGCGGGGCTCAATCCCAGGACCCTGAGATCATGACCTGAGCCGAAGGCAGAGGCTTAACCCTCTGAGCCACCCAGGCACCCCTCCAACTTCTATTAATTCTATTCTCATCTGTTCTAAAATCTACCCCCCCCTCCTTTTTTTTTTTTTTTTACCAAGTCTGTGGTCTTAGGATATTATAACAGAAGAGTGAGTCTGTATCTCAGGATGGGGTCCCTTATTTCTATCTCAGCACCAGACAAGTCAGATATAATCATTAACGTGTTGTCGTAGGTAAGGTTTTTCAGGATTTACCACTCCCTAGGTGTGACTACAGATGCCATTACCATTTTTAAGAAATTTTTAAGATTTTATTTATTTGAAAGAAAGAGAGAGGGAGGGCATGTACACAAGCAGGGGGACTGGGAGGGGGACAAGCAAGAGGGAGAGGCAGGCTCCCCGCTGAGCAGGGAGCCCAATGCAGGGCTCAATCCCAGGACCCTGGGATCATGACCTGAGCTGAAGGCAGAGGCTTTAACCCACTGAGCCACCAGGCACTCCTGAAAGCAGATGCTTAACTGACGGAGCCACCTAGCTGCCCGTAGATGCAATTATTTGACAAAATAATTGCCCGACATATGGCCCAATATAGAGAAACAATGGTATAAGCTCCCCCTAGATATATCCATCTGTGTAAGTGCATCAGGAGATTCAGTGGTTCTTATACCTGGCCTCTCAAAATTATGCTAGACTCAAAATAAAATAATGTTTCCTAGAACAATGAAGTTATATTTAAATATAGTATTGGGAAAATAGCTACTAGTAACTCAGATACCAAAGGACCCGGAGCCCTCTTTACCCTGGAAGTAATGAAGAGGCTTTATAGCATCCATGGCACCCATCAAAATGTCTACAAAAAAACAAGTGGTGAATACAAGTGAATTCTTCCTAGAAAGAACTATGGCCTCCAAAATGTTAAGAATCATTCATTAGGGATAGAAAAAAGGGCAGATACTGGACGAAATTTGCTTCTTCCTACAGCTCCCTAAACCACATGCTTCACCACACATCACTGAGCCTTGTCCAGACCACATGAAACTAGTGGTTCAGACCAAATTCCACAGAAAATTATTTGAATGTCACTCTGTCTGATCTTCTGGACTTTACGCATTTAGAGTCCTAAGTCCTGCCCACTAACCAATTTCTCCATTCCACCTAGTGTTATAGACTGTAGTTGGTTAAGCAATTGTAATTTCAGAGGAAGAAATGTCCTTTGTCCTCTGGGAGTACCACTCTTTCAAATGTTCTAGAATCTTCCCTCTTCCCTTTCAGTGGAAATGTTACACCCACACTTATGTCCTTATGTCTTTTTTCCCTTCCCATGCAATTTTTCCACTTGACACAACCACCATTTAAATCTTAGGGGCGCCTGGGTGGCTCAGTGGGCTAAGCCTCTGCCTTCGGCTCAGGTCATGATCTCAGGGTCCTGGGATGGAGCCCCACAACGGGCTCTTTGCTCAGCAAGAAGCCTACTTCCTCCTCTCCCTCTGCCTGCCTCTCTACTTGTGATCCTTCTATCTCTATCAAATAAATAAATAAAATCTTTAAAAAAATCAGCAGTACTGTTAAACAATATGCTAGGGCTTTCCTAGATAGAATGGGCAGGAAAGGGGGGAATATGGTAAGTTTAACGGAGGAAACCTCATCTATACAATTAAGAACAACAACAACAACAACAAACTCACTAAGCACACTTCTACCTTTGCCAATCCTGCACGAGGCTTTGGGATCATAAATATTACATGGTCCCTACGTTGGAGGTGAAACTTCTACCACACATGTAAAATAATTCCCTATTCTGAACTCAGAAAGAGATGGAGGGAAAACCTGACTCTAGTTAGAGACAGCGATCATGCCTGACGTTCATATATCATTTTGGTGTTTATAATCAATTCTTTTTTTTTTTAAAGACTTTATTTATTTATTTGACAGAGAGAAATCACAAGTAGATGGAGAGGCAGGCAGAGAGAGAGAGGAGGGAAGCAGGCTCCCTGCCGAGCAGAGAGCCCGATGCGGGACTCGATCCCAGGACCCTGAGATCATGACCTGAGCCGAAGGCAGCGGCTTAACCCACTCAGCCACCCAGGCGCCCCTATAATCAATTCTTAATTGATTTTTTAAGACTACATAAAATTATATAATGAAAATATGGCTCAATAAAAGTGGCTACATAAAAAGATTTTCAGCCATTCCAAAGTGAAGTAAATGCCTCACAGCACACACACTGATCACGACTAAAATTAACTGCTCGTGCCGAAGGAAAAGGATCCCAGATGGAAGCATGGATCTGTAGGAAGGAATGAAGACCACTGGAAAGGGCCGTGTCTGGGAATTATTTACATAAAATTGTTTACAATATCATAGACTAGTTTTTAAATCTCCTTTAAAGACTACTGTTGGGTTTAAACATAGGTAGAAATAAAATATATGACAGCAATACAAAAGATGGGAGGCAGGAAATGGAGATATGCTACCAGAAAGTTTCTAGACCATGCTTGATATAGTACAATATTACTTGAACATGGACTACATTAAGTTGAAAATGTAAGTTATAAACCACTAAAAAACAACAGAAAAAAAAAACAGAGCTAATAAATAATTGAGGTCATACGGACTCATAAAAAATAAACAATTGATCCAAAAGGATGCAGGTTATTTTCTTTAAGATTTTATTTATTTATTTACTTGAAAGATAGATAGATATAATGTACAAGCAGGGGGACTGGCAGAGGAAGAGGGAGAAGCAGGCTCCCCACAGAGCAGGGAGCCCCACATGGGCTTGATTCCAGGACTCTGAGATCATGACCCAAGCTGAGGGCAGACACTCAACTGCCTGAGCCACCCAGGTGCCCCTAGGATGCAGGCTTAGCAAGAAAACAACAAAAATGACTCCAAGAAAATCAGCAGCAAGATGAGAGACATTTATCCAAATGACATAAAAAAATGAAATTAAAATGGTCGAAACAGTGTGGAGATTCCTCAAGAAATTAAAAATATAACTTCCCTATGACCCGCAATTGCACTACTGGGTATTTACCCCCAAAGACACAGATATAGTGAAAAGAAGGGCCATCTGTACCCCAATGTTTATAGCAGCAATGGCCACGGTCGCCAAACTGTGGAAAGAAACAAGATGCCCTTCAATGGACGAATGGATAAGGAAGATGTGGTCCATATACACTGTGGAGTATGATGCCTCCATCAGAAAGGACGAATACCCAACTTTTGTAGCAACATGGACGGGACTGGAAGAGATTATGCTGAGTGAAATAAGTCAAGCAGAGAGAGTCAATTATCATATGGTTTCACTTATTTGTGGAGCATAACAAATAGCACGGAGGACATGGGGAGTTAGAGAGAAGAGAGTTGGGGGAAATAGGAAGGGGAGGTGAACCATGAGAGACTATGGACTCTGAAAAACAATCTGAGGGTTTTGAAGGGGCGGGGGGTGGGAGGTTGGGGGAACCAGGTGGTGGGTATTATAGAGGGCACGGATTGCATGGAGCACTGGGTGTGGTGCAAAAATAATGAACACTGTTATGCTAAAAATAAATAAAAAATAAATTTTAAAAAATGGTCAAAACCAAAAAGTAGAGATTGTCAGGATGAATGAAAAGGCAAGACTCAATCAAAAAAAGGTTTTCTACAGAAAACCAAGTCTAAATATAAAGACACAGAAAAATTAAAAAGATGTAATACGCAAACCCTGATCAAAGAAAACTGGGATGGTTCTTTTAATATCAAAGTAGATTTCAGAACAGGGACTACTACCAGAAATAAAGATGTTCATTTCATAATCACAAAGGAATTAACCTCATTACAAAAGAATCTTAAATGTACATACACCTAAAACAGAGTGTTAGAAGATACAAAACAAAACTGACAGAACTGAAAGAATAAGACAAATTCATGATTATAGCCAAGGATTTCAAGTGTCCACTCTCACTACATGATTGGACAAGCAGACAGAAAAATCAGTAGGAGGACAGAAGACTTGAGCCTATCAACCAACTTGACCTGATTAATTTAGTGTATAAAACCCTCCACCTAAATAGGAGAATACATGTCCTCTTCAAGTACATATAAAACATTCACCAGTACAGACCGTGATCTAGGCTACAAAAGGATTTTTTTTTTTTTTAAGATTTTATTTATTTGACAGAGATCACAAGTAGGCAGAGAGGCAGGCAGAGAGAGGGGGGAGCAGGCTCCCAGCCAACCAGAGAGCCAGATGTGGGGCTTGATCCCAGAACCTTGGGATCATGACCTGAGCTGAAGGCAGAGGCTTTCACACATTGAGCCACCCAGGTACCCTAAGGATTTATTTTAAAAAGATTTTATTTATTTATTTGACAGACAGAGATCACAAGTAGGCAGAGCAGCAGGCAGAGAGAGAGGGGGAAGCAGGCTCCCTGCTGAGCAGAGAGCCTGATGCGGGGCTCGATCCCAGGACCCTGGGATCATGACCTGAGCCGAAGGCAGAGGCTTAGCCCACTGAGCCACCCGGGTGCCCCATAGCTACAAAGGGATTTAATTCCAATTCACAGTGGAACTGAACTAGATATCAGTAACAGAAAGATAGCTGGAAAACCACCAAATATTTAGATACTAAATATTAGATACTAATATTCCAGGGGTCAGAGAAGAAATCAGGAGAATCTGGAAAGCTATTTTGAAATGAATGAAAATGAAAACAGCATAACAAATTCGTGGCATGTGGCCAGAGGAGTGCTTACAGAGAAATATATACCATAAACACTTATATTAGAAAAGAAAAAAGTGGCTCAGTCAGTTAAAGCAGCTGCCTTCGGCTCAGGTCATTATCCCAGGGTCCTGGGATCAAGTCCCACATCAGGGTCCTTGCTCAGCAGGGAGCCTGCTTCTCCCTCTCCCTCTGCCACTCCCCCTGCTTGTGTGCTCCATCTCTTTCTCTGCCTGCCCCTCTGCCTGCTTGTGCGTTCTGACAAATAAAATTAAAATTTAAAAAAAAGAAAAGAAAAAATTCTCAAACCAATGATCTAAATGTCCAGCTCAAAACAGCTAGAAAGAGAGCAAACTAACCCAAAGCAAAGAGAAAGAAGGAAAATAATACAGATGACTACAGAAGTCAAATAGAAGCCAGAAGGAAGACTGATCAAGAGGACAGAGGACACAAATGACAACGCAGGGTCCCTACGTCAGGACAGGTAAGTGACTTGGCTAAGTTCTCACAGTTAGGTATGGGGAACTGGCTGTCCTGGGAAAAAACCTCCGTCCCTTTCTGAGTGGGATGAGCCCAGGGGCATAGAAGTCTGGCTGAGTCCGGTCTCTGCCCATCAGAGTCCCCAGGCGTTCAGAGCCCTCTCAGGAGGAAGGACTCTCCCATGGCCGACAGGTATAGTGGGGAAAGCGGGGGAGAGCAGGAAAAACAGGACTCCGATGTGCCCAACGCGCTGGGGCACAAACATACCATGGCATCTCCTCAGCTGTAAGATGAAACCCACAGACCGGATTCATTTTGCCAGGTGTTTGGTGTGCTTCAGGCCTTGGCCTTGGCCTATCTGCACCACCAATTACAGCAGAAGGGGACGGATGGGCTCAAATCAAATCAAGGCGGGGCTGAGGGACAAACCAACAAAGTCCCGCCACAAGATCATTCACCCAGCGCTCCCCCAGGAAACAGCGAGATCTGCAGCTCCCAGAGCACAGAGCAAGGCAAGAAGGCAGAGATTATTTTATTTATCAGTGTTTAACAGGCCCCACTGGGCTCTTTCCTCCCAATGCTAGGCTCTGCTCACTGTGTTTCAACGAGTGACCCACATGCCAGGCCTTGAGCAGCAGCCTCCGACTGCAGGCCGACCGGTCGCCTTTGTCCTCAGACTCGAGGATTTCCTGCAGAAGCTAGAACGAGGTGGACTAATTTGTTCTAAACGCCTGTTTCTCCCACAGCATCTCACAAACCTCAGATTCTTGGCCTATGCCAAGGTCGCCAAGAGGGTAAATGCTTTCATCTGTGAAGCGTGCGGAAACTCACAATGTGTCTGTCGAGAGGCAGAAACAATTCACTACGCATCTCCCTTCAGAGAACAATAAATGCAAATTCAGGATATAAACGCATCATCATGATGGAGAAAACCCTCTCGGAATTCGACAAATGTTTTTGCCAAGGTTTTGAGGCATATTTATCACCAAAACTGGCTGTTGCGTCAATGCGGTGAGTGTCTTCTGCCTAAAAGTTTCAGCAATTCAACTCCTAGTTGGCTTAATCCCTTTGGATAGAGACACTTTAATTCTTTTCAAATTGATTCAATGACATGGCATCAAGAGAGTATTTAGAGGGAGGAGGGCAGTCAGCCACAACCTAACCATGAAAGATCCCCTCATGCTCTCAGGCCTTGGCCACAGGCCTTCTTCCAGAGCAGATACCAGTGCTCCCTGTAAATTCCAGCACGTGCTCGTTCATGACCCTATACACTCTAATTCTCATTCACACCGAGTCCTTGGTTCCAACCCACCTATGAAATCACCTGTTAGCAGAGTTTGTGATGCTCCCAGAGCAATACAATAAATGCAAATGCGTTTTGTAATCTGTAAAGTGCCATCGAGGTCAGGCACCATCACACCGGATGTACTTTCTAGATGCTACTCTTTCCTTGAGGGCAGGGCTCTTGGAGGTAGACGAGGCGGGCAGGTGAGGGAGCCAACATTCAGCTTGTGCCCAAGGAACTGGGCACACCAGACCACACCTGCCACACTTTCTCCTGCCATTCTGAGCTCCCAGCTGATAACAGGCCTGGCAGAGCTAAGAGGTCTCCTGCTCTAGGGGCCCATTACTGGGGGAGAAGCTCTTTGTTGTCTGGTCAAGAGGGGATAAGAAAGAAGGCATCCCAAGTCAATCTGCTCTATGTTAAAAATCTACCTCAAATCCAGTGACTTCTCCCCAGTCCCACCTCTACCACCCTGTGCCAGTCTCTCCGTTTATTAGCTGGACCAGTGCGGTAGTCCTACCTGGTCTGTGTCCACTCTTGCCCATGATGCTAAGTTTCTGACATGGAATAAAAATCCGTCATTTGATAGGGTTAGTCAGTTTAGGGTATGCCCCCATAAAAAAACCCTCCAAATAAATTCCATTTGAGAGAGAAAAAAAAAATCCGAAGTTTCTGTCACAGTTCACAAATTGGTTTTCTCAGGAAAACCATGTCCCAGAACTTGTCTATTTGCTGTCAAAATTCCATAAGGGACTACCAAGAAGTATCTGAGTTTCACACCTAGGTGATACCCATCCTGAGTCTGCTTCCCTTCACACAGAGCAGAGTGGCTGCAGTGGTGGCAAACAGCCTGGAAAGGGACCCATCAGGAGGTATTCCAAGGCCAACTGGTAAAGCATTCCATCTCTTATTTGGGAACCATTCACCTCCTTGGGTAAGTCCCGGAACAGCCAGAGAGAAAAGAAGACATAATTTTATTACAACAATAACGAGGTTGGGATGCCTGGGTGGCTCAGTTGGTTAAGCCTCTGCCTTTGGCTCAGGTCATGATTCCAGGGTCCTGGGATTGAGCCCTGCATCGGGCTCCCTGCTCAGCAAGGAGCCTGCTTCTCTCTCTCCCTCTGCCTGCCGCTCTGCTTATTTGCGTGCTCTGTCAAATAAATAAATAAAATCTTTCAAAAAAAAAAGAATACAATAACGAGGTTGATCTTATATTAGCATCAGAGAAACAGAATCTGGAGAAAGCTTCCAAGAACGGTGAGACTATGGCCCATTCAGATGTCAATCCTCTCACCCCTGGAGAAGACCTGCCAATCTCAGAGAAGTGGGGAACCCAAAAGATGACGAGATGAGATCAGAACTCTCATCTGGCTTGAGCCAGGAATGAGGACGCATGGTGGAATGAGAGACGCCACACTGCCTTGGAGTCTATAAATTTATTGAGTAGACATGAACTCAGTGTCAGAAATATCCAATTCGGCTTGGTTCCAATGTGGCTGATGTCCAACTGCAGCAGAGACGAACGGAGGTAAAGAGAAGACCCGGGGACGCTGGCAAGGGGACACGGAACGAAACAATCCTCCGTTAATGTAAAAGCGGGCGTCGTGCAGCCAGTGAGTCAGTTAGCAGAGGCGGGGAGACGTGGTGTTTAAAGAGCAGGGATAAAAACCAGAGTCAGCGGGAACCTTCAGGAGAGGAGAGGGCCAGAGCACAGAGAGGAGGAGACCTGCTGGGTCACTTGGGGAACACAGTGACCACGTCGTAGCCCTCAGGGGGTGTGACTCGCTCCCGGGCGTGCTTTTCACAGTAGATTTGGTCCTCCACGAAGAAGTGGCCCTTCTGTTTCAGGTTGGTGCCACAGTCAGCGCACACGTAACACTCAGGGTGACGGTGGCGGTCTCGCAGCTTCACGAACACGCCGCTGCAGGAGGGAGGCAGGAAAGGGCTCCATTAGTGACAAGCCCCATGGCTGGGGGGTGAGGGGGTCTTTCCATGAGGCCCATCAAAGGGCAGATCAGGGCCTCATAAAGCCACCGCTCATTCCTGGGCTCCTCACACATTACTCCCTCTTCAACAGGGCGGCCCTCTCTCTGCTTTGATGTTAGTCACACCCAACGGGCTCTGTGGCCAAGGAGAACCTTCACACCTGGCTCTGGACCAAAGGCCTACGTGGTCTCTCTGCTTTATTTGCCAGGCAGGAATTCTTCCCCATCGCACCCAAAATGGGCACCATCTGGCACTTTCCACAGCGTGGTTTATTCCACCTGTGGGGCCTCCGACACTGGGGAGAGGTGGATACTCACACAATACCGGTGCCACATTTGTCACACATGGGCAACTTCTGGGCATTTCCAATCGACGCTGCCACTTTGGTGACTGGTGCCTTGACGCTTCTGAAACCTGAGGGCTTGCTGGGATCCCCTATAATGAGGAAAACACTTGGGTTGGCCAGGAAAGGTGGGGTTGCCGAAGTTTCATTGAGCTTTTGCGGAGTTGCTTATATGTATGTTCCAGCAAGTTCCTGGAGTAAAACAAACCTGACTCCACTGTGTGATCCTGGAAAAGTTCCTTAACCTCTCTGGTCCTCAGCTTCCTTTTCCATATGACAGGAGTGCATTTTTCCCTTCACCACGGTACAAAAAGGATTAAAAAGTACACGCAGAGTCCTCCCACAGTACCCAACATCTAGTTAGCCCTCAGAACACAAATTACATTTCATTCCGATTAGATGCGTGCACATACGGGTATGGGCACTTCACAGTGACTTCTGCAGGTGCAACAAAGATGGTATTTGATCATTAAAAGACAGTGTGTATGGATGCTGGAAGAAGCCCACGTCACAAGAAGTACAAAGCTGTTACAGCAGAGCATCTCTAGGCAGCCCCACAAAACCCACCTACCCCAGAGCAGAGCAGAGCAGAGCAGGCCACCTCCCTGCAGTCGGCCGTGACGCGTCCAGTGAGCAGCCACGCAGCCCAGCACAGCTTCCAAGCCCTCTACCAGGGGCGCCCAGCAGCAGCAAGCCATCAGCAGCTGACAGTCTCATTGTCAGCTGTGACCGGACTGCAAAGCCCTGCGGCACCAGGACCCTGTTTTCCATGCTTTGTGACATCCCACAGAGCCTTGCAAGGCGCTGAGCATACACCAGAGGCTCCAAAGACACAGGGAAAGGAGGGCAAAATGCCCCAATGAAGGCTTAACGGGCTCTACCTTTGCCCAGCACACTGTGGCCAAGGAGCCAAGGACGTCTCTACACCAGTGGTTCTGAACAGGCCGTGGAGAGTGGGCCAGGCACCAGGAGAGAGCCCCTAAAATCCACAGAGCAGGCTCGTCCTCAGAGCTGCTGAAGGAGCATCTCCAGACGCCAAGGCCCCAGGAGATCCGATTCTATGTCTGCGGTTAAAACCCACTTCTTGAGACTAAAGCAGCTGCTCTCAGATTTGCCTGTGCACAGAATGATGTGGGGGGGCTGGCGCCAGTGCAGCTCACTGGGCCTCACCCCCAGAGTTTCTGCTTCAGCAGGCCTGGGGCGGGGCCCGTGAGGTTGCATTTCTAGTAAGTTCTCAGGTGCTGCTGAGGCGACTGGTCCAGGAACCACCCTCTGAGAACCACTGGCCAAAAGCAAGAGAACAGTTTCCCGCGTGAAGTGAAGGGATGAGAGGAGTCATCCTACAACCGCAGCCACGCGGGGCAATCCTGGGGCCGACAAATGAGGGTCCTTATCCTCGCATCCATTTGGAAAATGGGTCCCCCTAACCTTGACTGGTGCTTCTGAACCAAAACTTGAGATGAATCCAAGTAAGGGGCATCTATCATCGGCTCGGATGGTGGACTGTGTATTTTGCCACAATTATGTGTCCCATCCCCTGCCCCGGCCATGCATCTCAGTAGGTCAGTGATTCTCTACTGGGGATGATTCTGTCCCCCGGGGAAGAGTCTGGGTTGTCACAACTGGAGAGCAGTGCTTCTGGCCTCCCCTGGGTAGAGAGGCCAGGGATGCTGCTAAATGTCCTAAAATGTGCAGAACAGCCCCACCACGCGGACTTCTCTGGCCCCATATGTCTACAGCACCCAAGCTGAGAAACCCTAGTCTTGGTGAAGCATACACCCAGTTGTACCCAAAGGCCACGGACTTTGGGTTTGACACTATGACTTGCTTTGGCCCATGGAATGGGAGCAGACGTGAGCCCCGTTCTGGCAGAAGCATGAGATGCATCTGTGTGGTTTGGTCCTGTCCCCATGGAGCTCCAACCTCTGCCTCAGCAGCCAGGCCCTGAGAATGGCACCTCCCTGTGCTGGGCTCCTGGCAGTGGGAGACTCACAGAGCCAGGCCCAGCCCTGCCACAGCGGGCTGGCCCGTAGCCCTCACGGAAGGCGAACAAAATTGCACTCTGCCTCGCACTGTGGGTGAATGCCGGGGGACAGCCAGCCGGGGAGATGTGGGTGCCTGATGGAGAACAGCAAGAGGGAATATTTAAGAGCAGCCTGTTTTAAAGGCCCTACCATGGGGTGTGGATGGCGTGGTCTCTCAGGGTTCCCCTGTCAGGGCAGGAACCCTCCTGCACTAAGGAACTGATGGACACAGATGTCCAGCCGGCGGCACAGGAGAGGGGCAAATGTTAGGAGGCTTCAGGGTTTCCGCTGTTTTCAGCCAGAAGCTCTATGATTAGGCTCGGGGGAAGGCTTGGTGCCGCCTGGTTAGCTGCCTTTGGTGCTTTGGTCAGCCCAAGTCCAAGTCCCCTTTTGCCTCCCCAAATCTTCCTCCACTCCTTGGTCCCAGTCTCGACTTTGTTCATTATTGCCTTTTTTTTTTTCTTTTTGCATTAACTGTGATTTTAAAAAACACAGCATTAAAGTGTCATTTTTGTCTTAACTATTGAGGTTTTGGGCGCCCCCTTAAATTCTGTACCCAAGGCAAATGCCTCCCTCCTGTCACCCTAATCCTGGCTCCCTCCTAAGATCTCAGAAGGGCTGGGTGGCCAGCTTCACACCTCTAACATCCCCAAAAGGCTCCCTCCTCATGTGCGGGCTCCTGCTCCTGGAGCCATCTGGGCAGCCCGCCCCAAGAAAGAAGGAAATGTAGCGACTTGGTGGCGTCTCTGCCTACCCAGACTACCCAGACAGCTGGGAAGGGAAACCGGCTGCCCTGGGGAACCAGCGAGGCGAGGCTATGGTCTCAGGCGATGGGGCTATTCTTCACGTAATTCATTTGACCCGCAGAAAATTTACCAGAAATGGGTTGCGCGAGCAAGAGGGCAGGAGAGAAGGAATGAGGGATATGAGAGCCGCACTTGGTAGGAGAATCCACACCCCTTCTCCAAGTAGAGAAGGGACTGGATGAAACTGGGCCAGGGGCAGGGTCATCTAGTTGGCTCAGTCAGTAGAGTTGAGATTGTTGATCTCAACGTCATGAGTTCAAACCCCAGGCTAAGCATAGACAAAAAGGAGAGAGAGAGAGAGAAACAGCACAGCATGGGAAGGGGCCGCTGTGTGCAGGACCAAGCAGGCACAGTGTCCAGCCCTGCAGCGCCACCTGCTGGCCCCATTTTCTCCTCTCACTTACAGCCAACACCACAAACGCAAGAAATGTCATTCTGCCCTTCTCAACAAGCCTACAGTAAAAACATTAGCTCCCTTTAGACTCTGGGAAGCTATAAACATTTTCAATTTTCTCTCTTTCTAGTGAAACTTGTATATCAGAGCTTTCTGGGGGAACAAGTGGAAATGGGTTCAGGAAAGCACAGCTATTTTTCTACCCACTTTACTGCTCAACAACCTTCCAGGGCTCTGCATTACTAAAAGAACCAAATTCATGGTCCTTAAGCACCTGGTGGTCCTCCGTGATCTGACTCCAGACCCCGTGGGGATTCTCCTGCAACCCTGGACACCCTGATACTTCCTGAGCAAGTCTCCAGCTTTCTCACCTCAGAGCCCCCAGCACCCACTGTGTTTTCTCAGTCCTTGATGCCTCCTTCCAAGTTTCCTCTCCAATTCCCCTTAAATGGTCAGATGGATGATAAACAAGATGCGCTATAGACACACTGTACAACATTCAGCCTTAAAAAGGAAAGAGATGCTGACACCTGCCGCAATATGGATGAACCCTTACACTCAGTGAAACAAGCCAGTCACAAAAGACACACGCTGTATGATTCCCCTGCCAGGAAGTGCTTGCAGCAGTCACATTCATGGAAACAGAAAGCAGATTGGTGGCTTCCACGGGCTGGGGGAGGAGGCTTCGAGGAGCTAGCGATGAATGGGTACAGAGCTGCAGTTCTGCAAGACGGAGTTCTGTGGGTGGGCGGTGCTCACCGGTGCACAATGGTATGGCCATGGCTGATGCCTCCAAACTGAGCACTTAAATATGGTTAAGACAGGAAATCTCATGTTAGCTATAGCTCGCCATAATTTAAAGATTAAAACTAAAAAGCCTCCTTGTTTCCTGCAAATTTGGAATTTGATCCAGAGCAAGATGAATTTTGAGAAATCCAGGACCCTTTCTCCTAGTCCTGAGGCTGAATTTCACCCCAAAGGAGAAGATCCACATTGAATCTTTAGGAGTTTATCACCAAACCTGGCTGCAGCCAAGCCTCGCAGGTGGGGCCTCACTGAGGGTGGGCCTGGTACTTTCTGTGCATTGTTTCCCCTGATGCTTTAAACCATCTGTGAAGGGCACCTGCGTGGCTCAGTTGGTTAAGGGTCTGCCTTCGACTCAGGTCATGATCCCAGAGTCCTGGGATCAAGCCCTGCGTCGGGCTCCCTCGTCAGCGGCTAGTCCACTTCTCCTTCTCCATTGCCCCTCCCCCTGCCTGTTCTTGCACTTTCTCTCTCAAATAAATAATATCTTAAAAACAAAACAACAAAAAAACAGCCATCTGTGAAGTAGCCATTATTAGCCTCCCTGGACATGTGCAGAAACTAGGGCTCAGAGAGATGGGCAACCCGCCTGCGGTCTCCAGGGAGGTCACAGGCAGATCCTGGATGCCAGTGCTGCAAGGGCCGGGCTGCTTTATGAACCCGAGGCTTCCCCAAATGACAGTCGCCCTCACTGAGTGCTTTCCTACGTACCAGACACTGCTCTGAGCTTTAACCACTTCATCTCAAATGAAAACAGGGATTTGAGCTCCTTCCCCCAAGAGTCTTCTGCACACAGTGGATGTATGGACTGGAATTCATGCAGTTTCATTCCATGAGAATGAAATACTATAGCTACATATTAAGAGATAATGGGAGAGATTATAAAGATCTGTTATCTCCCTTCCTTTTCTTTTTTTTAGATTTTATTTATTTATTTGACAGACAGTGATCACAAGCAGGCAGAGAGGCAGGCAGAGAGAGAGGAGGAAGCAGGCTCCCTGCTGAGCAGAGAGCCTGATGTGGGGCTCGATCCCAGGACCCTGAGACCATGACCTGAGTTGAAAGCAGAGGCTTTAACCCACTGAGCTACCCAGGTACCCCTCCCTTCTTTTTAGCAAAATTTTTATTTTCTTTGGGGCAAGAAGATATTCATCCCAGGGAGGAAAGAATTCTCAGACTCTCCTACAACTGGATGTGGGCATATGACTAAATTCTGGTCAAATTAAATGGAATGCTAGTGTGTGACTTCTGGTAGAGAAAAAGCTGGCTTATCTGAATAGAGTAGTCCCCATTCAGCCCTTTTTCCTTCCTGGTGCTTGGAGATGGTTGTGATGGCTAGAGCACCAACTGCCAACTAGAGCCATGAGGTAACCCTGAGAATAGAAGCCACGGGCTTGGTAGATGGAGCACAAGATGGAAGGACTTCGGATCTTGATGAGCATGGAATGGCCACCTCAGTGAGGCTGGGCTTTAGGTCCTTCTCTGTAACATGAGGGCATTTGACTAGATGAGTTCTGCAATATCTATGTCCTAGTTTGGGACAGAATGGATTGACTTTTCTCCTCTCTTAGTTGAAGGGTTTTGTACCCACTTACTCAGAGTAGAGTAAGTTGTGGTTTCTCACAGGTTTTGATAAAACGGTCATTCTCTAGGGCTGATCCCCAAATCACTTGTCAGTTGGCCCTAATACCGGAACTTCATGCAGCCTATGACTCATTCCTTCCAAAATGCACAGGTACAACAAGCAAAGGGGGAAACTGCTGGTAGAACCATATCCTTTTAGCATAAAAGAACTTTTCCCGTAACTTCCTGTGCTTGTAAACTGCCAATTTCCCTATGAAGCCTGGGTCTGGGTTCCGTCAGGAGGGAACTCTCAGCTCAGGAAGAACTCCCAGGAAGCCCAACTTGGAGCTGGGGACCTGGGGGAGGGTAGTTACTCTTGCAGAGGGTCCTCTGCTGTGGCCCTCCATGGTGGTACCAAGCAAGCAACTCGCTCCCTCCCTCAGTGCAGGTGAAACAGGCTTCATGGTCTGCATCGCCAGCTCTCTCTTCACAGGAGGGCACTTCAGGGAAAGGAGGAAAGAACAAGGGAAGGCAGGCCTTCGGTGAAACGCTGTGCCTTGAGGAAGGCCACAGAGCTGAGGATGGGGTGCCGTCCACAATGCAGAGCCCCACGAGTGGTCCCTGGGTGCCTCAGGCCTCAGAGCTCACACCTTGGACAAGTTGAGGCCGGTTTCGTGCCTCTCGGTACGGTTTGTAAACAAAATCACAGGCGTGAAGCACCTCCCGTAGCCGCACATAGTGTGGGGTGCTTCTGCCGTGCAGGACACCAGATCCTCACACTGAGCTTAGTAAATAGGATTTTGACCCCCGACAGAGCCCAGAAAGGTCACTCGGGGAGAATGTGGCCAAACTGGGGTTTCGCCGGCTCTCCGGAGTCCATCTACCCGAGAGCAAGAACAAACGCACTGCCCTGCAGTGTGCCCTTCTCTGTGTTGTTGATTCCTTTTCCTTCTGCTTGTCCCGGCCCGTGACCTTCACCCAGTCACACACACAGCCACCACAGATGCATGGGATGTGGGCTCACGCCAAACAAATGGCCAAGGGATAAACAGGGGACAAACAGAATCCCACAAGAGTCAAGCTCACCCTGACGCCTGCAGCCTAAAGCCCATGTGACAGGAAACAGCTGGGCAGGTGTGGCTGGGAGCTCGCTCATCCTCTGTCTCTGAGCTTTCAGTGGTTTCGAAGCCCGGCTTCCCACCGCTTCTTCCGCCCGCTCAGGGCTATACTCACCTTTGTTTCAGCCACGACCGACCCCGACCCAGACCCTGCGACCCAAGAGCCTCCGACCGCACGCCGCCTCGCAGGGTAGATTACCTTTCTCCTCAGACTCTAGGATTTCCTGCAAAACCAGGAATGAAGTGGACTGCTTGGGGGGCTCATTTAGCTCCTGTTTCTCTTGAAGCATCTTGTAAACTTCAGATTCTTTGTCGATGACGAGTCCGCTTGGAAGCTGAGAATGGTCTAAGCTGTAAAGAATGTTTGGAAATTCATTAGGAGACGTCAGAAGTTAGGAGGCAAAAAAAAAAAAAAAAAAAAAAAAAAAAAAATTCACCAGGAACCCCCTTCAAAGTGAAGACACCCCTGAATCAGGGGGTGGCTAGGAACGACCCTGCTGGTCGGAGCCTACTCTGAAGTCAGCCATGAGCCTCCAGCCGGGGTTACGAGGCGCCGTTGTCGGGGCTGGCTGCTACTTCAATGCAGGAAGAGGCTATTTCCCAAACAGTTTCAGTAATGTGATTACTTTTTGGCCTAATCCCATGGAATGGGAATGCTGTGCTTCTTCCTTAATTACATAAACAATATTATGTCAAAAGACAATTTAGAAGAGGAGAGATGTGGACCACAACCTGACCACTAAAGGCTTGGCTGGGTCCCCTCGGGACGGGCCGCACGCACACTTCTCATGGGGCGGAAAGCAGCGTTCTTCCTTCCTGATGCTATCGACGTCTTTCCAAGTGGTATCAGCGAGGGTCTGTCTCCAGAACCTCTCGCAGCCCCCAGGGCCAAATGCCCTGGGCTTCTCAATGACCAGTCGGATGGCCAGCTCTGCCTTGCCCAGATCACAGCGCTGGGGGTGAGGGGGAAAGCCCCAAGCACCGTGGAGACGGTAACGCACCATCGGAGGCAAAGGGGATGTTGAGACCTGAGCTCAGTCCCCAAGGATGGGAAAAGACAGGACAGGCTGAGCTGCGGCCGTGTTCCACCAGGGCCGCTTTTCCAGGAGCCTCTGCTGCCTGGTCTGGGAAGGGGTAAAATGGAAGGAGACTCCAGTCAGTTCTGTTTGCAAGGTCTGTCCTGCACCCCCTTTTCAGCACCACCCCTCCCCCGACCATGTGTCCAGGCCGCCACGGCTGACCCACACAACGGGCCACCTTTGTCGTTTGTCCCTGTGCTGCCATTTGCAAGCCCAGGACAGTCTCATTTCCAAACAGAGGCCACAGTGACCTACTAAATACAAGAATCACACAGTGTTGTGACATGACTCCAAGTGTTCTCATAGGACTTCAGCCAAATATTTACAGTTTTAATAACAAAATACTAGTTTAATCAAGTTCATCTCCTTTGGAGTAAATATTCATGACAAAACATAGAAAGGCCCTGAAGAACGCAGCTCTGTCTCCCTTTCCAAACACATGGCCGGTCAGCCTCTGCTCACGAGGCTCTTGTCACACCGGCCTCCGTGCTGCTTCCAGAATGCAGCAGCCTCAGAACCTCTGCACTTTCTGTTCCCAGTGCCTGGAAGGATCTCTCTCCAGATTGCCCCACGGGGGCTGCACTCCCATCACCCCTTCCTCTCCATTTTTGCTCAGATGTCCCTCCTCAGAGAGGCCCCACAGGCCCTATTGGGTCTCACCCTCATCCCATGGACTCTATGTCCATCTGTCTGTTTCCTCACTGTCCGTCTCCCCCTAAACAATGAGCCCCTGGAGGACAAAGTCTTGGTCTGTCTTATTCACCAGCACATTCCCAGAGCCTGGTACAGGGTCTGGGCTCAGCAGGAATGACGGGGGTGAAAGGAAATTGCCAAAGAGATCAATTTGTGACATGCTCTCCCTGCTCCTATGGGGTCATAGGGGACCCTAGAAGGCAGCAGGACCTCCCAGGGGTGTGCCAGGGAAACGGCAGCTCAGCCTCCCAGGCCCAGAGCCCCCCAGGTTCTCAGTCTCTGGTGCTTTTCAGCTCTGACAAATCAAGCTGCTGTAAACGTTTATGAACAGGTGTTTGTGCAACCATGAATTTTTATCTCTTTGGGATAAATGCCCAGGTACTTACTTACATGTTTAAATTTATGAAAACTGCAAAACTGTTCTGCAGTCTGTACCATTTTACATTCCTCCCCACGGTGTGTGAATAATCAAGTTTTTCCATATCCTTTCTAGCACTTGGTGCCGTCACTATTTTTTACTTGCGCCATTCTCATAGAGGTAATATCGTATGGTGGTTTTGATTTGCACTTCCCTCGTGGGTGAAGATGGCAAACATCTTTTCATGTGCTTCTTTGCCATCAGCATCTCCTCTAGTCCTTCTCTGGAGATCCGGTTTTAGATCCGCCAGCTTCTCAGCCTCCACTGCTTTTCCAGAAGCTGCCACACTGCAGGGCAGAGGGACGGTACACCTGTTTGCAGGGCTGAAGCCACTACTCCAAGTGCCAGTGAAGTGTGCCAGGGACATTTCCTCACTCACCGCCCACCCACCCACCCACCCACATGTCATTTGTTCCTATTCCCTTTTAAAAAGAAAAAAGGTATAGCGGGGTAATAGCAATCATAGTGGGGGATTCTCCCCGGGTTATCTCTCCCTCTCCTACTCCTCCTCTCTCATTTCCGGTCAGCCTCCTGGGGCACTTGGGGTACTGACTCCCCCACTGGAAGCAGAGTCAGCCGTGTGTATGAAAGCTCCAAGAGTGAAAACGCTTTGCTGCTGCCAGGGAAGGTCAAGATGGATGCGGAGAGACTTCTCCACAGGTCACTCGTGCTGGCTGCCTGGGGGCAGGGGAAGCCCTGTCCATGGCTGCTGGCTGGTCCCTGTCTTTGTCTCCTTCCCCGCACTGCCCCCCACAGGGGCCTGGGGGAGCCTCCCATCCCCCAGACAGATGGGGCCCCTTGAGGAGTGGTCTTCCTCAAGGGCTATTTCTTCCCCTTGGCTCACCTGTTCAGCCCTGCTGAGTTGTATACCTGACTCTCTGTGAGTCTTGAGTTCTGAGCTTGCCCTATGTAAATACATTACATTATTTCTGATAAATCTTTTTTCTTATTACACTCAGAACTATTTTAAAATCAAGATCAGACCATGGAATGTTCTTGGTAGAATTCTTCCCCTTCTTTGGTATATGTTGTTATGTCTGGCGGCCACCAAGGGAACGCTAAAAATGACAAAGCTCAAACCACAAGGTCATCACATACTCTTCCACATACTCTTGTAAAGTATTTCTGTGATTAAAAAAAAAAAAAAAGGAAAACAATTTACTATTCGTTGGGTCCATGGTCAAAGGAACAAGACTGATATAAAGCGAAGGTCAAGCAAAGCTTTATTTCGTGCCAAGCATCAAGAATCAAACCAACCGGCCAGGGCCGCCTCTTGCAAAGAGGCAACCACTCCCAGCCTCACAGACTAACTTTTATAGAGCAAAGGCCATGTGGTTGAGCCTGGCCACACACAGGTGGCCAATCAAATTATAATTCACCCTATAGCAGTTATTTGAACTAGCCTATCACTCTGGTCAGAATTGGCGCCCAAAAGGCAGGGCCCACGTACTTGGGTGGTTAGGGAGGTGCTTTCCTGACTGGATGTCTCCACCTGGCTTGACTGATCCTTGTATTCTGGTCTCTGTTACCTCCCCCTGACCTGACACGTCCTGGTATATGGGCTCTGTTATCAGGGGCTGGTCAGTCATATTTTTCTGGTTTCCCAGACTTGTTCTAAGTAAGTTCCTCTGGGGGGGGCAGGGTCAATCTAAGTTTACTGCATAAACAACAAAATGGCTCGCTCTGGCTAAGCAGGCCCTTACACTATTTATTCTCAAATAATGATTACATTGTTCTCCCACTTGACAACTTGTAAAACCCATTCAATATTCATTCCTTATTTCAAGGATTGATACATCTAATTCAAAAACAGTATCATCAGCAAAGAATAAAAAAGATAAACCAAAAACTCTTAACTATAGAAAGAACAAACTGATGGTTACCAGAGGGAGGTGGGGCAGGGGGGTACCAGGGTGGCGGGGGTTGTGAGAGGATGGGGGAAACAGGTGATGGAAATGAAGAAGACACTTAACTATCCTGGAATTAAAAAAAAAAAAAAATCAATACCTTATTAAAAAAAAAAACAACAAAAATAATATCCTGAATATGTTAAAAAAGTACTTCTAGGACAAAAATAGTGCATAAGAAATGGAGGGGGGAAAAAAAGAAGCAAAAAAAAAAGCATTCTCATTTTTCATTTATAGTAACTACGGAATAAAGAATTCTATAGTGATAAGATTTCAAAAATACAATGGACATGACTGAGTCACCAGGGAAAAAAGTAGGGAGGGGGTGCTGAAAGTTACCACATTCTTCTGAACCCAGTCTTTACCATTTAGTAACAAAATACAAGTTTTTAATCAAATTCAACTCCTTAAAAAAAAAAAAAAAAAAACAATTCCTTTGGGCTATCTAGACTTTATATTCTTTGTTTCCTAGTTCTTAATTGTCTCAGAGTCACACTTGGTGCTGAAATGTTTCCTGTTTTGTTAACATGTTACTTAAATGTTCCATATTTTCTCCCTCTCTTATAGGCCCAGGCCCCAGGGCCTGCCGCCCCCACCCACCACCCACCTCCCCACCCGCCTGGTGAGAGCCAGGTGTTCAAGGATGTCAGTGGGTCCTTGGAATGAGAAGAAATTTCCAGTCAGCTTGTCTCACAGAGCAAGATTCCAGAGGCTGAGCCTGCTGGCCCTGTGATCCCCCCAGGACTGTTCCAGCCAAAAGAGCAGCTGAGGTGAAGGTCAGGTCAAAAAGGACAGAGAACAGCAGACTCCTGACTCTGGGCCAAGAATCAACACAGCAGCCCTGGAATGAAAGTCTATTCCACCGAAATAAGGAGGTGGCTAGAGCGGGGACATAAGGGGGTCTTCAATTTTTTTTTTTTTTTTAAACTTGAGCCAGCACCTGTGTGGCAACCTGAGAATCTGTATACAGAGCCCAACAAAAACAAGGAGGCCGCAAGAAAAAGTCCCCACTGCTGATACAACCTTAATGGCATGTCTTCCCACATAGTGTGTCAACTTTGGTTCCTTCCTAAAACTGCCTGTTTTGGGACAAAGTCTGGGACCAAAAAAGGCAGTACTTGAATTATAAGAAGCATCCAGGCAGGCGGAAGATATTCTCTTCACAAAAATCTTTCTCCCAGGGGCGCCTGGGGGGCTCAGTCAGTTAGGTGCCTGCCTTCAGCTCAGGTCATGATTCCAAGTTCCTGAGATCGAGCCCCGTGATGGGCTCCCTGCTCATCAGGGAGTCTGTTCATCCTGCTCCCTCTGCCCCTCCACCAGCTCATGCTTGTGCAGGCTCTCTCCCTCTGTCAAATAAATAAAATCTTAAAAAAACAAAAACAAAAACAAAAACTCAGGGCACCTGCATGGCTCAGTCACTTAAGCAACTGCCTTCGGCTTAGGTCATGATCCCAGGGTCCTGGGATAGAGCCAGCATTGGGCTCCCTGCTCAGTGGGGAGTCTGCTTCTCCCTCTCCCTCTGCCCTTCACCCTGCTTGCGCATGCTCTCTAGCAAATAAATAAAATCTTTTTTAAAAATTTTTAAAAATTAAAAATTAGGGGGGGAATAAAAAAGAAGATGAAGTAGCCATATTTCTTCCTATTCCACCCACTAAGTGTAACTAAAATCCCTGGACATCACATATACAAGGACCATGAGACTGGGGAGGAAGCAGGAGGCACACCAGAGAGGGGAACTGGGGCTCGAGGAAGAACGCTGTGGTGAGTTCCCTGAGTTTTCTTCTGGCCTCACAGATCCCAGACGAGTTGCTGAGGCGGCAACGACCCAGAAGGGCAGGGAGTACAGACAAAAGCCCCGAGGATCTGCTCCCTCTCCCACCAAAGCACCGAGCAAGGGGAGCCAGCCTGACACAGCACTTGGAAGCAAGAACGTTTTTCCTGCCTGCAAATGCCAGAAGAAAAGACTTCCCGGTGGGAAGTCCAGCCTTCTGCCCTCACCAGGCTGTGACGAGGCACCAAGAGGACACTGCGGGGTAGCATCACAGAAGGCCCAGTTGGAAGCCCAAGTCTCAGCTTGGGACAAAAAAAGCCTGGTGGGAAGTGAGGTCCCTGACCACCACTCAGCCATAACAAGGCCATCACTCTCCTCCAGTGGTGGCAGTGGAAGCCATGTGGGTAGGCAGACCTCTCACCCCTGTCCAGCAGTCAGGAGCAGCCGCAGGTGTCTCAGAGCCAGAGCAGGGAAACCGGACTCTACTCCTACCTTTGGGAAGACTACTCTTCAAGGGGGCCCATCTCCTGCCTAGGGGATGGGAGGCGCCCCGAGGCCCCTGTGGGGGGCAGGGCGGGGAAGGAGACAAAGGCAGGGACCAGCCAGCAGCCATGGACAGGGCTGGTGGCCGGCTTCCCCTGCCCCCAGGCAGCCAGCACGAGTGACCTGTGGAGAAGTCTCTCCGCATCCATCTTGACCTTCCCTGGCAGCAGCAAAGCGTTTTCACTCTTGAAGCTTTCATCGACACAGCTGACTCAGCTTCCAGCGGGGACCCGAGTACTCCAAGTGCCCCAGGAGGCTGACCAGGAATGAGAGAGGAGGAGTAGGAGAGGGAGAGGTAACCCGGGGAGAATCCCCCACTATGATTGCTATTACCCTGCTATACCTGTTTTCTTTTTAAAAGGGAATGGGAACAAATGACACGTGGGTGGGTGGGTGGGTGGGCGGTGAGTGAGGAAATGTCCCTGGCACACTTCACTGGCACTTGGAGTAGTGGCTTCAGCCCTGCAGACAGAGCACTCACACTTGCCGGGAGCCACCGCCTGCGCCCTTAGACCCGGAAGGCGGCCCAGCGGGCTGGGTGGCCCAGAGCTCTGTTACCCACAGAGGACGCCGCGCTTGTGCACAAACCCATCCCTCTGCGCGGGGACAGTGCGCCAGCATCTGACGTTTGTGCTGTGGTCCCATCAGGTGTACCGTCCCTCAGCCCTGCAGTGTGGCAGCTTCTGGAAAAGCAGTGGAGGCTGAGAAGCTGGCGGATCTGAAACCGGATCTCCAGAGAAGGACTAGAGGAGATGCTGATGGCAAAGAAGCACATGAAAAGATGTTTGCCATCTTCACCCATGAGGGAAGTGCAAATCAAAACCACCATACGATATTACCTCTATGAGAATGGCGCAAGTAAAAAATAGTGACGGCACCAAGTGCTAGAAAGGATATGGAAAAACTTGATTATTCACACACCATGGGGAGGAATGTAAAATGGTACAGTCTGCAGAACAGTTTTGCAGTTTCACAAATTTAAACATGTAACTAAGTACCTGGGCATTTAACCCAAAGAGATAAAAATTTATGGTTGCACAAACACCTGTTCATAAACGTCTATAGCAGCTTGATTTGTAAGAGCTGTAAACAAGAAACAACCCAGATGTGCTTCAATGGGTGAATGGCTAAACAAACTGTACCATCCACACCACCGAATAAAGGCAAATCAGGAAAGAACAACTAGACAGAAGATCAATAAGGAAACACGGGTACTGAACCACATGCAGACCAATTGAACCCAACAGACATACAGAACACTACACCCAACAACAGGAGATACACATTCTTCTCAAGTGCACAGGGGATATTCTCCAAGACACATCATGTTGGGCCACAAAATAATCTTAAATTTAGGAAGACTGCAATCACTAAGTATCTTTTCTGACACTAATAGAATGAAGTTCTCAACAGCAGAAGGAAAACTGGAAAATTAAAAAAAAAAAAATTGGAACTTAAACAATACACTCCTGAACAACCAATGGGACAAAGAAAAAAATCACAAGAGAAATTAGAAAATATTTTGGGACAAATAAAAATAAAATAACAACATACTAAAATTTACAGGATGTGGTAAAAGCTAAGAGGGGACTTCATAGCAGTAAACACCTCATTAAAAAAGAAGCGAAATCTCACAAGTAAGCAAACTTTACATCTCAAGGGACAAGAAAAAGAAGAAGTAAACCCAAAGTTGGCAAAAGGAAGAAAATAATAAAGGTTAGAGCAGAATCAAACAAAACAGAGAAGAGAAAAACAACAGAAAACCATCATCAAAATTATTGAGTGTGCTGTTTTTAAAAAGATCAACAAAACTGACAAACTTTTAGCTAGACTCAGAAAAAGGGAAGATCCAAATAATAAAAAACAGAAATGAAAGAAGACATTACAGTGGATCTGACAGAAAAAAGAAGTGCCAAAAGAGATTATTATGAATATGCACAAACTGGATAACCAAGAAGAAACAGATAAATTCCTAGAAACATCCAACCTACCAAAATGAAATCATGAAAGGAAAAAATCTGAGCAGACCTATAATAAATGACAAGATAGACTCAGTAATCAGGTCCCCCACAACAAAAAACCCAGGACCAGATGGCTTCATTGGAGAATTCCACCAAACAATGAAAGCAGAATTGACACCAGGGCACCTGCATGGTTCAGTTGTTTGGGCGTCTGACTCTTGATTTCCACTCAGTCATGATCTCAAGGTTGTGGAATTGAGCCCCGTGTAGGGTTCCACATGCTGCAGGATACACTGTTGGTGGGAACGTAAAATAGTACAGCATTACAGAAAACGCTAGGAACATTCTTCAAAAGATAAAAAATAAAATTACTATATGATCCAACAATCCCATTTTGGGGTATCTAGCCATAAGAATTAAAATCAGGATCTCGGGGCGCCTGGGTGGCTCAGTGGGTTAAAGCCTCTGCCTTCGGCTCAGGTCATGATCCCAGGGTCCTGGGATCAGGCCCCGCATCGCATCGGGCTCTCTGCTTGGCAGGAAGCCTGCTTCCCTTCCTCTCTCTCTGTCTGCCTCTCTGCCTACTTGTGATCTCTGTCTGTCAAATTAATTTAAAAAAAAAATCTTTTTAAAAAAATCAGGACCTCAAAAATATATCTGCACACTCATGTTCACTGTAGTATTAGTCACAATCGCTGAGGGGTGGGAGCGGTCTGAACATCTGCTGACAGATGAATGGATAAAGCGAATGTGGTACTAGAAGATGGAGGATTGATGAGCCTTAAAAAAAAAATCTTATCACATGCTGCAACATGGATGAACCTTGATGACATTATGCTAAGTGGAATAAACCAGTCACAATATGGCCAGTACCACATGATTCTACTTATGTGAGGTTCCTCAAGCAGTCACTCTGAGAAACCGAGTGCGAGGGGCACCTGGGTGGCTCGTTCAGTTAAGCATCAGACCCTTGGTTTCAGCTCAGGTCATGATCTCAGGGTTGTAGGATCGAGCCCATGTCTGGCTCCTCCCTGGGTAGGGAGCCTGGTTAAGACTCTCTCTCCAGGGAGCACCTGGGTGGCTCAGTGGGTTAAAGCCTCTACCTTTAGCTCGGGTCATGATCCCAGGGTCCTGGGATTGAGCTGCACATCGGGCTCTCTGCTCAGCAGGGAGCCTGCTTCCTCCTCTCTCTCTGCCTGCCTCTCTGCCTCCCTCTCTGCCTACTTGTGATTGCTCTGTCAAATAAATAAATAAAAATCTTTAAAAAAACAAAAACAAAAAAACCTCTCCCTCTCCCTCTGCCCAGTGCAGAAGGGGGAAAGGGGGCTGTTCAGTGTATACAGAATTTCAGTTTCACAAGATGAAAAAAGTCCTAGAGATCTGTTGCACAATGACCCACATATAGTTACCAGTCCTATACACTTAAAAATGGTTAAGATGGTCTATTTTACATTAAATATTTTTTACCACAGTGAAAAAAAAAATCCTTAGAACAGGAAAAAAGGGAACTACTGGTACATAAGATGACCTGAATACATCAAACAGATTTCCAGTGAATTATGCTGAGTAAAAAAAAGCCAATTCTAGAAAATTGCCTCTTGTATGATTCCATTAATAGAACATTCTTGAAGTAACAGAAGTATAGAAATGGATAGCAGATGAGTGGCTGCAGGGGGTTACGAGGGGTACAGTGAGGGGGAGGGTGGGTGGCGGGGTAAGGGGGTGTGGCTACCCTTGTAGGGATGGAAATCTTGTCTGTCTTGGCCATACCGATGGCAACATTGTTTTTTTGATACTGTGCTATAGTTTTCAAGGTGGTACCACCACTGAAGGGAACTGGGTAAAGGCTATAGGGAACCTCTCTCCATTATTTTCTCTGACTGCATGTGAATCTACATTTACTTTAAAATAAAGAGTTTAATTAAGCTTAAGAAATCTTTCTTCACACAAGGAAAGGTTAAGTGCCAACTGGAAAAAAGCAGAGATTTTAGTACTTGGTGGTTCTGTCAGTGGGGCTGAAGCAGGCAGGCTGACTCAGAAAAACTCTTCATGTCTGAGGTGCCTCAACTTGGTTACCCTGTCGTTCACCAAAACATGCAGTTCTGAGAAACCCTAGATAATCCTTTTGGGAAAGGGAGCCTAGCCAGAAGGCGCTGAGTTTTAGTCTTCAAAGGCCTAGATGCTGGACTTGTAATAAGAAACCAGAGGAGTAATTATGGCCATCAGGAGAGGAGGGAGGAACGCCCAGACTCCAGAGCCAGTTTTCTGGGAGCCACTGGCAAGTTTAGCCAGGGGTTTAAGAGCCACCGCCATGATGGAGATTTTCTTCTGATCCAGCTCCGAATGAGTCAAGGTTAATACAATAGCTCTGACATCATTTGAACAGAGAACAATGCATCCCTTTATTTCCACTGCACCTGCTTAGAAATATACCTTGTGAGTATACGGGGGAGGGTGGGGATTGCCTGAGAACACAAGCTGCAAAGCCGGTGTCTTTGTTTTTGTTGTTGTTGTTTTAAGATTATTTATTTATCTGAGAGAGAAAGCAGAGCAAGCAAGAGAGAACATGAGTCGGGGGCAAGGGGCAGAGGCTGAGGGAGAAGCAGGCTCCCCGCTGAGATGGGAGTCTGATGCAGAACTCAATCCCAGGACCCTGGGATCATGACCTGAGCTGAAGGCAGATGCTCAACCGACTGAGCCACCCAGGCACCCCATCCAGTGTCTTTGGACTGCTGTGTCGGGTAAGGGAACCCAGCCACTCTATCAGAAAGCGGACGAACTGGACTGGCTGGCTGGACTTGAGCTACGATGCTAGAAAGAAAGCGGTCTACTGGGAGTCATAGCAACATCTTCTCCAAAACACTTATCCACATGCTTCTGCCCTTCTGGAGCCCCCGGTACTGGGAGGTGAAATCAGTGACAACTGGCATTCACTGAGCACCTGTGCCAGGTGTGACCCGCACACGACACCATCACTGCGTTTTCTAAATAACCTGCTGGGGAGGCGGAAAGCCTGACGTGCGCCTTGGAGATGGGGAGGCTGAGTCTCACAGAAGCTACATGGTCTGCCCAACATAAGACGCCTACCTGGGATTCACGGGCCCTCTAGACACAAGATGTGTACATTTAGGCAAGTATAAAGTGGCATCACATCTACAAGGAAACCCAGGCCCTGAATCACCAGAAAATGACCAGAGCCCTTCAAGTCGGCTGAAAGAGGTCAGAGCGCAGGCGAAAGCTTTCAGCTGAACGGGGCAACATTTCCTCCACCCACGTGGTACACAACAGGGACTCCATACATGAGTGTTAAGCGAAACTACCCCAAAGGCTGTCCCATTCAGCTGTGTGTGTGTCCTGGGAGGCCAGGCGGCAGATGGTGCCCTCTTGCCTGCCATTCCAGTTTAATCTGGAAACAGCAATGCTGTCTGTATTCTGGTCACATGGGGACGCGGCCCTGGGACGCCCAACGAGACAGGGAGCCATGCACACACACACACTGTGCTGCTTTGAAGTGTCTGGGACAAAGAAACTCAAGAGGGAGCCCCGGGGAATCAGTGATGACCTCAGATGCAAAGTATGAAGTGAGCCAATTCTCAAACCTCGGTGAATGTTACAGACTTAACAAGGCGGGTGAGTGAGCGCTTGGGGCCTTCTGCTGACCGAGCAAGCCAGCTACCCGTGGCTGCCGGCCGCACAGGAGAGTCTGTCTCTGCCGAGAACGCACAAGCAGCCTCTCTGAAGCGGGCAGGGAAGCCGACCCTCACGACGGGCAGCACAGCCCTTCTGGGCCCTGCCTCTGCCATGGGCTGCTGCTATTCCCGCTGTTTCTGGATTTATCCTCAGAGTCTGGGGTGAGGTCTCAGAGTCTGTGCTGAGAAAATCTGGAAGGAGGGCCCTGAGAGCAGGAAGACTCAGCATGGCTACAGCCAGAAGGTCTGCGACAGGAGGGGACAGGGGCTGGAGGAAAGGCCTGCACATGTCCCAACAGTTTCAGACTTAATTGTTTCAGGAAGAGGGGAGAAGGTGGGGAGCATAAGAAAAGAAAGACATTAATGAAGGAAAAACCACCAAAGCCAGACTAAAAATACTCCCCCAGCACATATTTCTCCCAATGCATAGCAGTTCTTTCAATCAAGGATGTGTCATTTCCTGGGTTATTAAACCCAGATCATGGAACATTCCACTCGGGGACAGTAAAAGAGGGTCATGTTCTCAGCCTCCCCCATCACGAAAGAAGCAAAGAACAGGAATCATGGCCCTTGGCATTTGGCCGCTCGGCTCCCCACGGGGCTGTCCGTGGAAAGCCCAGGGGGCCCAGCACGATATGCTTTCTCAGGTTCCCCCACAAGCCCCTGCAGTCACCTGGAAGGGTATCATCATCCCAAGCCACTCAGCCCCTGCAGGAAACATAATCTGGGGAAGCAGCAGCACGAGTAGTCACCTTGTCTCGGTTACTACAATAAATATCAGTGACCTTGAACATCTTGTAACAAAGCCAAAGTCACTCAGCAAAACGTCTCTCCTTCTAGACTCTAAGGAACTTAAAGGAAATTGCGGAGCCTTTCAGCTGGGCCCAGGGACCTGCATATAGTGGGTGTCCAATAACGTCCATCTCCCTTTTCCGGGGAGAGGGCAACAGCTATCAGCATGGTCTGGTGAAGGAACCCTTGGGAAGGACAGCACTTTCCACTCATTTAAGTTGTCTGGAACCTCCTGTGCCTTAACCTCTCCCAACCTGCGTCTGAAGCAACGGGTGTGCAATTTATTCACTGGAAGAGCTGACCCGGTTCTTGTTCAAGTAAGAAACTGAACAGCAAACAGGCTTTGGCGCAAACCAAGCACTGAGGATTCCAAGTGGAAAGATGCTCAGAGATCAGACAAGATTCGGACCATCTGGTAGTGTCCAACCAATGTGACTCTCACCAACGTTTAAAAACCAGGTTTCAGGTTTTTAAAAAAGGCTTTCTGGTTTCCATATCAGTGAAATTAACCAACTAAAATTAACGAATCAGCAGGGCTGCCGGAGCCACTCTGGGCCTGTGGCTGTGCAGCTGCCCACAGGCCACTCTGCTCCCCCTTGTCTGCACTCTGAGCTCTCTCATGATCTTCCCACCCACCTTTGGGCATGTGATGGGGCAACGCACGACCTAGTCCCCCATTTTTCATCCCAGGGAACTGGTCCCACTTCCTGTTCTCCTTTCTCAAACCTAGTTCCTTTGCTGTGGGCTGTGTTAGCCCCAGTGTTTCTGGATTCATCTTTGAAGAGTCTGGGATGGGGCCCCCCGGGTGGCTCAGTCGGTTAAGCATTCGATCTCAGCTCAGGTCTGGACTCAAGGTTATGGTTCAAGCCCCGCATTGGGCTCCATGCTGGGCGCAAAGCCCACTTAAAAAAAAAAAAAAAAAAAAAAAAACCAACCAACCAACAAATCTGGGACAGAGCAGACACTGGGCCTCCTCTGCTAAGAAGCCAGACGATACTTCAGATAAAGACTTAGAGGCAACTGCGGCCAAATGGCTGGTGACAGGAGGGGACAGGCCTCCCTAGCCCTGAGAAAGATGCTTCCTTAGGCCTCTCTACCCTGTCTGCCTACAGCCCCCTCACCCCGCCTCTGCCCCACAAACATCTCCTCACAAACTTCTCTTCTATTGTTCACACTCTGGGGGAAGAACAGCAAACACTCGTTCACAAAAACTCATCATGAAGTCCACGTCCCTTGCTCAGGTCAGATGGTGAACACCAGGAAGAGCCCCAAACTATACAAAAGAATGCCTCAGAAATCTCTAGGCTGCCAGAGAAGGAAGGTGACCACTGAGAAGATGAGGATGACCAGAGAAATCCAGGAAAGAAGGAAATACGTCTCAGGGAATAACTGATTCGTTTGTGCCAGGTGGAGTTCTAGGCATTTTACACATTACTTCTTATGGGCCAACAACCCTACAAGGCAGGTGGTATTTGCCCCTTTCTAGAGATAAGGAAAATGAAGGCAGAAAGCACAGTGCTAGGGTAGACGTTTTTCTCTCTGGGCTGGAGGAGGCTCCAGCTCCCTCCACCTGCTGTGGACCATGAACTTGGTCCTGCTGGGAAGGGCCTTTTCCAGGACCGGCCTGTAGGGGGAATTCAAAGGCTACTTACGCTCTCCCGTTCGTCTCCTGCCCGCCCGCTGCTGTCTTGGACTCCAAGGCATTGTTGAAGTTGGTTATGTTTTCAGAGGAATAGAGGCCAGCCGGGTTGTTGTACTGGTTTGTGATGACCCTGGGAGCAGAGCTGGAGGCCGGTGAGGCAGTGAAGGGCATGGCACTCCGGTTGTGGGCACTCCCTATGTGCAGTACCTCCTGTCAGCAGAGTTCAGAGCAGAAATCAGGGGGCGCTCAGTGCATACCACTCGAGGGGCAGTGCAGGCTGAGCTCCAGAAAGGAAACTCCGGAGGCCCTGGGTCCACACCAACCTTCATCGGAAGGGCCCCGACACGCCCAGTAGACACACAGGCAATGAGCAGGGAAGCCTTAAGATGGGTGAGGGTGCGCCTTCGCACGCCAGCAACGTTTTCTCATTCTTCCCTGAGGCCCAGTCAGGCCTGATCTGCTGCTGGGCGCCCCTGGGCACAACACCCCTACATGCCTTGGACCGCCAAGATCCAAGCTGGGGCTGATACACCCTTGCAGGGCACATTCCAGAGGGATTAAGGTACAAGGAGGAGGAGAACACAAGCCACTCGGTCTGTGTGCAGCAGGAATGATAAAAGGTGGAGACAAATCCCCTAGGATCCAGGGAGTTACACTAGCAGGATAAGAAGCTGTGGGGCCACCGGGCAAAGCACTGCTGAGGAGGCCAGGGTGGCCCAGTGCTCGGGCAGGAAGGGGTAAAGGGAGCAGGGGATCTGCAGTTTCTTGCAGGAGGCCAAGGCTCACCAAACAGGAAGGCTGGGAGCTACCTGCTAGAGGGGCGTGCCCAGGAGTCCCTCCTTCTGTAACGTGAGACAGCGCCCCCCGCACCCCCTCCCTGCGCAACCACTGGAGCCTGGATAATTCCTACAGGGATAACAGCTCAGAGCTTCTTTACAAACACACCCCCACCTCCACGCCCACCAGCCTGACACTTTTTAAACGAACATTCCTTTCTTAAAAATCATGGCTTTTCCCGACAACACAATTAGAAAGGTGCTTTCTGCACAAACATTCTGGACCTGGCCCACAGCACGGCGACTACACTCGACCTGCACCCTATTTTCTGTGTTCCCCAACACAGGACTTTCCTGAACCCTGGCCTCTTTCTTCATACCCAGGCCCAGAACAACTGGCCCCGTAAGAGTTCTTTTGGGGGAAACTTCTTGTTCTTCCTCCCCAACCCCCGCCCCGCTCTTTTTCACCCAAACTTCAAGTCTTTCATGTTTTCTTAGAAAACATGACAATGAAAAGTAACAGCTTCATTCACCTTGTATTGATCTAAAGAAAAGTCAAGGAAATATTTTTATGACAGATTTCTTTCTCACTATTCAGACAGTCTTCCTTTTTAACAAGCTGGAACTGGTGAGGTTTTAAAGTAGAAATTACAGTGAGTCCACTTTGTCCACATTGGACAAAAGCAAAGTACACGTAGATCACACCCCAAAAAGAGGAAGTACCATCAGTTAAGAAAATAACCTTATCAGCAACCAAAGCACGGTTAAGTAAATTTTATGGTACAACTCCGGGGAGGAACACTACACAGTCACTTGCAGCAGGGCATCTGCAAATCGGTGGTGGCGGCCTGGGACTGGGGCACAGCCTGCCCTCTCCTCAGCAATTCCTCAGAGCAACACAGGATGCCGAGCACCAACGAAGATTCCTAGTTTTCTGTCTTGGCTCAATTTTCCCGTCACTTCCTGTTTGGCCCTGGGCTAGTTGGAGCTCTCGGAGCCCACTTCTCATCTTTACAGTGGAGTCGACAGAGCCTTCTCTCACACGGACCTGGTGTGACATGTGAGTGTGGCAACCACAGTGACAGGCAAACAGATGTCCAACCAGGGTCCCGCCCATTCTCCCTCCCCAGAAACACAGTTCCAGGGAGAATGGAAGACAGGAGAAAATTATTCCGGTTGGAAATTCTGATTTTTCTCTTTATAGAGAATCTGCTGAGAATGTATCTGTTTTGTACATAAAAGGAGTATCTCTAACCCCATGTGAATACTGGTCTTTCCAGAAGTCAGGCAGTTAATTCAGGGCCTGCCTTTTGGAAGGGATGATGTAATTGTTTGGGCTTTGTATTTATCAGTCTCCAAGGAAACTCAATAATGAGGAAATATAAACTAGGTGTGTAACTACTCTGACCTCAGATAAGCTGGGGTGGTGGTTGGCATTACATGAACTAACAGATCTTTTAATTATAGATGAACTCTGCTCTTACTCATTCCTTTATTTTAGAATGACTGGAAGTGGAAGGTTTTGGAAAAAGGAGAATGGGAAATTTTTCCACAGGAGCAAAGAATTACTGGAATCAAAAAAATACACTCAAGTCGGATGTTAAAATATTTGTAAAGAATTTTTTGAAATTCTTTTTTTAAGGAAGAGAACCGCCTTCAAAATATTAACAGAGGGACCAGATTATAGGTTTACAATGAAAACTCAAGACAGAAAAACATGTAAGTGAAACGTTAAGTATTACTTTATTTGTGTGAAAGTAAGATTTTAGGGAGACCAAATCAAAACAAAATCACTCCTTAGGTATTGTAAAATATATGAAAGCTTAACACATTGAAACTTAACATTTATAGTAAATTCAGCCAAGTGGCTAAGAATTTCTCAAGAAGTTGGAGTTAACGGTGGCATGTTTAAAATTAGTTTGCATGGGGCACCTGGCTGCCTTAGTCGGAAGAGCCTGTGACTCCTGATCTTGGGGTTAGGAGTTCGAGCCCCATGCTGGGTGTAGAGCTTACTTAATAAATAAATAAATAAATAAACTTTTAAAAAATTACGAAAAATGGAATTGGTTTGCATAACCACTGGTTTACTGAGTGCCATTCTCAACCAGCTTTCCTTACAGGAGCTCTACAGAATAACATGTTCATGCCTGTTTTGAAATGCCAGATGCAAAATGGTCCATAATGCAACTCTTAGGATTTCTGAGTGTGATTTTTATTCTGTTAATGAAAAAATGTTATGGAACTGTATCTCAGAGATTTTCATGGATACCTTTGAGAAAATATGACTTGTAAACAACCACTCAATTTATCCACACAACACACTTCATGAGTGTTCTTTTTTCCTCTTTTTTTTTTATAAGTTCATTTTCACAGAAGTTTCTCTCATGTATAAAGTATAGCTATCTACGTGTTACCTTTTTATTTTATCTTGATTCACCATAAGAAGTCAGTCATGTCCCAAATTTAGCAAAAAAGTTGAAGTTCAAATCTTCAGTTGGCGTCAAATATATAACAATCACAAACCAGTCTAAGAGAAGTTTTCAAAAGCCATTATCAATTAACTTTTTTTTTTTTAAGATTTTTTAAATTTTTAAGTAACTTCTATACCCCCACATGGGGCTTGAACTCATAACCCCGACAAGAGTTGTGTGGCCCACTGACTCAGTCAGGCCCCCTATTTATTAACTTATTAATAACAGTTCATTAATGTATACAAGACACATACTTTGTAAAAAAGAGCAGGCCATGCACAAGGAATTTCACAAAAGTGTTCTAAACAGGCTAAAGTTTTTTCCCCTTATTTCAAAAGAGCATCCATCCGTAGTCGATAACTTTAGAGGACAGGCAATTAAGGAAGAAAGAAAATCACTTTTAATCTAACTACCAAGGGACTTCTTTACAAATACGGGGTCTTCAGAGAGTCTCCTGTCCTCAGACAGTTTGGCTGGCAGACTGGACACTGTCCGCCCGGCACAGTCTCAGTCTGCACTGCCACTTTATTTTGTGACTTGAGGGTCTCACCAGAAGCCTCCCTTCTACAGAGATGAGGGAGTCCCACCAGAAGGCTCATGGAGACCAGAGAGTGGGGTCCAGGGAGGGGAGGCGGGGTAACCAGCACACTCTCGCCTCCCAGCTCCAGGCCTCATGACCTAACACCTGTTCTCTCCCTGGTTTGACTGGATCTGAAATGTGTGGTGAGCTGAGCCAGCTCCTGGATGTCACCATGGTCCTAACCATCATCCTATTCTGTGCAGGAAGGCGTCCTCCCGCTTCCTGGATCACTTCCTATGCCCCCCCCCCCCATGTCCCGGCCCTGGGGCTTTCCAGCTCTGTCCTCTGGGAACTCTCTTACGGGAAGAAGCGAACAGGAGCCAGGTCCCCGCGGTGTCAGTGGCGGGCTCTCCTGGCCTCGGCCCAGGCCTCCAGGGCCAGAGAAACGGGGGTGTGCGAAGAAGCCGTGTCGAAGGCAGAGAAGGCAGGAGCAGCAGCGGCCATGGTGACAGAGTACTTACTTGGGGTTCAGAGGCTAAATTCATCTTGTACGGATGACGCTTCCCTTCCTCGGTCACCAGCGGGGACCAGATCTTTTGTTCTGATCTGCAACAGATGGACAAAACTATTGTTTCATTCATGCTAAATAATATATGCTAAAATCCAGAAAATGCCCCTTCTTGCCTGACTTCTGGCCTCTGAACAAGGGCTCTGCCACCTGCCTTCCCCTCTGTTTGCCAGTCTGATGATGTTTTGTCTGATGGGGGCAACACTCCACCCCCGAGGGGCTTCCCATGTGGCTCAGACCTCTTCCAGCCTCATCCTCTCTCACTGTGTCACGGCCCCCAGCACACCAGCCTCCTCCCCCTCCCCACGCTCCTGAGAAGCCTCGTGCTGTAAGCCCTCCATCAGGACAGACCGAGCTTCTCCTCTCCTGCTCCTAGTGTTCTTGAGCCAGGCCAGGTAAGCGACTTGTAATTCGTGAAGCACGGTTGGCCCAAATAAAAGCGCTGCCTCCCTTCTTGAGGATGCAGAGGATTTCTCTGTACTGATCATACAGAAACAACCTCAGCCTAGTCCCCACTTCCATTCGTGTAATTTGTTCCTCTCCAAGAGCAAGAGAATGCTTATGCCAATCCTGCATGGTCAGAGAGCTAAGCACAGGGCCAGAGAGACACAGGACATACCTGATGAGTTCACTGGCAAATGAATAAAAAAAAGAAAGAAAGAATGAATGAATGAATGTCTCTGAAAAGATTTGGACAGGGGCGCGTGGGTGGTTCAGTGGGTTAAAGCCTCTACCTTTGGCTCAGGTCGTGATCTCAGGGTCCTGGGATCGAGCCCCGCATCAGGCTCTCTGCTCAGCGGGGAGCCTGCTTCCCACCCCTCTCTCTGCCTGCCTCTCTGCCTACTTGTGATCTCTCTCTCTCTGTCAAATAAATAAATAAATATTAAAAAAAGAAAGAAAGAAAAGGTTTGGACTGAGATAGAAATGGAGATGAGAATGAGGGACAAATGTTCTTTTAAGGGGATAGAAAAAGATGGTGTGGGGTGCCTGGCTGGCTCAGTAGGTAGAGCATGTTGACTCTTGATCTCAGGGTCATGAGTTCAAGTCCCATGTTGGGTGTAGAGTCTACTTGAAAAAAATTGAAAACAAAGGTGCACCTCCTATGAGGCCAGGGCTCTGAAGTATACACAATGTTTGGAACTCCTGCCCCACACTTGGTCCTCTCACCAGTCCTACAGCACAAAGGTAGAAAAAGTAATAAATCTAGTTCATAGGTATGAACTGGAGCAAAGGGTTCATGATGACGAGCAGTGGAAGCTAAAGTTAAGGCATTAAACAGCAGGTTAGCAGAAGATCAGAATGAAGAATGTGAACTTTTTAAAAAAAAGATTTTATTTATTTGACAGAGGGACAGCACAAGCAGAGGGAACGGCAGAGGGAGAGGGAGAAGCAGGCTCCCCACTGAGCAGAGAGCCCGACGCGGGGCTCCAACCCAGGACCCTGGGATCATGACCTGAGCTGAAGGCAGACACTTAACCTAGGAGCCATCCAGGTGCCCTGAAGAATGTGAACTTGATCCAACAGGAAGGAGGGAGCTCGTAAAGGTTAAACCAAAGCTCTCCTAAAATCACGTCCTTGTACTGCCGCTCCCAAGACTAAACGGAAGCAGGATGGGAAATTCCACCCCTGTTACAGCTCCCAGCGGCCTCTCCTCACACGGCAACCTGGGAGAACATGAGGTCTCCCTTCCTGTAGTGCACTTAAGCTCACATGCAGCATTCTTATAAGGTGCTATTTCGCCCTCCTGGGGCCTACCCGCTGCGTGCGGCGGTGGGGCACGAGTGGTAGCCTCGTACATTGTCAGTGGTTTCCAGGAAGAAACCTTCATTTCATTTTACCTGACAATACTTCACTGATTTTACTTCCTCAAAGTTTTGGTTGGTCATGTTGGAGCAAGTGAAAATGCAAAGCTCCTAGAGAAAGACGCCCACACTCTGAACAGCACCAGGAAAATTCGAGAGAAAAAGGAACAACCTGGGGAAATCCCAATCCTATAGACCTGCCAGCCTGGGCCTGTCTGCAGCACACATGGCGCGGAGCTGGGGCCTGAGGCCGACCTGCTCACACGCTGCCTCCCGTAGAGGGCTGAGTGTTTCCATGGGCCTTACCTGGTGACTGTGAGAGTCATGTTGTCTGTGCAGCCCTTGATTTTGTTCTGAGCTTCCAAGTGTGTCATGCTGCTGGTATTTTCCCCATCGATGGCTGTGATCACATCTCCGATGCATAAGTTAGCTATCGCAGCCTTGCTTCCGGGAGTGACCTGTAAATAAAAGGAAGAGTGGTCAGTTACCCTTTGTCTCCAAGGAAGTCACTGAGTAAGTTACCACTGTAGTCACTGATGTGGACCAGAGCATCTGAAGAGGAAAAAGGGTGGAAATCACAAGTTTCAATAACAACAATCCTTACTATCTCCATAACACATTATGGGTCACACAGAGTCCTTTCCTATACACCATGTCATGAGGTCCTTCTAAGAAAGGACACATATCAGGGGCGCCTGGGTGGCTCAGTGGGTTAAGCCACTGCTTTCTGCCCAGGTCATGATCTCAGGGTCCTGGGATCGAGTCCCGCATCGGGCTCTCTGCTCAGCAGGGAGCCTACTTCCCTCTCTCTCTCTGCCTGCCTCTTCGACTACTTGTGATTTCTCTCTGTCAAATAAATAAATAAAATCTAAAAAAAAATTAAAAAAAAAAAAAAAAAAAAAAAGAAAGGACACATATCAGTCAGTCTCTATTTTAGAGACCAGGACACTGAGGCTGAAGAAGATCTGCGATTTACCTGGGATCCCCCAACTGGTGTATCACTACATTACCAGCAATCCAACTAGGATATTTCCGGAGCCAGAACACAACCCTGAAGCCAGACCCAATGTTCTTCCCACAGAACCTTATTGCTTCCTTAAAATAAATTACCAAGTACATTAAAAACACACACATGTGGAGAACATTACATACAGCAACAGCCTATTTCTATAAAAATCTTATTATTTAAGCACAGAAAAAAATTGGAACACTGCACATAAAACTGTTCACAGTTATACATTTCCATAATGTTTCCGTTTTTTACAATGATCTTGAATTACTCTTGTAATTAAACAAAGGAATAAAGGGGCACTTGGGTGGCTCAGTCAGCTGAGTATCTGACTCCTGATTTCAGCTCAGGTCTTGATGTCAAGGTCATGAGTTCAAGCCCCGTGTTGGGCTCCACACTGGGCAGAGAGCCTACTTTAAAAAAAAAAAAAAGGCAGTAAAGAATATTTTACAATACAGTAGTGTGGCTCACATGGGTCCATCTCCTCCCATCTGAGGAAGTTGACTATGGTTAGGATCATCCCCCATAGGTGGCTTGTTTCCTGCAGGTCGAATCTTCTGAATTAGCGGTTCCGAATTTATGAGCCACCAATGCTTGAAGAAAGCCAGTCAATTACTGCAGTGGGCTGTCAAATCCATCTGTCTGCTGGGCCTTACATGCACACGGGAAAAATACCATGTTCCACTCGCAGACGTACAGCTATTTTTCAAGCAAACGACAGAGGCTGTTGCAATGAATAAAGCAAAAACACATTCCGTAGCCGTAATAACTACACAGTAATTTTTTGCTACTAGGTATTTTCTAAACCAAGCAATACCAAAAACACTACTATCGTCCCAGTGTTGGTCCGTGACTTTTATATTCAAAGACCTTCCCTGATGGGACTGCAAGGCGCCCCCCAGGAGCAGAATCAGGTGACACAGACTCCCAGTGCTCACAGGATCTTGACCCGCCCCCCCGTCCCTTGGAACCAACCAGGGGAGATTCTGTGAACATCTGGGGTCTCCACAAAGCTGAACCAGGGGTCAGGAGCCCCTTGAGGCACCAGGCTAGATAGAACACAAGGTTTATGCCCTCAGCCTCCATATCTCATGCCGTTTTCAGCAGCCACGCTTTCTAATCAGCCCTCAGCAATCTGAAAATCTGTCTGCCCTTTGCACTGTGGTATCCCCAGTGTCTGGCCCCTTCTGAGATGGCCAGTATGAGGCTGCTGTCATGGTCCACCCCCTCATCACCTCCGTGACCCCATAAAGCAAGTGGTGGATGGCTTGATCCTTTGGGTCCCTTCTGGCTCAGATGTGCTAGGACTTTATCAGGCAAACTCTTCTGGAATGTAGCAGGAAGTGGAAGCCAGTGCAGAGATCCTGACCTCTTAACCTTCCTTTCTGGCTTTCCCATCATTTGTTTACCAGAGATCTGTCTTTGCAAAAGCCCCTGGGGCGCCTGGCTGGCTCAGCTGGTGCAGCACGAGACTCCTGATCTTGGGGTTGTGTGGTCTCGGGGTTGTGAGTTCAAGCCCCAAATGGGGTGTAGAGATTCCTTAAAATCTTCAAAGGGGTGCCTGAGTGGCTCAGTTGGTTAAGTGGCTGCCTTCAGCTCAGGTCATGATGCCAGGGTCCTGGGATGGAGCCTGGCATCAGACTCCCTGCTCAGTGGGAAGCTTGCTTCTCTCTCTTCCTCTGCTGCTCCCCAACTTGTACTGTCAAATAAATAAAACCTTAAAATACACACACACAGGCCCCTGGGTGGCTCAGTGGGTTAAGGCCTCTGCCTTTGGCTCAGGTTATGATCTCAGGGTCCTGGGATCGAACCCCACATCGGGCTCTCTGCTCAGCAGAGCCTGCTTCCCCGCTCTCTCTCTCTGTGTGCCTCTCTGCCTACTTGTGATCTCTGTCAAATAAATAAAATCTTTAAAAAAAAATACACACACATACACATACACACAATAAATGAATAAATAAAAAGCAAGAGCCCTGATCCAAGGCTCAGACCTTCTTCTCATCCAGCCACTGGGAAAAGACCCGTTATCCAGGCAAGGGCAGGCTGTTCTCCTCTCAGTTTGCAGGGCGGAGTCAGTCCTTGGGTGAACCTGTACATGCAATGAAAACAAATCCATCTTCTGCGCCTTTCCTGCGGAAGACTGATCTGGTAGGACTTCATGTATATTTCACTTTGTCCTAAAGAACCATATACACCCCTTGTTTTAAAAATGGTCCTAAGTAGGGGTGCCTGGGTGGCTCAGTCGTTAAGTATCTGCCTTCAGCTCAGGTCATGATCTCAGGGTGCTGGGATCGAGTCCGGCATCAGATTCCCCGCTCAGCGGGAAGTCTGCTTCTCCCTCTGCCTCTTTCTCCCTCTGTGCATTCTCCCTCTCTCATTCTCTCTCAAACAAATAAAGTCTTTAAAAAATAAAAATATAAATAAATAAATAAGGTTCTAAGTGGGGTGCCTGGCTAGGTCAGTTGGTAGCCATGCAACTCCTGATCTCGGAGTCGTGAGTTCAAGCCCTGTGTTTGGCATAGAGCTTTACTTAAAAAAAAAAAAAAAAAAAAAAAAAAAAAGGAAAGAAAAAAAAAGACCCTAAGCATTACTCTATTTGGGATTGGCAATAATTCTGTTGGTAAATTCTATCTCCAGAGAGGGCAGCCTGATGGAACCAATCTATCACGGAATCTAACAGTGTTAAAGCTTTTAGTGTGAAATCTAATAGCCTTAAAGAGTCCCCTTAGGGTAAAATCCAAAATCACGAACAAGGCCCAGAAAGACTGTGTTTCCTTCCTCACCCTCGTCAGGCCACCACCCTCCCCCTGCACCCCCAACCCCAGCTGAGCTCTAGCTCCAGGGCCTTCCTTGGTTCTTTCCCACCACAGGGCCTTAGCACCTCCTGTAACTTCTGCTCTGATTAACTCTGTCTCTTCCTTCAGGTCACACTTAAATGACCACTCTCAGAGAGGCCTTCCCTGACCGCCAGTCTAAGGTAGACCCCTGCCTTCCTTTTAACACACTGTTCTTCCTCATGACACTTGTCACATTAGGTCTATTAATCTATTTTGTGGGCTTATTTATTTACTGTCTGAGAGCCCACTAAACAGGATTGTGTCTGCCCTTTGCACTGCGGTATCCCCAGTGCCAGGCACATAGTAGGTGCTCAGTAAATATTTGTCCAACGAATGACCAAGTCTGAAATATCTAGCGTTGTGAAATACATAATCACGTTGCTTCCTTATACCCGTTCAGAAATGATGATTTCAAAAGGAATCAAATGATCATTTCTACCATCACTACCCTGGAACGTGACCACCCACAAAACTAAAATGATGAGACAAGGGTGGAGTGCGGAGGGAAAAGCTTGAGAAAAAAGAAACAGAAGTTTCTTCTCCTTTCATATGCTCTGCTGCTAAGAACTTTGGAATTTCCAGCATTGGTTCAAACGGTCTTGTGGGAGAGGCATTTCTGTTAAGCACATCCTGGCATGTCCTGGACAAGCTAGAACCAGCCTTAAGAGTCCCAAGCCTACGTAACTGAGGCCTGGCCATCCCATTTTCTGGTCTGATTTTTTTTTTTTTTTTAAGCCAAACGGATGGGAAGCCGAAGGAAGTCTCAGAAGGGTACAAAACAACACGGTCAGCTGGGACTCGGATAGAATCACACAGAAACAGATTACGTTCACATTCTCTGAGGCATATACTTTTGCGGGGGGGGGAGTGGGGAGAATTTAAATAAGACTAAAGCCCTTTCCCATAGCATCTCCCATTTGACGACCTCACCAGCAACATACATTTCACAGATGAGGAAACTGAGATTCAGAGAAGCTGTGACGGATTCAAGGTCTCACAGCTAAAGGCTAGAGGCTGAACTTGAAACCATACCCGCTCATTCCAAATCCCATTCCCTTGCTGGTTACCAAGAGGCCACAAGCAGATGCTCCCAACCTAACTGCGAGAGCCAAAGAGAAATTCAGATCTAAGGCAACCCCCGGGGGCCTCCTCCACTGTGGCCTACAGCCCAAGGAACTCTATCACCAGCCCTGCCACCTGCCGAGTGGCTCTCTCCCCCACAGGACAATCATCTCAACTGCTCTGCACTGGGCAAGACCCAGCGACCCCGCCCTGTTAAAAAAAAAAAAAAAAAAAAAAAAAAACCCAGATCAGAAAACCGCCCTGGAAGGGGCCTCAGGGAGAAGACCCCTGTTTCTCCAACACAGGTTCGTCCCCATCCTGAACGGGGCCTCCAATCCCCATGACACACTGTTCGCCATAATCATCTTCGTCACCACAGCCACCAGTTACTACGCTCCTCTAAAGGGCCGGCACAGTGTAAGTATTTGGCAAGGCTTCCCTTCCCTGTCCTCATGCAAGGCAAGAGATGACATGCATCGTTACAAATGAGGGAGTGAAGGAGCAGGGGTCAAAACCGTTTGCAGGAGGCCACACAGCTGGTGGGCTCCGGAGCCCATCCACGCAACCCAGTATCCCGCACTGTCTCTGCTCATTTCCTCCCGATCATCAAATTCCATTAGACCCAGCTCACAACGGAGTCAGCTTCAATATATGAAAAAGAAATCCTGTACGCTCCTCCAAAGAAACAATCCATTAGCTCAATGGACGACCTCAAAAACCCACTTCCAGCTTTCTTCCCCAGAGACCACATAACACAGCTCTTGCTACCTGAGAACAAATGAGTTACATGCAACGATCTCCAGTAATGAACAACCTGCCATTTTCTGCACCATTCACACACGTCTCTCTCGCCCTCTGGCTCTCCCAGGGCACATACTTTGCTCAGAGGCCAGCGGGTAAAACCACCCTATCCTGCAAGATCCTAATGCAGCTTTGCAGCCTTGCTGCCAGACTCCTGAGAGCACAAGAAGGTTTCTGCGGGGTTTGATTTCACTTCTAAATGGTGCAGAACAGGACGATGATGCAGCTCTCCCATTTTCTTCAATTTACAGCTAAATAACTAAATACGGCTGTTAGAACCAAGCATACAGCCTGCCCACAGGCTCCTCTGTGATGACCGCAGGTTTCTATTTTCTCCCTCCTCTGTTCCCATTTTCCCTTTCTCCTTCATTCATTCATCAGTCATTCCTTAAGTGCATCCTGAAAGAGAGTGCAGCTCCTTGATTATGGTGTGGCTTCTGAAGTGTCAGATGGCCAGGGTTAGAGTCCTGTCTCTGCCTCCTGTGACCTAAGTATGCTTGGGCACGACACGTCCCCTCTTCTCACCTAGGAACCAGGAGGGAAAACAGTCCTGACATCAGAAGGCTGTTACAAGGATTACAAGAAATGGTTCACACAGAGCACAATGTCAATCTCTAGAAATATGAGCTACTGTTTACAGATTCTGGGAACCACACAAGGCAGTGGGATACATATCGGCCAGGAAAGGATGGTGCCCACCATGGAGGTGCTCATGGTCTGCTGGGGGAGACAGGCATGTACCACAGCTGGGGAGTGCTGACTAGCTGGGAAGCAAGAGGAATGGGAGCCTAAAGATGGAATCAGGGAAGACTCCCAAGAGGAGGTGTTGCTTAAAACTATGTAAGGGCACTACAGGAGGTGGGAAAGAGCACACCAAGTTATAGGAATGGCATGTGGATGGCATGGATGAAACCCAGGAAGTACAGGGAGAGAAAGGGGATGAGGCTGGAGGTATACACACAGACTCGGCAGTAAGAACCTGTTGTTTTCTAAAAAACCATGACCTGCCTTTGGCTCAGGTCATGGTCACAGAGTCCTGGGATTGAACCCCGCACTGGGCTCCCTGCTCCGTAGGAAGCCTGCTTCTCCTCCTCTCACTCTGTCTGCTTGTGTTCCCTCTCTCACTGTGTCTCTGTCAGATAAATAAAATCTTTAGAAATAAATAAATAAAAATAAAAAGACTGTACTTTGGGGGGCACGTGGGTGGCTCAGTGGGTTAGGCCTCTGCTTTCGGCTCAGGTCATGATCTCAGGATCCTGGGATGGAGCCCCACATCGGGCTCTCCACTCAGCGGGATGCCTGCTTCCTCCTTTCTCTCTCTCTGCCTGCCTCTCTGCCTACTTGTGATCTCTATCTGTCAAATAAATAATAAATAAAATCTTTATTAAAAAAAAAGACTGTACTTTGACAAGCGATGGAAAACTTGCCAATATTTACATGCTGGTAAATTTCACACAAATGTCTACATTCGCAGCTTCTTGTGAAAAATCCAGCAATTCTGGACCTAAACAATAAGCACAGGCTGAGGACCCCCGCCCTCTTAGATAAGACATCAGCTCTCTCTCCATTTGGCACAGCCCCCACTGTGCTCCAGGGCCCTGGACACAGGAACGTTGCCCTACCAGTTGCCATCGATCATCAGAAAATGCACAGCTCAGAGCACCTGTATGGCTTAGTCGTTAAGTGTCTGTCATTATCCCAGGGTCATCATCCCAGGGTCCTCGGATCAAGCCCCGTGATGTGCTCCCTGCTCAGCGGGAAGCCTGCTTCTCCGTCTCCCACTCCCGCTGCTTGTGTTCCCTCTCTCACTGTATCTCTCTGTCAAATAAACAAATAAAATTTTTTAAAAAATGAATTATAACCCTTTTGACAGCGAGGGGATTTTCACCAAATACATGTCCAACAGTTTAACAGTTTTGATGCAGAGCCTTTTTTCCCCTAAGGGGAAAACTGTCTGTATTCAGAAGGTACTGTTACCTGTGTCCAGGAATACAGGGCAATTTCCTGAACGTCCAGAGAACACTGTTATCCTTGCCCCCTTGGAACTGGCATCCATGCTTCAGGCCAGAAATGGACCAGATCACCAGTAACTCAGGAGAACTCTGATATTTGCAAGGATGAGGCAACTGTTCCCAAGCAGGTCAGTCATCAGATCCCCCTGGGCTTTTGTTTTTGTTTTTTAAAGATTTTTATTTACTTATTTGACATAGAAAGAGAGAGACAGCAAGGAGGGAATATAAGCAGGGCCAGCGGGAGAGGAAGAAGCAGGCTTCCTGCTGAGCAGGGAGTCCAACGCTGAGCTGATCCCAGGACCGGGGATCATTACCTGAGAAGAAGCTCAACTCTTAACAACTGGGCCACCCAGGCGCCCTCCCCTGGGGTTTTTAAAAATATAAATAGATCTCCACACTCCACCTCAGACCTGCTGAAGAGGTTCTACACAGATCCCAGGAATCTATATATTTTGTAAAGCTTCCCAGAAATTGCTGATGCTCACCAGGTTTGGAAACATCAAGGAGGTGGTTGACTACTCCTTCCCCTGAAGCTCTCTCCCTGAATGAAGTTATAAGGTAAGCAAAAATACTTAGAGTCTAAAATCTTAGCTCCTCCAGAAACAACCTCAAGGGCTTACATTTCTATTAAGAGATGTAGAAGGCCCTTGAAAGAATATCCATTAGAATAGTATTTCTCTCTCACTGAAACAGAGTGAAAAAAAAAAGTGTACATATATGTGTGGCACCTATTATGTTGGTCAACATCTTTGTAGATGACATGCAAACTGCATACTGTAAAAGTAATTTCATTCCAGATGTTAAATCACTCACCATGGTGCTATTTTGCCGTGGCCAGACCCCTTACAACTCAACGTGGTGTGCCTTTACAGAAACCACCTGATTTAAAGATCCTGGCACATCTCTTTCCTTTACTATATTCCAATTTTTTAAAAATCTTATTATGTGTGTTTTTGTGTTGAAATACTGTAAATATATGTGGTAAATCACCTTAAGTTCTTCTTACAAGTAGGAGAGATAACATAAATAATGATCTAATTCAGCATTCATATAAAACAAGGCTGGTATAAGGTACGTTGGAATTCAAGTTCAATCTCAATGCCACGTGTCTTCAGGGTCAACCTCCATTGATGTAATGGCTGTATCAAAATAGAATATAAATTTAGAAGATTTGGAGCTGGGCAACAGAGCAGCACCTACTCCTGCACTATGCCATTTAGATGTGGAACTGAAGTCTCTTGAGTCAGATTTTTGACTCAATTTGTTTTTTCAAGCTACATTATATAGCCACAGCAGCTATAGGAGCTTATACAGGTTTGCCTGAAAATCGCCAAGAATGTTTCAAAATGATCTTGGTTCCTCTATAACCATTTAATCAGCAGTGCTCTAATCCAGCTTTGCTTCCCACTCAGTGTAAAAGGAAGCTCCTCACACTAAGGGATGGCAGTTCCAAGGGACAGCTCTCCTAGCGCGAAAGACCACACATCACTTCTTAGGTAGGAATATAGTTAAAAATGAATTTTAAAAAAAAATATCCTCATTTGTCAAGAAATCACTGAATCGGGGTACCTGGGAGGCTCAGTGGGTTAAGCCGCTGCCTTCGGCTTGGGTCATGATCTCAGGGTCCTGGGATCGAGCCCCACATCGGGCTCTCTGCTCAGCAGGGAGACTGCTTCCTCCTCTCTCTCTGCCTGCCTCTCTGCCTACTTCTGTTCTCTCTCTGTCAAATAAATAAATTAAATCTTTTAAAAAAAAAAAAAGAAAGAAAGAAATCACTGAATCTCTCAAACAAGCCCTTAGGAACCCCATGTGTTATTTTTTTTATTTTTATTTTTGTTAAGATTTTTAAGGAATCCCTACACCCAACATGGGGCTCAAACTCACAACCCCAAGATGAAGAGTCACAGGCTTTACTGACTAAGCCATATGGGCACAACCCCCGCCCCCTGCCATGTGTTTTTAAATCACTTCAATAATCACCATCTATAACTCAAAGCCTAACCATTGACTAAACATGTAACCTTGGCCAAGTTGCTCTCTATACCTCAGTTCATGTATCAAATGAAACTGATGATAGCATTAACCTCATTAGGTTGCTGGGAAGAGTGAGTGACATCATAGGTGTCAAGAATTTAGAACAGTGTCTGACATGTAATCGGCACTCAATGCACAGATCACCACTGGAATTTTTTTAACGGCCCCACCACAACCTGATGCCTTCCAGGTGGTGGCTGTAGTGCTAGGTTCTCTCTGTACATCCTCCTAATCCTCCCCACAACCTTTGAAGACAAGCACTATTATCCCCACCCTACAAGTGAGGGTACTGACACAGGGCTAAGGAATAGACAAGACCGAGTCAGAACCCAGAGCAGGCGGATTCTGAGACTGTGGGACATCAAGACGTCTTTTTTCCTAAGCTTTTTTTTTTCTCAAGATTTGATATTTTTTATTTATTTGTTTGTTTGACAGAGAGAGAGACATCGAGAAAGGGAACACAAGCCAGGGCAGAGGGAGAGGGAGAAGCAGGCTTCCCGTCCAGCAGGGAGTCCTATGCAGGGCTCGATCCCAGAATCCTGGGATCATGACCTGAGCCTAAGGCAGCTGCTTAACGAATGAGCCACCCAGGCGCTCCTCGGGACGTGTTTAACTCCTGATTTGCTACAGTACAAAAAAGGCAAAAAGTACAAAACGATGACTTCTACGAGACATGTAAGTTACTATGATATGGTACTTCAGTATTAAAAATGTTACAAGGGCACCGGGGTGGCTTAGTGGGTTAGAGCCTCTGCCTTGGGCTCAGGTCATGATCCCGGGGTCCTGGGATCGGCTCCGCATCAGACTCTCTGCCTGCCTCTATGCCTACTTGTGATCTCTGTCTGTCAAATAAATAAATAAATAAATCTTTGAAAAAATTTTAAAAAAAAGTTACATGAATGGAAAAAAGTCTAAAAAGTTTCAAACTGTTGGCAGTGTTGACCTCTGAGAAGGAGGACTGGGGAACTTCTTGCTGTATGCCTTCCGTGTTTTTGTTATTTGATTTTTTGATAACATGCATGAGAGTTTCTATAGAAAGTCTTAACTGAAGTACAACACGCACACAGCAAACTGCATAAGCTCTAAATCCACAGCGGGCCAGATCTTCACGCAGGGAGAACACCCACGAACCCAGCACTCAATGAAGAAACACAACTGAGCTTCCAAAGGCTCCTTCTGCCTCCTTCCCTTCACTGAGTTCTGACCCTGACCTCTAACACATGGGTTAATTTTGCCTGATTAATTTTATACAACTGGAATCCCACTTTCTCTCAACACAGTGTGCCTGTGTGTGTCTCATTTGTGTCACTGTGCACGGCTGCAATTCCTGTTGCTGTCCTGTGGCCCGTACCTACCCTGCCATCCATTTATGCATTCTACTGTTGTTAGACACGGAAATCATCTGAGTTTGGGGCTACTGTGAATAGTGCGGCTCTGGAAACTCTTGACATGTTTTTGGCTTGCCCATACAGACATATTTCCATGGAGTATTTAACTAGCGGAATTGTTGGTCGTAGGATATGGGTACGTTCAGCTTTAGAACCATGAGTATTTTTTATAATTTGTTTTAAAAATTAATGGGTATAAATCACTGAGGTACCATCTGAATTTGGCCCACGTGTATGCCTTTCAGACATCTTTATCTTCCGTAGGTCATACCTATGTCCTTATTGTCTCATGTGACAGAGGAGTAGTCATAGCCATAAAAACCGGGTCCTGAGTCCTTGGTCAAGAACCCGTGCTCCTTTGGGAAATCATCTTTAATGTTTGCGGCAAGAAAGCAGTGTTCTACATCATGAAAGGGCACAGCAGGCCTCAGTTACGGATGAGCCTTGTAGTTGACCTGAGCTAAGTCTAACGGAAGGGTTAACAATCACACAGGGTGTTAAGTGCCACACGGAAATTACCTCCTTTTCCTTTCTGAGTTTGTGGGTCCATTTCATTTTGGCCTTGACTCGGCTGCTACTTTCCTGGCCCATCACTGGCTAGATAAGTTGCATCTGTCTATCCCTAGTCATCTTCGTTTGATCCAAAAACTGCCCCCAAATTCCCTCTGCCCCAAACTGGCAGGCTTCTCTCTAACCCATCAAATCCTCTGCACTTCTGTTCTCCACTGTCCTCGGGGTGGGGTGGGGGGGCTGGACTGTCAGTTTTCACAGGCGGGGGCTTCTGGCTTTGCAGGGGAATAGGGAGGGGGAGGCACTGCTCCCTGGGATGCTCTGAGCTCCAGGAGCTCTAGGGTGGAAGCCACAAAGCAGCTGGAGGGCCCCCACAGCTAACGCTCAGGGGTACAGCGGGTTCCTCTCTCACCCAAGAGGGTCCCCCCTACCCATCCTATCATCCCTGTACTACCTTTAGCACTTCTCGGAGCTGAGCTGTGTGCCATGATCACCACCAATAAAATACTGACAGTCATGGGTGATTAAGAGGCAGAAGAGAGTGGTTAAAGCTGGCCTGGGATCCAGGCTGTCTCACTTCGAATCCCAGCTCTGCAATTTACGGACTGAGTGTCCTGTTTATCTGTGTCATGGGTTGTGGGGAGCACAAAAGATAAGGCAGGAGTGCATGGAGCCCAGAGTGAGTGTTCAAGAAATGTCAGGTGCTATTAAAGTAGTTGTTTTGAAAAAGAGATCAAGGCTACGAGCTTTGAAGCCAGGCGGGTCAAATTCTAGCTCCATCACCTGTAAGAAGCAGGCCAAGTACTGAACACTTCATCCCTCAGTTTCCTCAACTGCAAAATGGGTGTCTTAATTGGATCCGCTTCACAAGATACGTGTAAAGATGACTGTGGGAATATATTAAGCACACAGAACAGTGCCTGGTATTTAAAATGTCCTATATACATTTTAACTGTGGTCATTATTGCAAGCTGGTCAAATAAATATATCTCGTACAATCTTTCCAGTGTAAACTGAGGCTCCTATGATTAACAGAAGAGTCATCTCAACACAGATATTCATAGATTAATAACATAACATAAATTCATCTAAAAACGTTTTTGAATTCAGAATACATTTTCTTAACTCACAGTTGAAGGTACGACCAATGCCTTATGCCCAATGCCAGAACACTTTTTACAACAGAGAGTAGGCTCTCATATTTAAAGGGTACAAGACCAGTGGGTCTGCTTGTTTATTATTTTATCTTTACAGAAAAGCAGCCCCTAGAGAAGGTGTGCACCTTGACCCCAGGGCTCCCCCACTGTGGTGCTGGGGACTGGAGCAGAGCTCAGCTTGAGTCCCTGCCCTGGACCCCTTAGTAGGCAACCCACAGATATGTAGCAACTTCCCCAGGATTTCCATGGGCACACACTGAAGTCCAATCATCCTTTAAAAAATTAATTTTCTGCCCTAGCCATGTTTGCTCGTTTTTACCCAATTTCTACCCTTTCTTTTAAAAGGAAGTGAAAAACTATGTAAATTCAAACAAATTACCTAACCTACAGGCACTGGAGCTTCTCTGTGAAAGGCAAAGAATGCAGGCTTTCCTCTCCTAAGAGCAAGGGGATGGCGTGGGGAACAAGCACAGCTTGGAAGCCAGTCCCCAGCCTGCTCCCGGCATAAGACTGACTGTCCTGTCTGCTGCTTTTCTGAGTCCTGATCCGCTGAGGAGAGTGTGACCTTGGCAGTTAGGTGATAATCTCCTCTTGGTCATCGGCCTTGCAACAATCCCTGAAAGACATTCTTCTCCCCTCTCCTCCTCCAAGACCAACCCTGGCATATAGGAGGCTGGGCTGGGGGGAATATCTGGTCAGAGGTCCTGACGAAGCCTGGTGGATTTCCTGCCAGCAGGCTCAACCATTCACTCACGTGCTATTCCAGGGGCACCCACACTGGGCGTAGAGAGGACTTAAAAAAAAAAAAAAATGATTGGAAGCACTTAAATGCTATTCCCTTTGATGGACCCTCTTCCTCCTCTCGCTGTAGATCAACCATGATCAGCTGCAGCAGCTAACATTTCCCAGGTGAGGGAGAGCAGGGCAAGGGCTATTAATGCGGAACGAGGCTTTATGGACATTGCTTGCCCTTCACAATCTGACACGCAGGCCCTGCTCTTTCCACCTTTAGGATATGACATAAATCTACTTCAGTCTGAAAATAACGGCTCTTCAAAATCAGAAAAGGCCCTCTGGCGACAAAGTATCCATTATTAAGCTTCCCTTAGGATGCCCAAGCAAAGGGTACAGCATTCTCCATAAAACCACACTGCTCTTAGCAAAGGCTTACTCAAGAGGCAAGTGACAGCTCCTCCCAGCAAGAGCACCCCCTTATCTCTGGCCCAACCCCTTCCTGTCTTTTGTCAGTTACTGGGAGAGAAAAACAGTCAACATAAATTGAGCAGCAATTTTGGCCTGGGTGTGGATTCTCTGAAGGCTTCCCTTGAAAGCAACTAGAGGAAATAAGACATTGATATGGGCGGGGGGGGGGGGGGAGACCACCTCAAGGAGATGGCCAACTGAAGCTTTGGAGCAAGAAGTGACAGAGAACAAAATCTCAGGGGACAGAGGCAAATGTGTGTGGTTAGATCACCAGGGAGTCCAAGGTAGGGGCCTCAAGTGAGAAACTGGGAAAAGGAAGAAAGTTGGTTTATGTACATTTAAAGCTGAAAACCTGGATTGAAATTTTATCACAGTAGCACTCATGAGAACAATGAGGCGTGAAAGCAGCTCTTCTCACACACACAACACAGGATCTGTAGGATTCTGCCCAGAAACAGGTAAGATGAAGCCATGGTGTTCAGGACACACATTTAGGGAGTAAAACTATAAAGAAAAACAAGGAGTTGCTTTTCCTAAGTCAGGACTGGATTATGTCTGGTGTGCTTATTCTATTTATTTATTCTATTTATAACTGGGGTGCTGGTAGTGTTCTAGTTCTTGACCTGGGTGGGGGCACTATACAGGTATTTATTTCATAATTATTTGCTTTGCATCTATATTTTGGACTCTTTTATTTCAAAAAAGAAAAAGAAACAATTTCAAGTACACAAGACTACAGTTCCACTCGGGAGCTTTAGCAGTTTAAAGAAAGAGTAGAGCCAATATCAGAGTAATTCACGCAAGAGAGAGCAAACATAATTAAACGAAAGGCACTTCTCTCCTCCTGTAACTTTTACGTTTGCTTTGGTGTGGAGACTCATAGTCTACATATATAAAACCATACTAGTAAAGTGTATCCGCCCAAAATGATAAACGTAGCACACCTACCAACCAGAGGGTGTGTATGTCTGTCACTGCTCATACCTCCCCACTCCTGTTCACTGTTTCCAGAGCACTCTGATGTTCCTGAACTCGCCACCTGTGGCTGGGGTTATCCCCATGGCAGAGATGGAGGAGGAAGCCTCAGACAGCAGAAAGCTCACCCCCAGGTACAGCTCAAGTCTGAAGCAGAAACCAGACCCCCACCAGATCGTGACGACCCCCCCAGGCCCCTTAATGACCACTTTCCCAACCCCAGGAGGTGGCACGTTCCTTCCACATAGAAATGAGAAGAAACAAGTGAACCACCCTGAAACACAAGAACGTCACCTCCTCTGAGTCACTTTCACTTTTCAATAAAAGCAACTGCCAAGGGCATTATAAAGATTAGCTTCTCTCCCTAGACCTTGAGCACCTTGAAAACGGAGCTCTGTCCTCTCATATCTGGGACTCCCACGGCACTGCACGGTACATGCTCATTAAACATTATATCGCTCATAACGCAATGAAGAAATACATTTAAGGTACAAACCAGTGAATGTAGTCTTGTGGGTTCCACGCTACATGGTCATTCCTGCACAGTGCCACTTGCACTGACTTTTTAAAGCAGTTAAAATGATGGGTGGTAACTGCCCTTTTAACAGACCGGCCATATATCTTCCACTTCTTTAAAAAAGGGTTTCGTGTCATATATAAATTCAGAAGTGGAAAGGGCTGACAGGTTAATTATAGACACAAAGAGCAAGGACAAATGGACTATGAGGTAAGGGAGTCTAAATGTGCCTTCCCTAGACAAGCATTTATTAATAAGCCTGCAAACATTTACTGGGGACGGCCAGGTTCAGCTGTGTGCCAGGCTTGGAGAAAGCACAGTACCTACACTTGAGGAATTCGGCGGGTAAGTAGGAAGACAGCATGTACCTACCCAAAGAATCCAAGAAGTCCCCTCAGGACAGCAGGTAGAAGAAATAGCGAACAGGGCCCACGAACTGAGACACCTGCCCCCTTTGCTTTGATGGGATGATCAGAGAAGACCTCCTCACTGGGCTAGACCCGCCTGGAAGGAAATGTGGCTAGGACTGTGGCTGGCCGAGAAGCCAAGCAGAGGCTCCCAGTACTTTGCCTCCCGCACCACCCACCATATTCCTTCAGCTTCTGGAGGTGGGGATTTCAGTAAAAAAAATAAACACAAAAACAAAACAAAATGCCACAGGGATCTTCCCTTCTCTCTCCCTCCTCCCCACTAAGAACAAAGAGATGTTCAGATGGCTGAGGAGGCAAGTTTAGGGTCAGCTTCAGCAAGCAGATGGCCCCCAAAATGGAACACCAGGCCTCTAGGCAGGGCATGGACCCCAGAGACTGCTTTGTGCTCTCCCTTTTCATTAAGTCGGAAAATATTTATTGGCCGCCGTCTAGGTGCAGGCAGTGAATAAGGCAACTCCCATGGGAACATTACAGTTAGTCTAGAGGAGATGACCAAAGCCTGGGCCTCCAAACCCTGAGTCTGAGTCTCCCGGGTGGTGTCTGCTTTAGTTGGGGGCAACGGGCCTGGTGGTCTCCGATTGAACCTGGGCCTTCCCAAAGAAAGGAGACCCGTCCAAAAAGTTTTCAAGCAACACTCTCCCCGCCAGCCCCCGCCCCACAGCCGCCACACAAAGTAGGAACCCCTCCCCACCCAGTATCCTTGGGGGAAATGCGGCTGTTGGGTTGATAATCTGGGAACGCCAGGCAGAAATACGGCGTGGCCACCTTCCGCAGGGGAAGAGGAATGTCCAAGAGGGTTCATTTGGCCTTATTCGTTTAAAAAATCAGCCCTTTTCTCGGAAACGTATGCAGGAGGGGAGACCTGGTCGTGTTTTAAGTCCAAAGAATGGAAAACTAGTTGTTTGGGCAATTCATCACACCTGCGCTGGGGAAACTTGCCACCGACTCCACCCCTCTTCCAGGTCTTTCCAGCTGCTTCCAAAACTACTTTATGCCCCTCGGCGACTCGTGAAGAACCGGGAAGTGATGCTTGCCAGCGTGCGAGTCCTGCGGGGACCCTCACGCCCTCGCGGGGTGACAAAGCGGTCCCCGCGCCGGGCCGCGCTTCTGTAGCGAACGTGCGAAAACTGCTCCCTCTTTCGCGCGCCGACACCGGGAGTGCGCGCCTGGCCGCCGCCCGCTCACCTCGCCCCGGAGCGCCGCGGCGGGGAAGAGGCTGCGGGCCCGAAACGCACGGGGATCGCTCGCCGCAAGGCGCACCTGGATGCGCCCAGCCCTTCCAGTTCCGGCCCGGGCTCCCTAACGGCCGTCTCCCGCAGCGCCTGCGGGGCCCTGGCCCCCCAAATCGCCTCCTGGCACGCCGCTCCCCAGCCCGGGTGCGTCCCGCTCCTGCGCGTCCCGACCGCTCTTACCCGGGAAATGGCCAGGGGTTGCTCGAAGTCCTTGCCCCCCACGAGGCGGAAGCCCCACGGTCCCGGGCCCTGAAGGACTATCTGCTGGGTGGTCATGGCGAAGCGACCCGCAGAGACAGACGGAGCAGAACGCGGTGCGCTGGGCTCCCCCGCCGCTGTTGGAGAAAGAGCGCGCGGCGCGGGCCCGGGGAGCCTGGGGCTGGCGGGAGGAGGGAGCGCGCGGGGGCGGGGGCGGCTCCGCCCCGGCCGCGCCGCCCCACCAGCCCCGCCAGCCCCGCCCGACCTCCCGCCGGCCCGCGGCCTCTCCCAGCCCCGCGCGCCCGCACTAGGGGCGGGTCAGGGGCAGGAGGGGGGGGCAGCCCCGGGTCTCCGCAGCCCGGCCCCAGTGCACGGTCTGCCGCCTTTCCCGCGCCGGCCGCCGGCGTTCCCAGCCCGGTCGTGGGTGCTAGGTGAGAGCCCAGCAGGTTCCAGCACACCGCCGCGGAGACAAAGCCCGGCTCGGCGCTCTCGGAAACGAGTTTGGAAGTGCCCTGCTAACTCAGCCCTCTGAGGTCAACTGCATTTTCACGGCTGCCGCTTGTAAAAGATAATGATATTTAAAAGGTGCTTTCGAATGATCTCATTTGATGCGATGTAGCGGTCAGGGCGTTTAGTCCCATTTTACAGATGAAGTAACTGAGCCGGCCCTAGTTAGAAGACTTGCCCGAGGCCATACAGTTGGTCAGTGATGTAACTGCACCCCTGCCCGGCCTCCCCGCGCAGGAGAACCTCCTATTGGGACTTTTCTAATGCTAACGGTGTTGGAATGGGACTTGAAAAACTTTCTATGAACCTGTCCTCCAGGCTGGAGTTCGCTGTAGGTTCTGACCTTTCCAACAGGTCAGACCTCAAGTCCGGGAGGGGCCAAGAGTTAAGAGCACGAAAAGACCCCTGGGTTGAGGACAAAACCCGGAGTCCCCAGTTTGCTACGGGCCTTGTACCTGGGCTCCCTGCTATCCTGGCCCCTAAGTGAATTCTCCATGCCAGACCAAGTCCCCTGCGCTGTCCCCTGGGTCTCTACTCTACTCCTCTCCGAGTAAAACTGAAGTCCCTATGATGCTTATTGGGCCACACACAGAACGGCCCAACTCCCTCTCTGACCTCATATCCTGCTGCTGCCCCCCACCCCACACTGGCCTGACTCCCGGCTCATGCCTCAGGGCATCGAGGTAGGGCCTCTGCCTGGAATGCTCCTCTCCTAGCCATCCGTGGCTTTCTCTTTGTTCAGATATCAGACCAGTGAGGCCATTTCTAAGCACTCTATTTCAAACCTCTCTAGACTGCACTCTCACCTTCCCTACATTATTTTTCTCCACGTGACATTCTTAATATCTTACTCATTGTTTGTCCCATCGCCGCCCCTAAGCATTAGTTCCACGAGGGCAGCAGTATTTCACTGTTTTGATCACTGCTGTATGTATCCCAGTGCCTAGAACAATGCCTGGCACATTAGTATCTAACAAACAAAATATATTGGCCACACTGATACCCACACACCCTCTCTGGGGTCTAGGCTTTTCATAGATTTCTCGGCACTCACTCATACTGGCACCTGGGCCACCGCACAGGGCTTGACACAGAGCACAAGCTCAATGCCTTTGTTAAAAGCAGAGCTCTGTCTCCTTGTGATCCTGGCACAGGGACTGAGGAGTCCTCTGCCCAGATTTACACACAAACGAATCACCTTACTTGTCCAATTGTGTCACAGCACAAATGCATATGTCTGGGAAGGGTTTGCTCGTTTAGAAATCAAAGTGGATTTATGTTATCCACACAAGCCTCTCCCTCCCTTGCATCTAATATTCCTGAATCTGAGAAAAAGGAGTTGGGGGTACAGCCAGGAACCAGCCACCTGCTTCATCAAAGCCAAAATATGTCCTCTTTGATTAGATTTTGTTGATTAGAAAACACGTTAGTGTTCTGAGTCCCTCCAGAATTTGGGGGAATCGTTCAATTCTGAGTCTGCCCTTCATTGTGCAACAGTTTGGAATATTTTGTGTCCTAGGAGGAAAGAAAAAGGTTGAAAAGTCACTGCTTCTGGGCGCCTGGGTGGCTCAGTTGGTTAAGCAATTGCCTTCGGCTCCAGTCATGATCCTGGAGTCATGGGATCGAGTCCCACATCGGGCTCCCAGATCCAAGAGGAGTCTGCTTCTCTCTCTGACCTTCTCCCCTCTCATGCTCTCTCTCAACTAAATAAATAAAATATATATATAAAAAAAAAGGCACCACTTCTGGGCTCCCCACGGGCGGGGCTGCCTCTCCCCATACCCAGTGTCCAGCTAGCAGGAACATGGTATACCGTGGGTGCCAATAAGGGCTTGTTCTATATAATAGGGCACTAGTACTTCTGAGAGGGCTTGAGTTTGCTTCATTTAAGCTGTTGAATGTTGCTTCATTTAAGCTCTGAGAACATTTAACACATGGAAGAGCAGCCTCTCATTTCCATAGCAGGAGTTATAAAACAGTCAACCCTCTGACCCAGTCATCCCTTTTCTGGGCACCGATTCCAAGAACATAACTTAAAAGAAGAAAAAAGCTATATGTACAAAGATATTTATAGCCACATTATTTATAATGACAAAAAACTGGAATCAAGTAATAACAGGAAAGTGGCTAAATACGGTGTGGCCACGAGGGAATAGTATACAGCATGAAAATGAGAACAGCGAAGACTAGGAGCAGGCAGGGAAATGTGCTTTCAAAATACGTAAAATAAGGGCACCTGGGTGGCTCAGTGGGTTAAAGCCCCTGCCTTAGGGTCAGGTCATGATCCCAGGGTACTGGGATCAGGCCTGCACCAGGCTCTCTGCTCAGTGGGGAGACTGCTTCCCCTTCTCTCTCTGCCTGCCTCTGCCTACTTGTGATTTCTGTCTGTCAAATAAATAAAATAAAATCTTTAAAAAAAATTATGTAGGGGCACCTGGGTGGCTCAGTGAGTTAAAGCTTCTGCTTTTGGCTCAGGTCATGATCCCAGGGTTCTGGGATCGAGCCCCACATCAGGCTTTCTGCTTGGCGGGGAGCCTGCTTCTCCCTCTCTCTCTGCCTGCCGCTCTGCCTACTTGTGATTTCTGTCTGTCAAATAAATAAAATATTTTTAAAAAAAAAGAATACGTAAAAAAAGAGTCTGCAAAATTCTGTGTAAACCCAATATTATGATGTATAAACAAAATTATCGGTAAATGTTATCTTAAAAAACACATCCACCTGTTGTTAAAACTTAGGAGAAAGTAAAAACGAACTTGTACTGGAGAAAGGAACTGGGGAAATGTTTAAAAGATCATTTCCTCTAATGATGATGTAGTTTTCAAAATAAAAATCGAAGTCCTTAGATGGAGACGAAATGCTAGTCTTTGTTGTGAGGGCTAGGGACCTCATCTTCTATCTTTTTGATCTCTCTTCCTGTCCTGCGGAAGGAGCTCTGAGCTGGGCACACAGCTTGTATTCAGAAAATGGCCCCCTGACGGACTGACAGCTCTGACCCCAAACACAAGCAACCTTGTCTTATCTTAAACACTATTACTTATTTATCTGTATTCTCCAGTTTCCTCAGACCCTCAGACTCCTGCCCAGTCCTAGGTGAATGGTCTTAAGCAATCTCTCTGAAATTCAGTTGCCTTGTTGTTGTTATTATTATTATTGTGTAATCCATAAAAGTTTGTTGACCAAAACAGCCTCCATCAAATATGGGAAGGGAGTGGTGGGGGGCGGGGGAGGGGGCGTTGCAGGAGAATTCAGGAGAAATCGAAGCAAGGGGGGTAGGAAAGAGCGGTCCAGGGTATCAGGAGGGACAGTGGGCCTTCCCAGTTTTCCATTTCACAATGTGGAAAGGTTAGAAAGCAACTGCTGGTGGGTTCCCCCCGGCTGGCTTCTGCGGACCTAGCAACCCCCAGCCAGGGTGCCACCACTAAGACCCTCGAGAGCCGCTATCTGGGGACTCTGGGCTTCCTGGAACAGCTCCGTTTTTTTTTTTTTTTTTTTTTTTTAAGGACTGGGAGTCCTGGACTGTGCGAGGCTTGACATAGGTCTTATTTAATCTTCAGGACAAGTTCTGTACTTGGCCAGGGGACTGCAAGGCCCCCCTTCCTGGAGATCGCCGCCTTGACCCCTCCCCCGGGGCTGAGTGTTTCTTGCCAAAGGAGAGGCGAGAGGGGAGTGGGCGACTCCCAGACACCACGCCTACGCGGAGATCTGAGGCCGGCTCTGCCCTGGGGCAAGAGAGAGCCGAAGCTCTGAGGTCGCCCAGGCCAGACGCGTGGGGACACTGGGGCTCCCAGGTCCCCAAACAGGGGCGCAACAGCCTGGGGGCGCCCTATTCAAATCACATCCCAGCGACTTGCTTCTCTTTTCTTTAAAAAGAACCGAAACCCATGCTCATGGGCTTGAAAAACAAAGGCATCTGTCCCTGTCCCACCAGGGCAGTCCCTTTTAATCCCCAGCCCTGCTCCGCGGGTCAGCGGGCCCTTTACTAGGATCCCACGCACTACTCGTCCCCGCGGAGCTCCAGGACAGAGCGGAACCGGCCCGGGGGAGGTGGCCGCGACCGTGCCAGGGACTGGACTGCAAACGGGCTCCTAATTCTCGCTTTTCTCCCACTTCCTGCTCCAGCCCCGAAGGAAATCCTGAAGTGGCCGCTTGGGATTGGGCGCCTCTAGGCGTCTGCGCTGCACAGAGCATGCTCCGTGGCGCCCGGGGCCAGAAGGACACCTAAGCATTGGCCCTTGGCGCAGCCCCCTGCGGGCCGGTGAGGGTGTGGACAGGCGCGCTGAGTACCTGTCCAGGTTGGCCCCGCTTAGAGTAGATAAGCAGCTACATTATATACCTGCCTCCCAGCTCGCTTGATAGGTAGCACAAAAGTTACCAAAGGCAGAGAGAGGCCTGGAATGCTACCATTTCTCAAGCATCTCTACATATTAAAAGAAGAGGAAATTCCAAAACTGGATCACAGATAGGGGATTCATATTAACCGTTTATATTGAAGAAGTTGGCAAAAAGACAATGTCGTGTAATAGTGTTGTTCACCAGATAATGAATGAATTAATAAACAACGTAATTTATCTGTTAATGGGACCTGAATTTAAAGTTGCATGATAAACATATTTCATTGCTGCTATTGTATTTCTGTGGCTTTACATGTAACCTCATCTAGAGAAATGTCAAAAGTCTTAATTTGGGTCTTTTAGCTCCCCTGGAGCCACCCCTCAGCCCCCTCCCACAAAGAGGATGAAAGGTGGCTTGGAGTCAGAGTTACCCAATGGACCCTAGCCCAACACCCAGACAGTAAGCATTGTCCTCATTACTACACAGTGACTGTGAGTCATAGTGTGTGCTAGAACTTGACAAACATCATTGCATTTCATCAGGACCAGAGCCCAGTGAAATGTCACGATGCAGTTACTACGGGAGGAAGCAGAAGCAATAAGCCACCGCCGGGATCCCCTTCAGGGAAGGATTTGTCATTTCGGCTTCGAGAGGCAGCCAGCCTTAGGCTTCCAGGCCCTTCAAGGACTTCCTCCCCTGCGAAGAGCAGCCTTGTCCAAGGGCACGCCCAGCCGCAGGCCACCTGTGTCATTTTGAAGTGACATTTTGGCCCAAGTTGGAACATTGGATCTGGGCTGATGGATCATTTTGGCCCCAGAGCTCCCTGTGGAATAGATCGAGCCTGTCAGGTCTATATGGCAGCTCCTACACCCTTGCTCACCCTGGTTTCACCTCCACTCCCTTGCACAGATGATGAGCCCAAGCGCCCTTCTTGAGAAACATCCTGCACACTGCGTTCTGTCTCTGGGACCAGGGAACCCAGCCTGCAATAGACCCAGAGAGGTTAAGAGACTTTCCTAAAGGGGCACCTGGGTGGCTCAGTGGGTTAAATCCTCTGCCTTAGGCTCAGGTCATGATCCCAGGGTCCTGGGATGGAGCCCCTCATCAGGCTCTCTGCTCAGTGGGGAGCTTGCTTTCCTCTCTCTCTCTACCTGCTTCTCTATGTCTACTTGTGATCTCTGTCAAATAAATAAAATCTTTTAAAAAAGAGAGAGAGAGACTTTTCTAAAGTCACTCAGAAACGAAGTAACAGGGCAGAGTCTGGGCTGGGGAAGCAGAGGTAAGCAGTGGTAGGGTCTGCAGGGCTTTGTGATGGAAGAGGGAGGGGCATGAGATTAGCCAGAAGTTCTTAGAATCACAGAAAGACCCCTCAGACCCAGAATTCATGGAGCCTCCACGGGACAGATCTTCCTGCTTTACTGGCAGGGACACCCATAGCCTGGGTGCCAGCAGCTCAACTAGACCAGATCCCTCAGGAATGAGTTTTTGGATTTCCTCCTTGGAGGAAGCGAAATCTGCAACAAGCTTTAGAAGTATGAGCAGAGGGACACCTGGATGGCTCAGTCAGTTAAGCAGCTGCCTTCTGCTCAGGTCATGATTCCAGGGCCTTGGGATCGAGTCCCGCATCAGGCTTCTTGTTCAGCAGGGAGCCTGTTTCTCCCTCTGCTTGCCACTTCCCCTGCTTGTGCTCTCACCCTCCTCTCTCTCTAGCAAATAAATAAACAAAATCTTTAAAAAAAAAAAATATGAGTACATATGGAAGCACAGAGGCCATACCAAGTGGTAGCAGCGGGATGACGTAGTAGGGGGGCGGGAGATGGTGTGCTGGAGTGACATTACTGGATGAGAGGCAGGCTGGAAAACTCTGTAGGGAGGGCTCTGAATGCCAGTGATGTGATGTGATGTGCAATGGGGACAGGCAAAGGCATTTCCTTAGACTCATCTCATTCCAACCATTCTCTCTCTCTCTCTGCGTGTGTGATATCCTCCCCCAAATCCATTTCCTCTCGGGACTGGCCTGCTCTGGCAGTGGCTGATACCGAAACTAACTATTTATAGCATTTGAGGACAGAGGGGGTAGTAGGGCCAGTTTCCATGACGCCAGGGCTCCTAGCTGGTGGCTTCCTCCCTGCTGGGTCCCCACCGCCCCCTCTGTGTCCACCTCCTCTTCCATAACCTCTGACTTTCTACTTCCACGTGTTCATTCCCTGGGAAGCCTCAGGGGTGGTGCTGCGTGAGAGCAGAGCAGGGGGCCAGCGAGCAATGATCATGTCACCCTCCGTCCCTCTACTCCCTGTGTTAGGCCACATTCCAGGCTGAGGAGAGGTCCCAGCCGTCACCACTGGGTGCAGTGACCTAGAGGCCTTCTACTCCCAAACCGGACCACCTAGCCTCTGCCTTCTCCTCTCCCCTGCTGACCTCCTGAGGTTATAAATCCCAGAGTGCATGGAGGGCAGATACAACCTACAGAGGTCTGGAGGTAAAAGAGTTCAGGAAAAAATTAAGGTGAGAAAATGAAAATAAATAGCTGCTCGCCTAGCCAGACGTTTAGCTCCTACTTTGGGTCCCGGAAGCACCACGAAAAGAGGATTCTGCCATGTGTCAGCGGTAACGATCTGGCAAGTCATGTGGCCCCATAGTTTCTTTCTTCTCTTTCAGTCAACAGCTATGTATCCAACGCTTCCCACACTGTTCTATGCGCTAGAAGATCAACAGCAAACCAAACAGCCACAGATTTTCTCCCTTGGGAAGCTTACATTTTAGTGTAAGGGACAAATAAAATAAGTAAACTATGTGGTCTGCTTCGTGTAGGTATGTTTAGATAGGTGTGCACGTATTTAAATAAGTATTTGTATGTGTCTGTGTATTTGCATGCATATGTTTTCCGGCCAAAAGCCCCCACAAGCAAAGATACTTCAGAGCGATGAGTACACCTGGCATCCTGATCTGGGTTTCTAAAGACCACAAAAGGAATCCAGGACTTCCAAAGAAGTTCTAGAGCTACAGCAGGATAGCTACAAGATTAGCCTGGGATAGCTTGTTATGTAGAAAAGTAAGAAAGGGCTTGAGAAGGTGGCAGGCACAGAAGCCAGTGAAAAGGGCTCTCCTTGGCCAAATCTGGAGCGACTTATTAAAATAATAAGGAATTCTGATCTATTGGGAAAAATAAGAATCTAAAAGTCCACACAGTAAATAGGTGGCTAGCTAGAGAGATTAGACAGACGGACAGAGGCAGGCAGTCAGGAAGGAAGGAAGGGGAAGGAAAGGTTCTTGCTTACAGTAGAACTTTGATTCCCAACTAGTAAATGTAGGAGTACCAGAGTTTGAAAACCATCATTTTGCAACTATCATAGTAAAGATTAATTTGGGCACAAGTCATTGTTGAAGGCAAAATCGAGAGTGAGAGTGCGATGAGATGTTTGCACGATTTTTTTTTTTTTTTAAGATTTATGTATTCCTTTGAGAGAGAAAGAGAAAGCATGGGAGGGGAGGAAGAGCCAGAGGGGATGGAGGGGGAAGGAGGGAGAGTCTTGCAAGCAGGTTCTGCGCTGAGCATGTTGCCCAACACTGGGCTCAATCCCACGACCCTGAGATCATGATCTGAGCTGAAACCAAGAGTCAAACGTTTAGTGGACTGAGCCACCCAGGTGGCCCTGGGTGTATCTTCCCACAGATTGCTCATCAGATGCAAAGGAAAAAATAACAATATGTGGCAAAACCGAAAACTACCTTGCCAGAAGGCAAAATTAACATCACTGGTGAGGAGCAAAAGTACCCTATGTGTGGCTGAAATATAGAACCCCGAGAAGGACACAATATTGCTTATGAAACGTGCTGGCCGGAGAAGAGTCACCTGACTAATCACCAGAAAACCTCAGACCACCCCTTTTGAAATCTAAAGAGATAGGGGAAGGACTATGTTCTTTAAAAATGGTAATGTCATAGAAGGCAAAGTTTATAGAACTATTCCAGATTAAAGGAGAATGAAGAGTCAGACCATCCCAATGCAGTGTGTCTGGGAGGACACTCCCCTGTACTAGAGGAGAAAAATTAATGTGGGTGGGAGCTTATCAATGTTCAATTCACGGATGGAGAAGTAGATTATGGTTATGTAACAGAATAGCCTACCTTTAGGAAATGCACACTGAAGCTTTAAGGGGTCAAGGTATGCCACTTATTCTCAAAAGGTTCAGGAAAAATTATGTGTGTGTGAATGCATGCTTGTGTGTGTGTGTGTGTGTGTGTGTGTGTGTGTGTGTGAAGGGAGGAAAGGTGCAAATGGGATAAAATATTAACAACAGGTAAATCAGCGTGAAGGATGTATGGGTGTTCTTTGTATTGTCCTTATGCTTAGAGCTTTTTTGTGATCTTTTAAAAAAATTTTTTTTTAAATTTTATTTATTTGACAGAGAGAGAGAGATCACAAGTAGGCAGAGCAGCAGGCAGAGAGAGAACGGGGAGCAGGATCCCCGCGGAGCAGAGAGCTGGATTCGGGGGATGCGGGGCTCAAAAATCCCAGGACCCTGAGACCATGACCTGAGCCAAAGGCAGCAGCTTAACCCACTGAGCCACCCAGGCGCCCCAAACTTCTCTGTGATCTTGAACTGATCTCCAAATAAAATGTTTTCTTTAAAAGGAAACCATATAGAGTGACAGATAGTGTTACATTCTGTGGAGAAAAGTAAACATGTGTTGCAAATGTTAATAAAAGTGATGAGGGAGGACTTCTTCAGGAAAGCGGTCTGAGCCAAGCCCGGAACAGGTGAGTGAGTATGTAGCTCTCTGGGGGAAGTGCATTCCAGGCGGAGGAACTAGCAAGAAGGGAACCAGTCTGGCACCTTCCTCAGCAAGGTGGTGGGAGGGGGCACTGGAGCAGAGTGCATGCGAGTGAGAGGTGAGGTCAGACAAACACGGGCACCTCGCTGGACAGCACCTCCCATGTGGGGTGTCTGAGAACCGCCGGGAGCAAGAGGAAGGTCTGAAGGCTTTGCGCTGTGGCTTCCCATGATCTGCCTTTTGTTTCCAACACTCTGTTCGCTGTGTTGAAACAAACGGAAGAGGAGGCAAGAGCAGCAGCAGGGGAGCAGTAAGTGGGTTGTTGCAATAATCCAGGCGAGAGGTGATTATTGGCAGGGACCCAGGGTAGGAGCAGAGGAGTGTGCAGCAGTGCTGGGATCCTGGCTCTATTTTAAAGCCTTTGCCGCTGGGTGGGAAGCGCAGTACAGGAGAGTGGAGTCAAGGATGACTCATGTGTTCTGGCCATGCAGCTGCTGCAAGGATGGAATGGCCATTAACTGCAATGGGGAAACCTGTGGGAGAAGCAGCTTTGGGGGTATGCTGAGGAATTTGGTTCTAGACATATTTAAGTGTCAGGGGCCGGGGAGGCAGTCCCGTGGAGAGGAGGAACAAGCAGTTCCTTGTACGTAGGAGTCTGGGGTTCCTGGGGTGCCTGGGAGAAACTCAGGGAGGAGCTGGTGGGGGGAGGTTTAGACCCAGGGGTGGAGGAGGGCACCAGGGAGTGGGACAAGAAGGGGATCAGGGATTGGGCCTGGGGGATGGGGATGCGCTGTCAAAGCAGCCAGTGATGAGGCGGGACCAGGACTGAGAGGCAGTGGTTCCTGGGAGCCAAGGGAAGAGGGTTTCAAGAAGAGGGAGTCTTCAGGTGTGTCAGAGAAGTCCAAGGAGTTGAGAATTGAGAACTGCCCATGGGACTAATGCTGTTAAAGTCATCAAGGGTCCTCACTGAAGAGCTTTGGTAGGGTGGGGGCAAAATCCTAATTAGAGTGGCTTCAAGAGCCACAGAGCAGGAGAGCCAGAAGCAGCAGGTGCACACTGCCGTCCGAGGCATTTCGCCGTAAGGGAGGGAGAGAAACGAGGTAGTCGCTGGAGGAGGAACAGATCCGGAGAGGTTTTCCTTAACTGGAAAGGGCCACAGAAAGGTTGCTGTTTATAAGGAACCTCATTGTTTTTAGGTAAACAGACACTACTGTTTCTCTTATTCTCTCCCTGGGCTGCCCTGCTCTGGGCCGACCCTCTCATGCCCCCCAGGGTCAGCTTCCTCTGTCACATTCCTTTATGTAGCCATCCTTGAAAGCTCTGATCTCTCTTCCTGGAGCCCCCTCCCCATGTCCTCTGGCCTGTTTCACCTGAGGTTCCCGGAAGTGTTCCCTAGTTCCAGGCCACCTGCTGTGGCACACCTCCTGCATGACGGCCACCTGTCTTGCCCCCAATGCTTCATGTTAAGGAACCCCATTTTCGTTCTTTGGAAACTTTTTTCACAAATACTAGAGACCATTCATCTACAGTTGGAGTCCCGAGTTAAAGTGCTGAGGGCACCACTAACCCCATAATCATTTTGTGGGTTTAAAGCACAAAGAGGTTTTGGGGAGTGGTATCAGCCGAGGGAGGGTGTTGGAGGATGAATTCTTAGCAACGAAGACGTAAAGACAAATCCAAGAGAAGTGTCAAGGAAGAACAGACAGGTCTTGTCAACAGTTGAATGACAATATGTGGGTGTTAAAAGCCTTAAACATGGGGTACCCTTTGATCTAGTCGTTCCACTTCCAGCAATTTGTCTAGAAAAAAAGTAGGCATTTTGGGTACTAAGAGCATGTAAAAGGTTCACCACAGAATTGTCCATAATTGCAAAATATTGGATACAGCCCATGTGTCAACAACAGGTATATCTGGCACATTTATACCGTGGAATACCATGTAATCATTAAATAAAGATGTAGAGGTGAACATGTCTTGTCAGGAAAGGTGTTGATGATAAGTGAAAAGAGCAAGTTACACACACAAACGTGTAAACACAAAAGAGACTATATCTCAGTGGTAATGATTAGGTGAGTTCTGTTTTGTTTCCATAACTTTGTATTGTTTAATTTAAAAAGTACAATAAAAGTAACGTAGAAAAAGTGGGTGATATTCAAGTTAGGAGAAGAGAGAAGATTGCCCGGGCAACAGATTACAGAGAGCAGCTTGGGGAACATCCAAACTGAAGGAATGAAGAGAGGAGGAAGAGCCAGGAAAGAATTTGAAGATCCCGTGAGGGGAAAGGCAGGAAGACCTGGGGAGCCAAGATGGGAGCCAAAGAACTAGTGAGCGCCCAGGAATGGCTGCTGGTTAGTGACCCAAAGTCACCCCAGCTCCCTTCCACCATGCCCACCACTGTCGGGCAGTTTCTTTACAGCAAGTAGTCATGGGATCAGCCCCAGCCAATGAGATGTGGGAAAATGTCTGGTGGGGGGCTTTTGGAAAAGATGTTCCTTCCTTAAGGAAAGCATGTGCAGAGAAAACCTCTGTCCTCTGTTGCTCCTTGTTTCCTGCCTTCAAAAGCGGTTGTGAGGATGAGATGCCTGGAGCTGCCATGCCACCCAACTTGGCATCATGAGAGAAAGGCCAGGGGAGTCAGACAGACTAACTAGAGCCCATCTTTTCTGTGAGATAATGAGACACATCTGTCACATAAGCTGTCCCATTTTGGGGCCATCTGCTATTGTAATTGAAGACATTCTTAACCGATAGATAATATGGAGTACAAATTCCTAGGCGGGGGTCTTTGAGCTTGGCAGATCTACATAGCGGAGCTGCAGTGCAGGTGACAAAGGGTGGGTGTGGTGAGAAAGTCTGAGCACCGAGGCTGGACCAAACTTTGGAGAGGCTCGTGAGTGGTAGAAGACAAGATGACATGGAATCAGCGGGGGCACCTGAATTTTTCTTCCGTGTCTTTGCTGCTATCTTGGCTCTGGCAGAAGACTGAGGAAATCGACCTGTTTTTGAACTTTTAATGTTTAAGCACATAGTCGGTGCTCATCAAATGGTTATCACTGTTAGCATTATTCCATGAGGGCATTCTTGGAGATGTTATAATCTCTAGGTGAAGTTTCGATGTTCTGAGGTATACTGGTCTGCAGACTCATCCCAGCTGTCTGTCCCAGCTGTCTGTCCTGGCTTGGAGGCAGCAGGGTGCGGTCAGTGGAAAATACACTGGCTTTGGAGTCAGACCGAAACCTGTTATGTGCTGGATATCCTTGAGCTGAACTCCTCTGTCTCGGATGTCTCACCTGTTAGTGGAGATCAGGGTTGGTATGAGAAGTAAATGAGAAAATGCATGAAAAATGCTGGGACAGAGTAGACACTGGAGGAAGAGGAATCCTCTGGTTGGGCACTGCAGGTTGCCTTTCAAACATCATGTCCTTTTCCTCCTTTGTAACAGAAACCATGTTGGTCCAGGTGTCTCCCCTTCCCTGGTGAGGAAACCCCAGCCCAGAGAACTGGAGTGGTGTTTCTGAGGTCTCACAACCGAAGCACCTGAAGCAGCACAGGAACCAAGGTCTTCTGACTCCCAGGCCAGTGTTGTAATAGGAAGCAGGCTCCCCGCTGAGCAGAGAGCCCGATGCGGGGCTTGATCCCAGGACCCTGAGATCATGACCTGAACTGAAGGCAGCGGCTTAACCCACTGAGCCACCCAGGCGCCCCTAGAACTTCTTTTTAAAAAACATTTAATTTATTTATTTGAAAGGCAGAACGAGAAAATCAAGAGAGAGTGGGCAGGTGATGGCAGAGGGAGAGGGAGAAGCAGACTCCCCCTGAGCAGAGAGCCTGATGTGGGGCTCAATCCTGGGACCTGAGTAGACCTGAGTTGAGGCAGATGCTTAACCAACTGAGCCACCCAGGCACCCCAGTCTTAGAACTTCTAAAGCATGGTCTCCTTCTCCCCATGAACAAGAGACAGCTGCTACAAGGGCTTGTATGACCTAGTCTTGGAAGTGACATGCCATTTCTTGTGCCGTAATCTACAGGTTCCCCAGACCAGCCTTGGCAGAGTGTAGAAGGGCGTGAATACTGGGAGGTAGGGATCACCAGAGGTGTTCGTGGAAGCTGGCTACCAGGAGCATCTTGGCATTATGAAGACAGTTTTGGCTTTATACATCTGCTGAAAGGGCCTAGGGACTCCGACAGGCCCACGGGACACACTTGGAGATCCAGTGACCTTGATGATACAAACTCCTATCAATCTATGTGATTTAGGCTACTATCTAGAAGACGATTCTCACCTCTCCTTCTTTTTTACAGATTCATTTAAGTTCGTCAGTTTCATTTTTTAAAAAAGGAATCTCCATGCCCAACATGGGGCTCGAGCTCATGACCCTGAGATCAAGAGTCGGCTGGTCCACTGACTGAGCCAGGCAAGCATCCCTTTTGGTCTCACTTTAAAAACCAGTAAGCCAGAGGGGCCAGAGACTCTTAATGTACCCAGTATTTTGCCTCTGCTGACGTCAGGGTGAAAGTGCTAGAGGAGCAGAGAACTTGTCCCCTAGGACAGACAGCAGCGTCACATGGCCATTTGGTGGCTCATCATGGGCTCTTCCATCTATGGGTTCATCTTCAATTTTCTTGAGTATGTTCAATCCGAACCTCCTGCCTGGCTAATCCATGCCACAGATGACTTAAATCAAGCAGTATCTCCTTTCATTTGTCTGAAGGGCCTCAGCCAAGTGTTCCCAAAACAGGTTTGATCGCAACATGCCAAGGCCTGGCAAAAACACCTAGGTAGAACTCATGCAAACATTCTTCATGTCTTTTGAGGCGCTAATCCTTTTTCCTTTAGAGGGGTCCTAGTATTTTTAGCATGTGATACAGTTGTGCCACGCCCTCAGGGTCACATCAAACCCCTTGTCTGGGGGGCCATCTTGTGCTCCCCACCATGTTCTTCTCAAGACTTTGGCCTAAAGAGCTTCAGCACACAGCCTGCATCAGCTCATGGGCATTTGTATTGAGAGGGCAATGGTATTCCATTTTCTAAAGCTTGTCACAGTAACGCTCGGAACCTTGCTTGCACAGGGGAACACTGAGTTATCAATCAAGATGCCTTTTTCCTTCTTAGAGCAGCACACCCCTCCCCTGGCCTCCTCCTCTCCCCCAGTCCACATGATGTTGGTGAGGCTATCACTCATACTACACCCGTTTTGGCCAGCGATTAGTCAAAGGAAGGACGACCATCCAAGTTGGAGCTGGCAGGGTCTGGAATTGTTTTCAGGGAAGCACAACGGGAAGGCCTTTTTCCCTAGAAAAGGGAGTCAGAGACCTGTGAGAATGAGCCCAGAGCTGCCTACAGCTCATGTTTCCTACTGCAGCAGTCGGTAGGTGAAAATGGAGCCAAACAAGTCAACAGTGCCAAGAGCAAGACAAATACGAGAGTTTGAGAATCTGGATTCACTCCTGCCAGAGGCTGGTTCCAACTCCCTTCTTTCCAGTGACTTGACCCAAGAATGGCCAGTGTTGTTAGGTTTCTACCACTTATCATTGATGGGAGCCCTCAGACAACTGACTCTTTCCGCCAAATTACATTGTGAGGGATCTACTCCCTGAAGGAGCATGTGTTAAGAGAAAATAAGACAGCTGGGAATGCAAGTAAAGATCTAGAAAGAGGGCTGACCAGCAAAAAGGCAGACGAACCAAGGAACAGCTTTCCATGGAAGCAGATGACTGGGTGGTGGGGAAACAGACACTTCCATGGGCTTGGCGGGAGTATAAACCGATGTGATACACTTTGGAAGGCAATTTGGCAGTATCTCAAGATTTGAAATGTTCTTGCTCTTTGAGCCAATAATTGTATTCAATGCAGCATTGTTTATTGTGGGGGGGAAAGCTGGCAATGTTTGCATCAATAGGGGATTGGTTAAGTAAATTATGGAAACATGTCCAAGCTCTATTGTTAAGGGGGGGCGGAGTGTATAAGACTATGCAAAGCTTTTGTTTATAGACGTGTGTCTGTGTGTGTGTGTGTGTGTGTGTGTGTGTGTGTACTGTGCAAAGAAAGCGCAGAGGACCATACAAAGGGTAGTCAACTTCAGTATTCTCGGTGGGGAGGTAACTGTAATTACAGAAAATTCTCACCTGTTGCTTGTACTAGTCTAGAATAATTTGAGATTGATTGCTCTTCATTGTCTGCTGCTATAAGAAAAAGGACTGATAACACATTCCTTCCTTCCTTATTAGTATTGTGAGTTCTAAGATCTGTGGCCCTAGGGGTTCATTTACTTCTCCATTTGATCCATACTTGATCAAGTGACTGAGTGCCAACTATATTAGGCACTCTTCTTGGTGCTGGGCACATAAAAGCCAAATGGAATCAATAACCTCAAGGATTTTACAGGATTGTGAAACAAATGATCAGATGCTGATGAGTTATGAAGCACAGAGGAAGAAAAGGGGGATAGGATGCTGGGTGGAAACAGGATCCTCCTATATATAAAGTGGTCAAAGAAAGCCTTGTTGAGAAGGCAACATAAAGATGTAAAGAGAGGGAGGAAGAAAGCCATGCAGCTCCAGCAGCAAGAGTCTTCCAGGCACAGAAGACAGATGGAAGATCCTGAACTTGAAGGGTGCTTGATGAGTCTGAGCCCATAAGGAAGAAGAAGAAATGAAGTCAGAGGTAAGGGAGGGGGTGGGACTGTGTACCAATGGACCTGAGGCCATAGTACCCCTCAGTGATGTGAGAAGCCCCTAGAGGGTTTTGGATAGACTTTAAAATGATCATTCTGGTTGCTCTTAAGACCAGAGTAGAGGCAGCAAGGGCAGAAGCAGGAAGGTGAGTTAGAAAGTAACTACAAGGACCCAGAGAGAAAATGGCTTGGACTCTAGTGCCGATGGCTTGACAAGCTTGGGTTCTAAATGTCCCCTGAAAGTACAGCTGATGGATTTGTTGGAAGGGATGAGTGTCCTGAAAGTATTGCCTGTGACCCCAGGCTCAGTCCTGAGGCTGTCAGACCCCTGGAAGACAACGCTTCTCCCCTGTTAGACATCTAAGCCCACCAAGAGGGATGCCAGAGTCACCCCCAAGAGGTGGCAGTGCTTAGCTGACAGAGGGGGAGGACAGAACCATGGGAAGGAGGAGGTTTGGTTTTGTGCACAGCAGGCCCCGCCCCACAGAGATGGGAGCGGTTCTAGCCACGGGATGCCAGGGGAGGCTGGATGCCTATGCCGCCATCTTCACACACTTGGTTTGCGAGGGGACAGGCTGCATTTTCACCCACCAAAGCAAGAGAAGGCTCATAGCCGATTTAACTCCATTTAGAAAAACCAAATGCCATATCATTTCCATACCCATGTCTTGCAGAGCAAATCAAGACCCGCTGCACACATAAGGTCTTACCTTTTTTTAAAAAAATATTATTTATTTATTTATCTATCTATCTATCTATCTATCTGACAGACAGAGATCACAAGTAGGCAGAGAGGCAGGCAGAGAGAGAGAGAGAGGAGGAAGCAGGCTCTCCGCTGAGCAGAGAGCCCGATGCGGGGCTCGATCCCAGGACTAAGATCATGACCTGAGCTGAGCCACCCAGGCGCCCCTATAAGATTTTACTTTTGCTCTTAAAGACACATTATTTTTGTAATCAGAATGGCAAGCACGGTGGGATGGTCAACAGCGGCCAATTCAGAGAAGGTCACAGAGTTAGCTTATTGAGAAAGGAGTAAGGTAAGAAGTGCGGTCTTCCAGGAGCAAAGCCAGATGGTATGTGATTAAGAAGGGAAAAAGAGACGATGTGATGTTGAAGCCGTGAATATAATCCTCCCCTGAGAAATTTGGCGAAGGAAGAAAAGAAACAATGAATGGTAAGAACAAACATATGCCACGCAATTCTGAATAAAGTTTATTAAATAATACGTACAGCAAATGTAGTATCTCAACACACCCATTTATCAAATCGATCCACGGCAATAAAGAAAAATAAATGAAGAGAACAATCTGTTTCGGCATAGTACATGCTCTCCGTGTGTGATTAAAATGGCAACACTTTAAATTAATTGGTTATGTATAATGTCAGTTATTTTTCTCTCAGAATATAATCTTCTCTGTAGTGACCTATTCTAGCAAAAGAACTTATACCTACTATAGATAAATAGGACTGCAAAAAATAAATCAAAAACAAAATTAAAAAAAAAAAAACAAAAAAACCTATAACTGAGATAACAATTACCTTCTCTCCCAGAAAGAATGATTATTTGAAATTTTAACACTTTACAATGGCTATTCTTGTGCTAAAAATCTGCAGGTGAATTATTTGGAATTCCTTCATTTAAATAAAAATGCAAAAAACTTCATGACTTCCTTATTTTACCCCCCTTCAGTTCAAATTTTTAAAATTATTTTTCTATACAAAGTAGGTACATGGGCTATACAAAGTTAAATATACATATTTACAGTCCTACTTCTTACGCATATGATTTTTTTTTCTTTTACTGATCCGAGAGAGACTGCAAAAGATAAGTAGTTGGGGCTTGCCTTTACCCAGAAGCATGGCGAATATATCAAAATGTGTTGCAAGGCAGGGTGCCAGTTAGTTGCGTTTGCTACTAATAAACCTGTATAAATATCTCGCATAAAAATAGGTATTTTATATTACTAAATGTCTGAGGACAAAAGAGCAATTGGAAACCTTGGTTCCTTGTTTCATCATACATAGGAAGCTGAAGTTTGATGCAAATTTTGACATGATTTTGTTAAAGACTGGCAAATCGGTGAGGCATACCTGGGTTTCTGGAGATCTACAAATGCGTGAGGCTGGCATCATACGTGAATGTGGCTTTACAAATTGGTTTTATTTTCTAGCTGTATTTAAAGAGGTGTTCAAAATTACCTACTGAATCAAGAAGCACCCCTCAAAAAAAAAAAAAAACAGAACTATTAGATTAAGATTATTAGTAATGGTTTGCATCTATGACAGACCAGGAAACACGTTAGCCAATATAGGAGTTACATTCCAAAAATGAGTGAAATGCTGTCGTGCAAAACGCACGTGCATATGCACTTGCACTATATTCCCTCAGAGAGAGTCAAACAGCACCCCCAGGGGAAGTGGCCCTTCCAAAGCAGGGAGTCTGATTCAAAGACTCAGAGAGGCTCCTTCTACCCAGGAAGCTCCTCCCCCACCACCGGCACCCCTACCCCCACCATTAGTTCCATAGCCTCATCCCTTGGGGTTAAGGCTCTTCTCTGTCCTAGTTAAAAACAAATGTCTCCAGGAAGAAGTTAACACATTCCTCTTTTCAGTCATTTACACTCTAGTGTGAAGGAGTCAGCAGCATTTTCTTTCCTGAGACGAGGACTTGAAAGGAGGACAGGGAGAGAATGAGGCTGTCTGAGGAGGGCACAGGGGTGCAGAGCTGATGGGTGGCAGGTGAGTGGCAGAGACAGAAGGTGAGGCAGAGGCACTGAAGACAGACTCTGCCTCCTTGTAAGGACTCCAAACTCTGGGACGATGGTTGGGGGGCAATTCTGAGCTATATGCAGAGAGCCAGGATTCCTGTACACAGTCCACCTACCTAGAAATGCTGTTCTTATTTGTGACCTTGGATGTGTATTTGTGGGGAGGATGAGAGTCTGAAGACTCTGGAAAAGTTCCAAGAATTTCTGGCCATAAACTACCCTCAGACAAAGGTTCTTCCAGCAGCCTAGTTGTTTAAGAGTGAGCTCATGGAGAGAGAAACACGACAATGCTTTCTAGAGTCTCTCCAGGGAAAGATAACCTCCTCCTCTCTCTCATACCCTTCTCAGCACATATCATGGTCTCTCTTGACCCAGTAGTTTTGTGTGTCTGCCTCTCTCGTCACCTGTGAGTACCCGACAGGCAGGTGGGCCAGTCCCTATTTCTTCAACGGATCTAACAGAGAGGCTGACCAACATCCTTAAGATGGATGGAGTTGTGACTGAGCACCCGGGTGTTACAGGGGCCTCCTTCCTCCCACATGGCCCCACAGAGGACAGACCTCCTGGGAGCGGCAGAATCACTACCTCACACATAGGGCCTCACATATAGGGCCACAGCTTCTGTGCCTTCTGCTCTGAAGAGAAGCCTCACCGGGGTGAGGATACTGGGTGACTACCTCATGGGCGTTTCCTGAACCTGCTTCGGGGAGTACAAATGAGGACACAGTGAGTCTAGGGCGTGGGGCATGTCCTGCTCCTTGGTGGCGCCAGCGTCCAACGTGCGATGGTGTCTGTTCAACGATTCACTGAACGCCATCCCTGGTTCTCTGAGAGAACAGGCCTAGCCACCTCAAAATGCCCTGACCAAAAACAATCCAGAAAAGAAAGGTTAGCACTGGCATTCTGGTAAATGAAATTGTGCCAAAGGTGACCATTTACAAGTCAGTGATATGGGAAAGGGTCACGTCGCAAGCGACCTTGATAGCTACAGAACTTCCTAACGTCATCACTTGAAAACACAACTTTAACTACCTGACCTGGGCACCCCACTTCCACCAGCAAACCTCATGTGCTTTTCAGTCTGAACACCAGGGGCGTCGAGGGCCATGGTGCGTGCAGGCTCAGTGCACAGGGCACCTCCACGCTCCCTCCATTGCCCCATGTTCCCCGGGAACGAGGCACATGGTCTTGGAGAGCCTGGTAGCCTCCACCACTGTCCAGGGGAGGCCTCAGCCGCCTAAGCAGATTTCCAGCAACGTTGGGAAACCGGTGGGCTCTGCTGGGGTGGCTGGGGTATGGAGCCTTTGGAGAACGGCTGGGGATCTGCCTGGTGTCCCGAGGACTGCTTCTGGCTAAATGGCCACGTCGAGCCAGAGCTGGTCAAGGCCAGGGCAGCAAGAGGCATTTCTGACCTCACTGATCCTGGACTGTGTTACAGGTCAGATTACCCAAGAAGGGGGAGAGGCGGGGAAGGCTTGGAGTGGCTCCCAGAAGCAGCTAAGTAAATACAGACTTGCCTCATTCCTTTTTCCTCAGTCCGGCTTGCCTGATATGCTGTCAGCGTAGACAGACTCGGCCTTTAGACACAACACTTCTCTGTCCCTCTCTTTTGCTTCTTACTTTATCCACTGCATTAGTTTTCCTACCGACTCAACATTTAAATAAAGAGACCAGTTCACGAGTTATGTTTCATCCTCCAAGAAAAAATAATCTCCGGTTTTCAATCTTCTTATAGATACAAAGGCTTTACATAGTTGCCTGGAAAAGTACCAAATTGCCTTGTCCTTCTTGAAGTACCTATAGAAAAACAAACAGAACATAAGCAAAATAAGAAAGCTCACCCATGAGTTCAGAGAGAGCCCTCTGTTGTTGTTGTTGTTTTTTAAATTAATTTATTTGAGAGAGCGAGAGTGCACACACATAAGAGGGGGAGGGGCCGAGGGAGAGAGAATTCCAAGCAGACTCCCCATCAAGCACGGGGCCCAACTCAGGGCTCGATCTCACAACTCTGAGACCATGACCTGAGGAAACCAAGAGTCTGAAGCTTGACAGACTGAGCCACGCAGGCACCCCTGGAGAGAGCCCTTTGATAACTTTGCAGCGTGAAGAACAGCATGTGGTTTCCAAAGCACTTTTCCCTGTCTTATCTCTTTTACGCCGCAAAACAATGCTGGGTCGTAAGCCAGGCAGGCACTCTTGGGACTAGCCCCAGCCCCCTTTCCAGATGAGGAATGGGAAGCCCAGAGAGCTTAAGTCCCACAGTTTAGCAAGCATCAGAAGCAGGCTCGGAACCCGGGACGCCTGACTTCCAGCCCACTGCTCTTTCTAATACTTCTCCTTTTTGGAAAAAGATGAACCCATTTACTTAACACAAGATACCAGGGATTTAGAACTTCTAAACTGTAGGATTTCTGAAAGTCTCCTGGATAGGGGCACACATCAAAAGGAAATTCCTCTCAGAAGCCCATGCCTGAGCCCTGGACTGACACCTGCCTCTACTGCCCACCTTGCCAAGGCTCCCGCTGAGGCAGGAACACTGAGCTATGGGGGTACAATGCCTTCCTGCACTGTTCAACATCCCGAACTGCCGGATCCCTAACCTGGCTCCTTCCCTTGGGACTCTCTAAAGCTGGGGGTGGGGGTGGTGGCAGATCCAGGCCATGTCCCTGGTCTGCACTCACTGGCCAACAGCACAATTGGGATAATTGCATCCTTTTTCCAGTTGGCGTGGATACAGCTCCACGACCCCAGGGACCACAGCATTCCAAGCAGCTGCTACCTGCAGGCTGGAGCTGTTGCCCGAAGCTAAAAGAAAGTGTCAACCTAAAGACATCTGAAAGAACTGGCTGACCCCTGAGGGAGGAACCCCGAGGAGGCTGCAGAGAACTAAGATGATAAGGGCCAGAGATGTGCTCCTATAGCTGATTCGCACCTTCCCTTATGGACAGGAAAAATGAGCTCCGCTGGGTTACTTGATTCTCCTCTGAGCACTAGGCTCCATTCTAGTTCTCATAAAAAATGTAAATAGGGGGTGCCTGGGTGGCTCAGTGGGTTAAAGCCTCTGCCTTCGGCCCAGGTCATGATCCCAGGGTCCAGGGATTGAGCCCCGCATTGGGCTCTCTGCTCAGCGGGGAGCCTGCTTCCTCCTCTCTCTGCCTGCCTCTCTGCCTACTTGTGATCTCTGTCAAATAAATAAATAAAGTCTTTAAAAAAAATGTAAATAGTCCTGGAGGGGTTTAACAGTGAATCTATACCAGAGCTGCGCTCTCCTACGCCTGGCACGGGCAGCGACCGGGCACTGGAAACGTGCCCAGTCTGAACAGCTACGCCCAATCTGCAAAATACACATCAGAATTCCAAGGTTGAGGAAGACCGTTTACATTCTCCTTTTCTTTCTTTCTTTCTTTTTTTTTAAAAGATTTTGTTTATTTATTTGACAGACAGAGATCGCAAGTAGGCAGAGAGGCAGGCAGAGAGAGAAAGAGGGAAGCAGGCTCCCCACTGAGCAGAGAGCCCGATGTGGGGCTCGATCCCAGGACCCTGGGATCATGACCTGAGCCGAAGGCAGAGGCTTTAACCCACTGAGCCACCCAGGTACCCCACATTCTTCTTTTCATACTAACAATTTTTTATACCAATTCCGCATTCAAATGACAATATTTTGAATGCAATGGTGTTAATAAACTATATCCCTATAATTAGTTTTATGGGTTTCATTTTACTTCTTTCAAGGTAGCTTCCAGAAAATTTTAAATTCCATTCACGGCTTGACAACACTCCACTGGAGTGTTGCCGACTTTGCAGACCTGACTTCCTTCTGACTGGAGCAGTCTAAGGATGCTGAGCGGCCATAGGCTTCTGGGGGTCTGGGGAGGATGGGGCAGCTTTCTAAGAGGCCGTTGAGTCCCAGGCAAATCTTTCTGGCTTCCCATGTCTGCTGTGGCCTGGCCATTCTCACTACCCCAGCCCTGAGAGGACTACACGTTAACAAGGATTTTCCAGAGAGATCAGGAAGGAAATGGTCTTAGAAGGAAGATAAAGGTAAAGCCATTTGTACAAGGGGAGAGCAGAGGCAAAAAGTGAGTCAGTGGCTCCCAAGAGCATATTTGTGCCTGAGGAGAAAGAACAGAAACCTGGGGACAGATACTCCTGAATCTGAGTATTGGACCCACGACTGGCTACCTGGGTGACCCGGGATACTTATGTCACCACTTTGGGCTTCAGTTTTTGAGTCTGTGAACTGAAGATAATTCTTGTGTCACGGGCTATTTATCGAGAACTTCAATAATAAAGTATATTGAGCAAGTATCTGCTTTGTAGTAAAATCTCAAAAAATATTGATCTTTCTCCTGTTCTCTAATGGTGAATCTTTTGTTTTAATTAAGCAGGTTGTTTTGATTAAAGTTATGGGAAGCCTGTAAATAAGGTCTTTGGAATGTCTACACATACGCTTGAGTTTCACGGTTGAGACCTACACTCAAATTCTCTTGTGTTGTTTCCTAAGAGTATAAAATAAATAAAAATTTCAAATGTAGAACAGATAAAATGCGCAACAGAAATACAAACAGAACTCCAGTAATCTGACAACTGCCCTCCTGTGCAGCTGCATTGGCATGCTTGGATTTTGGGTCTGGTACCATGACTGTCACCCACACGGTCTTCAGAGCAAGCATAACGTGGGTGACCCAGTACGCCCGACAGCAGACCCTGATCAGAGAAGGCTCTGTTTTCTGTGCAGCAAGGACTGCCTTTTGCGTGGCTTGTCGCTCCTTGTTACTCCTTCAATACACAACTAGTAAGGAAAGCGCGAGGAGATCACTTACCAACGAACCATCCATCATCACATTTTTCCATGACATCAACAATATCTCCATCTCGGAGTTCCAATTCATCATCATTCTGGGGTATATAGCTATACAATGCTTGGTAGCTAAACCTAAAAATGAGAGACATTAAATCAAACATTGACAGGATCAAATAATGAATTTTTAAAGCCCAATTCAGTTAAACCAACACATGGGTAGTGTTTCATACTCATCAGTGGGGATGGAAGTATTTTACTGGCTACTTCCCTGGCAGGGTAGACTTTGGGGAGATCTACTCAGCATAGAATAAGGAAATGAAGATTGCTAGGGATGGGGAGCCTCTGATGAGTAAGATTATGACAAGTCCTTTTATTGAGTTTCCTTTAGTTACCAGAGCTAAACATTTTGTTTAGACCCTGCCACTTTATTATTTTTTTTAAAGATTTTATTTATTTGACAGAGATCACAAGCAGGCAGAAAGGTGGGTGGGGGTGGGGGCGGGAAGCAGGCTTCCTGCTAAGCAGAGAGCCCGATGCGGGGCTTGATCCCAGGACCCTGAGACCATGACTTGAGCTGAAGGCAGAGGCTTAGCCCACTGAGCCACTCAGGTGTCCAATAGATTCCCCCTCTATTTTTTTTTTTTAATATGATTTTATTTATTTACTTGACAGAGATCACAAATAGGCAGAGAGGCAGGCAGCGGGGTGGGCAGAGAGCCAGATGCGGGCTGGGATCATGACCTGAGCCAAAAGCAGAGGGTTTTACCCACTGAGCCACCCACTCACCACAGATGCCCCCTCTTTAAAGTTAACCAAAGTTTTTTCTCTTTGTTAACATAGGAGAATGTATGTAGATTACCAGGGACAATCAGAAGTTTAAAAAAGAAAAGAGAGAAGAAGAAGTAACAGGTCCAGAGATAGACACAATATTCTGGTTATAAACATTGGAGAGCATAAAAAATTTTTTCTATATATATACATATATATGTATATATATATAGGTGTATTGATATAAAGATATAAAAAGTACATTCCAATTGCTTACCTTGAGTTTCTTAATATGCTAATATATATTTCATTGTTTTTATTTTTTAAAGTTTTTTTTTTTTTAAGATTTTATTTATTTGACAGACAGAGATCACAAGCAGACAGAGAGAGGAGGAAGCAGGCTCCCCGCTGAGCAGAGAGCCTGATGTGGGGCTCGAGTCCAGGACCCCGAGATCACGACCTGAGCCCAAGGCAGAGGCTTTAACCCACTGAGCTACCCAGGTGCCCCTGTTTTAAAGTTTTTAAGTTTTTTTTAAAATTTACTTGACAGAGAGAGATAATGAGAGAGGGAACAAACACAAGCAGGGGGAGTAGGAGAGGGAGAAGCAGGCTTCCTGCTGAGCAGGAAGTCTAACGCGGGGCTGGATCCCAGGACCCTGGGATCATGCCAGACGCTTAACTGTCCAGGCCACCAGGTGCCCCTAAAAGTTTTTATTTATTCATTTAAATAATCTCTATACCCTTGACCCCGAGATCAAGAGCTGAGCTCTCTTCTGACTGAGCTAGCCAGGTGCCCCTTTTTAATTGTTTTTAAATGTGATGTCCCTTTCCCAAAATTCTTGAAAGCTTTTTGCTTTCTTTCTATCCCAGTGACGTCTGGGAGTAAGATTTTTATTCACTTGTTAGTTGGCCTAAGGCAATCTGGTCTATGCTGTTCCGTCTGTCCTGACAACAGCTCACTGGAGGATGCTGGCCCTACTTGTGATGAAATCTGACATGGAAAAGTTTGTTTTCATTTATTCCTTAAGAAGTATCTTCACAATTCTGTGTATTACTATTCTGAAACACAACAGTAGCGGGCAAAACTCTGCAAATGAGCCAACCAGCTACCATTTCCAGTAGATGCCAGCGAATTCCAGTGAGTGAACAAATGAGACTAGAAACGAGGAAGAGGAGCCAGTCCCTGGGAAGGAGAGGTTCTTTTTCCTCTGCTAAAACAAAGGGACCACTTAATTTTATACATCTATCCAAGTGTATGGATAATCAGTAGATGCCTCTGTCTACCAGAAAGAAGGTCTGCAACGAGGCACGAAGAGTTGCAGGCAGCTTTCAGTTGGAAAGTGAATACATTTTTGATGTTTCCATACTTGCGTGCTGTGTCCATCCAACTTGGACTCCTCAGAATGCCTCATCTTCCTCTTCTACTTCCATGACGGCTGCCTTGCTCACCTCAGCTCTGGGAGCTGACTCTGGATACCTGCTTCTCTATCCTCACTCCCACATAGCGGAGACAGGTGGGCCAAGGTCCCACAGCCTCACTGCTTGGGTCCCCCAATCAGCTCTAATTTTGGATGGGCCTCATGATGCTTAGGGTGCAGTTCCGTTGAGTCCTTTCCCCAATATGGCCCTTCTCCGAGGTCCCCAAACACACCATCTGCCCTGGGTCTTTGCATGTATGGTTTCCTCATCTGGGAAGAGCTTTAACCTCCCTGTTCCAGCTCTCAAATCCAGTTTGTCTTCTTTTCTTTCCTCCCCTCCCCCTTCCTTCCTCTTTCTTTCTGTAAGCTCTACATCCACATGGGGCTTGAGCTCACAACCCTGAAATTAAGTTGCATGCTCTACTGACTGAGCCAGCCAGGGGCTCCTTCGATGTGTCTTTCAATGCTCATTCCAAATCTCTCTTCTTCTGGGAATGGAGTTGACCCTTACATGCTTACAGCACAGGAGATACTCCATGATTTTTTTTTTTTTTTTTTTTTTTTAATGAGTAGATCAACTCTATTCCTTTAGGCAGAACGAATAACTCTTTCCTCTATATTCCCACAACACTAGGACTGAAGTCAGTCACCATTGTCCTCATTGGCCCCTGGATGGCAGTTCATTCTTTCCTGGTCTCTATCTTTCAGCAGTCTGTGACCTCCTTTAGTTACCAGCCCAGCACCTGTTTCGTGTTGGCTGATAGGAAACATGGCCTCAACTAGAAATCCTCAGAGAAGCTTGGGGTGACTCGTTCATTTCCCCAGATAGCTGCCCCATACTTGGTCAATGACCCATTCTTTAAAGCCAACAGTCTACTAAAAACACGAGAAAGGAAGTTTAGGTGTACTTACAAATCTTGTGAGGTTTGACTCCTATCTGGGGTGACTCTTCGCTGCTGGGCTTGAGGTTGCTGAGAAATGATTAAAGATGATTTATTGTCAGAAGGGGATACCTTGTGATGAAAGTCAAGGGGATGAGAGACAGTGCTGCAGTAATGAACAGATTTTTCGGCAATGTTTATGATCTCATTGCAAACTGCTTCCTGTGAGTGGCCCCGATATCCAGAAACCCCCATAAACAGTCAACATGGGGACAAAAAACAAAAAACAAAAAACAAAAAAAAGAGAGAGGAAGAGATGTAACATTCCAGACGAAGCACATAAGTCCAGGGAAACAACAGAGTTGAAGATCCAGGTTAAAAAAAATAGATATTCCAGTAGTGGAGTGCAGGAGGGATCCAGGTGTAAAGCATGGAAAAAACAGGTAAGATACAGAAGAATTTGGAATTTAGTATGAATATTAAAAAAAAGGCAGCAGCATAAAAGCCTATAATTAGTGAGCAACTGTCACAAATGGAATAACTTCAGGATAGAAATGCAAGTATGAATTCCCCGATCATGCACTAACCATTACTTTCATCCCACATGTAGGCAGAGTACAGATATTGTCTCTAAATTCCTCTGCTCTCTGAGAGGGAAGGGGTGGGCCTAACATTTCCCTCTGGGACAAGAGCCATATAACTCTCGCAAATAATGGCTCTACGAGTTAGCCAGGCATTACTCCAGCTGAGACTCTAGAAGTCAGTAAGGATTCTCTTTAGGAAAGCTACGGTCTTATTCAACAGGCATCTTACCACATAGCTCTTTTCAGATTCTGTGAGATCAGGTCCTGCTCTCAATGAATGATGAGAAGGCTGTGATCACCAAGCAAATTATAAGGGAGACATTTTAGCAGATGTCACATTGGAACGGATTCAAAATAAAAGTGTGAGCAAATACACGTACCACACCATCACACTCGATGACGCAGGAGACTCATGGCCTACGGCCATCGAGTTTCCATGACAACACGGTGGGCGCACAGGAGAAAATGCAATGTACGGAATTAGAAGCAAGCATCCAGGCACTGGAATGGGAGGTTAGGGATATGAGCACAGTGAGCTGAGCATGAACAGAGGATCCCCAGACCGGCAGGAGAGAGACACAGAAGGGCTGCCTTAGGGAACAGTTATGAGCCTCCACAGACACACACACTGGTCCTTTTGCTCTCAACTGGCAAGCATCTGCGGAGGGGCCGCTGCACCCAAGCCAGTTTCAGTTATCTTACTGACTGGAAGCCTCCGCTGGCAACGCAGGCTCATAAAACTAACAGGTATGCCACATCTGCGTACTTATGAAAACAATCAGAAATGCTTCTGATAAACTCCTTGGTGATATCTGAAGTATCAGACAAGACTGTTGCCCTGGAGAAGTCTGCACAGGACACCCTCCAGCCAGGTAGGAGTTCAGATATCTCACAGGACAGAGTTTGCTTCCAGAAATAGGACTGGGTGTCCTGACACAGCTGCAGAAATGAAACCATCACTCTTCACCCACCGGCTCAGCTACCACCTGCTGACATGGAAACGCAGGTGCGATTATGGCCAGGCAGACCCATTTTTAAAGTGGGTCTCCCACAGGATAGGCCAGGAAGAGTGTCTGGAATCATCTCCCTGAGAAAGGATTCAATTCCAAGCTCTAAGAAATCTCTCTAAATAGGTATTTGAAGAGCCATGCTTCTTGGAAAAACCCTCTAGGTAACATGTACCAATAGCAACAAGCCCTGGTAACTTGGGGCCTTCTAGGAGGACACTCAGATCTTCTATATATGACCCACTTGATTCACAGAGAGGCCCAGGGCCTCCCCTGAGGTCACACAGCAAGTCAGTGGTAGATTTGTCTTCTGGATTCATCTACCGTCCCACTGGATCTTTCATCCTTAGACCATTTCTCACGTCATTAAGAGTGCTCACGGGTATTATTTTCCATGAGTCCCACAGAAACCCTGGAGATAGGCACAGGGTTTATCATTCTGTTTGATTTTAAAACCCAGGAAGCTGATGCTGGGGGAGGGGGAGTTTGGGGCATGCCCCAATGCCATACCGCTAGCAAGAGGTCAAGCTGCTGGGCTGGCCCTCATGTGCACCACACCATCCCCTCATGTTTAATTCCGCTGTAAATGGCCTCATCCTTTAGCATGTCACACAGGACTGAATGCCACCCCAGACATCACTTCTGTATTCCTGTCCTTTTGGGAAACCTCTTCAAGTTCTCTAAACTTCTTCAAGACACTAATCCTTTAAACCCTGGACTCTGGCAGGAGTAAAGGAGGAGCCAAACCTGCCAGAGTCCTTTTCAGGGTCCTTCTCTAACATCTCAGGACCTGCTGGTCTTTGCCAGGTGACCTTGTGTGGCCCCAATCACCACCCATCCAGCCTCTGGATCAAGGCTTCTGTGTAATCCCTTCCTTGATCTCAGGTCATCGCCAAAGTAACTATTTCCAAGCACTTGCTATGCGGGCTTTAACGGGGCGGAAGAAGGAAATGTACTCTGACAGGAGGATTTTAACAGGAGGGAAAACTCTAGAAGTTCGAGCTGTCCAGTAGAAGGGCTGCCTGGAGAGGAAGGGAGCAGTCAATCCCAGCCACTGTGCTATCACTCGATGGGATGCTGTGAGGGGACGGCTTTTCAACCCTCTGTGTGTGCTGCTATCTGCTTGGAGCCCTGTTAACAGGCAGAGTCTGAGTGGACACACCTGGGGTACATCCTGAGACTACATTTAAAAATTTTTATTTTAGTTTTATTTAAATTCAATTAATTAACATATAGTGTATTATTAGTTTCAGAGGTAGAGGTCATGATTCATCAGTTATATCACACCCCATGTCATTCCAGAACATGCCCTCAAGATTCTTACATTTTTGCTGATGATGCCTCTGATGCTGGTCCACAGATCAATCTGGGAGAGAAAGGCTGTAGGGGACCTTAATTATCCTTCACTGAGATTCTTTGGCTATAATGTGCCAAGACTGTTGAATGTGGGTCACACCTCATGAAAATGAAAGTTCTCATAATAACCAAAATATTTCCAAACTGTGTCTGTGGCCTAATGACCTCAGGTCAAATGCAGAACAGAAAGAGGATGTGGACCATCTCTACACATGGTGGTCAAAGCTTACAGAAGCCCTATAGCATCTTTCAGTGAACTTAATCTCCAAGGAGTGACTAGACTTGATCATCAAGCAAATATTTGGTGCTTCAGAGAGGTTTGGTACATCAGGTATGTTAAAAAGGACCCGAATATTTTACTATCCCTTTTTTGCAAAGCACTTAAAAACAAACACACACCCCCAGCTTTCAAAGCACATAGAGATCCATGACCTCATCTGACTTTTACATTAACCCTTTGACTTAGAGAAGGTAGAAAAGGACTTTTAAGGCTCAAGGAAGCATGAAGTTTGCACAAGGGGACAAAGCCACTGAATACTGAGTGCTCGGTGTCTACGTGACATACACCACTTTCTTCTTGAGTCCCGCTGGGATAGCTAGGACCGTAGCAACACCTAGCTTCTGCCCTTTGTGACAATAGGTCACTTCTCTTCCTGAATACTTTTTCTTTATGTAAAAGGTACAGTGTGTGGTAACAGATACGGTCCAGTCCTTAACTTAAGGATGCACAGTACTGGAAGGGATACTGACCCAGCTAATACCTTCATGGTTTCAGGTCATATGCAAATCAGAGGATAACCGCTATCATTGCCTTCACATCTAGACAAAGTTGACATCTAGTACAAACTTCAGTCATCCCCGACGTAAGGATGATTGGACTCCTTACCCACAGTTTGTGGAAGAAAGGACAAGAGCAAGATAAACATTTATCCTATTATCTAAGGTTCAACTTCTCCCTGTTTGAAATACATTCCTTACATTTAAATCAAACATATCATGTAGTTGGGATAGAAACCAGTTTTTGATCGGGGGTGTGTGTGGCAATGTGGACCTTCAGGAGAGCTGGAGACCACTGATATCCGAGGCAGGGATTTGCCCTTCGCTTTGAAGGCCACTTACTTTCAGATTTTTTTCTTTAGGTATTTATTTTTCTTTCCCTGGCCCCATTTTCTATTTTATTTTATTTTATCTTATTTCATTTTATTTCATTTTAGAGAGAGAGTGAGCATGAGCAGGGGGAGCAACAGAGGGAGAGGGAGAAGCAGGCTCCTGAGCCCGAAGCGGGGTTTGATCCCAGGACCCCAGGGTCATGACCTGAGCCAAAGGCAGACACTTAACCAACTGAGCCACCCAGGTGTACCTCCCCCGCCCCCATTTCTAACTGTGTACAGCTTTATAGATCTTTTCCTCTGAACCTACGCTAATATGGTAGCCAATAACACTTGAGATGTGGCCAGTATGAAATGTGCTGCAAGTGTAAAAATATAAACTGGATTTCAAAAACTTAGCACAAAATGTAGACTGTAAACTATATTACTAATAATTAGACAAATTATATACTACTATATAATTACATTAATAGTTTAAATACTACAGTAGCTATGTTGGGCTAAATGAAATACATTGTTAAAATTAATTTCACTTACTCCATTTTACTACCAGGAAACTTTAAATTACATACATGATTCACATTATATTCCTACTGGATAGTGAGGCTCTGAACCCTCCCCTGCCTGTACATAAGCCTAAAAAAAAGTAGATAAAATTCTAATTACGACCTCAGCCAAGATTAAGAATAAGAGAGCATTATCCTATGCCAAGCACATTTCAAACTCTTGGAGATATATTCAAGTTTTGTTTTTTTGTTTCCCCTCAACATGTTTAGAAAAACAGCCATCAGCCCTCCACCCCCAACACACACAAGCTGCACTCCAGCCCCCCCAACCCCTCCGAGAGCAAGCAGGGTTAGTTGTTGATTTGGAAACTGTTTTGCGTCTGTATTTGCACACACACTCACAAACTGCCCCCCTTGGCCTGGACTGCTGGTTTTATTCTCCCCAAGTGAGCAGTCCTGCAGGAAGCCTTGCTCAGTTGCCTTTCTATCTGCTGTTCACAGAAGACCCCCAGGAGTCTGACCCCAGCCTCCCTTGAGCTATTAATCCCTCTGGATCCACAAATACCTGGTGCTCACAAGGAGTTAGCAAGGTTCTTGTCCAGCTTTGGGTGTGTGCCAAAGCCTTGAAATCCCAAATAAACTCTCCATAGGATAAAAAACAGCAGGAAGTCCTGGAGATGTGAACAAGACTAAGGACCTCAGCCTCAGAGTGGTCCAAGTCCCTGGGAGCATCACAGATCCCTTCCGCACCCCTGTTCCTCCATCCGCCTCCCCACCCCCTGGCTCCTAGTCCCAGTCACTCAGAGACAACATTCCTCAACCCACTGCACACACCTACCCTGTCATCTGCTCAGACCCCACCCCACCTCTCTGGTGACCCACAGTGGCCTCTCAGGGGAGACCAAACTGGGTACAAGGAAATCTGGGTTCCAGGCCAGGCTACAAAACTAATTCATAGTCTTTGGAGCAAAATGTGGAATTTCTCTGGATTTCAAATTCTTAATAAAATAAGAGGATTGGACATGATTAACATAAACATCCTTTTTGGCTCTGAGGTTCTCGCATAAAGGTCAAAGGGCATGCATCCTATGAACTGGGAGCTAGGGTCTGGGAGTGGGGGTCTGACCAGGCTTAAGGATGGAGGCACCTCACACGGCCCCCTGAGAACCGAGTAGAGGGCTTCTGACGCAGCCTCCAGATATGGACGGAGGGCTTCCTCTGGCAGTGTGGGGGCTGAGGGGCTGAGGGGTTGCCCTGCATGGTGGCTGATACAAAGCTCTGGGAACACCACAGGCAAACTTGGCCAGAGGAGCCAGAGACCTGACTGATTCAGGGTCCTGGCTTTCTAGAACACTTCCACAGGACCCTCACAACAGGACCAAGTTCTCCTTGAGCTCATTAAGAAAAAGATCCCAGCTTAAACATAAAACAAAATTACAACCAACTGGCCCAACTGTTCCCCACCTAGATACAGTCCCCTTGCTCCACAGAGAACACAGCCCTTTGTCATCACTTGAATCTGATGACAACACCAAACTCAAACGCTCAGCCTTCTTGTCATGGTCTACAGTGTGTGGTCTCTTTCCCTCCTAAAGCAATCAGAGGAGAAATGGCAAATGTGTATTCAAAGATGAAGAAGCAAAAGCTTTGCAAGAGGACACCTTGATACAAGGTGAGAGAGAACAGGGAGAAGCACTAAGTTACAGAATGCAAATTTTACGTTTCCTAAATTCTGGATTTGTGGAGCACAGAGTGGGAGGAGTCTTCCATCTTCTACTTTCTCCTCCTCCCTGCCCCGCCATCTTCCTCTCTTAGGTGGCATAATGGGGTAAGGAGGATACAGCACGCTGCTTCTCTGTCTTTTCCCTGTTACCTTGATATCACGTAACGGGTGTTTACAGAGTCCCAGGGACAGGCCCTGTGCCAGGTGTTAAGTCTCCACTGCCTCTCATTTCATCCTCATAACTCAGCAGGGTGGTCCATAGTTACCTCACCCTACGAAACTACAACATGTGTGAGCTGGGAACTGAGGAGCCCGGATGTGAACCCCGAGCTCTCAGACCCCGGGTCCTGTACACCCCACACCACCCTGATGCTCCGTGCTTGTGCTCTGCCTGAGGGACCCATCAGAGTAGCCGGAGAGGTCACTGACCAGGAGGTCAGCTCAGGAGGTCCTCTGTAGCAGGCATGACGGTTGCTATCGATATCTGCCATGGCTCCTTACACCTTTGGAGTGGTGGACACTTCAACTTTAGGTCTTAGTTGCCGACCTCAGGTGTTGAGAGAACACCTGCTGGTTATTTTTGGAACTGCAGCCAGCGCCCCTCTCCATCCCACTCTTCGTTAACCACCGTCCGAACACATTTAAAGATTTCCCTTCCAGATGAGGCAAAGGAGAATGCTTCCCATTTTCAGCTGGGTATCTTACCACTTCTGATTTCCTTAATTTCCACGCTCAAAGCAGGCCCATGTCTCTGTTCTTATCTTTCTGGGAACAAAGCTGGCTACCACATAGTAAGGGGCATCCCCTCTGAATCCGCCAAAGCCTGTTTCTGTCATCACCTGAGCCGCATTCTCTGCTTGCCTTTCTCTGAGGCTGTGAAGGAGTTTATCTGTGCTTCTCAGCTGCTTTGAGGGCACACGGCTTTCCTAAATACTGATTTCTGTCGTTGACTGGCTTCCTTCCCTTTGGGACCCAAACGAATATCGTGAAAATTTTGTCACTTTTCTCATTTCACAATAAAAGTAGAATAGACTAGGGGCTCTTGACAGACTCCCAGGAAACTCGGATGGACTCGGGGTGGATCTCCTGAAACTTAATGCAGAATTGTGTGTGCACGCCCCTCATTGTCCCCAGACTACTGGCCCACAGTCCACAGTTCACCTCACATTCTCAAAGGTTCTGTGACCCAGAAAAGTCTGAGTCACTGGAGTAGAGGATCTGAAATGATTCTTTTTAACTCAGAAATTCTATGAGGATCTCTCAAGCTCATTGTAGGAACTCTTAAAAACCAAGGCTGGATGCCAGTCAGCAAATAGTGCCTCTCTCTGGGGAAAGTTCAGCAAATAGCTGATGATTCTAATGACTGAAGATTTGTAAGATGATCCTCACCTTCATGGTCTTGATCATCCTAAATCTTCTTGGCCAAAATGACACCGGACAGAATCCAAGAATTTGGTGGATAATTCTGAACTCTTGGGTGTTTTGTCTATATGTATATTTTTGTCCTAGTACACCCCCCAAATGAAGGGGAAAACTTTTCATTTTTCAGTTGTGAAGGTCTACAATAAACTCCTTACTTAAAATTTTGAATTTGTTCTTTTCTCCCCCTTTCAGTCACACAGGATTTTTAGCTAATCATAGAACAACAATGCTAAAAAGACCTTCAGTTCTCTTGTCTAATCTTTTGTTTATGGATGAGGAAGCTTCCAGAGAAGGGAAGTGATTCATCCAAAGACACACAGCAGGCCACCGGCAGCACCGGGCCAGGGCCCAGGGTTCCCGACTTCCGACACAGTGCTCTCCCCACTACACCATGGTTCCCTGAAACACCCCCTGCCCTTTATTCATCGCTTCCACTGTCCAAAGGACACACACCTAAAAACGTGAGCAACTGACCCAATGTGATTTCAGTTTGGGAGTCTACAAAGGCGTGAAAAGCCAAAGCTTTCACAAGTGTTCATCCACCCCCAGAGCTGGGGGTGGTAGGGGTAGGGCTGGACTGGAGAGGTGACGAAGGGGGAAGGAAGCAGCCATGCAGGGACTTAGCACCAAACAGGGAAGTCTGACAACGGATTCACAGGAGGCACGTGACCGTGAGGAAGGTGACTAGATGCTGCCAGTGGGTGTCCACGTGCTTTCCAGCTCTGCTCCCAGCCCCTTCCCTGGACGCCCCCCTTCCATCCGCCTGTGGACACCCTAAGCCTCACCCAAAGCTCAAATCTCACACACCCCCTCTCATGTTCCCACCTATCTTGGCTGGGTTATTTGCTTGCCTTAAATGACACCCTCTTGGTATTTGCTTATAAACGTCCCTATCCTTGAAGTCCAACGTCAAATGCCACTTTTCTTTCCAAAGTCTACCAGACTTCTACCTTCTCCCTCCTCTTGCTTATTATTTCTCCTTATCCTGAACATTTAGGGTGAACTACCTGACTCTCCTTCCCTGTCCGCATTATAATGATTTGTGAGCATTATCTTTTTTTTTTTTTTTAAAGATTTCATTTACTCATTTGAGAGACAGAGATCACAAGTAGGCAGAGAGGCAGGCAGAGAGAGAAAGGGGGGGGGGGGGAAGCACGCTCCCTGCCAAGCAGAGAGCCCGATGTGGGGCTCGATCCCAGGACCCTTGGACCACGACCTGAGCCAAAGGCAGAGGCTTTAGCCCGCTGAGCCACCCAGGCGCCCTTGAGAGCATTATCTTATCTTCCCCTTCCCCACAATGGAGATCATACATAGCTTTGACTGGGGTCCATCACTTTTTTTTATCTTCTCTTTCACTCAACAAGTACCTATATTTATTGAGTACCTTCTATATGTCATGTGTCATGGTCCCTGACCTTAGGGCGCTATCACTCTAATGGTGACACAGACCAGTGAAGGTAAGAAGACAACAAAACTGAGATACCCCAAATCAGGTGCCAGAGCTGGGGACACACAAAATCCGGGCACTTAATCCAGTTTTGCAGGGGCAGGGGGAAGCTGTCAGGAAAGGCTTCTGGAAGAAGTAACATCTAAGGGGAGAAGTGAAGGGCAGCTGGGGATTATCCAGGCAAACCAGCAGGGAGGTTGTGGAAGGCATAGCCGGCTTGCTGTCTAAATGGTCAGATCACATGAGGCCTTCGATATATGAGCAATGAAAGAAGAAAGGGTCGTAACATTTCAGACTGTCTTTTCATTTAAGGTACTCCGCTGAACTCCCTCCACTTACTGGCCAGATGTTCAGCCTAGCTTCCTAACAACTATCATAAAATTGAACTTTGGTTCAGTTCCCCACAGCAAGGAGAACAGTGACTGGCGATTTTCCGGATCAAGCACGCTGGTCTGGAATGCATTTATACAAATAAGTGACACAGCCTGAGGCCCTAGCAAGCTGACAGGCCACCAAGGAACAGTTGTCCCTGAAGTCCTTTCCATCTTTAGCTCTATCATCCCAAGAGGGCCTCAAGGGGCAGGGAGCTTCTGCTGGTCCCCCTTTTGTGAGTGGTTGGCTCCTGTTCCCAGTCACAGGAGGCTAAAGTAGAGGGGCTGGGTGGGAGGTTTGGGGGCAGGGGCCCCTCTCACACAACCTTCCAGCTCTCAGCAGGGAGCCAGGCTGGGGTCAGGGCCGGACACACCCACAGAGAAGGGGCTGGCGCTGGAAGAGGACAGGGAAGGGTGGGGACAGGAAGTGGTACACTTGGGTTCTGGAGGCCCACCAAGAAAGGAAAACCATTTTCAACAGGTCCATCTTTCCATGTTGCCAGCTACCCACCCCACCCCTGCCCTCTCCCATCCTCCGTTAGGAAGCGGGAAGTATATACCCCCCGACTGGCCCAGAGTTCCTGCACTAGGCACACTTCCTGTACAGGCTGGCCCCTGGATTGAGCTGTGCTGACTCACAGCAGACAGTAAACCAGGTCTCCAGGCACCGTGGGCTGACTTGGGATGTTTACAGAACTGTTCCCGTCAGAGACACTGAATTCTTCTCAGCAAGCCCCTCCGCCATCTCTCCCCAACCAACTGCTCTTTGCTTGGTGGGACGCACCCTTCTCTTCCTCCTGAAACACACATTCCAGGAGTACCTTCTCTGGGACCAGGCAAGGCCTGCCCCAGGTTCTGCTCTTTTCCCTGGGTCAGGGAAAAGATCAGAGTGGGAACAGGAGAAATGGTCCTCATTTCGCTCAGTGTGGGAGAAACAATCCACTTAAGGGACCCCTCCCACAGGCTGGGCACCGTGCTTAGCTCATTTAGTCCTTACAACTGCGCTATGAAGACCCTATGAAGAAGAGACCACTTTTACCTCTACTTTGCAAGTAGAAAACTGTGGCTGGCTAGCCTGATTATTTAACACTATCCCACAGATAGATCCCGCTTTCCCACGGAATGTGATCTTGGTGTCTACAGGCCTCAAATAAATATTTGTTGAGTGACTAAATGAAACTTCACAGTTTTAGGTCTGAGGATCAAGCATCGTGTACTGGGGGTATTATACGCAGTAAACAACAAACGAGGCGTCTTCAAGAATTCCATCTGCTACTGAAGGCATTCTAGAATGTTCTCAGTTCCAGAAGTAGCTCTGGAATCATGATCTATCTGCCAAGTTCATCCTCATCCCCATCCCTAATTTTTTAGCCCTCAAAACACCCTAAAGCCACTTTGGTCCTTGAAATCATTGTAGCTGACCCAGAGAGAAAACGGGACAGTCACCTAAAACCCTGGGGTGTCCATTCAAGGACCCTGTCCCTGCTGGGGTCCCAGCGCTGGGCCTGCATCCATCTCCTCAGGACCCAAATGCATTTGTTCGTCAGCGAACAAAAGCCCTGTGCTCCCACACGAACACGAGACAGGACGAAGACCTGACAGAGCTGGGCGCCGGCAGTGCGCCAGGGGTTACGGAGACAAAGTGCAGCTCACACAAAACCAAACCACACGGAGCCAAACTGAAGCCTGGTGTTCTCAGCTGTGTTAGAACAAACAGAGGAAAGTCTCCAAGGCGTGAATGGATGAGAGGAAGGCTTTCCTTCTCGTGAAGCTTTGGCACTGGGCCAGGAGGCGGCCAAAGGGGGAGTGACTTCTGAATCCCCTGAAGAGGCCAGTGCGGACTGTCCTTTACCTCCAAGTGTCCCCAGCCTGGCACTTTAATCAGTGGCCCCTCCGTTCCCTCCTGGGTACTATTTATGCCCCCAAGGCAAGCGAAGGGCTCTCATTGGCATCCATGGGGCCATGGAAGACGGGCCACGGGTGAGACGTCCAGCCCACCCTGCCAACTGAGATGCCAAGGCACCCGCGGTCATGCTGCAGGCCTACCTGGCTCCCAGCACTCCGAGCGGCCCTCCTCTCGGCCTGCTCGCCACCTCTATGCAGCTCTGTCTGCTCAGCCTCCCTTCCCGGAAAAGGGCTACCCGGGGGCTTGCCGGGCCGGCTCTCCTCGGGCGCACGGAGGTCTGAGAGTCTCTGGTCCGCGCTCAGGCACCTGACCACGTCTGAAGGTCTCAAGCAGCTCTTCTTAGAGATCCTGGGTGCTCCGGGGTATCGCTCACCTGCCTCCCGCTCTGCTCTCCTCTCACACTGTCCGCGCTCTTCTCGCCTCGGCTGCCGCTTACCCTGGCTGCTAAAGGCGTTGCTGAGCTCCGAGATGACCCTATCAGAGCTCCCCGGCAGCAGCTGCGGGAAGCTATCTTGGTGGACACCTGGGGGTGGCATGTGGACACCACTGTCCCCGTTGACGTGAAGGAAGGTGGGAGCTCCGGGTGCCAAGGAGGCAGCTTTGTGGGAGGGAGGAAGGGCCAGCGGGGCAGCCAGCGAGCGTGGGGCGGATCGATCGGACCAGCTCGAATGGGGAAGGCTGAGAGAGAGAGAGGAACCCGGTCTTGCCCACGAGGAGAGGGGGTCCGTGTTATAGACAGAAGTTTCTGGAAGAGGAGGCAGGGGTGGGGTCAGGGCCAGAGGCCGCCTGCCTGGGACCCCAACAGTCAGGGAGATCCACTCCGAGGTGACAGCGTGCATCTCCGGGGACAGGGCTCGGTGGGGGTGGGGCAGGGATGAGGGGGCCGGCACGAGGAGCTTGCTGTGACTGGCAAACTTAAAAAGAAAAGGAGAGAGAGGAAAACAAAGGAAAGAAGCAAAAAGGTACAAGAGTCAGCATAAAGAAGAGAGGAGGAAAATAATCACAAGGGATATACAAAGAGGAATGAAACGCAGAGGACGAGGACACTCTGGTGTCCAAATAATGAAATCGCTCGGGTAGGCTGGAGAGAAAGTGGGATGTGGCTGTGTGCACGGGTGTGCACAGTGTGTGCAGGTGGAGGAAGCGGGGGAAGCGAGGGGTATGGAGACGGGAGAAAGGGGTCCATCGGGGTGGTTACAGACAGCCCTGGCACGGTCTGTGGAATGGGACTTTCAGAGGGACACACTGGAAGCCGCCCACCCCGCCACAGCCCACACCGCCCCTGCTGCCACTGAAGAGCCTTGACCCACACTACGAAGGGAAAAAGGTGCCCTGCCACAGTCCTGCCCCTTCTTTGGGCTTTTATTCTCTCTAGAGTTCCCAGCAAAGAGCCTTCCAGAGATGGATATGAGCAGTGGAGACATTTTGTTTTATAGTTGTGCTTGGCTACAGTGAAGTGAAAAATCTCGCTGAGTTCCTCTAATTACTACGAAGCAGAATGGCCTGCACTGACTCCATGCCCCCTCCCCGTGACATCGCAGGAGATGGAGCTCGCTGTGCAGGAAGCCCTGGGTCAGCCCGTCTAATGCCTTCTGCCAAGAACCATCCCCGGGGTCAGGGGTGGGCAGGTGGAAGGAAGTAAGGAGAGGATGACAGAAAAGAGGCACCATCCCAGTGTCATCCTGGGTCCCGGTCCGGGTCCCGCTCTCACACTGCTGGCCATTCTCCCTACACCTTACCACGGGGGTACGGTCAGTGGCCTTCACAGGAAGTCACCCCACCATGCCTCTTCGGAACCCAAGGTCCTAATTCTTTCGTGGGGAAGTGGGGATGGGTTGGGAATAATTTATATATTTTATAAAACAAGTCCATTTATAATAAACGCTTAGGGATGCAAATATCTTACGATGCCTGTAAAACTACTTCCTTTTGGCCCAGCGTAAACAGGGACGCTATCTGTTCCTTTCCCAGCCTAGTTCCTGCTTGCAAACAATACTCTGGATCTGGTCTATCTGTCTGAGGATGAGGGTGCGAGATTCTCTCCTTCAATCTTTGCCTTCTGCAGGCGGGCCTTGACCAGTAAGATGCTGAAGAGAACCGGCCCGAGTCACGGTATGTATTGGACAGCAGTGGTCCTCAGACAACCAGCTTCACGCAGGATAGGATGCTCCTAGTTTTGGACCAACTGCTAAAGTCTCTCATTTCTCTGGCCCTAAGCATGTTATCCCCAGAGCCATCACCTTAAGCTCTTCTTTTCCCCAACATAACAGTTGTCCCTCCAAGTTCTCGAAACATGTCATTTGTACCCATGAAAACAAACCCTGGTGTGTACCCTCTGCATGACTGCAGGGAGTTCCTAATCACAGTGCTGCAGAGCCACTCCAGAGGGCCTGCGTGCCCTCAGCACCGTGGACGGGTCGTGAGGAGCGTGAAGACCAAGGACGAGAAGTCTAGGTACCTGCGGGCTCGCGGTGCCGCTGCGACTTGGGGAGGAGGAGAAAGGCAGGTCGATGTAATCCACGGGGTTTTTCACCAGGGGCCGCTTGATCACGTCCACGTAGGTGATGGGGAAGATGCCCTGCCGGGACGTCCCTGGGATCCTCCCTTCGTACCAGTTCTCGTCCACCTGTCGGAGCAGCGTGATCCTCTCGCCCTGCAAGACACGGCAAGGACGGGTCCTTGGGCCACCACGCCTTGGCAGGTCTGAGGCCCCTGCCTGCACCCTGCGCCAGCCTTCACTGTTCATCACATCCTTTGTTCAGAAAAGCCTCCCTGGCTAGACTCGGATAAAATCAGTATCGCAGAGATGAGGTGCTGACAGCAGGAGAGCTACCTGGAGGCTGGGAAGGCAAGCTCAGTTTTCACACACTGCAGCAAACGAGAAGGTCAGAGTCATCCCCCCAGCTAACAGCGGATGGAGGGGTTTTGCCTCACTTATCACAGAATCGATATCCGGTTGTCTCCAAAAGCAAAGGTTTGGGAGGGTTATCTTTTTTCCTTCCCTTTTAGAATTTTGTTTCCCTCTGTACCATTATAGAAAAGTAATAAAATCATACATTAAGTGGAAAATAAGTATTACTCAGATTATCATTTGGGTAACCACAGTTAATATTTTGATATATGTATTTCCCAGATTTAATTCTGTGCATGTGAATTAGACTTGCAACATATTTTTCTTATGAAAACTGAGCAAGCACTATATTTCACTTTCCAGCCTTCTTTTTCATCCTTATGACACAGAGTTAAACCTCCTCCTTTATCAAGAAAGAGAATTCTAGGGGCGCCTGGGTGGCTCAGTGGGTTGGGCCGCTGCCTTCGGCTTGGGTCATGATCTCAGGGTCCTGGGATCCAGCCTCGCATCAGGCTCTCTGCTCAGCGGGGAGCCTGCTTCCCTCTCTTTCTCTGCCTGCCTCTCTGCCTACTTGTGATCTTTCTCTCTGTCAAATAAATAAATAAAATCTTTAAAAAAAAAAAAAGAAATAGAATTCTATGGTTTTAATGCTATGGTAGCAATAGTGCAAGAGCCCACCGCAAGCTTTTCTCTGACACACACATGTAATGACTTAATTATTGGTCTCCCAATACTGGGGATGGAGGGGGCTTCTCTTTCCCATAAGATAGTTCATCTTTTTCTTTCTTTCTTTCTTTTTTTTTTTGAGTTTATCTTTTTCTAAGGCACATGTTCACTTCCCTAAATCCTCACTAAAATTAGTAACTAATAACTTCAGCAAGCCAGAGAGTTTTGACATGGGAAGACAGTGTCTGCTTGCTGGGAAGAAAGGTATCACTGCACAGCTCACTCGTGTGCCAGGCGAGCACCAACCAGATGCCATGCTTTATGCTGAGGGCTTCACGGAGGTGGTTTCCTTGAGCCTTCTTAAAACAGCTCTAGGATAGGATCATTTGTCTTCATTTCACCTGTGAGCAAAGGGCAGCTTGGAAAAAGTCTTTAACTTCCCAGAGGCGAGGTTGACTTTTGGCCGCAGAGGACTTGTTCCTCTCCACTGGGCCATCGGAATATGTCGTAAACCTAGTCACAACCACTTTCCACATCATGGGGTGCTCAAGAGGTCTAAGACTCCAGAAACACCGCCTTTAATCGGTGAACTCATGTGACTAAACTTTGAGAAAGCCTAGGTTTTATTTTTTAAATCCCTCACCTCAGAAAATTCTCTACCTGCCCTTCCTAGACAGGGCACAGCTCTCGGGCACAGGAACGGTACCATGAGACGAGTACATCACCGTCGCGCCTCTTCCCCCATGAGAATAGGGCCATCCAAACAGCCCCAGGGCCTAGAAGAGAGGGTGCTTACCTTTCTGAAGGACATTTCTACTTGCGTATCACCATTGAAGTTGAACTTGGCAACAGCTTCTCCGTATTCCAAAACCTGCACCGGCGCCAACTTCTTGGGCTGAGCCTTCTCAGCAGGAGGAAGAAGCTGAGAAGGGAAAAGAGCCAGAGGAGAAGGAAAAGAGAAGAAAGCGAGGGGACAAGAGGAAGGGAGGAAACAAAAAAAAAATACAAGTTCTTGGTAAGGGCGTGGTGCTGGGGGCAGGACCGGGCTGTCCTGGGGAAAGAGAAGAGGTGACCGTACCTCGATGTAGGAGCGCGGGAAGATGCCCACCCGGCCGTGGTGCTCTCCTTCGTACCAGTTCTGGTCGATCTGCTTGTAGATGTACACGATGTCCCCCTTCTGCAGAGGAAGCTCCCTGTCAGCAGAGGTCAGAGCACGTCAGCATACGAGATCGTGGTGCCTCTCGCAGCGTGAGATGAGGACATGCCACATGTTAGCGAAAGGAGACTCTGACTGAGGTCAAAGGGGACTAATTACAGAAGGGGGGGCTCCATATCCGGGAGAGAGAACCCCGCTTTTTAGGAGGTTATATCTCTTTGGGCCACTTTTCAGTCTTCTGTGGGATGGACGTTGACCTTCAAACCGGCTCCCCACTCCAAGGTGCTCACAGGCCTTACGCGTTTGTCGTGGGTTTTCTCAAGGTATTTTTTGTGAATGCTGGTCTTACGCTCAGAATGTCTACGCAACACGGAACAATGCGCCCAGCAGTCTCAACTGATGTCCAGTAAGTGACAAAAGTCTCCCTGTAGGTGCTTTCATTGTCTTTACTACCCTTCCATGCCGAAGCAAGGCATGCTTTCATTGCTGGAAATGACCATCAAGTTACTTGTGAGAGGCTGACATCCCCGTGTCGTTCCGGCCGGCCAGCCCAGCCAGCCATGTCACCACCCCCCCCCCATCCGTCTATCATCATGTAGTAGAAAGGCTCTGAAATTAGCCAGATCTGGGTTTAAAACCCAGTCACATCATTTACTAGCTCGGAGACCTGGGGCAAGATATGGAATCTCTCAGAGATACTTTATCTGAAAATAGGAGCTAAGTCAGAGTTGTTGGAAAAATGTAGCAACAAACTTAAAGTAAGATGCCCAGCATGGTGCCTGTTACAGAGCTAGCTCGGGAAATGTGAAGTCGCTACTTCCTTTTTGACATGGGAAGAAACCTTAGAAAGAAAAGTGGATTTTCCTTAAAATGTTTGTCATGTATTTGTGCAACTTTTCTGTCTCCATCCATCCCTTTGCTGGCCTTAATAATGATGCTGTTAACCTCTAATCAGGGTTCCTTCTTAAAAAAAAAAAAAAAAAAAAGAAAGAAAAAGATAAATTATAAGTAAAATAAAAACCCAAATGAGGATAACAATTGTACCAATTACAGCTTGAAAAGTTTTTTGAGTTAAAAAAAAAAATGACCTAGATCTTTTCCATTTGCATCAAACCAACAGCAATGGAAAGAAAGGCTCTGAGTGCAATTTGGAGGGGGCAGGCCTGTGTCCTCTACTGTGTGCCAGAAGTCCCACGGTTCTGCGAGGGACGCTGGCTAAACAATGGGGGCACATCTGGAAGACTTTACACAAAGTCAGCACTGTGCTGAGTGCAAGAACAAGGCAGCCTTTGTGGCTCTTGCACTGGTAGACCAGATTCTAACCCTGAGGAGGGTGAAGGAGATCTGGGACATTTGTCTCTGTAAGAGAGAATATTTGCGGCCAGTTTTTTGCTGTAACTCTCCCTGGGTGTGTTTGAATTCCCTCCTCTCTTTACCCCCCAACCATGGACACATGGCTGTGCTGGACCCTCAGCATATCCACTCCTGCTGGAGACGCTCTCTGCTCTCCCGCCCTCAGTGACTCGCAGCTGTGGAGACTCGCAGCTGTGGAGACTCGCAGCTGTGGAGACGGGTGAGAGTGTCATGGCCCCCCAGTAAGCAAGGAGGAAGACAGCTCCTGGGGGGCTGAGAGGTCTGCATCCAGCCTTCCTGCACTGTGGACCTCATGCCCATCTCCCGCAGAACCTCACCGCAAGGTCTGGTGGTAACAAGGTTTGAGAAACAATAATACGATACACTTCAGATCTTTTCTGGAGTGTCCCCATGTATATTCTCAGCACAGTCGAGGCTCGGGTAAGTCCTGCAGATAAGAACCCTGTTTAACTTCGTTGACTTGAGTGCTCCTACAGAACACTTTTTTGAGTAACCTACTATGGAGAAAAGTAGAACCCCGTGATTAAAGACGTTTAGAAGATCCAAGTCAATGGATCTATCATCTACTCCTAAAAAAAAAAAAAAAAAGTTTTATTAACTTTTCTGGCAGGGAGCAATAATAGCACCGAGCCAGGAGGAAGGACTCCTCTCTCCAATATTAGCACCATTTTAATTCTTTTTTTAGAGAGAGTGTGTGTGCGCAGGGTGGGGAGGGGCAGTGGGAGTGGGACAGAGAATCTTAAGCAGACTCCACACCCAGTGCAGAGCCCAACATGGGGCTCGATCTCACAACCCTGAGATCATGACCAGAACTGAAATCAAGAGTCAGACATTTAACTGACTGAGCCACCCAGATGCCCCCAGCATTAGCATTATTGATAAATGGTGACGATTCCATCTCAGTCAGCCTTCCCTCTTCTATTGGACAAAGATGCTCTAAGGAAAAAATTGTTCAGACTTTTTGATGAAACCTACATAAATATGATTATCATCGCAATACCATTCAATGACTACATGTACCTCTCTCATTCCAAAGGAAAAAGGGAAAAAGGTAATATTAATTTGTATAACTCTGTTATCTTCTCTTTGGTTAAAAAGAAGGGACAGGGGGAGATGCTGACTTTTGTTACGTGGTGCAAAATGTTTTCTAAGTATTACCTCAACTGCCCTGCAAGAGTGGCTTTTTTTTTCCCATTTTATTTTATTTTTTAAAAATACTTTATTTATTTATTTGACAGAGAGAGAGACACAGGGAGAGAAGGAACTCAAACAGGGAGAGTAGGAGAAGGAGAAGCAGGCTTCCTGCTGAGCAGGGAGCCTGATGTGGGGCTTGATTCCAGGACCCTCGGATCATGACCTGAGCTGAAGACAGATGCTTAATGACTGAGCCACCCAGGCCCCACTATGTCCATTTTATAAATGAGGAAATTTGAGGTGGAGGTCGGTGACTTGCTCAGAGTCACAGAGACAGCAAGGGGCACAGTCATGATTCAAACTCAGGGCTTCCTGACTCTAGAGCCCATCTCTCCAGTACACTAGACTGCCACTTCTAATTAGCTAATGAGCTAAAGGACTGGAGTAATTACAAACAAACCCAACACACCAGATTTATGCGTAGTTCTAGAGACTGTGGCCTGGTCACTCATTTTGTGTTGGAGGATATCAAAATCCTGGCTGAGTAGTCTTCTCCATGGTGTTACTCAGTGACCAGTGATGAAGAGCTTTCCCTCTCATCACCAAGAATGGAGATGTGGGGGGCCTCCCATCAGCAAGACAATGGGATGACTGCTGGTTATTGCTGCCAATGGAAACTCATGGTCCATTTTAATCCATAATTAGATAGGAGATGAGTAGGTTCCTTCTAGAACCCAGTCTTTGGTAGCATTTTCCAAATTCCATTCCATGGAATAGAAAGGCTTTCTGGTCATCCAAATTTAGGTAACACTGGGTAAAATAAGCTAATCAGGTTTCTTCATTGAAAGCCTTCTAGAGCCATTACTATGCCAATAGCAAAGTCTCTTTGGGAAGGAGGCATGGGAGGTATAGACATAGTGTGCAGTGGTTCCAAGGCTCATTTCTAGGATAGAAGACAATTTTTAAGAAATATTTTACAGAGCTAGCCCTTTGGGGAACATACTGCTCTCCTGTGTGTTCCCACAATCTTTGAACGTCCTCAGACGTCATAGCGAAACTAATAAAGTTATCATCCTAGACACTGGTTCTGGTACCTCCCATAGAAAGAGTGGGTCAGATTGAGCCACCACTTCATCAAGCAAACGGAGTCCCTGGATAAGAGATGGCAGGTGCCCCAGTGGTAGAAGCTCAGGCTCTGGCACTAGGCTGCCCAGGTTTGAATCCCCTGCATCTATCACTGACCAGCTTCGGGAAGCTCCTTAATGTCACAGCCTCTCTGTCTCCCTATCAGTGTAATGCGGATAACAACGGCCCCAGCCCCAGAGGGTTCTGGTAACCACTGAATCAGTTACCATATGTAAGAAACGTGAATGGCATTTGGCACGTAGGAAACTCTATAAATTACTGTTTTTAATCATCGTTGTTTTTCTCCATCTCTTTACAAGTGAGCTGTGTTTCAATAGAGGCAGTTATAAAAACAAACTGGTGGTACTTACTTGAGGGTCTGAGCTTTAAAGTCAAATTTGGCTCTGGCAGGTCTCATCTAAACACAAGAAACAGTGACAATTTAAAATCACAATTTATGAACAATGAAATGGACACATTTTCAAAAGTTTCCAGAAAGCAAAGCAGAAAAAGTCACTCTAACTAGTTCATTCTGGTGTAGAAATCTGGGCAAAATTCCACTTATCTGACCTCAGCAGAACACTAGATGAATGTTTGATCAACTATGTCATGCATGAGAATCTCCCTAAGGAAGCCAGATTTGGGGAAGAGATGCTTTGAAAAGTCCCAAAGCTGCAGCACTGTTTCCCCAAAGCTGACCATGGCTATTAAAAAAACAACACACACACACCAGTCGGCCAGAAGTCCCAGACATTCCTACTCTTTGGGGGACATCTTCTATTCGCCTGACTTAAATTATGATTGGCAAGTGGACGAAACCCTCGTTCCCCTCTCACATGACGTCATCTTTGACTCCATAGATTTCTCACGGCCTGTGAGATCATCCCAAAAACCAGACAAAGCAAGCCCTGAGTTCATGCTCTTTCTCCAAAGCTTCCCTTCCTTTTGGGTAGCCCTCTCCTTCCAGACTCCAGGCCTGGAAGTTCTCCGCACACTCCAGTTCCTCAGGTCTGTCACTCAGTCACACCAACCCTCCCTCCAGAACCTTCCACAAACGCACTCAGCTCTGACCTCTAGCTCCTCCACTCACAAAGCTTCCTTTGACTTTGTGCCCTCTTTACTTTCATCTACTGTCACTCAGGAGCACAAATAACATTCCTCAGATACTTCCGTCCATCACTTCCTTGCTTTGAAGTCGGCTGAAGCGCTCAAGTATCCCTCGGATCAAATCTGAATTCCTGGTAAGGGTTAAGGGTTTTGGGTAATTTCTCCCCAATTTCACATACTTTCTCTTCAATATTTGAGGACAAAGTGGAGAGGAAAAATGTGAGACTCGGTGAGAAAAAAAACCTGGTATTTAAATGCTCTCTCAAGCTTAGTTTTAGGTCCTAAACCCATCAGTGATATGTCTCCTATTTGCAGGCTCCTTAAGCTGAGATCTTGTAGGAATTTTCTTAAGGATGGTGAATGTCCCACAGGAATTTCTTTTTGCATTTTCACGTTGATGTTTTGCCTCTATCTATCTGTTCACATATATATTAGAGGCCAACTGAATGTCTACTTTACAATCCATGCCACCCAATTTCAATGCCTGCATTTGAGTCTATGACCAAAGAGCACAGTTTAGTAGTTGTAAGGGAATAAGAAAAGAACGGCTGTTGACTTAACGATAAATGACAAGTTCATGGGAGAAGGCCAGATAACCAACATTGTAAGATGAAAATTTCACAGTGATTCCAATTAAAAAAGAAAAAAGAAAAAAAAGATGGTCATTACCCAAGAATAGTCAGCTGTAGAGCTGTGAGAACTTTAAGAAACGTATACCAAACAGCACCAGATTCACACTTTGAGTGGCAACTGAGTTTAGGCAGAGGGATATCACCTATCCGTTATATTAATTAAGTTTTACAAGTGTGTAATTAACTACTTAATCTGTAAATTGGCTTAGGCCAATACTGGGGAAAACAAATTTATTTCCACTAAACAGAAGCCATACGTTACTCAAAGTTCAGAAAAACACTGATTCCATGGGGCTGTTAAGACATATTAGGAATCTTCATTGCTTATGCAAAGCAGCATCTCCCTCTTCACCTGCCTCAGCCTCCCTGAGACTCCATCTGTCTACCCCTCCCCTGGCTCCCACAGGACTGTGTCACCTGTCATAGCAGAGACCCCCCCACTAGACTCCCAGCTGCCCAAGGGCACAGTTTGGGTCCTGTTTCCATTTCCATATGGGGCCTCGCCCAGAGCTAGCGGTCACCCACATTCTACTCAGTGAGGCTGGAGTACATCTCCACACCCCTGTGCACCTGGGACTTGCTGGTCTCTGTTCTCCCACACCTGTCAGTCAACGTCCGGGGCAGTGATCCTCAAAGTGGGGTCTCTAAACGGGCATCATCAACGTCACCTGGGAACTGGTTAGAAAGGCCATCCTCGGGCCCCACCCCACAATTAGAACATCTGTGGATGCAGCCCAGCAATCTGTATTTTAACAAGCCCCCGGGACATTGTGATGACCGCTTGAGTTTGAGAATTACACTCGAGAAGGGAGACGAGGTGGGTTAGGCAGTTTGCCTGCCTCTCTCCAAGGCTGTTCTGCCCCAGCGGCATTTCTGTGCACACGTATTACGCATCCATGTATCTGTGTAGCCCTGTGCCTCGTGTGTTCCCCCCTTCCCCATCACTAGCAAGTGGGTAGGTCTGCGAATGAGGAGAATCCTTAACAGAGCCTTCAGAGTACGGGGTTCTGAGGAGCCGAGGGCTGAGGGCTGGGTCTGCCTTTCCCTTGCATCTGAGTCAGCACCTGCTAACTTCTGCCTCTTCTCATCACGGTTTCCTCTCTCTCCACCACCTTAGAGTGTCCTTCCCTGTCCCTGCTTTTCTTTCATTCTGGTTCTCTTTCCTCTCTTTGTCACAGAAAGCTTCCATTTCTTTAAAAACAAAACAAAAAACCATTTGATGAGAATAGCCAGTGCCTCTGTCACTCAAACGTGGAATCATGAATATTAATCTGTTACACTGAAAGATTTATAAACCTGTCCATGCTTTCATGTCACTCCCTTAGCTTCCTCTGAAGCCTCAGACACACACACACTTCCCCAAAAGGAGCTAATCCTTAGGGGACCCCAGGGGCCACACGGCAAAACACATTGTGAGGCAAACAGCAGCATCTGGCCGGGGTAAGAATTTCAACATGTCAGCCTCCGTGCAGGAGGTCAAGGCCTGGATAAAATCACTTCAAAGATCTGTGCTTTCTTCCTGCCTTTTATAATATTAAGCTTTGTAATCTCAGCTGAGAAACGTCAAAATTAAGGGAACAAATGAAACGTCTCTCAGAGAGCTCTCTTACCCTCCATGGGCTTATCCTAACCCCAAAACTCCTTGGGTTTCAAAAGTCTTCAGTGAGGCTCAGCACTGATAAACTCCTTATTCAATTAATTCATCATTTGATCCCGAGTGGCAATAATATTCTCTGATATTTGGGGATATTTGGCGTAAACAGTGCACTGCTCGCTGACTTTTATAACAACCTTCATGAAACCGCCTCTTTAAAGAAGAAACTTCTAATCGCTCGTGGGACAGCTACTAACGCGCGCAGACTGAGGTGCAAGGCTTCTAGGCGGGCACAGGCAGCACAGTGTCACCGTACAATGCAGGATGTGGGGGGCTGGAGTCATGACGGCAGCCGATGCTCTAGGCATGCATGGGGTGGGGGGTACGCCAGCAGATCCCGGGCCCACAGCCAGGCATGCTTGAACATACAGAGCACAGGACATGATGGGACTCGCGTCGGTGACCAGCCACAGAGGAGCCGAAGCGAGCCTACGGAAGCCGGGGTGACAGATGCCATCTGGAGAACTAACTCGGCCTACGGAGGGCCGTGCTGAGGGGAGGCGCGGGCATTGCTTTGGGTCAAGCAGCAGACGGAGGCAACCAAAACAGACCTCTGACCCAGATTTCCTTTTGGCCGTATCGTCTATATTGAGGAGGTCCCCAAAGCGCTCATTAGTGATAAACTGATGGTGCGTCGGGATGACGCCCGTGTGGCGACGAGCTGCGATATCGGCCTCTTCTTGCTCACGCTTAAGTCGTCTCTGGTCCGCTAAAAGTTTCTGCCATGAAATTGCATAAAAGGGGCAGTAAATCATCCGGTGCAGGGTGTTGGAAAACTGCCAACGCAACAACTAAGAAGCAAGGGACTGGGTGAATAGTGGGGACACACGGGGGGTCGGCGTGGGAGGGGCTTCATGGCCACAACTCCTGCGTCCCCCTTCAGCCGCACCCCATACGCTCTGCGGAGGACGGAGGCCGCACCACGCAGGGGACCCCAACATGGGCCACGGGGGAAGGATGAATTCCAGACAGTTACACTGTCCAGAAAACTATCTCCCGGCTCAGCCAAGAGCCTCCTGATCCCAGTACATGGCCCTAAAATCCAGGCCCTCCCAGGGCAGCTGCCGGTGGGGGTGGGGAGCCATAATGTGGAGCGTCTACAAGCCTGCTGGGCTGAACGCGTGGGGCTGGGAGAGCTCCCCTCACCTCACTTAGGCGGTGGGGATTTCCCAGTGTCTTCCCATGGTGGGACCAGGGATGGCTGATTCCTCCCACCCAGATCTGGGCTCTGACTAAGCCAGAGCTATGGAACTAGGTCATTTTTTTGTACTTCCGAGGTCTGTTACTCTGATATGCTCCAGAGCAGAGCCGCCCATTTCAGAAACTATGCACCCCTTCTCCGAGGCTGGCCAACCCCTCCCCTGAGCACAATGTTTAGGGGGCCTTGGCACACGCACCAAACGCTACTTACGTGACTGACAGACATCATCAATTACTTGCTTACTGTACGTTTTACACAACTATCTCATTAGGTGAAATGAGGCGGAGTATAAAGGAGTGATGTAGAATAGAAATATAAAAGATGAACTAGGAATAGAAACACCTCAGTTTAGAAGAATCATGCTCTCCTAAGTTAAGGAAATAGTCATCTACTCCTATTCTTAAAGACTTCTTTTTCTCCTTCTATTTTTAAAGGCTGTTTCAAATAATTAAACAATGTTGCATTTTACCAAATGTCCCTATGTCCTATTAAAGTGACCCTATGGAACAGAATTTTAATGTGTTTTCTTATTCTATACCGATCATTACATTCCTGGGGTTACCACTCCTTGTAGAAAAGCAGTAATGAGGACCGGTAATTCTTAGTATTTTCAATAAGGCATTTGTCTCCTTCCAGCAGGCAATTTAATGCCTCATGTGACACCCAGCCCCAAAGGATGGTGGGCCTGATTTTCCCATCTTTCACCAGGGACTATGAATAATAATCAAGAAACCACTTCTCAGATGGCTGTGGATGTCAAGGGCTCAGGCAAGCTGTCGTAAAGACTACCTGAGGAAAGACATGACACGGTGCTTCAAAAAGCCCAACACCGCTGAAAGGGCACTGGCCCAGGAATGTGGAGCCCTGGTTTCTAGTGGTTTCTAGCTGACACCAGAGGGTGTAAGTTAATTTGCTGTGTCACCTCCGGCAAGTCACTACCCCCTGGAGTCCTTTCCTGGCTTACACAATAGGCTTGGCGACTAATGTCCCTTCCAGAACTGACATATTCTCATTTTCTGAAATGCCACGATCATCAGTAATTCATAAGTTTTGCAAAAAAAGCTGCCAGGACTGACCCTCCATTAGCTGGAAGTGTGAGCTGTTTCTGCAGCAGTGGGGAGGGACTGCTGTTGGAGGCTCCTGTGGCCCCCTGTGCTTGGGTCACTGTTACATCAGATCAGTGGAAGTGGACAGCGAAGGAAGTGGACCTGGTGCCTGGATCAGACCTCAGCAAATCCACCATCCCCACAGTTTGACGACAGAAGCCAAATGCCATGAATAAAGACACAACATTTTTAAGGATCTGGGAGCCAGTGTTATTCAGGGAACAAGCTGCTCCCCTTCTGAACACACCTTGTAATATAGCAACTGCTAAGCCAACTAAGTAAAATCTGCCTCCCATGGGGTAGGCAGGATTCTAGCACAGCGCCTTCCATGCTGGATACTAGTGTTTGTACTAATAACATGAATGTCATCTTCCTCCACCTTATATAGGTGGGAACCTTGTATCCTAGGAACAGCGACTAGAAACAAAACGGTCTGTGGCCTGATGGACACTCACTGTGTTTGTCACCTGTTCTTATAAATAAGTCTGCACATCTCACGCTTTCTTCCTTCTTTACCCGGATTATTTTAATGAATTACTGTCTGTTTTATGCCTGCATGGGGGCAGAGCTACGGTCTTTTCGTCTCGGCAGCCATAACTATTATCATTCAGCCCCATTCAAGGTCAGCCTTACCCTAAATCCTTAAGGAAAATCCACCTCAACTTGGAAACCTTTCAACGATACAGAACGCAGGAAAGGGGCTTCAGACTTTATGGGGAAAGGGACGGAGCTGTGTATACATGGTCAAAACAACTGTTCCACCTCCTAACTTGATACAGGAAAATGGTCACTGGAGCTGGTTTGATCTATAGGACCCTTCCTGCTAGGAATGCAAAGTCCAGAAAGCATGCCTCAAAACACCACTATATCACAACAGAAGCTGGTGATTTTGCCCCTTTAGCTGATAAGCACAATGGCCTCTTCTGAAATCCCAAAAAAACACACTCCTTCCCCAGGCATTCCACTTCCGCGTGGACATTTCAGCCGTGGCTAGGAGAGGTGCGTTCCCTGAAGTTCTGGTGGGGGTTTCCCAGGATCTATGGGGGTAGCTCTTCTTCTGAGTTAAAGGCAACTTCTTCAAATTGTTTTATAAAATGTATTACGGTGGTCATTATGTATTATTTTTTAGTTTCCTTTCTCCTGCTGCATACTCCCCAAAAGGAATTGTGCTTTGTGCCAACAGAGGGGTGGGCAGGACTGGGGAAATATGTGGGTGGTTTCCCTAGAGAGTAAGAAGGCAGGGATGGGGAAGAGGAGAGCAAGTGGCACCAACTCTGGGTCCCCCTGCACGGAGCTGAAGGCAGTGGCGAACCTCCCCTGCAGGGACGCTAGTGGGACTTGGCACTTACAAACTATTGCCTGTGGGGAAATCGGTCCTAGAGAGCTGACGCCACATAAAAAGCCATTTGTGAAGACACCAATTTTTGCTCCCTATTGCTAGGTCACGTCATCTCCCTGACAGATGTCTAGAATGTTGGCTTCCTTCATTTTTTTAAATCTGCCTAAGAGCTAAGAGATTTTCAAGATGCCATTTACCTCTTTATCATCATGACGCCTCCGAATAAATTCTTCCGTGGATTCCAAATAATCAGCAGGTATAAAATGCCTTGGTGACTCCGAATCTTCAAAACAACAAAGTAGAATTAAAACGTGCCAGGATTTAGCAGGAAACCAGACTGGGATTAAGATTTCACCCTTCAGCCATTATCCTTACATTCACAGTCGTGGATTATAGACCAACACTCAAATTCTGAAGAAGAACCAAATCCTCCCCCACCGCAACACCTTTTTGAATTTACTTGTAAGCCAGTTTAATACAAAGAAAACTAATCAGAAGGCAACAGGTGAGTGGAGAGAGGACCTTCTGTGAAAAGTGTCCCTCCTAAGAGGCGTGCAGGATCTCACAGAGACACACCGTACACGCACACACACACAGGGCCACTGGGAGAGGCTGCCTCTCAAAAAACCACGGGGTAACTGAGGATTGGTGTGAACTCCAAGGGGTTCGAGAGTTCACATGGGCGAATTTCTCAGCTGAGCTAAACGGCCAATTTTTCTTTCGAAACAGAGTTTGGTGGTTAGTCTAAATGACATGGGGGGCTTTGTTTTTAAAGAAGTGCAGCCACTACGAGCCATGATTAATTGCCAAGCAAAACAAACAGAAAACAAAGGACAGACCAGAAAATGAGCACCAAGGGCACACGGGAAGAGGGGACAGAGCAAGCAAGGTGGAGAGACGGGTGAGGTGAAACCGGGCAAATACACAAATGCCACCTCCGAGGGACGTTCCCAGTTCACTGTGTGGGTTGTTGTTCCTGTCCAGGCCGGGGTCTGAGTACGGCACGGAGTTGCCATTATGAAAGGCCCTCAGGCAGTCATCTGGGACTGCGGGTCTCCCCTGAGGGGGCTCCAAGATCCGGCCTAGCCTCGCCATGGTGTGTCGGGAAGACAGGCGTTTGGGAACCGAGGGCTTCCCCCCAGAGGGGGTCTCGTCCTGCTGGGGCTGGCTGGGGAGGTCTGGCTTCTGGCCGGCCTGAGGAGCTGAGAAGTCACCAGGGGGAGGCTGCCTAGGGTGGGACTGGAGGGGCTTTTTCAATCGGAAAGGGAGGGGGCTCATTAGGTAGATGTTCCTGAGGAGCGTGCTCCTGTCCCCCCTGAGATCTGGGCGCCAGTCAGACTGTCTGGACGTCTGCTGCTGCTCGTGCTTTCGGATGGTGGTGAAGCGGGTATAGGAGGCCGGGCAGGTGCCCTTGCACTTGGTGAGGCGGTGCTTGGGAAAGTCTCCGTGGACACTGCTGCTGCTGCCCTCTCTGCTGTCGCTGGAGATGTTTGAACAGTGGTCGAGCTCGTCAGAGCAGGCAGAGAGGGGCTCAGAAGGCGCAAGGCCCCTGAAGCCCAAAGGGGGCTCGACCATGTTGCTGCATGTTGGGGTGGCATAGAGCCCCCCCGGGTTCATCCCATCCAACTCCCGGGGTCGCAGCTTGGTCGACTCCAGGAGGGACTCAGCCGAGCGGGCTGAGGTCAGGCCACTCCGGGACAGCACAGGCGTGGGGGACTTGCTTAGCCTTCCAGACAGGTCTAGGGACGGCATGGACCTCGACCGCTGAATCAGCTGCTCAAATGCTGTGATGCGGGAGGAGACGGTGTGCTTGGGGATGTGTTCCGAGCCCTCCTGGCTAGAGCCCAGCTCTCCCCTGGCCAACGCCAGGCTGTTCCTTTCGAAGTGGGAGGCGAGGTCTCGCACGCTTGAGGAGGAGATGGAGCCCAGGAAGAGACCAGCTCGGTTGATGTGGTGCATGTCCCGGTATAACATGGTGAACTGCATCCCGGCCTTTCTGGAGAGAGGGCAGGGCCTCCTGGTGCCAGTGCCGTATTCCTGGAGGCTCACGGTGCTGCTCGACTTGCTGTCCCACTCTCGCCGGGAGCGCGTGAGCAGGTTCTCGATGCTCCCCCCCACTCGGAGGGGGAGACCTCTTTTGGAATCATTCAGAGACAGTGAAACACAAAGGTTCTCACAGCTCTGAGCCTTTTCTGCCGGCAATAAGACACTCTTCTGTTCCTGTAAAAGAGCGCTGGGAGCGGAGAGCCTGGGTTTGAATTTGGAGGGAAGGATTTCCGAAATGCAGGCCTTTGCAGCGGACAGGGGTTTCTTGTGCTTACACATGGGGCCTAATGCATTGCTAGAGCTAACCGTTCGGCTAGGAACTGAAGATGAAGAAATCATGTGAGCATTCCCACCTTTACGATCCACTGGAAAGCATGCAGAATAAAATAAACAGACCCATTAGGTTAAAGCTGAAAGCTGCTTTAAAAAAAAAATGAAATAAAAATAAAAGGGAGAGGTTACATGCTCATTTGTCTTAAGGGTTTTTGTTTTGTTTTGTTTTGTATTTTAATTTCCAGTTGATGTCCGGAAGCAAAATAATCTGTGCTGCAAAGCAGGTGCAAAGATGCAACGAAAAATGGCCACCCTGCTGTGAGTTACGGAAGGCTAAGGCTTAGCTATGTTCTAAGAAGAGGGAATCAGAACGAAAAAGAGAGAGAGATGCTTTAGGGAGAGCAAGGTTGGGATTCGAAGGAAGGGAAACTATACCAGAAAGAAAAATGGCCGGTGAAAAACTGGGGGAGGGGGCTCAGACGGCTCAGAGGCCTGGAGATAGACCTGCACAAGGCAAAGGATATCCCAGGAGCTGGAAGTCACCCGCTGCCGATACCCCGACACCGGGCCTGGATGGGCGAGAGGCATCTGGATGACCGTGTGGCTGGGTCAGAGCCCCGCAGGCTTCACCCAGTTACCTTTAGTGGAGGCTGAGCTGGAGGGTCGCTTGAGCCCGCTCAGGCCCTGGAGAGGGATGTCTCCACCTTCCAAGACGCTCTTATAAATCTGCCTCTCATTCTCCAAGCTAGCGAGATCCCCAGGAGCCCCATCTGATTCCCTCTTCACTGCGTGGAAGTTGGAAGAATAGATACTGAAGACAACGTGATGTTAAAAGAGGGAAGAGAGAACAAGAAAGAACGGGACTTAGAACGTTTGACATTTTTCTCGAAAGCACATTACCACCCGAGGACAAACAACACCCTTTTTGGGATCCTAGTCAAGCACTGTCCTTTCTAAAGGGTGTTCAAGCCCAAGGGTGGCCCCAAATGCTCCGGAATCTGCCCCAACAGCAAAAGTGCTGAGAAGACCGCATTTGTGCTTTAAAAGAGGACCTCTGAGAAACTCTGCCTGGGGGGGGGGGGGTAGGGAGGGTTCTTGGGGAGGGCGGGGGTGGGAAGGTGGTTGCTGCTGGGGGCCCGGCGGGTGCACACGAGACGGTGCAGCCGAGGGTACGAGGGGAGCCCCTGCCAGGTCGCCAGCCAGGGCTGGCGACTTCAAGGTCACCACCTGAATTATTTTTCTGGGTTACTCTTCACAAGCACTTTGGCTGACAGAGCACGGAAGTCAACCATTTTCCTGGGTCTCCGGGAAAATCAGCCCCTAAGTGAAAGTGGAACCTGGGATTCTATACGCAGTTACCATCCCCCCACAGGTTACACCAGCTTCTTTCACATTTGCAGTCAGAACCCGGTAACAGGAATTGGAGTATACACTAGGACTCCTTTACCTTTCATTTATTTTTATCTTGTTGAAATTCTAGGTATTTTTGCAAGTTACCACAAATCCTTTTAGGAATGAGGTGGGGCACAGAAAAAATTAAGAGCACTTACTCACTGAGTCCCTCCCTTCCCCTAATCCCAGTTTTCTAGGCCCCTCACCCACAGGCACACGGAGACACACACTCAGTGAACAACCAACCTCCTTCCCACAGAAGTACTCAGGCCTCTGCTCGGCTGCTTTTCAGTCTTACTGAATCTGGTGTACTGGTATCAATGAGGATTTTTTTTTTTTTTTTTTTAGCTCTGGAGATGCAAACAGCTTGACAGAATTTCTCTACCCCAATATTTTACGATATGTATTTTATCAAGTGTACAGAAGAACTTAAGTAATTATAACAGTGAACCCCCACATATTCTGGGCCCCCAGATTCAACACAGAACATGGGGCTGCCTTTGCGGCATGACCCATCTATCCATCTCTCTCCCTCTCCCCATCCTTCAACGATGGGATTATTCCCCCATTTCACACAGCCTCTCCGTCCCCACAGTCACAGACAATGACAACGACAATATTACACAACCGGCTGAGATATCCTGTGTGGGAGGCTGGCCGATCCTTCTGTCTTTAATCCTCACAAACAATCCTACTTGCCCCATTTTTGGTCGAGGGAAGGAGGCACCAGGAGATCCAGACCCTTGCTGAAGCAGGCACTGTCTGTGCAGAGGCAGAGCCCGGCCCTGCACGGCACCCTCGGCTGAACACCTCTCCACAAATGAGGTGGCAGTGCCTTCCCAGAGCCCAGGCCTGCACACCGCAGGAGGCCTGAGGATGCTGGAGCTCCAAAGATCACTGCCGGGCATCCCCTGCAGTGAACGTACCCCAGGGGATGAGAGGCCCCAGAGCCCAGGAGTCAGGAATGGAGAGGAGGAGCCTGTGGTAGAACAGGCAGTGGGTCCACCCCAGGATAGGAACGTTCCCTGAGTAACAGCACTGCTCCCTACCCCCTTCCCATAGCTGCTACGGCCTCCCAGGGCTTTGCATGCTCTACTTCAGGGGACTGACTGCCTGGGGGCTCAGGGTTCCCCCGGCAGTTCCCCTTCTCCTCATTCTCTCTGGCTGATGTCAGGGGATCAAATGCTTTTTTCCTCTTCTCAGCCTAGACAGAAGAACATGACTGAAAACTTAGGGGGAAAGAAAACCTACTCTCAAAGCTGAGACCACAAAAGCGTGTGAATGAACGGAGTCCGCAGAGCAGCCTCCAAGGTGCGTCTCAGAGGGGAGAACCCTCCGGAAGAGGCGGCATGATGGGGATAGACTCTTTCCCCCAGGCCGTGCCCTCATTTGCAGGGGCCCACCAGAGGGTCCACACGTACACCCAATAAGTATTTGTTGAATGAATACGAGGTCACATTTTCTGAAAGTAAAATGGGCACACATGATCTGATTAAGGAAATGCTTTGATTCATGAAATGTGTTTAGAAATTCTTCCACAAGAATTTCATCACATTCACTTAGGCTCCTCATGTCGGTGACTCTAGAACCCTCAGAACAGTGGACACAGTAAGACTGCAGGGACTTAGCATGGCCCCGGCCTAGGCTGGCTGGCCTTACTGGGGCCCTGGCTCCTGACCAGGGGTGTCCACTCCCACCCTGGGGACAGAGGCGAGGCTTTGCCAGGCGCAGAGGCCTCAGAACAACGGCTGCCACCTGCACAGCTTTTGCTCTCCTGCTTCTACCTACAGGGGTGCTTGAAGATGTCCCCCCAACCATCTGATCGATAAAGGCATCAACTCCATCCAGAGGGCAGAAAGACCCTTAAAGGTGACTTGCAAGGTTCTGGCACTATATGCCAACTTCCATCAATCTAAGTGCCTCTAAACTGACTAACTTCAAAGTTTTTAATTAAAAATAAATCTGCCCCTTATCTCAGTTTCTCTTTCAGAGCCTTCCCTCGCTTTGGTTCCATTTTCTGGTTTTGTTGTTCAATTTAACTCCATTGCTCCTTTTTATACAATCTCAACATCTAAAAGACCCATGTACAGGTGTCCTTTAGCCTTGCCAACAGTTGTGGTGAGGGGACAGTCTCTTGGGCCCTACTCGCCTTGGTTTGTGGTCACCAGACCTCCCTCGGCATGGGGAAGGGGCTGCCAGAGGCTTCTATCCTTCTGTCCTTTGAATTGCCTCAGCCTTGGTCAGAATGTCCACGCTGGTCTTCTCTGGTTCTGCCTAACTTCATTTGGTCCTGACTCTCATGGTACCCAGCTGCCAGACTTCACACCTCCCCTACCTCACCCCTTGTCAGAAATCCTCTCCTGCCCTCAGCCACTCCACTTTCTGGCTTTATTCCATCCCTTATCACCATTTCGTCCTGCTTCCCCACCAGAACGACAAACCAGCAACTCAGGAAACCCCTCAGAATGGATTTGCTATAGCTAATTGTTTTCTTTCTGATACCGAAGCCAATATGCTTTTTCCAGATGGGCAACACTTCCCAACTGGGGCCCTCCTTGGTTAAAAACACATCTACAAATTCTGGAACAACGTTTTCAGATGTATCCTCGCCATCACATCTTCTAGCGTTGGAAAGACATACAACATTTGTCCTGTTGAACCAAAGGGAAACTGAGGGCCTGAGTGTTGAAGGCAAGTGCCAAAGGTCTCACAGTTGCTGGTCTCTCCTGTGCCCAAATAGATCAAATGAGATGGGAAAAGCAGCGGGGCTGATGAGCAAGGCCCAATCAGCATTGGCAGCCACCGATCCCATCACAGAACAACCAAGTTCAGCTGTCAGCAGCCTGGGCGAGCCAGTTTCCACTTCAGAGACAGCAGGCCGGACAACTCATCCTCTGGCTAAGATGCAAAGGGGGCTGAGTTTCAAGGGGATTCAGCAAAAACATACTTGCTGGAGGAGTAAAGTGAGAGAATGGGGCCAACAGTTTGCAAGCCTGTGACCAGGTGGGCTCAGGAGGACTCCAGCCTGACTCCAACAAGCAATGAGCGTCAGCTAAGGATAACCCAACTCTGTTAGAAAACTTGGAAACAGTGTGTTTCTCAGGTTCTTTCATCTGTAAAACCAGCAGGCATGGGCATGGTAAGACCATCCAACAAATCCACCTTCAAATCTGTTATCATTTGCGCCTTCCTCCTGAGCTCCAGAGCTGTACATTCAGCTGCCTTCTAGGCACCTCCCCGTGGGTATATTCCCCAGGCATCTTAAACCCCACATGCCCCAAACCAAACCCACAGTTCTGTTCTTGTCTCCCATGGCCCAAGCCAGAAAGCCCACGGAATCAACCCCTTTCTCCCCCTCCTTGCTCCCCAAACCTAACCAGTCACCAAGTACGGCTTACTCCCTGTCCTGACACAGCGCACATCAGCCCCTTCCCTCGACCTCCCCGGCCACCACCCCACCACTGCTCACCTACGTCTCTGTAGTAAGCACACCCTCACTCCTGCCTCTTCAGCCCTGACTCCCTCCAGTCATCTCTGCAAATCACTGCCCATGATAATTTCTATAAAAGATCTCACGGGGTCAATTCCACTGCTCATTTTAGTCACTCCGATATTTATTGAGCACCTATTAAACATGAATCACTCTCCTATGTAGAGCTTCAACAGGGAATACAACAGACAAAAAATTCCAGCCTCGTGGAATTCACTGTCCAAAACTATTTGTTGATTGCAGCAAGGGGAAAAAAAAAAAAAAAGTAACTGCTTTAAACTGTGGCTTTGGGGGAAAGGAGTCTAGGAAATCTGGGGAGGGCAGTTTCCTCTTTAGCCTTTGTACTGCAGGAAGAAAATGATCTTTTAGATTTATAATTTGTGATTGTCGTTCCCTCTCTCCTGTGTCCCGTTGCGGCGTTTACCACACTAGCTTCTATCTGTGATTTACAAGTCTGTCTCCCCATTACACTCTGAGCCTCTGGAGGGCAGGCGGTTTACGTTACCAATCTTTGCACGTCTGGTGCCTACCACTGCTTTTCAATAAATAATAGAATAAATGATTCTATAAAGTTAAACGCTCGCATGTAGATTTCTGAGAAATGAAAATCACATTTTCAAGGCCCAAGGGAGTCTCTCTAATGTTTCATTTAGTTCTTCAGGTAATGATTTGTGTTTTGATCTTAGGTTAAGAGAAAGGGTTGGTTTTGGTTTTTTTTTGTTTTTGTTTTTGTTTTTAAAAGCTTGTTCTTGAGCACCACCTGCTGGCCAAATAGAGGAAAGCTCGTTGGTTAGGAAAAAAAATATCTGAGTGGTAATCCATGCTGAAATGCCAACGATGAGAATGAGTAGTCTTCAGGACTGCTTTAAGATCTGATAACTCTAGGGAAATAACATACAAAATTGGACACTGTTATTGCAAGCATTAAAAAAATAATTTTTGAGAATAAGGACTGGTAGTTCTACTGGGATATTGGGGACTATGGGTAGATTTCTTCCTCTCTATACCCATATTATTTTAACACAGTGATAATGAATCATGCTAATTAATAAAATTCCAAAACTGAAATTCTGTCCAAGATATGAATACAACTTCTTCAGTGACCACTTTTTTTTTTTTTTTAATCCCAATGTTTTTGAATGTGGGGCATCCTGTGCTTTCTCCTTCAGTCCTTGGGGTAAGTCCAGTCTGGCCAATGTTTCTTTCAACACATCCTCCCCAACCATCCAGCGAGAGGGGCCAGATCCAGGCTGCAACTGCAGCCCTCAGTGCTGAGTGCGTTGGATGCTAGTTAATTAAGACTCACAAGCACATTCATTAATTCTGCATTTACTGTGCACCTCCCTGGGTGTCAGGCTTCCCACCAATTCTAAACAAGGAAAAAAACCTTACTTCCTCGTTTGAACAAAATGGAAGAAAACCCCATCTGCCTTACTGAAAAATCCCCAAGTGGAAGACTAGCAGGAGGAAAAAACTCATTTATTCCTGCCAAGTAATTCATGAGAGCCAGGCTATGGCTGAAACACAGAGGTCTTTGGAGACCTATTTCAATGACACAAATAAGAGCACTTGATAAATTAACCCAGCAAATATCTTCAGGTCCACAAATACTTAGAATTCTCTGAAAGCAATTTGCTCTTTGAAGTAGTTCGCCTCAGGTCCTTCGATCCTGCTAACACAGTATTACACAGTTACTGACATTGTTTTTTTTCTTTTAAGCACTCAAGACCAGTCAACTGTGGCATGTTTTCTGTGAATTTCCTGCCCCATTCTGAATCAGGACGGTGCAAACGAGAGCTTATCACTAACACGGTCCCCTGGCCTAGAACTTCATTGTTCCTCCTTCAAGCTCCGGCTTGATCGGGTGTCACAGGCATCCCACGCCGCCTTCATGTACTTGTTTCCTCACCTGTAAGATGGGGACCAAACACAATGCTCCGTCCTGGAATGGTGAAAGGACTAAATGAGGGAACGTAGCTATGACGCCAACCACAGGGCCTGGTACATCGTACACGTCCAGTCAATCACTAGGATTATTTCATTCAAGACCTGCGCTCCTAACTTCGACAGCCTGTGGGCACGGCTTTCTCTTCGGAATACATTTATGATCTTCTTATTTATTTATTAACTTATCATATTGACTAATTACACCCCGAGGGCCCAAACCAGGAATACTTTCAATCCTTAGTGTCTCATTCACCACTTTGCATTCTTATTTAGCAACATTTTTGGGGATGTGTGATTTGCTGCCCAAACTAGTAAGGAATGATACCGTGTGCCCCTATGATAATACTGAGCATAGTGCCCCGGATCCAGTAAGAACCCACTAAGGGAATTGACTAAGGAATTCACTAACCAGCTACCAGCAGCAGCCTTTCCTGTCCCACGCACTCTGGGGAGATGGGGAAAGGAAAGGGAGTTGAGGGGGGAGACCACGCAGAGGGATTAACATTGGGCCATCCTGAAAACAGGATTATAGGAGCAGGGAGAGACCTGGAGGGATCAGTGGGCAGTCAGGACTGCCCAGGTGACAAACAGGTGGGTGGCCTCAGGGGACAAGGAGAGTTTGCAGGGAGCTTCAGCCTTTGTCTGCAGGTAGCCTAAGGGCATCTGCTGCACTTCACTTCTGAAAGCACATCTCTGGGGACCTAGAGGACCTGTGACTTATCATCTTCGCAGCTGACGGCACAGTTCAACTAGCTCCTTACAGTGAGCCTCCGAGCCCAGAGTGGAGGGAGATGGGGAAGGGGTCCGGATGCTAGATCTGAGCTTTGATGTTTGTCACACTGCTGGGCTGATGACTGACCCAACAGCAGGCACAAGACTTAATGCCTGGATTTGTCCCAAGATGGACTGTCCTCTCAGGCAGGTAATTTCCCTTCTAGCTGCTGTTCTCATATATCTTCTCAATTTCTTCTTCTGCTGGATAAACTGATCATAATCATTAACACACATATTTATAGAAAAAAAAATGAACAGGGGTGCCTGCGTGGCTCAGTTGGTTAAGCAGCTGCCTTCGGCTCAGGCCATGGTTCCAGGGACCTGGGATCGAGCCCCACATCGGGCTTCCTGCTCAGCAGAGAGCCTGCTTCTCTCTCTCCCTCTGCCTGCTGCTCTGCTTACTTCTGCTCTCTCTCTGTCAAATAAATAAATAAAATCTTAAAAAAAAAAAAATGAACAGAGTGGATCTAGCTAGAGATTTGGTCACTGTGCTAAAAGAATTAAGATTTTTCCAATTTTCCCCTGAAATATCCTAATCCCAGCTGACTTTCAAATGAAACTCCTCCTGCTGAACACATTCTTTGGCAAGGTACATAGGACATTCCCAAAGGACCACAACATTTGCCAAAAATTCCATAAACTCAGCATTCCAGTCTAGCCAGGCTTCTATTTGAAGAGGTGAAAATTGCTTGTTGTGGGTTTACCCAATCCCAATGGAACAGGAAACGCTTGTGCCTTTCCTCCTCATTGTACTTCTAAGAATGAGATATTAAATTGGGGACAGGGAGGCTCAGGGCCTACTTATAGGAGTTCAGTGCTCGCTATGTACTGCGTAGGTAAGGGGCAGGGGACCGCATGGAGACGTTTCAGCTGGGATAATGGCTGCATGGCAAAATACTGAGAAAAGTCATCAGGCGTAGGGCTCTGGATGGTCTGGAGAGGGGGAAAGAGGCTGACGGTCCTCCGTGAAGTGAGCAGAGTGTGCACATATCACCCAGGCAGAATCCTGATGGTTACGAGGAAATAAATCCACACCTTTCAGCATCAGTCAAGTTAGCCCCCTTCTGGCCCTATCTTACCCTGGGACAGGTACTGACTGAGGACTCAACCCCACCATCCCCCGACCTTTACACCCAGCGCAGCGTGTGTCAGTCACACATCCCATCCAAGAACCAGCCCACGAGTGGGTTTGGACTCCCAACTGAAACTCACATTCTAAAGGGAAAGAAGCCAACACACGGAAAAGCTTCCCGAAGGTAATAGGAATCATGGCAAAATGAATATGGAGGAGGAGGAGAAAACAGAAGAAAAATAATTTGAAGATGATGATTAAACTGCTACTTATCACCGAAGCCACGAGATTGACACAAGTAAAACACACTCGGATCCAAAACACAAGCCTCTTTCCATCTCTGACATTAATACATCAGGCCACAGATGGGGCGGCAACTTACTATCCAGGAGCCTCCGCAGAAATATCCGGGCTGGGGCTGACTGCCGAGCTCTGTAAATGCCAAAAAAAAAAAGAAAGAAAAGAAAAGAATGTAGATCATTTATTTTGCATCAGATGTTCCTAGTCAAGGGGGAAAGAGAGCAGCCCTTTTCCTTTCCTGATGTAGCCAAGGACCTTTGGGAGATGGGCCCTTAGCTGGTAAGGGGTCTGTGCTGGAGGATTTCTGGGCCAGCCGGTGCTCTCTGGGTGCAGTGGAAGATGGCCCCTAGCTTAGACTTATCTTTCATATAAATATAGATCCATGAGTGGATAGCCCACCATCTGGCCAACATGCATTAGTGACATGGACAACACCGCCTTCAACAGCTCATCCCCAGTCCTTGGAGCCCCTGGCAAACCCACTAGAGACTCCGTCATGCACCCCAGATGCCACATCAGGAGAGAGGGTCACCCGACACCTTAGGTACAGAAAATATAAAAATGCATTTGAAAAGACCACACTGTATTTAGATCATTTGGTCACCCCTGCAGATTTGGAATGCGGAAATGGGGAAATGCATTTTTACAAAACCTAGGAGTAAGGGAACATTTTATAAAATGACAGGCAATTATGCAAAAGAAAGAAAACCACCAAGAGTTACATGCAGAGAAAAGGCAACATAATTAAGTCGTCTAAGGTTTCTGTTTTGTCTTGGAGGAAAAAAAAAAAAGGCGAAGGGCTCAATATATTTTTAAAAAAATACTGTGGTAGTTGAATCAATCAATGAATAAGTTAACTTTTAAAGATACTTCTATTACTAATAATAATCACTTCAAGGAAAAGACGCTATGTGGAGGAGATACTGGGGGGGGGGGGGAGAGAAACAGTGGGAGAAAGAAAAGGAAGATTGTCCAAGAGGGAGGAAAGGACGGGAGGGGAAGCAATTGTTATCTGGGCTCACCCACCTGATCCTCAACCTGCTGAACCACCTACCCTCAACCTGCTCGGTCCTCTCACTTTGGAGGGTGCCCCTGCCCCAGGATGAGGACTCTACCCGCCCCCCCCCAACCCCAGTTACCTGCCATTATTCCTCAGAGAAGGCAGCCTCTTGCCGCACTGATGTCTCCTGCCCATCTCCTACCTTAGGGACCTGTCCTCATCTGGGTCTTCATCTTGGAAAACTTTTGTGTGACCCTGCAGAGTCCTTTGGGAATACCCCCCTCCCTCCCTTCCTTCCACAATTACATGTTTTCAACAGTGCTGTACCCCTAGGGGATCCCCAGGTGCTTCCCCACTCTAGCTCCCGGCACCTCCTCACCCAGCAACCTCGAAGGTTTTTAGAAACCTCCTGGTTATCCAACCCACTGACCTTTCCTAGGAGTCTACTTTTGGGGACCTCTCTGGAGCACAGGGTAGTTGTCATACTTTCTCTTCTTGTTCCACCACTCTGACCTGTTCACCCTACCTCCTACCTCTCTGATCTGTTCACCCCCTGATCCTCCCTTTCTTCTGCTCCATGTCATCCAACATCCCATAGGGTAGTTGCTGCTCTCGTCCTTCCTGTCCTTCAATCTTCCAACTGCTCCCAGGGCTTCAACCATCTCTTCTCCGCAAGTGACTCTAACTGACATTGTAGGCCCTTCCTCTCTTAGGAGACCCAGTCTTGTATTTCCAGCTGCCTACCAGATATGCCCTTGGTGATACCCAGCCAACACTTCAAGAATGAATCACCTAAAACTAATTCCATCTTATCTCTGCATGGATTTTCTCCCCATCTTTCCTACATGACAGACTGATGTCCCCAATTCTTCCAGCTTCGTGGCCAAAACCCTAGAGTTGTTTTTGTCTCCATTCCATCCCCCAAATCCTTATTCTTCACACCAATTAGTTAAAATGTTCCATTCCAATTTCCTCTGTAAGCACTCACAGCCACCCCTCTCCCCCACTTCATGCTGATGCCACTGGAGAGTGGGCTCTCATCACTCCATGCCTGGACCACCACAGTAGGCTCCGTGCCCTCCACACTTCCAATGGGAGGTTCTCCCTTCAACTCAGCCTCTCTAGAGTGAGGACACCGACCTCCCTAAAACAACACTTGAATTACATCATTGGGCTGTGGACAAAATCATCTCTTAACTGTGTGTTCTGAGCCTCTATAATCCAGGGTCAACCCTCTTTCCCAACTACCACCCCCAATTTTCTATTATAGCTGATTCTACTTTACTCCTTGAATACATGCTAAACATGATCACTTCTTTGCTCTTTACATGCCTCACATGGATGTTCCCATCTCTATCACTATTTCTACCACATTGCACCCATCCTTTAAGGTCCCAGCCAACCCCCTGAGAAATTGTCCCTACTTTTCCACAAGATCACTCCTCTGCCTAGCACTCAGAACCCATGCCATTCTTTTAGCTCTTTGCAGGCACTGCTGTGTATTGCTGTAGATCTTTTATTTAGGAGTGTGCCTAAACGGTCATGTTCCTGAAGGCAAAGTTCATTGCTTTTTTGTGCTGATTTAGAGCCCCTCTCAGCGTATCCCATACCTATTACCGACTAATGGGGAACATGTAATTGAACCAATGTGAAAATGACTCATTCATGCATCAGACCCTTCTTTGTGCTCACCTTGCCCTGGGCAGAAGTCCAGGTACTGGAAACTGTCTCTAACCTCAGGGAAGCCTCAGTGAGTTCAGTAATTCTCCAGCTGCCTTCCATCTTTGCATGTGTTACAAAGCTGCTATTAGACTACTTTGAAAAGGAACCTCGGATTCATTTTGTGACCTATAATCCTAGTGCTCCTGTCCTGCTCTGGAACATGTTAGGACTTAGGTGCAGTTAGTTCTCACTCTTAAATTAGCTCAGACCTTCTATCCCACAGAAGCTACAGCTGGTTCCAGTCTCCACCTTGGTTGAAAATGAGCACCCCCTTTCCCTGCCCCATGACCTATCTGCCTTGACTGTGGGCACTGTAGCTCACCTTTTTACCTCCCCCCAAGTTCTGAAGAGGGGCCTGGATTCTCAAACCCCAACTTTCCTCATCTGCCTGCAGTTCCTAAGTGTCTGACTTTATCTCAGCCCACCCTGGCTGCTGCCATAACCCCCTGGGTTCTTCACTCCTTCCTTGGCTTAATGGTCCAGCACCCAAGAGTTTTCAGAACCTGAGTCACTCATGCTGGCGATCTGACCCTCCTTGTCTTGTTCTGCTTAAATAGAACACAATCTATAGTATTTTCCACTCCTCCTGCCACAGTGTGTGGACCTTCCTAGCCTCTTCAGCAGTGCCTGCCTGCCTTCTTTATTTTCTGTAAAGATACCGTTTCCTTCTAAGAGCCTTTTATGTTTTGTCAGGGAGCCTTGGGGGCGGTTCTCCAAATACTTGGTATTTTTCTTCCCATTGGGAACCTGTTTTCCTTGGACTCTATGACATAGTCCTCAATAAATCACATTTTGACATAGCCCCCTTTAAAAATGTCAATACAGGTTGAGTTTCAAATGCTTGTTTGTGGCCAGGCTGTCTGGTCTCTGGAGTGCGTTTTTTCATTGAGAACTTTCTGATCTTCCAAATGACAAATACAACTACTCTGCCAGTGCCATGCACATAACAGGCACTCAAATCACCACCACTGTGTTTCTGAAAATGATCTCTGAGGTTGGTATCTCCCAGGGATTTAAAAAAAAAAAAAAAGAGAGAGAGAGACAAGTGAATCTCCCCTAAAAATGGCTCCCAGAAAATCTGGAGAAGATATACGGGGGCAAAGGATGGAAAGTTATAAGGGTCACCTCCTGAGAGCAGAGAAAGAGAATGACAAGGAAGTGATGTCGTTTAAATCACCAGCCACCCTGAAAATATTTGAAAAACTCCCTTTAAGGAAGATGCCAAGCTCAAAAGAAATTCAAGCAAAAATTAGGTTGGCAGGGGGAGGGGAGAGGAATCGAAAACAGGAGTCTGAAAGCCATGCAGTTTCTAAAGACCCAGCATAAGCATTCATTGCCTTGACTACATTGAAACGAGAAAGCAGAGAAGAAAACAAAACCGAGCTGGAAGAGGAACCGACAGCATGAAGAAAAACTAGGAAATACCTGGGACAGGTTTGCACTGGGTGCTTTATTAAGCGTCTCCGTGTTTTCTAAATGTGCCTCTAACTCTGCTGGGCAGAGGTTGAGATCTTTTTCTAGATTAGTCTGGTTGAAGAGAGAAAAGATGGGAAAGAATGTTTTAGTTTAGAGGACAGGTAGAAAGAATGGAAGGTTAAGTTTGAAAAATGAATTTGTTTAGTGCTATGCTTTAATAAGGCAAAGATGGCATGACCGAACACAAGAGCTCACTAGAAATCAGGTGAAGACGTGAAAACAGAATATGCAACATTAGGCAGGGAAAATATAAATCCTGAAGTCATCAGAGCTTCAAAAGTCTATTCTACTTGCTAGAGAGAACTACAAATATCGCGGAAACCTACCTTTCGCGAGAGACCTATTTTTTCTCTTTTCAGAGTATAGTGACTGTGACAAATAGAATATGTCAGGAGAATAAGGCATTGCTTTAAAAACCTCTCAGCATTAGTAGTAGAAGTCGTAGAGACTTTGTTAAATCGTTTTATCACCAAGCCAAAAGAAAAAAAAAAGTTATTGAGTTAAAAAAAAATGATTTCAGAAAATAAAAGAAAAAAAGAAAAAAACCCACGACACACTCACACTAACCAGGCTAGAGAACACGCACACAGCCCACAGAGGAGGCACAGCAGAATTACCTTTCTATCCTCTCTAGGAAGGATAGAGCAGTCTCCAGGAGTATAATCCCATATCTTTTTGGGAGGCTGACGGGAAGCAGAGGAGGAAATGAAGAAATGAGCATAAAGACATAAAGACAAACATGGAGACTGGCTCAAACAAAGAGGGGCACGCTAGGAGAACCGTATCAACACAGAAAAGTGAACTCAAAGCACAGGGGGCAGGCGCCTGGCCTCCTGAGGAGGCTGCCCAGGGAGGGATTCTACAGAATTTAGGAGCTAGAAACATTAACTGGGAAGTTTCTATGTCTACATCTCAAGAGTAAGTCATTGTTGGATTCTAAACATTGAAAACATTAAAAACAAAAACAAAAACAAAATCAGAAGCAAAAAAAGTGTTAACACCAATTTGAACAAAAATCAAAACTTTAAAATTTCTCATTGTTCTCTTTTTTTAAAATTGAAGTATTGTTGATAGACATCCTCACTGTTGTTTTCAAACTAACCTTGACACTGAGAGTCTGCGCTTTTGAAGGAGTCTTTGAAGCAGTCTCCAAATTCATCATGTTTAATAAATGTGTGACTTTGTGGAGATTTGGCCAGGGGAAGGTAAATTGAACCAAATATGTTTTCTGTGGTTTGTGAAAATGAAATCCAGGTACAAAATGGGTATTCAACAAATGCACTAACTAGATAATTCCACTAGGCAACACTTACAATCTCCTTCCGCGGCTTAACCAGACTTTGATAACACTGCTGGTGCTACAGCCATCCCTTTCATCTGCCTTAGAGAACAGTTTATAATTTGAATTTGGAAAAGCAGACTATGGGGTTATGTTTGTTTTCTCTTTTAACTCTTTAAGTTTGAATGAGAGCTGCATTCCCAAAACAAAACTGCCAGGAGAACTGAGTTTAATGAGGGAAGGGTTGGAAGGGTAGGACATCTGAAAGTTACAAGGCTCCTGTAATTCTCGAACCTCTCCCCCACCAACCAGACCTTCTTGTTCTGCCTATTTAGACCTGAAACGTCTTATACAATGACCCCTGAAAAAGATAAGATCATTAATAACTCCTGGAATTTTATGTAAATATCATTGTACCTCTATGCAAGCATTCAAATTGGTTTACACTGTGACATTTTGCCTCAAGCTTACTTCTAGAAATCACACGGATTTCTGCAGAAATTAGAGGGAGAAAAAAGAAAAAGAAAAAGAAAAACTAATATCCAGACTCTTAGTAATGAATCTGTAAGTGAAAAGTAATCTGAATCGAAGGGACTTTCATCACTGACAGTGATGGGTCAGTAATGCCGTCTCTGTATATATATACTCTGAAATTTGTAAAGTAAGTGCTATTAACAATTCCCATTCATTTTAAACACCTGCTACACTTGGACTGTTCACCTGGAGAAGTAGACTTTTTAAAGTCACTTAGGATACATACTCATTTCCATCTTTGCTGCAAAAAAAAAATAATAATAATAAGCAGTGCTTAAAAATTAAATTGTCTTAAAATCCTTCGAAAAAAACCCTGGGAGTCTTGAATTATTTGCTATTCTACAACAACATATCAGAGCTAAAAGGTACTCTATCCAGGATTTTGCTAAAATTTCAGCTCATTCTGGGTAGTGGGCTTTAAGCACAATAGTTGAGGAAGAAAGGAGTTCAGGGTAAATGTCTAGTGTTTAAGTTCTGGCAGGCTTCACTTGGGGAAAGTGGGCCCTGAGTTGGTATGGGATAAAAAACAAGTAGAAATGATGATCCACATGATTTCATAGGAGTTTCAATTTCATTCTGCCTCTGAATGACTGAAAAACCTTACAAAACAACTTCTGTGGTTTATGCCACTTTGATTTATCTCTCTTACTTTTATTATAGCCCAGAGTGACGAAGGTAGGACAGAAGTGAAGAAAAAAATTTCTCCCTATCACACCTTCCGACACCCCGGGAGTAAGAGCCGGTCATCCAGTTGTTTCAACCGGATGATAATCCCACCCTTCAGATGTTCCCAATCATGAGGAACCGTTCATCTTGGACGCTGTTCCTCAGGATATGGGCACTGACTAGGTTGTTTTGGCAAGTCTTCCACAGTATTATCTTTTAGCACTTTAAAAGACTCAGTCAAGTAGTCCCATTTAAGGACTCTAAGGTCTCTGCAAGGAACATCATGGCTTCAGAGGAAATGGCATTTTGGAAAAGCATCATTAAGTCTTTAAATAATTAAGAAGCAGTTAGAACAACAGAGTAGGGACACACATTCTAGGAAGTTCCCACTATACAAACGGACTGTGTTCTCGACATTTGTGTGGATTGGTTGTGTGGTGCTCACACCATGGTTTCCAGTAGAAACAGTGTTACTCTACCAGGCTACCCACAGAGTCAACCTAATGTATGCTGGGACTGAGATACTGTCCTTTGCTAACAAAAATGGAATTATTTGCAATGACAGATTCAGTAAAACAAATGGATCACATAAGATTGTTTCAGATATTTCTCTAAATGTTAATATTTCAGATGAAGCTAATTTTAGCTATTTGGCAAAGGAGGAATGTCCAGAAATGTGTGGATTCCGAGAGGGCTTTGCAAAATCAATGGCACAGAATATCGTACATAACTTAAAGCTGACAGCTTTTGCTTTCCCTGATGAAAGGATAGCACTATTATTACATATACTAATCATGGTCTTTGTTTGGCAGAGAGGGGAGGGGACCACACAATTCAATGTGTGAGTTAATTGAGCAAGTTTTAGGACAAAGAGAAGGGTTAAGATACTGCTCAATATTTGAGTGTGGAGAAGGTTGCCTGAAGTAGACTTCTTTGATGTCTGAATGGTGAATAGGAAAAAGGGAGAGAACCGAGAAATAATGGTATGCATTTGCTCTGGGGAGAGAAGACAGTGCCAACTGCCCATCAGACACTTCCCTCTATACTGGTCACTAGGTGGCGCTGTTCATTTAGAACAGCTCAGGGGCTACTTGTGCCCTCCCCGCCCATGTCTAGCAGAAGAGGAGGCAGCAGGAAAACATCCTACCAGCAGGAAGTTTGTAGGTCAGGGGCTCCTAAACCAGAAGGCGCCTCAAATTTCTAACAAAGCTCAGCCTCACTGAATCAAACTAGCATTTCCATAGCACCCGCTTCATTGGTCTTTGTCTTCATCTTAATGAAAAATATACACTGTGGAATTTAACACTTAACTATAAATTTAACACTTAACTATAAAAACCTGTCTGCAAATAAAACTATCATTCCAAACCACAGTGATTCCCATGCTGGTTTCAAGGTTTCAATGGTTAAGGTTTCACATGAACATCTAACAAATTTTTTTTTTTTTTTTTTTACAGCTGTAATAAGACTTTAATGCAACGAGAGGTTTAAAGTCAGTTTCTAGTCCTCTGCAGTGGAAAAATGAACTCAACTCTCCCTTCTGTGTGATACACCTTTGGGGGCAGGGCTAAGAAAATCCTCCTGTCAGTGCCAAAAATCAGTTTGTGCCAAGGCCACCCTTGGCACATCACAGGGAAATTCTAGCAAATACAGCGTTCAGCCCAACTCCCATTTCAAGTTTTGGGAAATACTACACCAACTCCTAGAAATTGTTCTCCCAAGCCACCTGTAACAGGGATCCACTCATGGATCACATCTACATACAGAGGCTCTCTGCAGCACTGCTGTTGCCTATGTACTTAAATCTTTTTAAAGCTGTAACAAGCTGCCACTCAGTGTGTAATGCATTTTCCTGCTTATTTTCAGTTTGCCATAAAGACCCTGGTTAAGTAATTGAACCAATGGCCCAAATAATGCCATCTATAAGGCGTGGGATATTTGTTTCTAATGCAATGATTTAGTCCTGTTTCTCTGTTTTCTGGCAAGAAATAATTCCAGGGCTCACTGCTTTCTTGGTGAAGTAAAGTGAGGGAAAGCTTACAGGTTGTAGTGAGAAGAGACAATCCCACAACTGCCCACTGAAATCACTGCTCCCCACCTCCTGCATTCCTTCCAAATAGATCTGATTGTTTAGCAGCAACAATGCATCAACAGCATTATTTAAAAAGGCATCTAGAACCACTGAAGCTATTAAACTTACCGGTTTCCCAAACTCCAATTCCGAAAAGAATTTATACCAAGGTTCATTCTTTAAATCTATCTCTTCTGGGCTTATATCCCGACTCTATAGGGGTTGGTGATAGGGAAATGGAAGAGAGAGAAGGATAACATTATGCAGAGATTACATAGGAACAGGCCAGTAGAGATGCAGTAGTTTCCGGGGATACACAGCAACTGTGTCCGACAGCAGCAATCATCCATTTTACGGACATCAGCAAAAACGAGGAGCTACAACAGGTGGGAGAGGATGAGTTCATAAAAACGGAGAAACGGAGGCAGGAGCAGTGAGTGAATCACTCTCAGCCCTGAGGCAGAAGGCACGTGGGCCATGGAGGGGGAGCTCTGCACCGCACGGCAGCCTTCCACGACAGATCGGAATTTGGGCATATTCCTCAATAACCGTACTGGGGGAGTAAGAGAAAGCTCGTACTTCCTCTTTATGAAGAACTATTAGTGAGGAACAAATAACCTGGTGAGCACACCAAACACTTAGCCATCTACGCCGTATGAGTAGAGCAAATCACTTTTATGGGCTAGTATGGTTTTAGTACTTATTTGCAAAGCTGCCTTAAGGATCTTCAAAATAAATATAAATACCAACACTTTAAAAAAGCCACATGGTTAATACTGCATCTTTAATGGCACATGAGTAGGTGAGAAATCATGTCCCATACACAATACAGTGAGAGATGGTGTAAGTAAAAAACAGAGGACACAAGTGCAAAAAACATTTTAAACGAGCGTCTATGGGGGAGGAATACAGACAGAATATACTTTGTTGTTTTCACAAATAAATGTTAAAGAAGCGGGAAAAATAAAATGAGGGAGAAGCGGAACAAGACAGACAACAGAACAGGGGGGAGAAAACTTCTGGGTTATGTTGCAAAAATAAGTCAGATATCTCAACTTCATACAACTCTAAGAGGCAGTTCACACAGACTGACCATTTCATATCGAGCCAGAACTTTATAAAGTCTTAACACCTCACTCTGTGGAATAGCATGTGTTTCTGGAGAGGTTTGGCTGGAAAATGAATGCCTGGAAAGCATATCAGGTTGCCCCTTCAAACACTGGACATACAAGTTCACAGCAGGCAAAAGCATGAGGGGCTCATGGTATCATGAAATTCGTCTACATAGATATATTTCAAAATACCTTGGTAGTCACTACATGAGAGAGAGATGGTGATTTTTCTGACAACAATATGAAATAGAAAAGGTCTATTTAGTACCGAGACTGAAAACAGTATCTAAGAAATGTCACTTCCTCAGGGCAACGACACGGAGAGGAAACAGCAAAGTCCCGTGGCCACATTTTCCAAGCCACGGCGTCACAGAGCAGCTTCTCGGGGACACGTTTCTCTCTACATTCTGTTCACAGGCCTTTTGCCATTTGTAGAAATGGCTGTCCGCTTTCTTTGGGACCCTGACCCATCCCTTCTTCTAAAATCCTTCAAAGGGTCTTCACTGTTATTTCTACTTTTGTTTTAAAAGGAGGAAGATACGACAGAGAACTTTAACTGAAATGCACTAAATAAAAGTGAGCGGGACTCCGAGGGAGATGTCTACTGAAACAGAGTCTGCCCTCTTGCATCCAGATTAAAACCTCCCCCAGCTGTCTTTTTAGGGACCTAGGGCCTAAATCTCAAAGGAGAAGGTGGGCTCCTTCTCACCAGATTCTGAAAGGGTGAACAATAATGAATTCCAAATGGGATCTTAATTTATTCAGTGAAACGAGGCACAAGCACTAGGACACTATTCAGGAGGGACAGTTCAGACCCTGGGACATGCTAGATCCCCATATGATGGGAGCTTCATGAAACCCATTTCATGTTTATTATTTTTGAACACTATTTATAACTGCTCCATGGGAATAGGCTACGTTTTTTTTGTTGTTGTTTTAAATAAAATGTACCAACTCTTTCAGGAAATGGCCTGAATGTCTTGGTACTCAGTCCTGAAAGAATCAGCCCATTTTATTGCCAAAGGTGGCTTGCAGATTGCTTTTCCTGTGAAGGCTAACACCGTGTGGAGAATGGAGTCGGGAGGCGTGTCAACTGCTGAGGCCCAGAGCGGCCGCCTGGAGAGCGTGTGGAAGCGGTAGCAGCACACGGCACAAATGCCTGGATTTGATTCTGCCATTTGTAACTTGGCGGCAGATCCGATTATGGAACAGACAAATAGGAAACATCCTTCCAGACACAGAGCGGGCTCTTGTCCTGGCAGGGAGGGCGGATTCCACAACGCCAGGCTGAGTTCTCTGCTACCGTGGGCTCTTTTCCCCAGCTCGGCCAAATCCTGGGAAAACGCAGGTGACCTGCCAGAAGAATGCCTCGTTCTCCTCAAGGATGGTCTTGCTTCTTGGATAGGAGCCAGAGACTGGCTTCAATTTTGAACTAAACAATCTGAATGTGGTACGTTCGTGTGCACAACCTTTGATGACGTTCATGTAGTTCTCTTGGACATTTTACCGCACCTGGCCCTCTCACTGGATACTTCAGGGAGTCTGCAATCTTCCTCAGGACTCACTTCAATACTCAGGACTTTGGTAATATTGGCAGGTCAAGCAATACTTCTGTTTTACAGATGAAAACACTGAGGCTCTGAAAAGTTAAAGGACTTGTCCCAAGAGAGCTGAAGGCAGAGTCAGGATTTGAACTCAGATCTTCCAATTCCCAGTCCAGTGCTCTGTCCAGTATATAACATCCCCCTTCTCATAATCCTGAGAAGAAGGCAGGCCCTCTGTGTGTTGGCAGAGGACCCAAAGCTAAAATAGGGGGAAGTGACAAACTTAAAAAGCCAGGAAGGAACTCAAAGTGACCGTGTACTGGGAAGAAACCCCCTTGTTTTACCTACCTGGATCTGTACCCTGTATCTGTAGTTACTATCTTAATGTCTGTCCTTCCCAATATGCCCCTGTGGGATCAGCAGGGAACCCAACCTCTAACCCGGGCTTGGCACCTAAAAGTGAGTCTATATATATCTGTTGAATTGAGCTGAAGTTCTGGAAGGGACTTTGGAGGAAAGTAAAAGGGACAAAGCCTGAAAGAGGCCATTTCTGACAAAGCAGGGCCTGACCACTAGATCTCTAATCCCGAGGTGGGAGAACAAGACGATGGGCTCAGACTAGGACGACAGGGGGCTCGGGAGTTATGAAGACCATCACAGGAGTCTGCCACAAGGCTGGAGACGTCAGGCTGTAAGCCTGCCGAGGGGGATTCTGAAGGTAGCACAGGGTTTCCTCTGCTTGCGATGGTTTGGGTTTGCCCCAGGGATAAGACAAGCTCTTCAGAAGCCCTTACAGTCTACTCCCAACCTTCCTGCAAACAACAGGCACGTGTGCCTGTGAGGTCACCATTGAAGTTGGCAGGTTGAAGAGGACAGGAACAAATTGGAAAAACAAAACATTTTTCCCCTCGAAAAAAGTTGTGCACTTCCAAGAGCAAATTTAGATTCTATATCGGTCACTAGTTAGCATACTTATCCACAGTTAACAAGGCAAAAGTGTGTATGTGCATGTGGTGGTTGGGGCAGGGGTGGGAGGTGTCCTCAAATTCTGGCAAACGGGATATTGGATGCCAAAAGGCAAGCGACACGGACACATTCCAACTTTTCTGTTCATGTGGCAAAACAGAAGGAAAAAAAAATAAAAAAAGAAAGGACTAATTCAACTACTGGGAAGAGTAGACTGTGAAACACAGACCTGGCTGAAATTTCTAAAATGAAAGCCTTCTCTTAAGAAGAACAGCGCTGAAGAGCAAAGGGCACTGAATTACGTGGCTGGCCACGGTGCTCCTCCGTGGCCCGCTTGGGACCTTCTCGTCCTGTCACTGGGCTGGCCCAGGGGCCTGAATACCATAGGCACGGTTGCCACAACTGTCCAGAGGCCCCCAACGGGCACCTCTATCACTTTCCATGGGTTGTAACCATTGTGGTATCAACAAGAAAAACAAAACTATGTCTTTTTTTTCAAAATGCTGAATAGTGGTCCAATTACCAAGGAAAGGATGGGGAAATCAAAGAAAGGGGCAAGCCCTCCATTAAAGCAAAGACCACCCAGGTGTAACACTATCGCCCAAACAAAAGCACCCAAAGGGCAATGGAGTCTCTGAAGTCATAGAAGTGTGTGGACACGTGACAGTGTGTCCCTGACTTGTTATCAGGAATGTTCCCAAAGCACATGACTGTCTCTCTGGGCACACCTGCGCGTGGAAGGTAACTTCGGTGCGTGTGATCTTCTAACAGGGAGAGAACCCCCAGGGCAGGGTGCAGACCGAGACAAAGTTCTTGGCTCCTTTCTCAACTTTTTGCTTAAAATAACTGTGGTGCACAGTAAATGCTAAAGAATGACAACTCTAAAGCATTTCTGTGAACTGTTGACCTTTCTTCCTAATTAAAATTACTTTCTCCCTTTGAGCTTTTAAAGATGTCACATTTTTATTTTAGTAAAAGTCAAATCAATTATTACTTAAAACATGTAGAGCAGAAGAGGTGGAGGGAAAATAACTTGAACCTGCCTTTCAGAGGCCCACTTAATCTGCTCTCAGTGTGGTTACCGCATTTTAATAAAAACCGATCCCCAGCGTGACAATTCCATCCTGCTGGCACGGCTGGAGGGCTGCAATATTTATAGAGCTTTGGAGAATCCCTGTAACCATGATCAGAATTCTGAACCAGCTATCCCAACGAAGGGTGAGTAAAAGGGAGCGTGGGTGGCAGATAAGAAACTAATCAGTTTGTAAAAATTCTTTCCTGTTTCACAGAAAAAGCTGCTTTTCCAGGGTGGTCTTCAATGCTCAGGTAGGCCCTCTCCCCCACTCACAATTGCTTGGTGATGTGAACACATATAGAGAATTAGAAACCAGACTGAATAGGAAATGCGTCCTCCATAGTGCACTTGTCAGCAAAGGAAGATCTACAAGACATATTCTAACAGGGTCTGGGTCTTTCTTCCCAAGTCACAATATCATATTAAGTATTTAGCTTTTTTTTTTATGATGTGCTCATAACTTCTACAAAATGTATGCATGTTCAAATAAGAGTCACCTATTAAAAAATAATCTGAGTCTAGTCCAGTTAGTAATAAGCCTGATAAATTAACAGACATTTTTAAAAAAGACAGGAGCAAAATCAATCTTTACATTAGTAGAACATTTTAAATTAGTTCAAATCATGCACAAAAAGAACAACAAAACACAATACGGCTTCTTCCAAAGCAGACTCTCAGGACTTATTTTATCAACACCTGCAGAAATGAAAAGGGTAAAAATACTTCATTTCTTCATTTGTCTTCAAAACATAGCAAAAGTCTGTCTCAAGGGGAAGAGAATGTAATCCAAGCGCCCAAGGCATCCGGATTAAAGAACACAGCAGGGGAGACAAAAGAACTTTAATATACACATTACCATCTTTTCGTTGGTCAGAACAGAAGACTTGCCCGGCTGGTAGTCGTAAATGCTTTTGGGCTCTGCGCGGTATTTCCTTGTATCCACTTTCTTATCTGGGGGCTCCCAGTCGTTTCTGGAGGAAAAAAAATCCTATTAGAGTTATTTTCATGAAAATTGGCATCCGACAGGGTCTGACTTTGGCTGACTACAGTCTAATCAAGGAGTTTTTGTATCTGAAGCATGAAATCGGTCTCTGTGCGAAGCATTTAGGGGCGCTGGTTTCCTTCTCAAAATAACCAGTTACATCTCTGCGTTGGCTTCACAAGAGGGCTCGAGGCGTCCCCCGCTCAAAGCCGGGCACCAGCCGTGCAGAGAATGAGGAGAAGGTTGGGAAGCGGCAGCGGCAAAGCCTGCTCTCTTCTCGGGCTCATCATTCCTGGAATGTGCTTGTTCTTCCCACTCCCACTAGTGTGGTGGGAGAGAACGAAGGTCCCAGAGCTCATCAGCTGTGGTTCCAGTCCCTGCTACCACACTCGCTAGCCTGGCGAGCTGAGCCAAGCACCTCACCCATGGCTACTTTGGTTTCCTCATCTGAAAAATGGGAATAGCGAAAGGATTAAATGAGACAGTGCATGCAAATCACTTGGCAGAGCACCAGGCTCACCGTGTAAGCACTGAATAAACGTGATTCGCGACTGATAACCACGTTTGTCCCTAATCCACACCCTGCCCCAGTAGTCACCCAAATCACAGCCTTGGGTACAGATACCTAACCTGAGCCAGCAATGGGTTCTAGAGGATACATGAACCCTTGGAAGTTGCTGACACTTTTTTTTTTTTAAGATTTTATTTATTTATTTGTCAGAAAGAGAGAGCACAAGCAGGCAAAGTGGCAGGCAGAGGCAGAGAGAGAAGCAGGCTCCCCACTGAGTAAGGAGCCCAATGTGGGACTCGATCCCAGGACCCAGGGATCATGACCTGAGCTGAAGGCAGTGGCTTAACCAACTGAGCCACCCAGGCATCCCTGCTGACACATTTTTAAGGCATGAACAGTATTGCATTTTGCATTGTGAGTATAATTCCCTTTTTCCCGCAAAGCTATCAGCTTTTCAAAGGCAGGGACTATGGTTTGTATATGCTTCCATCCCCCCACAGCATCTGGTTCAATCCACGCACAGAATGAACCCAGCAGATGCTTGATGAATGCACCTGAGTGTGTACCCACAAGGACTTAAGGGTATATACCCAGCCTTCCTTTCAAATTAATTATCAAAATCCTCAGGCAGATACTGTCATGTATGTGTGGGACTCAGCCACTCATTTGTCTGTGAAGATGGAGAAGGTATGGAGGTGTGAAACTGAGTGTGTACATAGAGGGAAAAAAATTCTGCAGTGTGCGCAGAGCCTTGTTGGGAAGTGGTGAAAGAGGAAGCCCGAAGATGCGTGGGACACCCCTCCAGATGGCATACAAAGGTTGCTCCGTCGGGAATAAGAACTCGGTGAAGAAAAACAGGTCATTCAGCACAGCCACGAGGAGATGATCGACACCACCATCAGAACCACTTCAAGCCTTATCTTTCCACGATAAGCATCAAAAGGCGTGGCTTTGGGGTGCCTGGGCAGCTCAGTGAGTTAGGCATCCGTGGGACTCTTGATTTCGGCTCAGGTCATGGTCTGAGGATGGTTTTTGAGCTCAAGCCCCACATCGGGCTCTGTGCTCAGCGTAGAGTTGGCTTGAGATTCTCTCCCGCTCTGCCCCTCCCCCACTCACTCATGAGAGTGTGCCTGCACACACACATGTGCGTTCTCTCTTTTTCTCTCTCTCTCTCAAATAAATAAAGTCTGCAAAAAACATAAGTGGTGTCATTTTAAAATTATATTCTCTGGTATGGACCTGTCAGAATGCACAAAGAGTATGAATGACAAATTTTACAGTTAAGATTCCTCTTGTGAGAAGGGTAAAGTGATGATAATTACAGCCAGTGTTCATTAAGCCCCATTTGGGGAGCCAGAAACTACTGGAAACGTTAGATGCATTACCTTGTTTTATCCTCGCAGCATTGCTATGAATGTAAAATGCAACCCCATTTAACAGATGAGGACACTGAGACTCAGAATAAATCACAGGGATTCAAAATCAGGTTTGCACGACTCTTGCCTCTACAGCTGCCTGACCCAGCAAAGACAGGACACTTCCCTGGTAGCTTGGGGATGGAAGCCCTAACCCTCAGAGCTGATTGTGGGTAGGAGGCACTTACCTCTCTGGGCTTGATTTTAGTGAGGAAGAGCGGGCTGGAAGGGGAAGCGTGGCCGACCTCTTAACCACCTTCTCGCCGTCGATGTAGCTCATCTCACTTTTTGAGCGAGGCACAGAAAGGGGGGATTTTGCTGGAGAAGAAAAGTGGGGACGAAAGACTTGCAAAGACTGAGGAAAATCAAAGACAGGAAGATGTCTTTCCTCACCCACCACCCTCTGTTCCTCCCCCGCAAGCAGAAAATTCTACATCACTTACTGTCTTCAGAAAAGGAGTACCGAGGTGAGTACAGATCTGAATCATCATCTAGTGAACAAAACAGAACGTAATCAGGAGCAAGCCGGCTAAGGTAAGAAAACCAGGTGACATGTCCCCCCACTTGCCCTGTTCTGCGCCGGTGTCCGGCCACACCGGAAGCCCAACAGAGAGATGGCCCAGGGCCGGAAGCTGCACACACCCAGACCCCATCTGAGAGCCCACCCAACCAAACAGGGCAGGCCAACCTGCAGGCCGGAAGGTCCACTTGTGACACCTGGGGGCTGACTGCCACCTGATGCTAAGGAAGCATGGGGACAAATAGCCAAAGGTCCTCCTCAAGACAACTTCCACGAGCAAATCGAGAACACAGGGTCCCCAGCCTGGGCTGGAAACAGGGGCAGAGAGAGGTCCCTGAATGTCTCCGGTCTAGCCTGCTAAGTTCCCCAGAGTCTGCCGGTCCCATTACTGGATAGGCTGGGGGAGGCTGGGGAGACGGCTTCAGCAGCCCATCATGGCTGGGACCTGTTCTACCTGTGGCAGTTCCATGCACAATACCGTTGACCAAAGGGGCTGCGGCTAAGGAAACAGGCTGAGAAGACCCTCCTGGTCCCTTGCTTTGATTCCACCTCAGCCCAGTTCCTCAAGCAGCTTGCTTTCCTCACGACACAGCACATGCTGGCAGGGCTGCCCTACGAGGGTCCTGAGAAGGTCAGGGTCTGAATGGTGACTCTGGAACCGACTGAACTCACAGGTCTTGTAGGACTACTCTGCAAGGGTGAGACACTCGCCCCTCAACAGAGAACCCCAGGACACGGACACTTGCAGAACCGAGACCAGAGCTGAGCCCCTCGCCGAAGCAGCCGCCCTGAACTCAAAACGAGAGCCCACGGACATTGACTGAAACGGATTTTTCAAACACAAGCCAAAGAACCCACTGTCACATGTTGGCTAAGTGTTAATCAAGTCCTGTTTCTCTGCACATCTAAGTCTTAGAGCAGGAAAGGCTGGGGTATTTTGTGAAGGAGAAATAAAACTAACACTGCTATTATTTTCAGTATTATTCAAAGACGACTTCTCTGGCAGCCCCTCTTTTAAAAAGCATATTTATTTATTTATTTGACAGAGAGCGCGCACAAGCAGGGGGAACGGCAGAGAGGGAAAAGCAGACTCCCTGCTGAGCCGGGAACTTGATGTGGGACTCGATCCCAGGACCTTGGGACCATGACCTGAGATGAAGGCAGCCACTCAACAGACTGAGCCGCCCAGATGCCTCCTGGAGCCCTTCTCGTTCCAGCCTCTCCTCTTTCCACCTGTCCCAGGTCCCCTCCAAGCCCAGATAAAGGAAAGGCATCAAGTGCCAAGTTATCTTTCCCTCCCTTCCTCCATCCACTCAAAGATAAGAACTAGTTGTCATCAAAGTTGAACAAGACTTGCCCTGCTATACAAGAAATGTGCAAGCTGATTTACGCTAACTTTTGAAAAGAGGGCGGGAAGAGGTAAACTGAGATCCAGAAATGTATTTTTAGAGTACCGTTCTGAAGAATTTTGTCTTGCCTGTTTTTGTTTTTGAACAGAACTTCTGATTACCCTGCTAAAATTGCCAGGATGTCAAAGAAAGCAAAAAAAAAAAAAAAAAAAAAAAAAAAAAATCAGCTCTGACTGCAGAGCTCTGACTGGAAAAACACTGGCTGCCAAATGAGAAATTAGCTTACTTAGGAACCAATGTATGTACCACTTAAAATCTAGCCTCGCATTTTAGCTCAAAACCCTGTATCTCTGAATCATGGACTGACAGCCTAACAGTAGACGGTGAGGAAGATCAGGGTTAGTTTGTAACTATTACCTGGTTCTTGGGGTAAGAAGCAACGTTTTCATGAGGGACACATGGCATTTAAATACTCAAAAAATGTTTAAAGTCTATGTTCTTGAAACAAATTTTTCTTCCCAGAGCCTCCTTACATAGAAATCTGGAAGATTTGTTAGAAGGAAATGAGAAATAGTTCTTATAAGATGGAAAAAAAAAAAAAAATAGAACAGCTTGGGGAGTTAAATAATTTATGTATTTTGAAAAGTAGGAGGAGAAAAAAATGGGGGAGAAGGCAAAAGACATCAGAATGACTGAACACTCTTAAAGCCACTTCTTATTTGTTAGAGGTGGAGAAAGCAGTGTCACTGGCTAAGCCAACAGAGGGCAGGAGCACCTCTAGGGAAGCAAGCTTTTCGTTTCTCTGTGTCCACGGGACCGAGTCCAACATGTGGATTTCAGCTCACCTTCGAAGACAGCAGACTGAAGTTCCACAGATTCGACCAAACACGAGGACTCCCCGCAGGTCCCAGGGGACATAAAATTTACTTTAATTGGTGTTTGTTTTAGAAATCTAACATAAGGGGCACCTGGGTGGCTCAGTGGTTTAAGCCTGTCTTTGGCTCAGGTCATGATCTCACAGTCCTGGGATCGAGCCCCACATTGGGCTCCTGATCAGCAGGGTGCCTCTCTGCCTACTTGGGATCCCTCTCTCTGTCAAATAAATATTAAAAAAAAGAAAAGAAAAGAAAAGAAATCTAACATAAGAAAATTCTACCTCTGCTTGTGAATAAAAACAATAGCAGCTTCCATTAAGTGCCAAATAGTGGCTGCTAATTTACTAACCTCATCTCACTCAACCATCACGAAAACTGGAGGTAAGGAAATCTCTCATCTCACAGACAAGAAAAGGAGGCCCGGGGAGCTTTAGAGAATTTGCCCGTAGCCACACAGTGAGAGAAAGACAAAGCAGGAATGGACTCAAGGTCTTTCTGACTCCACTTCCCTGCGCTGCCTCTCAGCCCTGTGACAGGAATCGGGGCTTTGTTCTACTCCTCACCCCGGCCTCATCTACCCAATCCTGGGAAAAACTGTGGCTCTTCTGGTATCATTTTTATTATGGAAGAGGCAGGAGAGGCTGTTGTTTTGAAATTCCAGTCACGCACTAGGGTGTTGGCCAGACGGACTTCTAGACCTTGAAGCTTTTGCTATCTTTCTGCATCGTTCCCTCCTTCTTGATGCTTTAAGCAAATTTTCTTTCTTTTCCTTGTAAAGATTTTATGTATGTATGTATGGACGTATGTATTTATCTATTTGCCAGAAAGAGCGCGAGAGAGCAACAGAGAGAGAGCACAAGCGGGGGCAGGGAGGAGGCAGAGGGAGAAACTTAAGAGTTAAGCAGGCTCCCCACCCAACAGGGACCCAGACACAGCTCGATCCCAGTCATGACCTGAGTCAAAGGCAGACGCTTAACAACCGAGCCACCTAGGCGGCCCTTACGCAAGTTTTCTGAGTTAACCACTTCTAGTTCTTTGCTGGTTTCTAGAGACAGTGGGTAAAACTGAGTCACTCTTGCTACGTCATCTACTTGCTGTTCCTCTAGTTCCCTTCTCCTGGCAGGCCAAGCCCACGCTGGGGTAGATGGATATGAAGTTAAAAATACCGATGAATGGGAAAACTGGGCACCAGGATCACCCTTCTGCGTTTCTGCACACTGGAGTTAGCCAAACGGAGTGTACGTTTTTAAGCACAGTTAAGAGGCAGTAAATGAAATGTTTTTTTCAAGCCGTTTGTGAGCACAGGCATTGTCTGTGTCTGAAATCCTGCCGTTACAGTTTCTCCAAGGGTTCTTAAAGCGGCGCCTTAGGGGGCTCAGCTGAGCTGGGATCTTGTGATTGCCGCTCGTGGTGGAGCCACATGCTGAGAGTGCCCCTCTGAGCCTTGGCAGCGACACCCAGAACTTCCGGTGCCAACGACTTCCAGGAAGCCCGAAGGCTCAGCAGCATTTACTCAGGGTGAACAATCCACTTCTGGAACCCAAAGGCCCCTGCTGGGCTCCGAATTTTACACACAAGTGACTGTCCTCTAGGCTTTGGCAGTCTATCTTTGGAGGCTCGATTTGGGGACAGCTACTCTCCTAAAACTGCCGGGAAGCACTTAATTTCTTTTTCAACCACAGCAACTTTAAATGAATTTCTAAAAAAAGGCTTTTCCTGGATTTGGGGGTTTCTTTCTTGAGAATTTATAACAATCTTAAAAACACTGGAACAAGTGCTGGTCGAGAATGATTATTTAAAAAAAAAAAAGTGACTAAAAAGATGCACAAAAACCAGTATTTACACAATCACTTGCCTTTATCAATTAAATTTTAATTTTATACATTCCTTGGGCATTTAAACTTAAGATTATTTTTGTAACATCAGGGGCTCATTTTTGACACAATCTTTTTCTACCGCTCGGATTAATTCCTTCTGCTTCGTTCCATACACTTTGGAAGACAAAAGATAAAGGGGTCAAGACAGATACACACACTCACCCCACAAATAAAAACAGCCAAAGAAAAAGATGTATGCAGAAGTGGGGACAAAGTCTGGGTGGGATCGGAGAGAAGAATCAGCAAAAGGAGAAATGGGACAAGGGTGGTCAGGATTAGTCCAAAGAGCCCAGGGAGAAATTCCCAAAGCTGCTTCGGTTCTGGTTAAAGGCAAATTTTAAGGGATTAGGAAGAAGAAAAAAAAGACCAACAAAGGGTACAGAGTAGCTACAGAAAACAAACAGGAAAAGGGGAAAAAAAAAAAAAAAAAAAAGAACTGAAGGAGAAGAGAATGAGACAGAGAAGGAAAGAAGAGGAGGAAGACGTGCGGAGGACCAGAGGGCTGGAGCGAGACTCACCGTCCTCATCTCCAGCGGCATTCCCAGCCCGTGGAGGAGGTGGAGAGGGAGTAACAGGAGCTCTCGGCTATCCTGCGGGCCAGTCTAAGGCTGCACTGGCCGGGCGGAGCCCTCCTGCCTGGCTGTCCTCAGGAGAGCAAAGGTGACCGGCCCGCCAGCTCGGCCCCGCCTCCCCTGGGCAGCGCGAGCTGGAGCGGGGGGCAGGAGGCACACATTGCCCAGCCGGGCAGCTTCACAATAGATCTATTTGCTTGAACTTCAGCAAAGTAAGGCTATTCTTAGAAATTCTGTAAGGCCAGTGGAGGATTACTTTAACTCAAATACAGACGTGCCTGGGAGAAATTGGCCTCCTAAATCTTTGTCCTGGCGCATCCTCATCTAGGAATGAGGAGAAAGGTCCATGAAACAGACCACTGTGGCATGGTATGTCACCACACCCTGGGGACGCCTCCAGGAGGGGGCAGTGGTCACTGTCAGCGGACAGTGGAGGAAGCAGCATCCAAAAGCAAGAGGGAAAGCTGGTCTCTGGGACGTCCCCCTTTGGCTGATAGGATAGCCCTCTGCCCTGACATGACCCGAAGTATTCTAACAGGCCATGCACCATGGAGTAACACACCAGAGTCTTGGTTTTGTGCTGATGTGGAGGCATCATTTGATAAGCTTGGCCATTTTGTCGACACAAAGCCCATCAAGAGCCAACATCATTTGCGCATGTTCAGAGTAGGAAGGCTAGTTCTTTTGAGCCCGCAGCCCCCCTCAAATTCTATATCCGAATTCCCTGGATTGCACTGGAGAGTAGCTTCTCCTTGGAGGGTGGAAAGGGTGGTCCCCTCCATTCTGGTGGCTCTCAGTACTGGCGTCAAATCACTTGGGGACATTTCTTAACTACACGCCCCCCCCCCCCCCGGACGCCATCCTGGGAGACGCTGGCACCTGGGCTTAGGGGTCAGAGAGGGTCAGTCTCTCCACAGCAGGAGAGGGAAAGGAATCAGCAGTGCTGTAGAACAGAGTAGGAAGGGCCCTGGAGATCTGCATTGAAAACCTGGTCCTGCTACTTACTGGGTGATCTTGCACAGATTACTTAGCCTTCCCGAACCTTACACCCTTCACTGATGAAATGAGGACTTACCTCCTGGGGTCCCCACGAGGATGAAGCAAGCTAATAGCTGTCACGCATTTAGCACGTGAGGCTGTGTATCCAGTAAGGGCTCAATAAATGGTGGTCGTGGCAGGCACTGTTGTGGTTATGCTGTTGTTGTTGTTATTATTATTATTGCTAGCATTACGCCTGTGAACTGCTGAGGTCCGAGCCACCACATGGCTGTTTCCTAAAGTGGGAGGCAGGGACGAGTCCACGGCAGCATGTCTGAGGCCTTTCCTGCACAGCCTGCCCCCTCTCGCTTCCTCCCCAGGAGGAAACCATGGGCAGGGGGTCTGAAGACCCACCTAGCAGCCCCTCGACATCCGGGTGCGGCAGTGGGTGGGGCTGGCTCCGGTCACTTCAACAGCCCCTTCTCCCCGCCCTCCCCCACCCCCATCTTTCCGACCAGACATCACAGAGGCTACAGAAGGACATCTCTCTGCCTGCAGGAGAGAGAACCGAATGGAATTCACAGACAAGCAGCTCTGGGTCACAGAGGCAGGAATGATGGGGAGGAGAGGGTGGGTCAAGTGAAGGTTAGAAAAAAAAAGAAAGTAAAACTCATTTGCTTAGCCTTACTTAAAGTCATTCCCAAAAGGTTTCCGGGAAGTTATTTTTGATAAGCTTTCTAGGGACCGGGGTACATAGTGAAATTTCAAGAAGTCAGTCTCCTGAATTCATTCTGCTCTTGCTCCGGTCCCTAGCCCCCCAGTCTCTCCCAACTACCTCAGGAAACAAAGAGCAAACTGCTCCTGTCCCACAGCCTGGTCTCAAAGATCACAAAAGGAGTAGAAGGGACTGCTCCCTGTTGGGAGTTTACAGGCTTCTTTTCAAGTACACTTTAAACTTCACGGATTAAGGTGTGATAACTCTATTTATCTTCTGAAAGTCTGGACAAGTTTGCTTTTTCTTTATAGTTGGAGGTGGGTGGAATGTTGTTACGCCGGCATACACAAACTTTCCTGGAGTCTTTTACTAGTCAGGAGAATCAGCTTTCAGACACTTAGAAATATCTTCTTTTATACTGGATGAACAACTAGGATTTCAGACAGAGACAGAGGCAGCGGCCCTTAGGCTAGGCTATGATAGGTTTATTGCCAACAATTCTAGTTTCAAATTCTGAGGATGAGCGAAACCAAAAAACCTGCAGCAACGACTGTCTCCTTGCAGAGGACAGACCCTGGAATGGCAGCTCACATTTCTCAGTAAAATGGGCTATTTTTTAATGCTCACTAAAACCTATGGATAGAACCCTGGCTACGTGCTAACTTGTCCTCAACATCTTTCTTTGAAAGGCATAAATATTTCCCACATTAAGAAGGGTGTGCAGAACCCAGGGCCACCTGTCAGGAACACAGAGCTGAGGGGGACCTACCAAAGCTTACAGATGTCACAACCACAAGCCAGAGAATCTCTGATTACTTAAAAAAAAGAAAAAGAAACAAAAAACCCCAATTCTTTAATGTGATCTAGCTCAAACATCTCCTTCATTTGTAAAAAGCCTTCAAGTGATTGAATATATGTGTGGTCTATGTCTGGCTCAGTCATCTTTAGCAGGAGCAGGGGCAATGAAATCCACCCTATTTTTAAAATCTTTCCAGGGAAGAAGACTTCTTAGACACTTGTGGTAAAGCCTAATCATCTTGGTTATTATTAATCTTTTATGTTCAACCTAATTTTCCCCCCTTTTTAATCCTTCACAATTTCATCCTCTTTGGTCTTTCAAAATAAGAAATATTAAGGTCTGCTTCCTACATTATAGGTGACAAGTTACCATATCATCCCTTACTGTTTCCGCCTCAAGGCCAAATAACCCCAATTCCCTCTAGCGTCTGACTTGACCTGTAGCAAAAAGCTGACGTCATTGTTAACTGGGGTGCTAGGTGTGGCAGCTGAGGACCGTGGCAGCTGTGCGTGTGGCCACAAAACCCCGTCTTCAGACCAACAGCCAGCCTGACCGTGGAAGTTGCTGGCACTGCCTGCGGCAGGCCTATGGCACTCTTCTGGACTCACGTAGTCTCTGTGTTTCTCCACAGGACTCCTCCAGGTAGCCTTCCACTGCCTATGGGACACTACGCTGTCAGGCTTGCCATGCACTTGTCATCTTCCCCAAAAGGGAGCCCAGAAGGAGGGTGCTGGGACCTCAAGTCCAAATGAGCACCAATTGAAAATCGCATTTAGTCAAAATCACCCTAAAAACAGAACAAAACGGTCTCCCTCTCTTGGTTCAGTCAATTGTTTCTTAAGCAATGCTTCTGGCTAGAATCTGCACTCCAGGATAAAAAGACTAGCTTATCGCACAGCAAATAGATTCTTGTTGGAAGTGAGGAGGTCACTGGTTGTGATGAAATCATCAGCATCGAGCTGCAAGCCTGGGTTTGTTTGGGAGACTTTTTTTCTTCCAAATCAGGCATGAAATAGTTGGAAACCACGGATGAGCACATCTAAGGGAGAACCAAAATGGAATCCGGTATTTTAACTAAAACAGGCATTCTTCTGTATGTGAGAGGTAATCAGTAAGAGTTTGGTGAATGAGTGAACGCACGAACTAACCAATGACCAAAAGGGCTGTGGAGGATAGTCTGTTGAGCTAATGAGAGCAGAGAAATACTGAGGGGGCACGACAGGGCTGCATCTCTAAGAAAGAACTATGGTACCATGGTCCAAAGCCTCGCTCATCAACATTCTCAGGTATATACTGAGGACCTCCTTCGCACCAGCAAGCTTTCCTTTGGCCTTCTGAACACATGCCCTTGCAGCTGCCCCCACTCTGGACATGGTGCGAGGAAGGAGCCTTGTCTAACTCACTGCTGGATGTGCACCTTTGAGAACACGGGACATGTCTTATCCACGGCACTATTTTCAGTTCCAAGGACAATGTGTTGTACTAACACTCAGAATTAATCAAATCAGTCAAGAGAGATCAACATCTCATCCTAGAAGAGCATTTAATGGAATTTCCTCTTGTATGCCCCTTTCCACATCCCTCTTTCTAGGTCACTCACCCAAAGGTCAGAAAATCCCTGGGATGAGGGTAATTCTAAGGATGGTGTCTTTTTTTTTTTTTTTTTTTTAAGATTTTATTTATTTGTCAGAGAGAGAGAGAGAGAGAGAGAGCAAGCACAGGCAGGCAGAATGGCAGGCAGAGGCAGAGGGAGAAGCAGGCTCCCTGCTGAGCAAGGAGCCCGATGTGGGACTCCATCCCAGGATGCTGGGATCATGACCTGAGCCGAAGGCAGCTGCTTAACCAACTGAGCCACCCAGGCGTCCCTAAGGATGGTGTCTTTAACCTACCTTTAAAACCTTTTTTGACACCTAGACGTTTTGCTCTTAGATACGCGTGTGGCAATCCTTCCCAGCAGGTCCAAATTCCTAGCCAGCAATTTCACGAAACATTTTCTAACGTGGCCAAAACCCTTATTTTCAAGGGACATCATCTCCCACCATGAAGGAATCTCTTACCTGGACACCCCTTTGGGAATTCCCTACCAAGGAGATACACCCTGAAAATCTATGACAAGAGGGGCCCAGTGATGGGCTGTAGCACATATGGGAACTGGGTAACTCATCTGTTGTTGGCAGCATGATGACTGGCTCCCCATGTCACTGCTAAGCCACCAGCACCATGTGACCACCCCAAGTACTGGCCCCAGAGCCCCACATGATCAAAGCATTATAACTAAGCTACATTGGTTACCCCATTGATCATGGAAACTCCAAGGGAACAGGATTAAAATCCATCCAGACAGACTCGGGTCATATAGTCAGCAAGGAGTGAGACTAAACCAACAAAACACAAGGTTGGGGGAAGCAAATGATTGGGAGACAGCCCGTTAGCCACCAGAAAAAAACCCAAGGTGAAGAAGAAAGTAACAGCACCAGCACAAAGAGAGGCACGTGAGTTTCCTTTAATTACCTTCTGATTTAGGACTAGGAGTAGAGGCTGGAAACTGGTAGGTAGGAGTGTAAGGATTGTCCTCTGTAGCAGAGAAAAGCAGTGGATTTTGAAACTACCCACCATGAAGTGGAGGAGCTCACAAATACCGCAAGTGACCCTTTTGAATGATTACCTACTTTAGTGTTATTCAAGCACACGGCATCACACTGAACACAAGATTAATGAATTAGGAAGGCCTTAGTCATTTTAATATAGCACATCATGCAAATAAGTGAAATAAAATTTTCGCCAACCAAAAAGGACTATAAAAACAAAATCTAAAAGCCAAATCTTATTCGTAGAATGGAACTATAAGAATTAATTTAAGGCTAGGACAACAGATACACTGTCTAAGTTTATGGTACCTTCAGAATTTTGCTGGATTTCAGGAAGTTCAGGGAATTGGTACGTAGGGAAATAAGGGTTTTCTTCAGGAGTGTCTGGTAGAGGAACAGGTTTGGGAGAGAGAATAGAGGAAGATACAAACGGAGAGAATGAACGAATAGGGATCTGCACACAGTTAAGGCTCCTTGAATTCTGGAACATACTAAGCTTCAGTAGTGATATGAAAGAAATTCAAATTGCTTTTAAAAAATCCAGTCCTTTTGCCTGAATTACTGAGACACATCTAAAGGGACAATATCATTTTTCCTCTTGGACAAAGAATTACATATACACAGGCTCTAGTAAGCAAAAAGGATTTAGCACAAAGCTTCAAGTTTCCAAACAAACAAGTGGATTCTTAAATTTTTGCACATCTCTGCCTACCATTAGGGCAGCTGGTTTCATTTAGAAACTGTAATTTGGGTTTAGTTAATCCCTCCCAAGAGAGAAGTGATGTTGCCCGTGGGACAGAGTAACAGACTGTTCACATATGCTCCTGTGGCTTGGCATTTGGGCTGCAAAAACCAGGACTCAAGGTGAAAGAGACACAGAGTGCTGGGGGAGCTGGACATTGGCTTGAGGAAATGACCAAGAGAATGGACATCACCCAGTCAGAGACCCGGCCTTTGGTGTCCCTGACATGACTGAGCTCATCCACCCAACCACAGTGGATTTGCTCTTGGTTTAGAAACACTAAACACTGAACATCTTGGTATTCTGAAAGAGTTGGAAGAGAGGCACAGCCAGGCTCATTGTGAACACTGTAGGAGCTCAGCACCAGTGAAGTTAGTGGACATCTGCAGCTAATCAGAGCGATCGGTTACTTGCGGTTTAGGCCGACACCAACCAGAACGCTTTCCTTTTGCCTTCACGTGTCCTCTGTGCCAGGCGGCCAGACTGGATTTGGCCCCAGGGAACGACAGGATGCACTGCCCCTGGGAGGAGTGGTGCCCTTCCCACGGGGCAGCTGCATCCCTGCCCACCAGCTGACGGGCATCGCAGGCGGATGGGAGCTGCTGGGGTCATGAGCTGCCCGAGCACCGGCTAGGGTTTTCCCACCATGCGGGATCACCTGCTGACAAGCCCAGTGGGACCCTGATCCCGAAGCGCTTCTCTTTGAGCCTGAGCGGGCTTTGCTGTGTCAGCTCTTGACTGGCTCCCAGGGCTACCTGCCAAGTGCTGGCTCCCAGCTGGGGAAGATTATTTTTCATTTTAATACCACCTTACAGGTGCACCATGCATGCTACTTCCTAAGACAGAATTTGCTCTCATCTGGACCCTGCGACATCCCTTGGAGGAAGGGAAGAGGGCTGAATGTGGAGAGGTATGTGACTGGCCCAGTGCTTGGGGGACTGAAGCCAGGTCAGACCAGTTCTCTCTACTCCCAGTTCAGTGCCTTCTCAACTTGCTCTGCCCACAAGGCAGTCATGGGCTGACAAGGGGTGGGGGAGCTGCACCTAAAGCCGGAAGCAGGTGGGAATCAGAGCTGCTCACATCCCGGGGCAGGCAGATGCTGGAGCACAGGCGGAGTGCTGGGCTCAACCTGCTACATCCCACAACACCTGGGAGGGAGGACTTGAGAGCTGACCTCAAAGCCCGCATGTGAGGAAGAGCACAAGCGGTCCTTCCCTGCTCTTGTCTGCAGGCGTATGGCTGGGCTCAGGCAGGCTGCTCAGTGATTTGAGCACAGGGCCCAGCCTTCTGACATCCTAGCAAAGCAAGTTTAAGTCCTCACCACAACAGTCAACGTATGAACACAGCATAGCTTCTACAAATGAAAATCAGTACCTCTGTTTAGTTTGTGGATCTGTTTAAACATGGTCTTGTACCAGTCTTTGGATCTCTCGGTGTTCTAGAGAAAAACAAAGGCAAAGAGTAAAATAAGATGGAAAGGTTAGCACATTTCAGAACTTCTATGATCATGAAATCACAGCTTCTGGAAAGTAACAATATCTGAAGCCAAAACTTACGTTACTCTATACATCTTGGTGACCCCACATTTAAGTCGTTATTAAAAACGCAAAACAGAAAAATAAAATTAAATAAAAAAATAAAAAAAAATTTTAAAAAATGCAAAACATCTGAGACACAGCGGCCAAACCATGGGGTGCCTGGGTGGCTCAGTCGGTTAAGCATCCGGCTCTTGATTTTGGCTCAGATCATGATCTCGGGGTCATGAGATCGAGCCCCGTGTTGGGCTCCACACACAGCTTCTCTCCTTTTCCCTCTGCCCCTTCCCCGGCTCAAACACACTCACCCTCTAAAATAAAATAAATAAAATCTTAAAAAAAAAAAACAGCCAGACCAAGAGATTCAGACCTGAATCTACAGAGTAATTGGCCAAAAAAGGATTTTTTGAAAAAAAAAAAAAATTTTGATTTCCATTAACCCCTCAGAACACTAGCTACAATGTTTGATTTTGAAAAAAATAAATGGAAGATCCACTTGAAGTGTGTTCATTCATACAATTTCATTTTTCAGAGACAACTAAGCAGAAGTAAAGCCTCCTAGAAACATGAGGCAAAGAATATCTGTATGCCCCCACAGATATTTCGGCAGAAGCGCAGTTGCGTGATTGAAGAGGGCCAGAGAGTTTCACCTTCATCCCAAAGCTGAGCTGTTTTTGTTTTAAGAGGAAAATAAAACAAGGATGGGTAGAGATGGGTGATTAGATCACGTATTTTCACTCTCACTTTAGAGATGAGGAATAAAGTCAAAACGATGCGCAAGGTCACAGAGCTGGCGTGGAGGCGAGTGGGAAGGTCACCTCACGTGACGGTTAGGGGTGTGGGTTTGGCAGGTTGTGCCATCCTGGGTAAGGACTGTAATCATCTTGAGTCCCTGCTTCCTTATCTATGAAGTGGGAATTCTACCTGCGTTCACCTTGCAGAGTGAATGCCGAGATCGCGCAGTCCGCGGGCGGCGGTGGCAATGACCGTCCAGCATAACTCCCTTCCTGCGAATGACTGTTCTTATATGCTTAGTGTTACTTAGGACCAGACAACAGTTCTTCCAAGGCTCAGCCCATGGTTGTTTATACTTCTCCTCCAAAGGGACACCAGAAACGGTCCACTCATTACATGGAGACCGTAGAGAGATACACTGTAGCTAGTGTTCTGAGGGGTTACTGGAACAAAAGGGGGTTCACCCTAATCCACTTTCAAAGGCAGGCTCCCCTTGAATTCCAGGGGGCCTGCAGGAGGCCGCCGCGCCTGTGCAGAGGGGGACAACTGGGCAGCTGAACCCATTCTGTGGCTCCCTTAGAGCTTCTTGCTCACCACGTGTGACAGGGTCTCTCCCAGCCAGAGGAACTTCTTCCTGAACACATTAACAGGAACCCTGAGCCCCATGCTCTCCCCAGGGTTCTGTAATCCTGAACCTGCAATTTCTGAGCATGCTCCGCAGGACACAAAAGGGAGACTGGGAGACGCTGACCACGACATCCTCCCCTAGAACAGGTACCGGCCTGAAGATTCTCAGAAGTTCTACTGCAGAGAAACGGCTCTGTGTTCCACCCTGCTTTTCCCCCACAGTCCCGGAACCCCGGACCCTTTTCTCATGAGACTTAGACCATCTAACATGCTTTAAGGAAAGCTGCTGCCCTCTGAGCTCAGGACCAGGGAAGGACGGGAGGCCAGAGCACAGCTCTGGGAAGCTCTGCGGCCCTCCGCGGGTCTGGAGAGTAGGCAGTGGCGAGGATTTCCGTGTAAGGCCTTTGTCAGCCACAAGTAGGGTCAGGTACTCAGGTGTACATGTGTCACCGGCGTAAGAGGAAGCTTAAGTAGGACATGGGGTCCATATTCGTACCCGGAGTGGGATGCCCACATCATCCATGGAAACATCGCTCAGGTCCTGAGCGCTCCTGGCCACCCGTCTACTGTCATCCTTCACCTTTTTCTCAGTAGCCCTCCCAGGTGAGGTGGGCTTCTCCTGTGTTGGTGCCAAGTCCTGCTCTCCCACTCTTCTTTCTGACACAGGATCTGGAAGGGAGAACAGGCATTAGCTACAGCAGCTCTCCTTGAGGCTCCGAAGCAGCAATCTCCCGAAGAACCCAGCTGGGGCAAGTGTGTTTGCTAATTCCCAACAGGCATGAGTCTCACTGAGAGCACGGTTGGCAAATGAGGGCCTGTTCGCCTGTTTTCGTAGTCAAGTTTTATCAGGACACAGCCACACCCATTTGTTTACATATTACTTATGGATGCTTTCAAGTTACAGTGGCCAAGCAGAGTAGTACCTACGTCACCCTTTCCATGGCTGAGTGCACATTAGAGTTGATCGGGTTCAGGACTGGAGGTTACAGAGTGAATAAACAAACCAGATGTTTAGATCGTATACTCTGTTTTTCCCAGTCACGTCCCTTACTACGGGAAGGCGTCATGGCTCTGCACGGCACGTCCTACGGCCATGGGGCATGGACTTCTCAGGGTGGGGGCCTGCAAGGAGCTGACGGCCAGTGGGCAGAAAGGGCGAGAGAGCCGGCGGTGAGAGTGCAGGATGGCCAGGGCAGAAGGAACCCGCATCCAACTTAGCTGAAGAATTTAAGTTCAGGGCTGCCATCTCGGAGGGAGCCAAACACGAAGTGAAGGGTGCCCCTGGCAGGGGGAACAGCAGCAGCAAATGCAAGGAGCCTCTGAACTACTCTGAGTTACACAGGGGCCAGGCACTGTGCTCAATTCTTCATATCCATGATCTCAGTTCATCGTCCCAATAACGCTATGAGGAAGAAACTATTATCCATTCACTAGAAACAAAAACAAACAAAAAAACCCAGTTTGGGGCACCAAAGCAGAGACATTAACATGCCCTGCTCGAGGTCACACAGCTGCCACGGGGCCAAGCTAGGATGTGGATTAGGGACACCTGACACCAGCGGGTCTCTCTGAACCATGTCCTGTCGTACGGCCTTCCAAGACGGCACCAAGGCTCCAAGCCTGGCCTGATCCAAACAGAAGTTAGTAAAGGGATTGGGGTGGGGAAGGCAGGGAGAGATGGCTGCCTTCATTCAGACACAGTAACTTTGACAGTGAGACATCCAAGCAGAAATGCCCTCAAAGAAAGGGGGAGCAGAGCCCCGGTAAGGGGCCCTGGCGGGAGTGCCATTCCCAAGCCATCAGCAGTAACGCAACGGAAGAGGTCACGGAGGAGTCCATGAGGGCAGAGTCAAGGGCTGTCATGAGCTAAAGGATGTCGCAGGGACAGGCTGTGGGGCAAAAGGGATCCCCCAAAGGACACACGAGTTATCAGAGGGAAAGGAGGTGAACCTGAGAGAAACAGTGCGGCATCACTGAAGCCAGAGAAGAGAATTCCAAGAAGCGGACGATTCAACCCATGAAAGGAAGGAAGGACGAGAAAGGAACACCGGGAGAATGGGGCATTCCATTAGGCAAGAGTCACGGGATCACTGGCGAGGGAGCAAGTTTCGGAGGGCAGTGGGGTGGGTGCCAGACTGCAGAGAAAGGGACGAACCTGGGAGCAGGAGGCAGGCAAGGAAGTAGGGAGGCGGTCAGCACACAAGGAAGACTATGGCAGGTGGCAACCAGAGAGGCCACGAGGTTGGGGGTCAAAAAGGTCTGAGCTGGGGGAGGCTAAGTCCTAGCAGCAACGCCCTGGCAGTGAGACTGAAGGGGAGCTAGGGGCAGCCTGGCATCCAGGCGGTGGTGCTCAATCAGGATCTGGTCACCGACTGAGGGAGCACTTCTCACCCCTGGGAAAGGCAAGAGTGCAGAGGGCTGTTTAGAGAGTAAACTCCAGCAGAAAGGAGGGGCCCGACGGTGCATGCGAGGTTTTGCCTGAGTCAGAGATGTCCCCGTGTGAAGGAGGGGCTGGGGAAGTGGGGACACACCGCTTAGATGCTATGACCTTCAAAGCCTGCCCACCCAGAGTGGAGGGGGCGGTGACCCGGCTGGGATTTCAAACCAACTCCTGAAACAAGTACTCATTCTGCAACCATAGAGTGGTTTCTAAACATTCTGCCCAAGACCCAGCTCAGCGTACGCTTCAGACAACCCGACCCCCAGGGTCACGCCATGCCCTTCACAGGATGGTGAGGCCAGACTGGACTCATGGGATGAGTTCTCATGCCCCCAGCAGTGCCAACAGGAGGCCACAGATTTGGCAGGAGGCCGGGAAGTGCAGGGTGATTTCAAGTCACCCAAGTCTACCCTTACTGTGGCTTTGCTGAGCATTTTCCTCCCATCTGGAAAGGCCTTCCTAAGTGCCACCAGGAAGCAGCAGTGGGGCTGACTCCAAGCCATCTCACCTAGTGCTTGGAGGCGCTCACATTCCTCACTCCCACGTCCTCTCTTTGCACGGACTTGGCGTTCTCAGGGATTCCAAACCCAGAGATATTTTTTTCATTATTAGGGCAGGTGGCCCCAACAAGAATCACCTAACTGTAAAACTGGGGTGACAGTCCAGTGATTCGTTCCAAAGCGGTCAGAGGTCTTTGGCTCTAGAAAAATGTGCCCTGAATTATTATACTTTGGAAGCTTGTGATCATGGGCTTCATGACTGAGTGGATTTTGGGGCACAGAAAGACGAACGGCAGCCTCAAAGAAAAAAATTTTGCTGTTGTTGTTACATAGTGAAAACCTAACGTGACACTTTCTTGTACCAGGCAGGTGACAGGACCACCCAGTGACATCCACGGGACAAGGGGGGTGGCTGCTGTTTCTCAGGAATACTGATTCCCTCAGCAAGACCTCCTGCAGCATCTCTGTCCAGTTTTAAACTGAACGTTTAAAAGGAAGTTGCTGCAAAGGGCGACTCAGTAAGTGACAATGCTGACAACCTGGGACACGGCCTCCGTGTTTGTGGACAGCTTTCCTTCCCTTCACACCCAAAACTATGTGATCGAGGACCACAGCAGTGCCGACACCTCCCTGAGGAAAACGTGCCAGACCCTCGGCCCTAGCCCTGACCTGCTTCTGTGCGCACCTCCCCAAGAGAGAAATGGGCTTGACGGCCAAACGCCATGTGGTCTCTGTCCCGAATGAATGCCATTGAACAAGAAGCCCCATTAAGGCTTGATAAAAACCCACTAGGGACAGGGGGCTGGGGTGAGAAGGGTGGCCCTTCAAGTGCCATCACCCAAGGTACTTATGCTGGGGAGCAGACTGGAGTTAGCCCAGCTGGGCCGCTCTCCTTCAAAACAAAATCGTGCCACTGCTTTGTCAACAAAAACTAACATTAAGTGAGCACTTACTTTATGCCCCACTTTATCAAACACCTTTAGTGGCTCTGCCCCCAAACTCAAGGAAGATGGAAACATGAAGCTTATTTTGGAGCCAAGGAAGTGGCCCGAGCCTGCCAGCCTGGTGGAGAAGCCCTAACATTGTGTAGCGCTTTCTGGTGGGCAGAGCACACCCCCCTTCCTGTCGCACATGAGCCTCATGCCTCTTTGGAGGAAGCTATGCTGCAGAGAAATAAAGTCACTTACCAGGGCAAAAACGATGTCAATAAAAAGAGCCAGGAGCAAACACTGGGCCTCCTAACCTGTGTTTGGGCAGCTGTTTCATCCATTCCACTGCTCCTTCCCAAATCCCAAAGGCAGGAACGTGTTCCCAGGAGCTGCCTTGGTTTCAGAGCCACTCAGCTCTCAGCCAACCTGGGCGGGGGCCAGGCGCTGAAGTGGGCTGGTGTGGCAGAGTCAGGAGGGGCAGCGAAGGGCACCTTGTGCTCAGCCACAGCCTGTGCTGGTCCTGGGGCCAAGTCCCGATAAAGCGGAGAGGGTGTGAGAACCCCGTGTTCCCCCCCACTGGGCTCTCCACAAATCCCGAGGGCAGCAGTAGCAGGAAGTAACAGAAATCATGAAGCAGCTGCTCAGAAAACAGTGGCTTTGTGTATTCATGAGATCAGGGATTCCTGCCCCAGATTTACACGTATCTATAATACCCACCAAGTGCCCATCTGACACATGTGGTTTCTTCTAGAGGTGAATCTACCGCCTTTATTAGATTCTCCAAATGAGTCCATCACCAAAAAAAGTTATGAACCATCATACCACACCATGGGCTGCTGGAGGGCAGCACAGTTCCCAGATACTGCCACAGAGCCCGGCCCGGGGTGGGATCCAAAGTAAGCACTCAATAAAACGAGGACCGAATTAACAGTGGTGTCTGCGGATCACAGAGATGCATGTCTACTAAGCACCTGATGTGTGCCAAGGCTTGGTGCTGGGCTGCTCATACGCAGGTCCTATGTGGCACTACTATGTTCCCTATTTGGCAGGTCAGAAAGCTGACCTGTGGTTTAGAGCATTAGCAGCCTGCCTAAGCTGCCCCATGGGGAAGCAGGAGGACCGGGACTCAGGGCAGAATGGCTACAGAGAGCCCTAAGGACACGGTAAAAGCTGCCCATCCCTGGGCTTCCTCCCGGTTCTGCCTGCACACGGCTGCGCTTCATCAGGGAGGGAGCCCCGACACCTGAGGATCTAGCAGACCCAAGCCCACCACTGCCAGTTCCTGACGAGACTTGCTCCCAAGCCTGCTCAATACATGCGCAACCTCAGCATCCTTGGGAACCTGTTAGACACACGGGTGCTCACCCATACGCGCGACATCCAAATCTCTGGAGCTATGGCTTGGGTATCTGGGTTTTGGACCAGCTCTCCTGGAGACTCTGACGGCTGCTCACGCCCCACCCCCACTTCCAGGCCCTGCTGGTCTAGAGGCTCTCACCCAGGCCCGTCACGCACCACTGACCGGCATCTGGGCTTGCCACCCGGTAAGAAAAGAAACTGCGTATATTCCCTAACCCTGACTCGTCACATCCTAGGAGAGGGATTAGAAGCGACAGAAAGGGGACTTCTTTAGTGAGGCCTATCAGGAACACTCCACCTGAGGCATAACCTTTTGTTCTTTTTTATTCACAGGACCCTATTCCGACCCATCCAGGAGCTGATCACGGCAGCCCAGGGCCTGTGTATGAGCTGGGGTCACTGGTGTGGGGCGCCTCCTCTGCCCCTCAGGCTGCAAGGAGGAGGCGGGACGGCGCCTGCTCTCACCATCCATGTGGCCCAGCAACAGACAGAGTCCCCAGCACATCAGAGGAGCTCATCAGACTGTGCTGCTCACACATCTGAGGTGTTAGTGTGTAGAGAAATATTTGGCACCTACCTGAAAGGCTACTGAGTCGTTTTTGCTGTTCTGTGATTAAAAAAAAAAAAAAAGAAAAGAAAAGAAAAGAAAAGATATACATCGTGAGATTTACACAGACATGGTAAGACCAGGAAGTCCTGTCAGAAGTTGTGAGTATCCCCAAACTGGCATCCTGACTGCCCCTTGGGCTCAGATGGCGGACTGTGGCGTGGCCACCACACCCAGCCAAGGGCCAGGGCATTACTGTGGCTTCAGTTATCCAGGTGTGGTGTCTCTAAGGACCAGCCCCCCACATCTGCCCCAAGATTCAGGAAACGGTCACTGTTTGCTGGTTGTTTCCATGTGGTTTCAAGGTGATCTGACATGGAAGGAGACCCTCCCAACTCCCCTGGTTCCAAGGGACCAGGACCCTATGACGACCCCAGTCTCAGTACATTCAGAAGGGAACAGAATTGTGACTGTCACCATGCCAGCTCCCAGCTCCCGAGAGCTCTGTCAAACACCAGACATTGTTTTAAGAGCTTTTTGCACGTTAACACTTTAAATCTATGCAACAACCCTAGCAGGTAGGGCGGGCAGGTTGAGACACCTCAGATAAGCAGCACACAGTACCCACGGTGACACTGAACATCAGAGGAGGGCCTAGAACCTGGCTTCTGGATTCTGAGTACGGCCTGCCTTCCAGCCCTGACCACCAGGCCACTACTGCTCCCCAGCAGACGGTCTCTCACTTGCTCACTCTCCCGGGCACTCGTGGAGGGGAGCCCAAGATCTCCTTCTCAGAGTTCTGTGTGTACGTGCTTCGGGATAGGCACAAAAATGACCTTTACCTTCCACAGCTGCTAAATATAAAGCAGCCACATAGATAAAAATAGAGCACTTGCCAGCCCCTGGGAGCTGTCACCAACCCCCTTGGCGGCAGCCCCACCCTCCCTCCAGAAGCCACGTGGGCGAGAAGTAAACAGAGCAGCAGGGGCACCTACAGCCAGTGGAACAGCCTGTCCGCCTCTGGACGCGGACGAAGTTCACACCAGCTGGACGGCAGGAGCCTGGCCGAGCACTAGGCTCGGCTCTGCCAGCGACTTGCTAGCGGATGTTGACCAATCGTGTAAACTCTGCTCTTGGTTTCCTCATCTGTCCGATCAAAGTGCCCACCCGGCCTATGGTCCCAAACTCCAGTCTGCCAACTGGAGGCAAGGGCTTCCTCACCAGACAACAGCAAATCTATTCAACTTCAAAGGCTAGGTTGCTCCTCCTTCTGGGATATGAAATGGCCTTTCTTTCACAGAATGACATGGATGTCACAGGAATGACATGGATAAGAGCAGTTGTTTTTCAGGGGTACTATTTACTATATTTAGAAATGAGCAACCCTGGGGTAGTCCCCAGGCTGCTTCCCGTGACCATGAGATCCAGAGTCTGGGGGCCACTGAACATTTGGTCCCCAGTGTGGTCTAGGGACAGGAACCACCAATGTATCCTGTGAGTTGCTGAAAAAAATGCAGGCTCTCAGCCCTGCCCCAGACCGCCTACATGCAAATCTGTAAGACTGTACTCCCCAGACCATGCACGTTAAAGACTAAGGTGCTCTGAGCGAGGGGACCCAGGCACCTTGTCATGCCTGAGTTTCCTGATTCCGATCCTCCTTTCAGACTGATCATAAGTGCCCTGCCCTCAGACCCGTGGTATAAATGTCAAGGAGAGAGATGAGGAGCCGTGCAGTGTGGGCCAGGGCAGACGGAGGTGTGGTGCCCCCTCCTGTGTCTACAGCAGAGGGTGGGGACTGGCTTGCAGAGAGAAGGTTATTGTTACACTGTGCCCTGGGGCCATTGAGGCAAGGGGAAAAAAAAAAGGGGGGGGGACCTTTTTTAGGATGACTAAACTAGAATTCCAGAAGTAGAGTAAAGTTATTATTCCCTCAGGAGACTTTGCAATAGTTAAGAAATTGTTTCTTTGGGTACTTTCTATGAGCACCGCTGCCAGGATGAGTAAATTCCAAAGCAAGGCCAAAACACACGACCTAAACCCCACTGACAATTAGTGATCCAAGGCTAGGTGGCTGGGCGCCTCCATTTTCCTCCACTCTTCCTGCTCCGCCCCCTTAGGGAACATATGGTTTGCTCTTTAGGAGAAGCTACTTTTAATTCCAAAAAAATGAATGTACTTGTATCCTTCACTGAAGGATGTGTGATTCAGGCAACGTGATTCTGATCTTTAAATCCAAAGTGCAGGACTGCACAAAAGAGAAAAGCAAGAACCGAAAGCTTTTGGGCAAATAAGAGGAATCCATTTGCCCAGAGAAGAAACAAAAAAGAACTACAGGCATTTCTGTGCCCAAAGATGTCTCGCTGTCATCTGAGGGACTTGGTGGAAGCCGCTGACATTACACTTGGCATTTCCCAAAAACCGAGTTGCCTTGGGAATAAATCCCATTTTTAGAGAAACTGCTTTTCCTTCTGGGAACTAACTTGCTTCTCTTTGGACTTTTTTTTTTTTTTTAAAGATGAGTCATAAAGAAGTTCATAGAGAACCAAAATTTCACTTTGTCCTGCACTGTGGACACTGTCTGGGCAGAGAAAGCTATTGCCAGTAAGGGGTACGGCCCTTACTGAGAATGGGGTCTTCTATAGTTTAGGGAGGAGGTTGGGACCCCTACCATCATTGGAAGAACACAGATTCATGGAGGACGGTTAATATGGAGGCCATACATAATGAAAAAAATAATAAAATTACGAAAATAACTATTTAAGATTTGAGTGGGAGGATTTTTAAGTGAGAGGAAATGTTTCATTCATCTGTTTTACAAGTTAGAAGCAGGAAACAGAAAACTCCATTTAATATGGAAAACAATTAAAAATAGACTCCAGTTCCATTCTCGTCCAAGTTAATGTAGGGGAGGGGGGAGTCTGGGAGAACTGTGCAGTAGGCGAGCAGCAAGTCAAGAAAAGGAGAGGTTTGGTGCCCAGCTTTTTTGAAACTCTGACTAAAAAGCTCTTTCTGCTCTAGGAAACAGCTTGACAACTTTACACTTCACATTGAAAAGGATTTTTATGAAGGGAAAGTTTCTCTCTCTGTTGAACTCCAACTAGTAAAAACTTGGGACTTAGAATCATCTTCTAAAATTTTAAAGCAGAAGGGTCAACAGATACAACTCTTATTTCAAAGTGCTTCTGCTTTGCCTAAGATGCCCCTTCAGAGAAGGGGAAGAACCAACCAGAAGCAGTAAGAGAAGCAAAGAAAAGAAACATGGAAACCCTCAGCAGAGCTGTACAGGGTCGCACAGCGTAAGGGACAAACAGCCATGTGAGCCTCATATCCCCAGAGGGTGCACTGAGTGACAGCCCAGTGTGATAACTGCTGGCAAGAGTCAAGGCCAGTGTGTCACCAAGAGAAAAGTCCAGTGCCTGCTTCAGAGGCATAAAAACACATTTGACAGTTTATAAAGGTTTCCACCTATTATGCTTGCTTTTTAAAAAAAATTTTGGTAATCGAAATTTTGCTTTCTAGAAAATTCAGAATGTCAAAGAAATCACCTGACTTATTAAAAGAGGTATTACTTACTGTACCTAGATTTTCCAGCCAAAACTCTGATTCGAGTGCTCATGATGAGAGGAGTTTAGGTGCATAGACTTTTTCCCTTCTGTCTTCTCTTTCTTTCTTTTTGGTGCTGCCATCTGAAGATAGTTGTGAAAGCCCCAGGCGTGCAATACATGCTCCACCAGCTTACTTACACAGATATCCGACATCGTCCTAAATCAGGGACCTGTCCCCCTGCTGTGGTCTACTCTGTGGGTCATGGGAGTGAGTAAACGGGGGCAGACAACCTCAGGGAAAGACGGGGTTTGTAAAAATTTCTGTGGAATGGCAGAAGTCCTGCCCTGGAAGTCGCAGCACAGCTACGTGAATGCCAATGAACTGGGGGCGCCCTGTGAAGGTCCCTTACCTCGGTTGTGTTGCAAGAGTACAATAGTAGGATTGACAATTGTCGTAGAGGGGTAGGCAGAAGATGGCTTGCTAGCTGGCGCAGAGCTCTGGGGATCGGTTCCCACGTGGGATGAAGAAACTTCATTTAGTAGAGGACCTGAATCCTGAAAAGTGAACACACACTGTGACCAACCGTAAGTTACATGAAACCTAACGTTAATGCTTTTTAAAAAGAAGAAATTTACAGCTTTACAAGAACCTTAATTATGAAAAGAAATGTAATCAATGAGACATCGCGAATTCCAGTTAGAAGCTTAATCTGGAATGCATAGTCTCTTTGTTGGTGTTAGTAAGGGTAGAGAGCAAGGGTGAGTGTTACTGGAAGTCTCAGCAACATCATTATTTTCACCTGGTAACAACTGTGGGTCACTCCGGTTACTAAAAAAGGAAATTCAGAACAAAGTAGAACAACATGCAAGACTCATGCAATTCCAAATGTGATCCGAGAATGAGAGCTGGTTTAAAGGAAAAATCAGGAAGGTTTAGTACACTTGTCTAAAGAAACATGAGACAATGTGAGGACAAGAAGCCATTGATGTAAAGAGTGAAGAGTTAAGTACTGGTCCTCCTGGAAAGCCACTCTTGTTATCTGCATCACTCCTCAGCCTTACTAGCACTTGCTTCTGTTATCTGGTTCTAACTGACATTTTTTTTTTCACTCCAGTATGGAGTGACAAAGATTTCTGAAGTGGTAAAGACTTATGAAGATCCTGACTTCAGAAACCTGAGGTTTTGGCTATAAAATCCAATAGAATCATTACTATCAAAATTATAATTTGCATGATGTGAATGATGGCAGCCTTCTTTGAAGACAGGAAAATAAGACCTCAATATGTAGTAAGGATGCGTATACAGTTTCCTCTATCATGCCTATAAATCTTATAAAGTTTCTATCTTGGAATTTATAGACCTCCAGCCAGCATGTCATTCTTAAGGAGTCTGAAAGGCAAGACTTTGATCGTTATTCTCCAGATGAAAGTAAGGCTCAAAGCAATTAGTTTGCTCGAGAGATCAGCTTCTAAGTACCTGTAGGACAAAAGCTATGCCTCCTTCCTCCTTTCGACCCTTGCACCTAGCACAACACCCTGCAAACAGCAGGTGCTTCATAAATAAACACCACCTGAATGACTGCTGCTGTCTATTTGCAAAGGTACCTGAACAACCTCTGCAGTAAGAAAACACATGCCCATAAGAGAGAGAACGTATCAGGACCAGGGACAGTTCCTAACACACAGTAGGGCTTCAGTCCAATTCTGAAAGTGTCCTAATGTTGCAGCTCCTAGTTACGGGCAACAGCTCAATTTAGTGACTAAAATCCTTCCCTGAGGCTCGAGAGGCATAATATGATCTTATTCAAAAGTCTTCATCTCCACTTTTTCATTTGTAAAGTAGAAAAAAATTATACTTGTCTTAATTTACTTCCTAAGTGATTTAATAAAGAAAAATGATCTATCTCTGAAAACTCTGCCAGAATGCACCCAAGAAGCACACACACACACAAATTGGGCATGTGGCTCCTTAAGGCAGAAGTGTCTCCTGTGGTGTCTGGACAGATCATGTGAACAGGAAATATTCCACAAAATTTCATTCGGTGGCACAAGTCTTATTTCTGGAACATCACAAAAATGGCTACTGACTAAAAGAACCCATTCAATTCACATGAATTTTCTTTTTCCCTCTTCCTCTCAACTAGCCGCAGGTAGAGCAAATCTCAGCTTGTGGCTTGACCACCTTCCCTGGGGGTTCTTCTTGAGCGTTCTCATTGAGTGCAAGACCCCAAGCAGTGCCCATCCTCACCTCACTGTTATCTGGGGCCCAACCAGGAGTTACCAGGCCACCTGAGGACCCCCTAGAAGTCTACACCAGGCTGATCAGTCAGGTCTGAGAAACTGAGGACACTGTCCTAACTAACCCGTTCTGGATCACCTGTAACAGAACTCAGTAGGAAAATCTAGATCAGATTTTCATCTGATAATCATAAAAGATGATACATTATAGAGTATACAATAAAACCACTCACAATCGTAAAATAAACGAGGGCACTAAACATATCTTGCTTTACGTGCTGCTCTAGAGAAATACTCTGTGCCCAAGGGAAGAACAGACCCTCCAAAGCAGGAGCAGTTTCTCAATTCATCTATAAACTGCTGGGGGGAGGGGAGGGCATTAGAAACAATCTAGCTCAATCCAACAGGGTTGAGCTGCAAAGCTCAAAGCTAGAAGGATAACCGAAGAGGCCTGACCTAACTGCACTGTGTCACATCTAGAGATCTGAGAGGAGGACTTAGACCAGAATGAAGCTGTCCCCAGCTTTGCTGGGCCTGGTATCTGGCTAAATATTCTCCCACAAGCCAAAAAGAGGTTTCCCTGTTTTTGCGCAGGACTGGCTTTGGTTTAACAAACCTCTAGAGCCAGTTTTGTAGGCACCCACCTTTACACAAGGGGACATTATGGACATTTAGCTGCATCAGCCAATTATATAACCCACTGTATCTTAAAATGTGGTCTGAGGCCCCTGAGGACCAGAATCCCCAGGATGTGTGTTAGCAAATCAGAGCCCCAGGCCCCTCTGCAGACCCATCCAATCAGGACTCCGGGCATATAATCAGGAGTTGACAACTTAAATGAGCTTCCATGCCTCTCAGGTAATCCCAGGTACCCGAAGCTTGAGGGCCCATACGGTACCTACAAAAACCCTATGAAAGCAAGGGCTGTGCCTTGTTCATAGTTGTACCTACAGAATCTAGCAGAATGCCCAGAACATGGTAGGAGCTCATTAATTGCTAATTAGCCAATGACTTATTTTTGAGGGACTCTCGCCCCCATTTGCAAGGGCAAGTCCTCGACAACGTAGCTAATGATCATTGAGCGCTCTCTCCACTATCCTAGGAACTCGAACATACTCGGTCCCACTGCAGCCCACAGGCCTATGGGTAAACCCACCCATTCCCATTTTACAGTTCACTCTGACGGTCTCAGATCCTCTGACTCCCAGGGTGGAAAAAGAGGAGAAAAAAGACTAGGTACCCTGATTCAGCTTTTCCTCTCAAGCACTTCGGGACCCTCCCACCTACCATGGGGACTCGGTCGTCATGGGACGGGACCTGAGGTGTTATGGGCCTTGACCTTCATACAATATTTTGCCACAAAGAACCCTGGGAGCCACTAGTCAGGGGCCCTGGCAATTTTCTGCCTTTGGAGAAAACAGCCCTAACATCTGCCCAAGGCTTTTAAAAAGATCCATTTACTCAATTAAACTAAACTCTCATTTTTTTTTTTTTTTTTTTTTTTTTTTTTTTTTTTTTTCAAAAAAAACCCCTACACTCTGCCTCCTGGGTACGTAACAGCGTTTACTTGCTAACTCAACAGAAGAGGCAATCTCTTCCTGCCTTGGCGCCTCACTGCTCCCTGGTGGAGAGACGGCCGCTGGCGTCCCCTCACGGCTCTTCGGCTTCCCTTGGCTCTCACCACCACATCTGCTTGGCCTCTCAAGAGCATCACGAGCCAAAGGCAAGGCCCCGGAGGCTCTCGGAGGGAAAACGGAGTTCTTTCAGGAAGGTGTGCATTCTGAACAGGACAGACAGGACGAGGGACGTGAGGGGCTCGTGAGCAGCTGCAGGAGAGCGCGCGCGGGAGGCATGCACTCTGGGGGAAGCACACACGGGTCCGGTCGCCACACGAGCACAGTGGCAGCGGACACGTCCCTCGCGGCTTAGTACTTCAGTGAGAAGGGTTTTCACCGCCAGGAGCAGACATTCAGGACAGCTGTGAGGAGGGGATTCCAGCAAGCTTACGGTACTTGAAACGGCTCCCGTGAGGTCAGGCTCCGAGGCTCTGAGGAGGCCCTCCGGGGCCGGAGGGAGCAGCGGAGGAGGTGGTGAGGAGGATGGTGGTGTCTGGCTAACGGGGGGGTGGGGGTCAGCAGCGCCGGCTGGCTGGCTGTGGTGGGGCCGCCTCTGCAGACGAGGGGGAATGAAATCATCTAGAGTCGGGAAGGTCAGAGGTGAGCCGGCAGGGGTGGTCGCCGGGCCTGGGGGGCCAAGGGGCCCCAGAGATGCTGGAGGTCTGGCTGTACCTTCTTGCCCTCTGTCAGTATTAACCAGGTAGAGAGGCACAACTATTACCTCAGGCTGGGCTGAACTGGAGGAAGAGGCACCCTGTAGGAAATAAGGGGGTTGTTACGTAAAGGCGCACGGCAGGGAAGAAGGAATTCCTTATTTAAACGGTTGAGACTGGACATGCAGTGATGTACTCTGAGAGCTATTTAATTGGTGCCCATTCCTCAGAGTACATGAGACAGTCGGTGCTGGCCAGCTGGCCTCCTGACGCTCCATGACACATAGGGAACCCCGTCCAAGTCGACTTGCCATCCATCTATTTTTGAGTCCTTTTAACACTTGAGAGAGAGAGAGAGAGAGAACAACAGAACAGGCAGGCAGGTTGCGTTTAGCCCCCGAACTGCTTGCAGAGCCCGAAAGCTTGGGAGCAAATAGAATTTCTCTGGCTCCTTGCGATCAAACATCGACACCCCGTAACTCACCCTATTATTAGTCTACGGATCCCACACTCCGGCATACTTACATACTACCAGGAAAGGGCGGGGGACAGAGAGGGCTGTGCCAAGGTGTTTAGAGAGCAGAATCTGGGACTCAAGCTGTGGCAAGGTTGACAAGGAGAGGGAGGAGAGGCAGCCCAGAGAACCACTGAGCTGCCCGCATGAGCTTCGAGAGAGACAGTGTAGAAGACACACAAACATTCCTAGTTCCTTGCCTTGGTTGGATAACACGGCTGCAAAAGGTAAGGTTCTTTTGTCTTCCGGTGTTCGGGAGCAGAGGAAAGCTGGGGGCCTAGCACAGGTGGTCTCGCCGCGTCCGGGAACGGAGGCCGAGCACCCTTAGCGGCATCTTTACGGATGTCAAAGAATGGCTGGGGAGGGTCAGGAGGAGCAGAGGGTGGCCTTCCCGTGCTGGCTGTGCGGGGGACAATGCTGGGAGCCGGTGCGCGAGCGCCTGCAGCTTCCAAGGGCGTGCCCGTGGCTGGGTCACGTGCAACGTGAGAGGCGCTTTCTGCGGCCACCCGGCAGATGTTCTTGGATAAACACGGGACATATAAGCTGCTGACCTTTTTATTCCCATCTGCCTCGTGACGTGGGTTAGAGCTCACATTCTCCCTATAAACTGTTCTCGTGGCCACACGGCGGTGCCGGGGTTGGGAGGAAGCACCAGGGACCGTGGGACCTGGAAGCGAGGGCCCGGAACACCGCACACCTTCAGGGCCGGCCTGGGGTCGTGAGGGCCTCTGCTGGTTGGGGGTGCTGGGGGGCACATAGGGCTTTGGTGAGCTCAGGTAGAGGGAGTCCTTGGGGGTACTGTGGCTGGGGGGACGTTGCCATGCAAAGCGGTCTTCTTTAGGGAGAGGAGGCCGAGGGGGAGAGAGAACCTTTTGTGTTATTTTCAAGAGAGAGTATCAAAATGGGAGAAAAAACAAAGAGGAGGGAAATGGAAAGAAGCATGACCATTAGAAACAACAGCATAACATGATCTGAAGAAAAACAAGTCTTGACATGTTTTTAAGCCAATCCTGGACTCCTTGAGGTCCCGACACTTCTCCTCTAGGTGAAGCCAAGGGCTGAATCACACTCACCTGGAGAGGCCAGCCTGACCCGCTCACATCTCAGCCCCAGAGAGGCCGCGTGGTAAGTCCGTCTGACAGCGATCCTTGGTGACCTGCACCCTTTGTTAGCCCTCCAGACTGATGGTGCCCAAGGACTCAACACTGGAGCAAGGGGACCCAGAGCCCCCCTGTTTTCTCACACTCTTTTCCTCAAATATTTCTGTCCATGCCCTTCATGCTCAAAGTTTAAGTTTACTGAAATGCTTGAATGTCTTTCATTCTCTTCCCTTGGGAAATAGAGAATTGGAAGAATTGTCCTTATTTGTGTTCGCAAGAGACAGATGTCTTAATTGAATCACTGAGATTTAGCACTCAATTCCGTAAGCATAACAAATTGAAGCTCACCAAGAAAAGAATGCTAAGGACTTAAAATCCACATGTGCTCTTCTCTCAAAGGAAACAACTTGACGGAACTAATTATTAGGAGGAAGACAGGCATAAGATTAAAAGCACGTAGTCTCCTGTTCTGATGCATAGAGAACAAAGGGACCAGGCCACGAAGCACTTGATTTACCTACCAAATTGGACTGTGCCTGGTTCATCCAATCCCCGCCCCTTCACCATTGCCATCCAGACCACCGCCAGGCACAGACAATCCCACAGTGGGGTGGCCAGCCTCACACTCCTGGCTCAAGCCCAAAGCTCTGGTTCCAGGCTAAGAGCTAAGAGGCTGTAGGCCACATCTCATTCCCTCTCCCACCCCACAGCTCCCAGCTCCTCCTTGGGTCCCAGTGGGGCAGAAGAAATGAGGTAAATCTCCAGAACCATCCTCATTTCAATGAGAACCATCTGTCAGCCAGTGGCTCAATTGGAAATGAGACCATAAAATGAGAAGTTTCTTTTCCTAGTGCTACGGATTAAATGTGCATGTCCCCCAAAGTTCATATATTGACCCCCTGGCTGCAAGATGGTGTCTAGCGGTGGAGCCTCTAGGAGATAATTAGGGTGTGATGGGGTTATGAAGGTGGGGCCCAACGATGTGATTAGTGCCTTTATAAAAAGAGAGGTCAGGGCTCCCTCTTTCCACCAGGTGAGGACACAATGAGAAGGTGGCTGTCCACATGCCTGGAAGAGTGCCCTACCAGGAACCTTGATTTTGGACTTCCCAGCCTCCAGAACTCTGAGAAATAAATATCTGTTGTTTAAGACATCTGTTTATGGTATTTGCTTATAGCAGCCTAAGCTAAGGCACCTAGATGTTCCTCACTGGTTCCGGTCTTTAAAGACAGCCCAGTGCTAGAGGAAAACCAGAACGTTCTCTTCAATGGCACAGGTGAGGTGTGTTAAGAGTTTGGCCACTACCTGGTGAATGGATTATAACCCGAAACTGGGAGAGTGCAAGGGTATGGGTCTGTTTGGGGGTTGTTTATTCTCTTTTTTTTTGTGGCGTGCAGGTAGAAAGGGGCAAGGGTAAATAGGTGAGAAATCAAGGTTTTTGAGTTTGGATTAGATTATCAGCCATAGAAACAGTAAGCAACCTGTCGCGTAACAAACTCAGTTTTCAAGCTACAAAGAACCCAGATCGAGAAGAAGTGATCTGGATGACCCAGGTTAACTCAATGCTGACCCTTTCCACAGGGGATCCATGTCGGTGCCAGCAGAACAAGGCTACATGCGCTTGCTGAAGACACAAAACGAACGGCCCCTCTCCAGTAGGTTGCAGGGGTAAAACCTTCCAGCTGGGACTTTTGCGGTTTCCAGGAACTTAACACTGGAGGCTGGGGCATGTTTCAGACTGAAGGATGATCTCCAGAAACAAAACACTCAAACTAGCAGCACGCAGCAAAGGGACTTCTGGGCTGAGCTGCTGAGGGTTGTCAGGGAGGTAAGCAAAAGACTATTCTGACTTTGGCTCAGATTTACTTTTACTTTGAGCTCGAGTGTCCCACATGTGATTCCTTCTTATCCAAAGATAGAAATCAGTTTCAGGGAGTTTGTAACTTAATTTGGTTATGGCCCTATAAGGGCCTGGGGTTGCATCACGTCAGGCATAAGGCTTCCCAGGGCTTTGACCCCATAGACAGGACGCCTCCCTAGAGTGTTGACAAGGCATTCAGAGCCAAAGGCCATCCAGTCCCAAAGTATGTCCCAAAGGGGGACAGGCACCATCATTTTATAAGGAACTACTTTCTGATCTACTGTAAACATTGTAGGTCTACATAGGCTGTTTCCACTCCTCCCTAACTGGTTCCCAATGCAATTCCATTTATCTTTGTAGAAGGTGGGGGCAGAGAAGAAATGGGGCTCCTTAAAGAATCAGGTATGTTCTTAGTGATATAGTTCCAGAAACTACCAAACTACCAAGTACCAGAAACTCTGCCTTCACTGGAGACCCCCAGGATGATGCCGTCAGAGAGCAGGAAGCCCTGGTTTCCCATTCCTGGAGGGGAGGAGAGCTGGGCAACAGGTCCAGGCTAGCGGGGGGAAAGGGAGCAGATGGGAGCACTGGGAGACAGGCCTGCCCTCTGACCCCCAGGTCTCCTGGACCCCAGCTCATTCCTTATAAGGAGACAGTAGGCCTGTGGGGCTCTGAGAATTGTCCTCATCTGAAGCTGAGCCAAGCCAGTCACCATCCCAGCTCAGCCAGTCCCATCCAAGCCAGTGTCTACTTACAGCTCTGCCAATGGCTATTGGGACAAGAAGCCATGTTTCTATTCAGAAAACAAACCCAAGAAATAATGTATTACCTAAAATTCTTGAAAGTTGGGGAGCCAATTTTACACAGAATATACAGAATAAAAACCTCTGCATCGGCAATTTGCCAGGCTCCCTTTAAAACATCCCAGTGTTCGCCTGGGTGGCTCAGTTGGTTAAGCGACTGCCTTCTGCTTGGGTCATGATTCTGGAGTCCCGGGATTGAGTCCCGCATCAGGCTCCCAGCTCCATGGGGGGTCTGCTTCTCCCTCTGACCTTCTCCCCTCTCATACTCCCTCTCACTCTCTCTCAAATTTAAAACAACAAAACAAAACAAAACAAAAACAGTAAAAAAAATTTTTTTTTGGATAGTGACAGACAAAAAAATACACTATCTGTAGGGGTGCCATTGTGTATCCAACTCTTGATTTCAGCTCAGGTTGTGATCTCAGGGTCATGAGATCAAGCCCCGCATGGGGCTCCATGCTCAGTGGGGAGTCTGCTTGGGATTCTCTCCTTCTCCCTCTGCCCCTCCCCCCACTCTCTCTCTCAAATAAATTAAAAAAAAAAAGAAAACAAAATATCTATAGGTTATAAGGAGGTTTGCCCTTATGATAAGGCTCACCCTTACCAACTCCTTAAAGGCAATGGTTAACATCCTGATCTGAACACAATGAATGCTCAATAAAGCTACAGTAAATGAATGTATTTAAGGGGAATTTTTATTTACTTCACATGCTTTTAAAATGATCTCTTTAGAAGAGCTAAGAAGCTAAAAGGAACCAGTGAACAAGGCTTTGGGCTAAGTCACTGATCGGGAAGGAGGATGTGCTTCCAAATCTGCCTTGAATTAATTAGCACCATTTCCTAACCCGGGTACGAGCCAACTGTATCCATTCCTGAGACCGCAGAGACAGGAGCCCGTCTGCCACGGACAGCACACTTACACACCATGGCAGGTCTCGGAAATGGAACAACTATGACAAGTCATTTACTGGATAGCTGTGTCCCATGAGGGCCTCAGGAGGCCAGGCATGCTGGCAGCTCTGGCCTGGCACACACAGGGCTATGCCAAAGGGAGACGAGCAAGGCAGGGGTGGAAGGCTTAGCGGGGCTGCTCGGAGACAGCTCAAGGCCTAGAAAGACAGGGTCTGCAGAGAAGAAGGAAGACGTCACCTCTGACTGGTTAACATTTCAGGAGTGGGTGCAATTCTATGCCCTCCGGAACAGGGGCCAGAGGATCACTGAGGAGCGGGGTGGGAACCAGGCTGGCATTTGGAATTCCCCGGCTCCTTGTAAGGTCTAGGAGCACCTTCACAGGAGACAGGCCCAGGGGAGAGTGGACCCCACAAGGAACATGGTCCCGCCACATTTGTTTGAGCAGCACAGCTTGCTTTAAAAGAAAGTACTGATCCGGGGGCGCTTGGGTGGCTCAGGGGGTTAAAGCCTCTGCCTTCGGCTTGGGTCATGATCCCAGGGTCCTGGGATCAAGCCCCGCATCGGGCTCGCTGCTTGGGAGCCTGCTTCCTCCTCTCTCTCTGCCTGCCTCTCTGCCTACTTGTGATCTCTGTCTGTCAAATAAATAAATAAAGTCTTAAAAAAAAAAAAGAAAAGAAAGTACTGCTCCATTCCATGGAGCATGTTGATATGAGACCATAAACAAACCACAAATCTTTCTGAATTCGGAAAGATTGTGTAACAATCCTATGTTAAAAAAACAAACAAACAAACAAACAAAAGCCACAAAAAACAAAAACACTCTTCACATATCACCTGAATTAAAATAGGGTCTATTCTACCACCAAAATGGCAAGAGTAGCCACAGGGAGAGGAAGGAAGAAAGATCAGGGAAACAGCTTAGGGAAAGACTTGAGCAAAATTATCCCTCCTCCAAGCTGTCCAACCTCAGGGGGTTTTCCTCGGCAGGCTCGTGTGAAGCGAAGCGGAGGAGGCTGGGGCTTCTGTCTGCCTGCTCAGGGCTGCTGGTCGGGGCTGGCCGCAGCTACCTGACCATCATCCGAAAGGCTCGAGTTGCTGGAACTCTTACAGGAAATTAATGGAATAAACCCAAGAGTGTACTCTTCTCTTGACTATCCTATTCCAGAGTTTTTAACACACGGGCTCAGACCTTCTCTCCCTTACTCAGGGCTAAACAGAGTCCCTCTTTCAGAACATCTCCATGTGCCTTTCAGACCTAGAAAACACTGGGCTTACATTTCCTGTCCCCTGGTATAGAAAGACCATCTTCATCCTATGCGTCTGTGACCCCTGACCCCCCACTTTTCACTCACTCTGGTCCTCACAGAGCTTTTCCAGAGCTAGCCAAAAGTGCGACTCAGAACCCAGCCCATTCCTTAGCCCGGCAAACAGGAAGTCCGAAGTGTAGACACAAGAACAGGTGCCACTCACCCGTCCCAACCCCGCCCCCCCCCCCCTTGGGCACATGCCTACCTGGGGCTTGTCGGAAGGAAGGTTGGGATGCACACTTCTGTAGCCCTTGGCAGCAAGTGAGGAGGGCTGGGCGTTTCCATTGGCATCCGCATTGGAAGAAAGCCTCCACTCATCTGAGAGATGGGGGGGAAAAGAAAGAAACCCCTCACTCAGAGGAACACTCCCTGCTCCCCTCTAACCAAAGTCCCGGGCCGAAGGTGGAGCAGAAATGCGAGAGAAGTCCTACCTGCTGAGGGGGTCTCTGAGTCCAGAACTACGTGTGGTGCAGAAAGGAGGAAAACAAAGAGAAAAGGGGGCAAACAGAAATGGTTACACTTGCAGGAAACCAGCATGTACTGCAGAGAGACAGGAAAGTCCAGCACCCCGTTGCCAGACACAAAATGCCCTCAGTCACCACGGCCTAATTACCATAGGAACCCACTCTAACCCATGATGTGCTCACAGGCGCTGACCTTTGAGAACACAAGGCTCACATTCACAGTAATGAAGAAACAATTGTTCCTTGACATTCTTATTTTACGGACAAAAAGGCAACAGAACTCCCTCCTGCCCGGTTGCTAGTAACTCCCATTCCCCTTCTCCAGTCCTGCTGTGGGCTCGGAATGACCTCTCCTCATTAGCAGGCTGCGCTCCTGGACATGGGTGAGGAAGATAAGCAGTTTTTTGGTGGTGACTGGCGCTGGGCTAGGGGGGACAGCATGATTTAAGCCCAGAGGTATTCGCTGTGATAAGGACTTTTTTTTTTTTCCCCTCCCTGTCTGCTTTTCTTCTTTCCACTTAAATGAGCCACATAAACAATTTAAAATCGAATCACCCTGAGTTTTCATCATGCTACAAGGCACCCTTGTCTCCCTGTAGCCAGGTACCACCCCGCCCTCCCAGCCAAGCCAGGCACATCTGAGAGACCCCTCACACCAAGAGGCAGCAGAGCAGCTGGACCTCAGCTCAAATCGTGGATGCACTGCCAATGGGCTCTGTGACCCTGAGCAAATTCCAAGCTTATTTTCCCATCTGAAAAGTGGGGCTAATGTTACCCCGGCTTCCTGAGTGTTCTAAGGATTAATGACAGAATGCATGAGAAATGCTTAGCATGGGGCCTGCCAGAGCTCAGTGTTTGCTATCATCTTCTGCACCATCTCGTGTCTATGCTCTCTCCTCCACCTAGCCCAGAGGTCAGCACGCTCTTTCTGCAAAAGGCCAGACAGGGAGTATTTTCGGCACCGTGGGCCACGTGGTCTCAGTCGCAACTATTCAACCCTGCTGTCCTAGCACAAAAGCAGCCGCAGATCATAGGTACATGAATGAGTGTGGCCGTGTTCCAAAGAATTTTTATTTATGGGCCCTGAATTCTGAATTTCATGTAATTAACATAGGCATCTAATACCATTCCTCTTGTGATTTTCCTTTTATCCATTTTTTCCCAAGAACTATTCTTAGTTCATAGGCTGTACAAAGATAGGCATGGGCCGAGTTTAGCCCACAGGCTGCTTTGCCAACTCCTGAACTAGCCCATCCCTTAACTTCCTTCTTTGTGCCCTACCTACTCTTACCTTCCAAGAGAGATGGACACAGCCGCTCTCACAGCCCCAGCCCCATCTCCATGGGGCTCCCTCAAGAGGTGGGCTTTCCAGGTGTCAAGCTGAGACTGATCAATGTCACGGACCACCAACCCAAGTACCAGATGCTGTTAGTCACTTTTGTACCTATTTCGTATTTGATCTCGTCACCCAACAGGTCTGCGGGGAAGATGATCCTTCTACCTCATGGATGAAGAAACAGAGGACAAGGGACTTGCCCAAAATCACACAGCCAGGAAACACAAAGTAATCAGTCTGGGTCTCCGGAATTCAGTGCAGCATCTGCCCACCACTGTCAGCCACCAACCCCACCATCAGCCACTATCAGCCACATTCCAGGGAAGTGCTGGGAGCCAAAAGGTGGTAGAACAGGAGGCAAGGGCAGAGGTCAAGGTTTCGGGTGTTCTGTATCCCGGTAAAGCAATCTGGCTGCATCAGAGTTCTAGTGGAGTGCCCACTAGAACGAATTATCCCACTGCCGGCATTCCCCACTCCATAAATGGGAGGTAAAGCCTGGGACTTGACATTTCTAACACGTTTCCCCGGTGATGCTAAGGCTGCCGGTTCGTAGTCCACACTTTAAAAACCATGATAAAAGGAATACTCAAAGAACATCTGGGATGCCTAGGTGGCTCAGTCATTAAGCCTCTGCCTTTGGCTCAGATCATGATCCCTGGGATCAAGCCCTGCATTCGGCTCCCTGCTTGGAGGGAAGCCTGCTTTTCCCTCTCCCACTCCCCCTCTCTCGCTTTCTCTCAAATAAATAAATAAAATCTTTTAAAAAATAACAAACACCATCTTTTTTCTAGAGAACTGTTTTCTGTTAACTTTTAACTACTCAAGTATCCATTGTCGCTTCCTTTCCGTTCTAAAACGGTTTTTACAGCACGTTTCAGTTGTGTTCCCCTTCAGCAGGCTGCTGCTCACATTTCTGCCACCCCCGCACGCACAATCCATAGGTTGTCTCCTCTTTCCAATCACACAGCTGGGGACTCTACAGGACTTGAGTTCCATGCACATTACTGCAACGTACTGGCTCCTTCGACTGGAGGCAGGCTGCCAACCACTGTGCATTTCCTTTTTCTCATCTATGAAGTAAGATCTTTACCCATGGACACCTCACAGGCTTGCTGAGGATCCAGAGATCAGACATGTGGAGGATCCTAAAAATGACCATTTTTAACACTCACTGTAGCATCCATCCAGATTCCTGGCCCAGGGATTGCCTTCCACATGGCAGTCCCTCAACCACTAGGTGACACAATGTGACAGTGGTCCCCACCCCCCGTATCCATCAACTTTTGCTTTGTCTTCCTTTCTAAGTTCTCTCTTGTCCACCTCTACCAAGTCATTCCATCCAATGTGTTAGATCGACACACACACTGAACCTCAATGGTTCGGAGAGAGGGGTTACCTCGTGAGGAACACAGGCATTCTACGTGGATGTGGCGGCACATTGTTTTGCGTGCTCTTTGGGTTTTGGTTGGTTTGCGTCTATTCTGGTGGCGCCGAGAAACAGATGTCTGTCCCTCCACAGCACTGGTTGTGAAGAGACTGCCATTCTGGCATCAGACAGCCCAGTCCAAGTCCCTGCTAACTGCACGTCCTGCAGCGAAGGACAGTCTTGCTTAGGAAAGGAGGGCTTGTCTGCTTCTTCTGAGTCATGAGGACCAAATGGGAATATGTGGCGTGAAGCAAGTGCTTTAGTCAACTTGGACTCCAAAGCATAAAGAAGAAAAGGCTCCCCACACAGAGAAATAAGTCAGAGCTGTTGACAGCTGCTATTCGATAAATAGCTTTGAGAACATAGCATCCTTGGGATCAACCCTCTTTTTCGTCTTATTCCAAGTCATTAAAACTGTTCCCCTCTCCCTGCCCCAGAAAAGGCAGTTCCCAGGACCTCTCTGGGCATTCCTCTCTTCTTTACCAAAGGAGGCCTGAATTCCCAACATCATCATCCTATTACCTCGTCTTCTGAACCTTCGAGGTGCGCAGCGGCTCACAGCCATTTGGACCTGAGTGCAGTAGGTGAGACCTGATATACATAATCATCAATTATTAACTCTTGGTTGAGGAGGCTGTCAAAAATGCTTCTTTCACAAAGCGTTACCTCAGCGCTCCTGGAAGGGGAGGAAGGCCCAGGAAAGTTGGATTCTAGATAGGTTTTGCAGCCCTGAAGAGACTCAGCCTTTCCAGGACAAGTATAATTTCTTTTATCTTTTCCTCTATCTCTTCTTTACAAATAACCTTTTGTGGCCTGTGGCCACAGCCTCCTGATATGTTCTTTTATCTCATTCTGTGCTAATTTCATTTTGGTCAACTTTAAAGTTGTGCTGCTGATCAGTCCTTTTTGGGATCTCAGGACAACTGGGTCAGATTCCACATGGTCCAGCAGAGTATCCAAGAATTAGAGAAAGTGTTCAAGGTGGGCCTAATAGTGTCCCAAATCTCATTTGTGTTTATTTCTTTTATTCCAGTTGTGTGATAAAGAACAACCTTGCCCCAAAAGAGGTCTGACTTTGCTTTCTGACTTCTGGTAGTTAATCTCTAAACCATTGGAATGTCATCCCAATGCGGTCTTTGTGCCAGATCAATAACGTGATTTGGGGTGGGGGTAGGCTCTGAGCCATCAAGACCTCAGCCTCCTAATGGACTGGAGAGTGAGGATCAACTATGGGAGCAATGGATAAAAATTCTGACAATACTTGGAACATACTGTCATACCTCAGTGCTGGGAACTAATGCATCCTGACTCCCTAGAGAGGTCAATACAAGGCCCCATGCTTGGTTCTTCCCTAGAGCCCACGCTGGGCTTCTTCTCTTGGCTGATACTAATCTATATCCTCTCCCTGTAATAAACCACAACCATGAGAATAATAGCTTTCAGTGAGTTCTGGGAGTCCTAGCAAATCACGAAACCCAAGGGTAGTTTTGAGAATCCCCTCACCTAGTATTTGGTGTCAGAAGTGAGGGTGTTCCTTGTCTGAGGGGAGCATCTGCAACCTAGAGACCGACTGGGAAGCCTGGGCTTCGGGTGAAGGCATTAACCTCTGCCTCTGCCTCTAGACTTCCAGCCTCCTAACTCCAAGTCCTGGGCCCAAGCTATGGCTGCCAGCCCAGCCGTCCCTCCCACAGACCAGCTGCCCCCACAACCCAAGTCCTTCTGTCCTGCCCATTTCTCCTGCCTAATGGGGTTTTGTAGAATTTGGGAGTTATCCATAAGCCGACCCTTGTGCTAACAGAGCCCTTAAGAGACTCTTGATAGAAACCAAAGACCTTCCTTCAGCTCCGAAAAGGTTTTTCCCTTGATTCCAACCCAAAAGTTTATGTACGTTTCTAGTTTGGCCAAATTTGTGGATGGCTTCCCACCCTTTCCCATTCTACATTCTTAGTCCTATGTTAGCTTTATGTCTCAGAAATGGTGAAATGCACATCAGTCCAATAAAATATGAAATGAGAAACAAAAAAAGGGACGTGAGGGTATCCTCAGGTCTCCTGGGTGGCTCAATTAGTTAAGCATGTGACTCTTGATTTCAGCTCAGGTCATGACCTCAGCGCTGTGAGACTGGGCCCCATGTTGGGCTCCACATTCAGCAAGGAATCTGCTTGGGATTCTCTCTCATCCTCTCCTTCTGCCCTTCCCTCCCTCATTAAAAAAAAAAAAAAAAAAAAAAAATCTTAAAAAAAAAATGAGGGTGTTCTCTTATGGAGACTTTTCCTTCCAACTTCTTACTTTGGCAGTCATTCTTGCACAGGCATTCGTAAGGAGGATTCTGAGTTACTGGGGGTAGAGAGAGTCTTTAACTGGTCCCATGTCAATTTTCTCATGATAAGTTTTTGCTACTGCCATTTCTAGAGTGCAAACCTGAGAGTCAAACCAGAGAAAATGTGCTGGTACAGTTCCAAAGCTAACAATGTGGTCAAGGACCAGGCAGGAAGGACTGAAGCAAACTGCACAGAATTAACACAAATGGAAGGGGTGAACTGGATTTTGGCTTGTGGGTCAGAACACAGGGATTGATGGTCTTCGGGCTATACTAGACAGGAAGCTCCATGTCACACCCAGCAGTGCACTGGGTTCCCTGTCTCTTCCAGAGTAACTAACACCTGACCTGGAGACATGTCACCCTGAGCCAAAAGAGCTAATACCCACACCTGGCCAGGCAAATGATATCAAGAAGCAGGGATAAGGTAATGGGAGTCAGCAGTAAGATTACTGCAGTTCTTTCCAGATGCTTCTGATCCAAAAACCAAGGTCCACATTCAGAGTTTAGGAGGCTGGTCAGGAAGCCGTGGCTGGGGATCCAGAGTTAAGCTACCACTTGAGGGCCGGAGTCTGGAGGGTGGATTTGAACCAGGCAAGTCCAAGGGCTCGTCCACAGGCTCGATCTCACTCCACCTCAGAAAGGACCTCCATCCTCCGAGCATTCATCTGGATGCACGTGGCTCCCAAATCCACACCCCGAACTCCAAATTTCCAAATGTCTGTTAAAAACTTCCTCCTAGAAGTCCTGCCCTTGCCCCAAAACTCAGTGTGGCAAACAATGGAATTCAACATCCCTTTCTCTCTCTTCATAAGCCACTGTCTCCACGAGCACCACAGCTACTCTCCTGGTCACACAGGGGAGGCAGCAGGGAGTCCCACCTCTCCGTGCTCCTCACACACACCACACGGGGTCCTGCCCCTTCGCTCTTCCAAACGCACGTCCACCCTGGCCCCCATTCCTCGTTCCCACTGCGCTCACGGCCTCTAGCTGAAATTACGGGAAGGCTTTCCCAGGCCTCCGGACGTGCACAACTGCCATCGGAGCTGCCATCAAAGAACACCTGCAGTGTGCCCGGCCGGGTGCTGAAATCTTGGGGTGAAGGAGCTCACTGGACCCCAGCACCTCTACCAAGGTCCTTCCATGTCACAGATGAGGAAACTGACGCTCGCCGAGGTTGAACGAGTCGCCCACATCACAAAGATGGTAAGTGGCGAAGCTGAGCCTTGACAGAGGGCTGTGTCACTGCGAAACTAGACCGTGTCTCACAGGACGAGGGAGGTGGAGCAAGGACAAGGAACAGGAGACGCGTCTGAAATGGGGGTGTCAAGGGGTCACGTAAGCAAAGAAGGTGCTGGGCAGTAATATAAGCCTGGAGCTTCCAGTCTGGGCAACTGCTCAGCAACCTGTGGGCCTGCAGGGAGGGAAGGTGGCAGTGAAGCCAGGGAGTGAGACATTGAGGAGGCAGACAGGGCAGCTCAGGGACAGACGCTGGCCCCAGTGATAGGGAGAGAGCTGGATGCTACCTGACATCAGCTGTCTGGGAGGAGGAAGCACGGAGGAGACACCTGCTGCCTCATATTTGGGCTCCGGGTCTGGGCTGGACCGTGGCTGCCTGTCGAGGCACATGGACTCCCAGGCTCTGGGACAAAACTGGAGACTGGGGCGGGGTGGGGGTGGGGGGCAGGGTGAGGAAGCAAGTTGCCATCCAGAGGCTCAGGTGCAGGGAGCCGAGAGGGATAGAAGAGGGCTGGGAACCACGCGGACACAGACAGTTAGGCGCCAGCAGGACGCTGGTCAGTGAGCAGTACGGTAAGAGGACAGGACCTCCAGCTGGAAGGTCCCATCTCTAGAGCCCCATCCTTCTTCAAGTTAACTGCAGCATTAACTCATTCTAGCCTCTTTGGTACTCTTCCCTCTACCCAAACCCAGCTTGTGCCTTTCACCCAAACCGCCCTGGGATGTAATCTTGAATCTGTCCTTGGTGAATGGGATTCTGTTTGTGTCAGGTTAATTCCCAAAGTTCCCAAGGTCCCAGAGCATGTTGGAACTCAATACCATCTTGCCCAGGTCCTTCATACTTTACCTTGGAAAGCACGACAGTGGACTAGCAGCCCACACCTGACTCTTCTCTTACAGTAAACAGACTTCTGTCCTCATCTGAAGCACCCAGAATTGTGCTGCTTTTCCTTCCCTTCTCGCTATTTCTCACCACAGTTCCCACGGACTACTCAGTGCCCTGCACACAGATGATGCTAAATGAATGTTTGCCGACTTGGGAGTCAATGATCTCCACTTACCAGGAGGAAAATAATCTAAGATCGATTTACTGTAGAGGTATGGATGACCAATAGCTCTCCCTTAATTCTTCAGTGTATTCGCATTTTACCACAAGATATTCCCTCACACAAATTAGCTGTCAGAATTTATAAGATGTAGAATTATTTGGAGAAGAGAGAGTTTCCTAAAAGTGCTCAAATCACCATAAGGTCCTGTAAATCCAAGCCCACAGATTGCCAGGGAAGGGGACAGTCAGCGCTGTGTGTTAATGCCACCCCACAACCAGGAGGGGGAGCTCCAGGACCCCTCCTCCCACTCGCCTGGCTAATTCCCCCAGCGGAAGGGCCCTGCACTTGATTAAGGTCATTTTATTGAGCCATGGGCTGTAGGTACGGTCTTTTTCTTTCAATTATCCCTGAGGATTCTCTCTTCCCCAAACATCCTTGGGAGCTGGATCTTCTCAGGTAGGCCAGGAGAGGCTGGATGAAGCTAGCCTTAGGAAGAAATGCATTATGCTTTCACTCCGCGGCCTCACCTTTCCAGGAGGCTAGAGTGGCAGACTGCAGGGGGGCAAAGGCCGGTATGGGTTGAGGAACGTAGGGCCAAGAAGCGACTTTCAGCCTATAGTGCTGGAGGCCACTTATGCCTTCCCTGAGACCAGGGAGAAAGCAGCTCTCCACAAGGCACAACCTTACCAGAATGAGGCTCGTGCTCAAACCCTAGCCTGGCTTTGTCCTCAGGCATCTGCCTTGGCACTAGTTCTAGGCAGCTGGGATAGGAAGTCAGTTTCCAAGATGCCTGGCCACTGACCGGCCCCTTCCTTCAGATTTCCATCTCATCACAATGTGGGGGGGGGGGGGTGCTCCCCACTGCACCCAGGAGTCTGCGTGCCTCACTTCCTTTTATCTTCAGTCCCAAGGAAGAGGGTCTTCACCCTCACTCCTTTTCTTCTTCCATTTCCTTTAAGATGAAAAGGAAAGTCCCCTTCCCTCTAGCAATAGCTCTCAGATGTGATCCCTGGACCTGCAGCATCTCAGCATGACCAGGAATTTGTCAGAAATACAGACCCTCAGACTCTACTTCAGACCTGTCAATGGGAATAACCATAAATCCTAAAGCCCCAGCCTGGGGCCCAGCATCCTGGCCTTTCACTCCAGGTGATTCTGATGCAGCTCAGGTGTGAGAATCAGCGCCCTGTGGAGTGGATGGGGGGGGGAGGGCAGGGCTGCCCCACCCTCAGCTAGCTGTCCCTGGGAAACCTCAGTGTTTCTCAACTCCCAGAACACTTGGGGAGCTCTGGAAAACCCTCTCTAGAGAGGTCACAGTAATCACAGTCATAACCTACTAATAGCGACTGACCTCTAACGGCTCATTCCATGCTGCTAGGCAGGTGCAACACCTTCACTCACTCCACGCTCACAGTAATGCTATGCGGCGGGTGCAACTATCAAGCCCTTTCTCGAGAGGACACCACTAGGGCCGGGACAGAGAATGTCCTGTCCACAGCTGCACGGCCACAGATATGAACATAGATCTACCGGGTTCCAAAGTCCCAGGTCTCAACGCCCCAGGAGCGGTGGACACCCCGAACGGTGGAACCAGATGGGAGATGGGCTGCAGATGGGCTTCTTCATCGGGCTCCCGGTGCTCCCAGGGTGCAGTGGCCTTGGGATGGCTCTTCTGATCCTGCTGCTTCAGCTGCCAGGTGGCCTTCCCAGGCCTGAGCCCTGCCCCTCCCCTCTTTCTGGGAGCCAGGTCAGTCAGGCACCTGCATTTCTCAAGCTCCCCTGGTTTCTCCCTGCCTCCACCGCCCCAGCTCTGCTTGGCCACTTACAGCCATCTGGGGATGGTCTCTGAGAAACCTAACCTCTAGCCCATCTCACCACTCCCCTCCCATGCAGCCTCTGCCCTCAAGAATGTGGTCTGCAGGGCCACCGGGCTCTGTGATGAGGTTTCTCCTCATCTCCCTGGTCACCAGCTAACCAAGTGGGGCCCACTGCCTCGCCCCTGCCTGAAACAAGTGAGCACGTGTTAGCTCAGGGCACAGCCCAGACGGAACAAGCTGCTGACTGCTCCAGGGACCTGTGGGAGACTCGGAGACAGCTGGTGAATGCACGCCCTCCCGAGCAGAAGCACGACGGCCTCTCTCCCTCCCAAAGGGACTCTGAAACCCTCCCCTAGGCACCGGGGTCACATACCTGGCTTGCTCTCATGCTGCGGGGTTTCCTGAGGGCTTGTGGGGCCACTGCTCGGGATTTCCCTGTAGGAAGACGAGGCCCGGAGAGTCACCGCTCCCTTCCCCGTGCAGATTTTTGTAGGATCCATGTCTGAAAAGGAAAGATGCAAAAGAGAAACCTCAATCCATGGCTCTTGCAGGATTAAAGCAACAGTCAGTTAGCAACTCATGACAGCCAGGGAATGAGATGAACCTGCTTACAGCCACACGAAGTCTTATGGTCAATGTGATGGTCAATGATAATTAATTTGTGGGTGGAGGAGAGAGACGAATCCCATTTCCGGAGGTTTCCCACGCATCATGAGGTTCAGGGAGTATGGAGGCAACAATGAGTTCTGTGTAAGTTATAATGATCAGCTGAACACATTTCAAAATCAAAGCAGGTTAATTCCTTTCATTAGACGAGGCTTAGGTTGGTGAGTAGACTTCTGACCAATTAGTAAGGAGCAATTCAAGAAAGAGTTGATGAGAGATTTCTCAAGCTTCCAGACCATCCTTCTTATGAAAGAGCAAGCTGGAAACATCAGTTGTTCCGGGGAAGAATCAAGTTGTTCTGAGGAAGAATCACCCTCCCTGCAGTTCTCCAGTGGAAAAAGGAAAAGAAAATCTTCTAACCACAAGGCAAGACCCTTAAAATGCCGATGGGATATGCTGCCTAGAGCGAAAGATCATGGGTGAGAGCCTCACATTCCAAACTTAATGAAGAAAATTCACACCAAAGAAAATGACAAGAACACCCAATCCTTCAGTGAACAGTGTTCACTGTGCCCCCCACTGAGTCTTCTCTGGGCCCCGATCTTTCCTACAGTTCACAATGGCCTATGAGCACCCTCAGGGGCATCTTTCTGAATTCCATTGAGAAGGACTTCAAAACAGAGATCTGGACGCTCTTCCTCTAGAAAAACCAGGGATGAGGAGTCAAGAAACTGACGTAGATCGCACAGTTCTAGAAGGCACAGGTTTCCTTCCATTCAGCTCAGCTGAACTGAATGCCACAGTACAGTTTTTCAAATTGCTCAGAGCACAGCCTGGATCTCTGACCTAGAATTGTCAAGACTGGGATTACGAGGTAAGACTTCAGGCGGGCGATGGGCAGGATGGAGGCAGACGTCCCCTCCTCCCCATTCCCACACCAAGACAGCGAGAGGTATGGCTCCTCTCTCCTCCTTTCCAGTCGAGCAGCCTCTCCAGCAACTTGCACGGAAGGACCACTGGTGTTACAGAGGAGAACACATCTGCCCCATCAGCACCTCTTCCCATCGAATGCAAAGCACAAGACAACGTACGGCAGGGCAGCCGGTGACTTGATGGGCATGTGACTTGTCCAACCCTACCAAGAGGACAAGTGACCGATATCACAAAAGCACTGGGAAAACGGATTCACGGTCCTTTCAGAAGGGAGAAGCTGCAAAATGACAGATCCAGCCTGTCCCAGGCTCCTGGAGGCCCAGCCAGATTGTCCCAAGGCCAGAGCATGCCACTGGGGCAAAGTACCGCCGGGGCCTCACTTGTACCATTCCACACAGAAGGAAGCCATGTGTCCAAGCCGGCACCTGACCAGCACCCTTGGTCAGAGAGCAATGGCAGAAAGGGGCTGCAGGTGAACTCGGGGGCTGGGGAGCACAGCAGAGCATCTAGGATTGGCATCTAAAGCACCTGCTTCAAGTTCAGCCCAACTCACAGGCTCCCTGTGTAGGCACATTAATTCTCAGAGAGACTGAAGTTTTAAATAAAGTACTGGGAGCTGAAAGCCCCCAGGGAAAGCCAGGTACTACGTGCACCTCCACGTATCACGTACCCCATGTACCAGAGCCCTGTGCCTCTGGACTGACCCTTCTCCTAAAGAGAGGATGAACAAGGCATTTGCCAGTACTTCTCCAGACTTACTAGCTCCCAGGAGAAACACACACACACACACACACACACACACACACGCGCGCGCGCGCACGCGCGCACAATAAGAAAGGAAACCAGCTAAGGACGTGAGAGGGAAGAGCCCCTAAACATGCAAGAGTTAAGTCTCCAAGTCTTTGTTAGAAGGAAAGGAAGGAAAACCATGCAGGATCTGCTAATAATTAAAAAAAGAAAAAAGAAACCAACCCAAGGAGAGATACCTGGAGGGAATACCAGGCCTGAAGAGCTTTTCACTGTCTTCACGGGAATTATTTTAACAGCGGAAACAGAGCGCGCACGTAAAGGGTCGGCAGTTGCTGAAAACACAAAAGGGTAAATGGTGCATCCAGAAAGGACATTTGGGAAACACTCAGGCAGCTGAGGAACTGGGCAGGGACAACAGGAGGAAGTCGCCCACACGAGAAGAACAATGGGAAGAGCAGTAGATGTGGTCTTCTCAAACAGCCTGCCTTCTCTCTCTGGAGTCCCCGCCAAGATGGCAGAGCCCCTCCCCCGCCGCCGCCCCCCCCCCCCCCCGTCCCCTATACACAGTTGGTCAGTGCTTGTCTGCACCTCCTGCCACACCAGGAACATGCCAAGGCTCCAGACAAAGAGGTTTCCAGACACGCCAATGTCCTAGCACACAGCAGAAGGGGAGAGCACTTGGGGTCCGAGGGGCCCCTGGGAGAATGCCGGGGTGTCTGTGCTGGAGGCAGGGCTGTGAGGAGGAGAGCTCCTTCTTGGGCCCCTGATGAGTGCAGGAGGAAAGGGAACATGCTGGTGAGCTGCCTCCCTGCCGTCACAACTTTTGGGATCCTTCCTGTGCCTGTTCTGACCACCATGGGCCCCTGTCCCTGAACAAATCAGAACCTCCATCAGTTGGGCAGCAGAGGGTCTTGCTTAAACCCAGGCTGTCCTGGACAGGAGGCTGCCAGGTGTCCAGCGCACACTCAAGACTCCGGGCAGCACCCACATCCACAGCCCAGGATGCTGACCCCCAGGCAGGCCATCGGAGAGCTAGCAGAACAGCCCAGGACGTGGCCGGGGCAGCTGTCCTCATGTGCTGGGCTCCCCGGCTTCTCCCTCTGAAGTCTTCCCCAGCCCGCCCCCCCCACCCCCAGATCCCGGAGCCTCAGAGGTGGCACATCCCCAAACTCCCCTTCGGACCACGTGCGGGGGAGCCTCCCCTCCCCCCGCCTCTCCAGTGGGAGCAAGCAGAGATGGAGTTCAGGCCCTAGGGTGCCAGGGTCACCCCACGGAGCCCACTCAGACATCTTCTGGCCCCATATCTATGTAATAACTGGGGGATAAAAGTTGCTGGGGAAGCAAGACCATCACTAGTGCGTCAGTATCACGCTGGCGAGCCAGTCAGGGGACAGGAGGGGAGGCAGTCCCCTCAGCCACAGAGCGCTCACCTTCCAGTCCCTCACGCTGCTGCCTCGTAAGGCAGTCACACAGCACATGGCCACTGGTAACTAAGTAGGCAGTAACAAGTGTGCTGCGCATACGGAGATACAGACCCGCTTGCATGGCCAGCCCACCGTCTGCTCCTTATGACCACGTGGGAGACTGGCTGGTGGGAGACTCCTGCTACCTCTCTCAGAGGAAGAAGCAAGAGAGTTGGTGCTACTCAGAGTCATCCAGCTCCTCGGGGAAGAGGCTGGAGCTCAACTGTCCTGGCCTGTGGCTCAGTGACTTCCCGAGGCCACAACGATGACCTTCAGGTGACATGTGCTGCCTCCTTTCCCTATGAGGGCTGCGTCTTACTGAGTGGAGAGTAGATGCCACGCCCACCTGCCACCCTCTCCCACAGCCCTGAAGTCTGCTCCGGGGAGGACGTCAGCCACAGAGCTGGGGCTGACGGCCGCACTGCCCTCTAACACCCCCTCAGTGTAACTTGGCCAAGATCGCCCAAGTCCTTGAGGACGCGTCCCATACTAGGAGTGGAGAAGGGGGGTCGGGAAGGGAAGCAAGGGGGCAAGGGGCACACAGGAGCAGCTGGACACCTCCTGCCACAGAGGAACCGACCCCGAAACTACCTGGGCCCCCATCCCCCAGCTCCTGCTGGGCTCCGCACCTTCCCTTCCCAGCTGCCCCCGCCCCCGACTTCACACTTGGCCCTGTCTCAAGAGGAATACTTGGCTGAACCAGATGGAAGTTACAAAGGCCAAATAACAGGACCTTTGCCCCCCTCTTTGAGACCATAAAATTTAGAAGCACGAGCAAGGATGGAATCAGTAAAACCCGACATCTGAAGCAGGAATAAAACATCGCAGAACATCTCATTTCCTCATTTTCTAGCTAAGGGGACGCACATGCACAAAGACAACAAACAAACGCACATGCACAAAGAGGTCCATCCGTGAGCAGAACCGGGACACGAGCCCGTACCTCATCACTCGGCCCCGGCTGCCCTGCAGAAGTGACATGGGAGCCCTGGCTACTTGGGCAGCCGTGTTGAGAGGAGAGAGCACAAGGCACATGGGGCCTCAATGGTCATCTTACCCGTCACTCACTTCCCACTTAAATCTTTTGTCCTAAAATTTTTAAAAACTGAAAACCGAGGACACACATGAAACTAATGCCACAGAAGTAACTGATTTCAGCAATCAGAGGTTCTTGCCTCTGGGTCAAGGCTGGGATCAGGTCACTATTTACAGCCACTGAAGATAAAATGTCAGGTAAGGGAGACTCCAGGATGATAAAGGCCATTTGTACCAGGCAAAGTCCTCACTTGGTGTACTTGACCTGTTGTTATCCACATCCTGTGAATGAGGGACATGTTTTACCATGTGACCTCACAGTGGGAAAGAGTGGCCTCGGACCCATGAGAGGCAGGAAAGTGCTCCCACTCTCAAGGTTGGCATGAGAGACAGGTCTCCGGTTCACAGCCCAGTGCAGCCAGTCACTGCTCGTACTGGGAGCGGCCCAGGCCCCACACACTCCGTGCCGTGTAGAACTGCTTCATAATAGCCAGCAAGTGCTTACCTTTGTCCTGCCCATTGCTGCCTGGCGCCAGCCCGTTGACCACAGCTTTAGAAGCACCAACGTCACATTCTGAAAGAGAGACATAGAGCACACGGCTTGTGATCATCTCTCCCCAACATTTATTGAGTCCTGTGTGTGTGTGTGTGTGTGTGGCATGCTGGGGACAGGCTGGCTTTCTCAGGCCTGGAGAGGGCCCCCTTGGGCACCATGGAAGAATTCTGAGAATGCTATGTGGCCTGAACCAGGAGAGAACGCAAAAGCTGTTTGGGGATGGGAAGTATGTGGTAGGTGATGTAAATTCTCCTGCCTCCTTGCTATGGCTTCATTGCTGACATTTTTTAAAAATCTGCATCATTCCCTCAGAATGGCATCTCCTGAATGACAAAGGCTTAGCTACTCCCTGGAAGGCCGGCTCAGGTGCATCCCCAAGCGTCCAGAGTGGGAGCTGTCAGAGGACAGAGACCTCAGGCTCTCTGACACCCTCCTTCACCCCACCCACACCCCCCATCATCAGGGGCATGCTCTCTGTCCCCCGAAATGTCTCTGGACACTGCACCTCGTCCCCCCCACCCACACTGCCTCCACTGAGGCTCTTCGGTTACTGTCCCAGAGATGACCTGGCTTCCCCCACCAGGCCCCCTGCCTCTGTTCTGTCCCTTCTCCACCCCCAGTCAGTTGGCCTCCAGACAGCACTTTCTAGCTCCGGATCCAACCATGGCCCTCCCTGGGTTACAAAGCCCCTGGGTGCAGGACTCAGGACAATGAAACAGAACAACGCAATAGGACCTTCTACAACAACTCTACTATAAGTAGATGGTATTTTACCTCTATTTTGAGAACAAAAATATTGGGGTTTAGTTGGGAATTCAATCATGCATATCATTTCTATGAGGAAAAATGTATTCCGAGTTCTCCAAAATGTACAAATGATTGTTTGGAATACAATTTTTTAGTAAGTTGGATGACTTATATCTTCACATATCTGGCTATATTTAAATGAACTGATCTTCCTGATAATTAAAAACAAGCAAACAAACAAGTCCCCCGGGGCCCGCAGCTACCTCAAGGACAAAGTCTGGGCAATTTATATGGGATTCTGGGTTCTCGTAACCGTTGGTCCTACAGCCTTTTCCTGCTGCATTTCCCTCCTCCCCTGCCTGCCAAACCCATCTCCTCACAACCCCGGAGCTTGTCAGATACTTCCAGACCTTCAGGCTTGGTTCCTGCAAGACCCACGCCTGGAATGCCTCCTCCCCTTTTCTTACGTTGGGGGAAATCCTGCGCCTCCTTGCGCCTTGCTTCCCGGGAATGTCACCTTCTCTAGGTCAACGGAGACCTTCCTGAGTCTGCGCAGCTGAAGGCACAGGGAGCAGACTCGCCCCTCCTATGTGGCTTGGAGTAACCCCACCCCCATCCCCACCCCCACCAGCCAAGAGCCAACCAAGCCACAAATACAATCACCACACCTATGGTTTCTCAAACATCTATTTGCCTGGATCTGAGGATCCATGCTAACATTCCGTAAGTAGCATCTCATTTTTATCCTTCAGACTCAGTCCCCTGGAGCTGTGAGACAGAAACTCCTATTTCACAGGTAAGAAATTTGCAGCGTAGAGAGGATGCCAGGCCTGCCTAAGATCACTATGCTGGGGTCTGAATTCTGGTCTGCTCCATCTCCCAGGGCATCCTCTCGTCTCCAACAAGAACAAGGATTTTTTTTATTTTTTAAATAAAAAATTGCGGGACGCCTGGGTGGATCACTCGTTGAGTGTCTGCCTTCGGCTTGGGTCATGATCCCCGGGGTCCTGGATCAAGCCCCATGATGGGCTCCCTGCTCGGTGGGAAGGCTCTTTCTCCCTCTCCCACTCCCCCTGCTTCTGTTCCCTCTCTTGCTGTGTCTCTCTCCGTCAAAAAAATTAATTAAAAAACCCTTTAAAAATAAATAAATACATACATACACACATATATATATATTTATATATATATATATATATATATATATATATATATATATATATAAAATTTAAAAATAAATACAAACTAAATACCTTCTTTATGAAAGAGCTTATATATGATCTCCCCAAATGCTGGGGCTGAAGCCCCATCCCAAATCCCAGGAGATCCTCTGGCTGAGACTAGGTTACCCACCTAGGCTCTCCTGTCAGCCTCTCTGACATGGCCCACATTGCCAGGCCCACCCGGATACTCCTGGATCCAGACACGAGCAGGGCCACTACCCCTCCCGACCAGCATCCCGGACCTCCCGACACTGGCCCCATAGGTTCTGTCCTGCTTGCTGCCCCATCTACCTCCAGATGAAGGCTAATTCTCCCAGATGTCAATATCTCCCTCGCACCTACATTCTTGGGATGGATGGAAGGAGGGTGTTGGCCAGAAATCCAAGGAAAAGAAATATCACAGGTTCCATCACCCCATCTGCTCTTTTTGTCACTCTCTCTTCTCCCTGCACCTGCTGGAGTTCTTCTTCACGATCTCCTCTCTGGAACTGCAGGCCTTGCTTTGGGCCCCCCCAACGCCAGCACTGGGGCAGCCTCTCAGCTGCTACCAGGCCCAGCCCCATGCACTTCCTGTCCTTTCCTTGCTTTCTTTTCATCAAACACAGCAAAACTTGATGAAAATTTGCAAAATTGTGCCAGCACCTCCGATTCCGACCTCTGCAGCCCAGTGTGCTGGTGCAGCCTGGCTTTGCCTCAGCTCTACCACACACCGGCTGGTTATGCCAGGCAAATCCTCCTCCTCTCCGAGCCTCAGATGCCCCATGTACAGAACAGGATGAGGTAAACCATGCTCCCCTTTGCGGGTCTGCCAGAAGAATGCAGTGAAAGAACAAACCAAAGCCCCTTCCCTGGTGACTGGCAGTCCAGTCCAAACTTGGAATAAAATGAATGCTCAGGATCTTTGGGGTAAATACCCAGCAGTGCAATTGCAGGGTCATAGGGTAGCTCTATTTTTAACTTTCTAAGGAACCTTCACACTGTTTTCCAAAGTGGCTGCACCAACTTGCATTCCCACCAACCGTGTAGGAGGGCTCCCCTTTCTCCACAACCTCTCCAACTGCCTTGTTCATTTTTGCCATTCTAACTGATGTAAGGTGGTATCTCAATGTGGTTTTGATTTGATTTCCCCGATGGCTAATGATGATGAGCACTTTTTCATGTGTCTGTTAGCCATTTGTATGTCTTCTTTGGAGAAGTGTGGGTATTTACCCCAAAGATACAGATGTAGTGAAAAGGGGCACATGCACCCCAATGTTCATAGCAGCAATGTCCACAATAGCCAAACTGTGGAAGGAGCCAAGATGCCCTTCAACAGATGAATGGAAGAAGATTGGTCCATAATAATAATGGAGTATTACTCAGCCATCAGAAAGGATGAATACCCACCATTTGCATCAACATGGATGGGACTGGAGGAGATTATGCTGAGTGAAATAAGTCACACAGAGAAAGATCCATGGTTTCACTTACTTGTGGAACATAAGGAATAGCATGGAGGACATTAGGAGAAGGAAGGGGAAAATAAAGAGCAGGCGAATCAGAGGGGGAAATGAACCACTAAGAGCCCATGGATGGAGGGTTTTAGAGGGGAAGGGGGTGTGGGGGGGATGGGTGAGCCCAGTGATGGGTATTAAGCAGCACAGATCGCATGGAGCACTGGGTATTATACACAAACAATGAATCATGGAACACTACATAAAAACTAGTGATGTACTGTATGGTGACTAGCACAATTTAAAAAATTACATAAATAAATAAATAAAGCATCATTTTCATACTTCTCATTCCTCCAAAGGTTAACACAAATGTTTTCTACATAGCTGCTTTCTTCCTAATGATCACTTTTAATAGTAGCACAATATTCTACCAAGTAAATACACATAATGAACTACTCATTCCCCACTTTCATGTAGGTGATGTTTTTGTTTCCTCTGAATTAAGAGGGGAATTCCCAAGAGTGGGATTATCAGGTCAGAGGGTCTGGATTTTTTGGACTTTTTTTTTTTTTTTTTAAAGATTTTATTTATTTATTTATTTGACAGAGAGAAATCACAAGTAGACTGAGAGGCAGACAGAGAGAGAGAGGGAAGCAGGCTCCCTGCTGAGCAGAGGGCCCAATGCGGGACTCGATCATGACCTGAGCCGAAGGCAGCGGCTTAACCCACTGAGCCACCCAGGCGCCCTTTTTTGGACTCTTTCTATAAAATGCCCTCCTAGCACCCCGCCTGAGAGTGAACCTGGGAGAAGTCCTGCAGGCCTGGCCACACCCTACCCTCCTGCCACGCCCTCCCGTCTTCCTCCTGCACTTATGCCAGGAGCCACAATGCCTGCTTAGGCTCATCCTGGTAGAAGACCCAGAAACTTTAGCTGCAGGGCAAAGGTTTTAAATTTAAAAAAAAAAAAAAAAAAGGAAAAAGAAAAGGAAAAAAAAAGGTACTTTCCAGCCCGTTTTAAATGACCACAAAACCAAAAAGCCAAGCAAACAAAAAGAAAAAATGAATTACAAAGCAGGAGCTCCTGGCAGTACCTAAGTCTACTTGGAGGGGGGAAAAGGTGTATTTCTTCTTCACAGGCAGCAAAAGGGCTCAAAACAAGCCAAGTCCCTCTCCTTGCAAGGAGGAGACATGAGCTGATAACCTGGGACGGAACACTGGCCACACGTTGGGCATTGCCCATGGGAGGTACATTGTCACTTGTTCTCAAAGAGTCCCAGTGAGCCGGTATTTTCATGCTGTTTCACAGAGGAGGAGCCCCTGCAGGCCAGAGGCCACACAGCTGGTCTGGGAGGAAGCCAACTTGAGGCCCTGTGCTGTTCCACCTGGAGCCCGCCTCAGTCCTAAGCACATACTGTCCTGCACAATTTAGGATTTGGCTAAGAGGACACTGTATGTTGTACATGGAAAGGATTGTTTTTAATCTGCAGAGATCTCTAATGATACTCCAAACATAATACAGAATTACGAGATCCCTGAATGAGCTGCTACTTGGTCGCCTGTCCCATACCCCACAGCCTGCAGGCCTCGGGAGGCTCCAGGGCACACACAGAGCCAAGGTGGGCCTTAATCTCCAGAAGGAAACTTCTCTGCCTTGAATTCTGGGCTGGACAACTGACAGCTCTTGGCTGCATAATGAGTAGGGATCTATTCACTTCTCTGACCTCGTTAGCCCACGCTTTCTACCCCAGCTCTAAACTAAAAATACGCAAAACTGGTCATTTCTTTCTATCTTGATTTTTTACTACCAAAGGCATAGTATGAACAAAAGCTCATCCAGCATCGATGGAAGGAGTGTTAGATTAGCTCGCACCCTGGGGCAATTACGGTCAATTTGTTTCCTTCTGCAGCCTTCACCAGGATTAAACAACGCCACTGAGGTGTGTGTACACATATGTCAACATTTATCACCCAGGATACTGAAAATATCTGCAGTTCAAGGTATGTCATTTCTATCTCGATAAAGTTGTTTATTTTTTCTTTTTTTTTTTTTTTTTTTTTTTTTTTTTTTTTTTATTAAGATTTTATTTATTTATTTGTAAGAGACAGAGAGAGAGTGAGAGCAAGCACAGGCAGACAGAGTGGAAGGCAGAGTCAGAGGGAGAAGCAGGCTCCCTGCGGAGCAAGGAGCCCGATGTGGGACTCGATCCCAGGACGCTGGGATCATGACCCGAGCCAAAGGCAGCTGCCCAACCAACTGAGCCACCCAGGCGTCCCTCGATAAAGTTGTTTAAAAAGAGAAAAGGAGAGATATTATAAAGATTAGGATATGGTGCATGTTAAGCTTAGTGCTTAACACATAGTAGGCACTCATTAAATCATTCATAATGAAGGCAATAGTAGCAATGACAACTTACAACAGGGCTTTGGCGCTTGCTTGCCCAGGTCTTAAAAAATAAAAAATGAAATGCAACTGGGGCCTTAAGAAACAGTGGGAAATCTGGGTAAACTACCCAGTCTTGTAGATTGGTCCAGAAGAGAAAGACATGGCTTAAATAGCTTAAATGGCTTACCAGAGCTCATGGTGGTAACAGGACAAGTCTTCTGCTACTGGGGCTCCGAAATGCTCTGCAGGAAAACAGACAACACAACACAGCTGATGAATGGCAGCTTCGCAGGAAGTCCCCCCACCATGTGCATGAAAAATGCAGACACCACACATAACCAGGAGTCACCTGCCCAGGCTCCTACTTCTTGGTTGGCTGCCTATAAACATGACCCTGACTTTGGGCACAGCACTCAACCTCCTTGGCCTCAATTTTGACACCTGTACTTGGTTTAGATACTAAGCAAGATCTCTTCCACTTCTAAGATTCTATTAAAAACCTTAAGTTCCATGAGTCCACATAGGTCAAGGAGAGGGTAAAGGCAAGAGAGAACCAAACTGTAAGAGAAAGAGGTAAAAATCACAACACAAAATGATTATCAGAGGATAATAAGTTTATATACATATAATTATACAAATGGAAATGTTCTAGATGCTTTAAATACATTCATTTGATCCTCCCAATGGCCCTACAGAGTAAAGCACTGACACTGTATTAGTTTACATGGATAAGCAGACCAAGGTACAGAGGCAGGCACAGCTTGGTATAGGGACCCAGACAGTCAGACTCGAAGGCCCAGGCCATCAGGTTCTGCATCCTACTGGCCTGAGGGGGTGAGGGAGGAAGCCACTCTCTTGATTCACAAAGACCACCCCCTCATTTAGTATGGTCTCATCCCAAGTCTGCAGGAACCACTGATCTGCTTTCTCTCACCAGAGTCTAACCCTGCCCCTAGAATGTTACCCCTGGCAGCACGGTGTCTGTACGTTCTCACACCTGACTTCTCTCACTTAGCACACCACCATCTATCAGTTGGCCGTTGTGTGGGGTCTGCTTCTGGACTTTATTCTGCTCCATGGGTTCTGACTTGAACCCATTCAACTCACTGTCTTGATTACTCCAGTTTTAGACTAAGTCTCGAAATCAGGTAGTGTGAGTCTCCCAACTTTGTTCTTATTCAAAAATCATTTTTGGCTCTTCTAGATCCTTTGCATTCTCACAAAGTTGAGAACCCTACCCACTTCTACCAAAAACGAAACAAAAAGCGTGCTGGACTTTTGACTGGGATCGTGTTGAATCTATACATCAATCTGGAGGGAAATTAACATTTTACCAATATTGGATTTTCTAATTTCAGAGACTAGACCCTCTGTCCCCTTACGTAGGTCTTTCATTTCTCTCCACAATATTCTGTAGTTTCCAAAACACTGGTCTTGCAATATTTTAAATAGAAAGGCCTAAGTGAACATACTGGAAAGACAATCTGAAAAATAAGATTTCAGGATATGTAGAACCTTGCTATTTAAAGTGTGGTCCAGAGACCAGCAACGCTGGCATCATCTGCGTGCTTACTAAGAGAGCAGAAACTTAGACTCAACCTATGGGGACTGAATCTGAATCTGCATTTTAACAAGATCTCCAGCTGGTTTCTCTGCACTCAAAAATGTGGGAAATAAAATAAAATAAAATAAAATAAAATGTGAGAAGCAATAAGGGAGAGGAAATCAACTCCCTAGTTCATGAATTATGCCATAAGAAGGCCCAGGTATTGGGGCACCTGGGTGGCTCAGTGGGTTAAGCCTCTGCCTTCAGCTCAGGTCATGAACTCAGAGTCCTGGGATCGAGCCCCACATCAGGTTCTCTGCTCAGCGGGGAGCCTACTTCCCCCTCTCTCTCTGCCTGCCTCTCTGCCTACTTGTGATCTCTGTCAATTAAATAAATAAAATCTTTAAAAAAAAAAAAAAAAAAGAAGGCCCAGGTATGGTCTGAGGGTCTACATAAGGAGACATGCGTTAGTTTCCTTTTCAACACACTGAAGCCAGGCACTGGCTTCCTCCATGGGTGGCTGCCTTGCTCACTGTCCTTGGAACAGAGTAGAATGCTACGGGCAAGAAGGAAATCATTCCAAGTCCTCTGCTGCCCAAATCAGCAGTAGCTTGTCTCCATCAAATACACCTGAGACTACCCGTGACCTTCAACAGCCCCTGACCCGTGGAAACATTTGTTCTTTCAGTGAAGGAACACAATCTGCTGTATTCTGTATGCCCTCATAGCTTCCAATCCTGGTTTTAGGGCACCCCAATTTGGCTCCAGGACCAAAAGGGCTGTTATGATAGCATCCAAACATTTTTATTTTTAAAAATAATTTTAATAGTTTCATTAAGGTTTTCTTCAACTTTAAACTGATTAAAAAAGGGCTTTTGATTCAACCATGAATCTATCTTAATAAAACGTGAATTTTCTTTCTTTACAATTCTTTCTAATCTCTATCTGCGGAAGTAGCATTTACATATAGTTGCAAACGTAAATGTCTGGCCAGCTTTGTGTTTTACTTTTTAAATTAAAGATTTCATGCACATCTTTCTGGATTTTTACCCAGTCATCATATCCATTATTTTAATGGCTATATAATATTTTATTGCATTAACCCTCCATAATTCATTTACAACTTCCCTCTGGACAGTTCCGTTTAATTCATCTTCATTTTAAAAATAAGTACATAGCCCAAACGCATTCTTAGGCTAGGAAAGAGATGAATGGAAATGTCCTACGAACCAAACAAAAAAGATGCCTCAACTCACACATGATGAATATCACCATCATACTTGGGTAGCCCTTTGTGCATGTAGTATTTTTCAATGTAGACACTAGTAATTTCTAAGTGTCAGCCCCACTCTTGCTTGCAAAGTGATCTAATGTGCATCCGGTTGGGGAGAGCATCCCACATACCACCACTTGGCCACAAGTGCCCAGCAGCCACAGTAGAGGTCAGCTGCAGCACTCTCTGGGAGGCCCCCCATGCCAGGTGTTAACCAGTTAGTGGCTGGATTGTAAGATGGAAGGAGGCTGGACCCAGAGTGCTAGGACACTCTTTTAATAAAGGACTAGCATGACAATAACGAGTGACACCCACCCCACGCCGGTGAGCGAGCACCGCTCTGGACACAGACTTTCTGGGTCATGGGTTCTGTGGCATGCTCTCATTTGGTGACTGAATCAGCAGCAGGTAACACAAAGGAGGAGGGGACGATTTAGAATAAAATAAGATCTCCAGCAAGAGCGGCAATGGTGGCTGTGCCAAGGAGGGAGTCCGGTGTCCAGTCCTCACCAGTGGAGGTACAGCCTATCCCAACTCCCGCGGGACCCGATTTCAGCTCATTCCACCTAACTCAGGCCCCTTGATTTCCTGCCTCTGTTCGGAGGGCAATCCTCCAACCTCCCACAAATTCGGAACGACCCAAGCTTTTACCAATAAACCCCATTTCCATTTGAGTTCCCAAGAGGCAGTTTCCAGTCATTTGCAACCCAAGAATCTTGACCAGCACCAGGTGGGGGGAGGAAGGAGTCCCAGATGTTTCATTCCAAGAGAAGAATCTTCATTCCTCTCTCCTGAAGTGAGGCCATCCAGATCTGAATCGCAAGGGGGCTCAGGAAAGGGTTTTCTCTCTACAACCTCAAGAGCTCAGAGTCAGGGTGGCGAGGCTGGGATTAGGAAACTGCACAAAGAGAGTCTGACCGCATGCTGTAAGCCTTGAAAGTTATCATCTAGTCCCTGCGGTTTATTCAGAGATAATGCAAGCTATTAAAATCACATGTAGAATGTGAGAGTTTATTTTACATAAAACCCCAGGACACTTAATATTTACTTAAAAACTAAGCTGTAAAGGGTTTGATTTGGTTGAGAACATGATGCCATATCTTTGGAATTTCTCCCACAAGTCGCCTCCAGAGGCGGCAAGCACCTTTGGGTAAAAGCCAAAAAGATAAACAGCGCCATCTAGTGGCAGAACCATACAGTTCCAAGTGCACCGCTATCCCCCAGTAAATCACAGGACCTCCTCAGAGTCACCGCTTGGGTGGGCCAGCGAGGGTCAAACCTGGGCAGTCAGACCTACCGTACTTGGGTAAAGGGCCACAGCATCAACACAGACATTCCGCCAGAAGAACAAAATGTAAAGTAGCCAAACTTCTTAAGAATGCATCTGGATAATTAATGGTTCTGCGTGGTCCCTCCCTAATTCCACGACCCTATAATTCTGAGATAAGTCTTGATGACACAGAGTGAATAATTACTAAAAAGCAAAAGTTATATTCATGCTTCCAGCGCAAAATCGGATCCAATAACTAAATATGGGTTGTTTACTAGGGAAGGAAAGAAGGTCCTTCCTTATATGGATAGTTCAGGGATGCAGGATAGGACAAGGGAAGAATTAAGTTTGTCTGTAAAAATGAACTCAAGGTCCAGCAAAGATTCTTGGAAAAGAAGGAGACTCAGACTGACCTTTCACAAAAGTGGTCCAGCTTCTCCTATGCCCTATGGTGTTTGGCTTCCATTGTTTCTCCCCACATATATACTAAGGGCGTGTACACACACACACACACACACACAATTTTAAGTTTCCATAGGAGAGACACTGTGTCATCCTCAGGACCATGCACTCAGTGGGTGCTCAGTCATGAACAATGTTCTTATCTCTATTTAGGCTTCAGAACCTAATTTTGGAGTCTTCTCTTCAAGACAACCAGGACCCTCCTTAAATCCAACATAGCTGTCTAAAAACAAGCTAGCTTCCCATTCCAACCAAACCCTGGTTATACTCTGGCTTTGAAATCCAGTCTGGGACTTGATTTGATATATTTGCAGCTACTTCCTTCCAATGGCTTGAAAAGAACAGTGACCGCTCACAAAGGCCCAGAATAAATGCTTGGCCTTATTGCTTTTTATACTTTGCTGACCCACACGGCAAAGTCAAATTTCTCCAATTTTTCAATAGCTCATCCTCTTCTCAATCTCTATTAATGGTCATTTCTCTCGAAATGCACTCTCCACCTTGTTGAAGAGGTTGCAGAAGGTTCTCCACAAAGCCAGAAAGGGTACACACTGAGCTGGGGCACTGCCCTTTCAAGGGAGGAAGACAGGATCAACTTAACCGTGACATTAACTTAGGTGTGGAATCCCATGACATAGCGGGGGTGGGGGTGGGGTCAAAACACAACAAGCACAAGGTTTTTGTGAAAAGACCGATGCTTCTGGAGAGGGAGCCAGAGGAAAACACATTGGAAAGGCCATCCCCCACATCCTCTCAATGCCTCCTGGAGTCTCTCCAACTGGTTTCCGCTCTAACCAATTATCTGAAATGGCCTTCAGAAAGATTTCCAGTGCAGACACGGCCAAATCCAACACTGGCTTCTGCACTGGTCAGGGCCTCACTGACCTTTTCCACTGAATTTAAAACACTTAACTCCTTCTTCCTCCCCCACACACTTTTTGGTCCTGGTTTCTAAAGTGTCACTATGAGTTGGTTCACATCAGGCCAGGATGATCGTCTTTGTGGATCAAGGCTCCCATAGTTCTTCTTGGAGTTTAAAGACCTTGAGGATCCCACACTGGGTCCTCATTCCTTTCTATCTTCAAGCTCACTTCCTTGGGGATTTTATCAGGAATACAAGAGCCAGAAGGATCCATGTAGGTTACGTAGCCCATTTCCTTGGCTTTCTGCCTGTTTTGGAAGGATGTTCCACGAGCCCCCTCATGCCACAGAGCTGGCAATCCACCCACCCATTCTCCACTTTCCACTTCAACCCGGACAGCTGTGCTTTTGATTTCATTCATTTATATTTCTTGAGTTTTCCTTCGATGATTGGGTTATGCGGCTACCAAGAAAAAAAAAAGGCTCATAAACCAGCAATCCAATCCACACCCTTACTGAAGTGCAAAAACTTAGATTCAGAAAAAGTTTCCCTTTGTCTTGCTTTTTACTCCTTCTACTAAGGCCCCTTTCCCTCTTCTTCCTCCTCAGGTCACCTGCAGCTTTGGGCATCTTGGCAAAGGATCCAGAATCAGTCCTCCACAGCCAACGCACAGACTGGCCAGTGCCACTTCCCCTTTTAGGAGCTTCCAATATCATCCTATTACTCAGTGAACACCAAGTCCCAATAAACACGACAAGAGATGGTTGAGTCTGATACTCATCTCACCCCCACCTTGCCTTCCAGTCTGTCTCTGTCCCTCCAATCAGGCCTCGTGCACTGAGCCCAGTAGACAGTAAGCACCCTCTGGCCAGACCGGGTCTTGTTCATCTCTGTGTCCCAGTGTCTGGGATGGTGCCTGGCAAGTGCCAATTAATGGTGGAGTGAATCACTGACGCTCGCACACGCCAGTCAGGGTGCTCTGCCTTCTCCTCCCCCATTTGTCACTCCCCTCACCCCGCACCTGACAATCTGTTTGGTCTAGTCAATTCTTTCTTATTCAGGAGTCATGAGCCTCAGCCGCCTCTGGGCCCCCAACCTCACACTCACACTATATCCTACTACCTCACTCCTAGACCATGACCATGGCTAGAGAAGGCTCAGAACCCCCCAGATAGCCATGGAAGGCCACACTGTAACTTGAGCCATGGAAGACATCCTGGGGGTCCCAATTCCATGGGGAAAACAATCCACAGAGCCTATGTGAGCTCAGAGGGGCTGGCTGGGAAGTACAGGGCAAAAGGAAAAAAAGGCACCAAACTCCTAGGAAAGAATCATGGTAACTAAGATACAGGCCTGGTGACACCATCCCAACAGTATTTCTCTCGCTGCTGCTATGTGCCCAGGTCAGCGCTTCGCCCAGAGGAGACCATGAGTCACACAGCTGCGGTCTTTGAGGCCACCACAGAGCTGTAGGGTGACAGACATGTCCCACTGAAATACAATACGATAGGTAGCCCTTCTGCGAGCAATCGGAGCTATGTGCTACAGAACCACGGGAAGAAAAGGAGTAAGTTCTGCATGGGACAGAGAATCAAGAAATGAACGCTAACATTTTCAAATGTTCAGTGACCTACTTCTCAGCTTACTTCGCAATATCTCACTTTGGGAAACACTGATCTAAAAACTGAGGTCCGGATTCCTGACTACACCAGCAGGCCATGTAAGGTAAGATAAGGCCCCAGTGAGCCTTTCATGTTGCTTCCTCCATGTACTCAGCGAGCCCTAAACCTCACGGTACCAGACCATCATTCCTGCTGCACTCTGAACAAGAGTTCCCCTTTCCCAGTCCTTCATCCCACAGTTTCTTCCCACTGATAACCTTTCCCTCACCTCCCCAACCGTTCACGCCAACCCAAGTTGCCAGATGCAGGTCCAGCAAAAATTACGGGCTTTTATCTGGGTTTAGTTTTGTTTCTAATCCCCACTAGAGGTCATGCGGATAAGGAACTCATTTTAATAAAACCAATTTCCAAACACAGAATTCAGAAATCTGATGTCCAAGCTCCCATTAAAGTCATCACACTGTCATCCCAGACCCTTGCCAGAGACAGATCAGACCCAGAGCCGGACAGCTCATTACCAATACGCCTGCAATTGTGTTTTTACCTTTTATACTTAAATGAAACTTTTAAATAAACATACGAAGTTGATTCTGCCAATTGCCAATAAGCAAAATACAGCCCCCAAATAGTTTCAAGTCTTATAAATGCAGTATTATTTGAGCTTCAGATAAGAGAATTTGGATGATGATTTGTAATCATATGTTACATTATCTATGTATTAAAATGCATGGTTTGTAGCATACATAATAGAGAGGGTTAATATCCCGATCTTACAGTATGCTCATACTTACTGCCATGAAAAAAATTAAGAAGGCATGAAGAAATAATTCCCTGATGAAAACTGCAAACAAACCCATGAGAAAATGTTCACTTAGCTTGATTAAAAAAAAAAAAGAAGACGCAAATAATGACTATTTTTTCCACTTCTTAATTAGTCCACAAATTTAAGAACACTAACGCTCAGTGTGGACAAAAGCCAAGGCATCGACATTTTCCTACCTGGTCGGTGAACCGTCATCCCTGTTTTAAGCATAACACATCAAGAGCTATACACCTCAATCTCTTTGTGCTTTGGGGAATCTAGCCCAAAGAAAGAACCCCAAATGACAACAAAGCTATACAGAGATGTTTCTCGTGGTTTTATTAATAATAGTGAAAACCTGAACACACTCTGGTGTTCAGGGACAGGGGACCCATTAATTACATGGTCACACACACCCGAGTGGACTATTGAACAGTTAGAAAAATAACAGCCACGTAGACCACACAACATGGGAAGACACTTCTTATAAGGGTAAGTGAGGACAGCAGAGTGTAGGTCTGTGTGACATCTGTGTTTATAGTTATGTAAACAACAGATCATAGCCAGGGGCACCTGGGTCGAGCCTCTGACTTTCAGTTCTGGCTGAGATCGTGATCTCACAGCTGTGAGGTCAGGCCCCACATCAGGCTCCAAGCTCAGCACAAAGCTTCTGCTTAGAGTTTCTCTTTCTCTTTCCCTCTGCCCCTACTCCCACACTTGCTTGCACTCTCTCTAAAATAAAGAAATCTAAAAAATTTTTTAAAATAAAATAAAATAAAGAAATCTTTAAAACAAACAAAAAGACATATCCATATATTTGAAAGGAAACATGCCCAAATTCTAGAAATAATCTGATAGCATGGAATTGTAGGCAACTTCTAAATTTCATTTCTATTTTCTAGATTGTTTATGTTTCTTTTTATTTTTTAACCTTTTTTTTTTAAGATTTTATTTATTTATTTGACAGACAGAGATCACAAGTAGGCAGAGAGGCAGACAGAGAGAGAGAGGGAAGCAGGCTCCCTGCTGAGCAGAGAGCCCGATATGGGACTCGATCCCAGGACCCTGAGATCGTGACCTGAGCCGAAGGCAGCGGCTTAACCCACTGAGCCACCCAGGCGCCCTTTTTTAACCTTTTTAAAAAAGATTTTATTTAAAATTTAAAATTAAAAAAAAAAAAGATTTTATTTGTTTGTGAGAGGGTGAGCATGAGAGGGGGGAGGGTCAGAGCAAGAAGCAGACTCTCCGCTGAGCCCAGAGGCCCATGCAGGACTTGATCCTGGACCTCCAGGATCATGACCCAAGTTGAAGGCAGTCACCCAACTAACTGAGCCACTCACGCACCCTTTTTTTAGTGAAAAGTCATTTTTTCAGATCATACCTAGCACTTGAAATGCACTTGTGTAATATTTAGAACTTTCAGGAGAAAATTAAGGTGACAGGCTAAAAAACACACCACTAACGATCTTGTCCATTAGCACATAGCCCTGCATGATGCAATCTTCCCCAGGACTAACAGCAAATTCCCTAAGTGTGGGACTTCAACATTAATCGCCAGTGATTGCTTTTGTTTAATGAAGCCAAACTACTCCTGCATAATTCCTTATGAGGACAAGGGGGGCAGTAAAACGACTAGAATGTTCAACCAGATTTCCTAAGAAGCAGTTGCACCAAAACGTTTAGCCTTAAAATAGTCAGCAGAGGCTGCCAGGTGACAACACACACGGTACCCCATTGCTCCCCAGGCCTGCTTGGGGCCAATTCCCAGCCCCTAACCCGACTTCATGGCATTCCAGAGCTCTGAGCTCCTTCTCAAACTCTTTATATGTACAACTCTGGGCACATGAAATTTCTTAAACACGCATTGTTAACCAAGACAAGTCTTAAATATGAAAACTGGCCCATTTGTGTTTCCCAAATATGGCTCTGTCTCCAGAACCCAAACAAAAATGTCTAATTGCAGCATCCAGCACATTTGGAACTCTCCACTCAGACAACCTAGAGAATTCAAACAAGGGCAGATTCCCAAATTCATGAGATAAAAGGGAAACATCTTAGCTAGTTTCAATCATGAACACATAACCTCCAAGTCCGGGATACAGACGAGGCCTTTCTCGGGCAGCTGTCACTACACGATGCCTATCTGTAGGGAAAGCATAGCCACGGGCAATCTGAATCCTCAAAAGAGCCCAGGGTGGGCCAGAGTCTACAGGACAGGAAAAGGAGACTAAGAAGTTACTGTGTGTGACTGAAAGAAAAATCCTAAAACGCTGAAAAGGGGTCTGTTGGAGCCTGAGAATGGGAAAGAAGGGTGGGTTTCATACAGCAGGAGAGGTGTCCACTCTTAGAGACAATCCATAGCTCCCTCTGAACTTGAACCACAACACTCCTCAGGCTATGCCTCACATCGTATATCACACGGACGTCTGCGGTACAGGACCATACCATGCTCAGGAATGAGGGAACAGAAGTTCCATTCAGTAAAAAGACTCCGGGTCTTTTGCAAATACATAACTTAAATACTTCAATTCATAATGCTGGCTTATTCAGGAATGGCTTGTTTTCCTTAAGGAGTTTTGAAATTTTACTGAAAGTACATTAACTTAGCAAAGAGCCAACACAAAACACAGAAAACAGTATCTTTTCTGGGAAAATCTCTCTTCTCTGGGGCATCTGTTGAATAACTGAGGTAGAACACATATAGACCAGGCCCAGAATCAATGATCCTTTAACTCAGGCCTTGGAGACTGAGTACTTCATCAGATCACTGGTCCCTTCCAGTAATGAACGGGAAACCCTGACTTCCATTAATCACTGAATTATCAGTGAACTATTTTGTAGCTACTTTTCTCTAGTCTCATCATCTTATTTTGTACTTATTTAGGCAATCTTTCAATATATCAGGTCCAAAATCTGCATCTAAGCATTTGAGAATACAATGCAAATTTCTGGAATAGGTTTTCTTCAAACTAAACTAAAATCACTAAAATATAGCAGCTAGTTCATAGATGACAAACATTCAGTAGAAGTATATATTTTTAAACACCACAACTCTCAGAACAGACTACTTGGAAATAGACTGGCATCTATATTTTTATATAAATAGGAATAGTATATATATGCATATACACACACACATTTCTGAATTCAGTTCTATGTACATCCAACTATATCAACCATCACTTTAAATGTAAATGGTCTAAATGTACCAATTAAAAGACAGATTGTCAGAGTGGATTACAAAAATGAAAGCCAACCATACGTCATCTCTAAGAAACCCATTTTGACTACAAAGACACATACAGATCAAAAACAAATGCATGGAGAAAAATACACCTGCTACCAGTCGCTACATGTGGTTAGTGGCTGCAAGAAAACAACAAAAATTCAGGGTGAGAACGGGGTTTGAATTCAAACCCTGCCAGGGCTGTGCAAATTGGGAAGTCCCTGAGTTTCTCAGCTTCAGTTTACTCACTTATAAAAGGAAATGGATAATACTGAATTTCATAAGGTGTGTGTGTGTGTGTTTTTTAAGATTTTATTTATTTATTTGACAGAGAGGGAGAGATCACAAGTAGACAGAGAGGCAGGCAGGGTGGCGGGGGGGTAGGGAAGCAGGCTCCCCACTGAGCAGAGAGCTCGATGTGGGCCTTGATCCCAGGACCCTGAGATCATGACCCGAGGTGAAGGCAGAGGCTTAACCCACTGAGCCACCCTCGCGCGCCTCATAAGGTGTTTCTAAGATTAAATCTAAAAATACATACGAAACCTTGTAAATTGTGTGGCAAAAGGAAAAGTGTTCTAGCATAGAAGGTGCTGATCAAGCCCTGAGTCCCCCTTTGTTTACTGCTTTCACAGCACCTACCTGTACAAAACATTAAGCTTTATAAACTGAAGGTGAATCTAAGAACCAAGAAATCCATCTCTGGCTCTGCCTTCCGAAGGGAAGTCAGGCAAAGAAAGACACTTGGCGAATGGAGAAACCCAGCCTCAACGAAAGCTGAAGAGGCTTGCAGAAGCACTCAGAAAGTGGAATGCAGATCCCGGCGCTGGCTCCCACGTCCAGACTCCTCCCGTTCCACAACGTGGCCTCAAAGAGGCGCCGCACAGTTCCTGCCTGAACAACGACCCTCCTACATGAGGCTGTTCAGAGAACACACAGACCTAAAAGACAGCGACGACACTTGCTGGGAACATTTTTAACCAGCTGTGGCAATAATCAAATTGATCAACCAAAACAAGAGATGGTTCCTGCCCTCAGAGACCTTACATTCCACTTGGAGAGAGAAGACAGAGAGCCTTGAAACCTCGGAGAATCGCTTAAGACAGCATGGGAGAGCCCCTAGGGACTACCCTCTGCGGTAGCAGACGCCAGCAAAAAGGATGCTTCGAGACTTACTAGGAAAGACCCGGCCAGGCTGACCAAAGCACCCTTTGGTGAATGTGTAAAATACCCTGTAGCTCTTCTATTAACTTCTCTAGAGGAAGCGTTCACTGGGGGGAGGCTACACTGAAAATGATGACACACAGAATTTTCTAGCAGCCTTTAGGAATCAGTGACACCCACAAACAAGCCATCACCCACACAGATGACTTCGGTTGCTGCTCTGCCATTTACTAGAGGCCTGATCTGAGGTTCATCCGTTAAGCTTGCAAGCCTGCTTCCTCATCTCTAAAATGGAAATACCAGCAGCCATCAGGCTCAGAGTGTTAACAGTGAGCATTAATGAAAGTGCTCAGGACTAGAAAGTGCTCAATAAATGTTCGCTGTTTGCCACTGATTGTCCTCATCTTCACTAGCATCTGATGGGGAGGCTCCAAACCACTTTGCCCTCAGCTGGTTTCTCTGAGCAGATACTCAACAACAGGGAAGGGACTGTGCAGCTGGGAAGAGACAGACCATGTGACTGGTCTCCTCTTTCACGTGTACAGCATGGGTGGTACTGGCTATCACTCGACTCCCATATAAAATTTATTATTTTCCGCATCCTTTGCGAGTCAGGAGTTGCTCTCATGGAAGTGCCCGAGGTGGGCTTTCCGAGGCAGGTTCTACGCCAGTGGTGTTTGGTCCACAGCATGGAATGTACACAGAAAAGATCCAAGTCCAGCCGGTGGATGGAAAGGACTTCTACTGAAGAGCACACGGAAATAACATTGGGTGGACGGGGCACACGGGCCACAGGCTGGCCTCAGATGCCAGGTGAGAGCATCTGTGCTTCCTTCTATCGGGCCATAGAACCCATGATGAGATCTTCAGACCCGTCCTAATTCCAGATCAATCTGACTAAGGCATGCAGGATGAACTACAGAGGTGCGGGCACCGGGACAGGGAGAGTAGGGGAGCTGAGACCAGGCCAAAGGACAGAGGCACTGACATCAACATCTTTTTTATCAGAGCTCCCCCTTCCAATTTCCATCAACCACATACACGCTCTCTGCCCGGGAAAGCAGCTCCCGGCAAACTTGTTTTGCCCACTTGGCTGTGAGAAGCTTCACAGAGAAGCTGATTACAGCAATCGCAGCTGACAATTTCTACATTTGTCTTGTCTTGCGTATTTGCAGCAAAAAACTGCTGCTCAGAGAGAATTTGATTTTTTGAGCTTACTCCTTCAATCTCATCCTGCCACTTTTGCCCACGGCCAATCTTTTTTTTTTTTTTTTTTTTTTTTTTGCCCAATTGCCTTGGTGGCTGGCATAAAATTATCAGAAAATGAAAGGTGTCAAAAATCCTTTATATCTCAAAGAACCTAACTAGACACACTACAATCAACCACCACTAAAACAGGATAAAAGATGACAGAGTCAGGGATCAGTTTCAAACTAACATTCAAGAGAACAGCTCCCCATACAAAATGACCGTGTATTCACAATTCACCGCTCGTGTAAATATGACAAAAGATGTTGGAAGAAGAGAACTATGTATTCAATTACAGTTAATGTGCGATTTTTGGGGGGTGGGGGGAGAGGATGCCAGGGAGATCCTGATTGCGAGAATATTAAATGGCTCACACTGAACTCTAGCAGCAAATGGTTCCAGGTCTTAAGGCAGTGATCCCACCGCTATGAAACTCAGTTCCCCCACTTGTAAAACAGGGATTAAAACAGCGCTAAGGTCCCTGCTGCTGTAAGGATTCATGGGGCCCAGTGGTACCCATGGAGCACAGTGGCTGCACACAGTCAGAGCTCAACAAACCATCGGGTGTTGACAAAATTGGTTTATTTCCCATTAGCCTTGTTCCGACTCCAAAAATGAGAGTAGTATGTGGGTGGAAAAGCTGGTTAATAAAAGGCTCTGGTTAGTCACTATTTTACTAGAACAACAGTTTACTGGGACCCTGCTGGAAGGAGGCAGGCACACTGCCAGGAATGAAGGCTTTCTGCCATGGACAGAGAACACACCACACTTGGGGCAGCTCCACAAACACCCAACATCAGTACAGAACTCTGCAGGTTCTAGAATAGCAGTGCCCTTGGCTGTCTGCAAAAAGGTCGGTAATTGAGTTCAATTAAATTTAAAAAAGGAAAAGAAATACAATGTGGTCAATCTTTAAGAAGGTCTCATGTGGTCAAAGGACTCTGAGAGCATCATAATATATCAGGGTTGGAAAGGACCACAGTTTCCAAATGTTATGAAGTCCCGACCAATCCACTGACATGAAAAAGCAAATCAAGACACACATCCTCCCTGAAACAGAAAGGACCCCCCCCACCCTGATGGGCTCTTTCCCCAGGATGGGGAGTGGGGGAAGGCCAAGCACGTCAGCAAGAGTTGTTACAGCTCTTAGGCTTGTGTTCCTGCTGTGCTTTCTAGAAGCCCCTGAAGACAAGCATCCATGATCACAGGCGTTTGTAAGCCCTGAGAGCACTAAAGGATTCTAATGGCTTTTAAAAATTTCATTGTGGCATTCTTTCCTCGGTGGGGGGGGGGGGGGGGAGCAGTAGAAAATTAAAATCTAAGGTTTTGTAACATTTATAGTAGGTTCAAATGTCTTTCTCCTATTTTAAAAAAATAAATCACTAATTTAAGGCAAGTCCACAATCAAATGTCCTTTGGTACTGCTGAGCCCATTAATTCATTCAACAGAAGTTCACTATATGTGAGGAATGAATAGTGGCTCTTCTATTTTAATTTATAGTATGTTGGGCATAGCTGGAAATCAATCCACCAGGATTCTAACAGAGGGCATTTTAAGAAGACTGCAGAGATGGAGGAAAGATAAAGGTCCCATACAAAAATCTCCCCTGCCCTTTAAGCATGCAACAAAAATCTGTCATAGAAATGTAACTTTAGAACTCTTGGGTTGGTTCCCAATCTTCTTCCAGGGAGCTGCAGTATTTGCGGAGTTTGGAGAAAATCCAGTGTAAGAAGCACATAATTAGAGACTTTCTTCCTATCTGTTTAATAATAAAAGCGCAAAAATAAGGTTTTTCTTGTGCAAAAATGTAAAGCCTAAGTAAATACACTAGGTTATAAGGGAGGGGACTAAAATATGAGCTTAAAATTCTTAAGAATGACATGAAAAATGCTTGAACTCTCAGCATGGTGATGAAGCATTTCAAATTCCCACCTGCTAATATCACAGCTCTAAAAATGGCCTGGCAGACATAAATACAGAGAATCAGGTGCAGTGAGGGCTTAGGGAGCAAGAAATCTGGGAGGACTACAGGAAGTCTGCCAACAGGCCTGCCTAGATTGTCATGTCCGACCAGTGAATAAGGACAGAACATCTCAGTGACGCCAAAATTTACATCTAGGTGTGATTTAAGATACTGCTCCTGCTTCACTGCTGGTTACACCAAAGACCAAGGAGAAGGTGGGGGGAGCAGGAGGGCTCAGGAAGGTGCCCCAGACACTGACCAGACAAGAACCAGCTGGAAGGGCCCTTTCTTGGAACTGCCCAGCAGTTGGGCATTCACTCACTGAACACGGACAAGCAGCAGAGTCCTTCCAGTGAGGGGCCAGACGGGGAAACCCTCCTCTGGCCATTCGGCTCGGCTCCCTCATTAAATTCAGAGTGAAACCAGCTGCCAGAAAAGGCAAAGGGTGATCCAGCCATGGCTCTGGTAATTCCTAGCAAAGAAAATAGATTGAATGCCTGGGTCGTGGGAGCTCCCAGATCACAGTACAAGAAGGCCGACTTCAGGCCTTCTGCGAAAGATAAGGAAATCATTCTTAGAGTATTGCTCTGCTCCTGCTGGAAATAAAGTGTGGTTTCTCTTAGAACGAGTTGGGTCCATTGTCATCAGGGAAAGAGAACAGATGGAGGAAGAGACAGACAGAGGGGCAGGGGTTCTCCAAAGACCAGGAAAACAGAGCTGATGACTAGCAGACCAATTCAAACAATATTTCGACAAAAATTATCAATTCTTTACAATAATTATTAAACTTATATGGATAAATACATATATGATCCTTCACTGAAGGGGAAAATTTTATTTAAATCTTATTCTTCTATCACTGAAATCTACATCAACATTAAGAAATATTTAAATATAGATGTTATATGAAATCACTTTTTTTTTTTAAGATTTTATTTATTTATTTGACAGAGAGAGATCACAAGTAGGCAGAGAGGCAGGCAGAGAGAGAGGAGGAAGCAGGCTCCCTGCTGAGCAGAGAGCCCGATATGGGACTCGATCCCAGGACCCTGAGATCATGACCCGAGCCGAAGGCAGCGGCTTAACCCACTGAGCCACCCAGGCGCCCCTGAAATCACTTTTTTTTAAAGATTTTATTTAGTTATTTGACAGAGAAAGATCACAAGTGGGCAGAGAGGCAGGCAGAGAGAGAGAGGAGGAAGCAGGCTCCCTGCTGAGTAGAGAGCCCTATGAGGGACTCTATCCCAGGACCCTGAGATCATGACCTGAGCCGAAGGCAGAGGCTTTAACCCACTGAGCCACCCAGGCGCCCATATGAAATCACTTTTAAGCCAAAGAAATTTCAAGATAAAGTAATTTTTTCCCCCTCTTATGTCCTGATTATTTTTTCTCCTTAAAAGCCGTATCTGTAATAAGGAACACGGCAAGACCCAGTCTGACCAAGTTACTATTCTGAAAGCCACAAATGCTGCTATGTGGTTGGAAGAGCCTAATGAAACTGTCATTGTCTTTCTGTGGAAAACTGGCTGCTGGCTTTACTTCTGCCCCCAAATAAATCATATGTATTACATTAAATATTGGTCTTAACACTGGATAGGAGGTCTTTCTCTTCATTCCTTTTCCTCCAAACTTAGCAATTTCCTCTTATAAATTCATGAATGACTTAATCATAAATGATTTCCCCAAATATAAGTTTTCTTATGGATATTAAAGAAGTTATCTTAAAGTACTAGTTGTAATGCTGTTCTTAGCCAACTCCGATGACCAAGGATTCTGAAAAGGAGCATTTTAAAAATTATTTGTATGCGTGTCCTCCAACTAAATTTTTAACTGGTACTTCAATTTTCATTATAAATTTGAGTTGTCTGGATTCAAAAATATTGACAGTTCAGATCACAACTGAAATAATCCTTGCAAAAATGTTCCCTCTGTATCAGAGGGTCCCAAAAGCTGCTGTACTTTGGTCATATGGGGGAAGCCCTTGTTTAAAATGTAGATTACAGGCTCTGCCCCAGGACGAATACAGAGAATATAGAGAATATGGAGAAGTTCCACGGGGACCCTAGAATCTGCATTTCCGGCAGATAGGGTCTAAGGCCGTACTTTGAAAACACTGGTCCATGTGACCAAGTTACTGCAGCACCAAGTATCAAATGCCCAGAGCTCCAGCACTGCACTCGACACAAAGTTGGAAATGATGATGAATTTGTTGCATCAAATTAAATATAATTTATAATTTGCATTGATTGTGTCAGAATTTCATTTAAGCAGGGAGAGAGTTTTTCCTTTTTTCCCTGCAAAATGTTCGCAGCACATAAGACAATGTGCAAATGCAATCCCACTTTCGGGGGCCTGCCAGGCATGACTGCTGCCCCATCTGCACACTGTCTGGCACGGGCCTTCCAAATGAGAGACTTCCGAGTTGAGCGCACTCAACTATTAGCTTAAATATCCCTGAACTGAATAATTGAGAAAGCCAAGACATCAAACTCACCCCAAATTTAGGACTGTTTCATATCATAACCCATAAAATGACTATACCCTTTAAAAAAAAAAAAAGATATATTTTGATACATCTGTTGATGCCATCTAAAGAGCTTTTCTTTTAATTAAACAGGCATTGTTTTCTAAAAGTCCATTAAATATTTTGTCCTATCATATTATTATAAGGGCGACATTTGACCCAACTCAAACTCCTAACTTCTCAACATGTTTCCACTAGATGGTTCCATTCACTACTCAGCAACAGCAAATAGCTTCTGGGAGAGAGCAATAGAGAAAACAGCTAAAACTGACAGAATTCCAAAGTGATTAAGTATCAAATGCTTTTTTAGAAGAATCCCTTTTTCATCTCAGGAGTGCAGTTCTTTTTACATCTAATAGGTTTTTTTTAAAGTACAAAAGAAATATAAGCACAAAATTTAACATTTGAAAATTAAAGAAAAAGATCCATACTGTCGCCACCCTAACACAGCCTCCTCCTCACCTGCAGGACCAAGCTTCCACAAATATAACTCACACGCTGGTGAGCTTGTTTCTGAATCCAGGTAACGGTAAAATATTCAGGATTATACCACTCTGCAGTTTGCAAACTTTTTTAACTTGGAGAGCTGGGGAGCTATATATCCAAGTCTGCTCCCGTTTCTTTCAGAAGGTTGCCAAATCTGATTTGTCCCCCTAGCAATAAATAAAACACAATTATTTTTATCATCAAGAGCTCCCCTAAAAAGCACAGGCACTATACGTAGCATGTTATATACCTAAGAGGCAGATTATGTGTATACTGCCGCTACTAGTTTAGAAAGGAGGCCACTGGGGCGCCTGGGTGGCTCAGTCAGGTGAGGCTCTGACTCTTGGTTTCAGCTCAGGTCATGATCTCAGGGTCATGAGACTGAGCCCTGCATTAGGCTCTACACTCAGCATGGAGTCTGCTTGAGTTTCCCTCTCCCTCTGCTCCTCCCCCACAACCCCATGTTCACACACACTCTCTCTCAAAGGAAAAGAGAAAAGACAGAAGAGAAAGAAGAGAAAAAAGGAGGCAATGATTCAAAGTCTTCCTTGGGGTCACGTGACCAGTAGGCTGTGGAATTATGACGTAAAACCTGAAGGGACCTTAAATCCCAGGCTCGTAAAGACAACCTCATACTGGCTTCACATTGCATTTCCCTTCCTTCTACTCCCTCCACTCATTTTATAAACAGCATTTGTTTTTCCTGGTGGTTAAGAGAATGAGTGTGACACCTCATTCCACAGACACACCCAGCCTTTACCAAGTGCCCGCTGAGCACCACACGCTGCTCCGGGTTGGCTACAGAGATCAACGCCATCATTGCCCTCGAGAAGACTACAAGCCAAGCCGTGGAGGGTGCTCAAAGACCAGATAATGGTGCTCCTTGATTTGTTAAAGCCACATGATGACTAGACGTGGTCCACGGCTGGCTGCTGAGAGCGTGACAGGGAACAGGAGTTTGCACTGAGACCTGTGACCAGGCACAAGGGACCCCTTTGGTCCATGGAATGAACTGGGAACTAGGGAAAGACTATAAGCCGTTCACTGCAGATTCCAAAATTAGAATTTTTTGGTTCTACAAACGGAGATGTTAAAAGAGAAATGTTAGTTTGAAGTAAGACAGAGTTTTGGAAAATCTGAAAATATTTTTTAAAAACTTGTCATAGTTCTACTGTCGGGGTCATTCTCCAGTTCCACGTAGTTGTTTGAGTCCGGCTGTTTATTACTCCTTTGCTCTGACTCTCGTCAAGTCAAGTGGCAAAGATATCCCAAGTTCCAGTAAACACACACAGTTCGTTTTAGCTCTGGCACGGGTGCTGGGGGGAGGCTGGGAGGCAGGGTTTTGGCCATGCATGGGCCACGGACTTCACAAACAGGCAGTTTTCCCCACGCCCCAGCAAGGCAGTGAAGGTGATGTAGGTGAGAGAACCCAAGGAAATGGGTCCGTGTCAGTGGATCATGGTCATGAATGTCCCCTTCTCCTTCCCTCACTAACCCTTGGCAAACCCACACTTTCCTTCAGTAAGAGAGACCCGTTGCCTCTCTCTACCCATGCCCTCACCTTCCTGCAGAGATGTGGCGATTAAGGATGTGGGCTCAGTATCAATTATCAGCTCCATCAGTGACCAACTGTGTGATCTTGGGCAAGTGAACGTGCATTTCCACATGGGTACAATGGAGGAATCACAGCATTCCTCCCGTGTGGAGGTTTGGTTTGGGGTAACACTGGTCAAACACAGCACAAAGCTGGGCACAGTACCGTGCTTGACAAAGGACAGCTTTAACTTGGGGGCACTCGTGGCCTAGCCCAGCTTGTCCCTTTTCGGCTCTCATACTATTCATTCTTCTGTAAATCAGGAATAATTCTTTGAAGGGTGGCTGAGTACTTTACACATTCACTCTACTCTTTGCAGTGACAGACTCTTGGAGGATGGTCAATAAGTATTTGGGGGTTTTGTTTCTGTTTATCTGGCTCTGAGGAACCTTTAAAAACCCACAGAAGTAAGAAACTCTCTTACACTTACTGGGAACTATCTCAGTAACTTACGTGGAAAGTATTCAGTAAAAATCAGTGTTGGGTTTATTTTGTTACGAAGGAACTTAGAAATAATCCAGTTTGATACCTTCACTGTATAGAGGAGAAAGCAGTCCATGTGGGAAAGGAGAGGCCTGCCCACATGGTTGGAGTGAGCTTGTGAGCTGGACGGGAACAAAACAAGGGCTTTTAACTCCCAATTCAGTACTGTTTCCATCAAAGGATATTGTCTTCTTTTTCTGTAGGCCAATTGGTAAGGAGAATGTCATGCTAACACCGTACTTCAAGAGGAACAAAATTCTTTATTTGTTACAAATATTCTTTCTGAATTTTCACACAGTGCCTTGAACATGTAGTAAAGGAGCAGTACATATTTTTATTTGCTTTTACATAAAAAGGCAAATGATGTTATAAAATACACTTTATGAAAATTCTTCTAGATACTAACATTCCATATCCATACACAAAGAAAATAGTGGAACATCCCAGATGACAAAATGGTTGCCCTGGTCTAACAGCCAATGTCCCCCCAAAATTCACATGTTGAAAACCTAATATCCAAGGTGATGGTACTAGAAGGTGGGGTCTTTGGACATGATTAGGTCTTAAGGATGGAGCCCTCATACATGGGGTTAGTGTCCTTACAAAAGAGGTCCCAGAGTGACCCCTTGTCCCTTCTGCCATGTGAGACTATGACGAGAAGTCTGCAGCATGGACAAGGCCTCACCACAACACAACTGTGCTGGTGCCTTGACCTGGAATGTCCCCAAACTGTGAGAAATAAATTTCCATTGTTTTAAAACCACGCAGTCTGTGGTATTACATTAGAGTGGCCTGAAAAGACGAAAACACTGGTTAACTACAACATCCAGTTGTTGAAGAAAGAGAAATACCACGGAATGAAGTATCCTAGCATCCTTACTACACTTTATCTATGAGCCAAAAGGCGTCTAGAGAGCATCGCTCTGGGCATCAATGACCATGATTCTGCGTTTGTACCACACACCGAACACTATTAGGATGGCTCCAAATTCAAATTTCCTAACTCTTCGTACCAATAATCTAAGTCCCAGTTTTCCAGAAACTGGAACTCGTCTGGTTTCCAGAAACTCGTCCCCAAATAAATCAAGTCAGTAAGCAGTATGTAAAATACAACTGTAAGACAAAAACAGACTAAAAACCCACAAAAGGAAGGCTCACGTGCTCACCTTTAGGAGCACACACTGACCTGAAGAGGTCTGCGGCTGTAGGTGGGATGCACACTCGTAGAAGCCCCCAGCAGAGAGCCAGCGGGACAGCGGACAGAGTGAGCAGCAATGCTAACTCTACAACCAGAATCTTTACTTGCCTACTTTCCTAGGAACCAAATGGCAAGGAAAGTGTGTAACATAGGCCTCTTAAATATAAAAAAACAAAACCTTTTTTTTTTTTTTTTTTTTTACCCATGATACTATTCTGAAGCCAGAAAACACCAAGCTCAAAATCCTCAACTTTCTTCACCATTGTTATTAGGTTGAACCACACCAAATGCCCTGAGAGCCAAAAAGAGTCAAATATTGGAACATCACAGGACTTCGATTAACATACAACATTATGAGGGAAGCTAAGAGCTCTGTCATCGAAGACAGCCTCAAGCATGGTTTCAGGGAAATTCTCTCTAGTTCATGATTGTCCTCAAAGAGTTCTGAGGTGGAGAAAGCAGGAGGGCCTGGGGTTAATAGTTGTCCAAGTTACCAAAAACTCCATTGACGAGAACTATTTATCCTCCAAGCGTCCCTATTAAAGTCGCACTGCAGAATAATTTATGAGATGTCTGAGGAATGTTGTGGAAAAAAAAAATACGTCTGACATTTAAGACTATTTTAAAACACCTCTCTTGTAAAAAGAGCTGGAGGTGTGGCAGGTCGGGCCTTGCTGGTGCCTGGGGGAGAGCTGAAGCGTTCAGCGGTCTGGGGCAGAGGCCTGGCATAGCTTCAAAGCTTGGGGGCCCAGGCGGGCTCTCCCAGCCCCTCTGAGGTGCGACCAGGCAAAGACGGCATCTCTGTTCTTAACTGGGGCCTCCTCACTGTTTGCCCTGCAGGTTCCCTGCTGCCTAAGGAAACACGCAAAATATTTCCGTGAAGGACCGCTGTGTGGAAGCAACAGGAAATAAAGGTTTACTCCAGTGACTCCCTGCTAATAGAGAGGCAGGGGTCACATTTGAGAATCACAGTTTTCCAGGCGACTTGTTATTTCTACCAGATGTTTTCAAAGGCAGGGCTTGTGCACATTATTTGAGAGGCGTTTTTGTTTCTGGAATAAAGAGGACTTGACCAGAAGATATATTCTAATGGAGCAATAAGAGCCAACCCAAACTTAACATCACATGGGGAAAGTAACCTCCTCCGAAACAGGACGTTTCAGTTTTCTCAGGGTATAAAAGGAATGAAGCATTCATATCCAAAACTTCCTGACAGAGGTAAAAATCGAGATGATCTTAGAAAATTCAACCTTGACCATCCTCTAAAAAAAGGTCTTAGGCTAAGGGGACTTCACTGGACCAGTGCAGCCCCAGCATAAAAACTGGAGTGAGAAGCACCTGGGGGTCCCACCATGACCTCTTCCTTCTCCCAGTTGCTTGCCCACCTCCCACCACCAGCACCATCTCCATTTGGCGGAGGCACCTAGGAATAGAGCACTCTTGCATGCTACTCCCACAGCAAGCCTCCCCAAGCTGCGCCATATGTCTCCAAAGTTTCGCTCTACCTCGTCCCAGCCCCAACGAGCTAAGCGGCCTCATTCACGCCCTTCCGATGGCTCCCATAGCATCCAAAAATATTTTCTAGAATGGGACAAATCCCCAAAAAAGGATGGATGACAGATTTCCACAGCCTCAACCCACTTGGGCATGGGAACTGCCTGTTGCCCGCCCTTATATCTCTCCCCCATATATGTAAGCTGCATACTTCGGTTAATTTAAGTATTTGCCTACTGTGCTATCTTCTCCTGTCTACAGATTGCTCAGAGTAACACATCTGGCTCAGAGCATGAGCTTCTGGAGAGCAGTGTTTTCAGCCTCATCACACAGAGAAAGACGGAGGGGAAAAAGGATGTTCCTCTAAAGAAACACGTGGGAACAGCGCCGGTTGTGAGTCTAACAGAGCCGTGACTGTGCCTCTGTTCCCCAGCTAGCATCGAAGGGTAACTTCCTCTGCCTCCTTGAACTTCACTTTCTTCTCTGCAAAGCATGAAATAATAAAACCTATCTTTGGGGTGATTAGGAGGACTGAACCGGATACATGAAAAACCTTGCATATACAGAGGAGTAAGTCCTGCGTCAACCATTGTTGCTTTTCCCAAACTCTGCCTACACCTTTTATAAATAGTTCCTTTATTTAAATCTCCTAAAATTACCTGATTTGAATGTGCCATAGGATTCCTGCCAGGACTCCCAATACGCTTAGGAAGTGACATTTGCCTTAACTTGCCTTCCCTGCTTCTCCCGTAGTAGTACATGGTTTTCCACCTAAGAAAAACTTGCTGCTTTAAAAATATGTAACCTTTTATTCTTTAGTGTTTAGTTACTTCCGTTTTGTTCCAATGCTCGAGTTGTTGTGTAAGTCTGATTTACCCAAATTATAAATCCTGGCATCATGTCTGATTCACCCTATGTTTGAAGTCTTAGAGTTTTGGACTCATTTACAGGACTTTGAAATCGCAAGGCTGGGGCACCTGGGTGGCGCAGTCCGTGAAGTGTTTCCCTTCAGCTCAGGTCATGAACCCAGGGTCCTGGGATTGGGCCCATGTGGGGGGGGGGGGGTGTCCTCTGCTCAGCGGGGGGCCTCCTTCTCCCTCTCTCTCTGCTGCTCCCCCTGCTTAAGCTTTCTTGCTATCTCTCTAATAAATAAGTAAAATCTTAAAAAAAAAAATTGAAGGCTAATAGGACCCTCACACATCACCTGATCCAGCATCTCCCAAAAGGTATTCCACAAAATATTGTTGCCAGAAAAGCCAACAGGCAACAGCAAAGACATTCTAGAAGCTAACAAATTTGCCACCTCTTTCCACAGCGACTCTCAGTGACCTTCAGTGACATATTTAGGTATCTGAGAAGTCTGGCCATAAGAAATCCTATTGAAATTCACTAAGGCAGCTGCATTTCTTTCATTTATTTGCCCACATAATGGTTTTCCCTCCTGATCCTCTAGGGCACCCATTAACATCCTGCAGAACAAACTTCTACAAACTAACCCTCGAATGGGAGAGAAGAGACAGAAAAACTCCCTTCCCTAAGGTCAATCGGCAAACAGCAGAAGTGGCATCAGTCCTAGACCACGCCCGCCTCCAACCCCCAGACCCTCGTGCTTCTCACCATAGCAGAGGGCCTCTAATTCCATCATACAGCAGATGGCCAGGAGTGCTCCTGAAACTGTGGACTGCTGAGCCCCACCCCCAGACAGTCTCATTCAGCAGGTCAGCTGTGCATTTCCAACAGTCCTGGGGGGCTGGGGCACTGCTGCTGCTGAGGGAAGGAAGCACGCTTTCTGCCCTACACACATCTACAGTGGCACGGGAGCCCAGCGTCCCTGCCTAAGGAGTGCGGACCTGGCGGGGAAGCCGAGGCACCGACACAGGAGAACGCCTACATGAATCTACATGACAACAGGGTTAATAACTAACAGTTCAACACACGAAGGTTTACCTAATAGCCAAGCAGTCCAGAGTCAAAAAAAACTACAAAAACCAGACAGTGGGAATTCGCTAGATGTGAAAGGATGTGAAAGCTGAGTGGGGGGAGGGAAGAGGATGACTGGGAAGAGCATTCCCAGTGGCAACAATGGTTCCCATGATCCAAATATTTGTTTGCGGAATAGAAGGGACCTGGCTGTGCATGTCTTTGGAGAGCACCCTGGTTCTTACATTTGAATATGGGTGTGACTGCTATTTCAAAAATTCACAGCAAAACACTTCATGCAAAATCGAGTAGCTCCTCTCCAAAGGAGTGATTTGGAAGATCTAGTAAAGGTCTTCCTGCTCCCTTTCCAGCTGTAGCTTCACTTCCCCTCCCTGGGTGCCCAGAGGTCCACCTCTAAGATATTAAACCAAGGGCTGAGCAAAGGTGGCCACCGAGTTTGGAAGCCAGCTGGCTCATGCTTCTCTTGGGAAGTGGGGGTAAAACAGTCAGAGCAGGCCTCCTGCAAGTGCCTTCTAATGGAGCTTCAATGAAGTGCAACATTTTCAAGACCTCTCCCACACATCCACCTCCCCCCACAAAAAGAATTATCTGGGAAAATAATTAGTGTTAAGTTGGCTATAGCAAATTTTCTCCAAAGGAATAGCCAAGAATGAAAACACCATTCTCTATGATCACCTCAGGAGCTGGTGTAACGCTCTGTGGCCCCTAAGTGCGATCTTGCAAGGCTGTCACTTGCTATTGCTTTCAAAGAAACAGCAATGACCTCACTAGGGTAGAGAAACGGCAAGCCTGACTCTCACTCACTCACTTGAAAACTGGTTAACAACGGGGAAGATGCAAGTGACAGCCACTCGGACATCATCTGCTCTCCCAGCGGAAGCAGAAAAAGCACACGGGTTAGCCGTAGGGCAAGTCAGGAGGAGAGTGGGGAGGAAGAACACTGGGATCCGTCCGGGTGGGAGAGGTTACGTCCAAGGGCCGTGCTGATGGCAGGAGGAAGTGCGACGGAGGACAGGAAGGGTAAAGGAACGGATGTCCGCGAGCACCTGCTATGTGCCATACACTGCTGGTCCTTTATCTACTCTCTCATCAGCCCTGAAGTCCTAGGAGGTGGGTGGATGTCTTCATTTACAACACCCTGTAAGTGTATGGTCAAACACCCGGCAAATGCCAACACCGGGACTTTACCTTTGGTTTGTCTGAATCCAAAAGTGGTGGTCTTCGACGATGTGAGATTCATAGGTGACAGAAGTCCCTGTACCTTCCACTGAAGTTAACTAAATCAGGGTAAATACAGTCTCTGGTCTTTTCCAAAGATTCATACTTTCAAACATGGTGAAATCATTAAATAAATTTGAGTCATACGCACACGCACACAATGTATTTGCCTAAACCTAACATATTTAAGTATCATAAAGTTCTAAGCTAGTTACAGAGGGGGGAAATTTTTGAGCCATTTGTTAAAAAGTATCACCATGGGCAATGTATTTGATACCTTTGAAGGGGTCTGGACACATGAGTGGAGTGACCAGAAATCCAAAGTTCCCTTTCCTCCTCCAGGACGTACACAGAAGCAACAAGGAAAGGGGGGAGGGGAGGAGGAACATGGCATTTCAGTAAATTTGGGAGCTGGAACCCACACTCTCAAAACCTATGTGTTACCAGTAGTGGTTCAGAAACATGCAGAGATAAGTTCAGATATTTCCACATCACACAAAACGATACCACTCGTGAACAGGTACAGACCTGTCGATGTGCCTGGCACTGTGCAGAAGCTTTCTACAGACCAAAGCTTTTAATCACCACATCCTGCCTCTAAGAAAAAGACTATCTTAGAAATGATGAAACTGAGGTCCAGTAAGAATAAGTAACTGGCCACGATCCCAGAGTTCAGTAGTAAATGAAGAAACTAAGACTTCAACCCAGGACCTTGGGAGCTAGAGCCCACACTGATAACCACCCGGAGCGAGCACCCATCCCACAGCAGATGTATGGGATTATCAGTATGCCATGATTTCAGCAGCAGAAGGGGAAAAGAGCCTAAATACCACTCATAGCCTATTTTTTCTATGCTCTGACGCAGCTACTCAACAAAACTCTTAAAGACCATGAGGTAGCTCAAGATGTGAAATGGAATCATTTCTAAGATTATGGTTAAATAGAAAAGCCAAGTTCAAAACACCACGGAGAGCATGAAGTCATTTGTGTGAAGAAAATAGACATACAGATTTACAGATGCTGAGAAAATCTTGAGCACAGTTTACAAGAAACCGGTGCCGAGCTCTGCTTCCGAAGAGAGGGCTGGGGCAGGAATTCACAGAGAGAGAGAGAGAGAGAGAGATGAAAGATTTACTTTCCATCACAAAGATTTTTCTAATTTTTGAATTCTGAACATGGTCATGTATCACCTACTTATTTAAAGCAAATTCAGGGGCACTTGGGTGGCTCAGTGGGTTAAAGCTTCTGCCTTCAGCTAGGGTCATGATCCCAGGGTCCTGGGATTGAGCCCCGCATCGGGCTTTCTGCTCAGCGGGGAGCCTGCTTCTCCCCCTCTCTCTCTGCCTGCCTGTCTACTTGTGCCCTCTGTCAAATAAATAAATAAATGAATAAAATCTTAAAAAAAAAAAAGCAAATTCAAAGACAAAAATTATTTGAAGAAAATTATGGTGGAATGTCTTCCAACTTAATTCTGAGTAGGGAGCGTAAGAAGTGACCAGAACACCCTGTGATGATTCTCTATTCATTTCACCAAATAATATTTCATAGCAGTGATTCTAAAATACTTAAACTAAAAAAATAAATTAAAATGCCATCCACTTTCCTCCACTCAGACACCTGCCTCTTAAAAAATGCAATGGATAACTAGCAAGAAAGAATTCCCCGTGTAGACGGTAGTAAGAGTTGTTTCAGTGTTTGTGCGCGGAGTGTGCATGAGAAAGCATGAGAAATCCCCAACAGAATCAAATAAAAAGGGCAGGTAGTGACCTAGCACAGCCACTGCGTGGCTAAAATAGCAATGGGCATGTCACCTCCGTGCCACTGAAGAAACGGAGTCTCTCATGTCCTACAAAACATGCAAGGCATCTTGCCTTGCCAAATTTAAACGGGGACATTATTTTTAAGTTACTATAATTAGTTCCCATTTGTCTATGAATCAGCCTTTATGAGGCAATAGCATCTAAGCCCCATCAGATGAAACCTGAGGCGACATCATCTCTGTTTATTATTTTGAAAAGAAAGAGAGGGTGCCAAGTTTCCTGCAACACCCGATTCAAACGCTGAAATTTGGAGGACAGAATGTCCTGTTGTCCACGTTTGAAGATAGGACTATATTTTCATCTAATACATCAGTCCCAGGTTCAGCTGGTAACAGGAAGGAATTGAATTCCAGAGCTCAAAAATAGGACTTAAGTACTAAACCACCTTTCGTTGCGCATATAGAATTTTATATTTTAACCCCTGATGCTGCAGCGTTTTTCAAAAGTGTCTGTGTTAATGAACCAACACGAACATATTTTAATCTAAAGTTAGATGTTTAAGCAACGAGAGACTGGCAAACACAAGTGGTTTAAACCGATACTCACATTCCCTGATACACCCCTTTCATAGCTAAGTTTCTTATAGGAAATGAAGTGTTTCAACTCCAAATATAAAGGCAGGGGGAGGGGGTTAAAGAGGACTTTCACCTTGGCTCCTCGAAGGGGCTCGGATACAAGATATATAAACACAGTAGAAACTTTTGGTCTCCAAACGGAGTTCGGCCAGGTAGGAGGGAGTCAGGGTCTGGATGAGGTTTAAACTGGCAACCTTAATAAGCTTCAGAGACCCAGCTGCAGGGTACAAGGTCGATGCCAGAATTCACAGAGGACATCGGTTAGCCACACGCCAGGGGATCACGGCCCATTTGGGTGAGGGCAGTAGGTACAGAGGAAGGAAATACACTCTTCACTTGTCACCAGATTTACCATAACAATGCTTAATGTTTCTGTGACCCCCATGTGCCCTTGACAAATGCTTAGAGGCATGCCCAGAACTTTCCTTGCAAATGCCATGGGTTCTAGGCCCGCTTTCCACATTTACCAGCCAGGTTCCCTTCAGCAAACCATTTTAACCCATCGGCTTCTCCTCGGTGCCCCTCAGACATAACAAGAGGCAGCTGACAAGGGAGGAAGACCTGCCCTACCTAATCTCACAAGAATTCTAGAATAACCAAAATAAAATAAGTTTTATAGTTTTTAAAATTTTGCAAATATTTATGGAACACGACAGGCCAGGCACAAGGTGCTGTAGGAGCCGTACTTTTTTTTTTTTAAGATAAGCATGCATACATGGCATTTAGATATACCTGAATATAGATCAGGAAAGGGGAAATGAGCGCTGGCAGGGTTAAACATGGGCCTGAGATTACATCAGATTTTCAACTGAGAGCTGAGACCCAAACAATGGCTTTACTTTGCCAAAACCACAGGCAGGAGCTGCCTGGAATGCTGTCATACTAACTCACCCTCATCACCTTGGAAGACTCTGGGACTCGTGTCCAAGTCTTCCTCGTAACAATCCTCTGATACAGATACTCGTGTTGATCCCAATTCCGCAAATGAGGACCACGAGGCTCAGAGGTGAAGTTACAAGCAAGCCAAGATCACGAAGTAAGCCCATGGCAGCGAGAATGTGAAACCAAGTCCATGTGACTCCGGACAGGGCACGCTTAACCGCCAAGTTGATAAGCTTTGATCCACAAATATTTATTCTGCCCTTCTATGCCCTAAAACACTTCTTTAAAAAGGCAAGGAGCTGGCGGTGGTGTCCCACCGGGAGCTGGAAAGGCTTTCATAGCCCCTCCAGGCTCAATCAGGGTAGAGACCAGAGGCCTACACACAGCAGGTGCACGGTGAGAGCTGATGCCGATGAGGAGGACAGAAAGATTTCCAATGTTAGCATATGGTTGCGAAAGGGAATCTGACTACTCCGTTTGGGGCGGGGGTGGGAACCCAAGGGCAGAATACAGAAAACTTCTAAAACAATGTGAACAGGTGTGGTCTCCAATAACAGGGAGAACACTTCAGGTAGATTAATTCCTACTACTCTTTCAATTCCTGAGGTAGGATCACCAATCACCCCAGGGTTCTCCCTGGACTTTCCGGGTAGTGTCATGTCCAGGAAACCCCTCAGTCGGTCGCCCTGGAGGGCAAACCTCGGGTTCTGTTCTCTTGACCTTTCATGCCCAACCCCCTCGGTTCCAGCCCATCCTTGCAAACAGAAGACACGCAATACGTCTTAGTTGGTTAGATGGATGAAAGGAGCAATACTTTATTATTTCCAAGTACACTCATTTCCACTATCCAAGTGTTGCCAAGCAGCAGTCCCTGCACTGCTAAAATGACTATGTGAGAATCATTTTAATTAGCACTCTCATTGTTTGTATGCAAATGCACATTCCTAAAGTGGGTCCTCTATAAAGCTTTCCCTGAACCAACATCACTTACTGAGATTTTTCTCAGTAAATCTTTGTCCACAGACAGTAAAGAGATAAAATTCCAGCCAGCCTGAGTCTTATGATCCAGAATCTATAAAGGAGTTAAGAGGCTTTTCCTTACAGGAATGGCAAGTCTAAAATGAGGGAATGTGAGGCACTTCCAGGAGCTCGGACAGAGTTCCTCCTTGACTTAATCATCCCAAAATAGGATGGCCAGTCAGAGGGCACTCTCCCAGTACTTAGTTCCTTTTGTAAAAGAGCAGAACACCCTGTGGCTGGGCCCCCTGGATTCCAGTCCTCAGAGTTATCGAAAGCAAAGCTTCCAGCCTCCCCCAGATGTCCTGCTTCCAGCTCAGCCAGCCCGTCTGCTCTGTTATTTCATCCATGGCCTATTCCCTTCCTTTGGCTCTCTGACCCAGGGGCTGGGTGGCCTTGGTCTTTTGCCTCAGCTCAGGGAGAGGCACAGATGCTCCTTGAGAATTCAACTCTGGCAGAGGTATCTATGGACCCAGCCCTGCCCTGCCCTGGGTGGGACTTCTCAAGAGCTGGTCTCCTGGGGAGTCAGGGTGGGAATAAAAGTTCTGGGCGGTCAACATGGCTCATCCGGTCCTGAGTCACCAACTCAGCTCTGCACGGTTACACCGGGCAGCCCAGAGGACCAGTCACTACTTAAAATTAGAGAGAACATGATGGTGAGAAGCTAAGTCTTGGAAAGGCAAGTGGAGGCAGAGGTTGAGCTTGGAGAAAAACTCCTGTGGTCCAAAAAGGGTGGGGAGGCCAGCCAGGAAGGCCCTGGAAAGTCCTTTAAAGGGCTGCAAAGGACTCTTATTACGGAATGCTCTATTTTCCTGTCTGGGCCGCAGGAAGATGGAACAGAGTTGAGGCCAAGCAAAGGACAGTAGCATTTATCAGTCAGAAGGAAATCCAAAAGGCTAATGTCTGGGATACGTTAAAACACGTGAGAAATGTGAATAACCATCAGGGGTAGGTCTCTGTTGATTTGTTTGCAAAGTTATGGTCAGAGTGACAAGAGAAGCAAAGTACAGGCCTGAATGGGGAAGCCAGTGTCATGTTAGAGAGAGCAGAGCAGAGCTCCTCGCCTGTGCTGAGGGAACGTTCTTCATGCTGGAAGAGGCAACTCCGGTAAGAAGCGACTGGACCGGAAGACAGGTGTGCAGCTGGGAGAGCCACAGCCACTTTAAGTCCGGTTCCTAGGCTCAGATGAATCACATCCACAGACAAAGTACAGACACGTGCCACAGATGAATCACTGTCAGGAGTCCTACAGAAACCTCAATGAAAGGAATGGTGTTCAAAGATATGGAACTAAATAATTCACAAAAGGAAGATTCTAGAAGTATATGCCAAGAGGCTTGGCATTCATGTCCAGCAAAATTCTAGCCCGGAGTATTCTTATAAAAAAGATTTTATTTATTTATTTGGGAAAGAGAGAGCAAGAGCATGAGTGGGGGGAGGAGCAGGGGGAACAGAAGGAGAGTTAGAAGCAGACTCCCTGCTGAGCAAGGGGCTTGATCCCAGGACCCTGGGATCATAACCTGAGCCAAAGGCAGATGCTTAACCAACTGAGCCACCCAGGTGCCCCCAGCCTGGAGTATTAAATAAAATTAAACAAGTTAAAATTAATATAATATCCAAGAAAGTGACGATCGCCAAAAACTGTCAGAAGTTCCCTATAAACCAGTTCACTACAAACCAGAGGTTCACCATAAACCACTGTAAGTCAGGTTAACCAATTCCCTTCCCTCACGGGTCATAAGATGAATCAAATCTAACAAGATAAAATCTGAGACGAACACATGTGAAGTCTACCTATGTAGAGGGGAACTGGGGAGGGGGCAGTACCCTAGTTGACCACTTGCTTCGCAGAAACCAGGTTCCTGGAAAGAGCAGTGAAGTTTAGGAGTCCTTACAATGATCCTCAGGGAGCTTCTAGCTAAGATCCCAGCACAGCTCTGGGGCCCCAGCAGAGCCCCTTCTAATGCTCCCATTCATGACTACAGACAGGTTATGGCACCACGAGGAAAGATTACACACACTTGGATGACAGCTCAGGGTTGGGGCTCGGAGATGCCACTACTTGGGGAGACAGTGACAGTGGGCTAGCTGACACCTTAGAAACACATTCTGGTTAACATCTGCTATAGTCCAAGCTGGTTCTGTCCCAAAACTAGCCAACATAAGGACCACTGTCTGCAGGATGGGTCAAGGACGAGTAGCTGTCAGGAACATTTGACATTGGGTGATCGCCATCTCACCCAGTGACCTGTGCCTGACAAGTCATGATCCCTAAAGGGAAGCGCCTGGTTGGAGAGTGCCTTCTTATTAGCTCATTAGTCAGACAAGCATCTTTGGAATTATTTTTCCCAAGGAAGGGGATGTCCCCGAAGGAAATGAGTAGATGCCAAGCAGAAAATATAGAAAATCAAAATACTTCCTGATGCAATCCAAATCCTTGGCTGATGTATTTCCAGCTCAAGACCTGGAACTCAAGACCCGTCCAGGGAGAATCAGAAACAGGCTCCCAAGTGGCTGGGAGCCAGGAAGGTCCAAAGTGGCTTCAGAAGCCCCGTAAAAGCAAAGACAAGTGGACTTGTTCCAAGACACAGGATTTCTAAGCTAATGGGGGCAGTGTACATCATCTTACAGAAAGAAAAAGAAGAAAGAAGAAGGAGGAGAAGGAGAAAAAGAAGAAGAAAAAGAAAAAAAAGAGAGAAATATGGCAAAGAAAAAGAAAAGAGGAATATGGAAGAGCTCAGGGAGAGCAGTCAGTGTTGTAGAGCTCCCTAAAGTAAGGGAGAAAACCTGAAGATCCTGGTCTCTAAAGCATTTTTACCAAAGTGGGTTTGTTTTGTTTTGTTTTTTTGCCATATACTGTTTGGTCAATTAACAGAGGAGCCCCAAGATTCAAACCTGTCACCCCACCCCCCAGCACATAACAAGTGGACCTTCTAGTTCTATAACTGACCCGGCGGTACTTCGGACCAAGGCTGATGGGCAGGGAGTTGAGAGGATCCGCAGGGAACTGGAACCAACCTCTCGAAACTGCGTCATCCGTGAAAAGGCGGTCAGGGAACTGGCCACACCCCACCCTCTGTCACACAGAGACTTTAACCCTAGACAGAACATTCTACACATCAGATATGATCCAAGAGCTCAGAGGCAAGTTTTGGAGATGGAAAACACACAACCAGCATTTCTAGACACCCCCAAATGTATGCCATTCTTGAAGGATGGGTCTGGAAACTGACAGATCTGTTTACTGGTACAGAATGGTTCAGGCATGTGCCCACTCTCATTCCCTGAAGGCTTTCCTTTTTCAGGGCTCTGACAGCTCTTCTGCTTGCTCCAAGAAGGAAACTTCCACTGCGCGCCACCAGTCTTGAACACATGCTAAATCAGGGCAGTTTGGAGACGGGAGTAGCAATGACAGCAGCCAGAAGTGGGACAGGCGGACACCCAAAGCACTGAGCGCTGGACGCGCCAACCCTGAATCTGCAGTTCCTCTATTTACTTAGAAACCGTTGCTGATGCTCGCCCTGACCAAAGATAAACTGGGACGAACCCGGAAAGGGAAAGGGAAGCAGTGAGGTAAGGGCTGTTGTAAACCTGGCACAATGCAGGGGAAAAGGGCCTCGGGTTGTTGGGACGCGGTTTCCCTCCCTGCGAGAAAAATGAGATAACACACCCCTACGAACGGAGATGTGAGGCGGCAAGCGTGCACTCGGCAGAGGCAGACGCTCGCCCTCTTCACACACGTACAAGTCACACGCAGACACAGTCGGAGGCTGTTGTGGTCTAGGGCAAAGAACGTGGCATCTGGACTCAGAGAAGGTGAATGGGAGTCCTAGCTCTGCCTTGAGCATGCTGTGTGACATTGGGTCATGTCCTCAACCTCTCTGAGTTTCAGTTCTCCATGAACAACAAAAAGAACAGTTCTTTTTGGGGTGCCTGGGTGGCTCAGTGGGTTAAAACCTCTGCCTTTGGCTCAGGTCATGATCCCAGGGTCCTGGGATCGAGCCCTGCATCGGGCTCTCTGCTCAGTGGGGAGTCTGCTTTCCTTCCTTTCTCTCTGCCTGCCTCTCTGTCTACTTGTAATCTCTCTCTGTCAAATAAATAAATAAAATCTTTAAAAAAAAAAAAAAAGAATAGAAATAAATAGAAAAAAAAAAATAGAATAGTTCTTTTGGGGCCAGTTGATCTCGTAGTTTTCTTCCAGATCTAATATTCTGTTATAAACTAATATCGCAACACAGCAGTTAGACCTCCATTCAGCAAACATTTTCTGAACACGTTCTGTATGCCTAGGGATGAGGATAGCCATGTACTCAATGCGCCCAATGATCCACAGATGCCAGCAGCCTGTAAACAAGTGTCTGCGGTGCCACGGGAGACACATGTGGACGGGGCGCATGGTCAGTTGACCCAGCAGAGAACGGAGCAGAGTACAAGCAGGAACAGTCTCCCAGCAGTGCTGCCTGGGCCATAGCTTGGAGGAGGGAAGATTTTGGAGAAGGGAATAATATGTATAGAAGCACACAGGAATGGCCCAACGGGGCATGCACGGCGGGAGGCGTTCAGAGCTAAAGGGCCTTATAAGCCATGCTAAGAAGAGCTGCTGCCCAGCACCCCCAGGCCCCCTCAACGTCCCTACTGTCCACCTCAACAGCTCCCTGTATGGCCACACTCTCAGGGTCGGTGTATGCCTGCACTAGGTCAACCATCAAGCAACCGTCCAATCTCTACCCGCCCGTCCCCCGCAGCCTCTCCCTTCACCCCCGAGTCACACAGCCAGGCCACACCTGCTGTCCACGAGAGCTTCCGCCCAGGCACCTGGCAGCCCTTGGTCTCAGCTCTTGCTCAGCCCCTACTGCCCAGCCCACGGCAGCTGTTCCAAATAGTTTCCATCTCCCTCAGAACCACAAGCACCTCCCACCCACCCACTCGTGCTCAGGAGAGGACTCCCACCTCCTCTGTTCCTGGGCATCACTGTGCAAACCCAGCTCCCGTAGCAACCCTTCTGCCCACCTATCCCGAGCTCCTTCCCAAATAGCCCAGGCCATGCCGTGGTATATCTGTTCTCAAGTACAAAAGAAAGTAAAAAGACTTTATTGAGAAACAAAAACCATAGGCCTTGACCAAGGCAGGCTATTGCCTATAGACAGGCAGACTACCTGGCCAGACTCTGAAACAAGCACATCTAAGGGGGATAAGGGGCATGGATACACCCCACAGGTCAATGGCATTACATAAGTATTAGCTACTCCATCGATGTCGACTGAATAAATAAGTCAACAGATCAATGAATCTGATGTTGAAGAGACAATCTAAAGAGTTGCAAAATCTACAGTATCTTCAGGCATGTGAACCAAGATGCAGCCTAGAATCTGCCAAGAGCCGTTTAAAACAATCCCAAGGCCCTTGCAAGCCTAGACTCTGGTGCCTGCTGGGCTCCAACACACACAGCCAACCCAAGCAGCTCAGAATCACTGCAGCATCATTTATTTCTGAAATAGATTTCCTAAAGTATGCCAATATATTTACTATAAAATAAATGTTTTATATTATAAATTATAAATGTTCCCAATATGGTAATTGTATGAGCAAATCATATTATGCAGAGTACATTTAATGTATATGTGGTATACTGTATGTGTATGGATGTATATCTATTTCTCTTTCCATGCCCTACGTGCCATTATAAGCTGTCAGACAAGGAAAGTTAAGTGGGGCATCGCACCCTCAGCCAACCATGGACATGGGCCCAGCACAAAACACCCACAGCGCCCACTAGGACACCATCCTGTGTTGATCACATTATAGAACATGTCTTGTTTACTCTGTGAAAGCCTCTCTGTCTGCCATTCACTTTTTGTTACAGTCGACAGTTTTGCCATAAGACTGTCCGTAACTGGGGTCGGACCTGGCACAGAAACATAAAGGAGAAGTGTGACCAGGACTGTACAATTCAAGTGTGAAGACTGTCCGGCCAGTGATGAGGAGTCCACTTATAGACCTGGGAGCACCCAGCATCAGAAATAGTCTACAGTCGGGGCGCCTGGGTGGCTCAGTGGGTTAAAGCCTCTGCCTTCAGCTCAGGTCATGGTCTCAGAGTCCTGGGATCGAGCCCCGCATCGGGCTCTCTGCTCAGCAGGGAGCCTGCTTTCTCCCCTCTCTCTCTGCCTGCCTCTCTGCCTGCTTGTGATTTCTCTCTCTCTGTCAAATAAATAAAATCTTAAAAAAAAAAAAAAAAAAAAAAAAAAAAAGAAATAGTCTACAGAATGCCAACAAGGTAAAAATCTCTCTTCCTAGTTCACTTTTGCTCCATTCATTAAGGCGGAGCTAGGGAGTTCTCTCCCAGGGTGGGGAGCGCAGGGTTGAGCCACGAGGTCACCAAGTATAAATCTCATTATACCTAGTTCTTCTCTGCATAGTAGACACAAGCATGAGGAATTCCTGATGACAGGAGGAACCTTCTCCACTGAGACTCAGCTCTTCTGACTCAATGGAACTGGTTATATGGCCAGCACACCAGGGCATCCCAAAACTCCTGCCCAGGACTCAGAGTGACATATGACAGAGAGTTCAAGACAGTTAGCCTTTGAGGAGAACCCAGATACAATCTCATTTAATGCAAGAAACAGATGAAGCCCAGGGTGGGGAGGCAGTTCTAAGGTAGGTCAGGGCCTGCGGGTGGCCAGGGTGAGGAGACCAGGCTCCCCGGTGATTGGCTCATGCCTTAAACCCAGAAACTGAAGGACAAGAGTCTGCATTCTGGCTAGCATTTTGTTTACAAGAAGGTTACAAGAGTAATTTTAACAGGAAAAGAGGCATCATTAGAAGACATAAACTGCCCATCACAAAGCTCATAAAATGGGAATGGTTTCAATTAAATTCACATGCTTCTTAAAGTTTTAGGTTGGTTTGCTGGCTTGGTCGTATTCCTGTGAAGTTCTTTTCCCGTAACCTATAGTTACTTTGGAAGGGCTCGAAGACTAAGAACCGTGTCTCATGAAAATGGTGACTTCTGTCATCCAGTTTTAGTTTTTGGTCTTATTGTATAAAGGGGGGGGGACCATAAAAAGTGTTCTGCTCCTTCAAGTTCAGTAGTTCAGTTCTGTTTGAAAGGGGGGAAAAGGGGGAAATATTTAAAAGAAAATATGATTAGATTTGTATAAATGCTCCCAATATGGTAATTTTATGAGCAAATCATATTATGCAGAGTACATGATATGTTTCAAAACTAATAAAATGACTTGGTATTTGTGAAGAATGCTCCAAAAATTACATTACTGCTTTCTTTCCTTCCTCTCATTTAAAAATGCACAGATCTCTTTAAGGAAAAAATATTTGTTTCCACTATTTCACTGCTTCAAGTCTTTTTCTCCCTATCATTTTAAATTTGGTTTCCATTATTTATACAGGAGGATACCAAAATGATGTTTTGCTTAACCTCAAGATCCCCTGATTTTTCAAGATAAGGTTTTAAACAGACACTCTAAGTCATGGGTTATGAAACCAAAACCCTGAGAGGGCCAAGCAAGTGACAAGTGGGTGGTGTCGGGACTACAGCAAACTGAGACCTAAATGCTTCCCCTTGCCACCCCCGGAGGGGACAACGCTGGTTCTCACTCTAGTCCACACTGCTCCCATGCAAGTTAGAATATGTTGCAGGCTCGATCCTGCAACATATTCTAACTGTCAAGAGGAGTTAGAAATCAAACTATGTGAAATCTCCTGACTTGAAATTCTGGCCACTTACTTCAAAAAACTTAAAACTGGTGTTTTGTGGGCAGCTAGTTTGCAACTTGCCACAACAGACAGGCTGCCATAAACACAATTAACTCTGGGAACAAATGCAACACCTAGAAACACAAAGTTTGTTGGAAAATGAAGGCTGATCTCTATATATTTTTTGAAAAACCTGTATTCCTGGCAATTCACAGACCTGTACCCCTGGGGATAAAAATACATTATATGTTTACAAAAATAATAATAATAATAAATGTTATTCTCAACAACAACAAAAAAGGCAAAGCAAAAAAAAACAAAAAACAAAAAAACAAAAAACAAAAAACACAACAAACCTGTATTCCTCTACAATAACTTTTCTCTGGAACAGGGAGGCAGAAGGAGGGAATAAAGGAACTTGAGAAAAACATGAATTCAGTTGCCGCAAAGCGAAAAAGGTAAAGGCACCTCTTTCCTCTTTTTTAAAAAAATTAAAATAGAAGAATATTTCCAGCTTTGGAGTCCACGTTGGGACAATTCTGGCAGTTGCACATTTCACTGAGGTTAGGCTGTTGGAACAGAGCTAGCTCCCCTAATCTTTCTCCAACAGAAATGCTGTGCAGAGCAGGTAACCTGTCACTCAGAGCCATTTTTATAAGGATAGGCTAATGGCTTTTGTGACTAAGCAAGAAGGCATGACAACTGGGGGGAGGAGCGTCACCACCAAAAAATGCGAACACATTATATATGTGTACTGGGCTTGTGCATATGGACCTTAGAGGGGTTCCTGAACCCTCCCCCCAAAAATCTAAGAAATAATACCTCACTGATTATTATAGTGAAGTTCAACCGTGCAAGTTCAAGCACAAGTGGTTATTTTTTCCAGCATACCTCTGTAGGAACCATTCTTTATTTAATCACTGCCATGATCAGCAAACCAGAGAAAAATCTCGCAGAGTGAGGAAAACAGAGTGAGTCATCTCCATGTTGATAAGGAGACTGCGGGATGAAGGCACCGTGCTGGGAGGTAGGTATCAGATGGTGCCTTTTCTAAATCAGTCAGTGGAGCGATGAGAACGATTTTTTCCCATGACGTTCAGTAATCACGGGAGATAGAGGGTGATGAGCCCCCCGTTTTAGTGACGGCCACAAGTACGATCTAATGTTTACTTCCCCAAGCCAGGGAGGAAAAAGAAAAGCAAAAGGGGTTCCTCACTCTCTATTTGTGGTCACTAGATGGAAAAGGAGAAAAATATCTTGTTTTTACACGTGGCCGACAAATGTGATAAAACTTCCTGTTTGAAAAGTACAAAATCAAATGTGTAAATCTCTTGGAGAAATACCAACGCCTCAAAAATGTCGCTGCTGCCAGAGAGGAACAGCATGTCTTTGCAGGACGCGATAACTTGGGCTGGGAATTGGCCGAATGAAACGTTGGTGACACAAACCAATACAGCCAGCCAGGGAGTTACTTTTAGACAGTGACCCCTGCGCAGGTAGCCTTGCACAGCATACACCCCACAGCAGTACCAGAGCCTGCAGCCTTGGTCTGAGACCCTGACTTCCAGCCTTCGCTTACAGACAGGTGACAACTCATACAAACTGCACCTTCAGCATTTCCCTCCAGTAGCTGAGGTCCTTAAAGAAAATGAGTTTGGGCTGCTTTTAAATTAGACTGAGCTCTGGGGTTAGAAACCATCCACCATTTTGTTCCAAATTCTATCTCCTATTCCTCAATGCGACAATCCTTTGCTTCAAAGGGCGGCAGAGAGAGGTCCAGTAGAGACAGATTTGTGGTTCAACTCGTGGCAAGCCCACCACCTCACCTCAAATTCACATTTTGTCTGAAGCTGCAGAATAAAATATCAGCCAGAAACAGCCTTAAATCCTTTCTGAAAGAAGGGAAGGAAGGAGGAAAGAAAGCAATTGGACTAACTGATATATGCAAAAGATATGCAAAAATTTGAAATTCAAGTTAAAGAAGCCTAGTCCCAACCTGCTGAAGAACGTGGAGCCCCGGAACAAGTGAAGGCAATGTCTCCCATCAAAATGTACATTGAGCAGGAGCACTCCAGGAACCAAGAAATGAAGAACTTGAAGCTTTCTATTTCTAGATCATGTATTAAGAGCGAAAAGGGATACTTATGCTTTTTAAAGGTAACACATAAACGTGATACAAAAAGAAATTAGAAGTTGTTAAAAAACAAAACAACAGAGTATATTCAAAGATCTTACTGGTTTTATCCACTGAGTCACGAATTGGGTGGCCTCCCATCTAGTAGAAAGGAGCTCTGAGGAGCTATACAAAATGGAAGATATTTTTAAGGCAGAAGGAGGTGGGGCAAAGAAGTTATTCTAGCAAAAAGTGGACTATCCCAGGCAAGGTCACCTTCCTTTGGAGTAAGGAGGGAAGGGCGGTGGGGGCAGGTCCTATCAGGCAGATTCCCTCCTCACTAGTGCTGACTGGGTAACTCCAGGTTGACTGTTGAAGGTTACAGAGGTAGGCTAGGTATTAAGTCTTGGTTTGCAGACATGGGCCTTAGCACAAGTCACTCCACTTTGGACTTTTTTTTTTTTTTTTTTCCCCTAAAGTATGAAAGGGTATAGAATGGAAAGTAAGCACCCTTCCTGCACCATCGCCCTTCTCAAAGTGCTACTCCTCTCTCGCATCTTTTCCTGAGATGGTCTGCATGTGTACCAGCACTGAGGCACTGTTTCACTTTTCAACTGAAGGAGAATACCACCACTTTTTTTTAATGCCTGACTACTCAGTCTCTGGAGACATGAGAAGGTACCAGTTTTGTTTTGTTTTGTTTTTTTAATCCCTAAAAGCACTTACTAAGAAGGAATCAGAGAAGAGAAATCCTCCTTCGCTGATTATCAGTAAATTTCATTCTTTTTAAGCATATTTAAGTTCTACTCTATGATAAAAGACAAATTAAAACCCAGGTTGGTGTCAATCGTCACAAATACCATTCCATTGAAACCTCCATATTGCCATAAACCACTGGTTATGGATAGAGAATGTTATGTAATCAGTGCATAGTAGATGCCCCAGAAGTCCCACTGAGAATATTTTCAGTGAAATACAAGGGCCTGGAAATACACAAAAATGCAAGTTAGGGATGCCCATTGCCCAAGTGACTTGAAACAGCACATTCCAGAAGGCTGCATATCACACTGCCCTCAACAGCTGCACAGGTTTCCTCTTGTCATGTCCACAAAAGGAATGAAAAGACCAGGCCTAGGAAAGGGTGACAGTGTCCTCAAAGAAGGGATTCCGAAAAGATCCTGAAAAACCTCTGGGGAGGGCTCAGCTGAGAGGCTCTCGAGGGCAGTCAGAGATGAAGTCTAGGGGGACAGGGAGGTGACCAGCCGACTTTGAGGGGCGACTTCAGGAAGGTGGCAAAAATGTCTATGGAGCCTGGAGATAACGAGACTGAAGAAACTCACCAGATAGCGCAAAAATGGAAAGAGAGGAACTCAATGAGAATGTGCAGGTAGCTCAATGGGGCGATTTCTCTTAGAAAGGGACAAAACCAATACGGAATGGCTGCATTTTGTGCCTAAAGCCCACAAACAAATACAAATGTGTAGGATTCAGGACAGATTTCCTCCTGTCAGCTGAGGACAGTTGATGGATACGGGTGCTCCCTGAAATGCATCTCTCTCCAACAACCATCATGGTCTACTTTTGCTGCTTTTTATCTTACAACATTTATCCTTGATTATTTCAGAGATGTTCTAAATATTTCCTACATTGTGGCTCTACAAACCAAAAAAAGGCATTTGGCCTTTTTCATAGAACGTGATCATATCTAACTTTGATTACACAACTAATGGCTTTCATGCACTGTTTGTCGCTTTAGAGAGCCTTCATTTAATGAACTTCTGGGACACTTGGGTGGCTCAGTCAGTTAAGTGTCCGACTCTTGATGTCGGCTCAGGTCATAATCTCAGGGTTGTGAGATCAAGCCCCACACTGAACTCCAACTGTTTAAGATACTCTTTCTCTCCCCTCCTCTGCAGGCCCTCCCTCTCTAAAAAAAATAAAATAAAACAAATAATGAACTTTTGGATGGTACAATTTTAGGATGAAAAACCTGAAATGTATTAACAGTGAATTACACTTAGTCATCAAAATGGCTTGCAGAAGTTCCAATACAGATAAAGAACAGTGTAGTTTAGACTATTAATGGCAAAAGATGCTGGAACCTTCTGCTTGCCAGCCAAAGGCACAGCCATGTGCCAACTGCATAAATGCAGTTTATAATTCACTCAGCCAAACTGATTTAAAATTATGAAATTCTAAAACTAATTCTCTTAATTTGGTTATTACAAGTTTTTTTATATAAGATGAGGTTTTACTACTTTTATGTCATTTCATTTGAATAATTTATATTCTTGTGACATGAAATCATACCGTGTTCATTAGCACACTGTGTCTTCATTCATTTCATAGGGATTTTATCTAGAAAATCCACCCTTTGCCTCTTTCTCTGTCCAAGTCCGACTCAGTCCTCCTTTCTCTACCTAAGTAATCTCAGTCTCATAGCTTTTAAATACCATCTACGTGCTGGTATTGAGGTGGCTCAAAGATACCACCTCCAGGCCCAGCCAACTCCAGATCTCCAGGAAAATACCAAATGCACACCTCAAATTTAACATGTTCAAACTGAACCCTCAGGGTCCCACACCACACATCATCTCAGTAAACAGTAACATCATTCACCCAACCAAAAACACTAGACTCTTTCTGCCCACACTCAGTCCAGCAGGTACGACCTTCAAAATATATCCTAAGCTTGACCAGCTCACATCATTCTAGAAACCCCTCCCTAATCCAAGTCACGCCCGTATCTCCTGCTTGGACCCCTTCAGGTTACACTGATTCTACTCTTGCCCCCAGAATCTATTCTCTACTCAAGACCCAGAAAAATAATTGTGAAGCACAAAGATGATTGCTGTTCTGCTCCAACTCTCCAGTGGTGTCCAATCACTCTTCTTATCATGGCCTCCAAGATCTGGCTCCCACGTGCCACTGATCTCATTTCATATCACTGCCCCCATACCTACCTCCCAGCTCAAGGCCAGCCAAACTGGCTGCCCTCCTGTTCCTCCATCATGCCGAGCTCAGCTGACGTCAAAGGCTTTTCTTTCTGCTTGCTATTCCCTCTGCCTCCACACTTCCCCTAAGATTCCTTCACTCCATTCTGATCTCTGTACAGAATTTCTCCCCTTCTCTTTACCAGGCCCAGAAATCTTCTCAGGCCACTCTTTGAAAAACAGTCCCTCCAGCCCCTCATTTTGTCTCTCCCCCATGGCACTTATTACTACCGAAAATTATTATTTAGTGATTTACTTTGTTCATAAAATAATTTTAGTGCGCACCCATCATGTTTGCATGTGAGGTGCTCTTCTAAGGACTGGAGATAGCAGTGAACAAGAAAGCGAAGATCTTTGCCCTCGTGGAGCTCACATTATTTGCCACTCTACTTAACTCTAAGCTCCAGACACGTGACACAGTCTGCCTTTAAACCTCAGAATCTCCAATTTGTTGGAGACTCCAACAAATTTGCTCAGAGCAACAACGCCTTGGCACACAGTAAGCATTAACATGTATTTGAATGGGTAGTGTCCCACCCATCTGAGACCATCTGCTTCTCTGAGGACCTCCACCATGGAGCTCTTCTTGCCCACCATATGGGACTCTGGTGTGGGACCATGAATGTCCATTGTGTCTTTAGACACTGCTGTGTCTGGTCAGCCTCCCACATCTGAGTTGGGACTCTAACCCTGGGCTGGCCTGCCTGCCTGTCCAAACTGCCTGTCCTGCACCAACCTCCAGCACTCAGCCACTCCCCACATGGCCATGCCACTGGGACTTGTCTCTTTGGGTCATACGAGCACCTGGTCCTTAATGTGACAGCTGACCAGTCAGTCAGCAAACAAACAGCTTTTCTCAACAAAGAGTGGTGGGAATCCAGACACACAGGTCCTACTGCATCCTTGGCTCATGGTGGTCCTTCCCCTCAAGGAGTTCACGCGAGACCTTCAACATCACTAGACACCATGCCCCAGAGAGTCCTGGGTTCAGCACTGACACACTGCTGTAAAGGACAGATCTTTGCCCTTTCCACTGCTGCAGAAGCAAGACGCTTACCCGCTGTGATGAGCAATTAAGTTTCTTTTGGAAAAAAGAACATTTGTTCACAGAAATGATCTGATCTCAAATAAAAATGAAGGTAATTGGGAAATGTAGGTAATTCAACATTTCAAGAAAAAGGCAGCTGCAGCCGTGGTAGAAAGGGGGAGAAAAGAAAAATGCAAAGAGCTTGAAGGACCGCTCTGGAAGACTCAGAAAACGGGCATTTAAGATCCGTGTTTGCAATATATGTGTGTTCACATTTTCATCTGTGAGCTTAGAACTACCCAGCTCTACATCTGAAAGCTAAACAGGATTACTTTATAGTTGTCCAGCACTTTATTCCGTATGAAGCATTCTCAGGTATATAATCGCTTTTGGCAGGGCAGGATTCATTTCTCTGTCCGGGGCCCAGAGAGGCCAAACAATTCACCTGATCTCCTACTTGGTTACTTGGCAGAACCAAGCAAGTACCAGAACCCAGATATGCCTCGGCCCAGCCCAGTGTTCTTCCTCCCAGAACAGTATGGACAGTGTGGTTCTCTGAAAATCACATTCTGTGCTCCACCAAAAATATTTCCTTTTGTTACAGCAGAAGAAATAAAACAGAGGCACCTGGGGGGCTCAGTCAGTTAAATATCCAACTCTTGATTTCCGTTCAGGTCGTGATCTCAGGGTCGTGGGACTGACCCACACCATACGTGGAGTCTGCTTAAGATTTTTCACTTCCTCTCCTTCTGCCCCTCTCCTGCTTCTGCACATGCTTGCACTCACTCTCTCTCTCATAGAGGAAGGAAGGGAGGAAGGAAGGAAGGAAGGAAGGAAAGAAAGAAAAGAAAAGAAAAGCTAAAGAAAAAATACCAAAACACATATTTACCAGTGGTTTAAGGTGGTGGGATGCATTGGTCTTGAGCTCTGGACAGAGAGAAGGTTTCACAAACTCTTCCAACAAATGTCAGTTCCTGCAATGACAAACATACAAGACATGTGGTGTGAATCAGGCACTCTGCGGCCTCTGCCCAAGGAGGCCAGCCAAAACGCCAATCAGCAGGCAGCCTGTTTAGGCTGCAGCCCCCATCCTCCTCTTCCAGCCCCACTCCCTTCTCACCCTGACTTCCCCAACTAGAACAAGAATCTTTAGTTTACCAGTTGAAATGGTCCCCATTAGAATCAGTGGACCTTAGTCAGAAAGAAGCTTCAGAGATCATTTATAACAGGGATCACAAACTGAAAGCCCAGTGGGTTACATCTAGCCTACAGCAGTATTACAATCGATCTGCAGGATAGGTTTAGAAAATTTGAGCCAAAACTTTAAAAAACCAGAGAGGTCACATAAAAACCCAGACTTGTAAGTTCTCTTAAAACAACAACAAAATCAGTCAACATGGCCCACACATTTGTCTAAAAGTGATCAGCTATGCTAAGTAGCTGCCCCTCATAGGCAGGCTTGGCTATTCCAGAATGCCACAGTCTCCACCACTCCCTAATGTCTCACCACAGAGAGAGCTATGTTTATCATTGCCCTTGTATTGTTGGGTTTTTTGGTGGTGGTGGTGGTGGTGTGTGTGTGTGTGTGTGTGTTACAGAAATAATTCTCTCTACCTAACAAAAGTGGGAACATAAAAGAAAAAGGGGCAGAGTTCCAAAAGGAAAAAAAAATGGTACAGTACATCAGCAACTTAAGTTAGTATCCCCACTCTGGCAGGCATATGAAATCTCTGAACAAGTACAACACTTCCATGTTATAAAAGTATAAGCAGGAAACTGACTTGCCTACTCCCACAGCTAGAAGCAGAGCTAATTCTAGAACCTAGGTCTCTTGACTGCCAATCCAGGACTCTTCCTCTCTGCCCCACCACATGGTAATCTTATATTGTAAAACAAAAAAATATTTTATATACAAAAAACAAAAAATATTTTATATATATTAAAATATTAATATTAATATTAATGTATTAATATTAAAATCAAGGAAATAGTTGAAGTACCAAGCCACTCCACTGAAAGGCTTGCCATACTCTTCTATTCTTTGACAAACGAAGGTAAATTCCAACAGGTTCCCTAAGGGTTCATTTACTAATGTGACTTTCTCAAGAATGTTGATCCTTGGGTGCCTGGGTGGCTCAGTCGGCTAAGCATCTGCCCTAGACTCAGGTCATGATCCCAGGGTCCTGGGATCAAGCCCTGCATTGGGCTCCCGGCTCAATGGAGAGCCTGCTTCTCCTCTCCCTCTGCCTCCCACATGGGCTTGCTCTCTCTCTCTCTCTCACAAATAAATAAAATCTTAAAAAAAAAAAAAAAAAGTTTCTCCTTTAAGTACAAAAAAAATCTCATAAATACCATGCATCTATTCCTTCAAAAGTGCTCAGTTAATGTCCCAAAGTGTCTTAAATACATTTTATATGCTAGAAAAATGTTCTTTAATATGCATTTTGAATGCAAGGCTACAAATAAGCTTCTATGGAGGTGCTAGACTATAATAAACAATGTTCAACCACAAGGTCTAGATCTCGGTAGGAGTTATTTCTATCAGCCCCTCGAAGAATGCATGGATTCACCAACCACTCAGCAGATATTTACTGAACCCAGTTATATGCCAGACAGGGTGCAAGGTGATGGAAACACAGAAATGAACCAGATCCAGTCCTTGCCCTTAAGCTGCTCCGTCAAAATCCGACACTCAAAAAGAGTTCTGACATGATGGGTAACCCTAAAGACCTGGGAAGGCGCTGGTGTTCCAGGAGTACAGAGCAGGGGCTCCTGGTGCGGCTGAGGGGAACGCACACTTCCTGCAAGGACAGATGCTGAAGACATCCTAAAGCAGGGAGGGGAGTGGAGCAGCAGGCAGGGGGAGAACAGAGGAGAAGGTAGGAATTACAGGCCATGGGGCAACAATGGTAAAAGCAAGGAGTGAATAGTCCCTCCAATCTGGTCTCAACCACATTTCATGTCACCTTGCTGGTGGTAAAAGTCACCCTGCTGCCTGGGGGCACTGGGCTGACTCAGCCGGCTAAGTGTTCAACTCTTGGTTTCAGCTCAGTTCATGATCTCAAGATTGTGAGATCAAGCCCCACAGCAGGCTCCATGCTCCGTGAGGAGTCTGCTTGACCTTCTCTCTCTTCTCCCTCCTCCCCAGTACCCTCCACCTTGCTCACACTCTCTTTCTAAAATAAGTAAATAAATCTTAAAAAAAAAAAAAAAAAAAAACCCTGCCACCTGACCCAACATCTGCTGAGAGGTCATGTACACTCTTGGACATTTATCTTGCCAAGTGCCCATATCAAGGGTGCCACCATATCAGCACTGATTCCTGGCAATGCCCGCCCAGAACTCCCTCAGGGCCACCAATGCTATCCCAGAGTCTGCTGGGCCCAAGAAATGTGGAAGTAGAAATACTGACACTTCTCATATTTTTAGTACTTCCATCATGGTTCTAAGAAGACAGCTGATAGTTTTTTCTGTCCTGTGCCAGTCACGAGACCATCCCGATCTACCTCAGGGCCTGGATTTTCTATGGCCAGAATCTACTATGTAGTCAAGCCTCAAGCAGGAAGTTCTATGAAAAAATGTCCCCGAATATCTGCCCATCAGAATCCCGAGGTGAGGTTCTCCCGTTCTTTAGGGATGGCATAGGGGTGAACCACCAGCCCCAATGTAGGCTGAAGCAAAGCCAGGGGGCAGCACCCCGAAAGACACATTTTGGAAAGGGACATAAAGAGGAGTGAAGACCAATTATGTGGGCACAGTTAGGATTGCTCCGGGTTTGAGGCAAAGAGGAGCAAACAAGAAGGCAACATTCACCCTAAGAGTGGGAAGAAGTTCCTGGATCTCTCACTGGTGGGCAGGCTCCCAATTCTGGCTGACAGAATCACCAAGATTTAGAAAAATAATTCCCAGACCTCCAACTCATTAAATCAGAATCTCTGATTTGGAGGCCCGGGCATTGTTCAGGGTATTCTGATGCCCAAAGTCCGACCCACTTGGAAAAAAGCATCTTCAGGAGCTTTTTTAGAGGCTTCAGGAGCTCCAGAACAATCTCCTTAAGGTCAATAACTCGGCATCCTCCAGACAGGATGCAAGGTTCTGGGCTCTGGGGGCCGTTGTGCATTCTTAGTGTTTGTCACTCCCTACATCACACTAGGAGAAACATTACTTAACTTGTTTTACTCTAATCACATAAATATAGAAGGCCAACAGGGCGGTGAAAGCAGACCCTCCTGCCACAGTCCGTGTACAGCGTGACCCTGCATCACTGCCTCCAGATGAATTACTGGAGTTGCCCGGTCTCAGACTGGAGCCCTCCTACCTATGCAGCCTCACCCCGAAGGGCAAAGAGTCTGGAAACATCCAGTCACCAAGGTGGCCTTCGAGGAACACCTTGTAGGCACAAAGTACTCTGCCCCAAGTCCTTCCTGCCCACCAAAGAGCAAGACACTGAAAATCAATGCAAGGCCTAGAAATCTGCCACAGCAGCTGAGCGCGTCTCTTTCCAGATTTCCACTCTGTGGTTAACTGACGGCCTGAGCCATTTCCAGCCAAGAATGGCAAAGTAAATGCTGTGTGCCACAAAGATGACAGACAGGAGTAAACTGGTTCCATGAATGGGCCAAAAGATCTCTTTCCTGACATCATCAGATGCCACCAAGTGACTGTCAGATAGCCCTGCACCACGGAATCTCACAGCTGACCAACGTCAGCCTTCCTGAGCAGCAATCCACAGTATCCTTCACCAGATGGAGGCCACTCTTACATACCCCATCAACCTAAGGGTCCTCCACCTAAGCCATAATGCAAATTTGGAAGAGTGTAGATGGGAAAAGAAATGTAGTAAAAGTTCAAGATACTAATCTGCCCCTTTGGGTGGTCACCAATTTCTAGGCAATGCATTGTTTCCTGCTGTACCATTATGTCCTTGCCTAAAACAAGACATTTCTTTGACTCATCCCTCCAGAAGAAATCAACCACCAAACACCTGGAACCATTACCTCTCTCATTTACATCCTCCTCTCTACCCTACCCCAAAAATACAGAACAATGCAAGACGTTGTTCAAGTCACATTAGCCACCTTCAATCCTACCAATCTAGACCATCCAAATAGGTCTAGTCCGATGGGAGCCTCTAGGGTTATAGGTCCTCAGAGCACTATGTACTCCTCCTTCATAGCATGAAGCACCAACTCATATTCACCTCTTTCATTGTTTACCTTCTAAAAAGTCTTTGGTTGTGTGCCCAGCTGATCACGGTATGCCAATACAGCGCCTTCAATCCTCCAGGTTCCCTCAAGATATACCTCAAATTTCTTATCCCCCAGCTGAAGGATGATCGAACCAACTCATTCCCCAACTACTCAGGCCTGTCACTAGCCTCTGAAATCTAGGCACCCACTAACTAGCCCACCAATTTAGTGGGCTCAGAAGAACTCTGCTCAGAAAGCTAGTCTAGATGTGGAGAAAATCCCCAACTGGCCTTGAGGCTGACCAACTTGGGAAGGAATCAAATCAAAGTAATTATCTTCTTTTGTGTACTGTGTATTATTTTGTTTAAGATGATTTTCTAATATCAACTCCCTTTTTTTTTTTCCCCCAGAAAGCATTTCCCTATTTCCCAGAACAAATCCCACTGGGACCACCCCCAGGTGCCCAATGCCAAGATAGCTCAAACAGGTCTCGCCTCTGGTCCTTTTGCCCAGCTATCCTCCCTCTACACCCATTGGCAGAGGAATGTGAGTTTGGAGGAACTTTTTAGAGCCTTCCCACCTTCTTCAAATTCAGTAGGAAGCAGAATGAAGCACTGAGTTCCAAGTTCTGTCAACGACACAAAGCTCATAAAATAGAATCAAATTAGTTGAAAAATAGCAAAATAATTTTTAGCTCCCCTTTAAAAAAAAAAAAAAAAGCACGCCTACTTTAAATGAATCATTTAAGTATGAGTGACTTCATACTTTTCTTCCACTGGGATATGGTTTTCTTCCTCACAAAGATTCTTTCCAGCTCCCCCTCCACTCCTGAGATAGAATACCTCCACAAAATACCTGTTCGGATTTGGGCACACCCTCCCACCCCACCCCAAGAAAGTCTCGACAAAGCCCAGAGTACTCTCCTGCAGATGGCCAGAGGCTCTTTCTCTCCAGGGTCATTGCATTTGCAGTTCTCTCTGCCTGTGAAGCTCTTTGCCTATCTCTTGCCATGGCTGGGCTGTTCTCACCATGGGGAGCTCAGACCCAATATCACCTCTTCGGCCAGCCCTGACTGCCTAATCTTAGCCACCACCAGCAAAGGCTACTTTCTCAGTAGGACTATCACAATCTGTAATTACCTTACTTATCCATGCTTCCCTCCAGGCAGCAGGAATCTTGCCTGACTCGTTCACTGCTGCAAACCCAGCACCATAATAGTTCCCGGCACAAAGCAAGGGCTCAGTAAGTCACTGCTAAGCAGGTGATTGAGGAGGTAGAAGCAGGCCATTGGAAACAGAGCTAAGAGCCCTCCAAACTTGTCTTACAGCATGACTTCCTTATGGCACAGCTTTCTGGAACAGTCTCTTGGCTTCCATTGCCTTGATTCTTCTCAGTCTTGTTGATCCTTAGATATTGGTTCTACCACTGCCTACCACACTCCCTACTTCACCTATTCGGACTTGGGTCTCCCCCTGGAGACTCAATTCCCATGTTTGGCTTTTCCTACTCTGTTTCCCTTCAGCCATCCTGAGCTTGCAAAATTCAGACATCCACAGGGGTGGATGCACAGCTGACCTGCAGGACTCTGACCCAAGCCCACTCTTCCAGCTGTATTGCCAATACCCCAGCCCCCCATTTCCATTCCCATCACCACTAATCAGCTCACAGCTCAGATGTGTGCACCTACAGTTCCTCAAGTTGAAACCTTTATGCGGCCTCTCCTGCTGCCTCAGTACGTGCCACCTTCCTCTCATCTCTCAAAGCCCTTCTAGCTTTGGGCCTGGTGCCCTTCCCCTCTACCCCATAGTCATGATATTCACCCTAATATCCTGAAATTATTTCTTTTGTTTCCCTCAATGGACTATCACTTGATGGTTAGAATCCCATCGAACTCAGACCCGTTGGTCCTGAACCCAGTACACAACAAGTTCCCAGCAAAAGCGTACTCAACTGAATTATCTTATTTTCTCTTTGACAGTTTTTCCACAGTGACTCCCTGAAGAACCTTAACACTCACCACAAGTAACAGAAGACATTCTGTTGTTAGCACATTTATTAAAAGCAAGTAGTTTTATCCTCATATTATCAAAACAAACAGCTGAATGGTGAGAGGCAGAAAGGTATTGGTTCTGGGTTCGAGTCCCCTCTTGGCCACTCACGAGCAGTATACTAGTGGGTACCTCACTTTCCCCTCTGGCTCCACACCTCATTCTATGTAAAATGAAAGGGCTAGTCAGACACAGAAGACCAGGACACAGAGCACCAGGATTCCATTGATACGAAATGTCCAGAAGAGAGAAATCCATGAGGCAGAATGGCAATATGTGTTGCCAGGGACTAAGGGGAGGGAAGGACAGAGCGAATGCTAACGGGTACAGATTTCTTTGGGGGTGATGACAATGTTCTGGATTAGGTAGTGGTAACAGCTGTACAACATGGTGATGATACTAAAAAACACTGAATGAAATACCTTAAAAGGGTTAAAGGAGTGAATTCTGTTACACAAATTGTATGTGAATTAAAAGAGAGAGAAAGGGCAAGGTTGAAAACTGGAGGCTCAGCAAGGCCACAGCGGGCCTCTGGCATATGCTTTAGACTGAAAGAGTTTTTGATGCATCTATAGAGCTGAAAAGCCAGACACTTTCTCTGTAGAGGCGGCTACACAAATCTGCCCTTGATAAACTTCCACAGAGCATACACATGTGTGCCCACACACAAATGCATGCCCATACACGCTTAACTAGTGAAATCATGTGAGGAGTGCGGTCGGCAACAGTATCTGCTTCCTGGCTTTGATTCTGTACTGTAATTATGGAAAGAGTTACCACTGGCCAAAGCTGAGAGAAGGACATATAGGAATCCCTGGACTTTTTTTTTTTTTTTTTTTTAACAACTTCCTGTGAATCTATAACTACAGTTGACCCTTGATTAACATGGGGTTAGGGGCACCTACCTCCGGCTCAGTCAAAAATTCACATGTAGTTTTGGCTCCCCCAAAACTTAACTACTGATAGCCTCCTTGTTGACCAGAAGCCTTACCGATAACATAACCAATTAACACATTTTATGTTATATGTAAAGGTAGAGAAAAGAAAATGTTAAGAAGATAGTTAAGGAATGAAAAATACATTTATAGTACTGTAAATAATCTGGGTTTGGTGAACCCACATAGTTCAAATCTGTCTTTTCAAGATTCAATTGTATTCCTTTTTTTTTTTTTTTTTTTAAGATTTTATTTATTTGTTAGAGAGAGAGCGAGAGAGCACAAGCAAGGGGAGCAGCAGGCAGAGGGAGAAGCAGGCTCTCTGCTGAGCAGGAAACCAGAAGTGGGGCTCGATCCCAGGACCCTGGGAACATGACCTGAGCCAACAGCAGATGCTTAACCAACTGAGCCATCCAGGCACCCCTCAATTGTATTTTTTGGTTTAAAAAAAAAAAAAAAAAGGTCACGCTATTACATTTTAGATATTCTAGATGTGTGCCTTCTCCTTAAAATAACAAGCTCTGGTAACGCTGGGCCTCAGGGACAGCAGTGGATGGGGCTGGGTGCTAGCTACTCCCCCTTAGAGGGGTCTGGCTCTCAGATCCAGCTCCCTAAACACCAAGTGAGTGTCACTGCCATTTTTCACACTGCTTAGTTACACTGATTGTTCTCTTAGAGAAATAGTTCTCTCTCAACGGTAAGAAAATGACAGACCTAGAGGGTCCTGTATTTCCAGAAAAAAAGGAGACCACAATCTTTGTGGAAGTGAAGAACATTCCTAGGACTGGAGCTGGAATCTCCTGCCCTTCGTTGCCTGTCACCTGCTGGACCCTGGAGGCATCTGAGGTTTGGTCCCCGGGACTGTAACTCTTCAGGACCAGATTTCTTCCACTAAGTCAGCAAATAAATTTTAAAACCAAACCACTGGAAAGGAACACAGCTTAAGTATACACAGTATCCCATTCTCCCCTAAATATTTTTATTCTTTTCATCTTACCTTTCCTGAGAACACAGGATTCAGCTCTCAGCCACAGAGAGAGGGAAGGTCCCACCCCTTATGCAAGATCACATCCAGATAAATAAGCAGTCCTTTTTTTCCATTGAAACTGATGGGAGGAAAAGGGCCCTTGGGGCATACATTCCCCCACCTTTCCCATCACACCCACCCCCAGAGAACGTGCTTGGAATGCAAGTGTCCCTGAAAAGGGGGTGGGGCAAAGTCACAGAACCCAGGGAAATTGCCCAGTGACTGCTCTGAGTGCAACTGTTTCCAATCAGGTTACACAGAAGAATCACCTGGGACCCTAGTGGAGGACCTATAATACCCCCCTCTTCCAGTGACACACATTCAGACCACCCAGCCTTGATTCATCCTGTGGCCTTTATAAACCAGTAAGTTAGAAACCCCTGGCTACCCTGGCCAGCAGGACAGGACACACCTCTCCAGTCCAGAGATGCCAGAGCTATGCTGTACAGTAAGGTAGTCAATAGTCACACATGGCCACCAAGCCCTTGAAATGTGGCTGGTGGGACTTGAGAGGTGACATACACATTGGATTTTGAAGACTTGGCATGGAAATAAGGACTGTAAAATATCTAATTGACATTTTTTATACTGATTAAATACAGAAATATTGTAATTATACTAGGTTAAAGAAAACATGTAGTTAAAATTAATTTCACTTGCTTTTTACATTTTCAATGTGGCTTCTAGAAAATCTTAACATGTGGGGATCATATCATACTTCTATTTCATAGCCATGCTCGAGGAGACACTCCACATTCCAGCATGGGGATCCCAGCCATAATGGAAAAATAAATGAAGACTTTGGTCAGGCCCGGTCTCCACCTACCAACTCAACTGTGCCATCCTAAGCAAGTTACAAATCTGACACTGTTTCCTCCCCTGTACCCGGCATCAAAACACCCAGCACACTGGGCTGAGTGTAAATAAAAAACATATGTCACCTCCCAACAGCGGGTACTCAACACCTGCACACTTCCCTCCCTTCTCCGACTTCCTTAAGGCCCGAAAATCTGAACCCAGGATCTCTTGGCATCAAATTTACCAACCGCAACGCCCACTTCTACAGAATGGCTGCAGAAGGCACAGTGGTCCTCCACCCCGAGGGTACGAAGGAATCACCTGGAAGGTCCCATCCCCCAGACACCCCAACTCAGTCCACTTGGCATGTGCATTACTTACAAGAACCATGGAACATTCTGATGCCCGCGGGATAGGAGTCCCTCTGAGAAACACACGGCGCAGAACTGTGACCGACATGATCAGAGCCGCCCGGAGATTTCCCGCAGGGAGCTGGGCCAGGCTGGCCAAAGCAGGTGCCGCCCAAGGACAGGCCAGGAACCGCGTAGGGCCTTTCCCCGGCAGAGTGCTGCCTTCCTGACCGCTTTCAAAGCTAGGTAGGAAATGACCGTCTGCCCTGGACATTGCTTCAAACACCAGAAGGCAGCTGACACTTCCTGCTCTCCCATAAGGCCCCCTTAAGAGGATCAGAAAATGTAGAGGGATAATTTTAAGGTGGCCAATAGCTCAGCAGTTGAGCTAAAACAAAAAAACTATAGGGCTGAGTACTCCCACCGGCACTGTGAGAGGAACCAGAGCAGGTCCTCTTTCTGCCCTTGCCTGGTTCCCAAAAGCACCTCTGCACGCCTGAACTTTCTCAACATCAGGCCAAGGCTTTTACCTGCCTCAGAGCCCAGAAAAGGGAAAGAGAGACCCTTCACACACAGACCTACTCGGTCCAAAAGCCCGTTCCCTCCAGGGGCCTTTAGGAGCGGTCAGGAGTCCTCTGACCGGACATGCGTGCAGGACGGGCAGAGCACACACATCAACTTGACCCCTAGGGGCCTGCTGACAGAAGAAAAAACTCTCTTTATCTACACTAGGCACTGCTCCTTCCCTTGATTTAAAAACCCTGTGTGCTAAGCCATCTCCACCTCAAACCATTTTGAGAGAGCAATTTCTTGGAGGACAAAAATTTAAATATCCTTCTCCAAGAAGAGTTCTGTCAGTAAAACATAGCCAAGAAATTGCTTTTTCTTAGGACATATATCCTTTCTGTGGAAAAAATACAATCTCAATGAATCGCCACATCGCTCCCCACTACGTCTAAATGGTCTTTTTTTTTTTTTTCCTGCAAATAGGGTCCAAAGTGATTAAGCACTGAATCTGAGAACTCATGCCTATTTCTTTATTTTTAGTGCAGGAAAATGATCTAGAAGTTGTTCAGAGAAGAGAACACAACTTGAATGCTGACTTCGGCACACCACACCCCACCACCAGCCACTTCCCCGGGGATCACCCACACTCTAGACTCTGCCTCTCCCACTCTCCTGCCTCACAGTCAGCCTCTGTACCCAGACAGAACACACCAGAGGGATGTCAGTATAACCCGGTCTCCATGTAGCCCAGTCTTGGTGACTTGGTGGCCATGACAGCCAACACTGCAGTGTAAACATAACAAAAATTCAAAATGTTATTGCATCTCTTATTGAACGCCAACGGGAGAGAAAGAAAGTCTTACTGCACCAGGAACCATCCTTAAAACCCCTCCCCGCTCTCTACTGCTTGCATCCCTCAGACAGACAGAAACTATTCCTTCAAGTTGACTCCTCTCCTCCTCCCCACTCTTCCCAACCCCTGGCCCGTAAACACTTCTCCCTCCCTGTCCTTTCCCTTCTCCCGCATGTCTTCTCCCGCACACAGGCACTGAGCCTTCTCATACACAAATAGAGCTCCTATTCGCATGTGCACATGTGTGCACGTGCACCCCGCCCCCACCCTCCCCAGCTCCTGGTCCTCCAACTTTGCTATTTGTTGCCTGGACTCTAGATGAAAACAGCCCAGGAACTGAGATGACCAAGATAAAATTCTAACAATGTAGGGTAACTGGGCGAGCTGTTCAGCGAAGAAGAGAAAGCCCCTGGACATTCACCGTGGCCTGTGGCAAGAAGCAGGGTGAGCTCAGCAGTGCAAATGCCCCGTGGTGCTTTGTCACTGCTGAGATCAGCCTCCCTGCTTCAGAAAAGATGCTCTTGATAGCCAGCTTAGACCCCGGCTAGATAGAGACTGCCAGCACAGCCATTCACAAGCCAAGCCTGGCTTCCCAAAGCTTCCGGGAACACATCACTGGGCATGCCCGCCATTACATGAATGGGGATAAAGCAGTATATGGAGGGGGGATCTCCCAGATCTCTGTCGACAGCAGAAATTCATCCCAGTGCATGGAGGAGCTACACGGATCTGAATGTGTGGAGCCTGTGGGCCTAGTGCCACAAAGGTCTCCTGAGATGGCTCTGCCTACACAGATGGTGTGGTTCCTTTGTTTACCAGGCACGGAGGCAGTGAGAAATAGGGAGAAACTATGAGGAGAATGACCCAGCTTCAGGGCACCTGGGTGGCTCCATTGGTTAAGTGTCTAGCTTTGGCTCAGGTCATGGTATCAGGGTCCTGGGATCAAGCCCTACATCAGGCTCCTGCTTGGCAGGGAGTCTGCTTCTCCCTCTCCCTGCTCTTGTGCTCTCGCTCTCTCTTTCACCTTCCCTCTCAAATAAAATTTTTTAAAAAGATAATAATAAAAAAATCAAGAATGACCCAGCCTCTACTTTCAAGGAAGCACACAGAGCCGGTAAGGGCCACACAAAGTAAAAACTAGTACAGAGTTGTGTCTGGGTGACACAGGGACAGCCATATGGCACAACAGAAAGATTGCTGACCTAAGTTCTGGCTCTGCCATGGATTAGCTGTGTGCTCCTGGGCAAATTCCTATACCTCTCTGAGCCTATTTCAACTCCTGCAAAATGAGAAGGCTGACCATAAGTGATCTGAGTTCCTTTTCCAGCACTAACATTCCAGGTATCTAGGATTTGCGGGAAACCTGCTATGGGGGTCATGAACAAACAGGTAGGGAACAGAAAGGCAGAAGGGTAGACAAGTACGGAGTACAAACTATTCCAAAATCTCCATTAGGCTCACTGATTGCCACTCCATGAAAATACTCTCTGTATCTTCTAAAGCTGCAATCGCCAAGCATGGTCAGCAGCTACAGCTCAGTCTCTGGGTTCATTAACCTTAACAGAACGATGTGCCTGCTTGGTGCAGGCCATTTGCTTAAGGGCACTGCCTTCCTCCCAGAGTGGTGACACCTTCCTTATCCTAACGAAGGCCAGAGTTATCTGCTCTGATTTGCCGATGAGCAGACAGGCTCAGAAGAGTCTCAATGACTCCCTATGCCCCACAGCTTGGAGGGGCAAAACCAGGAGAGAAGCCCAGATTGTCTGACTCCCCATCCAGCATTAAATGCCAATTAGATAACTGTGTGGGATCCCCGCAAAGCTGGGACACTGAGAAACCCCACGCAGTTGCACCTAACTGGTCCAAGAGGATGGGGGAAGATTCTGCAAAGGGGAGCCAAGAGCAGCCTTTCCTTCCTCCAGCACCTTGACAGCAGGTTGAGCACCAGCTGTGGGGGGGGCGGCATCCACTTGCTATCTTATTACACATACGCATTCCCAACTGTAAGCAATGCAGGAGGTGGCTTGTACTCTAGAACTGAGGTACTCTAGCTCATGGGGTCCAAGTGATAGCATGTTCAAAGGCCCTACCACTTTCTAAATGTGTGTCCACGGGCAGGGCAAGCCATGTAACATCCCAATGCCTCAATTTCCTTGTCTGCAGAATAGGGAAAACAAGAGTACCTATCTAAACCTCATTGGGTTAGGAGGAGGATTGGAAGAGGTGATACGTGCTTTTAAGTGCTGACAACATAATGTTAGTTATTCTTACTCTAAGTTTTCTAGGGAGGAGTCCAAACTTTTCATCAGATTCTCAAAGGGGTCCATAACCCAACAAAAATTAAGAATCTCTGTTCCATAAGCCCCCCGTGGAATGGAACGGAGCAGAGAAGTTACTTCTCCGAGCTTCCTCACTCTTCCAGAAGGATCTGAGACTTTCTCTGTCCCTTACTCCTGGAGGGAATTAGAAAACAAGCACTCTGATTAACGGCACTGAGGCCAGAAGTCATCATTTCTGTGGCTGGGGAATGCCTCCATGCACCCCTTAGGGCCCCACTTCAAAGTGGGAAATTTGAAGGAGAGACCGGGCCCCAACTCCAGTTTTATACACTCAGGGATAAGCCCCCTCCAGCCTGGCCTATCAGGGTGCAGGGCAGCAGCCATAGCCCCGAGCCTCCACTGTCGGGGTCTGGCCACCTTCCCTGTGCCTCCTGCTGAGAACCCGTGAACACAGAGCCCCCACACTCCAGACCCACGCACAGGTGATGTGTTGGGATGTGAGGAAGATCCAAAGCTGAGGTCCTAGTCTGCAAAGAGCCGACCAAAGATGAAAGGTATTAAAGAGAAAGGGTATGGAAGGCGTGAGAGATAAGCGATTTAAGTTCTGGCTTTGCAGCTCTTTGGCCTCATGACCTTGGACGAATTATTCAGCCTCTCGGAACCTGTTTCCCCATCAATAAAATGGGGGCTAATGAGCAGTCTTTGCTTCCCAGAGGAGTTGTAAACATCAAACGAGATCTGTGTAGACATCAAACCCAGGATCTGGCACTCAGTACGTGCTCATTCAACTGATGCCAATTGTTATTACCATGACGACGATAACGACCAGGCAGAGAAAGGTTAGCATAGTCACGAAGTCTTACTGTGTTATTGGTATGGGGGTGTTTCGATGTTGTTGCATTAGAAACAAAATCAAGGAAGGTTTATGGAAAGAGATAGCAGTACTAGAGAGAATACATGTCATGGGCCCAAAACACAGAAGAGCTCTAACTGCAGAACTCCTACTTTGGGTCCTCGGCTCAGAAAATCCCAAACAGGCAGCAAGAAAGGTGTCGCATACAGATGAGTGCCTAACGGGGGGCCAACATTACACTCCCCCCGCCCCCGGCTGGAACAGCATCAACTCCACAAAGTCACCAGGCAACTCTTACAGGCACTTAGTCTATCTTTGACACATCAGCTCTGGGGGAATCACCTCTTAATAAACACAATGTTGGGTTAGATGAAAGCTTTCAAAGTGGGGACATTTGGAAAACAAATAAGTATTAAAGTAAAAACAAAAGAGAGGCATCTTTGATGATAAAAAGATGGGACAACCGTTCCCGCGGCAGCGCAGGTTCCCAATGTTCCCTCCTGCCTTCTCCACCTTGTCACGTCACTGGCAGACTAGGAGGTGGAAAGCAACCATGCTTTCTCCCTTCCCCAGAATGTTCTCTAATATAGATTAATATACGTTCATCACAGAAATGGAAAAACAGGAAGTCTCAAAGGAACCCAATAATCTAACTACCAACGTTAACAGTTGATTTATCGCTGCCAGTCTCTCTTTAAGGCAAGTCATCTTTATTTAAGGAGTAATTATACCCAGTTTTCCTAAGATAACAAGCATCTCTGAAGAATCCATAAAAGCAGTAAGAATCAAGGAAAATTTAGACCTCATTGATGAAAGGGAGACAGGTGAGCATATGCACATGCGTGTGTGCACACACACACACACACACACGTGTGCAGGTGTCCTTCTCAGAGGCCTCTTACAATATAGGACTGATCACTACGGCCACCCCCGAACAAAGAAGTTTAAACTCAGAGGATCAAAAAAGAACTACACCCTCTAAAACAATGTACTTTAAGTATCAAAGAGTCTAGCATTTCAAACAAGCATTTTTAAAAACACATTTTTTTAAAAACCCCAAACCTATGATGTGTTCCTTGGCATGAATCTGGGTCGGTTCCTGGTGGGGTTCCAGGATAGAATTTCAAAAGATACTGTAATTATTCCTCCTGTCACTGATACCATTCTATCAGACTCAAATAAATCAAAATCATAACGAAAAAGAAAAACAAAACTGAACCTCTCTGGCAACACACTCAGTGCTTAGAAAACATCAATTTTTACCAGCATCTTTTATAGCTGCCTCTTAAAACCATTTTTAATACTGCTTGTGCAAGAGTAATGGGGATAATAATTTGTTGACTAGTTTCAACACCCTGGACCTTCAAGTTTGCCCTCACCTGTTTAGTAGAGTCTCAGACAAGGACATCAGTCCAATAGGAAAGTACTTTCCAATGAGATGGGCCACCCAACACTGAACGAGGTGGCCTCTAGAAAGAGTGGCCCCCTCACTACTGGGAAGTAGGTAAGAAGAGCTGAACCAATCATGAGGTTTCCAAGGTCCCTTAAACCTTTAAGATTGTCTTCATTTCTTACAATGGAAGTCCTACCTTGTTGCCTTCCCTCATTCCTCGTGAGTGAGAAAGACCGGAAGATCACTGCTGTGAGCCCAGCAACGTCTTCTCCAGAACTCAGAAGGGCCATAAATCGAGGCAAAGGACAGAAAGTAGGAGTCACTCACAAACCTGGAGAAAACCCCGTAAGGGCAGAGGAATGGCCTCTAGAATTAGACAAAGAATTCAGAGGAGTCTGTGGGTGGCTCTGGGACCAAAGTGAAACTCTTGAGACTCAGAGTACAGCCTGCGTGCTCTACCCGGAGACTGGACTACAACAGCTTTTCTGGAAAAGAGGGCACTTTTAGGACTTCATATAAATTCCTCAGGGTTCCCACAACACAAGCGTCTTTACCCCCATCTCACAAACTTTGGATATCACCAGTCAAATGGAGACAGAAGCTGTCTCCTTGAGAGTGTCCACGACCCCAAGGCTGGCAAACAATGGCCCACCATTAACTAGGATGGTGGATTTTCTCTACCCTCTACTTTTATGGAAAAGCAAAGGATAACTAAATGATTTGATATTTGGTCCAAAAAAACAACATCTAGGAGATGCCCTAATTCAATCCAGGTTCCAACAGGCTCTTGGTTTTGGTTGGTACATGGAGCTAGTAACAACACATGGCTCAATTCAAACCAGGAGTTTAGAATTTTGGACAGACTTTAAAAGTCTTGTTGGCAAGGTCACGAAAAGCCCAAAGACATGCATGTCACTCCACATCAGGAACCTATGTCGACACCTCTGGGATAAGGCAGGATACATAGGACTTTTAGAGAGGACAGGATTTTTCTTCCTCCAGAGTCAAAAGGGGGCAGTATACTGGAAGGCGGAAGAGAGCTAAATGCTCATCTTGTGTGGTAAGGAGTCAGAAGAAGATAATGCCCAAAAGCAGCAACACACGCAAGTTACTGAAAAATGTGGAAGTAAGTGCTGGAAGAATCCGTTAAGATTTTTAAATGAGTGCCGCTGGGGAATGGGGGTGGAGGTGAAGAGACAGGAAACTGTGTGGTCCAGTAGAACTATTTGATTCTTGAAACCATGCGCACATGTAACTTTGGTAAAAACTACAAATTTTCAAAGGAAGAAGGGGGAGAGGGTCTAGGATACTTTGGATGCATCTATTTTCCAACTTAAGTTTTTATTTAAAAAAAAAAAAAGGCAACAAACAATACTTTAAGGTTGGGGAGGGGAAAAAACACTTTAAGTCTATGATATCATTTCTCCATATGTTCCAGAGCATTATGTTTTAATAACTTTTTCCCTGATTAAAGTGATACTGTTCAATGAAAAAAAGAAAAAGGAAAAGAAAATAATACCCCTCCAAAAAAGGGAGGAAAAAAAGGAAAAAATCACTATCACCAACCAGAGAGAATCACGGGATGGTTTGGAGGTAGTTTCTTCTGACATCTGTGCATATGTATATGCGTATATCAATAAAAACAGAATTTTCATTAACTCTTTGGATTCATCCAATGATCATAAGGCTTTTATTCGGAGGGAGAAGGAATATTTTCCGAAGAATTAAATTGGGCCTTAGCTTCTTAAACCATCAATAAAAATTTCTTCCCGTAAGGACAGGCAGGTCACGTTGTCCTATTTTAGCTACCTGGTACAATGACAAAGAAAAAACAAACCCTTTTTTGATAGTGGTTGCGATCTCCCCAGAATTCCTAGACTGCAGCAATGGGACAGAGGCCTGACTACAAATTGGTTTCACCTGATACTGTGTTGTTTTCTGACTCTGTGTCTTATTTGTTCCTGTGCAAGTCTCTTTGCCGCTCTCTCCCCCCTCCCACCTGTCACTAGCTGCCCTCCCTGCGCACGCCCCTTCCTGTTTTATTCCCCTCTCACCCCTGTACCTTCCCCCTGCCACCCTTACTTAACCTGACGCACTGTGGAACTGAACTCATACTCGAATTATTCTTTGCACTGGCAGAACAGATTTGTCTTTACGTTTAAAACAGGAACACAAAGCGTTCCATTTATCCATTTTCCACAGACTATGTTGCAGATTTTTTTTTAACAGACAAAGGCAGCTGTTAGCTCCAGGGCCTAGGGCCTGATGAGGAAACCCTCGGAAATAAGAAGAGCTCAGACCCCTGCCTGGAAAAGCCAGTGCAGGCATGACAAAGGCTCTGTGTGGGCAAGGTGGTGGTTCCTCAGGGAGACCGGAGAGGAGGACTAACGTCAAAGCCAACGCCCCCTGAACCTGGGGCACCTACAGGCAGAAGGGGCACGTACCCAGCCCAGCTTTACCTCAGGGGGTGGGAGCAGCAGCTCCAGAAGGAAACCTAAACCTATCAGGGCCTCCAGCTAAAGAACCACCCACTCCTCTTGCCATCCTTCTAAGAGGGACCTGCCTCTTTTTCTGATCTTCCAAAATAAGTCTTTTTCCCCCACAAGAGTTTCTCTTAAAATCAGGTCACCCCCATCCTACACATATGAGACTTTTTTTTATAACCCAGATGCTGGACATATCTTAAAAGAGCTTTTTGGGGGTCTGATTACTTTTTGCAATGTAAGCTCTCTCTCCGGGCCCTAAGAGATGTGTGCATTTCATACAGCCGTCCTCCACAGTTCCAAGTGTCTAAAAAAAAATACGGACTGGGATAGAAACCAGGCATGGTCCTAGGTCTGCAGCCAGTGGTCTCCCACATGGAGAGTGCGGGCCTGTTCGGGTAACTGGCCAGCCAGGAGTTCTCTCGCAGCCTTATCACCCAGCCCTTAGCTCCCACCTTAGCTTCCAGCCCGTTAGCTGCCTCCTGGAGACCAGCACGCACGGTGCTGTGTCCTGCACATCCCAGAGCCTAAAAAGGAATAGGATCTATTTGACAGGCTTGTACTCCAGGAATTAATATTGGTTCTTAATGACTGCTGCATTCTTCTCCATAACAGTCCCTAAGCCATCTCTTTATGAAGATATATGAGCACTCCCAGGAAAGAAAAAAAAAAAAAAATGAGAGCGCAAAGAAAGCAATTCTGCTTTCCTTAAGAAAGTCAGGCACTACCTTCCATTTCAAGAAAGAAACCAGTAAATTCCCATATGGCACGTTTTCTACCTAGGATTTAGGCCACTGGGGGAAGGGGTGCAGAAGGGGAGAGTAGAAGGGATGGTCCAGTTCTCATCAAAGAGCAGCAAGATGAGACGCATTTTCATACAGTGGCAAGTGTTCCTTTTGGACTCGCTTCAAACCTGTGTGTGGGCTGATTCTCCGAAATAAACAAAATTCTCTTGTATAACAGAGGTTAGGGGTGACTAAGAGGGTGAGGATTCTGGCAGAAAAGAAATCACTCACCGATCACCTCTGACTAATTGAGATCCATTCCTCCACCTGCCCTGGGTCTTGACTCGGCAAAGCCAGACCCAGGATGTGGAGCCATATCCAAGCATCCGTGTGACCCCAAATGGGATTGTACATGCTCCCGTTTAAGTTCAACGACAAACCAAACGGCTACACTCTGGAGAGCCCTGAAACGCCCTGTTCCACCCAGCAAAGAGCCGGAATGCCAATCCTGGCTTCAGTCGGCTCCCAGACGCCACCGCGGGAGGCCTAATGTCCTGAACGACAGTTGGCCAAACACGTGTGAGGGAGGTGCAGCTGCCAGGCTTTCATGTTTACCAGGAAGAAAGAGTGTGGATTTTGCAGATTTTGATCGTGTTTTTACAGCCAGTGTTATTCCCAACCCATGTTAAAATGCGATCTGAACAACACTCCTTTCCTCATTAGTCTCCTTGAACTTAAGTGGTTCCATCGGCCACTGGCCCTGGAAGCCCTCTGCTCTCCACAGGCCACACGTGAGTTGGGCCAAGCGGCAGGGTCGCGGGAACCTGGATCTCTGCAATGGCAGCCTGAGCAGGAGGAGAGCATTCGATTCCGATGCGGGGCCCCTAGGCTGAGGGCTGTGGCCCCCGGCAGTTGCAGGATCTCTGAGGGGCAGCTAGGCCCATTCGGGGAGAACTCTGGCCCCTCCAACAGTCTTGGGGTCTGTGGTTGTGTTATACAGATTCCATGGATTCCATGCTCTACCTTTAAATTTCGTTACCCAAATGCAGGAAGCCACGAAAACTGAAAAGAACTAGAATGAACTGAGAAGTTACTTTAGACCAAGAGCATAGAATGGGCAAAACAGCCGGCAATCTTGCCAGAGGGACCTGGCAGGCCACCACAGAAAGCATCCAGGCTAGAAAGGGCCTTTTACAAAATGCTGAGGGTTTGCCCAGGCTCTTTTGAAAATTGGGTTTTTGGGTTGTTTCCTGAATTTTTTCCCCCACAATCTTGAACATTGACTATTATGTAGAAAAAAGAGAAGGAAAAAAAAAACATTTAAAAGGGACAAAATATATCCTTGGGAGACACAGGAAGAATGCTATTTGAAGTAAGGACCTTTCCTTTCTCTTCCTCATACACACACACACACTCAACTAGCCTTCTGAGTAATCCGCTGCCCCCGATGATGCCCAGCTAACTGTCCTAGCCAGCAGCCTCTGCCAACCACTGATGCAGTGCAATAGTTATCTGACCAGCTCCCTTCCTGATGCTGGTCTATTTTTGGTTAAAAACTCAAGCTTCGGTTGGGGCCGAGACTTGCCGGGAGCTCCCTCCTTAGAAGTACTATTTCACAGTAATCCTCAAGGGCCTAGACTAAAAAGCACACACATGCATACACATAAAAGACTTTCCATCTAAGACACTGGAAATCAAGTCAGTTCTAGCCCTTATTCCCATGGTTTTGAGATCTGTCAGGCATCAAGTGGTGGTCATTCCAGCCCAGAAAGGTCATAGTAAACCTACCTACCTATCCCACCACTGATTCAATTATCTATATGCCCGGTACCATGTAGACACGATGCTTACAATAGAAATTCCATGATGCTTACAACAGAAATTCAGAGATAAAAATCTGCCCCATGAAAGCTAGTCAGACAGCCATATAAAAGCAAAAGAAAAGATGTTAAAAAAAAAAACCATTATCACCCACAAGAAGTTGAAGGAATGGATCGAGTGTTGGCTACAGAGCTCATCCAGACTTTGCACAGGGCCTTGGAGTAAGCATAGTCTGTGTAAAGAGAATATGACGGAAAGTAAACAATCTCTTTAAAGGCCAAAACAGAAACCCTGAAGCCTGCTTCCCCTCAGAAGACCGACGGCCAGTTCATCTGTTGGCCGAACAAGAAAGCCAACATTAAGCAAAACCTCTCCCCGCAACCCCAGAGCTTTGTCTCTCTCAGGTATGGAATACAGACTTGGAGGACAAGCTCCTGGATGACTGGAGTAAAAGGCCCTGCACACATTGGCAGGCCTGAGAAGCAAGTCAAATTCTCTTTAACTGTCTCCCCAAGTCTAGGTCTCAGATCCCTAAAATCTCTCCAGCCCTGAGGAATCAAAGTCCTTCAGGGAGTAGCCAGGGAATTTGTGTTTTTAAGCAAGGCACTCAATATGATCCCAGAAGTGTGAAAACTGCTGCTAGCCTGTTCCAGCCTTTCTGCTGAAATGGGACTAATTTAAAGGAAAGGTTGGGCATCTCAATTAGGAAAGAGATCCAAGCAGAAACCACACATGTCATGGAGGGATGGAGGAAAAGTGATTGAGCAATTAGTGAGGCATCTCTTAAGGTAAGAGACAGAATATGAAGATGAGGCCCCCCAGCCCAAAAGGGAGACTCTCTCTCCACGACAATCTCAGAAGATCATAAGAAAAGGTTCCTGGGCGCCTGGGTGGCTCAGTGGGTTGAGCCGCTGCCTTCGGCTCAGGTCATGATCTCAGAGTCCTGGGATCGAGTCCCGCATCGGGCTCTCTGCTCAGCGGAGAGCCTGCTTCCCTCTCTCTCTCTCTGCCTGCCTCTCCATCTACTTGTGATTTCTCTCTGTCAAATAAATAAATAAAATCTTTAAAAAAAAAAAAAAAAAGAAAAGGTTCCTTTACTGGAACCAAAGAGGGCTTCAGTTTGGGTGGGTCTAGGCCGGTCTAGAGAATGAAAGAGTTCACCAGTGCAGTGGAGACTGTCCAAGTTTGGCCCAAAGCAACCTGCAAGAGCTACCTTCTGTCCCCAAATAGTGGGGACTACCAAAAGCCATCCTAAGTCCTAAGGGATTCAAAGAAACAGTGAGCTGCTCCCACTCAACTCCAGACATCATGGCCACTGATCTAGGCTCACCAATGCCCACTCGGCTCTATGTGGCTACAAAATGGGCCTGTACGGACCACCAGAAGCACTATCCTCCAATAGTCAATGGGTTTCACCTAGCACTCTCTAGGCCTGAGGCAGCAGCAGGTCCAAGGGGCTCCAGATCTAAGTGGTGTGTGTCAGTGGTTCTCAAAGTGTGGCCACACCAACCCAACAGCATCAGCATCACACAGAATGTATTAGAAATACAAATCCTGGGGTGCCTGGGTTGTGCAATCAATTAAAGTTCCGAGTTGTGGTTTCGGCTCAGGTGGTGATCTCAGGGTCATGAAATCAAGCCCTGTGTCAGGCTCTGTGCTCAGCGGGGAGTCTACTGGAGAATTCTCTCCGTCTCTCTCTGTGCCTCCCCCTGCTCACTCTCGCACTCACACTCTCTAATAAATAGATCTTTATTTTTATTAAATTATAATTATTATCAAATAATAATACATTGTTTTTATTTTTTTAAAAAAGGAAGAAATACAAATCCTCTGGCCCCACTCTAGGGCTACAACATCAGAAATTCTGGAGGAGTCACCCAGCAATGTGTGGCTTAGTGAGCCTTCCAGGTGATTCTGATACAGTTGAAGTTTAAGAAGGGGCATGCTATGCTAGTAATACAAACCACAACAGTAAATCAGCAAGAGTGGCATCCGTTCACATGGGCCTACAAAACATTTTTTAAACCTTATCTCATGGATACCCTCTTCTAGTCCTAAGGTCCTATAATTCATTTGAATCTCACAGCAATGCTGAGGAGATAAAGCAGCATTACCATCCCATTTTATCTTATTTTTTTAAGATTTTGCTTATTCATTTGCCAGAAAGAGAGCACAAGCAGGGGGAACAGCAGAAGGAAAAGGAGGAACAAGGAGCCTGACATGGGACTCGATCCCAGGACCCTGGGATCATAACCTGAGCTGTAGGCAGCTGCTTAACTAACTGAGCCACCCAGGCATCCCACCATCCCATTTTACAGGTAAAGAGACTGAGGCTCAGAGAGATGAAGTGATTGACACATGTCACCCCCATCCAGAGCCCACTCACTGACAAGCCACAGAAGAGTGGTAGAGACCTAACTCTAAGTAATTAAAAATTACCAGCCCACACCAAGTTCTTCACCCACGGCCCACAGGGAGACTGCGGGCAGCAGGCATCCAAGAGGCAGCCCTTCTATTTGGCCCACTGTTACTCACCTCAAGTGACCATTCCTAAGACCATCTTCCATTAATGCTGGCAGTGACCATTTCTAAGACCATCTTCCATTAATGCAATTTTAAAACCACTGTGAGACAGATCCACTTAGTCTCAATGCTGACCTGACACAGACAACAATCCTCAATGGACAAGTGGGCCATGGTCCAAAAGTTCATTTCTAAGTTGGAGGGCTGGAGCTCAGATGACATGTTCCCCATGGACATAACAGGGAGATAGTTGTTGGATCCCCAGATCAAGCCACAAAATTCCATCTGCAAGAGGGAGAGGTGGAAGGCACAGGTAGGTTTGGCAGTGGCCCAAAGGGATCAGAGCCCAACTTTCCCATCATGAACCAACATGAGACAAAGTGCAAGTGCCTTCGCCTTCCTGAGCCTCGGTTTCCTCACCTAGAAATCAGAATCCTCACTTCGCAGCGTGGCTGGGAAAATTACATTGTAGGTACAGTGCTTGCAACACAGTAGACATTACAAAATGTAAACTATAGTCATTTGTTGAACTCCTAAAGTAGCGGCCATACTATACTTTAGCCCTGAAAACTATTCAGTTAACACACACACACACACACACACACACACACACACACAGAGCCAACATTTGAACTTACAAAAGGATTGACTGGAGGAAGATGGACTGCTTCCGAAAAGACCAAGGGAAAGGAAGGAGCGCGGCTGGTCAGCCCCAACTCCCCCCTCTGGTCTTCCTCCAGCTCTTAGTTCAATTGTGACTTCTTTGGGAACCTTCCTTGGCCTCCCAGACTGTGTCAGATTTCTCTTGTGTGGGCCCCAAAGTACGTCTTCACAACCTTACAATTATAATAATTTTATTCTTACGGGCTTAATGTCTATCTTCCCCACAACCCCATAAGCTCCATGGAATCAAGGCTGAGGTCAGCGCTTGCCAGTGTGTCCTGCCCCGCGCCTGGAACACGGCGGGGACTCAGATAGTCAGAGACTGAACCATACCAGGCCACCGAGGTAGGGCCAGGTCAAGGACAGGCGGCTTCGGGCAGCTGGCTGTATGCAGGTGCAGGTAACTCAGCAGTCGGAAGTCTGAGACGCAGGGTTACCTAGAGAAGCAGGCAGCTCTCTTCTTCCTGCCCCTCTAAAATCAGTCTGCTTCTGCCATATCGCTCCACCAGGAGAGGAGGTTTATGAAACCCACAGGTGTCTTCTTCCAATGGGTGCAGGTCCCCCCGTCTGCCCACAGGGCAAGCCCTGCACAAAGACGGTGCAGAGGCCAGGCAGGGCTGGAATCTGCTGCAGTTCTCCCCACCTCGATATCCGTTAAAGAGGAGGAAAGACTCTGCGCTCATCCTAGCCTGAACTCTGAAGCAAGGCGTGGAAAATGCTATTGCCAGTGGCAATGTGATGATCATCTACATGTCCCAGGGATCAGTCCGGGGTGACCCACAGACCCAGTGAGGTGGGGGGATGGCTGCCATCCTAGGGATGAGGAAACAGAATCAGGGAGGTTAGGAGCACACTCACAATCTTAAATTCAGAAGGAGCAAAGCCAGAACTGGAGCCCAAATTAGATGGTAAAATGTTTCCTCTTGGCCATATTCAGCTCATAGCCCCAGACTGATGCCATCTAAGTTTCTCCAGCCCGTGAAGGACATACAGGCCTTGGTGAACTAATGTCATGGTGGAAACACTCTGTGGAGAGCAGGCAGTTCTAGTCTGGGGTCCTCTGGTATCATGTGACGCAGAGGAAGTCATTTTACTTCTCTGGAGCTCAGGGAGGCTTCCTCCGCAGTAGTGCAGAAGAAAGGACCAGATGAACCCTCTCAAGAGGGGACCCCATATTGCTGGGCACACACAAGCGCCTGCCAATCAAAACCAATCACAACTGTCAGGCTCCCGGCCAGACGCCAACATGCGGCTGCTCAGCTCTCCCTCACCCAAAGTAGAGGTCAGCCAGAGCCCAACACCCTGTGCTTTCTGGTAGGGAAGGAAGGACAGAGGCCACTGCCTTTTCCAGTAGGCCCCCTGAAACTGGCTTGGAATGAACCAAGGATATGCAGGAAGGGAAAAGGCTCAGTTTACCATATGTTCTGTAAAACACAAACCTCACTTCTGCAGCAGGAAAATGAAAAAAATATCCTTCACTGGGAAAGAAGCAGGTGTCCATCCTCAAGTTTCCCTCAGGCTCTTGCCTACCGGCCCTCTACGCAGCACCAGCTCCCTCTGGGACGTGTTCAACATAAAAGCCAAGGCGTCTGAAGGAGCAGCCTTCATTTCAGGGGCCGAGGCCATCCATTCAAGCAAGGATCTCTCTCCAGTGTCAGCCCCTGCATGGCTGTGCAGAGTGATCTGGGATTTACAGTCTCTCTACCAAGCCTTACAAGGTCAAAATTGCTCAAGTTGTGTAATTCCTAGGGTGAAAAGTCTGCGGAACGCACGGACTTGATGGCCAACACAAACGACACTGCACAAGCCAGAACACAATAGCTGAAAAGCACAGTCAGCAATGGGCGCAGCGGGAGCCAAGGAGCCTGGCGTTGGCCACCAACCCCTGCGCAAGTCACCACCTCCTTCCAGTCTCTGCCAAGGGGGAGCACCGTCACCCCCAGCACCAAAATAGGAGGCACAAAGAACAGACATCCATTTTTGGGATGGTTGCTGACCCCCGAGTCATCGCATCCTTTGCAAAACCCATACAGACATTTTTTGTTTTTTTACATGTACAGCAAGACATGGGGAAATGACCAAAGCCATTTTGTAAAATGGTCATCAAAATAAAGCTGGAGCAGGGCACCTGGCTGGCTCCGTCGGAAGAACAGGCCACTCTTGACCTTGGGGTCATTAAGTTCGAGCCCTGTGTTGGGTGGGGAGATTACTAAAAAATAAACATAAACAAAGCCTGAGCTAGGAGGAGCAGCTGAAGGCAGAGTTGGGGGGGAGAACATCCCCCTTCTTGCCAAGCCTCAATGTACTAAATCTAGTAACATACATAAAATACTTCAGTGGCACACGAGTCAGGAGAAACAAGGGAAATCAAATGAGAAGAGAAGGAAAATCAGGGAACAGGGATAAAGGGCAGCCCAGCACCCAGTCAGTGCCAACCCCGGCCCCCCAGAGCTGCCTGGCCCTATTTACCCAGGCTGCATCCCAGAGGGAGGTGTGTGATTCCCCCCAAACATCAAACATCAAAGACAGAACAGGCCGGACACCAACTGCACCGTGTGAGCACCCAATCTCCCGCAAACGGACGAGTGGGGAGTGGACCCGCCACCCAGATACCGGACACAGAATGTGAAGCCATTTTCTAGCTCCTGAAATAAGCTCTGACTGCCTAAATATACTCAGGCACCCCCTCCGAATGATAAAATAAACATTTATGAAGTAAAAATGTTAAGGTATATAAAAATGAAGTGTCCTCGCTTGCACATTTGAAAGAACGTAAGGGGAAAGAACTGCCAGGATTGCGTATTACATGCTGGGAGGCGGCGGAGACCCGCAGCAAGACGGGGAACCGAGCTCAGTAGTCAGGGCCCAAGTGACAGGTGCGCACACCAGCGAGAAGGGTCACGAGTCGTTACACTAGGAGCAACAGATTTTCACATTCTACAAAATGTGTGAACATGGACATTCCCACGAAGATATTTAAAATGGTCTTTATTTAGTGACCTGAGTCCTCTGAATACATCTCCTTGACTGTGCAGATATTTAAAAAAGACACACAGGATGGTTCCAGTTCTAACCGTGCCCTGAATTCAACATAATTACCACACATGGGTCCTGCACCTGATGCCGAAACAGAAGAGTCTTTATTAAACCCCTCTTGTGCGCCAGCCCACAGAGCTAAGGTCCCACTTTGCCTGACTCCTTGTCCTCTCTGTCCCCAAACAACCGTGCCACGTTAAGGAAAAAGGACGGAAGGTCGTCCCGTGTCTTCAGATACAGCTGGCACTTACCAGCAGGCAGAAGTGCGCCACATAACTGAGGAACAGGTCAGCCCTACTGAGAGACGACTTTTCCATCTGAAAAAGCTGACATACGTGGACTGATTAACCCCTTCAGCATCCTTTCTCTGGTGGCTTCTGAACCAATCTTCCCACCCTTGGGACCTCCTGACCGAGGGCAGAACTTTCTCTCTTAATTTCATCTTGTTTCTGGTCACACACAAGACCGAATCTGGGATTCAGTTGGACTTTTGAGCAGTAAAAGAAACAAAAAAAGGTAAAAAGTGGGGCTTTTCTGGACAGAGTATGAGGTCACATCACTAACCTCAAGAACACAAATTTTCCAGGCCTTCAGAAAGCTCAGAGCCAGCTCCCCATGTGGCTACAGGTCAGAGAAGGGCAGGAAGAGTGAGGAAGGTTTGACACGGTCCCAAGACCCACCCCAAAAGGGCCTTTTTCTCCCTTCTCTCCTGTTGCTGATTATTCCCCCTTTTGTTTTTCTAGTCCATCAACACATACCTGAGGCCTTCACGTTCACGTGTTTCCCACTTTATCGCAACATGATGCACCTGGACTTTGCACCTGGTCATTTCTGACACCCACCCTTTGAGGCTCTTGTAAGAAGTCTTTCGTGAAACGAGATCACTCCAAGTGAGACTCTGCCAAAAGCTGTTTTAGATAGGTGGACCACAGCTCCCGTCAGCACCCCACACCCAGCATATTCCAGTCGGAATCCGGAATCACTGGAGCAAAGTGCGGATCACGAACTCGGGGCCAGAGCTCCTTCGGCACAACCAGCTCCGGGACACAAGGCGCTTTACAAGGCCGGCGCTGACAACCCAACAGTAATAAGGAATAACCGCGTCAGGAGGTCCTGAGCACCTGCTCCTAGAGCGAGCAATAGGCCAGGGCTCACGTACACTCCTTCCAACCGTGAGGACCATTTTCTCACCCCAGTTTAATGGACAGAAAAGGCTGAACGCAAACACCTTGCCTAGAGTCACAGAGCAAGGAGAGGGCAAAGCCGAATACACACCCAGGGCAACCTGACAGCCCTCCTCCTCCTCCTCGGTGGGGGAGGGGAGGGAGAAGACACGGGCCTCGGTGTGTGCAGCACTCGCGCAAGATCCGCGCCAGCTCCAGGTGCCCTTCGGACATGGCTGGCGGAATGAAGGCTGAAGACCGGAAGTCCAGGTGCCAGAGGTATCATGAAGCCTGGCGGGTTGTTTTCATGACAACCACCAGGTGGGGGGTAAAGGAGGGAGAGTGAAATCTGCATGTAAACACCTTACGTCCTAGTAACGTCACTCACCTCCCAAACCATTGTCTCAAGCTTCTGCACTTGAACATTTCGACAGTAACTCTTGGTATGTCAACGGCTTCGGCTCAGAGAAACAAGGTCGGACCCAGTTGGGCTGTGTTGCAAAGAACAACCTATACCGTTTTCCTCAAGGCACATCCAAGAATTGCCTAGAACCTGCAAATGTCAAAGCTAATATTGGACAACTCCTAGGGATCTGGGCTACCAGGGCATGATCAGGTCTCGACTGCATCCCCAGGTGCCACCGAAGAAAATGACAAGGCCACACGAAGCCTGCCTGCCTGGCCCGCCCTCCAGACCGGGTGGCAGGTCGGCAGCCACGCTCCGCCACGCTGACCCGCTGAGAACTGGGGCACACGTGTGCGGTGTTGACAAAAATACTAACAAGAGGCAATAGACCGCCATTTGGAAAACCAGAGAAAACAAAACCACATTCGCCAACATTCCTAACACAGTATTATTTTGCGACATCTCTTTGCAGTTGTTTTTTTTTTTTTTCTCTATATCTAGTACTATATATCTAGTACACGGTGGTGACTGCAGCTTATATACAATTCGGTTTCCTCTTCCTCCGACTACGGCTTCTGCTTATCGAGTAGAGCCTTCCGGAGCCATCTCCCCAACCAGGTGAAATGGACCTTTTTCTCCTCTGTGCTTCCACTCCCCTCTGAACACACTTAATCCTGCTCTACAGTTTTAATAATCAGCTTAAATATCAGGCTCCCCTACAAACCAAACCCTTCCGAAGCAGTCTGGTTGTAAGCTTTATTTTTCAAATAGTTGGCAGAAATGAACCAAAAGGTTACCAGGGGCCAAGCCGGAGTGGCGCGCCATGACTGATTTATTTCAGCATTCCTTCTACTTTTTTGATGTGGTTCCAAATTTTCTCTACACAATACATAATTTCTTTCATGCATATTTAACTGACTCTAAAAGTTTCTTAGAACTACAATTGATCAGCTTCAAAAATCACACAAAGGAGAAACGGGTCTGATGGCAGGAGACATGGACAAATGTTCCCATTTTAGTAGGAAAGTGGGTGATCCCTCAACACCCACAAATAATTAAGCCCTCATACTGACAAGTCAATAACGCTTCCTGGCAAAAGTACACAACGAATGATTTGAGGACATTTAGAAAAGAATATGAGTACAAGATGAGCAAGTCATGCCAAAAAGCAGTCAGTGTTTTCTCGTTGTGGTAACCAAATTGGTGGAGCAGGTGAAATGTGAGATATGATGGGTCATGATGGCAACAAAGCATCTCCAGGTCCCATGAGTCACGTAAGTTAGGGAAACAGTCAAACAGCTTATAGTTGTGTAGGACGATGGAGCCTATCAAACAACCACCCCCACAAAATACACATCACTCCCTCCTGTCTTGGGTCCCACTGGACTTTGTGCAGACTCCTCTCACAGCACTTACTAAACTTGACTGAGCTGTAAGTCTGTCTTCCCACTAGACCAGGGGTCAGTGCACCATAGCACGCAGGCCAAACCCAGCCAGTCACCAGTTTTTGGAACATTTTTTTAAAATATTTTATTTATTTATTTGACAGAGAGAGATCACAAGTAGGCAGAGAGGCAGGCAGAGAGAGAGGAGGAAGCTGGCTCCCCAGCAGAGAGCCCGATGTGGGGCTCAATCCCAGGACCCTGGGATCATGACCTGAGCTGAAGGCAGAGGCTTTGACCCACTGAGCCACCCAGGTGCCCCAGTTTTTGGAACATTTTACTGGAACAACCATGCTATTGGTTCCCATGTTGTCTACAGCTATACTGGTGCTCCAAGGACAGTTAAGTGTTTATGACAAAGACTGTTATGGCCCACAAAATAAAAACATTTACAGTCTGGCCCTTTAGAAGAAAAGTTCTCTAGCCTCTGTACCAAATGATTCTCTCTTCTCAGGCAAGAAGTGGTCTTATTCCTGTGTACCCAAGCACCAGCACAGTGCCTGCCACAAGAGGGGCATGCATTAACATCTGGGGAGTAAACAGGCACTCTGCCCTCTTTGATGGCTCGATGACAAGCCAGAGAAAGGTTACTGACAGCAGTCTTCAATCCTTGGCTACACCCCATCTGGACAATGGCCTGACTAAAGATGGACACAGGTGGCAGGCTCCCCAAACCCCCCGAGGGCCCAAAGCTGAGAGGAAGAGCTAACGCGACAGGTGACTGAATCAAGATTCAAATGATCCCAACAGCCTTGCATCCTGAGCCAAAACCGGAGCTGGGTGTGCAAGGACAGGCTGGGGGCAGTTCCAAACTTCCTCCAGTCCCAGAGACCTGCCCTGGCAAGCACTCCAGTGAAACAGAGCTGGGTCCTGCCGCTGACCACAAGGTCCATCGGAGCCCGCCGCGCCAAGAGTAATGCAATCTTAAATGGCATCAAAAGCAGGACACTGTCCAAATCACAAGAACGGTGACACTCCTACTGTACCCCATAGCAGTCAGACCACAGGTGGAGGATTTTGCTCGGGACAGTACACTTTTTAAAATGATCTTTACAACAGGTTACAATCCCAATTTAAAAGGCACCCCACAGTCAGAGTGAAAGGTCCCCATGCTACCCTGTCCTGTGGCCACCCAGTCCCCTCCTCAGAAGACAAACAATGTTACCTGTTTCTCTGTTCCCTTCCGGTACTATACATATATACAAGGAAATAAACGTTCCTCCCCTTTTATTGCACAAATGGTAGCACACTAGATGTGCAGTTCTGCTTTTTTCACCTAAAATATCGATCCTATAGTGTTCTCTGCCAGGACCCGACAAGCCGACTCATTCTTCCCGGGGCTGTGCAGGATTCAACTGCATGGAGATTCTAGACTGACGAACACCGAGGTTATCCCAATCTTTTGTTCCTCCACTGTGTAAGAAATCAACATACAGCATCATTTCTGGCCTCTGCAGGTAGAGCTATAGGACCAGTTCTGAGCACTAGAACTACAAGTATAAAGCAGGTGCATTTGTCATTGTAATGGATACGGTCAAATGGGACACTGCCCTTTAAAGAGAGTCATGGACAAAACAAAGTTTCCTAAAAGAGGGGGTAGGAAATTATGCCCCAGAAGGAAGAGTAGAGGCTTAGTACGGAGAAAAAGAGGGCTGGGAGAAAAGACGAGCATCATCGACTTCAAAGACCCACACTACCACCTGTAGCGTCAGTCCTCATTCCCTTACCAGCATGCCGGACACATCCTGGGAGACCCGTAGACATCGCCCCACTCAACTCTCTTAAGACAACCCTGAAGGGTGGGCATTTTTACCCTCGTAATGCAGATAAGAAAACTGAGGTCAGAGTCTTCTTGCCAAAAACCATGGAGCTAATAATGGGCAGAACCAGGACTCAAACCAAAGCAAAGGAATTCCACAGTCTGCACTCCTTGCCCCATAACCCCCAGCTTCCTCCAGCCCTGGCCGTGCAGGAGAAGAGCCTGGGTGGTATCCACACAGCCCCACCTTCAGATTCTGAACTAACTCCTCAGGGCACAGCAGGCAGAGGCGGAAAAGCCCGGTTCCTAGGTGAATCCAAGTTCACTCTAGTGATCCTCCAACTAGGCAAGCATCAGAATCACCTGGAGCCCGTGAAAACACAATCTGTAGGCCCCACCCCCACTGCGAGTCTCTGAGCCAGCAGGTCTGGGGTGCTGCTACAGAAGTTGCATTTCTAGCTGGCTCCCAGGTGCCGCTGATGCTGCGGGCCTTGAGCACACGTCCCCTGCCCCCGATTTGAGAACTACTGCTCTAGAATAACAGCTACTACTACTCCTAGTAATAATCAGCAATTAAGACTCTAAGATACATCAACCCAATGAGTTCTCACTGCCTTAGAAGGTCCGAGGAGCTCAAGTTCTCTGTAAAATGAAGTGAAACTCAAGTGTCTTAGCCAAGTCCATAGAGGTGGCAAGTGATACAAAACCTTCACTTCTTTCTTTCCTCTTTTTTAAATTTCCTCATATTCTGACATCTAGTTCAATACTCCTTCCACTACACTACCACGAGTTCCAGGAGGCAAGAACTCTGTCTATTTTGTTTACTCTTCTTTCTCCTGAATCTAAAACTAACGGGTGCTCAACGCATATACTTGAATGAATGAATCATGGCGTGAAAATATGGTGAGAAACGTGTCCTAAAGTAGAAAATTAACAGACAAGTTGATGATGGCTCATATTAAACAATTCTAATAATTACAAGCATTAAAAAATAAAAGGAACTCTCTCAGTGAATAGTGAGCTCCTTGTCCTTGGAGACACACCAGCAAAAGCTAAACAGCTAAGTGACAGAAAGGTCACAAAGCAACCACATACCCCAAGGTGACCTCCTGTACCTCTAACGGCCTTTGCGAAGCTAAACTTTAATTCTTGTGGATCCCAGTAGGGAGGAGGAACTCCAAATCCTCCTTGATTATTGGTCAAGGAACCTGCCAACAGCTTTGCTATGGACCTTTACATTAATTACTTCAATCCTGTGCCTCAGTTTCTCAGGACACATGAAAAGGTTTGTCGATCAGTCTCTGGGGATTATCTAATGACTAACAAATAAGAAACAACTAACAGATGTACCAAAGCACTTAACATGCATACCACGTCTACCCTGTCCCTTCACTGCCATTCTGCAGTGCAACTAATCCAGCATCTAACATATTTCCATGAAAGTTAAACGTAAGAACCAAGAGCAAATTCAAAGTCATACTGTCCACCCTCTGAACACCCTATCCTCACCTATTTAATCACCGGTCTATCATTCTTTAAAAATCCATCCTTCCAGCAGCTATACACTGGGCACACACCGTGGGCAGAGAACTGGGCAGGCTCCTTAGGGAAGGCAGAGGAGCGTCACGCCAGCCCTGTCTGCTTGCGCACATCCCTACATCTGCCACTTTCATGGTTTAAAGGCTGCTTTGGATTCCTCCCACCTGGGTAACATTGAAACGTTCGTCAGAATTGACTAGCATAGAATTGCATTTACGGATTGACTTCGACAAGGAAATCCACAACACAGAATAAGAGAACCAGAATTGAACCAAGATACCGAGGAAAGCTCTTAATTTGTAAGGTTTGGAATACCAGGTGCCAAGGACCAAACTACAACGCTGTGCCTGGTTCTCACTGAAGACTGGTTCATTCACACCTGAATATAAGGAGGGGGTCAGGCTGAGAGTGGTCTTAGGCAACAGCTTCTCAAAGTTACCCTGGTGGGGGAGGCAGCGGATAAGAAGCTGGGAAAGAGTCCCAGGCAGCTATATATAGCCCTTATCTACTTTGAACAGTAACAACTGTGTTTTCAGACACAATATCAAAAAAGGAGAACACATGCAGCCACTATTAAAATATTGTGAACCTCTGTTAATAACCTCGCAAAGATGACTGGAAGGGAATCAAAATGGAGATGACCTCGTCAGGAGGCAGGAGGCCGAGGGGAAAGGACCCAGAAGAGGAAATGGGTCAAACATCCAGAGCCAAAATGAAAAGCCAAGATAGGTGTTTATTGTAATGATTCATAAACAGATTCTGACAGTCGCATTCGGGTGCGTGTTAACAAGGCTTTTCTTCCTCAAACAAGAGCAAAACCAGCCTTCGGATTAGGTCCAGATAGGACACCTCAACTACAGAGAGTCTGCTGAAGGCATCCACTGCAAGGATAAAATGTCAAGGAAGGATAATATTTTTTCTTCCCAGTTCCTGTAAACTGGGAGATAGGGGGCTGAGGAGATAGGGCCTGAAAGGATTAGAGGTTGCAATCATGTGACCCAGGTGTCCCCAAACTCTAAGATGTGTAAGAATAACCTGGAGTGCCTATTAAATGCCACACCCCAGTCCCCGCTCCCATAGGTCTTATGAACATAGAGGAGGTACCACCCCAGCGAGAACTCTGCATTTCCACAAGAGCCCCTGACACTCTAAAGGAGCTGGTTGGGGCCCCTGGGTGGCTCAGTCAGTTCAGTGTGCCTTCAGCTCAGGTCATGGTCCTGGAGTCCCAGGATCGTATCCCAAGTCAGGCTCCCTGCTCAGCGGGGAGTCTGCTTCTCCCTCTGCCCCTCACCCTGCTCATGCTCTCTCTCTCTCTCTCTCTCTCTCTCACACACACACAAATACACATGCACACACACATAAAATCTTTTAAAAAACAAAAATAAGTAAATAAAGTAGCTGGCCCCTAGACTGCTATTTGAGAAACACTGACCTGATCCAACAAGAACCTTTCTTCCATAAGTGGCGAGGTGGTGGGGGAGCCCAGACTAGGGAAGGGTTTTGCCTAAGTCCAACTTCCTAAACCCAGTGCAGACCCCACAAGGAAGAAACCCGTAAGTACGAACAGATGTCTCATAGAATAACCCAAACTGCTGAAGGCCACAGTCAACCACAGGACAGCAGACAGAGCGAGCTCCCTGAACAGAGCCTCTCACCAACAAAAAGACCTACAAAGCGGCCCCGTAGGACGAAGGCTGATAAGCCACTAGCACAACTGACTTATGCAGGGACCCAGTTTCCACAGACTCCGTCCACACGCCCAAACCCACTGTCACCTGCACTGTCATTTTCTCTTCAGCCCTGACTTCGAGCGCCGGCAGGGCCAGGTCTGGGTCCCACCCACCTCGGCCTCACCACTGCCACACAGCAGGCTTTCAGGAACTGTTTTTATTGTCAGGTGAGAGCTATTACCGCCCTCCACCTAGATTCCCTTCCAAGAGGCTGGTCCCCCTGGCACGCTTCCCTCCCAGCGTTCACACCCCGGCTCCAGTGTCACCTCCCTGGAGAAATAACTGTCCCTGCCCCCACCTGACCCAACCAGGCGCTCCCTCCTGCTTCTCCCAGAGGACCTGTACATACCTGTCAACACTTAACACGGTTTTGTAATGATCTCGTTTATCGACAAGACTCCTCCTCAAGGGCCATGATTTTGGTCTTTGAAACCTCGGCAGCAGGTTCGGCTTGCCATGCGGAAGTTGCCCAATGTCAGTGGGAAGGGTAGGAAGGCTGGGAGAGAGAAACTGCTCCTAAATCTCCCACTACAGAGTGAAAACCTGACGAAGCTGCAGACGTGCTTCATTGGGTGGAGTGGGGGAGAACTCCCTGTTATTTCTTCTGTTCATATCTGAAAAGTCAGGTTGCACCATAAATCAGAGAAGCATGTTGGCCGCACTTGGAAAGGGCCTCACCTGTCTATCTGTCACACACACACACACACACCCGATCCCTCCTCTCAGCTTGTCCCCCGCCTCCTGAGCCCCTGGGGCCCTTCCCCTGCAGCCAGGGTCCCTACCTTCTGCACTGAGCATGGGACTCATCTCAGCCCACTCTGTGCTACTGTTCTCTCCCCCTGGTCATCTGCGGGCAACATTCCCCAAGGCGTAGGCCGGGCAATGCACCCAAGGAGGGACCCGAGTGGACAGAGCTAAAAAAAGGGGCTTTTTCAGGCAAAGTGGGTTTCTCCTTGAATTGAGCCCAAAGCCAGACGGCTGTCCCCGCCTGTTCCAACACGTGACAGGCACCCCTGGGCAGCTCACAGCTCACAAGCAGGTAGAGCTGCATGGAGCTTTGCCCATGTGGCCCACACCCTGGCGCACCCTCTGCCCCCTCCACCTTGCGAGGCCCTGCAGGGCAGGCAAGGTTCCCTCTGCCCCGCCAGCCCCAACCGCAGGCCCCACGTGTCACCACTGCGCTGCGGGACTGGGTGACTTGGGGAGCAGACGGCCCACAGCAGAGCTGGGGGAAAGCGGGGTGTTCACGCTCCACCTCGCATTCCTGCGGGCTGCCACACTGCCCCTTCATCAAGCCGTCTCCTGCGCCCGTGGGGCGTTTCCTACCCTCTCCAGCAGGGCCTGCTGTTTTCAAACCCAACAAACCGTTAGGCCTTTCTGAGGTTCTTCCTGGTGGCATTTTAGCTGCTCTATAGCCCACCAGATTTCCTGTTTCTTTCTTGTGTGTCTTATGCTCAGGATATTTTTCCTGGTGCCCTGAAAATTTTTCCCAGGGGAACCATTCGGCCCCTTACGAGCTCTTTTGACACTAAAACCCCTTTCCCGGAGAACCTTCCCTCAGGGGCATAAACAAGGCTGGCAGCCACTGATAAGCCTCAGCACCGAGCAGGGAGAGGCACTGCAGTTGAAGCCGGCAGGCTGGCTCCACGGCCCCCAGCTGTGCGAACCCTCACCCTCAGCTTCGCCTTCTCGACTCAGTTTCCCCACCCATTAAACACAGAGAATAAAGCCCAATAGGTTGTTGCCAGGATTTAAGATAGCGTGAGCACTACACTAGCACAGAGGCTCATGTGCTAGCCAGCCCCCTGCCCCTCAAACTGGAGTGGACACCCTGATCTCAACTGCTTTCAGGTACAACCAAAGCAGAGGTGGGGAAGCACAGTGTAGACTTTTCCTTGCACCTTGAGAAATTCTCCACAGGAAAAACAGAGGAAGGCCGCCTGCCATGAGTGACTGCAGATATGGGAGAGAAATCAGAAAGGAGGAGGCTGCTCTGACTCGTCAAAAAGGCTAAAAACAAAAAACAAAAGTAGGATTACTGTCCTGGGGCTAAAAAAAGGACTCACAAACACCTCAGCTCCCTCGCTCCCAACCCCCACACCCTACGGTGTGTTATCTAGGTGTGTTATCTACGAGTCACTGAAGCTCAGGGAGTCTCGTTTCCTCATCTGCACAACAGAGATAACCTTACCAACAGCCCGGCCGCTGGGACCACCTGCACACTGTGCCCTGGAAACGGCCTTCCCAACAGCGTGCTACTCCCTACTCCTTCCTTCCTAACAGCGCCTCCGTTTCACCAGATACCTGCCTCTCTTCCAGATGGCTCCAGAAGTGTGATCACCTTCCGGTCAACAGTGACTGCCTCAGGGACAGCAGGGCAACCAAGCTCCAGCCAAGGAGGCATCATGGGAGAGAGCTGGAGGGGCCCGGGGAGCTTCCTGGCTCCTGGCTTCCTAGATCCCTCTTCTTCCCCTGGCTGTGGTTGTCTCACTAAGATGTTTGGAAATGCTGCAGCCATCTTATTCTCTGCAGATGATGCTTACACCCAAGATGGCAGAGATGGGAAGAACCTGGGGCCTTGCTGACATCAGTGAGACCCTGAAACCATCAACCCCAGAGTCCACCCTACCTCTAGATTCAGAATGTCCCATTGCTAACTCCAAGAGGCACCATTGACAAGACAGCCCCACAGGACTGGTGGGTCTTGGAGTTACACAACACACCCCTCCTGTTTGAGAAACGAGTTTTGCTATTGTTAGCCAAGCTGAGCTGGAGTCTGTTTTGTGCGGCTGACACCCCCGGATATAACTTGCCTAACCGAGGGACCACATTAAAAATTCAAATCCTTGGGCCCCACCAGGGAGTGCTAGGCATTTGTAGCAAGTATCCCAGGTGAATTCTGATGCTCCCCAATGTTTACGAACCAGCTCTTCAGTGGCACGTGAAGAAGCCCAGGGCAGCATCAGGCACGCGGTGAACACGAACCATTGGTCCAAAGCGGACTGACCTGAGAAACACCATCCCACCGTCCTATTCCCTGCGTAAAGCTACTGCAGAAAGAACAGATGAAGGCAAGGGAGTGTGGGCTGTCAAACAAATCTCACCTCATCCCAAAAAAGGCTGCTCTGCACACTTTCAGAAAAACATCCGCTAATGTTTGGCCAAAACCCTCTTCCAGAACAACCTGACGCTGTTCCCTCCTCCAGCAGCTGCAGCTGGAGTCATTACCTGGGACTCGCCATGCAGACCATGGCACGCAGCACACAGTCCGGTGGCCAGCCCCGCTTTCCCAGCGGCCCTTTCCATTTTATTAAAAGGCCATTTTCCGGGGCGCCTGGGTGGCTCAGTGGGTAAAGCCGCTGCCTTCGGCTCAGGTCATGATCTCAGGGTCCTGGGATCGAGTCCCGCATCGGGCTCTCTGCTCAGCAGGGAGCCTGCTTCCTTCTCTCTCTCTCTGCCTGCCTCTCAGTGTACTTGTAATTTCTCTCTGTCAAATAAATAAATAAAATCTTTAAAAAAAAAAAAAAAAAAAAAAAAAATAAAAGGCCATTTTCCTGGCCTGGAGATTTCTTATCCTGGACCGATCACCCCCTGTGGCACCAGGAAAGTGCAGGGGAAGCTGTATTTATGAGAAGGAGATAAAAGAAGGAGCTGGCTATGCCATAGCTGACTCCTGAAATCATTGTTTCTGAAATGGCAGATGTGCAATGTCCTTGGGGGTCCTATCCTCCTCATTCCAGGGGGAAACCAAACCAACAGGGGGTGGGACTTAAGTTCCCATTCATGCAGCTGTTTCTTGTCAGCATCCGTCAGAGTCAGGAGGCTCCTGACCACAACGGTGGTCACAGATGGAGGGGGAACACTTAGCATGGAGAGCAGGAGACTGGAGGGAGGGGCAGCCACTAATTTAGAGGGGCTTTTGCAGGATATCAGTTGCCTAGATAAACCATGAAGGCCAAAAGCAGCAAAGAACATCTCACCTGCTCTTTCTGATATGAAGATCCTTGAGGCTAGGTCTACTTAATTAATCTGGACTTTTTTACTCAACAAATATTTGAATGACTATGAAATGCAGAGCACCACACCAGACGTGCAGTGACAGGGGAAGGGGCCAGAGCTGACGGTAATATGAAGAACCTCGGTGTAACACTGAAGATAAGGCAAGTACTTAGAGAAAAAGGAAAAAGCAAGTCCCATTAGGGGAAGCGTCTTCAGAAAGCCTCCCTAGTTCTCCCCCAGTTCAACAGCATTCGGGCACCCTTCACTCTGTGCTTCCTCAAGCAGTCTGAGTGCTGCATTGTAACTGTCCACTCACACATCCATCGTTCTGTCTCCTACAGAAAGGGGCCCCTCACCTGTTCATCTCTAGCACAGATCCTAGCACAAGGATGTGCTCAGTGAAAGCTGGTTCCTGAAATGATAGATGGATGGATAGATGGGTGGATGAGTGGATGGAGGGATGAATGGATGATGAATCAGTAGATGAGTGGATGGGTGGATGGATGAGTGGATGGATGGATGAGTGGATGATGAATCAGTAGATGGATGGATGAGTGGATGGATGAATGGATGGATGAGTGGGTGGATGCATGGACGGATGAATGGATGAGTAGATGGACGGATGAGTGGAAGGAAGGAAGAAAGGAAGGAAGGGTAGATGAATGGATAAGTGGATGGATGAGTGGATGGATGCATGAGTGGAGGGAAGGATGAGTGCATGGATGGGAATGCCAAAGAATTCTAGCCAGGGAATCAGGGAAGGCTTCCTGCAGGGCTGAGGCATCTGAACCAGATTTTGAAGCACTTAGACAAGCGGCGATAAAGGCAGGACCCACTTCATCCAAAGTGCCCAGTACCATCTTAGGCAGAAAGCTGGTGCCTTAAAGCTTCCTGGATGAGTTTACTACTGAACTGGCTTTCCTACGGGAAGGAAGCTGGCTTCATTTCCCACAGTCTTTTGTTTCTCTCTAGGTAAACAGAAGCAACTCCTACACAGTAATTAAACTGATAAACCAAGGGAAAGTTAACTGCCTACTAGTCTCTACAAACACAAAGATACTTCAGCAGAACGAAAAACCCTAGTTCTACAGATAGATAGTTTTCCAAGGTATACTCAGTAACAAAGGCAATGTATGTCACTACCCCCCACCTTACATATGTATCTGAATATAGAAATTCTGGAAGGAAATCTAAGAAACTAATAAAAATGATTACCTGTCTATAGAGGTATATATCATTTAGTACCTAAACTAGGACATTTTTGAGGTTGAAAGCAGGTGTTACTGGACATTCACTGGGATGAAAAACACAAACAAGGATTGTCATAGGTAAACTGGAACATTACATTTAGCCCACCTAATAGGGGCCAGGTTGGAGGAGGGAGTGATATATACCTCACAGGGGTAAGAATGAAAATTCTCGATGTAGGTAGGTTCAGTCAGTTAAGCGTGGGTGGCTCAGTCAATTAAGCATTTGCCTTCAGCTCAGGTCATGATCCTGGGGTCCTGGGATGGAGCCCCACATCAGGCTCCCTGTTCAGTGGGGAGTCTGCTTCTCCCTCTCCCTCTGCCCCCCCACGCCCCTCCCTCGTGCACACTCTAATAAATAAATAATGTCTTTTAAAAAAAAAAAGAAAATTCTCAATGCATACATTTAGTATCTTGATGTCTGAACCATGTGTATGTATCAACTATTTTTAATGCTATTATATTGTGGAGTGCCTGGCTGACTCAGTCGGCGGAGCGTGTAACTCGCTCTCAGGATTGTAAGTTCAAGAGCCACATTGGGCGCAGGGATAACTTAAAAATAAAATCTTAAAATGTGGTCCTCTTTTTAACAGGAATTTCAAAAGCCAAGGAATTTGGGCTTCATTTAGGGGCCCCATGGAAGAGCTGCCCAGAAGAGCACCCCAGATACAAGAATGAACTGACTGCTCAGAGCATAGTCTTTTTGCAGCAGGCAATAAACCAGCCCTGGGAGAAGGGAGCGGTACATGGTACATGGCCTAAAAAGGCTTTGACTCCGTGCAGGGCCAGCTAAGATGGGGAACAGCAGGGAATATAAACAGTGTGAGACGGACATAAAGCAGGTCAGGTTTTACACAATCATGGCAACAAAGTGAGATTGATTCAGGACTGAATGGAGCTCTTTATATTGTTTCTACTTAAAAAGGAAATGTATTGACTACAGTCCTCCTCACAGATTTATCTTTCCTGACATCAAGCACATTCATAACCTATTTTAAATTCCAAGGAACAATGCTGGGGTTTAGGAGAGTGAATACCAGTGTGTTTCACCAGAACGTTTTGGAGGCTGGGGAGAAGCTTCTTTGACTTTTAATTGCTCAGGAAACAGACACAATGTAGATGCTTTTCTTATCAGTCATAACTTCAAGTTAGAGAAACGTGTACCCGGTGGGTCTGAACTTTAGAACAAATCTGTCATGGGAAGAGCCACTTTGGGGCCATCTTAGAGACTATGTGTGGTGTCACTTTGGCCTCAGTCTCTTTTTTGACTCTCTCCTTTCAGATGCCGCTACTTCTTCTTGGGATCAGACCTTCTCTACCTAGACCAGAGAAGGTCTTGTCTCCTGTCTCCAGGAGCCACCAGGCACTGACCTTCTCCTCGCCAGCGGGACCATGTCCAACCGTGAATCCTTTCAGGGCACCCCATAGTCTTTAGGATTACAGGGTCATACAATTTATCACCCAAACAGGAACACCTGTGAGCTGGGGGGGGAGGGGGGCCACAGGGGGCAGGGCACTAATAATAATCACAAGGGGACAACAGCCAAAGGCTCACTGGGAAACTGGAATGTGAGGTCATCTTACCGTAGGATAAATCCAATCCCTTGAACACAGCTTGAATTCAGGACTCTCCACATCTGGCCCCACTTTACCTTTCCAGTCTGTCTCATACTGATCTTTTTTTTTTTTTTTTTAAGATTTTATTTATTTATTTGACAGAGAGAAATCCCAAGTAGGCAGAGAGGCAGGCAGAGAGAGAGAGGGAGAAGCAGGCTCCCCACCGAGCAGAGAGCCCGATGTGGGGCTTGATCCCAGGACCCTGAGATCATGACCCGAGTCAAAGGCAGAGGCTTAATCCACTGAGCCAAGAGCCAACCAGGGGGCGCTCTGATACTGATCTTATCACAGGGTCCAGTCACAATGGACTTGCAAGTTAACCAGCATGCCTTGGGCCTTCCTACATCTGTGCATTTGCTCACACATTTCCTCCTCCTGTCTCCACCCCACCCTCATCCCCTGTCAGTCCATAATGTCCCCCTCCCCCATCTAGGCAGGTCTAACTCCTACCCTTCCTTCAAAACCCAAGACAACTGGTATCATTTTTTACTGCACTCATTCAACAAAAATCTGACTGCTCACTCTGTGTTAGGTGCATAGTGAATAAGACTGAAAAAAATTCCACCTCTTACGGAACTTTAAATTCATAGGCAGGGGGTCATTATCTCAATTGTGATAACTGATACTAAGGATGGACACAAGGTGATATGCTGGAGAATCTATTCTGTTATGGTGTGGACATACTTGGCCCCTACAAGGCTATGAGCTCCTTGAGGACAAAGCCCAAGACACCCCGTCTTACAGCCCTACTGAACCTACCACACCCTCTTGATTATAGCTGGCACTCAACAAACATTTGCTGAGTAAAGAATTTAAAAAGCTTGCTTAGTTGGTCCAAAGATGGTTCCTTAACAACCAGTTCTGAGTCCTCCATGAATCTGTAACGGGATCAAAGGGGAACCCAACTTGCCAAAGACCTTAGAGAAACACCCCAGGTCCTAGGGCTGTGACTCTCAACACTAATGCTGGAAGTGAGCTGAAGTCATCTGACTTGGTTCAATCCTATGCTGCTTCTCTAGAGGTTAAGTGACTCATTGAGATCACACAGCTGGTTAGCGACTAAAAGGTGACACAGGGAGCCTAGAATTTACTGACTGGATAAAGACTAAAGGACTCACTGGAGCAGAGGGCATCTGGACGACAGAGGTGACCCTGCTGGCTGGAGTGGCCAGAGAGCTTTGGAGTGGGGCCCCAGGGATGGAAAGTAGTCGGGGAATCATTCCTGTCAGCAAGGCCAGCAGGGGGAAAGGCACTGTAGTAGAAAGCTGGCCAGGGCGGGCTCACTTGAAAACAGGGTCAGGCAAAAATTTTACCTGGTGATGTGACCATCTGAGACCAGGCCACAGACTCACCTTTTCCATGGCTGACCTGGAAGAGGGGCCTGAAGTCAGAGCAGCTGGGGGTGAAGCAGGGAGGCTTTCCTCGGGACTGCCCAAGCGGTGCCCTCTCAGGATAGGCGGCTGTTCTCTTAGACCTATCGGGCACCAGCAATGCTCAGCGGAAGCTGCTCAGAGAAGCTCACATAAAGGCCAAGGGTCCTGGGGCTTCCCCAAATTTGTTTGTTGTTCTGCCCTATGTGACAGGGGCTGACCAGAGTTAAAGAGTAACCAGTAACAAAGAAGTCTGGCAGGCAGCAGAGCACTATCCAAGTTATAAGCACAACACATATGCCCCTTTCTCAGACCCTTCCCTTGGTGGGTAGTCACAGTAATTTAATAAAGGCATCAGAATTACACGACTCCCTGGACCTGAGTGATTCCAGTCCCACAGAGAAACAGCTGAACCCATTCTTAGCAGCTGGACTGGGCCCCACCTGCCTCTCACCTGAGGCCCTGGGCCACCCTGACCTGTCAGGCCTTGCTGGAATTTTCCTTCCTGGCCTCTACCCACCACGACCACCATGCCAGCCTCTCAGGGTTCAATCGGGGTTGGGGGGGGGCACAATCTGCAAACATCCACTGAGGTAAAACAACAACATAAGTCCCTGCAGGTAAGGGAACACCCTGAGTTCTTCAGGCGGGCTCTCCAAACGGCCTTCCACTAGTCTTGTGCTCTGAGGTGAGAACAGAGCCAGGCCCCCAAAGGGCAAGGTTCCTCGATCTCAGCAAACCAACACGGGGCACACAATACTCCTCTGTGGTGGGCCGCCCTGTGCACCACAGACTTTTAGGCGCACACTTTTAGGCCTCCACCCACCAGAGGCCACAGCACCCCCACAGGTCACCACAATTGAAAATGTCTCCTCCAGACATTGTCAAATGTCCTGTAGGGATAAAACTACCCTCAGCTAAGCACCACTGCCAAGGGGTGAGCTCCCTAAATAAGCGACTCCATATAGCTCCAAAGACTCAGGCACCCGAACTCCTAGTCCTACAAAATAGCTTGGGCCTTGAAGATAGTGCTTTGGATTGGGTGGACCTGGGTTAGAATCCTGCCTCTCTCTGTCTTATCAACTCCGAGACTCTGGGTAGGTCACTTAGCCTTGCTGAGCCTCAGTTCCTTCATCTTTAAAAATGGGAGCAATGAAATAGCACCCACCTGATAGGGAAACCCTGGCAGTTACATAAAATGACACGTAATGATTGCCTGGCACTGTGAGTGAATTTAACATTCAATAAACATTTGGGATTATTTATGGGCCTGGAAAATTCCTTTTAGTCAAGGCTAGCATTTAGTCTTCTATTTCTGTGGCTTCTGATCTTCCCCCTTCTTCCTATGCTCCTTCCACCTGTTAAATGCCTTTGGTCTTAACCTTTGGTCTTAAGGAATCCTTCCTGCTGGTTCAAAGGCATCTGAGGTTAAAGTGAAGGAAAGAAAACACACACACACACACACACACACACAGAACCTTTCAGATCCAACCCTGCCCAGACCAACTCTCCAGACAAAGGTTTCCATTGTTGTCTAAAAACAAACTTTTCCACAGGGAGGCCTTAAAAGAGCCACAAGTCTCCAAGCCTCCAGACTCTTCTAGTTCTCATCCCCACTCTGCCCAGACCCTGGCAATATCCCTTCTCCTTGCTGGGCCTCGGTTTCCTAATCTGTGAATGAGTGCCCCCCGCATTACTACTCTCCAAGACACCACACTGCGTCAGAATGCCGCGTGTGGACAGCAGCTGGATCCCCATTTTAAGTAAGTGCTTACCTGGGAACAAGGGTCACAAAGACAAATGCACCTCTTTTTCCCTACGTTCCCCAAAAGCCAGCACAATATAGTATTTACAGAATATAGAAGAGGGTATTTGTTGCCATGGGAGTCAGATCTGAATAAAATGAAATCCTGCCAGACCATTGAGACCTCGTGCAAATTAATAATGTCGCCATATCTGTAAAATGGGATAATAATAAAGGCAGAAATGATGTACAGATTATTAGACAAACATCAAGAAAGCACACCCTAGGTATTCAGAACACACATCCCTTCTTTCTGGACTCTAGTTTATATTGGGTAATATAACTCTGTGTCATCCTCCTCCTCTGGAAAATCCTTCCTTCTCTCCTTTCCCAGGGCTTGTCCAAGCCCTCCTCTGCCAGGAAGCCTTCTCTGCATGGACTCCGTTTCAAAAGGTCCAAGGCCAGAAGTTTCCCAAAGATTGGCTTGGGGAGGGAAAGGGAGGAGGGGAAGAAGTTCCCTGCCCTGAGAATTTCCTTCCTGTGAATTCCGGAAGATTAACCCCTCCTCTGCTCCACCCCGGAATGGAGCACTGACCACAACATCTGTGTAGACTTTGAATTTGCACACGCATTAGGTCAGAATCCCATAACCACCCTGAGATGGGCAGGATGAGCTGGGATAGCATCCCCTCCCCTGCAACTCGGTCCCCCAGAGTCCCTCCCACAGTTCATTGCCCACTCACTCCAGGAAGACAAAGAAGAAGACCACGTGGTTTCTTTCCCCTCCATGGGAGGGCTCACAAGTCTCCAGCCCATACCCTTCCTTTTGCCCAAACCCTAGGGCTGTAAGGACTCCATGGTCTCTGGTTGGCTTGAATCCTACAATAAAACCACCTCCTAACCAAAAACTGGACCGCAGGAGAGGAAGGAATAGGCCCAAGGTCTCAGCCAGTTCCAAGGCTGAGTTAGAACGTGGGTCTCTGGGCTCTAGACTCGCCATGCCTCTCCCCACTCCCTCTTTCTCACCAGCTGCACCCCCTTCCTGTCTCTGGTACCATTGGCTTCTCCCAGGCTCCGCAGCTTGCAATCACCGCGGCTTCTTCCCCTGCCCTGTTTCTCTCGTCCTTTTGTCACCAAGACCAGTAGCCCTCTGTGACACCGGCCTGCAGACCACCAGTCCCACCCTCCCAAACCCATTGCCTCGTTCCAATCACCTCATGACAAGGAGCCCATGGAGTCCAAGGAGTTCTGGAGGCTGAACTCTCCAGAAGCCCATTCTACACAACAGGGCCAGATTCTTCTTCCCTCAACATACCTTTGCCATGCCACTCTGCTGTCCAACAACCTGCCATGGCTCGTCTGTCCCACGGGATCAAAGCTCTCCTGCCCAACACACCCAGAAAGCTCACTTACCTACTCCAGCCCACCTGGGTTTGCCCTGCTCCCCTATGTGCCCCCTCCTCTCTCTCCTGGATGACCTCCTGGCTCCCTCTCAGACCTCTGGCCACATCACTCCCCTCCTTGGCAGGTCTCCCGTCCTCCCCTTCCTCCTATCCTGTTGGTCTCCCCATGAGGACCTCCCCTGACCTCCACAGCCCACAGTAGTCTTCAACTCCTCTGCATGTAGTCACCACTAGCAGTGAAGGGCCTAAGCCTGGTGTTCTCCTGGCCGCATGTTGTCCCTCTATTGCCTGAGCTATATGAACATTACCTCATCACCAAACTGCAAATGGCCAACCACCAACTTGACCATGTTCTTCCCACCTCCAACCTCAGCCTGGCATTCATTCCACAAATATAGGCCAGAGAGTCCCTGCCCTTGCTCTTGAAACCCTTCTTACCCTTCAAGCAATCTTAAATGCCACATGCTCTGTGAACCTCCTCCCTGTTCCCCAACTCCCACACCCCCCCACAAAGGAGTCTTCATCTCTCCACCTTAGGACCTCCCGGTTGTTCTCCAGTCAATCTCCCCACCACCACCATGTCCTCCCTAGACGCAGACCTTCTCCTCCTCACCCACAGCTGAGCCTCCTACAATACCCTTTACCAAGAAGATGTTCAATGAATAGGCTTCACAGTGAACTGAAAGAAACAGAATCTGCCCAGTTCTCAGGCCAGCCTGGGCTCCTGGGTGGCCCCAAGCTCCCCGTACATCCAAGTGACCTCTTACTGTTCTTCCAAGATTGGATTTGGGCCCAGACTGAATCAAATGACCTCTTATCATTCTTCCAAAATTAGGCTTTCCTCTTTAATTACACCTTATCTAACCACATTCTATGTGGATTCTAATTACATAATTACTTCAAGCCTTGGGACTTAAGGGAAAAAAAGAAAGAAAGAAAGGAGTGTGTATGATTACACAGGTAAGTAAACACATCAAATATGCATATTTCTACAGGCCGGATGCCACTTTTCTCTTCATAAACCATTTTGTAACCCAGAAAATATAATCCATGGAGGTGTCTAAATCACATTAAGGTTAAAAAGTCTTACTGGGTAGGATTGATGAAGGAGAACTTCTGGGAGAGCCTAACCCTGAGATGGGTTTCCAAAGAAGTTTGAAGTCAGTAACCAGCCCTCCCTCTTCCCCTCCTGCAATGAAGAGGGAGCTGTGAGATTGGGCATGGTATATTCTGAAAATATGACCAGCCTGATCCCCCTCTAACCCAAATACCCACTTTGTTCTGAATCCAGGCACTCACTGCACTCTTCTCCCCTTAGGGCACGCATGCACCATTCTCTCCCCAATCAGACTATGTTCACCCTGCAGGCAGGGGCCCTATTTCAGCCATCTTGGTATTCCCAATTCTCCATCCTCCCCCAGTCCAGTAGGGGCATCTAGCAGGCCCTTCCCCATCCTTATACTCCCGGCCTTATTAAAGTATTGACCTCCCGGGGCGCCTGGGTGGCTCAGTGGGTTAAAGCCTCTGCCTTTGGCTCAGGTCATGGTCTCAGGGTCCTGGGATCGAGCCCCGCATCAGGCTCTCTGCTCAGCAGGGAGCCTGCTTCCTCCTCTCTCTCGGCCTGCCTCTCTGCCTACTTGTGATCTCTGTCTGTCAAATAAATAAATAAAATCTTAAAAAAAAAAAAGTATTGACCTCTCCCAATCCACTAAGCCTTCTCATGCCACGCTACCTTTGTTCATGCTGGTGCCCCCAACTTTTATCAGGAATACCCTCCTCTGGTCCTTTTCTAGCCCCATGGCAGCCCCCACTCCAGCTGGTACTTGCCCTACCTTAGTGTTTATAACACCTGGGCACAAAAACCTTTTCATGTGCCTACTTCTCCCTTCAGACCAGGTCACCCAACTTTCTGATCACACATTCCTGCTAGTAAAATAGCTTTGGGCATATTTACTTATAAGTTAATTATAAAATCTGTACTACTATAAATAGGAAAGTTACATTTTTCTTATGTTTGAGTTAAAGAATAAATAGAACTTTCACTGATGTTTTCTTCCTGCCACTCAATCGATCTCTTGAGAGCTCACCACTTGCTCTAGATTAGGAACAGCGTGAGGACAGCTGGGGTGTTTTGTTCTCTTTATATTCCCAGAATTTGCAACAGAACCCAAAATTTAGTAAATGAATTAATTTGCTCATGGCTAGTGAGCCCCTTCTGTGAGCCAGGCACACGCTGGGCCCTGGGGACAGAATATGGCTAAGAACCAGCTCTGGCCACGGCCATCATGGATCCAGCTACAGATGGCTGGGGTGGGCAGACAAACAATGATTTCCCCAACAAATGTAACAAAGCAGCTGAGACAGATGCTGTGATGAATGTTCTGTCCAGAACCACTGAATCATGAGAGTCTCAAACAAGATGTTTTAAACCGCTCCAGGGGATCAGAGAAGGCTTCCCCAGGAACACGCTGCTGCAGGTGCCATGTGAAGGACGAGCAGAGTTGGCTAGGTAAAGGGAAGAAAGAACACTCCCAGCTAAGGAAACTAAACAGGCAAAATCCAGAGGCTGGAACGGAGAAGCGTAAGTGCCAGGGACTAACAGGCCAATAAAACAAAATGAATGAACAAGCCCCAAAAGGATAGTGAGTTCCCCTCCCCTTTACTCTCCCCTATTTATCAAAACAGACCCAGCTTCCAACCTCTGAAGGGGTCACTCAGTCCCAATACCGTCCGGTCTCTGGGCCAAGCAGGCAGGTGGGTTTCCTCCAGGTCTCCCAGCCGGCTGGGAGTGGAGTCCTGCACCCCTCCTGAGAAGTTCAAAAGCTTAGGAAGACACTCCTAGGAAGACACTCCTGGAAACCATGCCTGTTGCTATGGGCACCACCAACCCAAGGCTCCTAGGCAGTTTAATTTTTTAAAGAGAGTATTAAATATTTTACATCTTCTAACAGCATGGTTTCTTCCCTGCTACAATGGAAAGGAACCCCCGGTGCAAATACCCAGCAAGGCAGCCCAAGGAGGTGTGCGCCCTGCCATGGAGGGTGACCTCTGGATTCCCTGTTTGCCCAGGGGGACGATTCTCGCGAGAGCAACCTGGGAATCCAGAACTGCGGCCACAAAAACCCCTTCTCTACTGGAGCCCCTGTGACCCCAGGAAAGAAAATTATTCACCACGATGCTTCAGGTGAGTGAAAGGTGAATGAAAACAGCCCACTTCAGGTGAGTGAAACAGTCCATGACCTTCATCATTCAAGATCAGACGGAGACCATGGACGGTACCGTAGGCTGGCAGGCTGGGGGCCTCCTCCCGCAGCAGCTGTTCTGAAGAGCAGCCTTGCTTTTCTCCGCGCTCAGGCATGACTAACATTTCCCAGCTCCTGGGGGGCCTCGCCCCCTCACACCTGCCAGGCCTGGTTCGCTAACGCACCATGCCCAAAGAAAGGCCCCACAAAGCAAGCACAAAAACCGTCCTCCAAGGCCTGCGACTGTCTTGGGCCAGGCTCATGGGCCTGGCAACCCATCTGTCAGCAGCCAGCACCCGCCCCTGCTTAAGGCCCTCAGGCCTCCGGAGTCCAGCTTTCTCTAGCTACTCTATCTTCCATCCCTGTTGGGGTTTTTCTTTCTCTGGAGACTCTATTCATTTTGTCCTGCTTAAAGCAGCCCAGTTCCTCCTGTTGCCTTGGCTTTTCCATCCAGATCCCTGGCCTGCTCTCAAGCCCACGGCCCAGGCCACTGGGGCAGTGACAGATCTCCTAACGGCAGCTCCGGCCCGTCTCACCTCGCCCCACGGGCCGAGGGATCCTCTCCTCTCGCCGGCCTGCTGCGCATGTGGTCTAGGAGGAGAGGCATATACAAGAGTCAGCGGTGTGTGTGTTGCAGCAGCGGGGGACAGACGCCCACACAGCAACACAACATGAAAATGTTTCCATTGTCCCCCCTCGACGCAGCATCAACAGCTACGCCCCCTGACCATCATTCTGGGCTTACAGAAAAACAGTCACTCAACCCTGGTGCTGCCCCGACAGATGCCAGACAAACTCTACCTGGAGATGAGCGATCTGCACGTGAGCAAGCTCCTTACGGGTCACACTAGGAAAACGCACCGCTGCCAGGTCCCCCACAAATTCCGGCAACAAGAGAAACTGTTTGGATTTCAACAGTTATGTCCCGGTGACCTTTTGTACTGGGAAACCAAATTCAAAGGCCGGCCTATGGGTTGATGCTCATAATCGATGCACCAGGCATTCTATAAATGAATAATGAGTTTGCGCATTGACACGTGGGTAGTTCCGGGATCTTCTAAGCACCCATTCCTGTCACAGCTGCCCCGGGCTAGAACGTCATCCATGAAGAACAAGCTTGGCAAAGCCAGGTAGAGGTCACAAGTACTCAACAATCCTGACCACAGGTCCCCAGGCAGCACGTGCGTGGCCCCGTGAGAAGCCAGGTAGCCAGGAGCAGTCTCCCCCCAGGTCAGTCCTGAGTCCACAATCACCAGACACCTGACTGTCTGTCTGTCTGTCTGACCGTCCATCCCTGGCCATGTTCTGCCTCCTGCTCTGCGTGCCTCACCTGGCCGAGGCTGTCTGTCTGTCTGACGGTCTGTCCCTGGCCGTGTTCTGCCCCCTGCCCTGCATGCCTCACCTGGTTGAGGCGAGATGCCGGATAGGTCAGGGGTGTCCTGGGTGCCATCACCACCCCCGGCCCCACACACCCTGTCCTACCCAAACCTTCCTGCCTCAAAACCTGAAATAAACTGCTGGACGCCTGCAGGGAAGCCAAGAGCCCCATGCTCTTGTTCACGGACACCTGTTCTACATGTTCATGGACACCTGTTCTACACGTTCACCGACGCCTGTTCGAGGGACGAGATGAGCCTGTGGCTATGAAAGCACTTCTCTGACTGAAGTTCCGCGTGCAAGCAGGGATTCGCCCAGCAAATGGGGCGCCCTCCCAGCCCTGGAACATCAGAGCTCCCTTTTTCCCCAAAACAGGGCACCCTGAGCACACCAGGCCACACCAGGTGGACCTGCTTGCAAGACTGAGTAAATCACCAAGCGACGAAAATCCCAAAGAGAAGCTTAGGCTCCAGCTGCCAGATCACCCAGGATCTCTCCTCCACACACCTCTGGCACATCCCTCTGCTCCATGGGGCTGATGGCCAATGTCTGAGAACCACCCCTCACCAAGGCAGAAATACAGTATGGGGAGAGAAGTGTCTGGGGACAAGACAAAGGGCCATGGGTAGAAGCAGACCAGAAGGAAAGGGACACCAAAAGGGTTCCTTGTTCAAGTGTCAGTGACGAGCTTCACGGCTGGCATTTTTACATCAGGTCTCACGCCCAAAGCAGCCCCCAGCTTAGACACATTCAGTTCTGGGTCTTTCTCCAGGCGGTCAGTCGGCTCTGCAAACACAGCCTCGCCTGCCAGCATTCTTTCTCTGCTCTGCGGTCTGTTTGAAAATGCCTCCTTGACTCCACCAATAACTTGTCTCCTTCTCCTCAACATAGCAGCCACCACTACCATGCATCAGGTAGCGGCTAGACTTGCATCATTGAGTCAGCCATAACCCTGGGAGGGAGGCACCTTTATTTTCTCCATTGGACAGGGGAAAGCCTGAGGCAGAGAGGAGCCACTCGCTCCAGGAGGCAGCAGGCTTGGGCAGCACCAGCACAGAGACCACGCTCTTCGTTCGTCATCTGCTTGCCCCTCACTTCCAAGCAAGAAGAGCCAAGCTCCAGGAGAAGAGATCTGTTCCCAGCTCAGGCCCATCCAGTGACATGGCCTAGAACAAATGGCTTCTCTCTGCATCGGCTGCCTCTGCTGTGAAACAAGGCTGATCACAGATGCCTGCTCTAGAAACAGAAGCTGAGCTCTCTCTGTAGCCCTGTGCAGGCTGCCCGAGAGAACTTCCTGAGATGACAGGAACTTGTGTCTAGGAGCACTGGTGGGAACAAGGGACTGAATGGCAAACTGTATTTTATTTTAATTAACTTAAAATGAATATGGCTGGTGTCCACTGGAAAGCTCAGCTCTAGTCTCGAATTCTAACAGGGCAGAGGCCACTTCTCTTTGGTCACCGCTACATTCCCAGAGCCCAGCCCAGACCCTGATGTGCGGTAATTATTTGTTGAACAAATCAAAAGCAAAGGACTTTTCAGGTGCTCTAATAAGGCCTCCTCTCCCACCCCAGCATTGATTTCCAGGCTTTCTGGCTAATGGACATCTAACCTTGGCTTGGCAAGGAGCTCAGGGCCTCCCAAATGCAATACAGCAGGGACTAGCTCTCAGGATAAAAAGTGCCTCTGTGAAGCCAAATTTATCTCCCTGAAATTCCTACTTACTAGTCCTGGCACATTAACTCATAGGTTTAGGAAAACCAAACTAAATTATGAAAAAGCACTTAAACATCTGTAAACACTATAAACTCAGGATTATAGCTATAATTCACTTTCTTAGTTAAGATGAATCTGATCTTACCTTGTAACAGTGTGAGGCCCATTAAACAAATACATGACGGTGTTTGGGGGAAACGGTCCCCCAGTGTCAGGGCTACGGTACAGAACAGCTATCACTGCTGACTTTCCCATCAGTGCATTTGAGATTTGGGCCCCAAGCTCCATAACTGTGCCAAGAAGTGTGCAGCTGGACTTACAAGGAATAAGGCCTTGTTCTCTGAGCAGGGTCTGGGCATTCTGGCAGATAAGCTCCTGTTTTCCTATTTCCTTGATGTACTCTAAGTGGAAAAGCCTACCATGCACCAAGGGCCACGCACCCAGGGCTACGTCAGACACAAAGATGACTGTGATGCAGCCCCCACGAGGAGCCCGCCGTCGAGAGGTAGGTCAAACCTGCAGTGCACCGACTGTTTCAAGCATGAAACTTCAATCAGGAGTAAGACATACATGCCACAGTCACTCAGTGTGACCAAGGTCCTCACAGACATATCTACAAAATATTGACTGGGCTGCCTTGGAAGAGATAACCGGAAGGATGCTAGCACTGTGCCTTGACACAGCAGGAATTTACGGCCATGAACTCCATCAAATCTTGATGAACAGCTCATTTAATTTGGGGGAAACCAAGACCCGGACAAGCTAAGTGACTTTTCAAGGTGCCCCAGGTCGTTAGTGATGGGACTGGACATAACACCTGAACCTTGTCACTCTCCAGCCCACCAGCCCACAATGCCCGCTCACTGTGCTTCTTTAGCTACCTGGCACTGGGAGAAAGCCAGATCTGCTGCCTGTTACTAGGTCTATCTCAGAATAAACAAAGGATTTATTTTTGTAAGACAGCATGCTTTGGACACTCTTGAAATCTCATGACTAACTGTATGCACACCACCTTAGAAACGTGCATTCAGGGGCGCCTGGGTGGCTCAGTGAGTTAAAGCCTCTGCCTTCGGCTCAGGTCATGATCTCAGGGTCCTGGGATCAAGCCCCGCATTGGGCTCTCTGCTCAGCGGGGAGCCTGCTTCCCTTCCTCTCTCTCTCTGCCTGCCTCTCTGCCTACTTGTGATCTCTGTCAAATAAATAAAATCTTTAAAAAAAAAAAAGTGCATTCAATCATTTCTTGAGAATATACGCTACCTTTAGCAGGTACCAGTTTAAGGGCTTGGACAAAGAGATGAAACTTCTGGTTAAACTGGAGGGTGAAACACCCATATTCTTCCCTACTCTCTCCTAGAACCCCACTAAAAGGACAGTAGAAAATTCTGATTTTTGATGGAAAGAAGACGATGACAGACAAGATATAGCAACAGAATTCTGGAAGACAGAGAGCTGACCGCCATGCAGTAGCGGGCTCGGGTTTCTGCCTGCAAGCAGGGAAGGGAAACACTAAGCAAGTGGGGACTTCCGCCACAGAAACAGAAGAATCCTCTGGAATTGGAGGCACCAAGGATTAAAAGGGGAGGGGAAAGGGGCTAAAAAAGAGAGTGTGCTAAAAGTTTGTTAAAGGAGCACTTCCAGCCCAGGATTTCTCTCCTCCCATCTACTCGGTCTGGTCTCTCAGGCAGAAGAAGGCAGAGACTGACTGTTTAGGCAAACTACGCCAGAGACTCGGGATGCAGACACAGCTGAGGGAGGTACACAGCTGAGAGAAGAAAGGAAAGAAGGGGGCAACCTTCAAAAAAGAACAGAGTAAGGGAAAATCTGCACACCAAACAGGGTATGCAGCCTCCTTTCCCATCAGGGTTCCCACAATGCAAGACATCCAGGCTATTTCACCCCAGGCAACATTTCTCTCCAGGAAAACCCAACATCCCCCTGAGAAAAGATCTATAGGCACAGACATCGAAAGCGGGCTCTCTTCTGGAGCCCACGATGACGTTGAGGCCCCTTCCTTGTCACACAAATGCCCAATCAGCAATCTTAAAATATAAATGGACAGTCAAGGATCAGTGGAAGAACAGTTCCAATGGGAAATCCAGTAACTGAAACAAGCAGGAAAGGGGGCTTGGAGGAAACAAAGACAAAGCAGAAAAGAGCAGAAAAACACCAAAAACAGAAACAAAAACATAACCTAAGTGAATTTATTGCACCCATGAAACAAGAACAAAATACTATTTAAAAAAAAAAAATGTGAGCATCAGAGAATGAGGTATTCCAGAAAGTAAGTATGCAAGCATGTTTCATGCAAAACCATGAAAACGTAAATTTGAAAATTCAAAAGGGTTAAGAATAAACCTGAAGAGGTCTCTCACAAATAAAACAAAAATAAAATGAAAAACAAGAAAGAAAAAATTTTAAAATTATAAACTCGGGGTGTCTGGTTGGCTCAGTTGGTACAGGATGTGACTCTTGATCTCAAGGTTGTAAGTTCAAGCCCCACACTGGGCGCAGAGACTACTTTAAAAAAATAATAAAATGTTTGGGATGCCTGGGTGGCTCAGTTGGTTAAGCAGCTGCCTTTGGCTCAGGTCATGATCCCAGCGTCCTGGTATCGAGTCCCACATCGGGCTCCTTGCTCAGCAGGGTGCCTGCTTCTCCCTCTATCTCTGCCTGCCATTCTGTCTGCCTGTGCTCGCTCTCTCCCCCCCTTCTGATAAATAAATAAAATCTTTAAAAAATAATAATAATAATAATAAAACATAAAATAAAAATAAAAATTATAAACTCAACCCAGGAAGTCCAACATCCAACTAATAGAGGAGTTCCAAAGACAAAAGAAAAAAAGGAACTTACCAAGGAAAAATATAAGAAAATTTCCCAAAACTGAAGAACTTGAGTCTTCAGATCAAAACAGTACACTAAAAGACCTCGCACAATAATTTTAAAAGCAAGAAAATTTCCACTACAGAGAAAGAGAGATGATCCTAAAACTTGCAGTGAGAAAAAAGCAGGTTACCAATAGGTGATCAAGAATCCAAATGGCATCTGAATTTTTGCCATTATTATTGGAACCTAGAAGACAGTGGAGCAATGCTTTCGAAATTCCAAGGGACCATGGCTTTCAACCTAAAATTCTAGACAAATTAAACCACTAATCAAGGGCACCAGGGTGGCTCAGTTGGTTAAGCGGTTGCCTTCGCCTCAGGTCATGATCCCAGGGTCTTGGGATCGAATCCCACCATCAAGCTCCCTGCTCCGCGGAGAGCCTGCTTCTCCCTCTCCCTCTGCCTGCTGCTCTGCCTACTTGTGCTCTCTATCTCTCTCTGTCAAATAAATAAATAAAATCCTGAAGAAAAAAAAAACCCACCAATCAAGTATAAATGTTGAATAAGGAGATTTCAGATGTGCAAGTTTGAAATGAACCTCCACAGACCCTCTCTTAGAACCTCCTAGGAAAATAAACCAAGAAAGAGGAAACAAAGGATCCAGCTCAGGACAAGGTAAAGGAATTCCCAGGATGAGTCAAGTCACAGGCCTATAGGTCAATCAACCCAGGAAAGCAGAAAGGGTTGGAGGCCTCTGGGAGGGAGGTCTCCAAGGGAAAAATGGTAATAAAATAAAGAGGAACATGTGTTATAAAATTCTTTCAGAGACTTGGAGAGTTAGTAATAAGTACATAGAAAACAAAATAGAAAAAAGAAGGCAATGATCAACTAAAAAAAAATGATGTACAAGAGAGGAAATATAGCACAAGTATAAAGTTCAGCCATGAACACTATTTACACAGCCAAGATAATGTAAGCATTGAATATTAATATAACCCAAAACTGTGATATAACCATATGGGGAAGATAGTGTGAAGAGAGGTATGTGGAGAGGAGAGGGACTAAGGGCTTCTCTAATCCATGGTAGAACACCAAGGAATAATATCCAAACTGAATAATCAGGAAACAGAACTGTTAGCAGGCAACTCACAAATATAACAGTACTATCAGGAAAAATAGCTAATAGAGTTGGAAGTGACTGTAGTAGGCAGAATAATGGCCCCTCAAAGATGGTGTCCATATCCTAATCCCCGAGCCTATAAACATGTTATCTGGCATAGGGGAATTACGGTTGCAAACAGAATAAAGGTTGCTGATCAAGGGCACTTAAAATAAGATTGCTAGATGACGCAGGCGAGCCCAAAGTACTCCAAGTGTAGGGAGTCAGAGGAAGATGGGACTCTGTGAGAAGTTAGAGGGATGCAGTGGGAGGGGCCTCAGCAGGCCGGCTCCAGCGCAGGAAGGGGGCCAGGGGCCAGGGAAGGCAGGCAGCCTTCAGAAGCGAGAAGACTGCAACTAAGGACACAGATTCTTCCCAAAAGGGAATACAGCCCTGCTACCACCTTTATTTTAGCCCAGTGAGAACCTTTTCAGACTTCTAACCTACATAACCATAAAATGAATTTATGTTGCTTCAAGCCACTATGTTGGTGGTAATTTGTTACTGCAGCAATAGAAAATCACATTCAGTGACGGACTCCGGGGAGTAATTGCTGGAATGAGAAGGGGTGACACAGCGTTTCTTTATAAGCCTTGCAGTGCTACTTGACTTTAAAAAGTATACACACCCACAAACACACACTTTTAAAAAGCATGTGTGTATATTACATACACACACATATACACATATATACATAAATAAAATAGGACTTTGATGTAAATTAAAATTGCATTTAAAAAGGGATGAAACATAGATTCTGTCTTGCCAGATCTCACAATCTGGTAGAAAAGACAGACGGGGAATCAGCTACTGCTGAACACAGGAAGAAAAGCACCTTTCAGATGTGAGGAGAGCCTAAAAGGAGGAGGAGGAGTTAGCCAGGCCGAAGAGAAAAGGCCCTCCTTGAGGGACAAGCTCTGGAGGGAGGGAAAACCTGGTTTCTGGGGACATGTAGAAGTGTTTGTGACTGGGACATCCAGTGGGTCTGGCAGAGCCAGCAGGAAGGGCCGGGGGCGTGGGGCAGCTCTCCACACAACCAGGCTTGGTGCTGCCGCACTGCTGGCTTCTCCAGCTGGGCACAGGACCTGCTGTGCATGATTCAAGTGGACATGGGTAAGTGAAGGCCCGTATACACACAGTATTTTCCTGGACCATCAGTTGTACTCAATAGCAGAGCATATATTTTTTTAAAGACTTTATTCATTCATTTGAGAGAGAAATAAAAAGAAAGAGAGAGAGAACAAGGAGCAGAGGAAGGGGTAGAGGAGAGGAGAAGCAGTCTCCCCACCAAGTGGGTAGCTGGATGTGGGGCTCGATCCCAGAACCCCAAGATCACAACCTGAGCTGAAGTCGGATGCCTAACTGACTGAGCCACCCAGGCACCCCAACAGTAAAGCATTTTAAATACCTTTATACTAAAACCAGCACATAGAGTAGAGTACAAAAGTTATGTGAATTTTTAACATATTAACTAGAGATTTCAAGGCAACTGCTTGCTTGCAAGGCCAGCTTTAGACACTAAACTATCTGCTGACCACTGAGAACCAAGACTCAATCTTCTTTGTAATTGGTCTGAGTCAGAAGAAAATTTTAAAGCACTACACCACTACATCAAAGCACCAGGAACTTCATACCTGCAACCTGTCAGTGGGTGCCTACCCTATTTGTGCCTAGCTTCCTTTGGGTCCTAATCGACATGAATCAGAAAGCTGAGCAACATCTCATTCTTTTCCAAAGGGGCCTGGGTCTTGCCACTAACTGTTGGGTTAACCCAGCTTAGGGAAACAAAGAAAAACCATCACACTGAATTCTTATACTCTTGGCCATAAGTCCCCCTACATCCCCGACTCTAAGCATTAAGAGAATCACAGACAAGAGCCCCAGCTTCAACATCAACACCCACAGCCTTTACAGTATAGGCCTCTGTCAGAGAACACACTGCACTCTTTCCATGGAAGGAAGTCAAGAAATAGGGCACATCTCTTGGGAGAGGGTGTCCCTTGTGTCCACAATACAGGGGTGGAAACTTTTTCTATTGTTGTAACTGTTTTTGTTATAAAAACAATACTATCCACATGACAGTGAGCCCGGAAATTTTTTTTCTATAAAGAGCCACTATTGACCACAGAAGAAAAGGGGGGAACGGGAGGGGAGGTGGAAATCAATGGAAGGCCACACAGAAAGAAGTAAAAAGCAATTTAATTGGGTTTGGTTTGTTTGTTTGTGTATAAAACACATACCCACACATGGAAAGAGAGTGAACTCAACTGACTGTAAATTAAGAACAGAGAAGATTAAATTTTAATAGCAGTAAATGTATTAAAATATACTACAAAGCTGTATTATTGACAGTCAAGAAAGAATGGGGAAGAGGGGAAGAAGAAAGAGAAAGATTCAGCAGGAGGAGAGAGAAAAAAATGTATAGAGGGAAACGTGGGAAAGCAAGAGAGGACAGTGAGACACACAGACACGCGGGCCTATCCCTGCACAAAAAGAGGGAACAACTCAAGGAATCTAGAGACACTTCCGAGGCCTGACCAGGGAGCCAAAGTACACTACACCACACAGGCCAGCTGTTGGCTTGGGCTAAAGACTTCAAAGTATTATCACCTTTCATCCTTGCCTTTGAACGACTACTGATCCGGTTAACCACTATTCACAGCTCTTTAATTGCTCATTGAAACATTCGGAGGCTTAGCTCAGGTCCCAGGCCAGAAGCTCCCTGCACATGGGCTGCAGTTCAGTCAATCAGCCAGCTCCAGGAGTGCCCTCTGAAAAGGGAGTATATGAAACACCATCTCATAAAACATACAAAACCCCGGTGAAAGTTTGAGGAGACAACGCTGCTTGAGTTGAAAAGAGATTCTTTGGAGAACTTTCTTTCGTTTTGAATTGTAAAAAAAAACCTGGGACTTCAGCAGAACTGGGTCCCACCTCAGCACTCTCTGGCCTCACAGCCAGCACACCTGACTTCCCACATGTTCAAGTTCCATGTGGCCCAGTGGCTCCAAAGGCCTCAGCTGACCCTACAGCAAAGCAGCCTCTACCACACTCTGCAGGCTGAGGGTCAACAGGAGAGATCCCAAGGATACTCCACGGCCACCCCAAGCCCAGGCAGGTCCACCCACTCCCACCCCTGTCTAAACCAAGCCTCTTCTTGTTTCCCTCACTCCAGGGCTGCAGAAATCTGCTCTCTCCCAGCTGGTAGCTCCCTCCCTCCTCCAAGCTTGGAGGCCAGTGTTTTCCCCTTCCCCACCTGACCTGCCTCCAACCTCTCTCTTCTTCAACGTGTTTTCTCCTCACTTTCTCCATCCCATTTTAGAATCTCAGAGAAGGAGGGAGTAAGAGCTACATATAGAACATGGGACCTCGAATCACCAAACCTGGGTTCCTGTCCCAGCTTTGCATCTTGCTACCTGTGTGACTTTGGACAAATCACCAAACCTTCCCAATCCCTCAAATTCTTCGGTGAGGGGGGCGAAACCTGGCAGTCAGTTTTCTTCCAACGCTCCTGCTCTAAACACCTGAATATTCACCTGTGTAACTGCAAACAAAGCAGAGAGTTAAACATACACAGGAAGGAGGAATGAATTCTAAAAACTCCTTTTCCTGAGCTTTCTGCCAATTCAAGTCACCCACTCAACCTCCAGAGAGTCTGTGCCCCTCATTCCAGGCCATTCTAGCTCTGAACTATTACATACAGTAAATCCTCATCAATCACACTAATCGAGGAAAGGTTGAATCTGAAGCCATCAGAGGCCTGAGTCCTGGAATACTTCTTTCATGCCATTGAGCAAGAGTATGACTTTAACATCGTTTAGCAAACAAAAAGAAATGCTAAAATGCCCTCACAAACTGGACTTGTGAATCTAAGAACAGTGATGCTGTCAGGAACCCGGGAAAATAGTCTGCTCCAAAGCCTTCCGCTCTTTATTCCAACAAGGACACAGGCCCAGAGCGTGGAAGCCACAAACCCAAAGCCCAAAGCAGGTCGGTGGCCAGGATCAAAGCGAGCTGTCCCGCCTCTGGTCCCAAGCTCCTTCACCAAAGTTTTTTGGGACCATCCATCTCCTTTTACAGAGATGGATTAAATCCTAAATGACCACTGAGTGCCCTCTACAGTAAATCTATTTTCACGTCCAGGGAAGGGTCCAGACCTAAATTTGAATGACCAGATGATTACCAATGCTGCCTGATAAAAAGCCTTCTTTCCTGAACCCTGCCCATTCATACTCGATGAAGAAAACCCCAGAGTCTGCTATCTATATGGAACTCTCTTTTAGGGAAGGGAAAATAGGGAAAACGCTGAACAGTTCTTTGTTCTGCGAGTAAGAAGCATCTGCTCGTCCCCTCCCAGGACTCCAATCTCACCCCCCATTATTCCCAATCCCTTCAGAAAAGTTCACAGAAACTGTCCAACTAGCAGGAAAGAGAGCAGGTAAGAGGAGGATCGGGCCAACAGGGGATGAGCTCTAAGGGAAGATGACAATACCCTTCCCACCTCTTGGCCCCGCAGGGTAGAAAGCATTTCTTTTCAGTTGCTAATTCCCTGCAGGGAAGTGACCAAAAACAGCTAAACTCAGGGCCCTCCAGCTGAGAAAGGAGCTCTCCGCAACCCCAGGAGAGCTACCCCTTTGCTAACCGTCCACTGTAAAGTGCGCAGGGCAAAGGTGCCAATAGACCCACCCTTCTCTGCCATCCCCTCAGGCCAAGAGCCTGAGACAGCAGAGCTTGGCTGGCAAGGAGCTATTTAAGGCAGCATCAAGAGGGTGGGGCAGAAAAATTGCTGGCAGCATCCTCTTCCTCCACCCCTCCCTCAAGCCAACACACACACACACACACACACACACACACACACCCGCCCAGTGGGTAGACAGCCATCTATCTCACCTGCGTCTCTAACGGCTGTAGATCTGAAGTCTCCAAATGTCCAGCATGTGCTTCCTGTCATTGAGGGTGCTGCCCCCATCTGCTCCCCACCCCACTTTCAATCCACCCCCTTCTCTTCAACCACCACCAAGCTTCCCTTCCATCAAAAACTAAAACTGAATCTAAATAGAGGAGCTCAAAAACCAAGAAGAGTGGAGACAGACAAGCCATCCCTGGCCTTCACTTATGAAAGGAAAAGGGGTGTGTGTGTGTGGGGGGGGGGGTGATGTCAGAGGCCTGACTGCCAGATAGGTTCCATGATGTCTCTAAATGAACCTCCCTCCCATTGACAGTGAAATCAATTCTGGCAATTTCAGCAGGTCGGCCCTGTGACAACAGGAGCATCCCAGCGCTCAGTTTAAAATAAAAATCCAAAGGTTCAGCCAGAACATGCTGGGAAAACACAGGGTCTGGATAAAAGGAGCCAGGCTCAGTGGGATCCCTTCTGCTTTTATGTAGCAATGTAGCAACGTAATAAATTCTGCCTGCCCGAAGAAAGCATGCACTGGTGAATTTCAAAGCCATCTTACGACAGCGGATGCAGGGGGGATGCAGAATTCGACAGCACATCCCCCCATGAAAGGTACATAATGACTTCAGGCCTCTCTCCCCCTCTACCTTGAACGGCGCTACCGCTTATTAAGGAAGCCACATTGGAAAGCAACCAGGTGGGAGCTAGGGATGCCCGGGGAATTCGGAGAAAGGAGTTGCTTTCCGTCCAAGTCGGTGATGAGCTGCCCAGCAAGATGATGCCAGTCACTCCGGGGGGATGAAGCAGCATGGGCGGATGGGCACGCACGGTGTTCCCGGACCCACACACGTACCCGCTCATTCAGGCGGGTCCTAGGCCAGACCGATCGTCCTAGCGCCCCTCCCGCCGCCCTCTCCTCCCGGGGGATGCTGATGAATGAACACACCTGCGATGCCTCCATCCTGCCGCTCGCTCCCTCCTTCTTCTCTGGCTGCTGCAGAGGAGCCCCTCCGCGGTAGTTTCACTTTACAGCACCAACCCACCCGGGCTTTGATGTCTCCTCCACCCATCCATATTGCAGCCAGCCTGAAGCAGGCGGACATTCTCTCCTAGCAGTGGCCATGATCGCACGTACCCCCACCCACAAAAAATAAAATAAAACCTGAATCCCGGGGACCCCCCCGCACCCTGGGGAACTTTCCTGGAGAGACCGGGGATCCACCCAGCAGGAAGGAAGGTCCGGCCGGGGGGGACCACGGCTTTCTCCGTGACCACGGGGATGCTCTGGGGGAGGGCGTCCCCCAAGTCCCTCCAACAGCTGGCCCTTTAAACGCGCCTCCTCCGAGCGCGGAACAAAGGAGCCGCCCGCGGGGGCCGGGCCGCCACACGCCCCCGGCGCCGCGGCCGCGGGTCTGGAGAGCGCGGGCGAGCGAGGGGGAGGCTGGCGCGGGCTTACCTTGCGGGTCTCCGGGCGGGCGGCGCGCGTCCTGCCCCACTCGCACTACACGCTGCAGTTGGCCCCGCTCTGTTTTTCTGGGACTCGGCGCTGACTTCACCGACACTCCGCTGCCGGCCAATGGGCTGCGGCGGCCGCCCCCTCATTAGCATGCGTCTGGAACCGTCCACTCCGGCAGCGCCCGGGCGGTGGGCGGTGTCAGGGGGCGGTGCTCGGTCCGGCCGTGACAGGAAGGGGCGTGTGCGCCAATGGGAGGCGAAGAACCGCCCTGCCGCCCCGCCCCGCGGCATTGTGAGCGGAGAGCGCGGGCCCGCGGACGATCCGCGACAAGGCGCGCGCGGTTTCAGTAACCCTTTCTGTCCTGGCAGGCCACTGGCTGGGCCCTAGGCTGGCCCCGCGCGCCCTCTGGTCCTTGAGAAGGCTCCCCCGTGGGGAGCTGGGAAGGAACCTAGGGCACAAAAATAACAGCTAACGTGTCTGGAGTGCATATATTACTTACCCCTGTGCCCAGTTTGCTCATCTGTAAAATGGCACAATAGTAGGTTGTAGTGGGCATCTGGGTGGTTTAGGCGGTTAAGCGGCTACCTTCGGCTCAGGTCATGATCCCAGAGTTCTGCGATCCAGTTCCCCTCCACCTCCCTGGGGAGTCTGCTTCTCCCTCTCCCTCTCCCTCTCCCTGTGCTTGTGTTCTCTCACTCTCTCTCTCTCAAATAAATAAAATCTTTTTTAAAAAATAGTAGGATGTAGTGAAGATTAACATAGTTAACCTATGTAAAGCATTTAGATCAGTGCCTGGCCTTTTTGCTACATAAATGTTTGCTACTATCATAATTATACTCTGTACCAACCAATGTGCTTAATGCTTCCTGGATATTTTCTCATTTTATCCTCAGAGCCTTATAAAGAAGGCACTGTCACTAATCCCTATTTTTCAAGTGGGAAAACTGTCGAGGTTTAAGTGGCTTGCTCAAGGTCACACAGAAAACAATGCAACCAGGATTTGAACTCGGGCTCTGATATTTCATTCATGCATGCAACACACATTCAGGGAGGCAAATGCTTGTCCCTGGGGTTACAACGAAAAACAGGGACGCTTCCCTTCATTAGGCTTCCATTTTAGTGAGGGAGACAGGCAAGTGAAAAAATCATCTGCAAAGTGAAACAAAGTAAAGAGAATAAAATAGGGCAATATACAAGTGAAGAGAAGGGTACTTTTTTGAGTTCAGAGCTAACTGCCACTGGGCATACCATCCAGACCTCCTCCAGTACCCCCTCAGTGTTACAGGAGAGGAATCAGAGAGGAGAAGCTGCTTACCCAAGGTCTCAGGGCCAGTAAGCAGGAACACCTAGCTCCCAACATCCCTGAAGGCTGAACAAAACTGACTTTTGTGAGCTACCATTGACAAGAATCTTCAGCCAGAGCACGTTCCCAGTTAACAAGCTGTGTGTGGGGAGGTAAAGACAGGCCTTAATGACTGCACAGGCTGATGGGAAACACATCTGCTAAGGTTCTTAGATGTCAAGGAAGGAACAGTGACGAGTTTTTGCTGAGTATCGGCTGTCCTCTTCCATGAAAAGAAAAAAATTTAGAACACTCATCGCCGCCTGGGAACTCATTGCACAACTGAGGAGACAAGATGCCACCAGGAAACCACTCACCCTGGGGAGCTCCCAGCCCATGTCTCCTTCCACTTTCACCTTATCCTTCGGCTTTGCAAAGAAGACTAGATTAGGAATCAGGCTCCCCAGGCTCTGCTATTAGCTTACTCTCTGATCTAGGCAAGACAGTTCCTTCTGGGCCTGGAAAGTAATAAAATGACTTTCACTCAAGCACAGCTAGTCTGCTAGGCACTGTTCTGTACCTGCACTGAGGGCTTAACAAGCGTTAACTCACACCACACAATCACCCCAGGAGGGAGTCCTATACTTATCCTGACGTTGTCCACAGAGGAGGAAAATAACAGGGAGAGAAACCAGAGAAGTTGCCTCCCTCGCAGACTTAGAGCAATACCATTCAGAATTTAAAAAAAAAAAAAAAATAGAGCAATTCAACGTCCAATTTTAATTGGATAAGAAACCTTTCTACTAGGGCGCCTGGGTGGCTCAGTGGGTTAAGCCGCTGCCTTCGGCTCAGGTCATGATCTCAGGGTCCTGGGATCGAGTCCCGCATCGGGCTCTCTGCTCAGCAGGGAGCCTGCTTCCCTTCCTCTCTCTCTGCCTGCCTCTCCATCTACTTGTGATTTCTCTCTGTCAAATAAATAAATAAAATCTTTAAAAAAAAAAAAAAATAAAAAAAAAAAAATAAAAAAAAAAAAAAAAAGAAACCTTTCTACTAAAACCGTATGACAGAATACCATACAGCCACAAAAAATGAAAAAGTACAGTGATACTGACACACGAAGATGTACATAATACATTATTGAATAGAAAAGTAGATTGAGGGGCACCTGGGTGGCTCATTTGTTAGGCCTTTGGCTCTGCCTTTGGCTCAGGTCATGTTCCTGGGTCCTGGGATCAAGACCAGCCTCGGGCTCCCTGTTCCTCGAGAGGCTTGCTTCTCCCTCTCCCAGTCCCCCTGCTTGTGTTCCCTCTCTCACTGTGTCTCTGTCAAATAAATAAAATCTTTTTTAAAAATAAATAAATAAATAAATAAATCATAGATTGAAAACTAGGTTAATACTGTAATCCCATTAGAACAATCTTTATGGGATTGCAAGTAATTATTTTTTTGCTCATGTATATTTTTATTTTTTTCTTCAAAAACATCTATCAAATTATTTAATTAAAATAAAACAAAATAATTTTAAAGTGAAAAACCAGACTCTATCTCTGGAAATTTTATATATAGACAAGTCCATCCTTGTAAGTGGGCAAGTGCTTTGAGGAATCTTAAGTGAGATCTACACCTTTGAGCCATCCATCAGATATCGAATTCTGCTGGTTCCAGGCTATTGTGTTTATGAGATAAATGGAAGGACAACAGGGAAGAGAGGACAGGAAAACAGAGAGAAAGAAAAAATCCTACTATCCTTCAAGACTCATCTCAAATGTCTCTTCGAAGAAGAGTTCAGAGTCATGGTCTAATAACATTAATGCTGAAAGCCACCCAAGAAATCAGCAGGTGTAATTGTGTTCAACTCATTTTTGTCTTCAGTCATTCACTGGTTCATTGATTCAAGGCCCTGTACTGGGCTGGTGAGACCTGACTCCTGACCTCCCAAAGATAACCCCTAAGAAAGCAGAGACCCAGAGAAGGCCAGCTCCATGGGTGCACATTCTGCACTAGAAAGGGTCCCACTCACGGTTTAGTAGCATCTTTAAATTTTTCATTTCAATTGAGGGGCCTCACATTTTCATTTTGTAGTGGAGCCTACAAATTCTTGTAAATTCTGGGGCCTGTCCTGGGAAGGAGAAACGCCAAGCCCTTCTCAGTGTATCAGTAATCAAGCCTGGAGTAAAGCACAGTGCTTTTCATTCTCATCCCATCTCATAGCACAGGCTCATTCCTGGGTTCCCAAGGAAAGTGAGCACCCCCGCCTTCTAGTCCCATAGCACTTCACTTCTTCCTTTCTCGCGGTATTGGCCATATTTGGCATGAACTCGCATACATACGTGTATAGTCCTATTCCTCATCCTCTCTACCCACCAGGCTGTAAACTCCGTGAGGTCCTTGCTTGTGTCTGCTCATCTCTGACAGCGCTTAGCACTATGCCTTACATACTGTAAAAAAAGGCCCTTAAACTTAGCCTTATTAGTAACTCCTCGTTTTCTCTTCATGGGCATCAGATTATTTCCAGCAGTCCTTCCACTGCTGGAGAGAAGTAACAGTATTGGGCAGGAGAGTTGAGCACACAAACTAAGATCATAAACATGCTGTGGGAAGCAGCCCCCAAGCAGGTCGTAACTGTGGGGAAGTAGGGGAAGAGGGAGAAGGATTCTGCAGAGGACAGTCCAGAGTGATCAGCATCTTTCCAGTCGCACGGACTGTATTAGAGGGAAACAAACAAGACGACTTAGAGACAGCAGTGAGCATGGTGGTGAAGCCTGTGGACAGAATCCTGTCTCCAACACTTAACATGGAACTCTTGTGTAAGCTCTCAGGTCCCTCTTCTGCGACGCAAGGAACACACAACCCTCTGAGGTTTACTTGCGAGCCATAGGTGAAAGCATGCATGGAAAGTGCTTACACACTGCCTGACCCATAAGCACTCAGTAAATGGATATTATTACTAATATTACTGGGAGGCCAAGTCATGAAAGATGCTCTCCTAAAATGTGTGGGTTTTGTTAACATGTTTCCTCAGTTACCCAAAAGAAGGACCATAACTATTTTCAGCCATATTAGCTGGAGAACACCAGAATGGGAGAGAAGAAAATAGGATAAGGGAAAGGGAATTATGTACCAAAGAGTTTAGCAGTTACATCTCTAAAGCTCTGGTGAGCATTTGTAGCTGATTTCCTTTGTAACATCTTGAAGAAAGTGAACCAAGTAATGGAAAGAGCCAAACTTCCTTAAAGAACAGATTTTCTTGTTTCTTACTGATTAATTACTGAGAAAAAGTGAATCGACACTCTCATGTCTGAGGGCACAGAACTGACATGAAGATCAGTGCCAGATCAATGCCAGATCAATGAAGATCAATGCCAGACCCAAGAATTCCACATTCTTTGGAGGTCAGTAAGGAGGTCAGGACTGACAGATAACTGTGTTACTGTGTTAGAGAAGTTTGGTGAGATGGAAGGACATTGGTCAGAAGTCTTTTGGACTAGGGGCGCCTGAGTGGCTCAGTGGGTTAAAGCCTCTGCCTTAGGCTCAGGTCATGATCCCAGGATCCTGGGATTGAGCCCCACATTGGGCTCTCTGCTCAGCAGGGAGCCTGCTTCCTCCTCTCTCTGCCTACTTGTGATCTCTCTCTGTCAAATAAATAAATAAAATCTAAAAAAAAAAAAAAGAAGAAGTTTATGGGACCATGGAGAAATAAGAGGAGCCATGGGGATCACCATGCTTGGGAAGCTGTGCCAAGATGAGTATGAACCAGTAACTTCAAGAGTCTAGTGACAGGCTTCCATTTATCAATCAACAAACACTTGCTCTGGGGTGCCTGGGTGGATCAGTGGGTTGGGCATCCCAACTCTTGGTTTCAGCTCAAGTCACTATCTCATGGTTTTTGAGATCTAGCCCCACAGCTGTCTCCATAATAAGCAGGGAGTTTGCTGGAAGATTCTCTCCCTTTGCCCCTTCCCCCCATAAATAAATAAATCTTTAAAAATATATACAAAATAAAAACACTTACTCCAGCATATCTTGTTTTGTTACTTATATAAAAACACATGTATGTAATAGAGTACCAACCTTACACAATTGTATTTGACCAAGGGCATAAGGTTTGGTTTTGAGATTGCTTTATGCTATTAGTCAAAATAAGACACTTAAAATGTTGACCTGGGTGGACTTTTGAGAGAAATCAGTAGTATAGAAACACACTTCCAACCACTGTCACTGAATTAATGGGAGAGTCTGTCTAGGTCAGGAGTTTTGGAGAAGGACAAGAGGAGGGGGCCATCTGACTGGGCAGGAGATTCATCCACTAGAATACACTGGCTTTACCTGAGAAGTCTTACTACTCTGAAGTAATTTATTTAATGAAGTACTTGAGGGAAGCATTTCTAGGGCTGGTGGACCCAGCTGCCAGCTCTGAGACAGGCATTCTGACTAAGGCTGGAGAGAGAAAGGGAGAAAGCCAGCAAGGAGGAACAAAGGAGGAGGAAAAAGAGGGTGGCTTTGGGAGAGCAAGAGAAAGTGAGAGAGACATCAGGGGAGAGGAAGAGAGATCACTGAATCTCCTGAGGCAAAAAAAAAAAAAAAAAAAACCACAATGTCAGAAACAGGGCAACTAGCCTCACTAAACTACGGTAACCTTAACAAGGTTAAAAAATCAACAACAATGGTGTTAAGGGAATAACTGACATTCTGGAAGCTGTTGGAAGCTTGTCAGAGGTGATTGGAAGAGTTCACTGAAGGAACTCATTACACTGGGCCAAATTGAGTCACACAGGTGCCCTGGGAAAACTAATAACTCTTTGTCAGCATTTTGTCAAGGGCAGATGCCAAGTGCCGTGTGGGGAAAGGGCAGAAGGGAAGATGGTGGGCCTGCCTAGCAAGTATCAGCCCCATCTCCGCGACCTCAGCAAGTCTGTTCTGTCCCCAAACTTGCTCACCCTGATTCCTAAACCTGAGTGACCTCGACTTTCATGAACAACACCTTAGGGACCATCTCTAGTCATTGTGCCATTCCCTTAGGGAACTTACCTCTGCTTCTCTGTCAGGTTGAACCAACCGATTCGTCCAGGCATACACAGTTCTCTGTGACAGGAGGTCTCAGAAAGTCATCTATTCCCAGGGATGTCTGGAGCCCTCTTCAAACTGGTAGGTCTGAGCAGTGCTTCCATGGTTTATTATCTGGCCCTGTAAGAAGGAGATAATCTGAAAGAATCTAGTTCTACCACCAGGAATTGAAGGCAACTGGACTTACACAAGAAAGAAGTGGACAGAGATAACTATCTCCTCCCTTAGGCCAAAAAACCAAGGACTTCTTCATCTGGCCCTGATTAGAAGAAGAGCAGAACCATAAAGCATGCTAAAATGAGGTTCCCAGAATCTGTTGCAGCCCAAGCTGCCACCTTCAAAGCGGGAAGGATTATGCCTGGTGAATCCTCCAATAGAAGAATAGTAAGGATGCCCGAGGGGTCAGTGGCAGCCCCTCTATTGAACTCAATGTGACCCCGGGACAAGGCTCAATGGGGTTAAGCAATGTGACCCCAACAGTTGGTGTTGACTGCTGGTGTAAGCTGCTTCACTCTTTGCTTCCAGAGTATTCTATACTTGGATGAGAGCTTCTAACCCCCAGATGATTCATTGAGGGTGGGGAGATGAGCCACCAGGTGGATTGTAGGAAGAGGACTCTTGAGTCATTCAATTAACCAACATCGGTCCTACTGTGTCCAGCCTCTCTACTCAGTGGTGGGAAGCCAGGGAACAAGGACAGGACCTTAACCTCAAGACACTCATAAACTATTGGGAGAGATCAATAAATACACAGGCAATTACAAGACAGTGTTCTAGACAAACATTTTTTTAAATTGAGATGTAATCCATATACCAGAACATTTATCCTTTTGAAGTATACAATCCAGTGGTTTTTAGCACATTCATAAGGCAGTACAACCACCACCACAATCAGATTCCAGGACATTTTCATCACCACAGTAAGAAACCCTATACCTATTAGCAGTCACCCCCCCAATCCCTGTCCCCCATTTCTCCTCTCCCCTCAGTCCCTGGCAACCACGAATCTACTTTCTGTCTCTCTAGATTTGCCTGTGGTGGACATCTCCTATAAAGGGGATCACAGAATACATGGCCTTTTGCATCTGGCTTCTTTTCACTTTACATCATGTGGTAAAGCTTCATCCTGGCTCTAGCGTGTATCAGTACTTTGCTGCTTTTTACGACTGAATAACATTCCACTGTCCGTGTACCACAATTTGTTTATCCCTTCATCCGTTGATAGACATTTGGGTTGTTTCCACTTTTTGTTGATTGTGAATAATGCCATTATGAGCATTTTTTGCATGGGCATATGTTTTCAGTTCTCTTGGGTAGATACCTAGAAGTGGAATTGCTGTGCCATATGGTAACTACATGTTTAACTTTCTGGTAACTGTTGGACTAATTTGAGTTAGGTTTCTGCTATTTTAACTGGCAGAGGTCAATACACCTTGCTGAATGAAAGGCATGGGTCACTTTATTTCTTCATGTGTTTATTACTACTTTATGTATTTCTATAAGATTTTTCCAAGGATGCGTATATACTAGTCATTTCAGACAATGTTGAAAATATAGAAAAACTTAAAGGAAAAAAATGAAAATCATCCATATCCCTACCACCCGAAGCTACCACTATACCTGCATGGCTTTTTCCCTTTTAATCTCCTTTTTCTTTGTATGCCTTTTATGAAGCAATGTCAGTTTTAGTATATTTTATATTTTGTGTTTTATATTCTGCTTTTCTCTTTGATCATCATATCATAACTAGTTCAGCATTCATTGTTTTATAGACTTGTCTTCAAATTTATTTTATGTTTTTCTTTTTAGAGTGTTGTCTTTATTCTTCTTACCTTTGAGGGGTTTGCTGAGGAGACTGAGAGAGAGAAAGAGGGAGAGAAACAGAGAGAGAGAGAGAGGCATTTGGGGAGAGAAATGCCATGAAGGATACACAAGCAAGAAAGGAGAAAGCAGACAGGACCCTTGTTTGCTTTCTCATAGCTCCATATTTTATCCTGCCTGGTTGGAGAGGAAAATTTAAGGCACCGCTGCCTTGGTGGCCTCAGACTGGCTCTCCAGTCTCTCTCTCTCTGGTGGCGGATCCCACAGCTGCTGCTGCTGTTCTGGGCGACCCTGCCCCGAGGCTGAGCCAGGGCTGGCTCCTGCAGCCTGCGATTCAAGATGGACAATTCGCAATCCTAGCAAAATCAATCTATTGGGAACCAATGAGGCGCAAATAGTTCATGCACTTTGGGATTGATGTGCCAACTGAGATAAACAAGGCTCAATCAGCAGGGAAAATCAATCATGCAAAAATGCATTTCAACTTAGTGTTATTTCCCCCTGGGATGCCCACAACATCACATTCTATTGTTTGGAGGCTTCTGTAGCAATTCTTGCCTAAGCTTCTGTAGGCCAGGCCGGGAGAACTCCCTCATCCAGGGTTTCATGTGTCCAGGGGGCTGATTGATGCCAAGACCTGGTGGCTGTGACAGAGAGGCCTGGGCGGCCAACGTGTGAGAAGCGAGGACTTTCAGTTTTGTGAGCAAAAACTGACCTCTGTGTCTCTAAACCACCCCCTCTAACAGGTGATATAATTAGCAAGGAACATAACTATGAACTTTCCAAGAGAGCAAATCACAGAAGTATTGTGTCAATAATTCGCGATTATATAACACAAAATATAGAGTGATGTTTTTAAGATCCTATCTTTTTTTTTTTTTTTTTGGTGCCACCAAGTTTATTTTCCCTTAAATATTCTGCTGGTGAGATAGGATCATTGTGAAAAATTTAGAAACCATTGATGAGCAAAAATAAACAATTCAAATCATCTCTGTTAAATTGTATGTATATCTTGCCAAATTTCTCTCCACACAGAATTAACCATGTAACACATACCTGTTCTAGAACCTCCTTTAAAAAAAACTTTGTAATATATTGGAATTGCTTATTCTATAAAGGCCTTCTCCACAGTGTCTTGGTGTTGCTTGGGAGAGCCGGACCCCCGCTGCTTTCCTGTTTGTTTGGAAGCCCCACTTGGGAGTCTGACTGGAATGGTTGGAGTCAGGGACGTGGGGAAGGAAATAGGTAACATGACGTCTTATCCCAGACCAGGGGTGTCCTGCAGGAACGGGGGTCCAGACAAGAAGCTGAGTCCAATGGGCCTCACCAGGGAGCTCGCTCCAAAGCAACCATTAGGGATGAATCATGGCCCATTTAGCCTGCAGGGTCAGCAGGTTAAACCCAAAGGGACCAGAAAACTGAGGGCACAGGCTAACACCCCAAAATCAGTCTGACCAAGGAGTCTCAGGGTGAGGCCGTTTCAGGGTCCCGAAGAGCCTGCGGGTGATCTGAGTAGCAGACTCTCTTAACAGAAAGGGCTAGAGCGATATATGGCAGCCCCGGAGCCCAGCAGGGTGGAAATTCAGTATTTGTTAAATAAGGGAATGATGGCTCTACTTCTTCCTAATCATGCTTCTGGTCTTAGCTCAGATATTACTTCCGCTGGAGAACAGGTGAAAATGGGAATGTCTGTCCAGGCCGAGGGAGTGGCCTGAGGATCATCCCAGAGATTGCGAGGTGCAAGATGTGGGAGAGGAGAACAGAGGGTCTAGGAAAGTGGGCGGTTACAGGCATGAGGGCTGGAGTGCAGCGGCCTCGAAAGCCAAGCTCGGGATTTCCAATTGTATCTGGTAGCCGGTGAGGAGTTGCCAAAAGTTTTTCAACAAGGGAGGGGTAGGACAGAGGTGAGATGTAGGAATATCCCTTCTGGCGGGATGAATTAGCGCCAAGAAAGGCCAGGGGCAGAACAAGCAGTTGAGAAGTGACTGTAACAGTCAAGCTCAGAAGAAGAATGAGAACGAAGGAGGTGACCATGGGAGTGGAAAGGAAGAGATGCTTCCTTCATTGAGTCATTCATTCATTCGATGGATATTTCTTCATCACCGAGAGCCAGAAACCGTGCTAGATCTAGGCACCAGACTCCTAAAGGGAGATGGGGCAAGGCTCGCTGTGTGCTGGGAAACAAGTGACTGTCTGCTAGGCAGAAAGCAACCAAACATGATCCCCTATATGATGAGAATCATCGTGTGGCCATGAAGAGAAATGGAAAAAGCAGAAGAAAAACCTAGCTTGGGCATCGAGGAAGTAAATCTTGAATTTAGTTTGATGATACAGTAGGACAGGAAGATAGAACTATCCAGCAGACAGGTGGAAATGTGGGACTCGAGTAGGAGAGTGGAGGGAAGACAGAAGACGGACACACAGCTACCTCTGTGAGGAAAGAGCCTGCAAACCCATAGGGAGCGCCGTGACCTTGGAAGGTCTGACCTCCATTCCAGGCTCTGAGCAGAGAAAGCACAAGGTAGCCTGGGTACCAACCTGCTGCCTCCCTCCTGTCATTCCTGGCATTCCAGCCCCACCGCACACATGGAGATGAGCTTTCAGAAGTTGCTTATGTCAAGCCTCCAATCAGACTCCTGTGTCACCTCTGGCTTGAATAGTGCTCCCCCCATCCCGGCTAGGAAAGGGTGTGCCGCAGCCAGATGGTAAACTGTGAACAGAAATAAACTCTCCTCACATGTAGCAAGTATATTTATATCCAATCCTATAATATCACTGCAGGCGTAATTATAGCCAATCCTCTAATTGCGTTGCGGATATCAGGCACCCAAACCCCACCAAATGTACTGCAGAGACCAGGAAGATGGTTTTTGGGGTGGGGGGGCCGCTGGGCCAGCTGCTACCCTGTGAGATGAATGGATGAAAACAGGGCAGGTATACAGCTGACCAGGTGCTCAGCCGGGAGAGGTGGTAGGGACATGATGATTCCGCGGGACACACAGCTCACATTCCTGTTTCAGTAAAACTGCAAGTTCTTAGCTTTATTTTATTTAAAAAAAATTATAAAATGAATGCTTATTCACTGTATAAGGTTTAGGAAAATGAAAAATCACCCAGAATTTCACAATATATTTATCATTGCCGCATTTTATTTTGTAGCATGTGTTTTGTGTTAGACTACAAATAATGCTTTATATATTGTGTTTCTCATTTAATACCATGAGTACTTTCATATATCATTAAGGTATATTCCCAAGCATTATTTTAAAACTTCTTATTGTGGGGCGCCTGGGTGGCTCAGTGGGTTAAGCTGCTGCTTTCGGCTCAGGTCATGATCTCAGGGTCCTGGGATCGAGTCCCGCATCGGGCTCTCTGCTCAGCAGGGAGCCTGCTTCCTCCTCTCTCTCTCTGCCTGCCTCTCTGCCTACTTGTGATCTCTGTCTGTCAAATAAATAAATAAAATCTTAAAAAAAAAATAAAACTTCTTATTGTGATATGTTCATATGATAGAATGGTATTCAGCTGTAAAATGGATAACCTAGAGCTTCATATATAAACAAATAATTCTTAATAGAAGGTGAACAAAAAGGTAATTTTAAAAAATAATATATATAGTTGTGGGATGCCTGGATGGCTCAGTTGGTTAGGCGGCTGCCTTCGGCTCAGGTCATGATCCCAGCGTCCTGAAATCGAGTCCCACATCGGGCTCCTTGCTCCACAGGGAGCTTGCTTCTCCCTCTGACTCTGCCTGCCACTCTGTCTGCCTGTGCTCGCTCTCGTTCGCTCGCTCTCTGACAAATAAATAAAAATAAAATCTTTTTAAAAAAATAATATATATAGTTGTATAAAATGTAATTATACATATTAAATAATTTTCAAAAATAATATTGTATATTGTTGATGCTATATGTTGTTTTATATTGTTAATATTGACAAACATGTAAAAGGTATAGAAAAATAAATGGAAGGAATTTTCTCTGGGGAGGGAGGTTGGAGGTTGAAGTCAGGGACGGATTTGAAGAGGCTTTCATTGTTTCTATAATTTGTTATTTCTTTGAAAAATGATCTAAAACAAATACGTCAAAATCTTAAGACATTAAATCCAGGTGATGAATAAATGTGTGCTCATTATAGTCTGTATTCTTCTGACTGTATAGAATAGCTTATTACTTTCAAATTAACAGAATGTATTTGCTAGAGCAGTTTTAGTTCATAGAAAAGTCGAGCAGAAAAGTATGGACGGGTACTTCTACCCATTCTCACCCCTCTCCCAACATGCACACAGGCCCCTCTATTAGAAACATCTTGTCCGGCTGTGGTGCCTTTGTTACAGCTGAACTGATATTGGTACGTTGCTATTACCTAAAGTCCATAGCTTACATAAGCGGTCATTCTTTGTGTTGTGTATTTTATAGGTTTTTTTTTTTTTAAAGATATTATTTATTTACTTGACAGACAGAGATCACAAGTAGGCAGAGAGGCAGGCAGAGAGGAGGAAGCAGGCTCCCTGCTGAGCAGAGAGCCAGATGCAGGGCTCAATTCCAGGACCCTGAGACCATGACCCGAGCCGAAGGCAGAGGCTTAACACTCTGAGCCACCCAGGCGCCCCAGGTTTCAACAAATGTATAATGACATGTGTCTATCATTACTGTCTCTTGCAGTACAGTTTCACTGCCCTAAAAATCTTCTGCTCCACCCACCTAGTCGTTCCTCACTCCTCCCTCCCTCCACCCAAAGCCCTGGCAACTGCTGGTCTTTTCCCCATCGTTCTGCCTTCTCCAGAATGCCATAGGGTTGGAATCATACAGTGTGTATAGCCTTTGCAGAGAGGGTCCTGAACGAATTATTTTTAAATCAAACATTTAAAGCCAACTGTAACGAAGAAAACAAAAACCACCAGGAATTTACTATTTTGAGGTAATCACTCTCAGCCAGGAACACAGTGTATTTTTTTTTTTTTCATGAAAATGGCATCATAGTATCTAAACAATATATTATGGAATCCATGCGATTCAGAATTCTTTTTAAAGCCTTCAGGAATGTTTCCGGGTATGGAATATTCTATCAGTGAGTTAACCAATTCTTTACTGTTTTCATCTGTGGCAGGAAGCATTTCTGGCCTTGGAGAGCCCCTCAAACTAGAAAAGGCCTTTGAAGTCTCTCCAGAGAATTAGGAATAGTCAGCCTTCTAGGTATGTGTCTGTCACCTGGCAATGTGCTTGACATCAACTGTGAGTTTTCTGCAGTCAAAGACAAGGTTTGCCAAACTGTCTCCTCTTGTTGCAAACACAGTCCAGCACATGGCAAGTACTTGGTGAACATGGGTGGAATGGATCTGAAGTGCCTCTAATCCAAGTGATTTGGGGGTCACCTCTAAGGAAATTCCTAGAGAATTTCCACAGAGGGGGCAACCTTCTTCAAGAGCTTGCATTATTCACTAGGAACCTAAGAATGGGATCAGGGAGTCCAGTTTTGTGGAGCAGAGCTAGACCGGTGCCCAGAGGAATTGGGTCGCTGGGCTTGGGTGAGAACAGAGGCCAGTGGGTGTGTCTGTCTGCTGGGAGGCTCTGGCAGGTGGGGGTGAGAACCACCCCCACTGCCCTGGGGCTCCACAGTGGGGAGTGTCTATATGTTGTGTAGGCCCAGGAAGTGCTCAGCTCCAACTTTTCTTCCCTAGGTTCAATCATACCAGTTGAGACCTTGGGATCTGCTTTGGGACTTCTGGTCACAATCCCAACTTGGCCACTTTCAGACTATTTGGTTCTGGATGGGTGGCTAAGTCATGATGGCTTCAGCCCCCAAAGGGGCTACAAGAGCCTGGCTGGGAGGAGCCGTGAGATGAGGTGATACATGCAAAGGACTAAGCAAAGTGCCTGCTGCTCAGCAAATCAGAGGAATGACAACAGCTTAGCATCTGTTCTTTAAAAAGCAAGGTTTTTTTGAAAGAGCCAAACCAGAAGGCCAGCAAACACTTTCCTCCTATACAAAGGCCCAGTACACTTCATAAGGGCCAGGTATGGTCTGGATTTAAGTGTGTGGGGACCATAGGAGCAGGAAATGGAAATCCTCATTAGTTGACTCAAAAGGAATCTGGGAGGCTCTGATGATTTTTGCAAGCTACCTGCCGGTGTGTGTGCGTTCCCTGTGTTTTTTGTTTTTATTAATTTTCTTTTCTTTTTTAAGATTTTATTTATTTATTTATTTGACAGATAGAGATCACAAGTAGGAGAGAGGCAAGCAGAAGGAGAGGAGGAAGCAGGCTCCCTGCTGAGCAGAGAGCCTGATGCAGAGCTTGATCCCAGGACACCAAGATCATGACCTGAGCGTAAGGCAGAGGCTTTAACCCACTGAGCCACCCAGGCGCCCCCATTCCCTGTGTTTTTATGTTTACTCTCAGATGTGGTTTAGCATCAAAAGATGCTAAATCCAGCCTTTGCAGATATATTTTCAAATGGATGCATGGCCTTTGGAGTCACCTGATTCTACTTCCCTCTCAGTGAGGGTACTTCTAGCCACAACATCCCTACATGTCCCTAGGAGACAATCTGGATTCCCACCCCCTTTTCTCAGTCATTTCCAAGCAAACCTTGTCAATTACATCTTCAAAACTGACCTTGGCTCTCTCCTCTTCCCGCTATTGCCATCGCCATGCTTCTTGAGCAAGCCTCCTGCAGCCCTTACCTAGAGACGATCAGCCCCACCTGGCCTTTTTCTGTCCATACTTCCAAATCCCCAGTCTCTTCTCCCCCCAAAACCGGGGTACCTTTTAAACGTGTAAATCTGACTGTGACTCTCTCTCCATCTTAGATGGAGTTCCCCAGAAGCACTCCCTGAAATAAGGACTCAGCAGCAATTGTTTTCATTAAAAAATGCTCCAGGAGGAGCCAGTGAGGGAGTGGGGGAAGCTGGGCAGGGCAGCACAAGAAACCAAGCAAAGGAGTTGCCTTGGAGCCTGCACTGCATCCAGAACTTTGTTCCTGCTGAAGATAAAGGCTAGGCTTTCATACTCCTGCTCTATTAGCAGAGTCCTGGGCCAAGAAGGTTAGGAGGAGCTCTCTGTGCACATAGGCCAAGAGCTCTCAGGACCCAAGTGCTGGTTTTGGAATTAATCTTCAAGAACTGATCATTTTAGCAAAAGTGTGCAGAAGCTGGGAGACAGGCACAAAGAAAGTGTGACAGGGACCCTCAACAGAGCACCGACTGGATCCACTCCAGTTCCCTCCCTATTTCCTGTCTCAGGCCCTTGTTCATGTCCTTCATAGCACATGTCACGCTTTATAAGTAGTTTATATAATTATTTGTCTCTCTCTACTTGTTTATCTGTTTTCCTCAGGACAGTGACATCTCTAGATATAGTGAGTACATTTGTCTTGTTCCCTTTTATACTCCAGTACCTAGGATAGAGATAGCACATTGTGGATCCTCCACAAAAATTTTTATAAATGGACGAATGAATGATGGGAACTTGGTTTGGACACCTTCAGGAATGGTGATCTCCTACAGCATGAAACAGCTCATCCCACTGCCAGGAAACCTTAATGGAAAGCCTATCTCACGACTGAACTTCCTTCCTAGTCTGCTTTCTTGTCACACCAACTGGTCTCCTCTCTGGAACAGCTCAGGAAACCATTGTCTCTTCCATGCCGGTCCCTCAAATGACCAATGTCCCACCTTCCTCACCTCCAGACTAGTCAACCCAGATCCTCCAGAAGTTCCTCGGATGACATGGGTCTTAGAGCAGTGGCCTCCATCATTTCACTAGTCTGAGAAAATTCTTGTTATCTAGCTAGACAACGCAGAGCCATCTGTCCCATAGCATGCTGAATACACCCAACCTTGGAAGGCAAACTGGGTCAAGCCAGATGAGAATCTGAGTGAAACTGTAGATTACCTAGTCAGGGCTCCAGAGTCAGCAGACGCAGGTTTGAATCCCAGATCCACTTATTCTTAAATGATTGTTCTTGGGCAAAGTACTTTGTTTCTCTAAACCCCAGTTGCTTCATCTGTACAATGGGAAGAATAAGAGCACCTCCAGAACAGGGTGGGTGTGAGGGTTAAATTAAATAAGACAACAGATGTGAACCACTTAGCAGAACACCGTGCCCATCTTTCAGGGCCTGAGAGCTTCCCCAGATCTCACCTCTGATCCAATAGCTCTCCTTTTTCCCAGTCAAATCCTCGTCCGGACCCAGCTCCGTTCAGATACCTCTGCACCCATTCAGTCATGATGAGGTTTCCAGGAGCTGCATCCAGATGGTTTCCTGGTTATTGTTTGTCTCCTCTCTGTGCTCCTGCATATCCATCCCCCCTTTCCTCCTTACTAGTCCTTCTTGCTCACTTAATCCTCTCCGATTTCTGGTCCTCCCCCCATCTTTCTTTATGCCATGGAAACTCTAACCAGAATGTTTTTTTTCTCTCTCTCTCCTCCCCCTGGCCTCCATTTTCTATTCTGCCTCCTACCTGGGCTCCAGAGAACCAAGAGGAAATGATCGACCCGGTGACAGTAAGATCAGTACATGGTACCTCTCTCACCGCATAGTCATCTGAAGCGACAGGCTTCAATGGCTTCCTTGCCACAGACTGAATGGTAAAACCCAAGGTCAAATGAGGAGCCAGCAGCAGTGAGGGCAGAGGAGAAACAGGACATTCTCTTCCCCCTCCCCTGTGCATATGGTTCTCATTCTTTTCCTTGCCCACTGCATTAGTACACTACGGTGATAGCTGTTTGTCTTGTTCTTGACTTTAATGGAAATGCCTCTAATAGTTTGTCATTAATTATGACTTTCCTTCCTTTGCTTTGTGCTAAATAGCTTTTATCCAATGGGGGAGCTCTCTTCTACATCTAGTTTGCTAAGCTTACGTGATATGTCATTGTGGTTACTAGACTTGAGTTTCTAGGTTGGAAGTAGAGCACTGAAAACCAGGGAAGCAGGGAGGTAAGTAGGTTGGCTTGGGAGGTAGCCCAGGAATATCAGAAGGAAGAATTGAGGCCAAGCCGGTAGGCTGGGGGACGATGCCTAATCCTGTCCTGAGGGACTGTCATGGCACCGATAGTGCTCTTCATATTCTGCTCTCAGACTAAGTGTGATACTGCGATTCAAAGACTCTACTGGACCCTTGAGGGTAGCAATGACAAAACTTGGCTCTTGTTATAGTTCTCATTTCTTCTTTTATTAATTTAAATAAGCAATTCTGGATTTTCAAGAAGCCTTTGGACTTTCTTGAATTGGAGCAGATAACTGAAACTTCATTCCTTTTCACGTGAAAGCTTTTTGGAGGTGGATCTGATCCTGTTTTTCCATTCCAATCAGTTGCTGTGAAAGCCACTTCTTGTTCTTGCTGTGGGCAAATCAAGCCTCTTTTTCTCCCTGATGGAAATTCAGGAAGGAAACCAAATAATTCCCAACAGAGACAAGAGTTGACCACAGTACCATCCACAAGGGCTTTTAAAGATTTCAATCTTGCATGTGAGAATGTTGGCAACCCAGGCTGGTGGCTCAATCTCCATTGTCAGCTTGACGGAGATGTGGTTCTGCCATTCTGACAGGAAGATCTTTTTTGATGGAGAAGAGGTTGCAATCGAAACATTGCTGAGGTCCACTTTAACACTGGGGAACTGTGGTAAAAGCGTTTGTGACAAACATCCGGAATAAACTACTAAACACTGATAGCTCGTATTTCTCAAGAAACCAACCCGCACATACTCTAGAATTGGTGAAAGGAAGGGACATTCTAAGCAAAATTATGCCATGTGGCATCGATTGATAGTTATTCTACTGATAATGTGGCGGCTTTGCGGTTTTTTGTGTTGTTTCTACCATGATTGGCGGAAAATTTGCCAGTCTGCTCCAGGATCACCAGGAGATGATTATGCTTGACTTCTTTAATTAGTTCCACTCTTAACTGATGAGGGGTGGGGAAAGTAAGTGCTAAACAGCCTGTCACAAAGGGAAAATTTAAACCAACTGGTAATGTGTCAGACAGTTTGGAATAGTCTCAGAAGGTGGCAAGTAAATAAAATCTATGAGGAAAAGTTGAAGGAAGTGACATACCTCAGCCTTACAAAGAAAAGGTGACAGGCTCATATAGTGCCTGTTTCTAGTACAGTGAACTAGATCATCAACACTCCAAAAACACCTTCTGTGCTCAGCAGACAGTGGTGCCCTGGAAAAAGCAATGGCTTTAGCTTAGAGGAAGGAGGCTCCAGTGGCAATTCGGCCAAAGGGGGACTTTGGCTTGTCTGACTGTTTCCACCTCTGTCAAATTGAAAAACTTGGGGTTCCCAGCCAAGCCTTCCTTTAAGGCAATCTAAAAGAAAAATGTTTGAACATTTCATACCACTCCAAGGATATAGGACTTTTACTTTATTACATAATAAATGCATTTATTTAGTGATCAGAACTCTTCACAATGAAGCTCACCAGGAATAAGAGTAATAAGAGAGGTGCTTGTGGTAAGAGTTTGGGAACCAGTCTGTAAGACACTGTGGACAAGAGACTTTGCCAGCTTTGGCTTAGAGACCTTAGCTGCCAGCACAGTGCCTCCTTAAGTGCTCATTAAGCTTCCATCAAATGCAAATGCAGAGAGACCCCCAATAAACTCCCTTGTACCCATCACTCTGCTACAGGAATGATCCCTCACAGCCAGTCTTGTTTTTCTGTGCTCCTACTCAAGTGACTTCTAAACCTCCTCACAGATTATTTTGGTGCAAGTTCCAGATATCATATAATTTCACCCACAAACATTTCAATGTATCACTCTGAAAAGTCAGTATTTGTAAATACAGTTTCATCACACTTAAAATAAATATCATCTAATGTCAATTCAGTGTTCAAATTTCTCTGATTGTGTCCTAAATATTTTTTAAGGTTTCTTTAAGCTCTAAAGATTGCAATTGGGTGAAATGTATATTAAGTTTTGTTTAAGCCACAGTCACCCCACATGCACCCTCCCACACACACATTTCTTGTGACTTACTTGTTGAAGGGACTAAGGTCTCTTGTCCCAGACTTTCCCTAAGTCTGGATCCTGTTGGTTGCCTCTCCAACTGCCATTTATTTATTTATTTATTTATTTTTTAAAGATTTTATTTATTTATCAGAGAGAGAGAGAGAGCAAGCACAGGCAGACAGAATGGCAGGCAGAGGCAGAGGGAGAAGCAGGCTCCCTGCGAAGCAAGGAGCCCGATGTGGGACTCGATCCCAGGACGCTGGGATCATGACCTGAGCCGAAGGCAGCTGCTTAACCAACTGAGCCACCCAGGCGTCCCTCCAACTGTCATTTAAAGTACATTTACCTTGTACTTCCTATACACTGGTAGTTAGACCCAAAGACTTAATCTAGGGGCTCCTGGCTGGCTCAGTAAGTTTAGCATCTGTCTGTCGCTCAGGTCATGATCCCAGGGTCCTGTGGTGGAGCTCCACATCAGGCTCTCTGCTCAGCAGGGAGCCTGCTTCTCCCTCTCCCTTTGCCTCTCCCTCTGGCTTGTGCTCTCTCTCTCAAATAACATAAATAAAATGTTTTTTAAAAATAGACTTAATCTAGTTCAGGTTCTTCTTCTTCCTCTCCTCCTTCTCCTTCTTCTTTGTCAAGAATGCTTCATAGGCAGCTTTTTGTATTTCCACCATGCCCTGTTATCTTTCTTTTTCAGACTTTAGCAGGCGTTGAAGATCATGGCATAGATCCATTATTTCATGAAGAGTTGTAAAATGTTGGTATGTTACCTTCATGTCTTAGCTTCACTTCTTCATTTACTTATATAAAGAAAAACTTTGTATCTGGCATATTTCTATACAGAAAACCTCCTAATCAACTATTCTGTTATCCTGGCACACAGCTGGAAAAAAAAATAGCAGAATAAATGCTATGTCTTTCCCTTTATTTACTAGTTTCAAAATAATAGGCTGATTCCCTAGCACCCTTCAAAAGATGACAAATGAGAGGGCTTTTTTTAAAGCACTACTATGAACTCATGGGTTTAAATATATTTGAGAAGTTTGAGTTCAATGCAGTTATAATCCTTATTGATTATCCCATCATTGGCCAGTGGCATTGTGGGAGCCTCTAATCTGCTCCAGAGTCCTGTGGCCCAGCTCCGGTGGTGTTTGGCAGTTCTTAGTTTCTGTAGACTCAACTTTGGAGATAACCTCTAAGGTCCTCCTTAGTATTGCCCTGGCACCAGGGAAATAGGAGCCCCTGCCCTTGGCCACACATATCACATATACTGAGACACAAAGTAATTTTTTTCCTCTTTTCAGATTTCATAGGAAAGTTTTCTGAAAGTTGGGTGACTGATTGAGTCAGGGAAGGGAGGGGTCATGTGTGGACCCAACTGGTCCCCTGGGGCCAAGGATGAGAGCTGAGGCTAACATGACAATGGGTTGGGGAGTGGGCAAAGGGGAGGGATGGGAGACAAAAATCTCAGCTTCTGCCCTTGGACATCAAGGAGAAACTGCCTGGGCATCTGGGTGGCTCAGTTGGTTAGGCATCTGCCTTAGGCTCAGGTACGATCTCAGGGTCCTGGGATCGAGTCCCACATCAGGCTCCCTGATCAGTTGGGACCCTGCCTCTCCCTCTGCTTCCCACTTTTCTCTCTCTCTCTCAAATAAATAAAATCTTTTTAAAAAAGATTTATTTATTTATTTGACAAAGAGAGAGAGATCACAAGTAGGCAGAGAGGCAGGCAGAAAGAGAGGGGGAAGCAGGCTCCCTGCTGAGCAGAGAGCCCTATGCAGGGCTTGATCCCAGGACCCTGAGATCATGACCTGAGCCGAAGGCAGAGGCTTAACCCATTGAGCCACCCAGATGCCCCTCAAATAAATAAAATCTTAAAAAAAAAAAAAAAAAAGACTGCTTATGTCAGTTTAAAGTTGGCCCCTCAAGTCAACACAAATGGGTATCTAGATAGAACTTATTCCTCTCTAACTACCCTCCTGCACATTCCCCCTGCCCCACTCCTTGCCCTTTGGCTGGGTTGCCACAGATTTGAGAGGCACTTAGAATTGCCTGGTACTCTTGAACTGGAAAAATAAGGGAGGTAATCTGCCTGTTCTAACTTTAGGGCCTTCAGTCAGTTTGTATCCTGGGATTGGATGCACCCAGCCAACCCCCCTGCCTCCCCGCCCCAGGGTCCTGGGGCCAGCTTCTGTCCTGCCCTGCCCTGCCCTAGCATGTCCATGTAACTATGACTCAGGTGTCCAGATGGCAGGAACAACCCAGGGAGAACCTTGTTCCTTTAGTTTCTGCATCTCAAAGAAGTGGAGTGGGCTATAGAGGGAGAGAAAAGCTAGTTGGAGCAGAGGATGAAAGTGGGCATAGCTTGATTTATAGCTTTTAAATATTTAGACATATCTGCCTTTTTGCAAATGATAGGGCAGCATTGGTCCTCGGCATGAGGTCCATGGCTGCTGGCTACTGTGCTGTCTGGAGTTGTCCTAACTCCTTCCTCACCTAGATTTTCTTTGTTAATCTCTTCCTTCAAATAGGTGACACACTTGACAGCCTTTGAAAAGATTATTTTTTAATTAGTAGGAGCTAACTTAAGCCAGTTTCTAATACCTGCATGTATTAGAAACACACAAATCCCTTAACTAAAACCATTGTTAGGAGGAGCACTGGGTGAGGAGCCAAAGCACCCAAGCTCTTTCCTTTACCTCTGACACCCCCATCCCTATCATCACATTGTTTTTCTTTGTTTCTTTTTTTTTTAAAGATTTTATTTATTTATCTGATAGAGAGAGCGTGCATGCAAGCATAAGCAGGAGGAACAGCAGGCAGAGGGAGAGGAAGAAACAGGCTCCCCATCCGGCAGAGAGCCCAATGTGGGGTTTGATCCCAGGACCCTGGGATCCTGACCTGAGCTGAAAGCAGACACCTAACAACTGAGCCACCTAGGCAACCCTCATCACATCTTTAAAAGCCAGACTTATTATCTTCTCTTATAACCAGAGCTAAAGAAATCAAGTGAAATAGAAATAATAATGATTAAAAATAATGATGATAGCAATACCTTTTTTAGCACTTTTTATATCAGGAACTATGTTAAGTGCTTTACATAAATTATTTTATGAATCTAATCCTCAAAAACAATATTGGGTTCATTAAGATGCCTTTGACGCTGTATAAGAGAAACCCCAAGCTGCAAGGGCAACTTCTGGCTTGCTTAACTTAGAGGCCCAGTGAGATTTTCAGGGACCCAGGTTCTTTCCATCTCTTTGCTCAGTTGGCTCTGGTCTCCAGGCTAGCACTCCTCGTGACTGCAAAGTAGCCGCCGAATTTCCAGAAGTCACATGGAACATGACAAAGTTTAGCAAAGGGATGGTCTCTTCCTTGTAGCTCTTTCTGGTGAACAAGAAAAGCTTTCCAAGAAGTTTCCCCTGGATCACCCCCAACGTGAATGGCCAGAACTGGGCCATACACACATGCCTAATCCAACCACTGACCAGGAGTAAGGTTACTGCAATGGGCCTAGACCAAATGTAATTCACCCCAAGTTGAGAGGGGAAGAGGTGAAACACTCTGGAAAAAAAGAATGAGACTTTTGCAGCAAAGAAGGGAGGAAACTGCTAGTTGACCAAGAGTGTCTGCTACAAACTTTGTGAGATGTGCAGGAAAGGTAAAGTGGCTTGCCCAAGGTCAAACAACCAGTTAGTGGCAGATGTGGGATTTGTACCTAGAACTGTCTCTAAAACCTGTTCTCTGAACCTATGCTCTGGGAGGCAGTTAGTCTTCACTAAGCTCTGGGCTTTTCGGTTTTTTGTTTTGGTTTGGTTTTTTAGTCATCACTAGATTCTTTTGCCTTTGAGGAACTCAAGTCACTAAGGCTATCTTGGCTGTTAAGTGAGAAGAACTGGTGTGGGAACTACCAGTCAGTCAGCTTTAAGGGACCAAGCAACAGAGCTACCTTTTCCAGCTAGTTCAACACCTCATTCAATCCCTTCTCCCAGGGCTTATTCAATCCTCTTCAGCTGTGGTGGAGAGGAAACAGAAACACAGCAGGCTTCAGTCCCAGATTTCTGGCTTTCTGAGTGAGTATCATAAATGAACAAACATCCCTTTTCTTTTTTTTTTATTATTATTTTTTTAAGAGATTTTATTTATTTAACAGACAGAGATCACAAGGAGGCAGAGAAGCAGGCAGAGAGAGAGACAGGGAAGCAGGCTCCCCGCTGAGCGGAAAGCCCAATGTGGGGCTCGATCCCAGGACCCCAAGATCATGACCGGAGTCAAAGGAAGAGGCCTTAACCCACTGAGACACCCAGGTGCCCCCAAACATTCCTTTCCACGTCCTTCCATTTTTCCTCTTATGCTGGTATTGCCTCCTTTCAGGGAATTCCTTCTCCCAAACTTTAATCAATGGTTCTTGCAGGGATTTTCAATGACAGTGCTGAGAAATGACATCGAAATCACTGACGATGGAAAGGATGGCCGCAACGAATCAGAAGAGACATTTGCAACAATGGTAAAGCAGGTCCTGGAGGCTCCCAGCTGGGTCAGCAGTGGACTCAGTTGCTGGATCATGAGGAAATGCCAGTTGTCCCAGGAAGAGCCACATGGCCATGGATGGGGAGGAGAGGAAACTCAAAGAGACTGGGGCAAGTAGGTATTAATTAACAGGTAAGGCAATATTTCATTTAATGGGTTCTCAATTTCAGATGTTGCATTTATCAGTTCTAGGAAGTCTATGTGATTCCTTTTTATATATAGATTCTAATTCTCTGTTGAAATTCTTTATTTTTACATATATTGTGTCCTTTTCTTAACATGTTTATAATACTTATAAAGTCCTTGTCCACTAACACAGTATCAGAACTGTTTGTAGGGCTGTTTTCATAGTCCGATTTTTCTCTTCATTATTAGTCATATTTCTCTGCTCTTCACATGCCTCATGATTATGTAAAAGAACCATAAATGCTGTAGATGATATTATTTTCCTCCAGTGGTGATTCTCTTTTGCTTCTGTTAAGCGTGGGGTGAGAGAGAGCTCATCCCAATCGAGTCAGGGATTCAGCTGCCTAGGGGCTTGACTACAGCTTTAGGAGTCCATCCCAGCTCTGGGTCATCTTGTTCCTTGGAAGGAGTCCACACAAGCTTTTTTTTTTTTTAAATTTTTTTTTTATAAACATATATTTTTATCCCCAGGGGTACAGGTCTGTGAATCACCTGGTTTACACACTTCACAGCACTCACCAAAGCACTTACCCTCCCCAATGTCCATAATCCCATCCCCTTCTCCCAACCCCCTCCCCCCAGCAACCCTCAGTTTGTTTTGTGAGATTAAGAGTCACTTATGGTTTGTCTCCCTCCCAATTCCATCTTGTTTCATTGATTCTTCTTCTACCCACTTAAGCCCCCATGTTGCATCACCACTTCCTCATATCAGGGAGATCATATGATAGTTGTCTTTCTCTGCTTGACTTATTTTGCTAAGCATGATACGCTCTAGTTCCATCCATGTTGTTGCAAATGGCAAGATTTCATTTCTTTTGATGGCTGCATAGTATTCCATTGTGTATATATACCACATCTTCTTGATCCATTCATCTGTTGATGGACATCTAGGTTCTTTCCATAGTTTGGCTATTGTGGACATTGCTGCTATCCACGCAAGCTTTTGACTGACAGCCTGGCACGTCTCTATCTTTCTAACCCTCAAAGCCTGTGGAAGATTCACTTCTGTTCTTAGGAGCTCACGCTCTTTGGTCTCTTGCCCCACACAGTTTCAAAATTTAGCAAATATCTTGAGGGAGACACCCACTGTATGTTGGATGCAGCCCTCTTCCTTCTAAGAGGACTTTGTTTCCTACATACTGCAAGTTTGGGAAATTTCCCTCTGCTAGTCAGTCGATACTTCTAGCCCAGCATCTCCTGCTCCATCTTGGAATTCAGCCAGTGTCCCCGATGGGGAAACTGGCCACATACTTAGAGCTATTCTCAATTCCAGTGTTGTGCGGCTCCAGATCACAATGACCAAAAAAAGTTCTGCCAGTCTCATGTTGTCCCAGTGCACACCTTACCCCTGGGTCAGCCTCTATCCTTGGCCTGCACCCAGTTTTGGCAAATTTTTGGCAAATATTTGGCAAATATTTCCCCTAGGGAAGAAAATGGTTACAGATTATCAGCTCATTCAGAAAATGCTCTTTTGGGAGGCACCTGGGAGGCTCAGTTGCAGATTGTCTTCCTTTGGCTCAGGTCATGATCCCAGAGTCCTGGGATCGAGCCCCGCATTGGACTCCCTGCTCTGTAGGAAGCTTGCTTCTCCCTCTTCCACTCCCCCTGCTTGTGTTCCCTCTCTTGCTGTATCTCTCTCTGTCAAATAAATGAATAAAATATTTTAAAATAAATAAATAAATAATTTCCGTCACTTGACCATTTTTTCTAGTTGTTTCAGCAGAAACATTGGATTGTTGCTACCTCTGCTACATCCTATCCAGAAAGGAAGTCCTATGAAATTATTTCAAGATTTAGACATGTTGGTCACAGGGGCATATGTGGCTGAATCAACCCAGATCATGCCTCAGAGGATGATACAGATCTCCTCTGTATCTCCACTACAGAGAGGACAGCTGGCCCAAGTAGACCAACCAAAGTTCTGCACTGGAATGGGGAGCCAGAGCCTTTTTATTTTTGCAGTGGTTGGGAAGTGGGACAAAGCCATGAGAATAAGTTTCACTTATTCACTTATTCACTGGAAGTTTCCATTGACTTGGTCCTAGGCTCAAGGAAGAAGCCAGTCTCCAACAGGAGGAAATGAAGCCGTCACAAAAAGGAGAAGCATAGGAGCATCCAGACAATGTTGGGGGTCCCTGATTCTAGTCACTCACGCTCACTGTGGTTCGCTTACTCAAGACACAAATTTCTTTTATGCCAGAGCTAGTTCCAGTCTCTTGAGAGGCTGGGTCAGCTCTGCTTTTTGCACTTGACTTTATGAGACATCCTAGGTCCATATAATACGTTATCCTCTTCTTCTTAAGCAAGGTAAAGGTGGTTTATGTTACGTGTAATTCAAAGAGTCTTAACTAAGACTGCTTCTTTAATGATGGGCAGGCATAGAAGGGCCTAGTGAAAGCTATCTCCCTCACTGCACAGAGAAAGAGATGGGGGATGGATGGTAACTAGCGCTGAGACCTCAGCTTTGGGTCATGAATCCTTACCCCAAGGAGAGATGGATGGTTTTGGATTCTGGACACTGAGCCCACCGTGGGAGGAACTTCAGACTTGCCTAAGAAGTTATCCAAATCTGTCTACCAAAACCATGTTGTTTTATGTTAACCAAACTGGGAAACTGCTTCCTATCCTCAACAATATTAAGATGGGAGGGAATGGAAACAGGAAGATTCCTGTGTTTGCACATTCTACCTGCTCCTCGGGCTCCTGACTTGCAGATGAGCCTGAAGTTTACACCAGAGGGTAAACAAGATAGCTATTTGGACATCACACACCACTTTGCCAGTTTCCGTTCTCTTGAATTATTTACCATCTAATTGTCTGCATTGAAACAGAATCTGGAAACATGGAGTCAGAGATGTAGCCTTATTTGTGAGTTAGAGAAGGAAAGCTGGAGTTCAGACGTCCCTGGAGCAGGAAAGCTTTGTGGCTTTCTGAAGTTCTCTTGCTTTGCGAGGGCTGTGACCACAGGGCCGGGGGAAGCAAACCATCAGCAGACAGAGCCATAGGCTGGAGGCACCCCCAACCTAACCAGTCCCATCTCTCCTCCAAGTCCACAATCCCTGGGTGCCAGTCTGGACTTAATCACTCTGAGCCTTGATTTCTTGACTGCAAAAGACAGACTGCGAAAGGGAATGGGACAGAAAAATAAGCCTCTCTTCAGATTTAAAAGACTGTTAGGACAAACTTTATCTTCACCATCATAGCAATAATTTCCGATAGGAATAACTATTAGTAGCTGTGAAAAAAAAAGAAAAATATTCTAAAAATACTTCAGGCAGTAACAGAGACACTTTGGAAAGTTTGGAAAAGTATAATGACAAAAGTCACTAGTAGTCTCACTGTTTGGTAAGAATCGCTCCTTGTATTTTGATTATTTTGATGTATTTTCTTCCAGTACTTTTTTTTTTTTAACCAAACATCTATAATAAAATTGGGAAACATTAATTATATTATTAAAAATTACACTCTTTTATAGCCTAGTTTTTTTCTATTCAACATTTTGTTATAAGCTTTTCCTCCATGTCAATAAATATTCTTTAAAAACAATTTTTAACCAACTGGGTGGCTAAATTGGTTAAGCGTCTACTTTCAGCTCAGGTCATGGTCCCAGGGTCTTGGGATAGAGCCCCACATCAGGCTCTCTGCTCGATGGGGAGGCTGCTCTCCTTCTTCCCTGCTTTATGCTCTCTAGCTCCGCCTCTCAAATAAATACAATCTTTTAAAAAAAACAAAAAACAGCAAGATTGTTAGGGACACCTGGGTGGCTCAGTCGGTTAAGCCTCTGATGCTTGATCCTAGTGCAGGACTTGATTTCAGGGTTATGAGTTTCAGCCCCATGTTGGGCTCCCCGCCTGGCATGGAGCCTACTTAAAAACAAGATTTTCAATGGCTGATTGTTTTCAAACAGTTTGCTGTAAAGAGATCCAGGATTAAAATATTATTAACTAGGATTCAATGGATTCAGTTTGATTTCACACTGAAATCTAACTGTGGGACCGCAGAGGATGCCGATCACAATATGGAGTCACAGTCTGGACAGAGAGGATCAAGAGCAGATGTGCAAATGATTGTTCCCCACCAGGACAAATTCAGCTGCACAGTGGCCATGGGCAGGAAGTGAGAGAGAGAATATGGTGGGTGGATGGTCAGGATCAGGGTGGATGGGAGCACCCAGGTGAGGGTGAGTGAGTAGTAAGCAGATCCTAGAAAACCTATGACTCTAGTCACTGGAAATATTAATAATTGCTATTATGCTATTCCCAATGCTCTTATGGCCTAAAATCTGTAGTCCTGTATATTTGTATTTCCTTCCAGTCTTTTTTTCTAAACATAATGACTTTTTTTTTTTTTTTTACATTGGTGAAATCTATAGTAAGAATATTTTTGTTACCTGCTGAGTTTTTTTTTTTTTTTTCATTTATACAAACTCAGTCTTTAAGTTTAATTTGTATAAACTTAGGATAGAGGAAAAGGGACTGTGTATCAATAGAAGATAATTTATCCATTTACTAGTTAGGGTCTTAGTCACACCAATTTCCACTCAAATCAAAATGATTTTGAAATTTGCAAGGAAAACGGTCCACTTACAAATAATCATGGGGAGGAGATATACACGTACACACTGTGGAGTAGGCTGATGCCTCCTTTTCCTCGCAGGCAACTAAGGGGAGGGAAAAGGGGTAAGTAAAGGCATGTCAGGGAAAGTCAGAGAAGCATCCACACCTGCTCGTTGTATCAAGTGTCTAGAGACTCTCTAAATAATTCAGGTGCAGCTGGCTCCCTCCAGGGGCAGGTGCTGAGGAGAGTTTCCAGACAAGCATCTCCTCTTGCAAAGCTGGAGCCGACCTAGGATCTGATTACTTGAAAAGGGGTCCAGTTAGTAGCTATGGCAACCTCCTTCTTCAGCTTTACAACTTATCTTGGGTTAAGGTATAAGAAGCTTCTAAGGAAATACTACTGCTACAGTCTGCCATGGTGGGGAAGAGCTCTGAAGCCCAGGTGTCAAGGTTCTACTACTTCCTAACTGTGTGACCTTGGGCAATTTACTCAACCTCTCTTATCCTCAGTTTCTGTACCTATAAACTAGGAATAACAAGTCACTCATTGAGACTGCTGTGACATCACATGCGAGGCTCCTACTATAGTGCCTGATACATAATAGATATCTCCTCATAGTGTCCCCAAACACATTTCCTAAGAAGAGATCTCTGTGCTTTAAATAAAAGAGCAATGCCCAGAAAGAAGAGAAAGATATTCCTTAGAACAAAATAAATGTAACAGCTAACAGTTTTTGAAGGTTTACTATAGGCTGGACATTGTGCTGAGTGCTTTACATATAATCTCACAAAACCCATTATCAAAGTTCTGAGAAGTTAAGACACTTACCCCTAGCAAACAGCTAGAAGATGGTGGAATCAAGGTCCAAACCTGTTCTGTCCCTCGTCTAAAAAAAACCACAACCTGTGTTCTTACCCTCTAGGCAAGTTGGTTTCTGAAAGTCATTTTACTGTGCCAGCACTCATCTGCAGGTGGACAACCTGAGGGTGGCTGGGGTGGGGGTGGGGGTGGGGTGGGGGTGGGGTGGGTAGAGCAGATGGCAGACCAACTTAGGTCCATGCGGCCAGACTGCCCTCTAGTGTAGGAGGACTGTCGGGGCCACATGGAATAAAGAGCGAGTGGCTTTTTCTTTGAGGTGGCAGTGAATCCTCCTCCCTTCCATCCTGGAGTGCAGTTTGTCCAGTGCCTTCCTATTGGCCAAAGGGTTCTCCTAGGAATGGGGGTCAAAAAGGTGGTAAAGACTGGGAGTTAAGGAGAGGGACTATCTTGGGACAGAACAGCAATTCTCAGACAGGTTAAGCTTCAAACCATTGGGTAGGAGTGTCTCCTATTCTTAGCACACAGCACATACTAGGTGCTCATTGAGTACTGAGCTAAGTTTTAAATTTTTTTCTCCTTATGAGAGTTCTGCCAGTAGGAGAAGTTATGGAATTATTGGTTTTTGCCAGAAACACTAGCAGAAAAGACACTGCAACATGTAGCCCACCATCCATCCTAATAGATTCCAAGGAAATGTTCATGTTCATGACCAGGTAAGAATGACGACACTCCTTGGTTGTTCATAAATGAGCTGCAGTCAGTAAAGATGTGTGATCATTTTTGGCTGCCACCCTCACACCAAGTCCCTAATGGTCCAAGGGTCTCAGAGAAGGCACCTCCCTTCCCACCTCCTGCTGCATCCACAACTCTGCCGAAGCGGTCTGTTTCACCAAGAGGTCAGTGAACACCTGTAGGCACTGCTGCTAGCTGAACCACTGGGGAACATTAAGACAGACATACCAGGAAGGGCCCTACTGCTAATTGTGGCTAATGCTGATGGAGCTTCTTCCCTGAGCTGGGTGTGCAATCTAGCTCTCCCAGGTCTCTCCTCACAGGTAGGTGGTAGTCTCCTACTTTTTCCAAATAAGGACACTGAGGCCCATTTTGGTGGAAGAAACTCTGTTATGTTCACACAATTTAGAGATGGCAACACAGGCCAGGATGACCCTCAAATGCAAGCTCTTTCCAATATGGCACTAATTTTTTGGAATAACTGTTACTGTGACTGTTGCCTTTTTCTAAAATATAAGAACCTCCAAAAGGATTGGCCTCATGGAGCCATCAGTTTACAAACAGGTGGCTTTTTTTTTTTTTCCCACTTTGGTGGTCTAGCTTTCTCCAGCCTAATTTCCCGCAGATCTTCAGTCTGTGCCCGCTGCCTAGTACAACTCTAAATTCCCCCTCTCCTCTCCAGAAGTGCCCAGGAATTTTTCCTTTTCTCCATCTCCTACAGAGCAATTCGGCTTTCCCACATCACCACAAAATCTGATTTACAAAACCCATCAATGAGCTCAAGAGAACAAAAGGGGCTTCTAGAAAAGGCTAGTCTTAAGAGGGGGTTTAGGGTTAATTGTGGCACACAGTGCTAGTAGCTTATCTAATGTTTATCCTTTCTCCTTCCTTATGAAGAGGATCCTGGTTTTTGTTCAGGGAGGAATGTGCCCAACGCTGTATTTCTCAACCTCCCTTATAGCTAGAGTTGTCCACATGGCTGCAAGAAACGGTTCCTCCCTAAAAGCCATGTTGTTTAGGTGAGTGGATGCTTCTCCCATCTCCCCGAATCAGAGTAATTTTCTTCCCCTCTTCAATTTCTCTTCTCCCTTACCAATAGACTCCTTCTTAGACCTACAGTATGCCCAGATAAAAAAGTCACACTCTCTAGATCTCTTGTAGAAGCAAGGGGTGTCATAAGCCAGTTCTGGACAAGCAGTTGGATGGGCCTTCCTGAAAAGCCACTTGGACGAGGCAGCTGGCAGGTACTCGTTTGTCTGTGGTTCCTCCTCCTTCCTGCCGTCTGGAACATGCTCCTGATGGTAGGGAGATCACTGGCATGTGGATGAGGGCCTTACCCTACGATGGGAGAGCAGAAACTGAAAGGAGCCAGAGTGCCTGATGACATCATGGAGCCGCGGCCTCAGCCCTGAGATGCCTACCTCCAGATCCCTTCTTACTGGAGATGAAAATGAACTCTTATCATGTTCAAACCTTAGCTGTTTGCATTTCCTGGGACAATGCAACTCAATTCCTACATTTACTACAGTGATTGATTCAGACCAGTTTAATAAGAGTGGAGGTTAGGACCTCTGTCTGATGGTAGTTTTACTGGATGCCCTCCCATCATCCAACCCACATTATTAGAAAGGCAAATTCTCAGCCCCAATCCCAACCTACTGAGTCAGCAATCTATTCTAATAACCCTACAGGTGATTCTGAGACTCTCAAGTTTGAAAACCACTGATTTACAGAGATCTGCAGAGAAAGGGAGTCAAGCCCTGATCAAATCATGCCTGAACTACACGTCTGGGTTTCCTGAATTATGTAACCCAATAAATACACTTTCTTTTGTGAAACTAGTTAGAGCAGAGGGTTCTGTTACTTGTACCTGAAAACACTCCTACAGTTGCAGCCTCGAGGTCACTATCCTCACAGGGCACAAAATAGTACCCAGAAATATTCTGTTCCATGTCCGTTTGAGAGACAGAAGTAAGGAGTAACCACATCGACAACAATGGCTCCAGTCAAAAAGGAGACTTGATTAGATTTAAAGCCTTAGCCAGACAGACTGTCAGAGGATGCATCTAAATAGGCAGAACCGTTGGAGGTTAGGAACGAATCTCTAGTTCAGAAGTGTGCACACCGCGTGTATTCTGCGCTGTCCTGTCTCCTGTGTTAACTGCAAAACACAGGAGAGATGGTTCCACAACATAAGGGATCCAGAGCAAATAACACTGATTATAATCTAGTCCCTAGGGGCGCCTGGGTGGTTCAGTGGGTTAAGCCTCGGCCTTCGGCTCAGGTCATGATCTCAGGGTCCTAGGATCGAGTCCTGCATTGGGCTCTCTGCTTGGCAAGGAGCCTGCTTTTTCCTCTCTCTCTGCCTGCCTCTCTGCCTACCTGTGATCTCTCTCTCTGTCAAATAAATAAATAAATAAAATCTTTAAAAAAAAAAAATCTAGTCCCAGACTGTCCACTTTTCTTTCTATAAGAATACTTTAAGAATTTATTTGAGAGTGCGCTGCAAGTGCACACATGCGCACAAGCAGAGGGAGAGGCAGAGGGAGACGGAGACGGAGGAGGCTCCCCACTGAGCAGGAAGCCAGACGTGGGGCTCAATTACACGACCTCTGCTAAAGGCAGACATTGAACCCACTGAGCCACCCAGGATACACCATATGAATACTTTTCTCAATAGCCCCATAATCATAATGTATATACTGTATCACTCACATACTTTTGGCTGTAGCAGAAAACCTAAACTCAAGTAAATGGCTTGACAAATGCTTGTTATCTTACATATCCCAGAGGGTGTTTTCTCCCCGCTTGGTGGGGTAGGGGGGAGCGCCAGGGTTGGCAGGTTCAACAGCCTGCTGTCCGGGGTTGGTAGCTAAGAAAGAGCAGGACCACAGGAAGGATTTTAGAACAAAAAGCCCCCTTCCTACAGGACAAACCATAAGTACTGAAGATACTTACTTCAGTGTGGAGAATACTTACGAGGGAATGGCTGCCTTTTGACCCTCCTTTGGGGAAATCTCTTTACTTTTAGTGGAAAAATAAATGTCTATGGCCCGTGGCCTCTGTAGAAGAGGATTAAGCCTGAAGTGGCTATAGGGGAATGGCCCTGTTGGATGAGTGAGCTTTAGGTGTGTTTTCCAGCCCAAACCCCACTTCCGTCCCCTGCCCCAAGGGTGGCCATCCTGGGATTCTTCTGCGGTTAGCTCTCTGGGATGGAATGCCTTCACTTAGAACTTCTGCCCTGCACTGGTGTGTTCCCTGCTCCACAGACCTTTGTTTCAGCTCCACCTCTGGCCTTCTGCTTGGACCAGTCCCCTGTCCCAGTGCTCAGCCCTCTCCCTACTCCTGTGACTCATCTTGCTCAGGGCCCGGATCCAGGCCTGCCTCCTCAGTGGCGTCTTCCCCAAGGGCCCCGGCCTTCTTGGGTCACTTTCTATTTTCGACTCCAGGGGTGTTTGCTGTCTGTTGGGAGCTGATTGTGGTATCTGCCATACAGTTTCTGGCAGAACTTTTTTGTCTATTGCCTTTTCAGGCAAGCTATGCCAGAATTCCCCAATCCGAGGGTAGGGTGGGCGGGGTGGCCTGCCGGACCATGTAAGGGTCTGGATGAGAGGGAGAGTTGGGAGCCGGCCTGAGAACACGCTCCACAGGACACTGTGATTCTTTTGCTCATAAAACATCCTTGAAGGCTAAGCAGCAGCATGTCAGTGAGAGCTTTTCTCTTTGGAAGGGCCCCCATGAGACAAGAGAGCTTTCAACTGCAAACTTTTGAGCACCAGGGACCCTAAAACAGGAGCTGGATGGAGGGAGGGTCTTCCGAAGTAAATAGGATGTCGGGTCTGGGACCACAGCTGCCCCAGTGGAGGCTGTGTGGTCCTGGCACCATGGCAGCACACTTGTGCTATCCATACCCGCCAACCTCATTCTGTCACCATTCTCTCAGTCCTGATGCTCTGGGGCCCAATCTCCTGTTTTCCTCTCCTCTGTCAGGCTGGGTTCATCCCTTGGGATCTGCCTCCATGGACACGAGTCAGACAGACGGTCTCCCCGACCAGCTTCCTGAGAAGAGCCAGCGTGTCAAAGCAGGCATGGGGCCCAGGGAAGGCAGAGGAAGAGGGCCAGGGCAAGCGAGGGTGCAGACTTTAACCACACATACAGGCTTTTCATAAGAACTTTATTTCTCAAAAAGGGGGAAGAATCCAAAGTATTAAAATAACCTTCTAATTTTTGTTTTGGATGAAAAGGGTAGGATGACAAAATAATTTATATAAAAATTTCAAGCATAATTGCTATAGATACTTCATCCCGGGACTCGCAGCTCCAGGTTCCAACGGCATCCCCAGTCGTGCTGAATCTTCTGGGCTCGGAGAGGCACAAGCGTCTGGAATGCTGCTTTATCTTAATCCACAATAAATATAAAAGGTCAATCCTCCCCGTGGAAATGATTCAGTCCATTTTTGCGACTGTTTCTGATGAGAATGCTGAAATGAAGGGCTGTCCCTCTTCTAAATTCCAAGCCTTTCCTTTTTGAAGATGAGTGTGAGCGTAAGGAGATGAAATGTGGAAAAACATATTAGGTGTGATGGGCTCTAGTGCCAACCAAACGTCAGGGGAGATGTTACCTCATTGAGGCAATACAAAGGTAAAAGCAGCATGATTTTCCCGTTGACTTTTTTGTGGGGAAGCTGCACCTTTCTGTTCCTATCATGAAGGGAACTGGACCATATGAAGCGACGTCCCTAACTGCAGCAATTAAGTGAAGCCCCCATTCATAGCGATTATTTTCTAACTAAAAAAGAGATGGGTGAATTGGAATATGCACATTAGCCATCCCTGGCATAGCCAAATGGAGCCCAGAAGCATCTGGGTGCACTTTCCAACAGGCAGACCCTTCCACGAAGTCGGAGATGAGAAATGGCTCATCCCCTGACATTCTTAAGATAGGTTTAACTGTGAAGACCTCTTGAATCTTTCCTGGCTCTTCTTGGAATGCTTTCAGTTGGTGTTTCTCTGAGGCACAGGGAGGTTCTCGTGAAGGTATTTTAAACTTCCATGCTCTGAGAAATCTGAGACCACGTGGTCCTGCCCTCGCAGCAGCCACTTAGTGGTGAGCAGTCCCTCAAGTCCCACTGGTCCCCGTGCGTGGATCCTCGATGTGCTGATGCCCACTTCGGCTCCTGAGGAAAAGCATGGATGAGGATGCGGCTTTTCCCAGTCCCTGCTTCCTATCCGCCCAGCAGACCCACAGCTCTTCCTCTCCTCATGTGCCACCCTCTCACCCCGCCCACTCCTGCTCCATCCTTCCCAGATCAGCTTGAGCTCCACGGTCCCCTTCAACGTGTCCTCTGGTCATTATGAATCATAAGCCCTCTACTTCTGATAAAACACAATGTGTGGGCTCTCCTCCACACTTTTATCCCAAATGCATTTTGACAATACTAGGAATGCTGGCTGATATCTGCTTGGTGTCTAGACTGTGTATCATAATTTGACATTCAGGCATTTTTTTGAAGCATACAACAATGTCCAGTATCAAGGTTTCATCTCCTCAACTATTCTCTAAGTCCCAGAATGGAAGGGATGGGACATGTTCTCAGTATCCCCCAGAATTCTTAGTACATAGGCACTCACTAGACAGTTACCGTCTAATAACTGTCTGAATTACATGAATACTGAATACACGAAAGGGGACTATTCATTTTCCTTCCCTCTTGCTCTAAGCTTAGACTCATGGCGTTAGGGGTTTTCCATGGTCTGGCTGGGTGTCCTGCAAGGGATACAGTGGAAGCAGGGTTCTCTCGTCCATCACAATTTTCCTGAGCATGTACTATGCAAGAGGCACCATGTTGGGCCCTAGGGAGGCAGTGGTGAATACCCAATGCAAGGTCATGTTATCTTAGAGCCCATACTTCTGTGGGCAAGGCAGTCAAAGAATAGTTTAGCAAATAATTCCTTGTGCTGTTAGGAGTGCACGAAAGGGTGCTGGGACAGACTGTGTGAGACGGGGGGCCACACGAGTAGAGTGCTTAGGGAGAGTCTCCCTGAAAAGGGACTTTCCTCTGAACCCTGAACAATGACAAGGATCCAGCCAGTGGAGGGGCAGGTGGAGAGGCGCCGCAGGCAGAGACCAGCAGTGCAGAAGCCTGAGTGAGGACGTGCCAGGGAGTAGTGGTTGGCAAGGACAGTGTGACCACCAGATTTGAATTCTGGTTTAATAGCATAGGGACCACAAGACTTCGGGCACATGGTGGAACCATCTTTTCTGCTTCCATTCATTTGGAAAACGAGGAACAGAATAGAACCCATCACGTAAAACTAAGTGAGACAATGCATGTGATACACTTAGCACAGCGCTGAGAATATGTAAATGCTCAATAAACACCATCTGTCACTGTTATTAATGCACTTCATAGGAATTTAACTCAACCAGAGTTTGAGCATTTGCTCTGAGCACGTGATGGACAGACAATGGAGTGGTCATTTGCTCTTTCCCCATCCTGGACTTTTGCTTGAAAGCTAGGTACCTCAGCCCCTAAAAGTATGCTGCTATTTCTTCATCAACAACACGGAAAATGAAAATCAGTGAAAGGAAGGGATGTGACAATTAAATCAAAACCCCAACATAACAGAAATAGGTAACTAACAGTAAAGAGCCTAATGACTAAGAATAACTGGATAAAATTCTCTTTAACAACCTTTAGTAATTCAGTGAGAACTGTTCTCTAGGCAGATCTATTCAAAAGTTCAGAAGAATTAAAATAATTCTCAGATGTGTCACAAATGCCTATTGGTGCTCTTTACAATGGTACCCCTGAAAACCAGAGACCGTCTGAAAATCTCTATACTGGGGAATGGAGATTTTCTTTTGTTCTTTCTTCATGGGGCTCGAACTTACAACCCTGAGATCAAGAGCTGTATAGTCTACCTGAGCCAGCCAGGTGCCCCTGACTTTATTTCTAATGAGGGATGGGGAGAAGGGGGGGGGGGGTTTCTTCCTTTCTTTTTTTTCTAAAGTTACTTTTCTGAAGCTTTTTGTTTCAAAGGCATGCTTTAGAAATAAACCTTGCACCTCTGGACTTACTTGTTTTTGATACTGCCTATTTAAGCCCAGCATACGTATTAAAACATTCTATTGTCTTGTCCTCACGGGGAATCCCTCTCAGGTAACCTGGCTTTGTCTCACTGAAGGAGTGAGTCTACAACAGCTCCTGAGGGACCTCGGCACGCACGCCTGTCATGACCTGTGCACGCACGCATGCTGTGCTCTGCCCGTACTGTAACGGGAACAACCCAGGCTCTGGACTTGTCCAAGTGTGGGTCTGGGAGACAGCTCGGGGGCTTTGGGCAAGTTACTTCACTTCTCTGAATTTCAGAGGTCTATGAAAAAGAAAAACAAGTACCTACCTTCTTAATACACAAAATGTTTAGAGCACAGGACTTCTCCCAGCCCATGGCTGCTCTGAGGATTCTCTCTCATCAACCGCCCTCCCATAATTCTTCTCTTTTATCTTAATCAAGCATGTGTGACTTCAAAGAACAGGTGTCTCCTCCACCCCTCACCATCTCCTTGGACACGGTGATTCACAAAGGGGCCTCTTTTTCTCGTGATCAGAATCTTTCTTACCCAGTCCAAACCGGTAGCCATCAGAGAAGCGAGTGCTGGCGTTCCAGAACACACAGGCACTATCTACATGCTGGAGAAAGAACTCTGCTGTTTTCTCTGCAGCATAAAGAGAGAACACTGAGTTAGGGTGACCCATGGAAAATATCCTTCCTTATAGTCACACATTGGTGACTGACCAGGGCTGGGCCCAGGGCCCTGAAGAGCTTCCCCACGCATTAAACATGCAGACTTGTGAAAAATCTGAAAAGGAAGAAGGCTAACCCAGCTTCATCAGTGTCTGTTATGGGAAGAGTAGTTGCCTGGAAAAGACTGGGTTGGAATACAATCTCCTCCTGTAGACAAACCCTTCATGCTGCAACAGCTTAACATACTATCTCTTTATAAGGCTCCGGAACCAGAATCCCTAAGTCTGAATTCCAATTCCGTACCATGCCCACTAGCTGGGTGACCTTGAGCAGGTTTCTGAACCTCTCTGTGCCTGAGCAAAATGGAGACTAATAGTATCACCTAGCTCACAGGGTTGTGTGGAGGATAAAAGGACTTGACATCCACAGAGCACTCACCCCAGAGCCTAGCACATGTAAGTGCTAGTAAACATTAGCTATTATTATTGGCAGTGTTGTGATTCCCCAATAAACCAACCACAGATCCCTTAAGGGGCCATGCTGGCTGCCTTTCCTGCTGGGCCTCCAGTGCCTGACAACTTGGAGGTCTCTCAGTACACATCTGTGCAATGAATGAATGTGTGTGAAGAGCTGCTTCTGCCCTCAGCCCCCTGAGCCTGGGTTTCCTCAGCTGTAAGTGGGTTTATTCCAAAAGCCTGGAGAGACTATTGTCTGGATTAAATGGTAATCCCTGTGACAGAGAATGAGTCATCTCCAGAGTAGCTAACCATCTCTTCCCTGCCTCCTCCCCTGGGGCCACTGCGACAATACAGTGAGGCAGCAGATGGATAAATACAACCAATGCCAGGCATTATCATTAGTCTATTCAGACTATGTTTTCCTGTAGCCAGAGGGGCTGAGAGGAGCAGGACCCCATGGAGACCAAGGTGGAAAAACCAAGCACCATATGCCTGAGGCACGTGTGCACATGTGCACTGACCATTCTCCGTGACGATGACATCTGTGTGCGAGCTGCCGTACTTGTGGATGTGGTCAATGGCCTCCTGGACGCTGTCCACCACTTCAATGCACAACTCCAGGTCCCCATACTCCGTTCGGAGGGACTTCACTTCAGAGGGGCTGAAGGTCAGATAGGAAGCGAACTTGGGGCCTGCGTGAATTTTCACCTGGAGCAGAGGAAGTTGAGGGGTGACAATATAAACACAGCAGCAGGAAGCCAGCTCACACTTCTTCTCTAGGTCCAAATAGCCAGACGAGCCTGAAGTGGGGAGCTTGTGGGTGCTGCAGCACAGATGATTAAACCAGCCCTGACTTCCTTTAGAAGCAGCACTCCACCCTCCAGGATGCTCTGCTTGGGAAAATGCCGACTGGCCACTTGCCAGCAAGGGGCCCTCAGTTAAAACTGGAACAGGGATTTAAGCAGGAAGCCTCTGAATGTTAAGAATGTGCAAGGCATTTAACAGGCTATCAACATAAGCCCTCAACCGCTGGCATTTTACTGAAATGAACACTTGACTACAAAAATCCCATCCCCTGCATATGGGACTCAGATATGGAATCACATGGAAAGGGGGAAATGGCTCGTATACATTTCTACTCCTTCCCTCCAGAAAGTCATAGGTGTGCTTTAGAGGACAAGAGCAGTTAGTCGGTAGCCAGGTCAAACTGTGGTTACTTGTCAGACTTCCAACTTTTGTCAGGCCCCACCTCTAGGCTCAGCTCAGTGACAGACTTGGGGGTTAATTGTGCTCCTGGCTGGAGGAATTTAAGAACTGGGGGCTGGACACTGAGGGCCCCCCCTCACAAGTCTGATCGCACTTAGGCTTCATTCTCTGAGACCTCCACAGGGCAGTGCTCAAGTCTTGATTCTTGGGGACCAAGCTCTTGCTTTCACTCAAGTTACAACAAGCGGTGTTTGTCCTATTCTTATTGTTCCCAAGGCCCTTTTTCCTGGAACCCCTCTTCCTCCAGGCCTGGGGACCAACCATGTTCTCCTCAGGGAGAGGAAACCCATCCCTGAGCCCTAGCTCTGGGCAAGTCATCCTGCTGGTTTACTTCAGGAAATACAAAGATATTATATGAGGTACACATATTGACTAATTTTGATTCAAAGAATATTGCAAGGCAATCTTGAGAATGACTAAGGATATCATGGGTTTGTCTGAATCAGGAACAGGAGGTTTATTCCTGGCTAAAGGACATTTTCCTCCTGTCTAGTCCAGTTCAGTGCGGTATATGGCATACACAGGTGGCCCAATAGTATCAAGGAAGGTCCCAAACATGAGTGATCATGTAATCTAATTCCATTTTAATTTGTGGGGTGCATTTTCATTTTCAAAACAATCCTTTCAGGCTCTCATTGGGACCATGCCCATGCATTTATAAGATGACTCGGGCCTTCCTTTCCAGGTAAAAGATGAAAGGAAAAAGACATACTCAGGGTCAAAGCAACCAAGGCCAGCAGCCACTTTCTCTAAATGCTGCGCTTGTTTATGTAATTATGAAAGGGTGCCATGGCATCAGATATTAAAGTTTACAATGTGTTCTGCCAGAAAACCTGAGATTGCCCACTTCTGCCTGGAGAGCATCTATTTTCTTGCAATTAGAAACTTAAGATGGAACATATATTTGTCTGAAACTTATCGGCACTGGTTTTTACAACCTCAATGAAATGGTAATAAAACAATCTAGGGAGAACATTATACAAACTGTTGACTCCCAAATATCATCGTATTAAGGACATCAATACTGGTAATTGAAGACACTGGTGGAGGGGTGGACACATCTAAATCTCTGTTTGAAAACATTTCTGCACAATGTTTCCAAATCAAATCCAAGCAGAAATGTGTGTTCAGAAATAAACTTTAAACAAGGCTGCCTCAATAAAAGGCTCCCAGAAACAGAACTGCCACGTGATCTGTCTTATCTTTGCCCTCTCTTAGCACTTACCACATTCCACTCTGTAATAAAGCTATTGGAATATGGGTTTCTTCCATTGACTAGATTTTGACAAAGCAGGGATGTGTCTTACTCGCTGTGTACTGAGCACAGAACTATGTCTGAGCACAGAACTATGTCCACAGTAAATGCTAAAAAATACTGCTTCTTAAATTGCCATAAATGGTATGGCAGCTGCTCCTGGTCTAATCCCACAGGCTTCAAAATCTCAAAATGGAAGACAGGAAGTGATGTATGAGTCCTGGGACTTGTCATACCTGTTCCACTCTCAGCATGTCAATGATCTGGTCAAATAATGGTGTTCTCAGCAGATCTCGGTGGATTAAGAGAGTCTCCAAAGCATTACAGGCAGCTGGATATTCACATTTAGAGTCTCGGACTGAAAAAAGGAAGACAAAGAACTGTTTCTAGTAACGTGCTCCCAAGCCACACAGGATCTGATAAATATCTTGCCTTGTAAACAGCAGGGGCCCCATCCAGCTCACCCAGTCTGGTGACTTTATCAACGCTGGCCTCTGAATCCACATACATGTGGCAGATTCCCTCACTGTGCCCCATCACTGGGATTCCCTTAGCAGCTTTCTGGATATCTCTGACCAGCTGGGAAGAGCCTCGTGGAATGATCAGATCTATCATTTTGTCTAAGCGACAAAGATCTTCCACTTCTTCTCTGGTATTCACCTGAAGAGGTACAGAATAAAAACAAAAATGACATCTGATCTAACGAAATATAAAGTAGCAGCACCCAGAGTGCTGCTGACCACCTCTATCCTGTGATGAAGTGCCTGTCAAGACACTGGGGTGATAGCCTTTTCCCCTCCTCTTTTAATTTCACCCATATGTCATGTGACTTACAACAGAAATACAAATACGTATGTACGAGAATGTTCATAGCAACTTTATTCTGTGCAGCCCCAAATTGGAAACAACCCTAAAGTTGGCCAAAGGAAGAAAGGACAAACTGTAGTATATACATGTAAATGGAACACCACATGGCGACAGACAAGAGAAAACAACAGCTTGAGGTAACATTGTGGATGACCTTCACAGACATAATGGTGAACAAAAGAAAAAGAACACAAAGGAATGCCTGGGTGGCTCAGTTGGTTAACCTTCTGCCTTTGGCTCAGATCATGATCCCAGGGACTGAGCCCTGGCAACAGAACAGGGAGCCTGCTTCTCCCTCTTCCTCTGCCCATCCCCCCTACTCTCCCTCTCTCTCAAATAAATAATTTTAAAAACCCCAACAATACAAAAGAGTGTATTTTGTATGATGCCATTTATAATGAAGTTCAAAAGTAACCAAAACAGGGGCACCTGGGTGGCTCAGTGGGTTAAAGCCTCTGCCTTCGGCTCAGGTCATGATCTCAGGGTCCTGGGATTGAGCCCCAAATCAGGCTCTCTGCTCAGCAGGGAGCCTGCCTCTCTACCTACTTGTGATCTCTGTCAAGTAAATAAATAAAATCTTAAAAAAAAAAAAAAATGTATAACCAAAACAGATTCAATGTGAAAAAAGCAAAGAGGGAGCCATTACAAGGGGAAGACGGCCATACTGATTAGGAGGGACACAGGAACCTTCTGGGGTGCTGCAAATGTTCTACAGCTGGATAGGCTGCCAGTTATATATGTGTGTACATGATCCATGGAAAACGTCCTAGAGTTGTTCATATAAGATCTGCACAATTTACTGTATGGATGTGATACAGCAGTAGGAAGAAGGCTGGAAGGAAACCTGTCTAATTAAGCTAGGATGTAGCAGAGCTGGGATTTGAATCCATCAAGTCTGTGCCCTTTCCACTCCCTATGTTGTTATAGAAAAAATCTAATTCTTGTCAGTGAGTATGTAAGGCAGTGGGTTTACACACACTGTCCCAACAGCAAGCAGAATCCCAGCACGTTGGAGTAAGTGGGCCTCCATAGAGAAAGAGAAGGATCTGGAGTCAGCTGAGGTTCAAATCTACACTCTCCCTGATTTTCTGTGAGTTACTTCTAGCACTGAGCCTGTTTTTTCCCTAATACTGATGGCATTTTCCTGCTACGGTTGTTGTGAGGGCTGAATGAGGTACGGATGGAAGCTGCCTTGCCTACAGCAGGTGCTCAGTAAACTCCAGCTATTACAGTCCAGTTCAATGATTCCACTTGCTGATTGAGGAGAGTAAGACGATGGTTAAAATAATGAGCACAATGACAACAGTGATAATAGCATGACCTCAAACTCACATGCTGCACAATGGGTTCATAAACTGTTTCATCTGACTTGCCCTAAATCACTCTGCCAGTGGGCAGAACCCTGACCTGATACTCTACGTAAGTGTGCCCCAAGAATGAAGGGCTACCAGGCATTCTTGTAAATCACAGTGCCAGGGCACAGCTGTATGACAGTGGCCTTCCCAAGCCACTGATGACTTCTTGGGCCAAGGAAGCCTCTGGCATCATCCAGGGTCAGCAGGTGCACAGAACCTGCCACTTTTCCAGTCAAGCTTGCCTGTACAAGTGGCTTGACCTTAGGTAACCTAAGCTTTGCTTCAAACACCCAAACACCTGACCTGGGGTTCTGTGCCTGATGGGGCTCATTCCCAAGGACCTACCAGCTGTATGGCCTCTTTCACTCCGTGGATTGAGAGGGCCTCTTGGGCCAAAAGGTGAAGAATCCGATTGCTGTGTGTGGCCTCCTTCCCTCCTTTGAGTAACAAGCCGTTACCACTCGCAATAGCCAAGGCTGCCACCTGCAGATCAAAGAGGGGAGCAGTGAGCCAAAGGGAAAAAGCAACCATTGCAACAGTAAGCACTCAACTGAGTACTCCTCCTGTGCCAAGCACTGTGTAGTCACTTTTTAAGACCTAATCCATTTAATCCTCATGGATTAAGGGAGGAAAGACTCCCATGCTCTCATCCTGCGTCCTAGAGTAAACAGGTGCTGGTTTTTCATCTGTTGTTTTTAAGTAGAACTGCTCCTTAAGACTTGATGCTAGTGCAAAGAAAGCTTTGCAAAGAAAGCAGTATCATCATACTGGTCAGTATGGTGGGGAAATGGTCCCAGATTTCTGGGAGAGTGGGTAACCAGTGGGACAACCCTCTAATGCCACCTTATAAATCAAGGCATGGCTGCTTAGTAAAATCTTTTAACACACGGTTTCTCAACATTAGCCTGTGATAGTCAAATTCCTTAAAGAGGTTGCATTCTAGTTTCCATGAACTACTAAAAGTTTTCCTGAGAGATTTACATCCAGGAGACCATCTGTGACACTAACAATAAAGGATCTTTTTCACATGGGCAAAACCAGCTACGAGATGAATGCCCTTGCAGGAAGCTAGAAGAGGTCAGGGAATAAAGTGCCCCAGTGAGCTGAGACGTGGAAATGTGCTCCTTGCATTGTACTGTGAAGGTTTTATTTGGGTTCACGTCCCAGCTCCACCCTTTACAAGTGGCAGGAATAAGAACTTCTATAAACTTCAGTTTCTTCAACTATAAAATGTACATATGAATACCTACTTTGGAATCACTTGGAAGAATCAGTAACATAAAGACCTGAAAAGTCCCAAAAATTACCTCTGGGGGAGGAAAAAAGGTAAGACTTTCTCACCAAAAAAAGAGAAAAAAGAAAACTATCTTGGGAGACTTATTTCATATGCTGAAAATACATTCTTCCCCTACCCAATGGCAGGCCCATACCTGGGGCAGACAGTCAGGGCGGGACTCAAAGATGACCAGCAGGACTCCAATTGGGACAGTCACTTGTTCTAGTTCCAAATTTTTGGCAATTCGGGTTCGGCGCAGAACACGCCCCACGCTATCCTGTGAGGAGGCTGCAATTTGTCGAAGGCCGATGGCCAGGCTGTTCAGTTTGGATGTGGAGAGGCTCAGGCGTTTCAGCAGAGGAGCTGCTAGTCTCCCTGAAGAGGTGTGAAGAACACAAGATAAAGGAGCAGCTCTGGGAGGGCCGCAGCTGCTCTACTGAACACACGGCACCATGTGAGGAACAGACACGAGCTTAGGGGTCTCGAGCAGACAATGACATGCCCCTTATACAGCTTCTCTAGGGGGCTCTTGGCAGGAGAGTTCACCATGTAAAGGCACTAAGCCAATACCCACTGTGCTGGCAATTTCAGTTCCAGAAATCCATCATTTGCGTGAGCAAACTTGCATATAATGAGATACTTGTTACAGCATTTTTACAATAGAATCAAATTCAACTTGAAAATTTAGACAATGAACTACAGTGCAGTTGTACAAATAATGTTTCTATACAAACTGCTATAGAAAGCTGTCCAGGATACAGTTTGTGAAAAATCCAAAACTACCAAAAAACATGCATGATAAAATCCCATTTATCAAATTTTGCATATATGCATGTGGACATGGAGATGTCTGCTGATGATCTCTCTCAGCATTATTTTAATTTTTTGTAACAAGCTTATTTTTATAATCAGAAGCATTAAAGATATTTTCTTTTGAAATAAAAACTTAAAGAGAATTATGATAATTTCACATACAGCATTTTCTTTCAATTTAAATATACCATTTGCATGGTGTGACTGTCTACACACACACCCCTGACACACATATACACACACCAGAAAAATCACCTGGAAACATATAACACAAATCACTACTATAGTTAATGTTGAGATGAGATGATGAAAAATTTCCCTTTCTTTTTTTTCTTTCCTTTTTTTTTAATAGTTATATCCACCAAGGTAAAATAAGAAAAAGCTTTCTACTTAGGAGGGGAGGAACCAACATTATATTAAAAAAAAAGTTAAATCATCATTTTACCAATTATATCAATACATTTTTTTCACTTTTCTCTATGTGCTTTTTTTTCCCTAAAGATTTTATCTATCAAAGAGAGAGAATAAGCGAGCATAAGTAGGGGGAGCGGCAGGGAGAGGGAGAAGCATTCTCTCTGCTGAGCAAGGAACCCAATGAAGTACTTGATCCCAGGACCCTGGGCTCATAACCCGAGTCAAAGGCAGATGCCTACCCCACTGTGTCCCTCCCTATGTGCTAACAAGTTTTAAACACAGTGTTAAATGTTACATTCCAATTTTCCACCTCACAATGCATGTGTGTTTTCCATGTTGTCAAAACTGTTGTAATTACTGCTAAATACTCCACTGAGTTAATGTAGCTTAATGCACTTAACTAGATCTATGTTATTAATAAACACTGAGGTCGTCTGCAGTTTTCAGGGTGATAAATAACCCTGCTCCAAGAATCATTGCATACAGAATGGTTTTCTCTGCCTGAAATAATTTCTTAGGATACATTTCCTGACATGCGCTTACCGAGTTAAAGGGGACCACCACGCTCCTGTACACCCAAGGACTTTGTTTTAAGTCACTGTGTGTCCTTATGAATTTCCAGGGAGATATCAATGAGTGAGATTACCGATCAAAAGTCAGAGGTCTGCCAACAACTAGTTGTGTGACTTTAAGCAAAAGTTTTAACCTTAGTGGATCTTAATTCTTTTACTTTTAAACAACTGGTAAGATTATCATCAAAGATTTCTTCCATTTCTGAAAATCTATTTTATGACTTTCCAATACTGCAAAAATTCAAAAGACCAGATGTAAATTCTAAAGGAAGTTCCAAAGCAATAGCTCAAAATGTTTTAAGAAATCAAAGTAATGTTGATGAGCCAGCCTTGCAAGGTTTCTTTGAAGGGAAGACCACTAATCTGAATGTTTAATTTAAGGCACATTTATTCAAGAGAAAAGGAAATTCAAAGCCTCATAAAATCACCCCCCATTTTTTTAGGGTGGAGATACAGAGAATTAGGAAGGAGAGAAAGACTGAGGCTGACTTGACTCTCTACATATTTAGCTGTCTGCAGTGTGAGTTCGGCTGTATCACCCACTCTACCATTTGCACCTCAGGGGCATTTGTGGATGGCATCTGTTGCTAGCTCTGGGCGGACTACGCACTAATTAATTAACTACACGATACGCTATCTCTCATCACAGGCCTCACAAACTACTTCCACAACTATTTTACATGCATAGTCCATATGGGTTTGAATCCTGGATCTGTTACTGGCCATATGGTTTTAGGCATATGTCAACTTTCTTGTGCTTCAGTTTCCTCCTCTATAAAATAGGTATAATAAATATTAACGAACTCAAAGGTACCATGCTATAAAGATAAAATGATATCCTATCTATAAAGCCTTTTAGCACAATGCCTTGCAACATGGAAAGGCCTCAAGTTTTAGCTGCTATTAGTGGAATGTCTAAAATGACGGGGTCCTCAATCTTTTTTCTGCACTGAAACTGCCAAAGTATCCATGGCTCATGACCTGTGGGTATAGAAAAAGCCCCCTGGAGGGCTGTACCAGGGTATCTGGGAAAGGAGCTGAAAATGGTATGTACAATTTGAAAAAGCCCAGTGAATATTAGCAAGCAACTCTTAATAAAAAAGATGTATAATACATTATTTCTTCTATAACAATCTCGTCTTTAGGCAGACTATGACACAAGAACTATTAGTAAAACAAAGAACAAAAACCAAAAGAAATCCTCCATAACACTGACTCCCAGTCACTTGGTCTTTACCCTCTGCCTCCTCCAAGTCTTTTTTGTTGGCTAACAGGATCTCCTCACGTTGGTCTGTCAACAGATCAGCCAGATGATGGATAATCTCTGCTCTCTAGGAAGAAAGGTAAAAACATTGAACAAATAAGTAAATACATTCATCCAAGAAGAACGCACAGCATACTTTTAAACCTACTCCTCTGAATAAGCCAGGTCTTGCTCCTAAACCCAAGGTCACCACTCACTGAAATGGCCTTACCTCCTTTCAATCCCATCTCAGCTCTCACTTTTTCCTTCCTCTCTCACTATTAATCTCCCTAATGAATGACAGACACAATCTGTCCCCAAGGGGCCAGCATTTGAATCAGCAGAGTACATCCACCTCCGCATACTCGGTATCACTGGCTATATAGTTTAACTCCCAGGTTCTTTTACATAATTATTTAATGAATTCAGCCAAAGGGAGAAAACCAAGAGACCCCAATCCTTACCCACCTAGATTAAGAAGTGTAGCAAATGAGTGAGATTACTGAAGGAGCAATGGGAAGTGGCTTAAGAGACAAGCTAAGCTCTTCCTTTGCTTTCCTCTCTCTGCTTGTATTATTTTAAATTCTCCTATTCCTCAGGCCACAGTGCTTCCTTGAAGAAACCTAAATGCATGACTCTCAAATCTGTCCTTAACAACACAAGCCTCAGGAATCCAATCCCCAGCTTCCACCTGCTTCCATTTCCAGACTCTTCACATCTGCTACTTCCCTGTGGGAAGGATCCTACTAGAGAGCAGGCTCTTGAGCTTGCATTTTATAGGTAAGTTAGGTGATTCAGATAGGTTAGAACAAGCAGTTTTCCTCCATTTCCCTGTTTGGAATATGGCAGGATTAGGGAGCTTCCTTGGTCTCATCATTTTCATGATGTTTTGATCAAAACATCAGATTGATGAAAAGCTACCTTAGGCCTCAGGCTACAAAGACAAAAGGGAAAATAAAATTTGGAGAAAGAGGGACGCCTGGGTGGCTCAGTTGGTTGGACGACTGCCTTCGGCTCAGGTCATGATCCCGGAGTCCCGGGATCGAGTCCCATATCAGGCTCCCAGCTCCACGGGGAGTCTGCTTCGCTCTCTGACCTTCTCCTCACTCATGCTCTCTCTCACTGTCTCTCTCTCAAATAAATAAATAAAATCTTAAAAAAAAAAAAAAATTGGAGAAAGAAAAAAGGCAGAACAAATCTGAATCATACCTGTAACTAGAGTAACTCTCTGGGGTCATGAGGAATGAAGGAGGAGACAGGCTTGACTGTGCACTAAACCTTACAGCATGACTCACTCTGAAAACCAACAAAACTATTAGTTAGAGTTACTACCTGCTCAGGTTCCAAAGTGGCCAGCATCCTTCCTCCTGATCGAGCCATTTCTCCCTGCTGCTCAACGGTAGGACCTGTAAAAATATTTGCAAACATCAGATCACAGACTGCTACCCCAGCATGTGCACAGAACGAATGCTCAGTGTTTTGGTGTGTTGTTTCCCAGAGGTCACTCTGGGAAAATGGCAAAAGAATAGACTAGATTAACTCAAGCAAAATACAAGAAACTTGTCTGTATTTCTAAACTGGACAACATAATTTATATCTTACGGAGTTCTTTCAAGTCCACCTTGGCTTATATTCTCTAATATGTTTCCACTTCTGAATGCAGATTATTTGGCAATTCTGTTTTTGTGAACAATTCAGAGTAAATATCATGTCTTACGCATCTTTGCATCTCTAGGCATCCAGCATGGGCCTAGCAAATGTTTCTTAAAAAAATGGATGTTTATATTCTTTAACTTACTGGTTTTAGAAAAAAACAGGAAGTCTAGCAGGGCAGGTTAGCTAAATTTAACAAAAGCAAAGCAAAGCCAATTTTACAAGAGTGTTGGAGACAATACCAGAATTCATGATATCAACACATGGATTTTGTGATCTCTGTTCCTAGAAGACAGCTTGGTCTTCAGTCTCATCTAGGCATGGTGTGGCTACCTATCATCCACAAACCATGGGACTCTACAAAGAACTACTTACCTGCAGGCTTTACTTCAGAAAAGAAGGTGCCAACTTTCTTTCCCTCCACGATATCTGTGATGACATGCCCAGACACCTTTGGGTGGGTTCCATTGGCAATAACCACAGAAGTGCCACCTTGCAAAGCCCAGAGGGCCGCTTTCACCTAGTAGGAAAGTTTAGATCCCATCATGAGATTCAGACCTTTGCAGGGTCTAGTCATCCACACTATAAACTTGCAAAAAAATAGACAATACCATGTGATACTGAGCAATAGAAGTATATGCAGGAATATTTCCAACAGCTTGGAAGGTCTGAACACACACACAGCTCATGCCTTCTTTCCAGCCCAACTTCAGCATGTGCTGCCTAATGCTGAGTCAATCTGCCCTTTATGTTCAGTGTTCAGTCTGGTGTTTGACCAGAATCTGAGCCTGAGTTCTTTTAGCCTTTGCATACCTTTTTAGTATGTCTCCGCCATTGCCACATATGATGCTGTATCTTAAGGGTATTACTTCCTAGAGTAATGGGAGGGAAGAATTTCTGAAAGATTTCATAAAGAATATTTGAGCTGGGGCACCTGGCGGCCTTAGTCCATGGAGTGTGCGACTCTTGATCTCTGGGTTATGAGTTTGAGCCCCATGCTGGGTGTAGAGATTACTTAAAAAAAAAAAAAAATCTTAAAAGAAAAAAAGAAAGAGGGGTGCCTGGATGGCTTAGTCAGTTGAGCATCTGCCTTCATCTCAGATCATAATCCCAGAGTCCTGGGATTGAGCCCTGCATTGGGCTCCTTGCTCAGTAGGGAGCCTGCTTTTCCCTTTCCCTTTGTGTGTGTGTATGCCCACTCTAGCTCTCACTCTCTCTCAAATAAAATCTTAAATAAAAAAAAAAAGGAAAAGAAACATTTGAGCTGATAATATTAGAGGATTTATGAATTATGAAAAATATGCAGACCCTACCCTTGACAAGTTTATAATATGAATGTACCATATAATATTAGTAAAGAGAACACATACGCAGACACGACTAAATATAGGTACATAATATGCATTAAGTCTGAATTTAGATATGCACATTTAAGTACATATGTGTTTAGTATCATAACCATTAATGCCCAAACACTCACAAAGTAAAAAGGATAAAATATTGTCTGGTTTTATATCTGTTACAGGCAGTAAGAGCATCAAATCCTTACCTTGGCTTCCATGCCACCCATTCCTACTCTTGACTTGGTTCCAAAGGTCACAGACTGCTGATCTCCAGGATAAAATATATCGATGAGCTTTGCATCATCTGACCCTGGGGGACTGTCAAAAAGACCTAAAAAGCAGACAAAAGTCAGTAATACTGCTGTAACGGAAGTGACTGTCCCCTAAAACAGACCCCTGGGCACCTGCCAACCACTCTGTACATGACTGAGCCAAATGAATTCTGTGTTCTAACAGCTCTAACCAGAAAAGGGAAGAAGGGATGTGTATAGTCTGCCCACGCTGAAAATCAGCAACAGGAGGACTCTCTTTACATACTTTTACAACCTGCCTTAATGAATGAATGCTTGTTAGTATCATGGCATGACCACATCCTTGGCACAAAACTTACCATCCCTGTCCATTGTCTACAGGGAAGCTGTCCTCACCTCTGCCACTGTTACTTATGATGCTGAATTAAGGAAGTAACTGAAGGATGAGTGGCCACTGCAGAAGACACAGCAGCTGTATACTATAACATGACTGTCTCCAAGTGGGATGAAACAGGAGACAGGTTTTCATTAACTCTCACAGCATCCTTTGAAACAGCCACTGACTATACTCTGCATATTATGGGCAAGCTGATGTGAAGGTTAGGCTTCGTCAGCAGAAGAGCACAGGACTCCCAGCATTCATTCTAGATTTATCATCACAAAGCCCATGTCCCTTTTATAACCAAACAGAATAACATAAAATACAAGTTACATGAAACATCATATGCATACAATCCATGATTAAAAATCTTAATAATTTCACTTGCAAAAAGAGCAAGTTGGAGGCTTGGAAAGAAAAATCATGGGCCTGTGAAAATGGAATCACTTTAAGGCCTGCGTGGGACACATACAGAGAGGAACTGCCCTGGGCTGGGGACTGGTCAATGATATCTGGGCAGTGATGTTTTTGGTTTAAGTTACTGCTTTTCCTGTGGGAAAATACGGTCCCTCTGCTTCATTATTCCAAATCTCTAACACAACCCTGCTATATACATCCTCTCCAGGAGAAAGGTATCAAAGGAGTGATGGAAATGGTGTCTGGTATAGAATGAAGCGGTGCGAACCATGGGCAGCAATGACAGGGGGAGGAAAAACCACCTCTCACCACCTCTGCCCACTGCAGCCCAGCATGCATGGCTCCTGGATTTAGGGCTGGAGTCTTTTCAGAAGGCACTATGCTATAAGATCATAAGCATGCATCCCAAGGATGTTTTGGTTTCATACAAAAATAGCATGGGCAAGGTTGTAAAGTTCCAAGCAATTCCTTCTCAAGAGATGCTGAGGAGGGCCTAGCATTCTGGTATTCTGCTTACTCCTCTTTTTCCCTTATAGTGGCTTCTCAAACCCATCAAGAGCATATTTAAAATTCTAATATCATGCTAAAAATCAACTTTCAGTGGATAACTAATCAGGGTTAATAACCCAAGCCTGTTTTATATACATGAATGTTCATAGTTGCGTTAGTTATAATAGGCTCAAATGTCTACCAACTGATGAATAAGCAACTAAAATGTGGTGTATCTACAGAGTGGAGTATTATTTGGCAATCATGAGAAAAGTACTGATAAATGCTATCACACTGATAAGCAATTTTAGTGTTTGAGGCCACCTTAAAAATGTTTCCTCGAGTCTAGTTCAAATTGGGTGTTACATACTTAACTTTCAAGTTCATGTCCTTTACCTTGCTAGGTAGTACAGGAGAGGGAAGGGTGTAGATTTTTAAATTGAACAGATCTAGTTCTAAAACCAGCCTCTACTAAGCACTGTGTGACTTTGGATATACCATTTAGCTGGTGTGAACTTAATTTTTAATTTCTTCACCTGAATAGCAGAGCTAACCTATCTACTTTGCAAGACTGCTATAAGGATTCAAAAAAATTGACATTTATAAAGTACCTAGCACGGTATTTGTGCATAGTAGAAATTTAATAAAAATCTTCAGATTAACTGAAAACCCTTCTTTTCTAGAGTGGCTCACTCTTATCCCAACCTAGCTATTCCTGTCCTGAGATTTCAAATTTACGGTGGATAAAAATGGCACTAAGAGGGTGCCTGGGTGGCTCAGTGGGTTAAGCCGCTGCCATCGGCTCGGGTCATGATCTCAGGGTCCTGGGATCGAGTCCTCTGCTCAGCAGGGAGCCTGCTTCCCTCTCTCTCTCTCTGCCTGCCTCTCCATCTACTTGTGATTTCTCTCTGTCAAATAAATAAATAAAATCTTTAAAAAAAGAAAAAAAATGGCACTAAGACTTCTTACAGATAAAGAAATGGACATATAGGTATGATATATCAGACTTCCCACAAGGGCAGAATACAGATCAATCCATCTATATCTGCCCCTGCCTCCATGAGGCAGCTCCCTGCTCTTAATCTTACACCCATGGAGTGTAAATGGAAAACAAGTCCTGCCAAAGTACCCTGCCTTGGGTCTGGGCTGGGAACCAAATAGGTTTTTGTGATCTCCTGGGAATGTAATGAGGGCCCTTTGGGATCCTGTTAGGTTTGGCCGATTTTAGACACAGCTACCATATTCCTTATGGGTCAAAATGTAAACTGGGAATAGCCTACGAGAGTGAGAAGAGTGAATGGAGAGTCAAACCGGAACCAAGAGGGACCCCTCTGAGGAAGGGGAAAGCAGGGTAGAAGAGATTAACATATAAGACCATGGTGGCCACATAGGCAGGACTTCTGCAGTGGCTCCAATTTAATATCACCTGTCTCATGATTTACATTAAAAACTGAAAGTGATCAAACCACAGTGAAATAGCACTTCATACCTATCAGCGAAAAGGCAGATTATAAGAGGTAAGTGCTGGCAAGGATGTGAAAAAACTAAAACCCTCATACAGGGCTGATAGGGCTATAAAATGATGCAGTTGCTTTGGAAACCAGTCTGCAACTTCTTCAAAAGGCTAAACATACACGAAATTACCAAATGATCTTGCAATTCTACACCTAGGTAAAACAACAAACATGTCGGCACAAAAATCTGGACATGGATGTTCAGATCAGCATAAGTCTATCCCCTGATGAACACGTAAACACAATGGGGTATGTGTGCACAATGGAGTAGTAGTTGGCAACAACAAAAAAAAAGGACTACTGACAGATGCCATGACACCCATCGATGAACCCTGAAAACATTATGCTAAATCAAAGAAACCAGTCACGAAGGATCACATATTGTGTGATTCCACTTCTACAGAATGTCCAGAACAGGAAAATCCATAGAGACAGAAGATGTAGATGAGAGGTTGCCTGCGGTGGAGAGTGATGGCAAATAGGTACAGAGTGATAAAAATGTTCTAAAATTGTTGTCAGGGTTGAGCAACTGTATGAATATACCAAAAATCAATGAACCGAATAGTAAATCTTGAATAGCTGAGCTGTATGGTATATGAATCACATCTGTATAAAGCTCTTCTAAAAAGCAAACCTGAAATGCCTGGAAATGACAATATTTCAGCATTTAAACTCCATCTCCCAGATTCCCTCACTTTCTTTTTTTTAAAAGATTGTATTTATTTATTTGACAGACAAAGAACACAAGTAGGCAGGCAGAGAAAGAGGAGGAAGCAGGCTCTCCGCAGAGCAGACAGCCCAATGCAGGGCTTAATCCCAGGACCCTGGGATCATGACCTGAGACGAAGGCAGAGGCTTTAACCCACTGAGCCACACAGGCGCCCTCCTCACCTTCTTTTGAGCCATAAAATCCCTTTGTTAGACCATATGCCTCAGAAAAAAATGTTCCATAGGGTAAGAAAAAAAAAAATTCAAAGAACTCAAAGAGAGGAATTCACGTGCTCCCCCATTTGGTATTTAAAACAAAGGCTGGATTAAAGGAAAGGGCATTGCTTTGTACCTTCTACATCTGAAAGAACGATCAGGAGGTCAGTTTTCATTTCCACGGCCAGACGCGCAGCCAGGCTATCATTATCTTTAACACTAATAACCTGGAATGCAGGTAAAAAGTTAAAAGTGAGTGAACTATGCAGCTCAAGATGTTCACAGAAGCACTCTGCTAGGTTCAGGCAGGCAAGATTAATGACTGAGTGTGTGGATGACAGCTTTTATAGGCCCTTCTGTCTCAAAACACTGTGCCTACTGCCCCCCCCCCCCATTTCTAAACATGCACCCTTCTCTCCATTGACACACACAAGCCATGCTCATAGCACCATCTGAAACCACTATAGCACCTCACCCTGTTGAATGAGACCCTCCCCGACTTCAGAAGAGCGTATGCAGCCACTGCTCCATGAGGCCAGCTTCTGTCCCAATTGCCCCACCTTGTTTAGGCCAAACTTCCGGTGTTAGTACATGCAGCACAGCACAGCATTAGACTCCAGCATGCTCAGCCCTTAGGAATACTTTACCCACATTTACCCCCTGAAGATCACTATTGGGCTCAGCTGGGGGTACGACAGCATCATTCGTGTTGACAATGGGGACGATGTTCATTCGGAGGAGCTCATGAAGTGTCCCATTAAGGTTCCGCCGCTTCTGTTCATCATGGAAATCCAAGTTGGTCACCAAAATCTAAAAGTTATTAAATGGATTGGAAATGCAGAAGGGAGAGAAATTATGAACATCCTAGCAACAACATACAAAAGATGCTAAGAGGAGGGGAGTTAAACTCTAGCTTTCTGGATCCCATAAAGATTGGAATGGAACACATATCTGTGGATACTGATCTAATTCTTTCAAAGATGGGAAAAAAAAATCAATCACTTGGAATATATAAGGATGCTCAAGATTTCTTGTAGAAGTACTTTAATTCTCAAAGAGCTACTAAATCTCTTCTATTTATAGCTTAGGAAAATTAATGTATGAACTTTAGAGAGATACACTTTGGAGGATGTGATGGCCATCCATTAATTTCTAAAATATCTCTATCCTAGCATCAGATTCAGGGGCTGGCCACAGTAGGCACTGAAACATTAGGTGAGTGAGCCAAGAACCGTCTGCCCTGTCCAGAGAAGTGTAGGAGACAAAACGGAAGAGGGCTGTGCTGCCTTCCCTGCTCTGCCACCAACCATGGCTGAGGTTAGCAAAGACGGGGTCTGAGCCTGTGACTGGCCTGAGAGGCTTATGAAAGCGAGTCTTCAGTCAGAAACTGAAAAGAAGGCCTAGACTTAACTTAGTTCAGGGTAGGCGATGAGCATAAGCTACTCAAAGGTCTGGTGAAGAGCTGGGTGTGGGGTTGGGCAGACAGCTCTACTTCCTTGTTTACAGCAGAGTACTGGGCAATGGCTAGCAGGAGAAGGTAACTGAGGATAGCAAGAAACTAATGGTAATAAGCCCTGAAGCTCATAAATAAATGTTTCAATGAAATCCCTCTAATGTTTAAGGAAGAAGGTTCTTGCAATGTGGACAGGCTGAAGCAGGAAAGGAAGCAGGCAGATGGTCAAGAAAGAAGGTACCCAAACAGTAAAAGTAGGCATAGTGAAGCCCCGAGGGTCTGGTTATGGTAACTAAGAAGATGGTAAAGCAGATTTAATGATAAAAAAATGTAGGTAAGGAAGACAACATGGTTACACAAACAAGGGAAATAATCTACTCACTTATTTGGTAAAAGACTTACTCAATACTTCAGGAATGTTAGGCTCTGTATGAGCTGCTGAGATAGAGAATAAAACTGTTGATAGTTTGGGGAAGGTGGAATGGGGCACATTTTTTTAAGGACAGATCATGAACTCTTTTTTAGGAAAGAATCCTGTAGGAAACAGAACTTGGTCAAAGGCAAGTCTACAGATTCTAGCCATAGGGGTGAAAGGTCAAATGATAAAATAAACATGTGTAGGATAGGCAAGCAGGAGGTATAAAGGTCCAGTGAAAATAACCTGTTGCTCAAACAGTGTTACACAGAAGGAGTAGAAGACAAGAGCCAAGAGCCCTAAGAGAGAAAAGTATGTGCTTGGAATTGGGCAGTCTGTTAGGATGCAAATTAATTTCATTTTTATGAAGAGAAAACAAGCTGCTCTATTTAAGTCTTTAACCTGACAAACAACTTGGTGGAGTTCTCCAAAAGCCACTGATAATGGTCTTTAATTTTAAGGTTTATTAATTTATTTTTAGAGAAGAGCGAGAAAGAAAGCATGTGCAGGCATGCAATGGGGGGCAGAGGGGGGAGGGAAGAAAGAAGGAGATAATCCCAAGTAGACTCTGGTACCAGAGTGTGTAACCCAACATAGGGCTCAATCCCACAACGCCAAGATCATGACCTAAGCCAAAGTGGTCAGATGCTCAACCGGCTGAACACAAAGCTACCCTGATAATGGTCTTTAAAACAGGACTACTAAAGACAACAAGAAACCATAGAAGGTGCAAATGGCAGAGATTTCTTACAGATAAGATCCTAGGGAAGGCAAACGTGTGAGATGGTCTCAAGGATGAACGTTTGTTGGAAACCAGAGGGGACAGAGCTCTTTCACATCAATATTAATGGAAGCCACAGCTGATGTGCAGTGATTTTTTTAATGCTACTTTCATTAAAACCAACCAACAACAACAACAAAACACAAAACAAAACAAAAACCCCCAAAAGCATCATATCCAGGGAAAAAACAAAACAAAAGCAGTTACTAGACCTAAGTTTCCTCATCTGGCTCCAGACATTTTTATTTTATTTTTTTTAAGATTTTATTTATTTATTTGACAGATGGCAAGTAGGCAGAGAGGCAGGCAGAGAAAGAGGAGGAAGCAGGCTCTCTGCGGAGCAGAGGGCCCGATGCGGGGCTCGATCCCAGGACCCTGGGATCATGACAAGCTGAAGGTAGAGGCTTAACCCACTGAGCCACCCAGGCGCCCCCCCCCTTTTAAAGATTTTATTGACATTTTTAAAAAAATTAAAAAGACGAGTTTATCTTAGTGTACAGTATAAGAGAATGGTCAAGTTTCATTCTTCTACATATAGCTGTCCAATTTTCCCAGCACCATTTATTGAAGAGACTGTCTTTTTCCACTGTATATTTTTTTCTGCTTTGTCAAAGATTATTTGGCTATAGAGTTGAGGGTCCATATCTGGGTTCTCTATTCTGTTCCACTGGTCTATGTGTCTGTTTTTATGCCAGTACCAAGCTGTCTTGGTGATCACAGCTTGAAATCAGGTAATGAGATGCCCCCAGTTTTGTTTCTTTTTCAACATTTCCTTAGCAATTCGGGGTCTCTTCTGATTCCATACAAATTTTTGGATTATTTGCTCCAGCTCTTTGAAAAATACCGGTGGAATTTTGATCAGAATGGCATTAAAAGTATAGATTGCTCTAGGCAGTATAGACATTTTAACAATGTTTATTCTACCAATCCAAGAGCATGGAATGGTCTTCCATCTTTTTGTGTCTTCTTCAATTTCTTTCATGAGTGTTCTATAGTTCCTCAGGTACAGATCCTTTACCTCTTTGGTTAGGTTTATTCCCAGGTATCTTACGGTTCTTGGTGCTATAGTAAATGGAATCGATTCTCTAATTTCCCTTTCTGTATTTTCATCGTTAGTGTATAAGAAAGCCACTGATTTCTGTACACTGACTTTGTATCCTGCCATGTTACTAAATTGTTGTATGAGTTCTAGTAGTTTGGGGGTGGAGTCTTTTGGGTTTTCCATATAAAGAAACATGTCATCTGCGAAGAGAGTTTGACTTCTTCATTGACAATTTGGATACCTTTTATTTCTCTTTGTTGTCTGATTGCTGTTGCTAGGACTTCTAAAACTATGGTGAACAAGAGTGGTGAGAAAGGGCATCCTTGTCGTGTTCCTGATCTCAACAGGAAGGCTGTGAGCTTTTTCCAATTGAGGATGATATTTGCTGTGGGTTTTTCATAGATAGATTTTATGAAGTTCAGGAATGTTCCCATTATCCCTAAACTTTGAAGCATTTTAATCAGGAATGGATGCTGGATTTTGTCAAATGCTTTTTCTGCATCAATTGAGAGGACCATGTGGTTCTTCTCTCTTCTTTTATTGATTTGTTCTATCACATTGATTGATTTGCCAATGTTGAACCATCCTTGTAACCCAGGGATGAATCCCACCTGGTCATGGTGGATAATCTTTTTAATGTGCTATTGGATCCTATCTGCTAGAATCTTGTTGAGAATCTTAGTATTCATATTCATCAGTGATATTGGTCTGAAATTCTCCTTTTTGGTGGGGTCTTTGCCTGGTTTGGGGATCAGGGTAATGCTGGCTTCATAAAAAGAGTCTGGAAGTTTTCCTTCTGTTTCAATTTTTTGAAACAGCTTCAGGAGAGTAGGTATTATTTCTTCTTTGAAAGTTTGGTAGAATTCCCCAGGGAATCCGTCAGGTTCTGGGCTCTTGTGTTTTGGGAGGTTTTTGATCACTGCTTCAAAAACTCATTACTAGATATCGGTTGATTCAGGTTGTCAATTTCTTCCTGGTTCAATTTTGGGAGTTTATAGTTTTCCAGGAATGCATCCATTTCATCTAGGTTGCTTAACTTATTGGCATATAACTGCTGATAATAACTTCTGATGATTGTTTCTATTTCCTTGGTGTTAGCTGTGAACTCTCCCTTCTCATTCATAATTTTATTAATTTGAGCCTTCTCTCTTTTCTTTTGGATTAGTGTGGCCAATGATTTATCGATCTTATTGATTCTTTCAAAAACCAGCTTCTAGTTTCATTGATAAGCTCTACTGTATCTCTAGTTTCTATCTCACTGATCTCTGCTCTAATCTGGATTATTTCCCTTCTTGTGTGTGGAGTTGGCTTAATTTGTCGAAATGGATCAAAATGGATAAAAGACCTCAATGTGAGACAGGAATCCATCAGAATCATAGAGAACACAGGCAGTAACCTTTTCGATATCAGCCACAGCAACTTCTTTCAAGATATGTCTCCAAAGGCAAAGGAAACAAAAGCAAAAATGAACTTTTGGGACATCATCAAGATCAAAAGCTTCTGCACAGCAAAGGAAACAGTCAAAAAAACAAAGAGGCAACCCATGGAATGGGAGAAGATATTTGCAAATGACAGTACAGACAAAATGCTGATATCTAGGATCTATAAAGAACTCAAACTCAACACACACAAAACAGATAATCATGTCAAAAAATGGGCAGAAGACATGAATAGACACTTCTCCAATGAAGACATACAAATGGCTATCAGACACATGAAAAAATGTTCATCATCACTAGCCATCAGGGAGATTCAAATTAAAATTACATCGAGATACCACCTTACACCAGTTAGAATGGCCAAAATTAGCAAAACAGGAAACAACGTGTGTTGGAGAGGATGTGGAGAAAGGGGAACCCTTTTACACTATTGGTGGGAATGCAAGTTGGTGCAGCCACTTTGGAGAACAGTATGGAGATTCCTTAAGAAATTAAAAATAGAGCTTCCCTGTGACCCTGCAATTGCACTATCCCAAAGATACAGGGATAAAAGTGAAAAGAAGGGCCACCTGCACCCCAATGTTTATAGCAGCAATGGCCACGGTCGCCAAACTGTGGAAAGAACCAAGATGCCCTTCAACAGACGAATGGATAAGGAAGGTGTGGTCCATATACACTATGGAGTATTATGCCTCCATCAGAAAGGATGAATATCCAACTTTTGTATCAACATGGACGGGACTGGGAGAGATTATGCTGAGTGAAATAACTCAAACAGAGAAAGTAAATTATCATATGGTTTCACTTATTTGTGGAACATAACAAATAACATGAAGGATATAGGGAGATGGAGCGGAGAAGGGAGTTGAGGGAAATTGGAAGGGGAGATGAACCATGAGAGACTACGGACTCTGAAAAACAATCTGAGGGTTTTGAAAGGGGCAGGGGGTGGGAGGTTGGGGGAGCCAGGTGGTGGGTGTTATGGAGAGCACATACGGCATGGAGCACTGTGTGTGGTGCATAAACAATGAATTCTGTTATGCTGAAAAGAAATTAATTAAAAAAAATTAAAGATGAAATTGCGATTGGATTGTGGAAAATAAGAGAGCTGATAATAGCAGCTGACAGAAATTAAGATTTCTATTATATTTATGCTAACAGGAAAAAAAAAATCTGAAAGAGTGGGGTGCCCAGCTACAGACAACAGGTGGACAAGTCCATGCCTTTCTGCTTTAGCTCACTTACTCAAGAACACTCTGGAACAACAACGTAACTGTGGATAACACTGTGAGAATTATGAAGAAACAGAAACAGCAGTAGGAAATGAAAGACCAAAGTCTGAAAGGATGTATACATAACAACATCAAATATGTAAAATAACACCTATGTAAATGGTGGGATCAGGGACAGCAAAGGAGTTGGAAGACAGTCACTTGGGGAGTTCAATTTTTTTCCAACTCTTTTGTGAAATGACTATTAACTTGTTTTGTGATATTTACATGTTTCTAGTGTATAGTGGTACTGATGATCACAGATATAACTGAAAAAATAATTCCGGAAATTTAGCTAAAAAACAATGTGGAAAGAAGGTTCTAGAACATTTCAAGGGCAACCACTAAAAATGTACAAGTTTCATAAGGATGGGAACCATGGTTGATTTGTTTACCACAGTATCCCCAATGCCTAACACACTTCTTGGTATACCATAAGTGCTCAATAAATATTTGCTAATGAATGAAAACCAACCATATGCATTCTTCTTTCTTATCAATGCTTGATAGAAATTTATTATACAAGGCAACCAGGTATAAAGAGGGGTACCTGGGTGGCTCAATCATTAAGCGTCTGCTTTAGGCTCAGGTCGTGATCTCAGGGTCCTGGAATGGAGCCCTGCTCAATCTGGGCTCCCTATTCAGCAGGAAGCCTGCTTCTCCCTCTACCACTCCCCCTGCTTGTGTTCCCTCTCTCGCTGTGTCTCTCTCTGTCAAATAAATAAATAAAATCTCTAGGGGAAAAAAAAAAAAAGATAACCCAGTACAAAGAGAAGCAAGCTGCCCAAAGCCAAAGAAGCCAATGAAATAAAGATACCTAATTTTATTGTCATCAAAAATATAAACACATAAAGTAGTAGCTCTAACAGTTACTAACATATTACCAAGTGCTAATAATTACTGGGAATGATGCTACATTAAATGCCTTTCATATATTTTCTCATTGACTTCTTTCAAAAACTCTCTCAAGTAGGCACTGATGTTATCTTTTTTTTTCAGATGAGGAGACTAAGACACAAAAAGGTTACATCTAACAGTTTCTCTGCATTTCCCAACTAGAAAGGGTGAAGTTAAAGCAGTCTAGCTCTAGAGCCTTGCTCATCATCCCTTTGCTTTACGGGAATCACCCTCAAAGACCCCACGCCTCTCTGCAATGGTGAGCCTCTCACCTGAGCAGCACAGATGCTGTACTGGGTAAACATGGCCTCATACAAGGCCATCAGTCCACTCTGACCGGCAGCCGCACAGGCTCGTGCTTCTAAGACTGGAATTGCCTGTAACACACAAATAGATACGGTGTGGTTGGGAGTAAGGCAAGGAGGTCTATAGACCCATTACAGGGGCTGGAGGTAGCACTCACCATCTCTTTCAGCTGGTTCTGCCCCGAGTGCAGAGCCTGTCGGACACTCTGAGACAGAAGGATCTCATGGCGCAAGCGTTGCTTGCCAAAGGCTACGGCTCCGCTGGTCACCAGCATCATCTCTCGGCCTTGATTCTGCAGCACAGACACCTAACATTGAGGGAGGAAAAGTTACGAGTTTTTACTGTATCATCTCTTCTCTCACAAGAGACTCAGGTAGGGTAGATGACTGAGTGGATCCCAAATGCTGGTTTATGGACCAGCACTGGGCTGGCTCTGGAAGAATCACCCAAGTTGTTTGGTAAAAATACAGATTCCTACATACTATCTCAAATTGCTAAGCGGATAGCAGACAGAGATCAGAAATTTTGAATGAGGGGATTCTGGTATGCAGGCACCTCTGACATGCACAGCACTTGATGGTACCTGTGGGAATCTATAGTGCAGAAGGCCTAGTTGTTCCAGAAAAAGAAGTCTGGAGCTAAGAACTACAATGTAAACTTAGCAGATGGCATCTTAGGTTCTAAGGCATGATGTGTAAGATTGAGGCTTTCTGAGGTATGTTGATCCCTATGGGTCACCTTAGGCTAGACCAAGGACAGATGTTGACCCTGTTCTGCTCTGTCTGTCCAGCGTGAGCTGTGGTCACTTTGTTCCCTACTTTGGAGAGATGTGAAAGAACCAAAGACTCAAGCTACAAGTACAGTCCATAGTCCTAATATGTCCATTCCTCCTGATGTTTAAGCACTAGCAGCTCAGGAACTCACCAACATCTGTGATGAATCACGACTTTGAAAAACAACTTTTTATCATAGAAAATTTCATACTTGGGGCATCTGGCTGGCCCAGTCAGAGCAATGTGAGACTCTTGATCTTGGGATTGTGAGTTTGAGTCCCATAATAGGTACAAAGATTACTTAAAATGAAGAAATAAATAAACAACTTTAAAAATGGAACAAATGCTCCACACACAAAAAAAAGGAAAAAAAAAAAAAAAGAAAATTTCATACTTAACCAAGTGGTACGAACAGTTTTATAAATCCCCACGAACCCACCACCCAGCTTCAACAACTATTTCTCATGCCAATTTCCCAGTATCTGGTATTGCCTTTACAGCTAGCCCCACTATTATTTTATTTTATTTTATTCTTAAAGATTTTATTCATTTGACCGACAGAGATCACAAGTCGGCAGAGAGGCAGGCAGAGAGAGAGGGAAGCAGGCTCCCTGCTGAGCAGAGAGCCCAATGTAGGGCACGATCCCAGGACCCTGGGACCATGACCCAAGCCAAAAGCAGAGGCTTTAACCCACTGAGCCACCTAGGCGCCCCACCCCCACAATTATTTTAATACAAATCCTAGGCCCTGGACACACCATTTTGTCTATAAACATTTCAGCAGTAATTGCTAAAAGACAGAACATATATGCATACATCTAAAAACCAGTGTCACCTAAGACATTTCAGTAACTCCTTAACATAAAAGATCCAATCAGTTATAACACTGCTCCAATTTTTTCAGCTTGCCAAATGACAGTGACTGAGAGGTCCAAAGATGGGAAAGCCAAATCAGAGTGTAGTTTTTCTTGAGGCCTCCTAGGACAGAGCTGGGACTCAGCCTGGGCCTCCAGGACTGGAAGAATTTGCATCTGCTGCTAAGATCACAGTGTGAATGGTGCGCCTGTAGTTGTATAACCAAGAAGTTCCTTCTGAAGAGGAGGCTCTAAGAGTGGATTCCAGGTCGGGGACAAGGACAGGAACGAGTATGACAGGCCGGTGGGCCAGGGAGGAAGTAAGCTTGAAAGCAGGAGTGGTGGTCTCACCAGGGAGAATGGGAAATAAAGCCCATCATTCCATTAGGCAGTTACGTGTCAGTGAAGTTTCTCACAACGTGGCCCTTTCATAAATATCAGCAAATTTCACCTGCACCTGGCTTTGTAAATAAAGTTTTACTAGAATATAGTAAAACTATGAACATTTACGAACATTTACTAGAACATTTACGAACTGTCTATGGCTGATTTTGTGCTACATGGTAGAGACAAATATTTGAGACAGAGATCATCTGGCATACGAAGCCTAAAATATTTACTATTTGGTCTTTTGTAAAAAAAAGTTTATTGATACGTACTTTTGGCAAAAATAGGTAATAGGATATGTAGTATGACGTCTGAAACTCCCACGTCAACCCTTCTTTACTGATAGTCTACAGTTAGCCTGGCTTGCTTGCATAGTCAGTGGGGCATAAAATCCCTACTGGAAACTTCTGCTTTGCACCCTTTCAAAGGTAAGATTCCCTGCATGGATCTCTTAGTAATTCAATTTGAAGACAGACTGTGGTCCCTGTGCAAATAAAGATGTTGGAGGACTTGGGCACAGATGTCTCTCAGACCCCAATGCCTGCCTGCACCCTCTCTTGCTGCCTCATATCCTTTGCCTTTATTTTTATTATTTTTTTTAAGATTTGATTTATTATCTGATAGACACAGTGCAAGAGGGATCACAAGCAGGGAGAGTGGGAGAGGGAGAAGCAGGCCTCCCACCAAGCAGGGAGCCCGATATGGGGCTTGATCCCAGGACACTGGGACCATGATCGGAACCGAGGGCAGTCGCCTAACAACTGAGCCACCCAGGCATTCCGCCCCCGCTTTTTAAAAAATCCTTTGCCTTTAAATGAAAGTCTTATATGGGTATTCTCTGTGGATTCTGCCAAAATCTTTCAAATATATAAACTTAGAAAATCTTTGTAATGATAGCTCATACTTATTTACTAATTTAAAAAGAAAAAGCTTAGCAAAACAGGAACAAAAAAAGCTCAATATTCATAAACATCCATCTGGGTACTCAACCCTGAGTACTTATCAGTCACCTGGGGAACTTTAAAAATCCAGGTGCTTGAGCCCCACTCCAGAGACTGAGTGTGAAGCGTAGGAATCTCTATGCCCCTTAGATAATTTTAATGTGCAGCCAGGATTAAGAATCATCAACAAAGGGATGTCTGGGTGGCTCAGCTGGTTAAGCATCTGCCTTCGGTTCAGGTGATAAACCTGAGCTGATGGTTAGGATGAGTTAGGGATAAAATTAGGGCCGAACTGACAGCTTTAAAAACCTCTGTATTATTTTTATTCACCAAGAGTCTTCCATCTTGGCAATTACCTGCTCAACAATAGATGCCAGGCGCCCCAAGGCAAGGCCGCACTCATCCCCCCGGGTTACTACAGCACTTCCAAGCTTCACCACAATTCTCTTCGCGTGCTTCAGCTCACTGCGGTGGGCAAAAGACTTGCCATGTGTACGACTGAGGGGTACAGTGATAAAGGGGATGTTGCTCCAAGAACGAACATGTCTGATGGCTGAAGACTGGACACGATCTGTAGCTCCCAAAGTCAAATGTAAGAAAAAAGATTAATATATAATAAAAAGTTCTCATTAAAAACATACACATGCAATATTAATCAGTTTAGTCAAAAAATAACCTTATCATTCTTAACGGAGTCAAACCAACTAAATCAAAAGCCAGTATACCCAGCATATTCTTATTCCAGTATTGCCTGGAGTTCACACCCAGTATACAGGTCCCAGATACACTCAAACACTGTGAAGAGTTTAAACAAAATAATCTTCCCTGAAGACAAGTTGGCAAAATACACCAAAAGTCTTAAAAATGTTCATGTCTTTTGATCAGTAATTCTATGTTCAGAAATTTATTCTAAGAAACTAATTAGAGATAGAAACAAAAAGATTTCTCAGAAGGCTGCACCAGTGTTATTTGTAATAGGAAAAATCACAAGCAAAGTAAACATCCAAAAAAAGAAGAATTAATTAACCTTTTCATAATTTTTAATAACATAAGAAAATGCTCATGATGTTAGTTTCCTGTGTCTAAATGCACAGAAAAAAGATGAAAATAAATCACAATGTTAATGTTTTTATTTTTGATAGAATTATAAGTGATTTCAATTTTCTTCCTTATTCTTATCTATGTCTCCCAAATTTAAGCAATAAAAATACATTGTTTAAAAAAAAAAATAGTGTGCTTTTAAAGAAACCATACCACTATAAATAGAGAGTGAGCCTGACTAGCAAAGACAATAAAGGACAAAGTAACTGGTATGAGTGGTAAAAAGCATTAACTGATCCACCTACAAATTTTCTGACATGGTAGTATGATTCCAGATGTCTGTAACAATGATTAAAAATAATTGGATAGCTTTCTGAAGGACAAGGAATGTTGGAGTCGGATACTTTCAATCCTTTTGGACATCTGCCTTTAAGCAATCCTTTCGTGACTTTTTTTTCTTGCAATGCTATACAGGATTTCTAAGGAAGCAAATATTAAATACACACACACACACACACACACTCATATATAGGTATATATTGTCTTGATTAAAAAGCTGAAGATTTATCTACATAAAGCCAAAAGTAAAACAGTAGAAGCTCAATGTCAGGCACTGAATCCCTTCACCACCCTACGGGTCCAACTCGTCCTGCTGGCTGCTTACTACGCATTAGCCCTTTCACAAATAAAGAGACTTCTCTACTTTGAGCAGGGCACACAGCCACTAGTCAAAGGCTACATTTCCCAGACTTTGTGTGCAGCTAGACATGGCCATGTGACTTAAATTCTGGTTAGTGAGATACAGTGAAAGTGTTACGTGGAACTTCTAGGAATTTTGTTCAAAAGAGAAGTGTCTCCTTCTTCCCTTCATCCATCCTACTGCTTAGAACATGAGTATGAGGCAGGAACTCTAACTTTGGAGTAAGAAGAAAGGAGGAATGTGGATGCCCAATGATTTCACAGAGCTATTCTGAAAGCCCTGGACTGCCTCCCTTCTTAGAAAACCCCAGGTTCCTTTCAAAAGAGAGAGGGGTGCCTGGCTAGCTGCATGGGTAGAGCATGCAACTCCTGAACTCGGGGTCGTGGGTTCGAGCCCCAAGTTAGGTGTAGAGATTATTTAAAAATAAACATCTTTAGGGTCGCCTGGGTGGCTCAGTTGTTAAGTGACTGCCTTCGGCTCAGGTCACGATCCCAGGGTCCTGGGATCAAGCCCTGCACTGAGCTCCCTGCTCAGCAGGAAGCCTGCTTCTTCTCCCTCTTTCACTCCTCCTGCTTTATGTTCACTATCTCACTGTGTCTCTGTCAAATAAATAAATAAATAAAATCTTAAAAAAAAATTAAAATCTTAAAAGAGAGAGAGAGAAATAGGGTGCCTGGGTGGCTCAGTCAGTCAAACATCTGCTTTTGGCTCAGGGTCATGATCCTGGGGTCCTAGGATCGAGTCCCGCATCAGGCTCCCTGATGGTGGGAAGTTTGCTTCTCTTCCTCTGCCTCTGTACCTCTCCCATTTGTACTCTCTCTCTCATGCTCTCTCTCGCTCAAATGAATAAATAAAACATTTTTTTAAAAAAGAGAGAGAAATAGACTTCTATTTTGTTTGAGCCATTATTTTGGAGTTTCTAGTATACACACCTGACCTAATTGTATTGATACAGAAGAATGAGTGTCCAGACAGAGGACCAGGCGAGGGCTTGCTGATGGATGGTCTCACTCACCACAAATAGACTTTTTCTTGGTGGGATTCCCTGGATTGTGAGAAGCAAGTCAAGATGAGTACTACAGGTCCTTAGCAGGACTAAACTTCAGGTACTTCCTCCGTAAGAGGTCTCTATGTGTCATTACAGGCACTTAATAAATATTTGCATGAATCACTAATCATTCCAAGCCACTATTCTACAATGGTACTACTGCAGAGTAACTTCCATCACTCCAATCAGCCATTATCACCTCCCTTTATATTTACAGATAGATTTCCCAGATTTCTCTAGAGCCTCTACCTCTAACCCCCAACCACTAACTCTTCTAACTACAATGTAGCTTCTCTTGTTTTCTCTATGCTGTAACAACCGAGAGAAAATGAACAGAATCTTATTCTCATGGACCAGAAGATCAGTGTGTGCTCTCCTCCCTGCTTCCTTCACACGCAAATCTTAGAATGAGTATTTTTAATGAAGCAGTAAAGAGTCCTTTCTTCCTTCTGTCTTAAAAAGCGCTTATGTTTTAGGTTTGTGGAGATACAAGAAGTTGACAAGTTCTTTTTTTCACAGCAGGCTTGCAGTCCAGTTCCTGGCACAAAGCTGCTCAGTAAGTCCATCACCTGGGATGGAACTGGGTCCTGGCACCCTTGCTCACCCACAGATGGGTTGTCTCTTCCTGCTGTGGGGAGTCCCAGGGACTACCAGGCTTGTCTGTTGTTGGGGCTAAGTTCTGGGGAGAGTTCCCTTTCATTAAGTTCGTCATCAATACATGTACTGTGGCTCAGTCTTCAGTGCTATTATCATAAGCAGTAATACACCTAAGCCTAAGCTTAAAAGTTGTATACGTAATTCTGTCTTCATTGACCTGGCAGAGAGAGGAGTGGGGTTTGGACCTGGGACCTTAATGGCTATTTGCAAAGCTCAGAGCTACACCCAAGTATCAGTATCCCTTTGATAGCTGTCAGGACTAGGCCTGATAGCCATTTTTCTTTCCTGTCCCTGCAGGCCTTGTCCTGTCCTGGAGAGTGCTAAGCATGGGTGGAGCAGTGTTAAGAGGGCACTTAAGGACATGAGTAGTGGCAAGCATGACAGTCCAGGTGATCAAACGGCAGAAACCAATCAGAATCTAGCAGGCCGGGTTAGCATGAAAGAGGCTCCTGATCCTTAGTCTTTATCAGCAAAGATACCAGCACACCTGGGTGCCCGGCAGTCAAGGGTCATTCTGGCTATAGGCAACTGGGTCACAGCAGATAGAGCGGACAAGGTTCAAGAAGAAACAACTATGAATAAGATTTCGAGCAAGTAAAGGCTCAGTTACATCCAGAGGATTCTAGCACCAGGGAGAGTTCTAGGGGTACAGGGCTTTTTGGGCTTCCAGTTCAACAGTGCTGAGGACCTACATTACTCCCAGATTAAGCCTACCTTTCTTGGGGGCATTTTTTATGTTCCACCGTGCTGCGTATTTTTTAGAGTCTATATTGAGGACTGAGAAGGCCTTGATTAGTTAGGAAAAATCCAAGGCTTCTGGAAAGGCAATCTCTTCGCATCTTCTAGTGAACCTTTAGGCTCTAAGTCTCACAGAAAAGCCATCTCCTCCTCGTTAGTACAAGGGGATACTGAGAGGTAGGTGTGTGCACTGTGTTGGGGGTGGGTGTGAGAAGAGGGTTGTCCATATTTTTCAAAAATGCCATGCACCATACTCCAAGGGAGGAGAAGTCTGTTACCTTTTCAGCATCAGAGTCCTTATGCTCAGCAATCAATGAGCCTGTGTTCCACACCTGAACAAGAGAGGACCCTGACAGGATTTCTATCTCCCTTCCCGGCCTTCTGTTTCCTTTAGTGTTTAAATGTATACACTTTCTCACTTGGCCTTTCTTATTTCTTTTCTGTTCTTCTGCTTATCACAGTCAGTGAACATAGGGCTCCAGAATTCAGAGGAATCTGGATACAAAAATTGAAAATCCTAGCGAAAAGATTAGAAAGTACTTCTTTCTATGAATTAGACTAAAGAGAATAATCAATAGTAACAATAATAAAAATATTGAATACTTGCTATATACTAAGAGCTTTTATGGAGGTAGAGGACATAGAAAAGGACTGGTATAGATTCTGGAACTAGATTGACTGGATCGGAATCTAAATCCTTCTGCTTATTTGCTGTTACCTTAACTATCTCATAAGGTTGCTGTAAGGGATAAAATGAATTGATGCATGAACAAAAACTGACACAAAAAAACCCAATAAATATTAGCTAGTATTATAAAAAAAAAAAGTGTCTGCTATTGCTATCATCATACTGAATTCTCATGAGTTAAGTCTCATGAGTTAGGTATTATCATGAGTTAGTTGGTGTTATTATACTTGCTTTATGAGGAGGAAACTGAGGCCCAGAGAAGCTGAGTAACTTGCTAACATTATCAGATTGCAAAAATGGCCACAATACTTTGAAGCTTCTTCCATCAGCAGGTAGAATCTGTTCTCCCATCTGGACCTGCTCTATGACTTGTTTTGACTAATAAAATGTAGCAAAAGTAACACTGCATAAATTCTGAGCTTAGGCCTCAAGAGGCCTTGTGGCTTCCACGCATGCTCTTCTTGGGAACCCTGAAACCATCATATGAAGAAGTCATGTTTAGTCTGCTGGAGGATAGGAGACTATGTAGAAGAGGATCCATCATCCCAGCCAAGGTCCTTGAGCCCTCAACAATCAGCCCTGAGCCAAAGAGCTCTGACACAAAGAACTACCATGCAATTAAGCTGGGTCCAACACAGAATTGTGATCTAAATCTATGGTCCTTTTAAGTCACTGAAGATACTTAGTAAGTAGCACAGCTAGTTTCAAAACCCATGGCGCCTGGCTCAACCTTGATCTTTTCTCCCTTGTTTTCTTCCTTATGTGAATGGGAAGACAGAGATTTTTTTTCCCTAGATAATGATAAGCTTCATTAGTTGATAAGCAAGTTCTCTTACAGTAAAGTCTGGAGACAGACTACTGGCAAGATTTAACTGATATCGAGGAGACAGCCACTCAAAACATGATAAACAGCCTCTCAACAAGTGCTGCTGGAATAACTAGATGTCCACAGACAAAACCATAAACCTTGACCTAAACCTTACAAAAACTAACTCAAAATGGATCATACACTTAAATGCAAAATGGAAAGCTATAACTTTTTAGCAAAAACAGAGGAGGAAATCTTCAGTATGTAGGGCTATACAAAGCCCATAGACTTGAACCCAAATGTACAGTCAATGAAAGAAAATATTGTTAAATGGGACATCATCAAAATAAAAAAACTTTTCTCTGTGAAAGATCCTCTAAAGGAATGAAATGACAAGCTATAAATCAGGACAAAATACTTTCAAACCACTTATCTGTAAAGGACTGGTATCTAGAAGAGAAAGAACTTGAAAAATTCGAAGCTAAAAAACAATATAATTAAAGATGAGAAGGAACCATTTCACTAAAGAGGATTTAAGATGGCCAACTAGCACATGAAAAGATGTTCAACACTGGGGCGCCTGGGTGGCTCAGTCGGTTAAGCCTGCCTTCAGCTCAGGTCATGATCCCGGGGTCCTGGGATCGAGTCCCACATCGGGCTCTCTGCTCAGCAGGGAGCCGACTTCCCCCTCTCTCTGCCTGCCTCCTGCCTACTTGTGATTTTTGTCTGTCAGGTAAATAAATAAAATCTTAAAAAAAACCACACAGAGTTATGATTACACACTTATCACAATGGCTAAAATCAAAGGGTGACAGCATCAAATGTTGATAAGGATGGAGAGAAGGCGGACTGCTCATACATTGCTGGGGGGAACGGAAAATGGTACAGCCATTCTGCAAAAACCGTGCGGTAGTTTCTACACGACTAAACATACAACGGCTATATGAACTCTCAGGCATTTATCCTAGAGAAATGCAAACTCTGTCCACACGAAATCCTGCACACAAATGCTCACAGCAGTCACACGCATAAAAAATTAGAAACAACCAGATGCCCTTCAATGGGTGAATGGTTACACCAGCTGTGGTATACCCATAACATTAAATACTACTGAGTAATAAAAAGGAACCAACTGATAACACACAGCAACTTGGATGTTTCTCCAGGGAATTATGCAGGGTAAAAAAAACCCATCTCCAAGATCACATACTGTATGACTTCATTTATTTAACATTTTTTGAAATGACAAAATTATAGAAATGGAGAACAGATTAGTGGTTGCCAGGGGTTAGGGATTGGGAGGAGGAGGACAGACATAAAAGACAGAAGTGAAGGATCTTGTAAAGGTGGAAACGTTCTTATCTTGACTAGATCAATGTCAGTATCTGGACTGAGATACTGGAAGAACATGTAAAAGGGCATAAGGGATCTCTCTGTATTAGCTCTTATGATAGCACATTAATCTCCAGGGTCTCAAAATTAAAGCACAGCTACAAAAAAGGGTAAGAAATAAAAATAGCCTGTAAAAAAACTTCGGGAAAATAGAGGTAACACCTCATTTGAAAATTTTTAAAAAAGGATTTTTCTAAAAGATTTTATTTATTTATTTGACAGAGAGAGAGAGAGATCACAAGTAGGCAGAGAGGCAGGCAAAGAGAGAGAGAGAGAGGGAAGCAGACTCCCTGCTAAGCAGAGCCTGATGCGGGGCTCCATCCCAGGACCCTGAGATCATGACCTGAGCCGAAGGCAGAGGCTTAACCCACTGAGCCACCCAGGCGCCTGAAAATTTTTTTAAATTTTAAATTAATTAATTAGGCATACAAAAAGCTGTAAAAAATTAATGTGTACAACTTGATGATTCTGTAGATATGTATACACCTGTGAAACCAACACCATAGATGATGCCATAAAGCTATCACCTCCAGAAGTTTCATTTTATTGATAAATACAAACACTTGGAACATTTCACCAGTAGATTGTTTCCTGGTTTACCCTTTGTCCAATTCTGCCAAATTATACTTTTTTCTCCTTTAAAACCTTGTGTGAAACACACTTCCAAACTTCCCACATCCTTCTAAGTTTCCTGTGGTACGTACGGGATCTGGAGAGGACTGTGGATTGGAGCCAGGGAAGGAGACGCTGGCGGAAGGGCTGGAAGCCAGAGCAACAGACTTGTCTCAACATGCTGTGACGTGGTCACCGATCAAAGTATCTGCAGAATACATTTTTAAAAGATGAAAATGAAAATAATAGGCAATTAACTTTATTTTCTTCCACTTTCTCATACTCTCAGAGTAAAAACTTGACTCTTCTGCTCCAGACTCCTCTGTATTAGGCACACTCTTACCTGTTCTGTATATAGAAAAGAAAGAGACAAGAAATGGCTCCTTCCCAGGTCCCACCTCTATCCTTCCTTTCCTGGGACCTCCTTAGTTTTTATGGAAGCAAATCACAATTCAGGTTTATAAATATTCTGAGTGACAAAAAAGTTAAAGTACAAGGTTTCTGTATTGATACTAAATCTTCACTACAATTCCTACACCATTAGGGAGACTCAAACAAATAAAAAACAGATCCAACATCCAATAAGCAGCCATCTCCACCTTCCTGCTATCACCTCCCAAAAGAACTCTGAAAACCACATATTTGAATGTCTGCTTGATCCCTGCTGACACAAAAAGAGGATGGGAAGGCCAGAGGCTATTGTCATCTTTCCTCCTCCTGCCCACAGGAATCTAAAGCTCACTCTTGCATGCCTGGTGGAGTGCAATGTCTGCAAATGGTCGGTATTTTAGGGGTGCCTGGGTGGCTCAGTGGGTTAAGCCTCTGCCTTTGGCTTATGGTCTCAGGGTCCTGGGATTGAGCCCCACATCGGGCTCTCTGCTCAGCAGGGATCCTGCTTCCCTCCTCTCTCTCTGCCTGTCTCTCTGCCTACTTGTGCTCTCTCTGTGTGTCAAATAAATAAAATCTTTAAAAAAAATGGTCGTTATTTTAAATGACTATGGGCATATCCCATAGAGGGTGAGTACCTGGCTAGAAACCTGAGCTGCGAATATGGTGGTTATGGGCATTTTCCTGCCCGGGGTCAAACCAAAGATTTCAGATAAAGAATAGTTTATTTCACAAAAAAGTAGGGGGCTCCCTCCTATATATGCACATGAGAATAAGCCATTCATTATTGCACCTCTCGTGTGACAGGGACATTGCGGTTTTCACAAGATAAGAAAAACACTGCACCCTCTTTGCTTGCAAGCTTCTTTTTAACTTTTGCTCTATGGATTGGTGAATATATTGCAACCCTCTTACACGTGTCTCAAAAGACTAGCAGTTAACCCCACAGTGAAGAGAAACAAGAAGTAGTATGTATTGCTCTTCAATTTATATAGCTCAAAGGAACAGAAAGGGGAGAGAAGAGATTGGCAGGATATATCTCACAGCTGCTGTAAATAGGCAACAGAATGTGTTAAGTGCTGTCCTTGTTGACTTCAGTTTGTGAGAGTCTGGAAGATCCCAAGGGAAAATTATCTGCGTAATATTAAGGAGGACATAAGCCCCGTGGTCTTTGTGTGCTGCTTATATAAATTCCTTTAGTAATTTTGTTTTTTTTTTTTTAAGGTTTTATTTATTTATTTATTTGTCAGAGAGAGAGAGAGAGAGAGAGAGACAGAGAGAGCACAAGCAGGGTGAGTGGCAGGCAGAGGGAGAAGCAGACTCCGCGCTGAGCAAGAAGCCCTAGGACAGCTATGGCAACTAATCCCAGGACCCTGGGGTCATGACTTGAACTGAAGGCAGATGTTTAACTGACTGGGCCACCCAGGCATCCCTCCTTCAGTAACAGTTGCTAAGTAATTATTTACATATGAATTCTCCAAAAGGAACTTCAAGAGGGTAAAATAAATAAATTGTGACACTAAAATTCTAGTTCTGTCTCTTGAAAACTTTCTCAGCAGCTGTAGCATTCAAAATTGGATATAACCCTACAGGTTATCTTTTAACTGGTTTATCGTTACTGTTGCTTTTCCCACCTGGATTATCAACTTCCCACCGACAGCAGGGATAATTGGACAAGGAACACGGATTATGGACAGATTTGGGTTTCAGTTCTGCACTTGTTATGTGCTTTCTGGAAGGTTACTGAATCTTTCTAAGCCTCAGTTTCCTCTATTGTAAATCAGGGACAATAACAGTAAGGACTTCTTGGGATTATTGTGAGAATTAAATGAGACAATGCAGGGAATCTTGAGTACAACAGATGCTCAACAAATGTCAGCTGTGGTCCCTCTTCTAAGCACTAATGATGTCCTACAACTTTCTCTTTATTTCCTGCAGGATGTGTCATAGGCATAAGAATTCAATGAATATTCTCTGATGGACATAATCACAAATTAAGCTTACTGCTTACCTCTCTCTCTCTCTCTTTTTAAAAAGATTTTATTTATTTATTTGACAGAGAGAGAGGAGGAAGCAGGCTCCCTGCGGAGCAGAGAGAGCCAGATGCGGAGCTCCATCCCAGGACCCTGGGATCATGACCTGAGCTGAAGGCAGAGGTTTTAACCCACTGAGCCACCCAGGAGCCCCTGCTTACCTCTCTCTTATCTAATAACTGAAAGCTCTGAATGTTCAAGGTCACTAACTTGTTAGGTTCAAAATTGACCTAGAAACCAAGTCTCCCTGGCCTCTCCCCTGTACCACACAACCTCTGACTGGCTGCAATGAATGGTTCTCCTGTCAGAGCTCATTAGGCTCTCTAAAGCAGACAGCTGATTCCAGGGAGCAAAGGGTATGTGTGTGTCTAGACTCAATGTCTTATCAGCTAAAAAAAGTTCCCATGTTTTGACTCTGGTCATTTCTGAAGTACCTCTTTCATTTGTGTTTTTATTTTTGTTGTTGTTGTTTATTAAGATTTTTTAAAAATTTATTCAACAGAGAGAAAGAGGGGGGAGAGAAAGCACAAGCAGGGGGAGCGGGAGGCAGAGGGAGAGGGAGGCTCGATGTGGAGCGGAGATGTGGGGCTCGAACCCAGGACGCTGGGATCATTCCCTGAGCCGAAGGTAGACGCTTAACCGACAGAGCCACCCCAACGCCCCCACTCGTTCTAAACAGAAGGCCTTTATCTTACTGATTTGGACAAAGAACGTAACTTTAGTCCCAGCAAACTTCACGCAGAAACACAGACTTGGTATATGGTTCAGCACTCAAAGACAAAGACCGTGTGATAAACCTAGGTCCCTCAGAGAGCAGGGGATAATGATGGGGGGCGGGGAGTCTGGGTGCGTCCTGGAGTGCCACGGAGGTACTCCTCACAGACCGTGTGCCACACTGCAAAGGGCAGTCGTGAGCGAACGCCCCCGCTGCCGGGGGCCTGGTTTTGAAAGAGAGGGTCACGAGAGCCCGGCGGTGGGGTGCGGCAGGGGACCCACACACAGGCCGCGGAGAGTCGGCGCGTGGCCGGTTACCAACCAGGGTCCATCACCGGCCGCGGGGCAGGTGCACTGGAAGCGGAGCCCGGACTCCCCGAGAGGGGTCCGCTGAGCCCTCAGGCCTCCACCCGGAGCGGTTCCTCCACGTGGGAGGAACCAAGCGCGGCCGCGGAGGTCCGTGCCCCAAGCCCCTCGGAGCCCATATGGGACCACCACAAGGCGGCCGGCGCTCCCTGGGCCGCCCAGGCGGCCGCCGTCAGTGGCCGCGAGCCCACACCCAGTCTCGGGCCCGGCCTCCCCGCCCGCCCGCGCCCCCACAGCCCCCTGGGTCGCCCGCGGGCCGGCGTTCACCCTTTCCCCGCGGCGGCCCGCGCGCCCCATCAGCCCCCGCGGAGGCGCTGGCGCCGCGCCATTCCTGCCGCCATCCCCGCCGCGTACCTGCTTCACGCCGCCGCCCGACCCAGCTGTCCCGCCCCGCCGCCTGGTCCGCAGGCCCCGCCGCCTGGTGCGCAGTCCACGCCGGGCAGATTCTGGCGCCGAATAACTCCCCTTTTTCTTCCGTCCACGTCCCGCAAGATGACGTTACGTCAGCTGCGTTGGAGTAACGCAGGCCGCGGAGCCTCCGCTGCTGACGTGGGGCGAAGGGCCGAGCCGGAGCTACGCTGCGCTAACAGCGTAGGCCCTTGGAGAATCGGGTCTGCGCTCCACGTGGCGGGGCCCCGCCTGCCCAGACTCGGGCAGACGCCTCCGGAGGCGGGGCTCGAGACATCTCGGGGTGCAAGTCCACGTTCTGCTGGGGTACGGGGGCCCCACCGGGCTTCACAGGGAGGCGGGAAATATGCCTGGCTCCCGTAGCTGTTGGTTGATCCCCATAGGTGTGTCTGTCAGTGTTGAACATTACATCCCCGGCGCGCCTCAGAAATACGGTGGAGAATATACAGAATCCACACTTTCGGCAAACTTCTGCTGTTGAAGTTCGAAAATTTTGTCACTGCAATAAAATGATTTGCCGCCTAGGTGTCTGGAGGTTTCCCCAAGGGTTCCAGCCCAACTCTTGCATTGGTGAGAGTATTACATTTAAAAATAGTTTTATTAAAAAAAAAAAGTTCTATTTAATCCCTGACAACGGGAACCATTGCAAAGGTGAATGCAGATCCACCCTTTAAATTAGAATGGAGTCTCCTTCTTCCCTACTCGTGTTTTCCTCAGAGGGCGTGTTTTGTATGGGCACCGGCAGGGCTGGCCAAGTGTGGGTATGGGGAGCTGCACAGCCCTTGACTGGAGGTCAGTGACAGGGAAAAGCGTCTTCCTCTTCTTGAGAACATTGCTGGACCTACTTATTCATTTCCTCATTCATCAATTGCCTACTTGAAATGCCAGGGTTCCCTAGGTGTGGAGGAAGACATCGTCCCTTCCTAGATGAATTCATAGCCTTATGCGAGAGACAGATAAGAGAGCAGATGATTACAACACAATGCGATTAATGCTAGAGGAGGGGGTGCCCAGGTAGTCAGGTAAGGCTTTTAAAAGAGAGTAGACATTTGAATTGTGCTTTGAAGGACAAAAAAAATAAGTCATTCACCTAGAAATGGGAAGCGGGATCATATGAGGAAGAGGGTATGCATTAAGTAAAGGCACGAGATGTCCTATGAGAAGACGCTGCACAGAGGATGTGAAAAAAGAGATGTGTTTTGGGGGGGCATCTTGCAAGAGGATTTCTGTGCTCCACTAAAGAGCCTGAATTTTATCATCCTCAAAGATAGAGAACCATGACTTTCAAAGTACCGGACTGGCACAATGATAAGAAATCATTGTGTGTCTGAAATCAGTAAGGGTAGAAGCTGGGAGGCTGCTTACACTAGTGCAAAGACCCAAATAAGAAATGGTCACCGGAAAGGAGGCTCCAGCAGTGAGCATGGGAGCATAAAGTGGGGAGAGCTGACATCACTTACTACTTTAAAGTTGGGGGTGGTGGTGAGAGAGGAGGAGGGATTCTTGCAAATCTGATGATGTTGCATCATAGTATGTTAGGAAACAGATGGGGGGTAGTTCTTAGAGGTGAAAGATAACAGTGAACATGAGTTGTCAGCTCTTTAGCTTTGAAGTAGGCTGGAGGACACAAAAGTAGTAAAAGTGCTTTCCAGTAAGTTTCATCTGGTACTTTAGCTTTTAAGATTCTTACCACGAACTTCAAATTAGGTAACCATAGGGATAGCTAAGGTCATTGGAGACAGCCCTTCTCCACTTGAGAAATCCTTTCCTAGTTCTTAAGTCGCACGTTGCCTTAGGTAATTGCTTGTCTGCCTTCCCTGTTAGAATATAAGATCTTGAGCATAAAGCCACATAATAGACACTCAATAAATACTTGATAAATAAATGAATTTAATTCCTTTGGGTTTAGTTTTCTCAAATAAGAAATGGACTAATAATTCTGTCATTGTCTATTCCATAGGGTTGTTAAGAGGAGAAGATACAGAAATCCTTTAACACTGTGCATTTCTATTAGTTATTTTTATGACTATTTTAGTATTAATATTCTACCCAGTGAGGAGAAAGGAATGGGATATGTGACTATGGATTGGGAGACCAAATCTAGATATATAAGCTAGTTTGCTCCTCTGCAGAAATAAAGGAAATAACTTAGCCATGGTATCCTTCCTGCATATGATTTTTAAAATACCTTTTTTAAAAGATTTTATTTATTTGACAGACAGAGGTCACAAGTAGGAAGAGAGAGATAAAGGGAAGCAGACTCCCCACTGAGCAGAGAGCCCAATGCAGGGCTTGATCCCAGGACCCTGAGATCATGAGCTGAGCTGAAGGCAGAGGCTTAACCCACTGAGCCACCCGGCGCCGTGATATATATATATTTTTCTTTAGATTGGAGGGATCCTTTGTCTCAGCAAATGGAAACAGAACTGGCCATGACTAGAAAGTCACAAAGGAAGTGGACTATTTAGAACTGGACTATAGGAATGCAGGATTGAGGACTATTCCTTTACATGTTATGGAGCATTAGTTTAAGTTATCTTAGCCTTGGGGTCTTTAATTGTTGATAATAGAAACATCCAGTTTAGTAGAAGGAGTAACAGTCTCCAAGAACAAGAGGTAAAACTGAATCTCATGAGGGGTGGGTACAGGCACTGGAAGCTGGGGACTAAAACTACCCTTCCTCTCTGGATCTCTTATTTACACTTCTCTCTGCACACCTGTTTCTCTTTTCCCTTTTAAGGTAGGCTCTTCATCAGTTAACACTTGGTGGAAAACAGCTTCCTCAGCCCTCAAATATCCTTAGTTAGGGCCGGCTCCTGACTTCCCATCTTAGTCCAGTTCCAAAGTCTTAGGAGAGAAAATCTTACTAGCCTAACTTGGTCCAGGACTCCACTTTGAACTAGTCAGCTGTGGAGAGGCAGAATTATGCAGGTAATATGAGCATGGAGGCTGGGCCCACCCTTGGCAGAACTCTGAGTGATGGGAATTCTAAGAGAAAAGGTAGTAGGCTAGGCTGGCAGACATATCACATGAGTTGGCAATGACAGGACAGACACTTAAATGAAATACGTTTCAGCCACACTACACATGTAGTTCTGCAAACCAGGTTGCACATCAGAAGTACCGGGAAAGCCTTTTAAACATACAGATTCTTAGAACCTCCTTTTCCCTCCAGTGAATCAGAATCTTGAGGAATAGGGCCCAGGAATCATTATTTTCATAAAGTACCCCAGGAGATTATGATGTGAGTGGCATTTCAGAACCCCTGATTCCAAAAAGGCCCCAAATGCCAAATAAATACATCAATAGAAAAGGGAAGTTACTCATAAATACAGAACATTTTTATATATACTAAACGGGGAAGTTTTTTTTTTTTTTTTTTTGGAGAGTATATGTTTTCTTCAAAATATAGTTTCATTTTAGGATTATAGAAATCAGAAATGCTTATTAAAAAATCCTCATTTTGGGGGGCCTGGGTGGCTCATATGTTAAGCATCTGCCTTTGGTTCAGATCATGGTTCTGGGATGGAGTCCCACATCATGTTCCCTACTAAGTAAGGATCCTGCTTCTCCCTCTGCTTGCTGCTATCCCTGATTGTGGGCTTGCACTCCTGCTCGCTCTCCCTCAAATAAATAAAAATCTTTAAAAAACTATTAAAAATCCCCATTTTGACATACTAGCTTTCCAGACTTGTTTGCCTAAATACACATGTATTTTGTTAAAAATATGAAATTTTTGTTAAAAAAATGAAGTAACAGAGTATATGCTCCATTTTTTAGTCTGTTTTGTTCATTTAAAAATAGATTGTATAATGAAGGTAAGTCTACTCAATTTTCAGTGGTTGTACAACACTGCAATCTATGGATATTATTATATGTAATTCTCCACTGTTGGATATTTTTCCCTCCTTAAAAAATGTCCAATTAAGTGGAATTGTTGGGTCAAAGTTTACCAACAACTTTAAGGCTTTTGATACATATTATCAAATAGTTATCTGCCCTTCTCTCCAAGTTTCTACCAGTTTATAATTCCCCAGAAAGTTTTTGAGAGTACTTGTTTCTCCATCCCAGCAATGTTTGCCTGGGATTTCAATTTCATTCTATCCAAACTGTACATATCCCTTTAAAATAAAACTTATTCCTTAAATTGAATACGTGGTTACAATACAGACCTTTTGTGCAGTAAGTCAAATAGCTGATAACTTGTAGAGATAAAGGAAGGGAACTAAGAAGACTGCATTGTGCTATAGATGGTTTTAAAAAAGTCTTGAAGGTCTACTACAAGGAGAGTGACTAGAGAGAACCATAAAATCTTATCTAAGGTATATTAAGTAGTCTTGTAACTGGAAACTATGTTTACAAGCTAATTAAATTAGCAGAGAGGAAGAGAACACTTGAGGTATTCCTATCTTGGAAGAACAGATGTGCTGATTTCTGATGTAAGATCTCTATGTATTACAGTTTAAAAGAGCATGGTAGAGCACATGAAATGCCACTACACACCCCCAAGGATGGCTAAAATAAGACAGACAATAACAAGTGTTGGCAAAGATGTGGCGAAATTGGAATACTTACACATTGCTGGTGGGATTTCCACTTTGGAAAATACTTTGGCAGTTTTTCAAAAAGAGAAACACAGAGTTACCATATTACTCATAAATTCCACTCCAAGGTATATACTCAAAATAAATAAAATCTTAAGTCCACACAAAAACTTGTACATGAATGTTCAAAGCCACATTAATCATAACTTCAAAAAGTAGGAACAACGCAAATGTCCATCAACTGATGAATAAATAAAATGTGGTACAATCTATGCTACAACATAGGTACTCTGAAAATATGCCACAGACACTAAAGGTCACATATTGTATGATTCCATTTATATGAGACGTCCAGAACAGGCAAATCTACATACAGAGAAAACAGATTCGTGACTGCTAGGAACCAAGGGGAAAGGGGAAATGAGAAATGACTGTTAATCAGTGGGACTTTGTTTTTAGGGTGATGAAAATATTCTGGAATTAGCGGTGACAGTTACATAAATCTGAATATACTAAAAATCACTGATTTGGATTTGTGACTTACACAGTGAGTGAGTTATATTCAAATTTTTTTGGTAGAGAGATAGGATGGTTTCATAGCACCTGGGCATGGGAATAAGCATGTGAATAAAGAAATAGAAGGATCAGATTCTAAGAAGGACTTGTAGGCTGTTGGGAGTAAATTTGAGGTCTCCTACCCCATAATATAGGGTTGTCACATAAGCTTATTCCCCTTTAAGAAGCCCAAACTGAAGACCCTGAATACTCCAGTAGCTTGTGGTCTGTTTTGGTACAGGCCTCTTTGGAGGTAGGGCTGCTGAATTCACATTAACATCTTCCTAACGGACTCTACTGGGAACCATACTGTCAGCTTCCCAGGTCCCGACCTCCCCTGTGCAGAATGTCCCTTGTACAGAAGTACTTCCTCCTGGTTTGGTAATAACTGCTATGAGAACCTTGCCAATTTCCTCCAGGGAGGTAGGTTACTTCCGGGGTACTTTGGAGTGGGCAAAATAATAAACCCATCAGAGATGCCTTCTACAATTAGCATTTTCTGCTCATGAAATAGGATTTATTATAACTAAGTATATGTTTTATTAAAAGGCAATTCTAGATTCAGATTAATATGTTTTGGGGGAAAAAAAAGACTATCTCCCAGTTCTCTCTGCCTGGATTTCAAGTCCCCATATAATGAGCTCTCATGTTACTTACCCCATATCTTAGTGTATCTTTTGCCCATTCAGTGTTTCTACTACAGTCACTTTAGGCTCCCAACCCTCTGGCATCACCTTCACCCTTCCAAGCTCCCAACCTATCTTACTTATCATGCTATGTTTAGCTCTAATCCCAGGAAAAGAGCCCAAGTACTTCATTTGAATGCCACTGTGTGATGTATGAAAGTTTTTCCCCACTTTTTAAAATCTCCTGCACATAGATAATCACGAGGTGATCACATGTCAGCTTCTGTGTGCTGCTGGAATTAGTACAACAAAGCTCTCAGTTTTGTTTCTCCTCACCACAATGGAAGAAAAATACAGAAATGAGCAGTAGGATCATTTGCTAGTAAAAAATGGGGGTCTGGGATTCCACAGTCATTTTGGAAACTGACTAGGAGTTGCTCTCCTCACTCATGCCCAGACAGAGTGTAGCCCAAGGGAATGGGGAGAGGCGAGATGAAATCCTTAGCCAGCAGTTTTCAGCTCCTCTCAAGTCCAGAGGGCATCTATTCCCAAGTTCATCCAGGGGACAGCAGGAGCACGTTCCTTTCAATGCTGGGCCTCAGTGTGCCTGTGAGCAGATGCATGAAGATTTTGCAAAACTTTAGTGAGGCAAACACAAACTAAAGGGCTGGAGGCAGGGCTCTTTGTGTTCTTTCTAGCTTGAGAAGTAGAGAACCTAATGTGTACTTGGTGGTCTGCACAGTCCTAAGCAGAGAACCATGACAAATAAGGTATTTTTATTGCTTTTCGAAAATCCCTTCTTTCACATACAAACATTCCTTCAGTTAGGTCCTCTGTTATCTTATACACTCTCCGCTGGTCAGGTCACGAGCAGGTATGGACCTATTTAGCCAAGATAAGTAGGCTGTCTCTGAACTTCCCATAGGGAAAATTAATAGCTGGTTCTTCTTGTTTCACCTGGTTTCTAGCTTGAGAACTCCAAGGACTAAGAGACACAGGATAAGGATGGGAGAGGCTGAGCCTTTCTGAGAGTCTACTCCTCTGCTGAATGCCACTTTGAAGGGAAAAAAGAAGTCGAATGGCAGTTTCCAGTCTATTCTAGGTTGGCCCCTTGGAGGCTCTGGCTTCTGGGTAATGTCCACAAAGGTCACAACAGTTGTCAAAGGTACATCTATTATTTGCTGGTAATCCTGCAGGAAGAAAATCCATGACAGGTCAGTGCTTGGAACCCATTCATATAGCTCTCTAACTTGATTGTTATTATTACTTTCCCTGAAGAAAGACCAAAACCAAATTGCTCTAAGCAGGATATGCCTTTTTCTCACATTGGTCCTACATACTTTTCATTCTATGATACACAGGAAATGAATTTTGTAGCAGCAGTCCACAAAACTAGAACTGTGAACAGTTACACCTACCTAAAGACTGAAAAACTGACTCCAGCTTCCCTCAAATGGGGAGCTGGCTGATATCAAAGAAGCCAGATGGGAAAACTGCTGCTGTTATGTGCTTAGCAGTTTTACTTTATCTAAAGTCCCAGAAGGCTCCAGGCTCTGAAGCAGTACACATGTGCAGATACTAGTGGCATTTCTAGTCCACTTCAATTGCAGAAAATGTGAAACTTCATGGGAAAAACAAAGAACTCATAATGTCGATAAAAAGCCCATCAGACTGACAGAACCTTAGGGTTAGAAAGGATCCTCTCAACCACCCAATTCAAGTCAAATGAAACAGATGCTCCAGGAAGAAGGGACCTCATCAAGCTGACTCAAGTATCTTTTTTCTTTCCTCCAAGACTTTATTTATTTATTGGCAGAGAGAGACACAGTGAGGGAGGGAACACAAGCAGGGGGAGCAGGAGAGGGAGAGGGAGAAGCAGGCTTCCTGCCAAGCCGGGAGCCCAATGCGGGGCTTGATCCCAGGACCCAGAATCAAGACCTGAACCGAAGGCAGACTATTAACAACTGAGCCACCCAGGCACCCCTCAAGTATCTGATCTAATACTACACATAGCTTTTGGTGGATACAGTTGTAGCCTGATGACTGAAACAAGTTTATGTAAAATGAATTCCTTTTGTTCTCTGTGCTTACCAATCAGACTTCTGATTATAATGTGACAGTAAATAACTATCTTGTTGAACCAGAAATGATTATTTCTTCCACTCATCTTTGTCTACCCTGATGCTACATACTATCTGCTGTGGCCTTTGGCAACAATAAAACTAGGCTCTGGGAACACAACTTTGTCTGGAATAACCCTTCTAGGTACTGAAAAAAATGGGTATGGGGCCAGTGCTGTGATGATCTTACATGTCATATTAACTCTTCGGAATCTTTTTTTAAAACAGTGTAGTTCCTGAGGGACTTGGCACAGAAGTAATGTAACTTTTGGGGCACTGAAAGAACCACATGCACTCCAGGACAGCCAGCTTAGGCTAAAGCTGAAAAGGCAACCCTGACTCCAGCCAGGAAGGGAAGACTGGCTGAGACTAACGAAAGAAAATGGGGGGAAAGAATATAAAATGATGGCAGGCATGAGGTAGGGACAGAAAGTGGTTACTGAATTATACCCCCTCAGTGTGATCGGCAACCACCCCTTCCCCACCTCAATAAGAGATTGGATAATTTAAATAAGAGAAATTCTGGATTTAGGGACATTGGGCATAAAGGAAGACAGAGTGACGTATGGAACTAAAAATAGGAAAATTTTTCTGTATAATGAAATCCTTTCCCTCATTTAGCTCCAAAATGCTGACAGATGGTCTTATATCCCTACCTGTCAATCAGGAATCAGGAGGGTCTTTTCTGGAGAAAATGATCAGTTTCAGCAACAAGAAAAAAAGACTGACATTTGACAGTTCCATAACCCCAAAAGCAACTGTACCTAACTGTCCTACTGTGAAGGCCACCAGTCAGCAAGTCTCTTTCATGAGCACAGAGTTTTCAGTTAGCTTTAACTGCTTACTCTTAGGTTGGACAGACAGCTAGGGACTGCCAGATGTGTAGGGAAGCCTCTCATATTAAAGAGGAAAAACTGAATCAAGTGAACAGAATAAACAAATAAAACAGAAAAATATCAGAATAGACAAGGAAAGATAAAGATAAAAACTTAAGATCTTTGGGGCGCCTGGGTGGCTCAGTGGGTTAAAGCCTCTGCCTTCGGCTCAGGTCATGATCCCAGGGTCCTGGGATCGAGCCCCGCATCGGGCTCTCTGCTCTGTGGAGAGCCTGCTTCCTCCTCTCTCTCTGCCTGCCTCTCTGCCTACTTGTGATCTCTCTCTGTCAAATAAATAAATAAAATGTTTGTTTAAAAAAAAAAAAAAAAAAACTTAAGATCTTTATATATATTTTTAAAGTTTTATTTATTTAAGTAATCTCTACACCCAAGGTGGGACTTGAACTCATGACCCTGAGATCAAGAGTCATGAGCTCTTCTGACTGAGCCAGCCAGGTACCCCAGATATTTAAATATATATAGAAAAAGATATTATAAAATGAAAGAGAAAATAAGAGCTCTTAGATTTTAAAAATGGATAGTCAGAAAAAAAAATCAATAAAAAGGTTAAAGACAGGTGAGGAGCTTTTCTAGAAAAAACAAAGAGCTAAAGAAAGAGATAGACAATATAAAAGAAAAGAAAAAAAATTAGAGAACCAATCTGGTGACCCTGTAACAGATTAACAGGAGTTACAAAAAGAACAGAGAAAATTGTGTATATGATTATTAAACAAATGATAACTGAAAATTCTCAGTTTTCAGAATAAAAAATATCCAAAATTGTTTGGCATAATGAAAAAAAAAAACCAAAAAAACCAAAAAACCTACCCAAGGCATAATATTGTAGAAGCTTCAGACTACTAGGAGCACAAGATCTTAAAATAGCTTCTGAACAGCACTGAGAACTAGAAGACAATGGAAGAAAGCCTTCAAATTGTGAGCAGAAAACATTTCCAATCTAGAATTTAATCTAGAATGCCCGGATAAATGATCAATCATAATTTAAATGATAATAAAGATGATAGATGCTTGAATAAAGTTATTCTTAGGTGAATGAAAGTAATGAAATGAAAGTATGTGTGCTTTCTTTTCAAAGAGGTTATTAGATTTTGAGCTCCATCAAAACAAGAGAGCCAACCAAGAAGGAGAAAGCAGTGTCTGGCAAACAGTGACTCTAACACAAGAAACAAGAGGAATTCCTAGGATGATGGGAAAGTTCCATAACAACTGGTGGTCAGGAAGTAATTTATACTACATTGGGTAATGGAGCTCGCTATGAAGAAAATACGTAGGAAAAAGGAGAACTGTTAATATCTCATGCCAAGTTCAACTGTTTAGAAAACTGCATTGAGAGAGATTTTAGAGATGTTGGAGTGTGAGATGTCTTAGCTTTTAGCTCAAGAAAAACTAAAGAAATATGAGGTAATTATTAATTTCAGAAATAAAGCATTTTGCTTTCCATGAGGACAGGGATGATGTCTACCTTGTTTTCTATGCATCAGATCTACAGCATCCACCATAGCTCTTGGCACAAAATAGGCACTCAATAATTTTTTTTTTTTTTGACAAAGGAGTAGAGGTATTTTTGGAGATAGGGCACCAATACAAAGTAGCAAGAGATAATAAAACACAAGGAAGAAAGCATACCATAGCTATTTAATAGCCAGCAGTTACAGATCAGTTTGACCCCCTTATTCTCTCAACACTGTAATTAGGATCCCTAAAGGTTGTGCTTCTTTCCTTCATATATTTATTTATAAATTAATATTTCAAATGAAATGCCTTTTTTTTCCCATATATTAAAATAATACCTCCATAACTGTGTGGAGGTTTGGAACCAATACAGTCTAGCAGACAATCCATAATTAAAAGGAACTTGAATGCACTTTCCAGGTCACTGGATAATACTGAATGTTACTGGCCCATTTTAGAATTTGTGTTTTAGTACCACATGAAGAACAAGGTTTCTAAGTTCAGTGTGTTATTCATAAATTCTGAAGACTCAAGTTTTTCTATTGCATTTTAAGTTATGTATAAGCAAAAATTAGAGAATTCACATTAGCTTTATAATGTAGTCAGAGGGGCGCCTGGGTGGCTCAGGGGGTTAAAGCTTTTGCCTTAGGCTCAGGTTGTGATCTCAGGGTCCTGGGATCAAGCCCCGCATCAGGCTCCCTGCTCAGCGGGGAGCCTGCTTCCCGCCCCCCTCTCTGCCTGCTTCTCTGTCAAATAAATAAATAAAATCTTTAATAAAATAAAATAAAATAAAATAAAATAAAATAAAATGTAGTCAGAGATGTACTTTCTAAAAGTGTTTTTCAAATTGCAAATTGTGACCCATTAGTGTCTAGCATTAAACAAAAAACAGAATCAACATCAGAACAGACAATATCACACAGTGTATTGCATAAAATATTGTTTCCTAAAATTTTTGTTTGAGTTTTATATATGTGTGTGTGCTCTAATGTGGGCTATGTTGTAAAATACATTTCTTACCATGGGTACAGCCAACAAAAATTGAAAAATACTGCTTTAATGCCTGCTTATCTCTTTGTTTTTTTGCTTTAAACCTTCTTAATATGCTACTTCTATGGAAATTTGGAACAAAAAAGTTATGATGATAAAAATAATAACAATGTTATTATAAGCAATATTTATTGAGTATTCACTATGTGCCAGGAAATGTACTATTTTACTTTTATGCTCTCAATTAATATTTACAATTCAATGAAGTATTATTATTAATCTCCATTTTATAGATGAGAAAACTTAGATTTAGAGAAATAAAATAACTTGATTTAGACCTAGGTCTGACTGACTCAACACCCATGCTCCCTAAACTGTAAAAAATAGGTCTCCAAGATAATCTAAAAAGCTTGATAATCCATTTAAAGATAAAGATGAAGTGAATAGGGGCGCCTGGGTGGCTCAGTGGGTTAAGCCTCTGCCTTCCGCTCAGGATATGATCTCAGAGTCTTGGGATCCAGCCCCACATCGGGCTCTCTGCCTACTTGTGATCTCTCTCTCTTTGTCAAATAAATAAATAAAATCTTAACAAAGAAAAGATGAAGTGAATATTATAATTCTATAAAGGTTCAGAGCTTTGATCCTGTGATGCTCTATTGTTCTTGTCACTCACTTATTGTTTTTGTGTGTGTGTGTGTGTGTTTTAAAGATTTTATTTATTTTTTTTGACAGAGAGAGACACAGTGAGAGAGAGAACACAAGCAGGGATAGCGGGAGACAGAGAAGCAGGCTTCCTGCCAAGCAGGGAGCCTGATGCGGGGCTCAATCCCAGGACCCTGGGATCATGACCTGAGTCGAAGGCAGATGCTTAACAGATAAGCCACAAGGCGCCTCTATTGTTTTGGTTTTGACTGATCCAGAATATTCTGCAAAAGTAATTGTTTCTTTCTAGAGATAATTTTATTTTTAAATTTAAAAAAGTTTCTATTCAGATAGCATACATATTGTATTTTATTAATTCCCAAACTTAAAGGTCCCTTTAAATGCTCAATTAGTACAAAATTATAAGCAGAAAAGTACCAAGTAGGTAAACCCTATTTAATTCATGGATTTGTTATGAGGATGCAAGATTTATTAAAAGAAATTTGTAGAAAACAGTACCAGTAATTATCACAAAGTAAATGACAATAAATGTTTAGATATTATTATCATACAAGAAGACAGGGAAGTGTTTTGCTTAAATTCTTCCTTGCTTAGTAGTTTGTTTTTTCCACAGGGACTTCCAAAAATTTTGCTACTTCACTTTTTATAGTGAGAGGAATTTAAAGTGTTTCTAAAGCAACATCTGTACAATGAAGTCATTCAGACAGTTTGATTCAAAACTTAACTAACCATCTAGCAGCTTCATTCCAAGGGTCATAAACACAAATGCTTACTGTTCTAAGCAGAGAACCTGAATGAGAGAGTGGGATGGCTAAGGTGGGTAGGCATAGGTTATGTGCAAGGGGCTGTCTATTTAAAAGTGGAAACAACTATTCAGTGACAACAGATTTTATGCCAGGCAGGAGTGTAGGATCGCTATTGCTAGATTTTCAAGAGAAGTCAGAAATCTGGATGTCAACATGAAATTTCCTGATTTTTCAACATGGCACAAATTTAAACAAAACAAAACACTGTGGGTAAAACGAAACAAGTATATAGTCTAACTCTAGCCCACAGCCTACAGCGTGCCACCAGCTTTACCTTTTTTTTTTTTTAAAGATTTTATTTATTTATTTGACAGACAGAGATCACAAGTAGGCAAGAGACAGGCAGAGAGAGAGGACGAAGCAGGCTCCCCGCTGTGCAGAGAGCCTGATGTGGGGCTCGATCCCAGGACCCTGGGATCATGACCTCAAAGGCAGAGGCCTTAACCCACTGAGCCACCCAGGTGCCCCCAGCTTTACTTTCATGCCTTCATTCAGATACAGGAGCTGACTGACACAGCCTACATGAGACTGCTACCAACCATATGGCCAGTGGGTAGGGAGAAAATCACAGGACATAGATCTTCTGAAAGTTTAACTCTTCTTTTTACTTTAGAAGCTTTGGGAACATGTACACTAGCTTTCTCTGAATAGTCTCTTGCTATTCTACGAAAAAAATTTCATAGGGAAATCCTGAGAGACAAGCCTGCGTGGATACGGATTTGAAGTAGAGGACAAATAATCAAAATATAAACGCGTTAAGAGAAAGTGAGTATGTTTATAGGACTTCAGGAGAAAATATCCACTCATGACTGAAGAAGTAAGAAAGTCTTTTAATACAGATGATAAAATTATCTCTTTATTATAGAAATAAATATTTGTATGGGCAAAAGATATGAACAGACACTTCTCCAATGAAGACATAAAAATGGCTATCAGACACATGAAAAATGTTCATCATCACTAGCCCTCAGAGAGATTCAAATTAAAACCACATTGAGATATCACCTTACACCAGTTAGAGTGGCCAAAATTAGCAAGACAGGAAACAACATGTGTTGGAGGAGATGCGGAGAAAGGGGAACCCTCTTCCACTGTTGGTGGGAATGCAAGTTGGTGCAACCACTTTGGAGAACAGTGTGGAGATTCCTCAAGAAATTAAAAATAGAACTTCCCTATGACCCTGCCATTGCACTCCTGGGTATTTACCCCAAAGATACAGATGTAGTGAAAAGAAGGGCCATCTGTACCCCAATGTTTATAGCAGCAATGGCCACGGTCGCCAAACTGTGGAAAGAACCAAGATGCCCTTCAACGGACAAAGGGATAAGGAAGATGTGGTCCATATACACTATGGAGTATGATGCCTCCATCAGAAAGGACGAATACCCAACTTTTGTAGCAACATGGACAGGACTGGAGGAGATTATGCTGAGTAAAATAAATCAAGCAGAGAGAGTCAATTATCATACGGTTTCACTTATTTGAGGAGCATAACAAATAGCATAGAGGACAAGGGGAGTTAGAGAGGAGAAGGGAGTTGGGGGAAATTGGAAGGGGAGGTGAACCATGAGAGACTATGGACTCTGAAAAACAATCTGAGGGTTCTGAAGGGGTGGGGGGTGGGAGGTCGGGGTACCAGGTGGTGGGTATTATAGAGGGCATGGATTGCATGGAATGCTGGGTGTGGCAGAAAAACAATGAATACTGTTATGCTGAAAATAAAAAAATAAAAAAAAGAAATATTTGTATTTACTTAACTTTTCTGATATGACACTATTGTTTCACAACTCCTTTTATGTTTATAGGGGCATGGCAACTTTTATGAGGGTGAGTTTCTCAAGTCAGCCCTTAAAGTGACAATTTTTGTAGAGTCAACATGACCTTTGCACATCCTTTAAATTGCCATAAGTAAAGGCATATGATTTTGTACACCACCCACACTACTTCTCCGTACGTTCAACACAGTAATTTTTGGTCCATGATTGGAATGGATTCTGTCTTCAGTTATGCATGAATGAAACACAGCTGAAATTCTCAACTGTCAACCACTTAGGCCAGTTAGATGTGAACGACTATAAAGTGTGATTTTGTAGAGGGGGAAAACTAACCCAAAAAGCTAACCTCTCCTAAGTACTAGAATAAAATAATGACTAAAATATCTACATAAGAGAGAGGCACTGGGTCGCTTCCATGCCTAAGAGAACCAGAGATTCAGAGAAAGAAGAATATTCCTGTGGGTATCTTCCCAAACTACACAGGTACTTGCAAATAAAGATACAGTTTAGAAAAACAAAACAATTTATTCAGTGTAGGATTTGTAACAGACTCGAAGAGTCTTATAGAAATACTGCTACTTTATTCAGTAAACCAATACAGAGAAAAAAATGGAGTGCTCTCACTAATAATTTTGGGTAACTTGAGTTTCAACCCTATCTGTAGGCAAAGAGCACTGAAGTACTCAACCCTGTTACAAGGAGGAGATAAAGATATTTTATTTTTGGCCTACATGTAGTCTCTAGTTTATTTCTTTTCTGGGATATAAATGCAATGACATATAGGTAATAATTTCAATTAGTTTTAGTTTTCATTAGAAGTTAATAAACTGGCATGCAATTTATATGTGAATCAGTTCACTGGGACTTAATCATTTTTGAAATTCTAAAGCTAAGGATTAGATACTTAATCATTTTTGAAATTCTAAAGCTAAGGATTAGATACTAAAATCAAGACAGATGTGTTAAAGGTGTCTTAACACACATCATAAACAGCAGGTATATGTTTACTATGTAGTAAAATTATCTGTCTTAATGGAGTGCAACCAATCAAGCACTGATGACTACCAACTAGCCCCAGCAAAAGCTTTAAGCAATGAACAGGCTCAGAGACTCTGATAAGCATGTGACTGTCATATTGAATGCACAGTTATGGGGAATGTTTTCTGTAGTTAAATCAACTGGTATAGTAACACTGGTATGATAATTGAAAAGACATTAACCTGTATTATAGTCTGGGTTCAGGAAATTAAAAGAGAAAAGAAACTGGGGAAAAGGATATAGATTGTTTTTATCATGACAACATGCTACTTTCAATAACTGGCCAGAGGGACTGACTTAGAAGTTGTGTCAGCTCACTCAAACCAAATGTTGGCTGGCAGCATGAATCGGCTCTCACTGTCAAAAAGGGATCTGCTTAGGGAGCCGAGGTGGCTCAGTGGGTTAAGCCTCTGCCTTCAGCTCAGGTCATGATCCCAGGGTCCTGGGATCAAATCCTGCATTGGGCTCTCTGCTTGGCAGGGAGCCTGCTTCCTCCTCTCTCTCTGCCTGCCTCTCTGCCTACTTGTGATCTCTCTCTGTCAAATGGATAAATAAAATCTTAAAAAAAAAAAAGTGATCGGCTTATCATATAGCTTGTAGGACAATCTAGGCATTGCAAGGCTTAGTGGTCCTTTATGAGCCATGACTTACCTTTATGGATTGGCACCGGTATAGGAACCGGGCTCCTGACACATGAGCTTGTGGGTTGGACTGGAGGCCTATAAATGCCCACAATACCTGGATCTCCAGGGAAACTGGTATGACACAGCAGGAAGTACAATGCATAGCCTGTAGAAGGGTAAAGAAGCATCTGCTTGAATAGCTGCCTATAGTCAGTTACCATGCATTAAGTAGCTACTGTTTTTTAAACATTATATATAACAGAGAAGGTAATATGTCTTAGAGAAAGAACACAAAAGTTCACAACAGATCATACTATTAGATCTTAAAAAATTAACATTCTAAAATGGGAATGACTAACATAGAGATTAATAAAAGGTGAGCTCATGTACACTGGTTATGAAAAGTGTTCTATGAGTGGTGCATAGTCAGTGCTGTGGAACGCCAAGACAAACTGCCACTTCTGGTTAAGGATGGCTTCATGGGACAGGGATGAGTAGTATGTGACTGGAAGTAGTGGTGATGGTAAAGGAAATTCAGGCAGAGATGGCATATAAAAAGGTGTGCAAGTAGAACAGCATATGATGTCATGGAGGGACATTCATTGATTAAAAACTGAATAATAGTGGCTGAGAGTCATCTATGTGCCAGGCATGACGGAGGCACTGGCCTTGAGCACACCACTTGAATGAAGCCAAGGATTTGGACACAGAAGCAGTGAAAGGTTAAGGAAGACATTTCCTTCTAGGAGAGTCCCATCATCTACAGAAACAGGACTGGTTTTAATTTTAATATCCATAATTTACACACAAAACAGGAAAATAAATTTTTGTGAGAACGTGTTATTTGTCTCCTCACCGGAACACTGCAGTTGCTGCTGAGAATCCTCGTCCACTCACTCTTCCGGGCCGGGTCAGCATTACCAAAGATGGCAACTAGTTCTGGGCTGGTCTTTCCATGGAGAGCCTCATAAGTCTCCTGCTGTAAGTGGCTGCAGGCCACCTTTTTCAGCCTGAAATGAAACACCAGGGAGGCTGCAGTTCAATGTTAACATATTAATCCAAACATTAAAAATGATACTATAAAGTAAATGAGAGTAAATAATCCTTATTATTAGATAGACTGTCAGAAAACTTTTAGCAATATTAACATTATTTAGATTATAAACTCTCCTAACCAGCATTGTCATCCAAAATATAAAAGTTGTCCTATCGGGATGCCTGGGTGGCTCAGTTGGTTGGACGACTGCCTTTGGCTCGGGTCATGATCCCGGAGTCCTCGGATCGAGTCCCGCATCGGGCTCCCAGCTCCGGGGGAGTCTGCTTCTCTCTTTGACCTTCTCCTCGCTCATGTTCTCTCTCACTGTCTCTCTCTCAAATAAAGAAATAAAATCTTTAAAAAAAAAAAATTGTCCTATCAACATATTCTCTACAGAGACAAAATTGTGGAAAGTGATGCAGAAGCAAAAAGTTACCTGAGCTTGCATCCAGATACTGCATTCACTCCAAATTGTACTTCATGTCTCTTAACAGAGCAAATTCCATCACCCCGACTCTGTAAGAGGGTCATCTGAGGCAGAAAGCGATGGTCAAGGATAGTATAACAGAATAAAAAGAAGGCAGATTGGAAAATTCACACTCTTATTGTGTCCTTAACACTGTATTTTACCAATGTCAGGACATTGTTCAAGTCACAAATTTGTTTTTTAATCTAGTAACTGAAAAACACACAGAGACAAGAACGATTTCCCCCAAAATGGCTAATCACATAACAATATAAAACTATTTCATTAAAACAAACAGGAAGTGAGTCATGATCCTTACCTTCAGCTAGTTTAACACATTTTAAAGCCTTTGGTAGCAACAACTTTGAGAACATAATGTATTAATGGTTCAGTAAAGAAAGTCCTGAATACCTAAAAAATCAGGGGACCTCAGAATTGGGATACCCAGAAGAGGAGCAGCCACAGTTTTTCTCATCAGGCTGCAACAGGCTACCCAGCTCCAAAAAAGGATACAGGGTGACTTAAATCACCAGTTATGGCCAAAAGTGGCTTCCCAACAAGATAGCCAGGATTTCCACTTCTAGGACGAGTAAAAGAAGTAGCTATGTTCTGTTGAAAAGCCTGGGGAAAGAGGGAAAGTCACTTACAGAGGAAAGCAAGCTCTCACACCTTCCACTGCCTAGCTTCATACCCTTCTTTATCACAAAGCAGTAAAGTTGCTGCACTGAACAATCTGACTCCCTCCCACAGTGGAGCGTTTTGCAAAAGTTCCTTGTAAAACTTCCGTCTTTTACTTTTTATTCACTAAAATAGGTCCTGAGTGATCTTAAAATTCTTCCAAGGATTACAACCAAGGATCGACCAACCCTGTTTCTCAAAAATTACTGTCAATTGAGGGCTATGTTAAGCCTGGCTAAAATGAGAAGAATTTAAACATAATTTAGAAGTATCTTTTAATTAACTACAGGTGTTCCAGAGATAAACTAAGAGACATAGGACTTGGTTGATCACTTGAGGGCAGAGTGAAGAAGAAACAAGAGTCTGCTAGGTTCAAAAAGAAGAAGCAGAAGAAAGTCAAAAGACGGGGTACCAGTCAAGAGGTCGGGGTACCAGGTGGTGGGTATTATAGAGGGCAAGGATTGCATGGAGCACTGGGTGTGGTGCAAAAATAATGAATACTGTTATGCTGAAAATAAATAAAAAATAAATTTAAAAAAAAGACAGTGATCAGGATTGGAAAGTTAGATTAAGTGGGAAATGAATAAAATGCTGACTGCTGTCACATTATGTCATGTTCATAAATATACACAAGCAAAAATTTGTTGTAAATATATAAACTTAAATAATGCAGAAATATAAAGAGTAAAAGTGTGAAACAAAAACCTGCTGAACGTGCAAAAACATGAGAAAAGGTAGTTAAAGAATTTCTGTGGGAGGTTGGCTGAGTTTATGATTCAAAGTGACTATTTTTTTCTAAAAATGTTGTCTGGATTTGAGACTAAAGTATTGCCTTCATTGGGGAGCCAGATAATCTGAGAAAATGTTACTGAATAAATGTTAAATATCGTTTGTAGTTAAATTATGAAATACTAAATGCTGAAGCCTCAACTGACAGATTGTAGGCCCTTTTTTTTTTTTTTTATGCTGGGTGTGGAACCCTAGGCCTTCATATTCTTAATCTATTCTGCATGCATCACAGAAGCATAGAAATATTGAATTTCTAATTTCTAACTCAGTATTTCTGCTCCCCTTAGTTCCCCATAGAAGAAGGGTTCTAACCCTAAAGCGAATGATAAAGTATTGCTCTAAGGAAGTGCCTGGCTTGACAGTCAGGTTGGTTTGTCCAAAACTGACAGAGACTTTCTGGATTCCAAAAGTCCCATTCGTCTCTATCTCATAGATGACCTGAAATACAAAAGTAGAAATCAATTAATATAAATTGTTTAGTGCGCCAATTATACAGAAGATTTTCTGTCTCTAAGAGTTTTATTATACCTGCATGAGGGTACAACATAGTGACTATAGTTAATAATAGTTTATTGTATATTTGAAAGTCATTAAGAGAGTTGGTCTTAAAAGTTCTCATTGCAAGGAAAAACGTATAAACTGTGTAGTAATGAATATCAACTAAACTTACCGTGGTAATCATTTCACTATCTGTATATATATGTGTGTGTATATGTATATATATATATGAAATCATCATGTTTTACACCTAAAACTAATGATATGTCAATTATATCTCAATAAGAGAAATAACTGAATGAGGGAGACTAAACAAGTAATCTTAAAAATACCAAATACAAATGCCATGAAGAGAAAGACTTCATATATCTACACATGCAAAAACAGACTGGATAGAGCTCTTTGAAACGGTTCATGGGAGAAGTTTATGGTAAGGATTGAAAGGGGGGAAAAAATGAATGAGTTTTGACTGTGTGCAGAGAAGATGAGTAGAGAGGGAGCATGGAATGGACACCCAGTTTACTTGGCTCTCCCAATGTCTGAGGATGAATGAAGATAACAGCTAGAGATGGAAGTCATAAGCAATTGAAGGCAACCTTCGATTTCTGAGTAGTCTTTATAATGACGCTTAAGATAATTCTTCCTTCTGTAGGATGATCAAAAGGGAGACAGGAGGAAAAGAAGTTGACTCTTCTATTTCAGAATTTTCAGATGATACTGATTTTGTCAACAGAAGAAAATGTGGTAAGAACTATAATAAACTGCAAATGGGTAAAGAAAGAGGAGTCAGAAGTAATCATAATCTTTTGTATATGAAATTCTGGAGGATGGTAGCAATGGAAACTGAAATATGGCGGGAAGGGGAAGGTGATGGGCTCAATTCTTGACATGTTAAGTTCCATGCACAAACATTCATGTGGGGTTGGTCTGGTACTTAATGGAAGATGAGGCACCTCTGGTAATGCTGATCAACAAACACCAATCCAGAATCTGACGTCAGTGTCCTCACCTGGGAAACCACATTCTGACAAGTGTTTCCAGACAAGAAAGGAGGATCAGCTTCTGAGACAAGGGTTACAGGAACCTGGAACTAGCAAGGGAAAGAAGCAAATCAACCGAAATCAAAGCAGTATTTTCTCTTTTGGCTATATCTCATGCTGAAATGAGTATTTTTCATTTTTGACCGCCTTCCCCTCTCCTTCCATTGCCAGCCTACAAGTTAAGATAAAAAATGATTTTAAGTCAACTCTTCTCAAAGCATATTTCTCAGAACATTAATTCCACTAGATATAAAATAAAGGTTCCATAGTCAAATTTTTGTGAGTTTTTAAAAAAGTTTTTATTTCCCTTAAGTAGGCTTGAACTCACAACCCCAAAATCAAGAGTTGCAAACTCTATTGAACCAGCAAGGTGCCCCCAAATAAATTTTAGAAATATTATATTCAGTATTCCCCTCTTAGAGAGTACCAAGTCCTTTAGCACATTAAAGACTCCAAGAAGTCCACTCTAAATAAAGTATTTAACTTTACTTAATCCGATGTTTCCCAAACTTATCTAACATTTTATGAGCTTGTATTTCATGTAATGCTTATTAATCATATAGAACATACATGGGAAAAAACGTTTTAGATTCACACTTTAGAGTTTGATATATCACACACAGATTTCCTTTCACAATTACTTTAGACTGAAATGGACTCAGATGCAAAGGGATCAAACAGTCTCCTTCCTTTCCAGTGATAAACAGCATCATACCTTCAAATTCTGCGGATCAGTCATACCTTTTGGAACCTAGAATAAGAGAGTAGCAAGAACTGTGAGTATGTATACACCTCACAGAAAATATCCAGGAGCTTGTGGTTTCACGTGCGGGGAGGAAAAATCAACACATTAGAATGGTTCTTCTCTTCTACCTGACTCTTTATACCAAAATTCTGTGAGTAAAGCTGGGGCGGGGGGGGGGGGGGTTTGGGCTACAACATACCTACTCTGAGCAGAGCTCTAGTGAACAGAAAAGCAAGAGGTTTTGGTAAAATAGTGAAATGTCATCCCCTGCCACCCTCCCAAGCCAATCCAATTATCCAGAAGGGAAGAATCTCTTATTCTGGACATATATTCCCCAACTCTTTCATCTTTCCTCAGAGGGCAGGGTTTCTGGGCCCTCTGTTTTTTTATGTAGTTCTTAGGCATTCTGACTTTCAGTTCAGTGCTTTATCCACAACCCAACAGCAGGAAGCATGCTGACTTTATCCACAAGAGTGACAGGGAAGGAATACCACCTTTAAGACTGTGAAGTTATAATAAGAGGCAGCATTGAGGGCTGGATCCAAGGTGCAGCTACTTGTCAAATTCTTGAAGAAACGAGCACAGGTTGTACTTTTACTCTCCAGGAAACCTTAGAATGCAAAGAATTAAGGGAGTGATAAAAGAGAAAGCCTATTTTATTTTTATGAAAAGCAATTTTTAGAAAAAAAAATTTTTTTTTAAAGCAATTTCTGAGAAAGCCTATTTTAAGTGGAATAAAAAGGTTGGCACTTCTGTTTTGGACTCACCTGCAGGATTGTTCTCGGCACAGAGCCCCCAAGCTCCAACTCCCGCAGGCTGCCTCAGCAAGCTGATTACAGACCACGTGGGGAAGTAAGTCAAAATGGGGTCCCCAGCCTGAACAAAGTACAGTAGAAATTCATTCACAGTAAGATTGGACTGAACTCCACCAGAAAAAAAAAGTAGAGATAAAAATTAACTCAAGGGCTTATGAAAGTGGATGATACTGTCTTCTAAAAGAGTTGACACCGTTGCAGGGGGGTACCTCAAGGATACCTGGTCTACTCAGCCATGAGGGAAAAACCACACCAAACAATCCCGTCCCTATCCCCAGGCTCACCCTGTAATGAGGTGGTGGTGACTGGGTTTGGAATGTTGAAGTGAAGGATCCACCTCCAAACTCTGTAGCCAGGGCCTCAAAGCGGGTTGCATTGACCTTTTGAAGCTTCTGGAAATAGTTTAATTTTGCTAAAATGTTTTTTAAAAGAAAAGGGGTTTAGATAAAAGAAAAATATTTATTTAGAAATACCTGGCACACCAAGTAACTGCCTTTAAAAAGTATTCTTTTTTAAAGATTTTATTTATTTTTTGACAGAGAGAAAGAGATCACAAGTAGACAGAGTCGGGCGGGGGCTGGGGGGAAGCAGGCTCCCCGCAGAGCAGAGAGCCCAATGTGGTGCTCAATCCCGGGACCCTGAGATCATGACCTGAGCTGAAGGCAGAGGCTTAACCCACTGAGCCACCCAGATGCCCCTAAAATGTATTCTTATTGGAGCATAATACATAGCAAAGTCTGTAAATGCACTATTCTTAAGTGTACAAAAGAATTTCTACAAATTGCTACACTCCTATTCCTACTACCCAGATTGTTATAGAAATTTCCCCACAAGACTCACTTTCAAAGATAACAGTTCTGGGGGTATAGCTCAGGGGTAGAGCATTTGACTGCAAAGATAACAGTTCTGATTCTTATCAACTTCTACTGCATTTATATTCTGTTAAAAGAACTACTGCTTTATTATTAAGATCTAAGGTAAGAATATGGTTGACAAATGCCAGGCAGTTCCAAGTCCCTGATACCAGGAATGTTATTAGCAATTTGTGATGAAAACAGGAGGTTCAATAATGCTCACATTTGCCCCATACCAGATAAGTCTCTAGTACAACAAAATAGTATTATTTCTGTCAGAACATGGCAAAGTTGAACATAACACTCAGTTTGTCCTCTCCTGTTTCTTCAAACTCCAACTGACCAGTCTCAATAAGAATGCTTCCATCTCTCCAGTATATGAATTTGTTGATTCTCCCCTTTCACTCCATAATTTCTACATTTAGAATTTCAGACACTCCAAAGAGGTATAAGTCTATACTTTATATTATAACAATATAGAAATCTATTCAAGTTCCTGCAGCCATCTCCTTAGGGCTAACAGGGATGATTGGAATTAAAGTTCTATATGGGTTTTCTGATCCACAGCCAACAGGGCATAAGAAATTGCAAATGTTCACTAATAAGAGAGAAGGGGCAGGTGGAGAGGCAGAAGAGGGCAGATGATAGAAATTCAAAAGACAAAAGAAAAGTTTAAAAACAAAGGTCCAGACACAAAGCCAATTCTCAACAAATACTAGGTAACAAGCATAGTCAACACAGTTCTACTCACAATCATTCACATGGACACAAAACTGCCTAATTCCACTCGAATCGATGAAAACTCTTGAAGGAAATGGGGAATTACTCCTGAAGATTAGGGAGTTGTCTACACACACCCAACTTGAAGACCTGAGCGGAAACAGGATGAAGAACAGATACATTTAGAAGCGGAGGGTTAGGTCCGAAAAGGTGCTGCATGGATGCCAGCCAATGCCTAAGAGAGGCCTCCTTGGGCAACCCAGGACAACACAAAGGTCGTATTCTATTGGACTGCCCTATGCTGGAGAATTCGAGGAGGAACTTCACTCCTGGGGTAAAAAACCAACATGATTCCACTTACAGAAATGCAAGTGGGATAAAAAAAAAAAAAAAATAAAATAAATAAAAAATTAAAAATTAAAAAAAAAAAAGAAAAGAAAAGAAATGCAAGTGGGGGCTAAAGGCGGGAAAGAGAACTCTTCCTACTTCCAAATACGACCTATTTTAGGGTCCCAGTTTTCCCAGGATTCACCCGGCACACGGCAGCTCACCTCACCTCACGCTGCCTGGAAGGCAGAAGGAGAAAACTGTCCTGGGATGGAGTAGATAGCAGTCCTTGTCGCAGCAGCAATTTATGTCGCAGGTACCAGGAGTCAGGTCACAGACACAGATCGGTAAGACTATGAAGATAAAGCGGAGCGAACGGGATGAGGATTCCCAAACTTCCAAGCGCGAATTCCCCTCTTCCAATAGCCCCACTCCCCACTTTGCGGCATTTCACTTTGTTCCCAGAATTTCAGATCCAAGTCAGTGGTTTCCATTCCCACATCTCCTCTCACCTGGGAAGAGGTCTACGGTCCCATTCCCAGGTGCAGAGGGGGTCACTACCGTAGGGCCCACCGTAGAGATCCCAGGCACAGGCCAGGGAGTTTCAGAGCCCTCCGAGGAGGTCTGAAGGGTCCCGCCCGGCGACCCCGGCCCCACGTCCGAAGGGGTGGGCACAGCCCCAGACGGGGAGGATGAGGGCTGAGACCAGACGCCCTCGGGGACCAGCAGGAACAACACCTGCAGTAGTGCGAGCTGCGACGTGCACATGGGGCGAGACGCACACGGGGAAGTTAAGACCCCTCCCGCTTCCCAAGAGTTCAAAGTGGGCTTCAGCGGTCGCCTGGCGCGTCGCTAGAGGGTGGGAGGGAGGAGTCGCATCTTGTCTGACGTCATCCGCATGCATCTGCTTATTGGCTCAAGGCGATGGCCGAGAGCTCCTCAACCAATAGAAATCGGCGTTGTTACAGTTCTTTCCAGCGGCTTTTAGTGCGCGCCCTCCTCCTTAGGCCAGGCCTCGCACCGCCTCCGTCGCTTGGTAACGGCCAAACTCGCGGAGGAGCCCTTGCCTCTTCTCTCCGCTAGGTGGCAGTAGAAGGTCAGCGGAATGACAGGTCCGGCGGGGTGCAGCGCCGGCGTCAAGGGCCCCAGGACCGAGCTCTTCATCCACAGAGGGAAACCCCAGAGGCTGGAACCAGAATCTTTCCCACCACAGATTCTAAACAGGAGAAACTCTAAGGAAGGATAATGATCTCTGGGTGGAAAAGACACAAAAATTCATATACACATAAAAAAAAGTTCCCTCTAAATATTGTATTTTTGGGGGGAAACAGAAAGATTAGGCTTCTTAAATTTTGATGAGAAATATAAAAAAAAAATGTAAATCTCAAAAAAGCTGCAGTCAACTGTAGACTTCATGGATGTTATTAGAGAAAATACAGTAGGGGTGAGAAGTGGAGTGGGGGAAAATGTGGGAAGCTACGAAGAGAAAGAGTAGGAAAGGAGAGGTTTTGTAGGAGCTGAAGGGAAAATAAGACGCGGGAATGGAAATAGTCAAGGGATAGAGAAGACAACTTATATTTTTGCCATTAAAATTGCCACTTGCCGTAACTCTTTTCGGGAAGTTTGGGTCTTTCCCTGGAGAGGCGGCGTTTTCTTCTGATTCTCTAGCGCAGCACTGTCCAACAGAACTTCTGCCGTGTTGGAAATGTTCTCTGTCTTCCCTTTTCAGTTTGGCTGCCATGGCTATAGGGCGCTATTCGCGCCCTGGAAATGTGGCTCATGTGACTGACGAGCTGAATTTAAAAATTTTAGTTGATTCCCAAGTTAAATAACTACATGTGACTACAAGCTACCGTATGGGGTACCACAACTCTGGATGATCAAAATTTTGCTCCCGCTAGACCCCGTGTTTTTTTCCGTCTGCACAGGTCTGACATCTGGATTATTTTAGTTGCTTGTTCACAGATATAAATTGAGATCTGGTTTACTTACCTAAAACCTAGCCAATACTGGGGTGTAGGGTAGCTCTATTTTCAACTTTTTGAGGAACCTCCATGCTGTTTTTCAGTTGCTGCACCAGCTTGCATTCCCACCAACAGTGTAGGAGGGTTCCCCTTTCTCTGCATCCTCTCCAACATCTGTCATTTCCTGACTTGTTAATTTTAGCCATTCTGACTGGTGTGAGGTAGTATCTCATTGTGGTTTTGATTTGTATTTCCTTGATGCTGAGTGATGTTGAGCACTTTTTCATGTGTCTGTTGCCATCTGGATGTCTTCTTTGCAGAAATATCTGCCCATTTCTTGATGGATTATTCCTACAAACATACAACAGCAACAACAGAAAGAGTATTTTTGCTCAACTATAACAAAAATGAGGGGGAAAGTAACTGTTCTTAAAAATTCATTAAGTGCAAAATCTATAAAGAACTTAGCACTTAACAAATTTTTAAAAATAGTTACTTGCTCCCTCATTTTTGTTATAGTTGAGCAAAAATACTCTTTCTGTTGTTGCTGTTGTATGTTTGTAGGAATCTGTGATACAGAACTCTCAATTATCTTGGGATCTAATATTAAAATCTAAAAGATAATTTTGTTGAGGGAGAATGGAATTTATTCACACATGTCCTGCAAATATTAGTTTTAACATAGAAACAAGTCTTAAATTGAAATAGCTTAATATGACATCATTTCAGAAGCAGGTATTTCTAAATTAGGTCATATGATACTAGCAGCTGTGTTTGGTATTAAAGAGTTCAGTATGTACTTAGAGATCAACTGAGATTGAATCAGGATGGCTAACTGAGAGCGAGTTCTAGCCACTAGCCTCTCCCAACTCTTCCTCTCTTTCCCAAATCTAAAAACTACAAAAACCTTACATGGGTACATAAACTCATGTGCATACGTTAATACTGAAAAACATGAAGGGGTGTTCTCAATGGACCAGGCTTTATGAGAATCCTTGAAAAACAGGAAGCAGATGGGATAGGATTGCAGGTAGACAGACAAAAGTTGCATAACAGAGGCTTACTGCAGAAATGCAAGGTGGTTCTTGGGGATGCTCTAGGTACACAGGAAAAAAAAACAACTATTGGCATCAGTAGGGCCCTTGGACAATGTGTGAGTTATTGATTAGAATGGTTCTAGGAAGAGACAGTCAGCCTCTGCACCTTACTCCCACTTGCACATGCAGTGGGTAGCAAAAGAACTTGCTCCTAAAGTGGGGAGGGGCAGTCCATGTCAGTACTTTTGCTGAAAAGCTGCAATGGCTTTTATGTGTGGGAGGAAGAGAGAGACTTCACATCTTGAAGACTGATACGAGCTCACCTTGGGAAGCTGCACATGCAGCATTCCTCCTTCAACACCCTCAAGGCAGAATGAAAAAGAGAACATCTACAAAAAATATAGGTTGTAAAGACATTATTACCTTCAAGAGAGAATAGTAAGACCTGAACGAGACTGTTTTTTTCTTTTTAAGATTTTACTTAAAATATTAAAATAAAAGACTTATTTATTTGAGAGAGAGAGCATGAGCTGGGGGAGGGGTAGAAGGAGGAAGCAAGAGGGAGAAGACTCTCCACTGAGCAGTAGCTCGATGCCGGGCTTGATTCCAGTTACCTCAAGATCATGACCTGAGCTGAAGTCAGTCACTTAACCAACTGAGGCACCCAGGCCCCCCATTGAAACCTGAATTTTTAACAGTAATGAGGAAAGTCATAAAAAGTTGAACAATGACTTAGAAAAAGCCACATTGTAATTCTATACCTAGCAAAATATTCTTCAGATATGAGGATAAGATAAAAATGTGTTTAGAAAGCAAACATTGAGAAAGAAGATCACCACCACCAAATCCACACCAAGAATTGCTAAAGGGAGTTATGCAGGTTAAGGGAAAAATGATCCCACATGGAAGCTGAGAAATGTAAGAATATGAGCAATGAGAAAGATAAACACAAGGTCAATACATAAACTCAACTGTATTATAAATATCACCTAAAATTTTAGATGGTAAAGTTTATAATAACAAAATATTACATACCTAAGATCTCTGCATATCAAACTGTATATGATTTCTGAGAAGAATTAAGTAAAGCCTAAATAAATGGAGAGCTACATGCAATTAATGGCTAGGTAGATTTATGAATGACAACATGTCAGTTCTTTCCAAACTGATGTATAGATTCATTATAGTCCTAATAAGAATCTTGGCATTTTTTGGTAAAAATTGACAAGCTGATTTCAAATGTCATGTGAAATTGCAAAAGACCAGGAGTACCCAAGAGAATCTTGGAGAAGAACAAAGTTGGAGGGCCTGTTCCTACTATATATCACCTCTTATTATTAAGATAAAATAATTACTGGAAGAAAATGAAACAGCTTTGACTGTAGGATAGACCAGTGGAAAAGAATGGAGTCCAGAAACAGACCTACACATATGTGGTCACTCGATCTATGACAAAAATGTGATACTACCATGCAGGGAGGGAAGGATGATCTGTCAGGAAGTTGTGCTGGGCCAACTGGATATTCATACAGACAACAGTGTATCTTGCTTCCTAGCTAGACATACCCAAACATTACTTTCGCATGGACTGTAGGTGGGTAAAACAATGAAGCTGCTACAAGATAACACGAGAGAATATTCTTTTGATCTTGGGGCAGGCAAATATTTATTAAACTGGACAGAAGAAAGGATTTTTTTTTTTAAGATTTTATTTATTTGACAGAAATCACAAGTAGGCAGAGAGGCAGGCAGAGAGAGAGGAGGAAGCAGGCTCCCCGCCGAGCAGAGAGCCCGATGCGGGGCTCGATTCCAGAACCCTGGGATCACGACCTGAGCTGAAGGCAGAGGCTTAACCCCCTGAGCCACCCAGGTGCCCCGAAAGGATGCTTTTAATATAAGAGGGGTATCTACTTCTTCTCTTCTCTTTTCTTTTTCCTTTTCGACCTCATTTCATCCTCTGCAGACTGTCTACAGTCCCATCTTTTCTCCAGTCTGACTCTGTGCCTTTTACGCTAGGCAGAGGCTGCTACTTGCTGACCACTATCCATTCTTCCTTCTCTCTTAGGCACACAGAGTCCGTTTTTTTCTGAGCATCATGTAACCAACAGATGGTGTTTCTCAGCCTCCTTTGTAGCTAGGTGGGGCTATGCCTATAGTTCTGACCGATGAGATATACATTAAAGAACAGATGGGACTTTGGGGAAAATCTTTTGAGAAATGAAGGCTATTCCTCTTTCTCCCTCCTTTTTCCATCCTGCTGCTTAAATTCTGAGTGAGATGGCTGAAGCTCAAGATGTCCTCTTAGAACACTGAGAAGACATGTTAAACAGAGATAAGCAGCAAAATGGAAGAAACTTGGATTTCTGACAGCCATGGAAACTTCAACCCTGCCTAGAACTTCTACCTCTGAACTTCCTTCATATGTAGGAGAAATAATTTTTATTAAAGACACCAGCTATTTTCACCACGCTGAAACTTGCCTTCCCTCCCCGTTCTACTTGGATGCAAATAGATTGCTGGTTATGGCCACGGCACCCTTCCATTGCATGAATATACTGGAGCTTATTTAACCAACCCCATATGGATGGCTAATTAAGTTCTTCCCAATTTTTTGTTATACATAAACTAGAGTTAACATCCTTATAGACATATTTTGCTGCCTATGTGGGTATTTCTATAGTATAAATAGCTAGAAATAGATTTATTCAGTGACACATTTAACATTTTAAGAAATACCAGCAGACAGATGATACTAAATTACAGCCCCATCAGTAAAGGGCCTATTACCCTCCCACCAACCCCGAATCGTTCAATAATTGTGTCACTCAGATAGACGTATTTTATCTTTCTTTGATTACTGGTAAAGAGGAACACCATTTCATGTTTATTGGTCATTTGCACTTCCCATTGTGAATTGTGTTTGCCTATTTTTCTTTTTTAAATTATGAAATTATAAAGGACTACCATCTCATTGTACAAAACTTAAATGACACACAACTGTAAGAGCAAAGAGAGACACTTTTCTCCAATGTTTCTAGTCACATTCCGCCGCCCACAGTTTTATGTACATCTACCTAGTCTTTTTTCATACATTTCCATACATACACATACAAATGCTGTTTTTATATAAATAGGATCATATATATGTACTGTTCCGCAGCTTGCTTTATTTTTTTTTTAAGATTTTATTTATTTATTTATTTGACAGAGAGAAATCACAAGTAGATGGAGAGGCAGGCAGAGAGAGACAGAGGGAAGCAGGCTCCCCGCTGAGCAGAGAGCCCGATGCGGGACTCGATCCCAGCACCCTGAGATCATGACCTGAGCCGAAGGCAGCGGCTTAACCCACTGAGCCACCCAGGCGCCCCGCTTGCTTTATTTTTAAATAGGATTCAGTACTACGAAAAAACCAATATTTATCCCCTTATCTTTTCTCTTGCTATTACATTCCTGAAGCAAATATCTTTTTAATGTATTTGTGGGCATGTGTGTGAATTTCTTTGGACGGAGTTGTATAAGGTAGGTTGTTGGGTCAAAGGATGTGCTTTCTGATAGACCCATCTTAGCTTTCCCAAAGGTCTGCATAACTTTCTACTTTTCCCAAGTGTATGGAAAGTGCTCATTTCCCCCAAAAAAGAAAAAAAAAAAGAATCATTTTGTATTTCCCTGACAATGGTGAGGTTGAAGCTATTTTTATGTTTATTGGCCATCTATAGTTTTATCAGGATTGCTTGTTCGTGTCCTTTACCTACAAGAACTTTTCTATTGGGTTATGTGTGGATATATGTTGGTTTTTTGTTCAGCATCTCTTTCCCTAGCCCCTGGTAAGAGAATTCTTATTTATTGTGAGGCATCCATTCCCCGTGGCTTCGTGATGAGTGTATGACCAGGCCTGGCCTTCCTGAGTCCTGCAGCTCCTTAGCCACAGTGGTGAAAGAACAGGCATGTAATTCAAGGCAGGCTAAACAGAGCTTTCAATAGAACTTCTGTGGGGACTATTGGAGAGAAGCTTCTGCAGAGATCTCACGAACTAAGGACTGTGTAAGCCTGAATTTGTACCATGTGCTGTGTCTAAGGAGAAACTCAGAGGCTGGCAGAAAGCAATGAGAACTCAGTTCTGCTGTCGTTTTGGGGGCTCTAGATCCAGCTGTACCTTAAGCCCGACCTGCTTCTAGACACCAAAGTTTTGGGATCCAATAAAGCCCCTTTATTGTTTAAGATAATTGAATTGTGTTCCTGTTCTGGTTAATATAGGTTATTTGTATTTTCTTACTGGTTTCTAGAAAAGTTTGTGATTTTTAAATTCTAGACTTACACTTTATGCACTATATTGGTTAATAAAATTAGCACGGCCTTCCAAAGAAAATAAAAATAAAAAAGACACCAGCTATTTAAATCACAACATATTTTAGGGGTGCCTGGGTAGCTCAATGGGTTAAACCTCTGGCTTTGGCTCAGATCATGATCTCAGGGTCCTGGGATGGAGCCCAGCATTGGGCTCTCTCCTCATCAGAGAGCCTGCTTCGCCCTCCTCTCTCTGCCTGCCTCTCTGCCTACCTGTGATCTCTGTCTGTCAAATAAATAAATAAAATCTTAAAAAAAAAATCACAACATATTTTAGTGATTTACTTAAACTTACATACTAATTAGAACTCTTTTTTTCTAAAGGTTTTATTTATTTATTTGAAACAGAGAGAGAGATCACAAGTAGGCAGAGAGGCTGGGAGAAAGGGAGGGGAAAGCAGGCTCCCTGCTGAGCAGAGAGCCCTATGCTGGGCTCCTTCCCAAGACCCTGAGATCATGACCTGAGCCAAAGGCAGAGCCTTAACTGACTGAGCCACCCAGGTGCCCCTAATTAGAACTCTTAAAGACCATGATTACTTTATTTATTTATTTATTTAATTTTAAAGATTTTATTTATTCATTGGAGAGAGAGAGAGATAGAGCACAAGCAGGGGGAGTGGCAGACTCCCCACTTCGCAGGAAGCCTCATGTGGGGTTCAACCCATGACCCAGGGTTCCATCCCAGGACTCAGAGATCATGACCTGAGTTGAAGGCAGAGGTTTAACCATCTGAGCCACCCAGGCTCCCCCACATGATTACTTTAAATATAGTTGGAAAAGGGGCATCTGGGTGGCTCAGTTGGTTAAGCGGCTGACTCTTGATTTAGGCTCATGTCGAGATCTTGGGGTCCTGGGATTGGGCCCCGTGCAAGGCTTTGCACTCAGCAGGGAATCTGCTTCAGGATTCTCTCTTACCCTCTGCCCCTCCCCACTGCACTCCCTCTCTCTTTCTAAAATAAATAAGTAAATCTTAAAAAAAAGAAAAAGAAAAAGGTGTGCCTGGGTGGCTCAGTGGGTTAAAACCTCTGCCTTCAGCTGGGGTCATGGCCCCGGGGTCCTGGGATGGAGCCCCACATTGGGCTCTCTGCTAAGCAGGGAGCCTGCTTCCTCCTCTCTGCCTCTCTGCCTACTTGTGATCTCGCTGTCAAAAAAAAAAAAAAAATTTCTTAAAAAAAAAAAAAAAGAAAAAGCCATACAGTGCACTGTACTCTGTTGGCTGAAGCAGTTATAAGTCCACCCAGAGAGTATATGGATCCCCTATCTCTCTAGGGGAAATACATAAAAAAAATTTGAGGCTAACTTTTACCACTGCCACAAAAAATATTTTATACAAAATTTAAGTAAATGTAAAAATCTTTGAAACTCAGTGTCTTCAAGAAATTATTTTTTTCTAATATAGTAAAAATTACCTGCCAAATTTAAAGGCAAGGCAAAGCATAAATAATACTGAATCTCAAAATTTATATTTATTTAAATGAAGTTGAAAATCTTAACTCAAGTTTAAAAAACTCAGTTAGGTCTTGTTAAATATTGTTATAAACATGAAACTCTATAATTGTAGCTGCCAACGAGAAGAATAGGAGCTGTGTGTCATATATGTTACATCCAGACTGCCATGCGTACAAACTTAGGATGTAATTGTTTAATATCACAAATTGTTCCTCAGTTGCCACGTGTAACTGTTGTAAAAACTGTGTGAAATTTTGAGTAGTGGATATAAGGAGTTCAAGAAAATGGACACTTTGCTCTATTAGAAAATACTTCACCATTCGAAACCTCTATTGCAGTCATTTTATTTGAGAAGAAAGATATGATGATTTAATTTTTTTTCCTACTTATTTCTCCATCTCAAATTCTCCCCCATTCTGAAACAAGACCCATCTCTGATATCAGCAGTGCCTCAGTCTTCAAGTCTTCATTTGGACACGGTCTTCTCTTCTTCAGGGACACAGCGTAAGAGATACAGCAGAGCTTTTCTTCTGGGGCCTGAACTGTGTGAATCACAGCAGCAGATGGGGAACACTGTGAGTTGTCCAGTGCCATCCCTGAGCACTTGTCTCCTCAGGGACAGAGTGTCTGTGTGATTTTCACTAAATTCATCATTTTGGGTTTCTGGTTTATGGGTCCCTGTAAGATGTAGGAATAAGGAATAATAACCCCTTATCTGAGTTAGAAGGTGGGGCCACCTCTCTGGAGCATGACCTTTTAAATTTTGTCTGTTTGGTCACTCTCACTGTTAGCTCTAGTTCAGAGTTTATAATCCAGGAAGCTTCCAAGAACATGAAATTCCTTCTATTCCTTTCCACAGTAAATTATGGCCCAGTTCAGGTTCAGAAGTTGAGAGGCTGTCAATTTTTTCCCTGTAGTGCTTAGTCCAACAAATGCAGTCCAATGGTGGGATTTGTCTGGGTAAAACATGGAGGAGCTCCAGCATCTGGAAATGTGATCACACTTGTACTCACAATGTTTCCTGACCTTTAGATTTGAGTGATAGTTTTGGTTCATCGAATTTTCTTAGTTATTTAAGGGGGGAAAGGAGGCTTGTTTAACCAAGAGGAACCCTCGTATCAATGAGCTTAGACAACCTCCAAAAGATGAGGTCTCCATTTACATTTACTTTCTAGAAATTTCCTCTCCATATCTGAGAATTGTAGTCAGAATTCAGTCTAGAGATGATTCAAGATACCTACCTCCTATTGGAAATTGCTTAGAAATATCCTCTGATTCACTGTATGCAATTTGTACTTCATAATCATAATTATTTTAATTAATACCCATTTCTTTGTGGAAAGATACTTTCACTAGTCAATCAGCCATAAGGACTCAAAATGTGTTGTGGGGAGAATGAAATCTCTTTACCTCCTCTTTCACTGTATATTGGTCTAATCGATACTTATATTCAATATCAATCTTTATTTATTTGTTTGTTTTTTAGAGGGGTGGAGGGGCAGAGGTTGGAGGTCCGTTCCAGCATGGAGCCTGATGCGGGGTTGATCTCACAACACTGAGATCATGACCAGAGCTGAAATCAAGAGTCAGACACTTGACTGATTGAGTCACCCAGGTGCCCCTCAATATCAATATTTATAATTCATTTAAATGCAGGGATTTCCTTCTATTTTAAATCTAGAATCTATTGTTACTTTTCTCATGGCTATTTACAACTAATTGTGGAATACAATAACTTGCCCCCACTCATAGTTAAGGAAATAAAAGATATTAGCTGGCACCTGGTAGACATATTTTTATTTTGATTGAATCTCTCCTAGCACTGATGACAGCAAAACTCTCCAAGGCTTGATATATATGGGAAACCATTTTAGATTTCTTTCTAAGTCAATATGAATGCACATAAATTTTGTTTAAATCAAAAGCCTGACTTAATGGCCCACCAAGCATACATTGTATACCTGCTTTGTAAATGAATAGCCTAAAGGAAAACGGTCTTGTCCTTAAGATATTGATCAACACTCCTACCCTCTGCATTCCTTTTTAAAACTCATGATTTCTACGTGTATGTTAACCTGTAATCTTTTGAGCTTTTACAAGTTGTTCATACAAGAATTCAGTAAAGTGATGGGATATAAAATCAATGCACAGAAATCAGTTGCATTTCTATATATGAAAAACAACACAGAAGAGAAATTAAGGAGTCTATGCCATTTACAATTGCACCCAAAACCATAGGATACCTAGGAATAAACCTAACCAAAGAGGCAAAGAATCTATACTCAGAAAACTACAAAGTACTCATGAAAAGAAATCAAGGAAGACACAAAGAAATGGAAGAACGTTCTGTGCTCATGGACTGCAAGAAAAAATATTGTTAAAGTGTCAATGCTACCTAGAGCAATCTACACATTCAATGTAATCCCTATCAAAATACCATCATCTTTTTCAAAAACTGGGACAAATCATCCTAAAATTTGTATGGACCAGAAAGGACCCCAAATAGCCACAGGCTATTTCTTGAAAAAGAAAACCAAAGCTGGCTGCACAATTCTGGACTTCAAGCTCAATTACAAAGCTGTGGTCATTAAGACAGGATGGTACTGATGAAAAAAACAGACACATAGACCAATGGAACAGAATAGAGAGCCCAGAAATGAACCCTCAGCTCTATGGTCAACTAATATTTGACAAAGCAAGAAAGAATATCCAATGGAAAGAAGACAGTGTCTTCAACAAATGGTTTTGGGAATATTGGACAGCCACAAGCAGAGAATGAAACTGGACCATTTACTTATACTACACACAAAAATAAACTCAAAATGGATGAAAGACCTAAATGTGAGACAGGAATCCATCAAAATCCTTGAGGAGAACACAGGCAGCAACCTCTTTCACTTCAGCCACAGCAACCTCTTGCTAGACACATCTCCAAAGACAAGAGAAACAAAGGCAAAAATAAAATATTGGGACTTCGTCAAGATAAAAAGCTTTTGCACAACAGAGGAAGCAGTCAACAAACCAAAAGACAACCGACAGAATGGGAGAAGATATTTGCCAATGACATATCAGATAAAGGGCTAGTATCCAAAATCTATAAAGAAATGATCAAACTCAATACCCAAAGAACAAATAACCCAGTCAAGAAATGGGCAGAAGATGCAAACAGACATATCTCCAAAGAAGGCATCCAAATGGCCAACAGACACATGAAAAAGTGCTCAACATCACTTGGCATCAGGAAAATACAAATCAAAACCACAAAGAGGCACTACCACACACCAGTCAGAATGGCTAAAATTAACAAGTCAGGAAATGACAGATGTTGGAGAGGATACGGAGAAAGGGGAACCCTCCTACACTGTTGATGGGAATGTAAGCTCGTGCAGCCACTCTGGAAAACAGCATGGAGGTTCCTCAAAAAGTTGAAAATAGAGCTACCCTACGACCCAGCAATTGTACTACTGAGTATTTAGCCTAAATATACAAATGTAGTGATCTGAGGGGGCATGTGCACCCGAATGTTTATAGCAGCAATGTCCACAATAGCCAAACTATGGAAAGAGCCTAGATGTCCATAAAGATAAAGATAAAGAAAATGTGGTATATTTTTATACAATGGAATATTATCTAGCCATCAGAAATTGAAATCTTGCCATTTACAATGACATAGATGGAACTAGAGGATATTTATTATGCTAAGCAAAATAAGTCAATCAGAGAAAGACAATTATCATATGATCTCACTGATGGGTGGAATTTAAGAAACAAGGCAGAGGATCATAGGGGAAGAGAGGAAAAATGAAACACAATGAAACCAGAGAGGGAGACAAACCATAAGAGATCTTAATCATAGGAAACAAACTGAGGGTTGCTGGAGGGGAGGGAGGTGGGGGCAGGGGGTAGTTGGGTGATGGACATTGGGGCAGGTATGTGTTGTGATGAGTGATGGGTATGTTGGTTAGGCCGATGCATCACAGACCTGTACCCATGAAACAAATAATACATTATATGTTAATTAAAGAAAAAAGAAAAGAAAAGAAAACCAGTTGCAAATTCAAAAAAACCCCCCAAAACAAAACGAAACAAAAAACTAAGTTGTAATAAAAAACCTAAGTCTGCAAAAACTATTCATTCTCCAGAGCACTTTCTTTCCTATGAAGAATGTGTTCCCTGGGCATCTGTCCTAACTTGAATAAAATTCTCTTTTTTTCTTTTAGACATTCTAAAAGGTTTGTTCATTTTGTGTTGACAGCAGCACCCTAAAAATAACACCAAAATAACATTATCTATCTATTTGATTACTCTTAGCAGTCTGATGCCACAACCCAAACAAATTTAAAATTTCCATATTGGGGTGACAGTTGTAAATTTATCAGCGAATTCACAAAAACATTATGTGTAAATTAAATGTCTGAGTATCCATTCCACAACCCCCCGCCCACCCCCCTTTTTTTAATCCTAATGTAAGTTTATTGTTGTTTAGGTATTACAAACCAGAGCAATCTTTGGCAGGTTTAGGAATATAAAAATAGTAGTTTACTAAGACTATCTAATCACTGAATATATTTAATTTTATTTGAATTCCCAGTTCTTCTCCAGTATTCCTCTCTTCCTTCCTCTCCCCCTCCCCTTTCTTTCTTTCTAAATACATATTTTAAATGGAGTTCTACCAATTGTATTTCAGAGAAACACAAATACGGACAATGAAAATTACCTATGTGGAAAACGGTTTGTCATATCCGAGGGAGTTTTAAGAATTCATTTCCTTTAGCTTCTCTGGGAGGAGAGTCTATGCAAAACTTTTCTGTGAGTAGTCAGTCAGCCTTGAGCTGTTAGGCTTCTCACCAGAGTTCAGGAGGGCAATATCTGTTTCCTCAAGATGGTGTGATAATGGGGTATTACCAAGTTCCTGGTGTGAAGCAAAGAGATAAGAGTCAGAAAGTTCATTAAAAAGAGTAGATTTTGCTTTAAGGAAAAGGGCAAAGCCTTTTCCTTCCCTATATTTTAAAATCTTCTGGCTCCCACCCACACAAAGACCTGAAACAATAGAGTCAACAGTAAGAATGACACCTCTATGTTAATTCTTCTAAAATATCTTCTTTTGTTTCCTTAATGAAACACTTGTCTCCATCTTCCTCTACCTTCTCCCTTGGGTAAGAATTGACTAATGCATTTTCTCAGTGGTGTACATTTCAAAACAAATCATCTCCTCTGCCCCAGAGTTCCTTTTGTTGAAAACTTTAGGCTGGCCAAATGAGGGACTACACTGCTATATTTTGGAATCTTAAGACAGTAACAATGTGATAACCCTTAAGGAAATATTGTCTTAAATCAGGGTTAGGGATATCCTAATTCCTGATTTGTAACAAGGCAGAATCTCTGAAATCCCAATTTAGGAATAATAACTATAACTTTATTAATTCCTTGGATCTGGTGATTTCATGTAGAAGATGTTCTGCCCAGTGTTCCTCACTATAACTGTTCCTGACTATAACTTAGGGGTATCCTGTCATTGGGCTTATGCTCTACATTAGAAGGGAAGTGAAAAGAGAAAGGACAAAGTATCGTGATCTTGGGCATAATTACTGGATCATCAGAAATGTTGAACAATATAAGGATAAAAGAGGAAGTGGTTAAAAGAGTAAAGCCCACTGTCAAAAGTAAAAGGAAATAACTAGGAAAAGAAATGACTCTTTGTTAGAAACTGATATGTAATTAATTGAATATAGTTTTTTGGGTGAGGGATTAGTGGTAAGAAAATACTTATTTATAAATACATACTACTTATTTATGCTAAAAAAATTGTGGTAGCAGATAGTTGTGTAAATGTCTTCCTAACTGAAAAAACCCCAGTGAGAGAAAATAGTGGCCTTTCCTTCCTGAATGAGTTTAGAAGTGGCAGCACTTGTCATCCGTCTGGAGCAGTAGTATGGGCATACTAACACCTCACATTCATAATCACAATAACCTTTGTAATTACAGAGCATTCACATTCTTTAGATTTGTATAATAGCTTCGTTAGATCGTTAGATCAATGATCTGACAAGGAACCCTCTGAACTAAATGACTTGTTTAAAGTGGCATCATTCCTAATTCTTAGACTGAAATCTCTTTCTCATTTAGGTGTGCTGGAGCTCATTTCTGCTGTCTTTTCTTTGGTTTTAGCAAATATACAAATGTATCACAGTATTTTAATTTTTGTATTTTTATAGTGCTCTTACAGTCAAATAGTGTAAATTTTTTTTTATAGTCAAACAGTGCTTTGAAGTATAGAAATTTGGAAACCATGGAAGGCAGACGTCCTGAACACGTATGGCCCCGCAGATCTGCTCATTCTGCTCCTCCCTGCTCCGTGTCCTGAGAGCAGACTGTGTCACTTGGGTTCTGGTTAGGTTCAGCGGGAGATGGGAGAGTGGGGAGAGCAAGACTGGGTATTTATCCCTCGGCTTCTTTCCCTGCCGGGCCAGATTGGCAGTAACTATCCTCTTTAACCCGGGGTATAACAGACCCTGTGGACACCCCACCCGTGTACCTTCAGTCCTCACCACTCCTTACACATGATGGTGGCTCTTTCCTATATAAACACGTGCCACTCTCTGCCTGAGGCCTTTTTGTGTCATGGGAGCAGGCCCAGCCCATGCACAGGGCAGGCAGGTCAGTGGTGTTAGATGGTTGATCCCCAAGAAGTAGCTCTTAACCAAGGATGTTCGGGAATTGGTGGATAAACCCTGAAGCTTCCTGTCCCCCAGGTCGGGGCAACTCTGAGCCGTGTTCTTTATTGCCTCCCAGGGGTTCCTATCAAGACTGAGCCCCAACTGTACTCAGTGATGATCTACTGATCAGTGTACCTGTATTGGCCTCTTTCCCTGTCCTGTCTCACTTAACCAGCCCCTTCCAGTTCCTTCTGGGACTGCCTCCTAAATGAGCTCCTTGTGGTGGAATCTTAGCTTCAAGGCCGGTTTCTGGGTGACCCCAACCCAATAAAGAAGCCACAGTTCTTGTCAGGCAGCTGTCTCCTACAACCACAGCTTACTTTGTGGGTTTCAAGGACCTCTTCCTTCCTCTCCTTGCCGCTTCAGGCCAGCCTTAGTCAGGGACACCCATTGTTACTAGCCCCAAGGTGATTCACCATCCTTCGTACACACAGCTGCAAGCCAGGCTGGGCACCATAGTCTTTATGATAGGCAGCTAAACAATAGGTATTCTTTCGGTGAAGAAGAAAATTAGAATAAGAGGAGTGAACATCCAGCGGCCTGTCACAGAGGCACACTTCAAATTCTAACACTTTTTGAGGCCTATTGTGTGAGAAAATGAAATGATGGAAAGCAACACTTATTAAGCCAGCAATGATTACAATGCCATGGCCACCATAATGTCAATAAATCGTCATGGTTACGTATAGTCTGCTCTTCAGGATGATTGCTGTTTGAGAAGATCTGGTTCTGCTTTGGCTGTGCTCTTCCTCTTGGAGGCAAAAGTCTTGCAATATCTCTGTGTTACTGACCTGATAATGTGCTTACCTAGTACTCCCAGTTATAGCAAAGCTGTTCCCACCCCCAGCCGTCCGATGTGCTTAGTTTTGTATGTCAGGCATTGCTGTGACAGTATTTATACTCAGCTGTGGCAAAAATAAATTTCTTTACATGTCAGAAAAATGTGAGGGCTTGACTTCTTGAGCATAGTGAGTGAAAATCCCCATGTTTGGTATTTTAGAGGAATGAAATGAGTAATAAACAGTCCCTTCCCTCCAGAACTCTAATAGTAATGGAAGGTGGGCTGAAGACTGAAGGGAAATTTGGGGTAGGAAGCAATGTTCATCAGTGTAAGTGGCGGGATACTTTGTTAAGATGTTAATTATAGCAGGTCCCCCTCCCCCACAAAAAAGATGTTAATTATAGCAGGTTCCCAATCTTGCCTTAGCTTGCAGAAATTCCCCAAGGTGCTCTGAGGGTAATGAGGAAGAAATAAAGGGGTATCTTTGAGGGCCAGAAAAGAGCAGAAATTCTGGAGCACTGGGAAGGGGATGGAGGGGTGGGGGGGCATGGATAGGAGGGACCCCTGCTTGTTCTGTGTCCTGGTGGGTGAGACCTCAGAAGGGTGGTTGTGTGGTGCCTTGGGGAGGCTCCCCTCTAGTACCAGAGCTTCTAGTGGAGGCAAAGCCCCCTTTTAGCCCTATCCCATTTAGGCTTAGCATTGGAACAGAAAGCCTGTCACATTTCAGTTTGGGCAGTGAGAATATCATGAGTGATTAAGGCAGGTGGGAGATTAGAAGTCCTGCCCCGATTTTCTGATACAGGCGCTTCTCCCAAATTCTGGTGTAAACCACAATTATGATTGTGATGGACTTTCCTGCCAGTTCAGAGGGAGCTAATATTGGCCTTAAACTGATACAAAGAAAATAAAGGTAGGTGTCCAAATATTTTTCTTAAGTGTCATGGCCCAAGATTGAATCTCTTTCATGCATAAATGAGACAAAAGAAGAATATGACAAGGTTTCTGCAGGAGCCTAAGCAATGTAACACAGCTAGAATAAATCACGGCATATTACTAGCTGTTTGGGAGCACGGCTGTCTCTTTTTCAGTTTTTTTTTCTTTCCAGGCTAGGGCAGTTAAATAGAGGCGGGGGAACTAATTATTTTCCTCCCTGTTTCTGTTCTAGCTTGTTCCCGTTTCATAACACAAAGCATAATAATAATGGTACGTGTGGTAAATATGTATGTATTAGTCAAGTATTAATGAAGTATTTTCTGGTAAGTTCTTCTTCTTTCCCCTAATCATATGTATCCTTTGAGCCTATTCTGTAAAATCCCTGTTATTCATCCTCTGGTTTATAGAAGCAGAAGAAATTAGTTCGTGAGGCATTATGGCACTCGGAGTACGGATGCTTTCGCTCCCCATCCCTTCCTCCCACAGACACCTTTCTTAACTGGCAGCTTTCTCTTTGTCGTTCCAGAGGCTTCAGAGCAGAGACCTCTATGCAATTTCTGTTTTTCCTCAAGAAATTATGGCGAACAGTCGAGTGGGTAGGCTTAGAGATATTTTCTATATATAGTCTGTATATCCTTGATTGTAAAACACTTGATAAAAACAGATTTTTAGGTTTTGAAATTCAGAATGTGTCTTGCAATCAATGTCAAAAGCAATCTGTTTCCTGGCAAAACTGTGAGTTAGGTGTTTGTCGTTGTGCACGAGCATGCTTCTTCGTGTTGTGTGGAAGCTATCTTTTCGTCTGATTGCCAACTCAGATGAGTTATTGATAATGGTACTTAATGCAGCTGAATTTTGTTTTTACATTTTATTTTACCTGATTAAATAATTTTTACTCTTTACCACAGTTATTCACTTTTTTTGTTTTTCATTTTATCTTTTCACTCATCTCCCTCTGCCCACCCTTAGCCTCTGGCAACCACCAATCTCTTCTCTGTATTTATGGGTTTGGGTTTTTGTTTTATTTTAGATTCCACTGCAAGAGAGATCATACAGTATTTGTTTTTCTCTAACATTTCATTTAGCATAATGCCCTCAAGTTCTGTCCATGTTGTTACAAGTGGCAATATCTCATTCCTTTTCTTTATAGCTGAATAATATTCCATTTATTCATTTGTCCATTGATGGATACTTAAGTTGCTTTCATATCTTGGCTATTTTAAAGAGTGGTGCAATGAACATAGGGTTGCAGATATCCTTTTGAGGATATCTTCAAATAAATGCCTAAATTGCTGGATCATATGGTAGTTCTATTTTTTTATTTTTTGAGTAATCTCCCTGTTTTCTATGGTGGCGATATCAGTTTACATTCCCACCAACAAGGGTTCCCTTTTCTCCATACCTTTTCCAAAACTTGCCATTTCTTTCTTTTCTTTTTTTTTTTTTTTTAAGATTTATTTATTTATTTGACAGACAGAAATCACAAGGAGGCAGATAGGCAGAGAGAGAGGAGAAAGCAGGCTCCCCACTGAGCAGAGAGCCCGATGCGGGACTCGATCCCAGGATCCTGGGATCATGACCTGAGCCAAAGGCAGAGGCTTTAACTCACTGAGCCACCCAGGCATCCCAAAACTTGCCATTTCTTAACGTGTTTGATAAGAGCCATTCAAACAGGCATGAGGTGATGTCTCACTGTGGTTTTTGATTTGCATTTCCTTGGTGATTAAAAGATGCTCTTTTCATGTACCTGTTGTCCATTTGTATATCTTCTTGGGGGAAAAGGTCTATTCAGATCTTTTACCATTTTAAAACCACATTGTTTTTTGCTGTTGAGTTGTATGAGTTCTTTGTGTATTTTGGATATCAGCCCCCTATCAGATATATGATTTGCAAATATTTTCTCTCATTTGATAGGTTGCCTTTTCATTTTGTTGATGGTTTCCTTTGCTATGCAGAAGGTTTTTTGTTGCTGTTGTCCCACTTGTTTCTTTTTGGTTTTGTTGCCTTTGTTTTTGGTGGCACATTAAAAAAATCATCACCAAGGCCCATGTCACGGAACTTACTGCCTATGTTTTCTTCTAGGATTCCTATGGTTTCAGGTCTTACATTCAAGTCTTTCACCCATTTTGAGTTAAGTGTTGTCTATGTTGGAAGAGAATGGTTGAATATCATTCTTTTGCATGTAGCTGTCCAATTTCACCATCAATTTCAGGTGAATTTCCCTTTAATTCTAGATTCCCAGTTGGCTTTTAAAGATGGTAATTTAGCAAACCTAAACTCATTTTCTTTTTTAAATGTGGAAGATTGCCCGTTATATATCCAACCATGAATTTGAAAAGGGGGATTGTCCCATACTTTGGACTGGTTCAGGAAACTTTTAGAGTTGGGAGAGATTTGTGTGCCCAGTTCATGAGCTGAGTTATACTGGGAATGATACATCTGCTAACGTGTTCTAGCTAACCTTTTCCCTAAAGCTTTTATGAAAATGCTTAATATTTAGTGGATGTAATATATAAATGTGCAAAGAAGAGTCAGTAAATGAATACACAGGTGATGCTCATTGGAAGTAAAATGTGCATGAACTGATCAGCAGCCTCACAGGGAAAAGAAAGCTGCTATTTTGCATCAGGCCCTGGATTCTGTATGTGAGCATGATGATCTCATGATTAGAATTTTTTCTGGAAATTTCTGTGCCTGCCTGGGTTTCCAAATGCCAGCGGCTCAGGTGAGACTACAACCCAACCTTTCTCAAGATGGGGGTGGTATCTGTTATGAATGAGCTAGGGGAGAGTAGGCAAACCCAGGGTCCTGGCACGGGTGAGTACTGGGACTGAGCTTCCAGGGTTGGGTTCATTTTGCTGGATCAGACCAGGGGTCACTGCCTGGAGGCTAAGATAATGTCATTTTCCTGCACCAAAACGGATGCGTCAGTCAGTTGTTTGGGAACCAAGAAATATCGTGTGACCGGAGTTGTGAAAGACTGGTTTGGGCTAGGAATGCCTAACATACTGGTGACTGCAGGAAGACTTACTTCTTCTCACCTCAGATTCTCACCATAAATAGGCTGGACTTAATCAAAACAACCTCTTGGCTATTTTGAATGGCTAGCCAAAAGAATAAGATGTAAAAAGGGTCTGATTTCTATTTAATGTTTTCAAAGGCAAGTTGAGAGAGATCAGAATAGCCACTCAGAATCAGCTATTTATTTATTTATTTTTTTTTTTTTTTTTTTTTTTTTTTTAAAGATTTTACTTATTTATTTGACAGAGAGAAATCACAAGTAGATGGAGAGGCAGGCAGAGAGAGAGGAAGGGAAGCAGGCTCCCTGCTGAGCAGAGAGCCCGATGCGGGACTCGATCCCAGGACCCTGAGATCATGACCTGAGCCGAAGGCAGCGGCTCAACCCACTGAGCCACCCAGGCGCCCAGAATCAGCTATTTATTAAACATATATGCAAAACACTGTACTAGGTGCTACGGGATATGAAAGGACATGGATGGGGAGGAAAGAAAAAGAATTTGCTATCAGACTCAAGAATTTGAAGTTAATCCTAGGCTATATAGACAAGATGTATTACACAAGAAAAGAAGCCAGCAATGCAAGGCATTAAGCAAATGCCAAGTAACTTGGCATTTGAGAGAAGGGAATTATGCTCTCAGAATTTGGAGGAGGGAGGCTCAGCTGGAAGACTAAAGGTTTAAGATTTGAACTAGACCGTGAAGATGAGCTGGGAGAACCAGCTAGGCTAAGTAGGCTAAGTCAGTCTGAAAATCTCCATTATTTTTTCCTGCTCTCCTATTTATTCAGGTTCTGCTGGCCCCCAGTGGATGAGGGATCTAAAGTAAAGGAGAGCAGGATGCCTGACTTTGGGCTGGGCCTGTTCCCATGTTTGTCACCGCTGGCTGATCTCTGCAAAGGCGGAGGCAACATGTGAGCTTCCTGCTATGGACTGGCCTGGTATTGTGGGCTATTATTGTCTTCAAAAACTGGGTGTGTGAGCCATGCTGTGAAGGTCTTGAGCATTAAATTCTAGAGGCGTTGCGTTCTTTAAAAATTTCCCCTGCCCTCTAGGATCAGTAACGTTTAGAATTCAAAGACAGAGACTTACACCCTTTGGAATCTTGATTGCCTAGCAAGTACAATCAGGGGCACTTAGAGCTGGAAAGTATGGTAAATTTTTCTTAGCTCCAACTTTTCTCCTTCTCAGAGCTACTTTAAGTTCTCTGGCAGTGTTCCCATTTAAGGGTGGCCCTCTGGAGAAACGTAGGCACTTTCCTTCCTTTTATTATTATTATTTTTTTCAAATCTGGACTCAGCCGTCGCTACTCCTTCCTGCCCTCCCCTGGTCCCAGAGTTTCTGACTTCTCCCTTGAGACACTTATTTGGAAACTTTCTGAGCCAGTGAAGAATCAACTTAGAGGCTTTTTTACTTTTAGGCCAATGGGAATATTGGGTGTCATGGATAGAAAGATTTGAGTGCTACAATTATCACACTGAGTCTATATAACAAGGCTATTTCCATGTCTTGGCATGCAGCCTGAGTTAACTTTGCTTTGCTGGATGTAGATACAACTAATTTTGTTTGAACAAGAGATCACGTGTGACAAATGCTTTTGCAAAACCATGTCTGTTCAGGAGTTACTTTAATACATATGTGCCTCAGCAAAGCGTTTTTGTACAACAGCTGGGTTTTTAAACACCCTTACCCTGTTTAACTTAACATTTTAAAAAAAGAACTTTTTATTTTAGGGTATTTTTTGATTTACAGTGAAGTTGTGAAGATAATATAGAAAGTTGCCATATACTTTATACCCAGTTCCATGTTATTAACATCTTCAATTAGTGTGGTACATTTGTTAAAATCAAAGAACCAGTATTGATACATTATTACTAAAGTTCATACTTTACTTGGATTTCCTTAGTTTTTATACAAGGTCCTTTTCTGTTCTGGGATCTCATATTTCATTCAATCCTCATGTCTTCTTAGGCTCCTCTTTTTTGTGGTATTTTCTCAGACTTTCCTTGTTTTTGATGACCTTGACAGTATTGAAAATAGTGGTCAGATATTTTGTAGAATGTTCCTCAATAGGGATTTTCCTGATGCCTTTCTCGTAATTATACCAGCCTAATACTGTTTTACCACAGAGGCGAAGTGCCATTTCGAACACATCACACCAAGGACATAAATTATCATCAGCATGACTTATTGCTGTTGATGTTCTCTTGGTCACCTGGCCGAGGTAGTGTTTGTCAGGTTTCTCCACTGTGAAGTCACTCTTTCTTCTTCCCTTCCCACAGTCCTTACTTTGGAAGGTAGTAACTATGTGTAGCCTCTGCTTACGGAGTGTTAGCCTCTACCTCCTAGAAGGCAGATAAATTATTTGGATTTCTTCTTGTCAGAGGGGTCTGTCTATTCTCCTTCATTTATTTATTCAATAATTTATATCAGTATAAACTCATGGGTATTTATTTTATACCTTGGGTTCCAGTTGAATGCCATTTTATTTTGCTGCTCACAATCTTCCGGTTTTGGCTATTGGCTCCTGCGTCAGTTTGAGCTCCATCACTGTGTCGGCTTTTGATCACTCCCTTACCTTCTGGCACTCGGGAGATACTCCAGGCTTGTATTGTATATGTCCTGCCCCAGTCCTAGAATCAGCCATTTCTCCAGGGAGTTCTGGTTCCTTTTACTGGAGAATGATTTACTTTATTTTTTGTCTTTTTAAAGATTTTATTTATTTGACAGAGAGAGATATAGCAAGAGAGGGAACACAGCAGGAGGAGTGGGAGAGGAAGAAGCAAGCTTCCCGCTGAGCAGGGAGCCCGATGCACAACTCGAACCCAGGATACTGGGATCATGATCTGAGCCGAAGGCAGACCCTTGACAACTGAGCCACCCAGGCGCACGAGGAGAATGGTTTTAGAACAGAAACTTTGTCACAATCTACATTCCATTCTGGGATTCTTAACTTTCTGAATGATTTGTTTTCCTAATTTGTATACATGAAGCTTCATTCTTTGTCCTCTAAAGTTTTATCAGTTCTGACAAATGCATATTGTCATGTATCTACCACTACATATCATCCCGAGTAGTTTCACCACCCTAAAAATCCCACTTCACGTATTCAACCCTCTCCCCACCCCCAGTGAATCTTTGGCAACCACTAGTCTATTTACCATCTCTATTTAGATGTAATGTTTAAAAAATATTTATATTAAAAGAATTTTAAGTTGGAACCTTTATAAACTATTAGACTTTCATAGATAAGGAGTACTTTTTTGGAATGAACATCTTTGACCTAAAAGACGTTATCATACCTGATTTAGTTATCATACCTGATTTGGGGGGCTGCCTCTTAAAGTAGCCATAAAATCTTATCATTGTAATAAAGTGACAGTTCACTCATTGTTTCCGTAGACCTCTGAGATGTTTAGAGCAATCAGGGCACTGGGGGTTGGGGGAATAGGATGAAGGAGGTAAAGAGGATATTTCAACAGGAAATGTAAGAAATTTTAATTCATTCAGGGGAAGAGAGGGGCAGTTCTTGTAGCTCAGATAAGAGTGCTTATGAGTCAGTTGTGAGATACTTGATGTACACTATGATAATCCCTTCACCACTTAGTCTCCATGGAGCACTGGGGTCAGGTTCCACATTGACCTGATGTTTAGAATCTTCCTTTCAATTCTGCAAACTCCTTCTTGCACGTCTACTCTTCTTGCAGTTGCTGTGATGTGTGCTGGAGGCTTCCCTTCTTCTGGTGCTACTGTTTGGGCATATAGTTCCCTTTTGGAAGAGATGGACATTCTGCATAATGCAAGGGTTTTCTCTAACTCAGGGTTGGGGGGGGTTCCTTCCTGATTACTAATAAGGCTTACCCTGGAAAGACCTGGGTGATCTCAGGTCATACTTCGCTACCCATGCCCTTCTCTCGACATGGCACCAGACCCACAGTTGCTGTTGAATATACAGGATTGCTTTAAATTTGGGGAAGGGGAGAATGGGGAGATCCTTTGTGCTATAGGATGGAAGGTCTTCTGCTCTCATTCTCCTCAGGGGTTCTGGGTTTATACTTCTGAAAAACAAATAGAAGATGTTGGAGGGGAAAAGGTAAGAGACACAGAAGAGAAGATAAAGTTTTGTTTAAACCGAACACAGATCTAGCATATAAGTGAATAAGAAAGGAACTGGTTGAGTACCAGCCATGTACTAGAGTCTCTTTTGGGAGTCCTCATGTATTTTCCCCCATTTCCCCCTTACAGTGACTCTGTGACATAGATTAAAAACAAAATTTTTATTTGACAGATAAAGAAACTGAGGTTCAGAGAGGCTCATTAACTTGTCTCAGATCACACATTAAGAATTTGAATCTAGATCTCCTTCACTCTGAAGCACTAGTGGCCCATTAAAATCATCTAGGTCCTTGAGGGGCCTAGTTGTCTTAGTCAGTAGAGCATATGACCATTGAGTTCTGGTTCACTTGATTAAGCTCCAAATTGGGTGTGGAGCCTACTTAAAAAAATATATATATCATTTAGGACCTTAAAAAACAAGACAAGCAAATAATAAACCTTGCCTGAGTCCTATCCCAAACCAAATTAAATCCCAATTTCAGAGGGTAGGGTAAGGATGGGCATTAATAATTCTTAAGTGCCCCAAGAGATTATAACGTGTAAACCAAGGTTGAGAATCCTGGCTCTGCTTTGACAGATGGTATCTCTCCTACTTTCTCCTAAAAGAAGGAAAGAGGTGTTTTCTGAACCGAAGTGCATTTTACTACTCTCAGAGTACTTTCAGATCCAGCCTTGCTCTCCATTTCCTACTCCTCACAGGGTTTCTGATCTGAATAACTGTAAGCAAGCAGATGGAGTCTGGGCAGAGGTTATTATTGATGGAAGAGAAGTAGCAATTCAATCCAGTAAATTAATCTGTGTTTCTCTTCTATTTTTTTGTTTTAAAAGATTTTATCTATTTGTGAGAGAGCAAGCAGGGGGCCTACGTGGCAGGCAGAGGGAGAAGCAGGCTCTTCACCATGCAGGGAGCCTGATGTGGGACTCGATCCCACAACCCTGGGGTCATGACCTGAGCTGAAGGCAGACGCTTAACCGACTGAGCCACTGAGGAGTCCCATGTATTTCTCTTTTGATAAGCCATGTATGTATAGTGCTGATATACTGTCACAGCACGATGTCAAATAGTGTCAAGAAAATTTCATGTGATTTTCAAAATGTGCTGGCAAATTTTGTTTGCTGAATATTCATACACCAACACCAAATAGTACTGACTTAATATCTTGCTTTATATGGAGTGAAAGAAGATGGAGCTTGGGTCTATTGCTGGTGGAAAAAAAAATGTATGAGTTCCTGAGATTAGATCTGTCAATTGCCCTAGAAGATGTAATATTTTACTCCATGATTCTTTTTTTATTTTTTAAAGATTTCATTTATTTATTTGACAGAGAGAGAGATCACAAGTAAGCAGAGAGAAAGGGAGAAGCAGGCTCCCTGCCGAGCAGAGAGCCTGATGCGGGGCACAATCCCAGGACTCCAAGACCATGACCTGAGCTGCAGACAGAGGCCCAACCCACTGGGCCACCCAGGTCCCCTACTCCATGATTCTTTAAGTATTATGATTTACCATGCCTCTGGCATCCCTATCAATTATAAAAGCCCATTCTTTCACAGTCTCCTTTTAGCTTTGAAAGCAACCACAAGCAAGGACTGTTAAAAAAAATTCCGAAAGGACATTACCTCAAAATGACATGTTAAACATTATGAAGAACACTTTAGTATATTCAAATATAATAAAGGCTAAATGGATAAATACAGACATTCTTGGAGTTGGAAAAAATGTCACTTTTTAAAGTTATCCATGGCATTTAAGATACATAAAACCATAGTGCCTCCTTTCATGAGTTTTATCAACAGAGTTCTGCTTTAATGAAGAATTAGAAACAGTGTAGAGACCAGAATGCCCATCCTCCACCCCATCCTACCAGCTACTTTCCCAATCACGACCCACCAGAGATGCAGATGTTATGATCCCTGCTCTGTCCAAGTCACGTGATTCCTGCTTGCTTGGTCATTGTTGGGCATATACAGAGTCCCTCAAGTTGTCAAAACACACCGTGGATACTGCACTTTAGAGAGAGTGCCTGATTATTGCACTACAAACCAGGAAGTGAATATATTTTTCTGGCTTGTACTGGTGTAATGGCTTTTAGTTTTGACCAGTGCGTTGTTCAATTACTTTTACTTGTCTTACAGATGATCTCTTTCTTCTATTTGCCCCTTAAATGAAATGCTCAGCCTATTTTGTGATCATCATCTTGCCAGATTGTAGCAATTTTTGTCACTGAACCTTGTCATCTTTCAGCCCCAAGCCAGTTTTACATATGGTTTACTGACTCAGTGAACCTTCATCTGGGTTCTTGAAGTCCTTGGAGCAATTTCCTCATCTAACTATTGCATATTACCAGATAATCTCCCATTCTTTGCTTGGGACTCTTTTTTATCAGAAAATTTCAACCATACAAAGTAGAGAAAATGGTAAATCCAATCCCCAGGTACCCATCATCCAGTTTTAGCAATGATCGCCTTATCCCCACTCTGGTTTTAGCTGTGCCTTACAGCCTTCTCTTCTTTTTGGTGCTCATCCCAGATTTCTTTCTTTCTTTTCTTTTCTTTTTTTTAAGATTTTATTTATTTATTTATTTGACAGAGAGAGAGATCACAAGTAGGCAGGCAGAGAGAGAGGAGGAAGCAGGCTCCCCACTGAGCAGGAAGCCCGACGCGGGGCTCGATCCCAGGACCCTGGGATCATGACCTGAGCTGAAGGCAGAGGCTTTAACCCCACTGAGCCACCCAGGCACCCCCCCCGCCAGATTTCTTTTGAACATATTTCAGTATCTTCAGAAGTCATGGGTTTCTGAAAAATTACAAACCTAATGCTGTTAAACACTTTTAAAAATTGAATAGTTCTTTAGTATTATCAAATACTATCCAAATTGTGTTCAAATTTCTTCAGTGGTCGTGGAGTTTCTTTTAAATTGGTTTGAATCAGAATTTCAAGGTCCAAATAGTACCTTTGGTTAATATAACATTTAAAGCTCCTTTTCCTAGAGGTACTTGCTTCAGTGCTATGTTTGGGGGGTGGCGGTGAAAAGAGAGGGCAGGCCAAGCAGCACAGAGGACTAGATACTTATGCAGAGTCATGAAGAATATGTGGGAGGACCAGGTGAAAAAGAGGGGAAAGAACATTCTGAGCAGAGGGAGCAACAGAGGACGTAGGAGGTTAAAGTTTGGAAAAGGCTGTCTTGTGTCAGTACAATTTGTGTTGAGTCTAGAGTCCTGAAAGGACGGTGGGTTTGGAATGATTATTTGATTTTGGAACATAGGGATCTGGCAGGAAATGAGTCTAGAGAGGCAGAGGGGAACCGTACGTATTCTACGGTAAGAATTTGAATTTTGTTTTATGGATGATAAGGAGATTAGAACTTTCTAAGCTTGGGAATGACATTATCAGGTAGACACTTCAGAAAGATCATCTGGGCAGTTCAGTGAGAGAGACTGGAGGTATAAAAAAATGAAACATCCATCATTTTATGAATTTATCAAAGATCCTTTTATCATTAACAGAAAGGTAAATATCTTCACCCCTTTCGAAGAACTCCCTCTGTCCTTCTGAGTGCCATTTTTATTTTATTTTCTACTATTACAAATAATGATAACATGAATAATGATGTTTTTTTTTTTTTTGGTTCAGAAATAGGGTTTATTTTTTAAGATAAATTTTCAGGCCTTTAAAAAGACACACATAAACCCCATCTGTTTTGTAATTATTCTTGGATGAATGTGAGGCAATATTTACTTAACTACATAGTGTTTTCATATGCCAAGGAGGGTGTGAACACCAGACAGTATGTTTTAACTGTAGCACAGAACATGTTACCAGAAGAAGCATTTGACATGGAGGCTAAAACCATGTTTCTATTTCTATATATTCAATTTGGTGAACTTCAAATCTTTACAAGGTGCTAGTTACTATAATGAGATTTTACCTCTTCTGGTTGAACCAGAAATTGGGTGCTTAACTCTTGATAACTTCTCTCTCTTTGATGTCTCTTTGATGCTGTAAGAGAAATGAGTCAATTGTCAAAGTAACCTTTCGTCAGCTGTATGATGTCCAAGTAGAACATGGTAAGGGTTGCTTTGAATTTTATTTTATTTCATTTTTTATTATTTTGAATTTTATTTTTCTTTGAAATAGAGAACTATTGCCACAGCGCCCGGTATGGGGCTCTCTTTGACATGTTCGTGTTTGTTGTTTGTTTCTCCCACCTAAGCCCTCATCTGCAATGATCTTCCATTTGATCATTCTTTTCTCCTAGCTTTGGTGGTCTGTTTTCCATTTTGTAGTTCGCAGGGTATTTTGGGGACATGCTGTTTTTCAAATTTTTCTCTAAAACAGTGATGACAAGACAGTCATAAACCTATAAAATTGTTGATTTTTACAAATATCTCATTATCTTACTTATTACAATAGGACAAATATCAAATCAATATTCTTTGTTAGTGATGGAATCTAAACTGGCTCTAGAGAAGGCATCCATTGGATTTTTCATTTAACATAATTAATTGTTAGTATAAATGCAAAATCCTGCAACTATGAACCACTTAGTAAGATAAAAGAAGAGTTTTCTTGTACAGACTCAGATTTATTAAAACACCAAACATTTATTGAGCACATACACTGTGCTGGTCACCATGCAATAGATGTCCGAAACTGAAAAGTCTGCCCCTGCCTTTCTTAAAGTCTCATGGAGAATATATTTTCTATATAGAGTCAAAACCAATTTGTAATAGTCACTAATTTAATGGTTTATTATGAAGAAAAAGTCTTACGGTATAACTGGCTTTTGATACAAGTTCTCATGTTAGAGAGGTGGTGTACAAAAAGCATGTAGTAGGAATCAGAAACCGTACCTACACCTGTGCGCTGCTATTTATTCATCGATTCAGCCATTTATCAAACATTTATTGAGAGCCTACGCTGTGGAGCAACTGTATTGGGTGCCGGGGAGCAAGGTAGCAAAGATAAGAGACCATGCAGCCCTGCTCGCACGCTCCCTCTCTGTGAACATGAGCAGATGGCTTAAAATTTCCTCCCCTCTAAACTTGGTTAGACTAGAGGTCTTCGGTCTCTTTCCAAATCTAAAATGCTAAGATTTGTTATAGCCTAGTGCAGGGAGAATCTGCCCAAGGGGCTTTGGGTCTTGAGCACTTACCTTCCTCTGGGAGGGCTGTCTTGTCCTAATTTCAAAATAACATCGAACATACACAGTTTGAAATGTTTTGCTCGGCCTCTCGCCTACATTTGGGTCATCTTGGCAAAGGCTGGGTGTGGCAATTCATGCTCCTAAGACTTCAGAGGTAGGAGGCTAAAGTTTGGAAAAAGTGGACGACTTGCATCAGTACAGGTGGACGGCTGCTCCCGGCCGCAGCCTCCTTGGCCTTCCCACCAATAACACGGCTCCTCCAGCCACAGCGTCCATCTGCCACAGGACCTGCTGTTCTTCGGCTCTCAGTGAGCCTCGAAAAAGGGATTGCTCATCAGAGGACCAGCAGGGATCCGCTTTCAGGGGCGGGAAGGACTGTTCTTGAGTCCCACAGTTTTTCCAGTGGGTATCAGAAAACAAGCTTCCTGTTATCTGGTTTCAAAACTGCAATAAGTAAATAGCTTTTTTGCTTGCAGCCAAGATACGTATCTCAAGGAGAAAAATGGATTTCTGTAGCAAAGAGAGAGGGAAAGCGAGCTACTTGAACATACATTGCTTTAAGAACACGAAAAATTACCACCCGCACAACTCCTCGTGGTCTTTAGGGAAATGAGCAGCTGCACTCAGCCAATCTCTTCTTTCGAGTGGAGTCAATGAAACAGACATAGGGTTTGAGGTTCCTTCCGAAACGGGGCCGGCTAATTTAGCCCCTCCCCTGAGCCCGAGGGTCTGTTATATCTCGGTTCCTTGAGTACCTCGCTCACTGAGACCGACCACAGCAAGCAGAGGCTGAAAAAATAAAGAGCAAAGAGGAAGAAAACAAAGACCGCCAGTTATGGAAGATAGAAAGGGTAAGAGCAAATTGATTTGATCCGAATCCTTAAGAACCAAAAAAAAAAAAAAAAAAAAAAAAGGAGAAAAAAAAAGGAGAAAAAAAAAAAACCCTCCAGAAAAGCCCAGACCAAAAGCAAGTACTTGAAAGAGCAAGAGGCATAAATCCCCAAATGAACTTTCCCACCCTCTCCTTCTGAGAGGAGGCAGAGAAAGAACTTTGGGAAACTTTTTAGGAAGCAAAGCCTGGGATGGTTTAGTCAGGGGTGGCTCTTGAGCAAGCTGGAGGGGCTCATGAATATTCACGATCAATTTGCATGCAGATCTGGTGTTTTAGCGGCAAATGACTTCTTCCGTCCCTTTGCAGTTTAAGAAGTAGCTGCCTCATTTGTAGTCCAGAGTCATCTTGCTTCGGGTCTGTACCTCAGTGAGTTTGCTTGAAGATGCTGGGCTCAGCGTGTAGGAGATTTGTTTTGTTCTCGAATTTCCTGCGTGCTTTCCTGTTGTGAAATTAGCAAAGTCTTCTCTGCCAGGAGTTAGACAGAGAAGTTAATGTGGCAAGAGGCTGTCACAACAAGACCCTGGAGTACGTCTTGCAAAAGACTGAATGTTTCTGGGATTGTGTGAATGTGTATGGGAGCGGGGGAGAGGAGTGAAGGGTTGGAGGGATGAACAGTTTTATCTTGAAAAAGCAAGGCATATCTGAGTGACTATATTTAGATTGTGTCTAAAAACTATAAGAGCGGCCTGGTTTTCCAGATGGTGTGCAGTCTCTGTCTTTTACCTCTTTTGGGCATTTTCTGCCACCGCGGAGAGCCAGCTGCTTGCCAGCCCATGGGAGCCAGGAGGAGTCCCCGCAGCGGTGTGGCTGTGTCGGGTTGCAAACCCTCCTCTTCATCATCTCTAATTTCTGATATTCCCCACATGTTTTTATCACATAGCACGCAGAGCAAAGGGATGAGTAGCCTACAGATTCTTAATAATGATGGCAGTTGTAGCTGTTAATGTTTACCAGGTCTCTACTCCGTGCGGAGAGCTCTTCTAAGCACATTACCCATATTATTTATTCCTTTTATTCCTTGAACCGACTTCAGAGGTGAGTGTTATCATTATCATTCCCATTTTCCAGGTGGTGGAGTTGATGCAATGTGAGAATGGCTTGCCCCAGGATCTCATGGTTAGTGAGTGGTGAATGTGGATGCAGGTAGTAGGACACAGGGTCCGTGGGCCTTTCGCTCTGTACTCCCACATTGTTACTCCACCTGAAGGCTCCCGCTTCGGTCCTGACGTGGTTGATTCTGGATTTCAAAGCCTTGAAGCTATGGGGGAAATGACACCTGAAATCTCAAGTCTGAGAAGGAATTTGTGCTTTGCTGTCAGTTCCCATTCATTTTTCTCATGTGGGGCTCATGGCCATTTTCTATGGGAGAGTCCAGGTATTGTCATTTTTACCCTCTTACCAAAGATACAGACTTGGGCTAGGAGGGGTTCAGTGACAGTAATCACACAGACCAGAAATCCCCTGCCTCTGGTTTCTCTTCAAACCTGCAGAGTGAGCCCAGTCATCTCTGAACTTCTGTCCCTACCCCCAGCCACTTTCAGTTCCCCAAGTGACCTTACTCCTCCCCCCCCCACCCCCCCACCGGACTGTTGCATGGCACTCGCCTCTGCCCCAGAGAGGCTTGTCTGGCCTTCTCCTTCCCCTTCAGTCTGGAGCCAAGCTGTCTACGGTTGAATCCCAGCTCTACTATTTACTAACTGGGTGCCTCAGTTTTTTCATCTGTAAAATGAGGAGAATAATAATATCTACCTCATAAGGTTATTATTATAAGGACTGAATAAGGGATTCATGCAAAATTCTCAGAACAGGATCTGATGCATAATGTATGTGCTCAGTAAATGTTAGCTGCTGCATTCATTCCTTCAGGTTTCATCCTGGTTGTTATTCCCTGCATTAAGCTTCCTCTAACCCTTCAAACCTTAGATTAGCCCCCGTCTAGGATGTTTCTTCAACACCTCACAGCTTACACCTAAACTGTTGCTTGCCACACTCATCCACATTCCTGCCCTCTGTGTTGCTTACCTTGACAATGATTTCTTTATCCACCTTTGGATCGGCAGCATCTAATACAATGTTTAGCACATAATGGGAACTCAACAAATATTTAATAAACCAAGTATTATTATTTTAGTTGATGTTTATCCAAGAATCAGGAGGCTGGCTAAAAAGGGGACCTGTGACTCTTCTGGTTATTGTGTGTGGCGCTGTGAGCAGCAGAGTCCCCCACGACACCCTGTGAGAGGTGGGGTGGGAAGGCCCGCAAGCAACTAGCGCAGGTGCAGGTGCAGGTGCAGGAAGGTTCTGGAGACGGCGGAACTGCACATCAGCCTGAAGAACTAGGATGAACACTTCTCAGACACTGTCAGGCTTAGCTCTCTTCCCCACCCAAGTTCTCCGTATGTCTTGGGGGACTGGCAGCACTGTGTTGAGAGGCCAAGGCTGTGGATATTCCCTGCCTGGACAGGAAGGTGCTGAAGAAACTCAACAAGGATAAAAAAAATAATCAAGAAGCTGTCCAAGAAGTATGATGCCTTTTTGGCTTCAGAATCTCTGATCGAGCAGATCCCACAAATCCTGGGGCCAGGCCTCAATAAGGCTGGCGAGTTCCCTTCCTTACTGATGCAGAGGGAGAACAGAGTGACTGAATGGATGAAGTGAAGTCTACAATCAAATTCCAGATGAAGAAGGTGCTGTGTCTGTCAGTGGCAATTGGCCCATGAAGATAACACATGATGAGCTCGTGTACGACATCTACTTAGCAGTCAGTTTCCTGGTGTCATTGCTCAAGAATAACTGGCAGAGCATCTGGGCTTTATACATCAAGAGCTTCATTGGCAATTCCTAGCATCTGTACTAAGGCACCGTTTAATAAACATTAGTGCTATCAAAACAAACAAACAAACAAAGAACTAAAAGGGGACCTATGAATTTGCAATAGAGTTCCTACTGGTACATACTGTTCTTTTATGCGCTCTACTAAGACATCCCTCTAAGTGAATACACTGAGAAATGAGATGCCTCCCTTCTAGGTGGGTGAGCTTTGGAGCTGATGTGGCCCCATACCAGAGAACCTAGTTCGGCCCGTCCACCTCTGGCAGAACTTCAGCCCCCACTCCCCGTTCAGCCAGGGGCCAAACTGCAGATTTCAGATGCCTCCTAGTTCAACCTTGCTATCTCTGAACAGAACTTCTGGTTCCAGAAATAATGCCTCCCCAACCTCATCAAAGAGCAACCTTAGAGTCTGAGACAATGTTCTCTGGTAATAGAAGAGAAATATACACTGCAGAGGTTGGCCCTGGATAAAATTATAAAGAACATTAAATTTGTTTCCAGCACCCTCCCTTTCCTCTTCCTGGCATACCTTCAAAGCAATCCGACAAATATTATTGTGTGTCTACCATTATGTCCCTATGCCAGATGTGTGGGATATAAACAGTTTGCTCACAGTCTAGTGAGGAAGACAGATATATATACAACCGACTCTAATTGAAACCAGACTCTGTGAAGTGCTAATAATAATAGCTAACATTGATTATTATGAGCCAGGAGCTGTCTCACATAAACTTCAGGACAAATCTGTGATATAGTTTTCTGCATCTTATAGCTGTGGAGAGAATGACTCATCCAAGGTCACAGAGCCAGCATAATAGGGGGAATTTATTTTATTCAAGTGTAATTAACATACAGTGTCATATTAGTTTCAGGTGTACAATATAATGATTTAACAAGTGTCTTTTTTTTTTTTTTAAAGATTTATTTATTTGAAAGCTGGAGATCACAAGTAGGCAGAAAGGCAGGCAGAGAGAGAGGAGGAAGCAGGCTCCCCGCTGAGCAGAGAGCCCGATGCGGGGCTCGATCCCAGCACCCTGGGATCATGACCCGAGCCTAAGGCAGAGGCTTAACCCACTGAGCCACCCAGGCGCCCTAACAAGTGTCTTTTAAAAATTATTTATTTATTTATTTGACAGACAGAGATCACAAGTAGGCAGAGAGGCAGGCAGAGAGAGAGAGGAGAGAGAGAGGAGGAAGTAGGCTCCCTGCTGAGCAGAGAGCCCAACACGGAGCTCTATCCCAGGACCCTGGGTTCATGACCTGAGCCGAAGACAGAGGCTTTAACCTACTGAGCCACCTAGGCGCCCCTTAACAAGTCTCTTTTTAAAAAGATTTTATTTGGGGTGCCTGGGTGGCTCAGTGGGTTAAATGCTCTGCTTTCATCTCAGGTCATGAATTCAGGGTCCCACGTCGGACTCTCTGCTCAGAGGGGAGCCTGCTTCCCTTCCTCTCTCTCTGCCTGCCTCTCTGCCTACTTGTGATCTCTGTCAAATAAATAAATAAAATCTTTAAAAAATTTTTATTTATTTATTTTTAGAGGCAGGGAGCAGAGGGGGAGGGAGAAGGACAAGCAGACTCTGCGCTAAATATGGAGCTTGACATGGGGCTCCATCTCACGACCCTGAGATCACGACCTGAGCCAAAATCAAGACTCAGATGCTTAACAGGCTGAGCCACCCAGGTGCCCCAACAATTCAACAATTCTGTACAGTACTTAGTGCTCATCATCATAAGTATATTCTCGATTCCCTTCACCTATTTCACCTTCCTCCCACCCACCTCTCTTCTGGCAACTACCAGTTTGTTCTTTGTATTTAAGAGTCTATTTTTGTTTGTCTTTTTCTTTGTTTCTTTGTTCTGTTTCTTAAATTCCACATGAGTCACATCAGATGGCATTTGTCTTTCTCTGACTGACTTATTTCATAACATTATACCCTCTGGGTCCATCTTATGGTCTTACAAACAGCCAGGTGTTATTCTTTATTCTTTTTTATGATTGAGCAGAATTCCATTGAATATGTATACCACCTCTTCTTCTTTTCTTTTTTTAAGGAAGCTCCACAGCCAGTGCAGGGCTTGAACTCACAACCCTGAGAACAAGAGTTGCATGTTTCACCAGCCGGGCATCCCTGCCACTTCTTTATCCATTCATCTATCAGTGGATTCTTGGGTTGCTTCCATAGCTTCATTATTTGAAATACTGCTGTAATAAATACAAGGGAGCATATACTTTTTAAATTAGTTTTTTTTGTTTTCTTGGGTAAATACTCAGGAGTGGAATTATTAGGTCAGATGGTGGTTCTATTTTTATTTTTTTGAGGAAACTCCATACTGTTTTCCACAGTGGCTGTGCCAGCTTGCATTCCCACCAATAGTGCATGAGGATTTCTTTTTCTCTACATCATCCCCAACACTTATTATTTCTTGTGTTTTTGATTTTAGCTAATCTGACAGGTGTGAGGTGATATCTCATTGTGGTTTTGATTTGCTTGTCTCGCTGATGATGAGTGATGTTGACCAACTTTTCATGTGTCTTTTGGCCATCTCTATGTCTTCTTTTGAAAAAAATGCCTAGTCATGTCCTGTCCATATTTTAATTGGATTATTTAGGGTTTTTTGGTGTTGAGTTTTATAAATTCTTTATATATTTTGCATATTAACCCCATGTCAGATGTGTCATTTGCAAATATCTTCTCCCATTCAGTAGGTTGTCTTTATGTTTTCTTGATGGTTTCCCTTGCTGTGCAAAAAAAAAAAGATTTTTATTTTGGTATAGTATCGGTAGTTTAATGTTGCTTTTGTTTCCTTTGCCGAGGAGACAAATCTAGAAAACTATTTCTAAGGCTGATGTCAAAGAAATTACTGCTTGTATTTTCTTTTAGGAATTTTATGGTTTCAAGTATTACATATAGGCCTTCAATGTATTTTTGGTTTGTTTTTGTGTATAGTGGAAGAAAGTAGTCCAGTTTCATTCTTTTGCATGTGGCTGTCCAGTTTTCCCAATATCATTTGTTGAAGAGACCCTGTTTTTTCCATTAGACATCACTGCCTCCTTTGTTGTATATCAATTGACCATAAAAGTGTGTTTGTTTCTGGGCTCTTTATTCTATTCTGTTGATCTCTGTGTTTATTTCTGTGCCAGTACCATACTGTTTATAGTACCACAACTTTGTAGTATATCTTGAAATCTGAGATTGTGATACCTCAGTTTTATTTTTCAAGATTGCTTTGGGTATTTGGGGTCTTTTGTGGCTTCATACAGATTTTAGGATTGTTACAGTTCTGTGAAAAATACTTGTGGTGATTGCATTAGATCTGTAAATCTGGGTAGTATGGATGTTTTAACAATATTGGTCTCCCAATCCATGAGTGTCGGGTATCTTTCCATTTGCTTGTGTCATTTTCAGTTTCCTCTGTCAATGTTTTATAGTTTTCAGGGTGAAGGTTTTTTGCCTCTTTGGTTAAGTTTATTTCTGGGTATCGTATTCTTTTTGGTGCAATTTTAAGTGGGACTGTTTTCTTATTTTCTCTTTAAGTTATTACATTATTAGTGTATAAAAAGGCAACAGATATGTGTATATTAATTTTGTATCTTGCAACTAACCTGAATTCATTTATCAGTTCTAGTTGTTTTTTTGGTAGAGTTGTTACAGTTTTCTATATATAGTATGATGTCATCTGCAAATAGTGAAAGTTTTCCTTCCTCCTTACCAGTTTTATTTTCTATTTCTTTTCTGACTGCTGTGGTCAGGACTTCCAGTACTATGATGAATAAAAGTAGTTAAGAGTAGACATTTTTGTCTTGTTCCTGATCTTGGAGGAAAATCTTTCAGTTTTTTACCATTATGATGTTAGCTGTGGTTTCTTTTATATATGGCCTTTGTCATGTTGAGGTATGTTTTCTCTAAACCTACTTTTTTAAAAAAAGATTTTTTTAATTTATTTGACAGAAAGAGATCACAAGTAGGCAGAGAGGCAGGCAGAGAGGAGGAGGAAGCACGCTCCCTGCTGAGCAGAGAGCCTGATGCGATGCGGGGCTCTATCCCAGGACCCTGAGATCATGACCCAAGCCCAAAGCAGAGGCTTTAACCCACTGAGCCACTCAGGTGCCCCATCTCTAAATGTACTTTGTTGTGTTATTATCATGAATGGATTTTGTACTTTGTCAAATGCTTTTTCTGTGTCTGTTGGAATGATCGTATGATTTTTATCCCTTCTTTTGTTAATGTGATATATCATGTTGGTTGATTTCCAAATATTCATTCTTGCATCCTTAAAATAAATACCACTTAATTGTGGTGAATGATTTTTTAAATGTATTGTTGGATTTGGCTTGCTAATATTTATTGAGGATTTTTACATCTATGTTCATCAGAGTTATTGGCCTGTAGTTCTCTTTGTCTGTAGTGTCTTTATCTGGTTTTGGTATTAGGGTAATGCTGGTCTTATAGAATGCATTTGGAATCTTTCCTTCAGTAGAGAAGAAATCTAGACCCAAATATTTATGCTACAAAGCCTGGATTCCTAATGAATAAATTCTCTTACACCCCTAAGAGCTGTAATAGAAGTCTAAAGAAAATGGTTCGAGAAACAGAATAGGGAGTGATGATTTCTGGGAAAACTTCTCAAAGGATGGGAACTTCATTTGGATCTAGAAAAATGAGTAGTCTGATGCACAACAAGCTCCTATCAAGTCCCAGCAGAGCTTAAAGAACTTTTTGCTCTCTTTTACCAGAACTACAGCCTATATTTAAAAGTAAAAAGCTCTTTTATCTTTTCTAAGTTCCAAGCAGGAAACCTGTTTTCATGTCCATCCTAGAGACTTGAAGACAGAAGTCCAAAGTGTAGGGTTGGGATTACCTGCCATGTATTTAATAAACCTTTGCAAAGTAATCAACTGCATATTAAATGATTTCCTTAATCATGATTGTCTTCCATGGTCATTAGGCACATGTGATAAAGAAGTTTTACAAATGATGGTGATTGATCCTACTTTTACTTGGCTATACCACGTTTCAAGAGTATTTTCTTCTTTGTGTTGTCTTTTTGGTTGCCTTTCACTTTAAAACCAGTGATTGTGCCTAGGGGTATTAACATTAAATTCCACCTGCCATGGGGTTAAGCAGTGCTGGGCTCAAGCCTGTGCAGGGTGAAGGTGAGGCCCGAGGAAAATCATATAGGGCCTGTTCTTTGCAAGTCTTTGGAGGGAGAAAGGGAAGCCCTTGTGGTAAACAATCCTCAAACCTCTTGATGGTTTGATGGAAGCACAGAAGAGCAGAGGCACTAGCTCTGTCTTGGTGAATGAATGTATGTAATTCTAATGTACATGTGCTACACTGGGAATCTTGTTAAGATGCATATTCTGATCCAGTAGCCTTGGGGGTGGGGCTTGGGATCCTGCATGTCTAATAAGCTCCCAGATGATGGTAATCGTCACATTTCAATTAGCTGTATTATAGGATCACAGCATGCCTTAGTCTCAGGACTTATTTTGGTACCAATGACCAACCCTTACATTATTTTCAGTTCAAGGGGGGAAAAAAGAGACGTGAGTTATTTTTATTGTGGCTTATTAGTTATTTTATTGTGGCTTATAATATTATTATTATTTAATGTGGCTTTTATTGTTGCTTATTGTGGTCTATTTTTATTGTGGCTTATTAGAAAAGTGGGGGGCAGGATGGAAAGTTAGGAATATGGAAGGAAGGTGAAGTAGATGCAGAGAAGGAGTAATCCAATGTTGGGAAAGAGAAAAATAGGTGAGATGAAGTTCTCAGATGACTGAGGCAGCTGAGCCATGAGTGGCTACCTAACTTAAGGAAGTACGGAATGGGTGTGAGTGAGAATGACCAAGCCTTTCTCTTCCAACTAACCATGGTAGGCCAGGATGCCAAAATCAGGCCCTGGGGCAGTTTGGCAGGGTTTAAGAGGTGGGGTCAGAACTGCTGAACCATAAAATTGAAACAATATTGCTTAAGTGGCTAAAGAAAGACTCAGACACATGCACAAAAAGACATCTGAAGCAATGTGTCATCAGCAAAATAATTTTTTAGGCTTTGTGCTGAAAAGGCAGAATAGGGAGGGACCTAAACAACACTTGTTTCCTGTGAACAGGATTAGTTAACAGAAATTAATAGTGCAGTACTCCCATATTGTAATTATTGTAATATTGTAAAAACGTTACTGATACCATCGTTTGCTTAACATTTTCTTTTTATTGCTTTATTTTGGTGAGCTTAGAAAGATTTCTTTCTATAGAAATAGAGCTTTTTCGTAGATTTACTTTCTTTTTCTTCTTTTTTGGTCAATATGGTAACCAAGGCTGCAAAGATTACTGCTTCTAATCCCTAGCTAGAATTCATGTATGTTATCTTATATTGAAAAAAAAACCTTGGCGGATGTGATGACATTAAGGATCTTGAACTGGGGAGATTAGCCTGAATTATCGAGATGGGCCCTAAATGCAATCACAAATGTCTTTGTAAGAGGGAGGGAGTGGGAGATTTGACACACAGGGCAATGTAACCACTGAAGCAAGACGCTACTCTGCTGGCTTTGAATATGGGGGAGTGGGCCACAAACCAAGGAATGCATGGAACGTAGTTTAGAAAAGGATAGAAAAGAAAGAGCGGCCCTGTCAACATCTTGATTTCAGCCCAGCGTAACTGATTTTAGACCTGTAGAACTGTAGTAAGACAGTAAATGTGTATTTTGCTTTAAGCCACCAAGTTTGTGGTAATTTGTTATGGCAGCCATAGGAAACTAGTGCATTATGTTTTTAATAAATGGAGATGGTGGTAGCTTTAGTTAATCTATAGGTTTAGTGTGTATTGGGCCACCTCCTGCTCTTAACAGCTGTTAACTCAGTTCTCAAATAAGTGTTTGAGATTCGTACTGTTTACTGTCCCTGTCTTACAAATGAGAAACTGAAGGAGGAGTGGTTAAGTGACTTACCTAAAGTCTCTCCATTAGTAAGTGTTGAAGTTGAGATTTGAGCCCAGAGTTGTTGACCTTATTATTATTTTGAGATATAATTCACATACCACATAATTCACCCACTTAAAATCTACTTTTCCATGTTTTGGGGGGGGGGGATATTCACAGAATGATGCACTCATCACCACAATCAATTTTAGAACATTTATCACCCCAAAAAGAAACCCTATATTCATTAGCAGTCACTTCTATTCCTTCCTTATGCACCATTTCTTCTCCACAGCCCCTGGCAAACACCAGTCTACTTTCTGCTATAGTTTTGCCTATTCTGAACGTTTCATATCACATATTCCACTGTATGGATAAACTATATTTTATCCATTCAGCAGTTGATGGACATTATAAATAATGCTACTCTGAACCCTCAGGTACTAGTTTTTGTGTGGACCTCTGTTCTTAATTTCTCTTGGATATATATCTGGAAATGGAATTGGTGGGTCATATGTCTATGCTTACCCATTTGAGGAACTGCCAGACTGTTTCCCAAAGTAGCTGCATCATTTTACATTCCCACCAGTAGTGTATAACCATCTTACCTAAACCTTTTAAAATTGATCTTTGATTATAGTCATCCCCTTGAGTGCGAAGAGGTATCTCATGGCCTAGATTTGCATTTCCTTGATGGCTAATGATTGTGAACATCTATTCACGTGTTTAATGGGTATTTGTATATCTTCTTTGGAGAAGAAACCTTTGCCTAATCCCGTCATGAAGACTTGCACTTACTGCACTTACTTTTTTTTCAAACAGTTTTGTAGTTTTAGCCCTTGCATCTAGGTCTTTGATCCATTTTGAGTAATTTTTCCATGTGGGTATGAGGTAGGGGTCCAACTTCATGTGAATATCCAGTTGTCCCAGCACCATTTGTTGGAAAGACTGTTCTTTTTCCTCAGTGAATTTTCTTGGGATCTTTTTGAAAATCAATTGACTATAAATGTGAGGACTCTCAGCTTTAGTCTGTTGATTTGTATGTCCATCTCTGTGTCAGGTCCACACTGTCTTGATTACTTTAACTTTGTAGTAAGTTTTGAAATCAGAAAGTGTGAGTCTTTCAGTTCTGTTTCTTTTTCAAGATTGTTTTTACTATTTTGGGTCCCTTGAATTTCCTTATGAATTTTAGGATCAACTTGTCAATTTCTGCAAAGAAATCAGCTGGAATCTTCATTTTATTTTCCACGTGTCCTCTTATAAAATCCAAGTTGAGTCTGTTTTCACGCAGGAATTTAAATATAGTAGTTCACATTTACTTTACTTGCCATTCTTGTTTTATTCTCCCTCGTGTTTAATGTTTTCTCATATTATGCTTTTTGAAGTACAGACTCTGCACTTTTGTTTATTTGCTTTTATCTATATTTTTATCTGTGGCTATCTGAAAAGAAGAACATTCCTGAGCTTAAGTTTATCTTCATATCAAAGTAAAAACCACAGTAATTTTGACTGCGTCATGAAAGAGAAGTGTTTAAGAGCTTTTGCTTCCCTGGGTCCTTTTTTCTTATTTTAATGATTTAATCTGATAATATTAATAATTTCAATAGTGAAAACTCTATTAGTCATTTATTTCATAGGTGTTTCTTTTTATTTAGATATTAATAATTATACTCATCCTTCCATGTATTTAATTGGTTTCAGTATAGATCTTTCCTCACTATGCCTTTAAATATCATCCTTGAGTTTTTAACTTTGCTTCTCTTCCCAGTCTAGTAGGCATACCAAATAACTTTTTTAGCAAGGGCATCCATGTGGTAGGAGAGTAACAACTTGTCTAAATACAGAAGTCTTATCCCCTTCAAGTAATTGGAGATAGTCCTTCATTGTCTTGAGATGTCTGATGCTGAAAAGAAGTGTGACAGCTGTTTTTCAGCCCAAACTTTTTTCTGTTCTCTCTTCCTGACATTTATATTTCTTAAAGTAAGATAACTGGGTATAAACTTCCTTTCATAGATTTTGCTTAGCATGTGGTAAACCCTCTTGATTTCCAAATTCAAGACTTCTTTAGGAGCAAGAAATATTTCTCTTGTCATATCTGTGATTAGCTTTACTGCTTTGTTCATTTTTTCCTTCAAGGACTTATTATTTGGTTCTCTAATCTCTGAACACCATCTACCTTTCCCTCTCCCCCACTTCATTTGTATCATTTGTATTTGTATTCATTTGTATCATTTGTATTTGTATTCATTTGTATTTCTTTGTATCCTGAGAATATTTTCCTGAGACTGTGTTCTATATCACTATTTCAATTAGCCTTAATTATCTCACATATAAACTTTCATTCAACTGCAATGTTTTTGGTTACTATGAAATCTTTTATCTTAGTCCATTCTCTTCTCATAGCAACAACCTCTTGCAGCTAACTAAAAAATAAACAGAGAATTTCTTTCTCTTTCCTGCGTCATATCTATTTTAGAGATATTATTCTATTTACTGCAAAATTTATTTAACCTAAGGCCTTACCCTTAAAAAAAAAAGGAGATTCCTTTTGTATGTGTGTACAAATGAATGTGTGTATTTTTCACTTATTCTAAAAAGAATTTAAAGACGTGTTAAGGGAAATTGATCCAGTCCAATGTTAGAGATGCTTGGAATGCCTGGTCTACACTTGGCTCCATCAGATTCCCTTTGGATCCTGGAAGAATGCAGTCACAAAGTGCTAGATCCCCTTTTATGTGTGGGAAGATATTTCAATCCTGTAGCCAAAATAAGCTCACTCAGATCCAGGGTAGAAGTCAAAAGTCCTGTTGCCATATAGTCATGTTTGAGAGGATAGTCTACAGTTGTCAGAATTCTCCCAATATTGTTGTCCAGACATCCAGGAAGGACCCATCTCAGGACCCATTTTCTTGTTCTTATCCCTTCCTCACTGAGAGCAAATTTATGCTGTGGTGGAGAGTGAGCTGAGTAACGCCTTTTTATGGAGATCAATTCTAAGGTCTCTTTATACTCATGACAGACATATGGCTGCCAACTCAAAGATGCAAAACTGAACTCAAACAAACAAAACAAAGCAAGACAAAAACAACATACCTGGGGCTTCCCAAAGAATTCCCCCTGCCTCTCCCATCACACTCTGCTGTTCTTCTCCCATAGTGCCCATTTGTTTTTCCAAGTTAATGGGTCTTGGGAGGGCCAGCTAAGGCCTCTGCTTACTTATCCCATTACGCTGCCATGTCTCAGAAGAGATGATCCTGATGCAGGCTCCCTGTTGAGCAGGGAGCAGGACCCTGGGATCATGACCTGAGATAAGGCAGATGCTTAAACTGACGGAGCCATCCAGGTGCCCCAATTAGTATCATGTTTTAATTCTAATGCATTTGCATTTCATTTGGGGGGGAAACCCATTTCTTTTGGGGAGTAGTTAGAGATTTTCACAAGAATGAGAGAGAGTGTGGCCAAATATTTTCACTTATGTTACCATCATGCTCATGGTCATAATACTTGGCTTTGTAAGATCACCGTGACAGTAGTCTAGGCAATGAAACGAAGTTGCTGAACATTGGGGGAGACTCGTATTGGGTTTCTGCCATAGTTTAGTAGGTGAGAAATGATGGGGATTTTACAAAGGCATTGATGGTGCAAGGTGTGAGGGCAGGGGAGGGATGTGAGGAGCTAGATTTAGACAATATTTCTGAAGTAGAGTCTGAAGTAGAGGGCTAGGTGGTTTGTTGGGAGAAAAGGAGAGGGAGATATCAAGACTTATCCTAATATTTAAATTTGAATAATTGGGTTAATAAATGTTTATAAAGGAAGGCTGGGAAGGGGGAAGGAGAGTAGATTTGGTAGGGGAAGAAAGAGATAACAAGTTCATCCTGGCACATGCTAAACACGTGATTTTTTTGACATCAAGGCAGACATATTCTGTTGGTTGCTAGAAATTTGGATTTAGAGCTTGAAGAGATCTGGCTGAAATCCAGAGATAACGAGAGTTGGAGCTGGAGCATGGAATCAGCGGTTGAAAGTATGGACATGAATAAATCTCCTGAGACGGGGCGCCTGGGTGTCTCAGTGGGTTAAAGCCTCTGCCTTCGGCTCAGGTCATGATCCCAGGGTCCTGGAATCGGGTCCCACATCAGGCTTTCTGCTCAGCAGGGAGTCTGCTTCCCTCCCTCTCTCTCTGCCTGTCTCTCTGCCTACTTGTGATCTTTGTCTGTCAAATAAATAAATAAAATCTTTTAAAAAAATAAATCTCCCAGGAAAGAGTTGAGGATTAAGAATTGGATTAAGAAGAGGATTAAGAATTGGACCTCAGAAACACCAACATTAACAAAGGGATGGGAAGAGAAAGGATTTAAGAAAAGAGAGTCAGAATTTCTTCTGGTATTTGTGCTTACACTGCTAATTTAGATGTTTTCTGTTACTTATTTTGATAGCTGAATACCTTGTTTTCTTACATTCCTGCAGGGTGCCCTCTCCACACCATCCCTGTAGAATGATATTGCAAGTTTTGTTTAAATGAATATCTAATGTTTCCTCTAGCAGACTAGGTAAGCATTGTTAGTGCCTTAGATTTTCTTTCCTATATGATTTTTTATTTTTACTGGCATTAATAAGGCCTCATTTCTCTATCTGTTTAGTTTTGTCTCTATATTACTAATTCTTTTTGCAATCCCTTTGATATAATTTCCTACATAGTCAATAATTTTTCTTTTTGTCTTCCTTTTCTTGTCTGTTCCTTTTTTAAGACCTCCTTTCTGAATCTGCTGTCCCATCCTTTCTAAGCTGGTTGCTCCCCTGGACTGCTGAATAGCTGTTCTCCTGGGCTTCCCCTGACCTTTATCTTGTGTTGATTCTCCATTTGTACTACATCTCTTCCTTTTCCTAGGTTCACTACCTCATTTGGGTGGAGCACATCCTTCAGTAACTTCCTGAGAAAAGGTGCATTGGAGTAAAAATCTTGAGGCCTTTGTGTCTTTTGGATTTTTGAAGTCTGATGCTATTCTATTCCCAATTATTTTATGTCACTTGTTATTCCCACCCCATCCTCTGTTTTCTAGGAAGTATTTAGGATTTTTTCTTTATCCCTTAGGTACTAAACATGTATGGTGATGTACTTTGGTGTGTGTTTATTTTCATCTATTGTGTTGGGCACTTAGCCCCTCCCATCTGGTAACTCAGATCCTTCAGTTCTGCGAAATTTTCTCATGTGGTTTCTTGGATAATTTCCTTTCCATGGTTTTCTCTGATCATTCTTCCTGGGAGGTATATGAGTCAGATGCTGTCTTTCTTGTATTAATAATTTAAATTTCTTGTGTTTTCTCCCCATACTCTTTGATAGCTGACTCTATCTTCTAGGACATTTTCTCAACTTTATCTTTCAAATTTCAAAGAAATTTGTTAATTTCTTTTTTGATTATTATAAATGTTTAAATATCTAAAAACTGGTTTTTATTTTCTCATGTTTAATTTAAATAAAACTGTACACACTTTTAGTCTCATAGATGCCATATTCTCTCATCTCTATGAGGACAGTAATTGGAGGTTTCTTCTCTGTTTTCTCTGGGTTTGTCTGTTATCATTTCAGTCTTCCTGTTGAAAGAAGACTTTTCCCACATATTGTTTTTATCTTTACACTCTTCTGTCAGGTTGATATTATTTTCATTTTATGGTTAATGTGTCTTAGAGAGCATATCATTGTTTTATTTTTCTTACAATGGATGTCTGAAAAAGTTACCACAAATCAGCCAAATCCACAGTCCAGCTTCTTGATCAAAGTTGCATTCTCTCTTGAGTCCTAAAGTTTCTTCTTATCCTCCTATACTTTACTTTCCCCAACCCCCAGAGACAGTTGTTTTACTATATTAGACAGCTCTGTTTGCAAGATTTGCTCTTTTTAAAGTTTAATGGAAATATTTCTTCTTCCCTGAATCTTCCTTCCTTTTTTTTTTTTTTTTTTTTTTTTTAAGATTTTATTTATTTGACAGAAGAGATCACAAGTAGGCAGTGAGGCAGGCAGAGAGAGGGAGGGGGAAGCAGGCTCCTGCTGAGCAGAGAGCCTGATGTGGGGCTTGATCCTAGAGATCATGACCTGAACGGAAGGCAGAGGCTTAACCCACTGAGCCACCCAGGCGCCCCTGCATCTTCCTTCTGCCATTCGCAATAGTTCTTCCCTCTGAGCCATAGAGATGGACAGTTCTGAATCCCTCAGATATTTGAAAGGATATTATCAAGACTCTTCCATATCTGCCATCCCCCAGCTGAAGAGGCCTTGGCTTTCCTACTGTATTTCACTGTTTTGTCAAGCTCCCATTGGCTAACATTTTTAGAAAGCCCGTGGCTGTCAAGGCCTCACTTTAAGTGCACTGTCTATAACTTAATACAGAGTCCAGATGTACTTTGAAGCCTGAGCCTTGAGTGGGGGTACTGTCACTTTATTAATGTGTCTTTTTAAATTTTATTTTTATTTTTTTAATTAATTTTTAATTTTTTATAAACATATATTTTTATCCCCCTGGGTACAGGTATGTGAATTGCCAGGTTTACACACTTCACAGCACTCATCATAACACATACCCTCCCCAATGTCCATAACCCCACCCCCCTTCTCCTAACCCCCCTCCCCCCAGCAACCCTCAGTTTGTTTTGTGAGATTAAGAGTCACTTATGGTTTGTCTCCCTCCCAATCCCATCTTATTTCATTTATTCTTCTCCTACCCCCTTAACCCCCCATGTTGCATCTCCACTTCCTCATATCAGGGAGATCATATGATAGTTGTCTTTCTCCACTTGACTTATTTCGCTAAGCATTAAAAAAGATTTTATTTCTTAATTTGACAGAGAGACACAGAGGGAACATAAGCAAGGGGAGCGGGAGAGGGAGAACAGGCTTCTGGCAGCGCAGGGAGCCCAATGCAGGGCTCCATCCCTGGGGATCATGACACGAGCCAAAGGCAGATGCTTAATGACTGAGCCACCAAGGTACCCCTGACTTTCTCATTTTAAAGCTGAAGAAGTGAGGCCAATGCCATATGATTTGGAGGACCAATGGTGTGATGTGGTCCTAGAAACACCAGACTAAAGGCTGACAGTGCTAGAGAATTGAAGTGCACACATTATATCTTGTGCTATTATAGCAAATATTATTGAATGGAAATATTTAATATAAGCAACTGAGGTGTATTACATCTTTCCTTTCTTTTAACAGAGCATAGCAAGCATAAAAAGTTTTATCTGAGGGGCACCACAGTGGCTCAGTCAGTTAATCGTCTACCTTCATCTCAGGTTGTGATTCCAGAGTCCTGGAATGAGAGCCCGGGGGTTCCCTGCTGAGTGGGAAGTCTGCTTCTCCCTCTGCCCCTCCCCACCTCCCTCTCTTGCCCTGGCTTGTGTTTTCTCTCACACTCCTCTCTCTGTCTGAAAGAAATAAAATCTTTAAAAATAAATAAATAAATAAATAAAAGTTTTATTTGATAGGTCAAGATGATGACACTGACATTCTGAACATTAATCTTATAGTTTTTTTAAGAGCAGGGATTAGATATTATTCATATCTACATATCCAGTATCAAGCACATTCCAGACAATTAATTGTTACTCAAATCAGTGCAGGTATGAATATATGAATGAGTACATAATGAATGGATAAATGAAATTATAAAATATCAGTGACTATTAAAGTTTTTAGGCCTGTTTGCCCCTATACTAAATCTTAAACAGACTCTTTGCTTTATGAGCTCATATGTTTGCTCTTTGTACTATTTTTCATTCATTCATTCCTCACAGTTAGTGTATGAAATGGAACATCCATAGATAGGAGATGTGCCTCAAGCTCTCTGTAGATGGGGGAGAGTAAAAGGAAGTTGTCCTAGGTAGTCCAGATCATTGCATCCAAGGGAGACAAACAAATTCATGTTTGATCCAGGCCATGGTTATAGTCAAGGGCTTTGATCCAAAGTGTGGGGTATAGCTGCAGGGGCATCTGGGAAGTACATTCTTATCTGTTGCCAAGTCATTGGGCAGGAGGTCTGTCTGAGAGTCACTAGAAGTTGAATTCAGATCCTACATGACAGGAGTGGACTGAAACCAGTCACACTAATTTGGTCAACATTTGTGGTCTGACTCTAGTCCTAGAGTGGAGATGAAACCAGGACCAGGACCTGGATAGTCAGACTCTTATACTCTTAAATGGATGGATTTAGCTAAGGTTTTCCCAGATTCTCCCAAAGGTAGGGTTAAATTCCTTCCAGGACGCTTGATCCAAGGCATGGAAGCAATCATAGATTTTCACATGCTGTAGGAATTAGGTAGAGTTGATCGTCAGGAGATAAACCTGTAGTGTCTTCACCAGAGCAAGGCAAAGAAGGCTAGACAGGCACAGAGAGGGACAAATTACTGATAGAAGTTCTGTGAGTAGGAGTTTCTTTCTCTGCTTTCAAACTTCTGCTCTCAAGTTTGTTAATGTCTCCTTCAGAACACACTGCTCTGAATGGAAGATAGTACTGCAGAGAGATTGCCATGAAGGCATTGATTTGCAGTGGTCCATTGTGCTAGGCCCTATGCTAAGTGCTTGACTTTCATTATCTCATTTATCCCTACAATACTTCATCAAGCTATAGCGCAAAAATGTTTCTGTCTTTTCTATCACCCCAAAAAAGTTCCCTCATGATTCAATACTTACTTGTTCACTTTTTGTTGATTCATTGAATGAAGAACTGGAAATCACTGTGGGCGGTACATTCCCTTTCCACATAGAAACTGTTATTTTTGTTTTCTCACTTCTCCAAATGGGCCTGTCAACCCCTATCACCTTAAGTAACCTGACCCAGTCCTGGTCACCTGTGCCTCACACATACACACTCTCTTAGACTTAAACTCACAGCAAGCCACCCCATCACTACCTTGGCCTGTTGGAATGACCTGGAAACACTGGAAATAAGATGTTGACAAACTGGGTGAATGGGTATGTCCAGAATGGGAAAGGATTCAGAAACCATGTAGTATAAGGAAGCAGTGACATGTGACATGTGGCTGATACTAAATGGTAGTTCTAAAAAAAAAAATGGGAAACTTGCTCCTGGTGCATTAGGAAGGTTAGCCAAAGTATTTTAAGAGACTATCCAATATTGGAGAAAGGATCATTAAAGGGCCATCTGGGAGAAGTCATAAGTCTTAGGACAGGCAGTCATGGGTAGTGAGGCTGTAAAGGAAGGAGTGAGAACTTCCCCTGTTGCCTTAGTGACTACATCCTACATTAGTTCTTCTCAGCTCTTCCTGTTTTCCCTTTTTTCCCCCCACAGTCATTCCATTATTTTGTCTGTTTATGAACTGATGCTCTAAAGCTCTAGAAGAGCTTTAGAAGACTCCTCGTTTTCTGTATCACAAATTCTGCAGTTTCAGGATTCTTGGATGATAGTGCAGATGGTGAGGTGGAGGCATAAAGAATATCTAGGACAAAAAGGCAAGAGACTGGAAGTAGAAGGCTTGGTTGAATTGGACATGTGGCCGTGGACAGGTCCAGCGAGTTCCTTGCTCTTTAGCTTTAGCTTTCACGTGTCTGTAAAATGGGATTGTGTGTGTGTGCGTGCACGCGCGTGCGCGCGCGTGTGTGTGTATTTTCTCTGTGTCCTAGGGAGTTTCTCTGAGGACCAAAAAGAAAGGGGACATAACTCTGCTTGCAAACTGTTGTTGAGAACATCAAAACGTGAAGTTTTCTATCATTGTTGCTATGGTGACACTACCACTTGCAGGATCTCCTTTAAATTAGAAGCCCTCTAAGCTACAGTGAATTGTGTAGTGGGGCATTACTGTAATGGAATCATAAATGGAGACTTTATCCATGATTCTGAAAGGTCTTCCACTCCAGAGTCACATGAGAACAGAAAGCAAAGCTTGCTTGTTAATTGGTTTCAAGTTCTGTCACCTTCAAACGGATGTTTCTGGGAGTCCTTGGGTGGACCATCAACCTGGCATTTCAAAGGAAGGAAGCTAAATCCTGATAAGACTTCAGAGCAAATAGACACTCTGCTATTGCCTTTCTAAAAAGGAAAACAAATTCTACTTGTTTGGGTGCATGTGAGCATTTATGTATGTACCTGCTTGTTCGAATCCTTCTCTCCCATGTCTTCCTTTGCTTGTTCCAATTTAAAGGTAGAATAATCTGACACCCTAGCTTTTATATAATCTTCTACTTTAGGACTCTGACAGCATTCCTCGACATTTTGCCTAAGTAGCATTACAACTTCTTTATTTCACAGGTATGCATAAAAAACCAATATCCTTTTACATTCTTCATGGCATTTTGATGGTAGGAAAAATATCTGAGCTTATTTTAGGGGAAATCACAGGACAGAAAGAATAACAAATATTTGTGGTTGCCTTGGGAACTCAGCTTCTAGATATTACTGAGTATGAAAAGCAGGAACAAATTTGGAGCTGGGGCAGTTGGTGACCCAGCAGAACAGCTGGAGACCCTGAAAGAGAGGTGGAAAGAAGTGGAACTGTATAAAAAACCGGTGTGTCATCATTTTTGTCTGTTTCTGATTACTATATTCTGCCTCCTGAGGGAGGAATGTGATGGGATGCTTAATAAACCAAATGATTTTCTTGTTCTGTGTGTGTGTGAAGATCAGGGTAGTTAATTTGACCTTCTGCCAAATTGTCCTCATAAGACAGGGTTTCAAAGGGAAGACAATGAAGCCAGGAAATCCAGCTTTTTATACTCCTGGATCTTTCTTGGAACAGCCTTGTATGTGTGACATTACAGCATCAGCTGCTCACGGATACAAGTTCCTCAGAACACACAGACTTTATGGGGGCACTAAAAATGTCCTATGTGGCTTCTTGCCAGCGTTTCCAGTACTGACACTTACCAGCAGCTTGTTGCTCTGGCCACCCACAATACAGGGGGATTTCTATGAGATCAGATGTCTTTTGTAGACAGTGGGCCTAAGGAAAGAGTGTGAAGACCTGGAAGAAGATTCTGGTTTCATTCCCTAGTCACTCCAAGGCCTTGGTGGACCCAGGACATGGAAGTTCTGTACTTGTACGGCTTTCAGAGTTGCACACTGCATTTGACTTGCTGTTATCCCAGAAAACATTTGAGGTACACCCCAAACACTCAGGGCTTGTTGAAAGCACCCTTGGGCCCAATACTCCTTCCCCTGGAGTTGCCAGGCAGTGAAGGAGGGGAAGAGTTACTGGTTGGGGAAAGAAGTAAAGCTGGAGGTCATAGTGGAGGTAGGATCCAAGTATCAGAGCCTGCAATGCTCCAAGGCTCTCACCACTCCATTCCAACAGGCTAAGATAGTGATGGGGAGGCTTGCTGTGAGTTTAAGCCCAAGGGAGTGTGTATGTGTGAGGCACAGGTGACAAGGACTGGGTTAAGCTATTTGAGGTGATAGGGGTTGACAGGCCCATTTGGAGAAGTCAGAAAACAAAGGTAACAGCTTCTATTGCCACCTAGCACTGGTGGGGCCCCTCTGATGAGGACATCACATGACAAGCATGACTAGACAGCTGCTTTGGAAGTCAACCCCTCTGATCACTGTTCCATTGCCAGAACTTAGCTCTTCTTTGATTCTGTACTCGGTCTGTATCTCCCTTCTCTTGTCACAAATTACATTCAAAAGAGTCTCTTGTTCCATTGGTCTCCCAAGAAAAAGATGCAGAGGTGAATGTTCAAGCATTTGGATGAACCAATCTTCCAATCCTAGTTCTGCTCTTACTAGCTGTACCACTGCAGGCAGATAATTTCTCTGAATCAGCGTTCCAACCAGTACGATGCAATTAATATTGTATTAGTTTGTCAAGAGGATTAAAGGAGGTAATCAAGCCCAACTCTGGCTTTGGTTTAAGCCACAATTGCTGGAGCAATCTGTTGTGGCCAAGATCTTGAGGTCACAGGACATATGAAATGCAGCCATAAAACCCAACCAACACAGAAACTTAAGAGGCAGAAACTACCTGTGGTCACCTTGTAAAATGGCCACACTTGACGGAAGGAAGTGAGTAGGTGGGGAGGTGGGGGAGGGTAGGGGAAAGTAGAAAAGGGAAGAGTTATATGAGTGTCAGTTCCTCCTAATAACTAAGAGCATAGCATTCCCAGCGTCAGACACGCTTGTGTCCACATCTCAGCTCTGCACTTACTGTGTGACCATGAGCCCATTACTAAACATTCTGAGCCCCAGGTTCTTCAAATGCAAACTGGGCTAATGATCTCTACAGCGTTGTGAGGATTTCACGGATAATTCATGTAGTGTTTAGCACCCTGTCTGGTACCCAGCAAGCACATGACAGATGATGACTGTGAGGATGACAGCTTATCTGGTTTAGAGTCTTGGGGTGCTGCTCTTTCTACCCAAGCAGACAGGGAGGAGACAACGTGAGTCCCTGGTAAAACTGGGTGCTGGTAAAGTAGATGTGGTATCTGAGAGTTTCATTTATGGGCCTCTCTTCTACCTCCTGAGCCTTATGTTCTTGCAAACTGTGGCTCAGTGCCCTTTGTTCCAACTCACCCCAAGGGACAGTATTCCCCCTGTCCCTTCCCATATTGCCTCCAAACACATGTTCTTTCTGTGCAGCTTTGCCGCAGCCAGGTTTGGGGAACATTTCATTTTAAGGTGTGGAGAACCACACAACTCCCTTCTACTTTTAAGGCCACCAGAATATTGCTTCTTTACTCCCCTGCATGGGAAATCAGTGAGAAGCTGTGGAGTAGAGGGTACTCTGAGCCCCAGGACTTGCATATTGCCCTGAAAGGAGCCTGAAAGACAAGCCTAGAGGAAGGACAGGATCAGCAGTGGAGGAAACAGGTGTGGGTTTCGCCAACCTCCCTACAGCATCCCCCTTCTTTGCCTGAGAAGGTGAACCCTGATTCTAGAACCCAAGCTGATGTTGCTCCCCAAGGAATAGGGTGACTCAGGACTGAGAGTCACCAAGCTAGGTTCAGTCCTTGATTTGGTTCCCAGCACCCACAGTCAGCAGCAAAACCTGGCTCCTAAAACAGCAAATTTAGTGGGGAAAAGTATCAGCAAATACTGAAGTGACAGGAATCGTCTCATCCTAGACTTTTCTAAAATGAGGAAAAGAAGAATCCTGGAAATCTGGGAAATTTAAAAAATTTCCAACACCATTTATAGCTGTAAAAAAAAAAAAAAAAAAAAAAAAAAAAAGGAAGAAAGAAAGAAAAAAGAAAGAAAGAAAAGAAAAGAAAAAGAGAAAACCTCTGGGGACACCTGGGTGTCTCAGTTTGTTAAGCGTCTGCCTTCTGCTCAGGTCATGGTTCTGGGGTCCTGGGATGGAGCCCCATGACAAAAACTGGGATCCCTGCTCAGTGGGGATCCTTTGCTCCTCCTCCTACACACCCTCCCCCCAATGTGTGTGCTCTCTCTTCTCTTTCTCTCTCAATTAAAAAAATAAAATCTTAAAAAAAGAAAAGGAAAAAAGAAAGAAACGCCTCTGGTTACTTGGGTATTGCACATTTGCATATCTGATTTTCTACATTGATTAAAAATGAAGTTTTGGCTTTGCAAACTATAATCATCATTATCCTAATAATCATAATCATTGGATTTATGTTCATATAGCCAGTTTCATACACATTATTCAATCCTTTTAGCAGCCCCGTCAAGTCGGTATTACTGTTAATCCTCCTTTTATAGTTGAGGAAGCAAACGCTGAGGATGTGATTTACTCAAGATCCTAGATCTAGTAACCTCTAGGTGTTGCTTTGCTGTTGCCTCTCCATTTAGGTAATGAGCTACCATCATTAGAATGATGCACGGAAGGGTCTCAGGCTATGGATTTTACCCCTTCTAATGTGAAGCATAATAAGCTGCATTAATTTTCAGGAAAAGAGCTGAGAGAGAAAAAGGAGAATAAATCTCTAACTCACTGATACAACTTTTAAGAAATTTTGATTCTAAAATTCCGGCCTTTATTTTGGTCATCTTTTTTTTTCAAATCAAAGTTTAACCTATTGAAATTATCGCTTCAACTGTACATAAACACTAAGGTCCACATGTCACAATGATGGGTCTCCTAATTGGTTGGAGGCAATGAATTGTATTTCTTACTCAAAGTTAAATGTTTTAGGAGATGGAGGGAATGTTAAGATATTGTTTGTCTGTAAGAAAATACAGGAGCATGAGATTGGCATCTCGATGCAGGACTTTGGGTGAGGGTATAAAGGAGGGTGAGTGAAAAGGACATTGTTGTAGGTGTGTCAGATAAACAACTGCAGGCAAGTGGAGGCTTTGGATGAAGTGTTTTAATACAGATTACAAAGCAAGGACAGAAGCAAAATAAACTATGAATGGAGTTTTTCAACTAAAGGAGGACTTTGCAAATTGGATATGCTAGTTAACATTTGAAAGATACTATACCACCTGATCTTGGAGAAGTTGTTTAACCTATCTCATTTGCATTTTCCTTATCTGCAAAACAGGAACTAAAACAGTACTTAACTTATAGTTAGTTCCTTTGAGAGTATTAAATGAGAGAAGACATGAACAGACATTTCTCCAAGGAAGACATCTAAATGCCCAACAGACACATGGAAAAATGCTCAAAATCACTCTGCATCAGGGAAATACAAATCAAAACCACCATGAGATACCACCTCACACCAGACAGAATGGCTAAAGTTAACATGTCAGGAAATGACAGATGTTGGCGAGGATGCAGAGAAAGGGGAACCCTCTTACATTGCTGGTGGAAATGCAAGCTGGTGCAGCCACTCTAGAAAACAGTATGGAGGTTCCTCAAAAAGTTGAAAATAGAGCTAGCTACCCTATGACTCAGCAATCGTACCACTAGGTATTTACCGAAAAGATAAAAACATAGTGATCCAAAGGGGCATGTGCACCCCAATGTTTACAGCAGGAATGTCCATCTTAACTAAACTATGGAAAGAGCCCAGAAGACCATCAACACATGAATGAATAAAGAAGATGTGGTGGTATATATACAATGGACTATTAATAGTCATCAAAAAAAATGAAATCTTGCCATTTGCAAAGATGTGGATAGAGCTAGAGGGTATTGTGCTAAGTGAAATAAGCCAATTAGAGAAAAAAATTATATGATTTCATTCATTTGTGGAATTAAAGAAACAAAACAGAGGATCATAGGGGAAGGGAGGGAAAAATAAAATAAGGTGAAATCAGAGAGGGAGACAAACCGTAAGAGACTCTTAACTATAGGAAACAGAGGGTTGCTGGAGGGTGGGGGTGGGGAATGGGGTAACTGGGTCATGGGCACTAAGGAGGGCACGTGATAGAATGAGGACTGTTATGAGGGTGTTATATACAATTGATGAATCACTGAACTCTACCTCTGAAACTAATAGTACACTATATGTTAATTAATTGAATTTAAAATAAAATAAAATAACATTTTTTAAGAGGGTATTCAGTGAGAAAAAAAATTATATGATGTCCCTGATACAGTGCCTGGCATGAAGAAGGTCACAATAGATGTTGGCAACACTTTGCTCCATTATCCCCACCCAACCCCTTTCAATTATGAAATTCTGAAACATTTACTGGAAATCTTATTTTCCAAAAATAGAACATGTGAAAAATTCTTAATATTCCTTGCAGATACTTCCTGCAAGTTAGAGGAAGATTTTAGTGCCCTTCTTCTTTGATTTAACTCTGGTTCAAAAGAAAGATGTGGTTTAGAAGTAGGAGAAATGACTAGTTCATTTAGGCATTAATAATCCTGAAGGAGGAAAACATAAGGCAACCAGACATATGGCCTCAATTTTTAAGAACGCAGATTAAAGAAAAAAAATCAGAAAGATGATAGGTGAGACCTCATTGTCAGATATACCAAAGAATATGGCACAAAAAGAGTAAGAATCTAAAAGTGGATGAACCAACTACATGAGAAATCTGATTGTGTGACCATAAGTAATCTTAATGGGTAAGAAAAGTGAAAGGCATTTAAAACACTTATCTGAACAGAGGGACCTTTGAGAAGGAACTTCGAAATTATGGGTGAGTTTAATTCTATTTTATGTATTTCTCTATTTTCTAAAAACTTCTATGGCTTTTATAGTTTTAAAGTTTCCTCATAAGGATTTGTACAATAGAGAAAAAAGATGGCAAGTAATTGAGAAGAATATTTAGAAGGTAGGAGATTCTTTTAAAAGCAGCATCCCTTGGGCTAAGTATCACTTGGAGATGAGGTGTGCAGGAAAAAATGCTAAAGATAACAAAAAAAATTCTTTTGATTACGATTCAGTGCAAAACATGAACAGGAAGAGGGATTCACAACTGTAAGGGATTATGCAAAGGAATTGGGACTTCTGAACTATTCTGCTTCAATCTAGAAAAATGCAGTTCAATCAATTTGAAGTAAAACATGCATTATTAAGAAGTCATTGAAACAGACAGGAAGTTACTAAGAGAGTCCATTACTTTCCTAAATGAGTTTAAAGAACTTTATAGACATCATGGTCTTTAAGTTCTAAGAGTTAGTGATCTAAGTTACAAAATACTGGAGAGGATGGGCTCAGGAAACTCCACATGAGGTTGATTCTTGGAAAAGTCTTAAAATAAATATGGAAGATTTGTTAGCACCTAGAAAAGAAAGCCCCAATCACTTGAAACTGGCATGGATTTATTAAGTCAAGTTATATCAATTATCCCAATTTGAAAAAAATAGGAGGGTGCCAGAGTTAATAACTTTTGGCAGTCTCTCAAATTCATAGAAATAGTGTATTTTATTTCAGCAAGAGGTTCATCATGCTTTTTACAGAAAATTTCAAACAAAACAAAAAAGAATGATGTGATACACCTCTATATAGCCATTACCCATCTTTAACAACTATTAATATTCTGAGATTTTTGTTTTTCCTATTACTCTCTCCTTTACCAGGTCTTTTTATTGTTGGTATTGGAATACGTTAAAGCAAATCCCAGGTATTATATCATTTGTAAATACTTCATTATGAGAAAAATGTGTAACACAACAGGCTGAGAAAGATACATAACAAAGTCTTTCATGATGTGTTTAAAGATGAGCTGGAGAAACACGGACTGGATAAGAATGAACTTAGAGGACTGACATTAATGTGAATCATGGCTAAATCATGTCGACAAATGGTTTGGGATCCACCTTGAGGCAAGGTTATAGGGGGATGTACCACCAGGTTCTGTCCTTATCCCAGTCTTGTTTGGCACATTTTGTCAATGATTTGGATGAAACCACTGGAAGCACATTTAACAAACTGGCCAAAAAACTCATGGTTTTTAGTGAGAGTGCAATATATTACATAAGACATTTAAGTATTATCAGACTGGAAAGATGGGCTGGAGCCATAAGGCTGCCATCTTTATTTTTTATTTTTTATTAAAGATTTTATTTATTTATTTGATAGAGAGACAGAGATCACAAGTAGGCAGAGAGGCAGGCAGAGAGAGAGGGGGAAGCAGGCTCCCTGCCGAGCAGAGAGCCTGATGTGGGACTCAATCCCAGGACCCTGAGATCCCATGACCTAAGCCGAAGGCAGTTGCTTAACCCACTGAGCCACCCAGGTGCCCCAAGGCTGCCATTAAAAAAAAAAAAAAAATTATTTATTTATTTTGAGAAAGAGAGATCCAACTAGGCAGAGAGGCAGGCAGAGAGAGAAGGGGAAGCAGGCTCCCCACCGAGCAGAGAGCCTGATGTGGGGCCTGATCCCAGGACCTTGAAACCATGATCCGAGCTGAAGGCAGAGGCTTTAACCCACTGAGCCACCCAGGCACCCCAAGGCTGCCATTGAAATGACACACACATAGAGAGAATCTTGACTTGGAGATTATTTGAAAAAGATTTGTAGGTTTTACTGGACCACGATTCTCAGTATGAGTATCTAAAACAACTGGTCCTATTAGGTGGTATCAATTAAAGTTAACTTTCCAGATTAAGGATGTATAACTTCACTCTCTCTGCAGTATTATCCTCAGTTCAGAGTAGTGTGTTTTGAGAGCAACATTAACAAACTGAAGGGCATCTAGTGGTGGGTAATTAGGACAACATGAGATCTGTCTATCATAATATGTAAAGAGTGGTTAATGGAAATGGGGCTATTTATCCTCAAGAATGGGAAACTGGGGGATGGGATTTGAATATTGGCTATCTTTGAGGATTTGGAAGGAAATTTGTTAATGTAGAAGTAAACATACTGCATTGTGCTGTAGCTTGAAGCTGAGGTCAATGGGTGGTAGAATAAAATAAAACCTGGATCGGGTTAAGAGCTTCCTAGCAATTACAAATGTCTGGCAATGGCCTGGACTACACGGACACGCACCTCTTTCAGTGGAGAAGGATATGGCAAGGTTAAATACCCAGCTTTCAAGAGTTCCGTAGAAGCAGATTTGCTGCTTAAAAGTCTGAAACGTTGGCTGCACATTAGATGCGCCAGGAGGCCACTAAAGGACAACAACTTCCAGGCCTCACCTCCTGCAATTCTGATTTAATTAGTCTGGGGTGGAACTCAGGAGTTGTTTTCACAGAGTTCTCCAATGACTCTAATATATTGCCAGAATTGAGGCTGGTGTGATGGAAGACCCAAGCGTGGAGATTAATTAATTACTTTAAGTGATAGAAAAAGTTTACAGTCTGGATGGTTCAATGGGTTAAATCTCTGCCTCTGGCTCAGGTCATGGTCTCATGGTCCTGGGATGGAACCCCGCATCGATCGCATCAGCCTCTCTGCTCAGTGGGGAGACTGCTTCCCCTGCTCTCTCTGCCTGTCTCTCTGCCTACTTGTGATCTCTCTCTGTCAAATAAATAAATAAAATCTTTAAAAAAAAAAGTTTTGAGTGCCATGCAGAGTGCCAGCTAGTGTGGAGTTCATAGAAGGGGTCTCTGCGGCATCCTTGAGGAAGTGACTTTCAGAAGGCTGAGTAAAAAATAGCTAAACAAAGGGGATGGGACAGGCAGAGGAAAAAAATTCCAGGCAGAGGAAAAAAGTTGTGCTTGGGGGTTGGAGCCGGGGCCAAGGGTGCAGTGAGGCTGGAGGGAGGTGGAGTGAGGGGAGGGTGGTAGTAAGAGAGGCTGGAAGCCCTGGAGCTTGTGGGTGGAAACTGTGGCGTGCAAGAAGGGCTTTGGCTTTTATTCAAAAGTAATGGGAAGCTCTGCAGTGTTTGAAGTATCTAGTGGGCGATGTGGTCATACAAGCACTTTGAAAAGATCACTCTGACTCTAGTGTGGAAATGAAGTTGTTGAGAGGCAAGAGTGGATGCACAGAGACCAGTTAGGAGCCTGCTGTGGGAGGTGGTGGTGGTTGGACCAGGGAGGCGGCACTGTGGTGGAAGGGGATGGGTGGGCATCAGAATCTTTGGGAAGCAAGAACCAGGACAATACATGAGGTTTCAGACACATTTCCTGAATGAGTGGGTTGCTTGGATGTGAAGGGTGAAGGGGAAGAAGAAATTCAGGTGATGCTATTGTTCTTGGTATCACAACTGTTTGAGTCGTAGAGATGTTCACTGAGCTGCGGATGTTGAGCTATGGGAAACCAGAAGAGGACCAGGTTTGGGGGAAGGGGAGAAAGCATGCATTCTGTTTGGGGAGAATAGGTTTGAGGTGTCAATGAGTCACCAAGCTGAAAGCTGCCAGGAGGCAGCTGTAAAATCAAGTCAATGTGTCTGGACTAAATAGAAGTTAGATTATTTCCCATATATGGACAGTGGTACCTGAGGCCACAGGGTGATCTGGGATCACTCTACTCACTCTTTTCTTACAGAGCTCATTATTTCATACAGAGCATATCAGCTTTCCAAAGTCAGTGATAGATTTTTTAAAAAATTTTAGTCTAGAAAATGAAGACTTAGAAAGTTAAGTAACTTCCCCAGTCAAACAGCTAGTAAGAGGCAGGGCTGAGAATCCATCCTATAAGATTATTACATACTAAGAAGATGCATTACTACTTAATCATATCTCCTTAATCAGAATGACTCATTCGCAGAGACAATGTAGGGTTAATCGTGCTTGCTCAGAAAGAACTAGCTAAATGTGGAGTTCTTTCTATTATAAACCTATCATTTGGGGCTATTATTCTTTGTAATTCAATGAGAAAATATTCCATGGAGTTTATGACTAAGCCCTAATCCAGATTTGTGATTTACTACACAAACATTTGTCCTCTTATTTCCTACAGTACATGCAGACTGAAGTTGAAGTTTCCTGGCAACTCACTAAAAATAGAACCATGGAGTCAAGAAGTTAAAATACATCCGAAATAATCAAGTCCTGTACCCCTTTTCTTGATGGAAAACATTGTATACTAAAAATTCAAATAAATCTTATCCATTCATTTATTCAGCTGATACACGGAGAACTGACATAGACCAGACTGTTTGCTGGTTTCTGGACATCTAAAAGATACACTGTGTTCTCAAGGTACTTGTTCTCATAGAGGAGACTGACACAGGTTAAAGGCCATTGCAGCACTGTGGACAGGTGCCATGAGACAGATGCAAAGGAGGGTATTTATATTTAATCCATCATTAGAGGAAGGGCAAGAAGCTTTCTGCAAGACTTTCTGGAAACAATGACACATAAATTGCTTATTCTCATCCTTAGTTTCTTCATAAGGTAGAGTTAGAAGGGAGGAAGGAAGAGTGGTTTAGACAGAAGAAAGAAGCAGAAACATTGTGCAAGGCATGAGGATATGAAAAAGAAGGGCCAAAGTAGAGAAAGACACCCTGAACAGTACCTGGGGACATGGACTCAAAATTGTTGTTAAAGAGGATTACTTTTCTTTTGAGACACATTGCGCAGAGAATCAGAAGCTCACACTGGTAGGGTTGTAGAATCAGGTCTGCATTTTTTAGGATGATGATGTTAGCTCTAAAGTAGAGAATGAATTGGAAGGAGAAGAGCCCTGATGTGGGGGCCTTTCTGAATGCTGTCGTAGGAGTGTGGGCAAGGAATAAAAAGAAGGTAAGTGAAAGGATTTGAGAGCTATTTAGTAGGTAGAATCAATAAAACGTAGAGGGTTTTGTTTGTTTGTTTGTTTGTTTGTTTTGAGTTTGACTAGAGGGAGAAAGAGGAGTTTAGGGAGACTGGTGACATGGTGGTGAGCTTCACTGAGCAGATTATGCAAAAAAATTAGAGTAGGAAAAAGAAAGTTAACTTTTAGACATAGAGATTTTGGCTGTAGAATATCAAAGCAAATATGTCCAGTAGGTGACTATAATTATAGATTTGGAGCTCAAGAGAAAGTTCTGGACTGAAAATATAGATCATAGCATCATCACCATAGAGATTAAGGAGTCATTTTCATACAGATTAGGGAGTCATCACCATTGAGTTGGAAATATGTGTATAAAATGAGATGAACCAGGGTTCCAAGATGGAGCGCTATGGAACATTCCTATTTAAAGGGTATGGTGAGAAAGAGAAGCTAGGAAAGTAGGGGTCAGAGAAATAGGACTATTACAAGAGCCTGGTGTTACGGGAACCAAGAAAGGAGAGACTGTATGTTATAAGAAGTTAACAGTGTCAAAATCTACAGAAAATTAATATACCTAAAAGCATCCATTGGATATTTCTGTGAGTGGCTTTAGTGGACTGGTGGGACAGAAGCCAGGTGTGGCAGATCAAGGAAGGATGCATTGCGAGGAGGTGAAATTTAGGAATACACAGAGTATAAGGAGGGGAAAAAAACAAGTTAGAGGACGTCACATCTTCAGAACTGCTGTGACATGGGTCAGCTCCCTGGAGATGCTGGAGGGGGAGAGCTGGAGGCAAGAGGAGTGGAATAAACATACCAGTTTCATGTAAAGCTGTAAGAAGAGAGGAATTGACCTTTTCCCACCCAGTCCTGGGAGAATAGGTGGAAGGTGGGCCTAATAGTCTGTTTGTTATCTAATTTAACTATTCCATCCCTAAAGATGGGTCTACCAGTGTCATTCCCAGATGTCAGTTCTAGGCAACAAAGACTTCCCCAGAAGGTAGAGTAGAATTTTCCTCTTCAACTCATGTGTTCCCCAGAGCCTTTGGGTTTGCAGGAATTTCTGTAAAGAATTTGAACTATTTTAGCCACCAAGGACCGTAATGTATCCTGAGCTTTTGCTGAGGTGGAAACAATTTCTCTTCCACTCAGAACAGTAGTATACTTCCAAAGAAGAGAGAAAGCATATGGAATCACTCTTGTGTGCTTTGGCTCCCCAAGTCTGTTTCCTTGTCTGGCTGCACCCCTCCTACCTCTGTGAGTCTGAGCAGGTACGATAGCAGACAGTCTGGGTGTGAACAAGAAGTGTGTGGAATTTGCTGCACACATCGCTCTTGGGGTCTCCATATTGGATCTGTATTCTACAGGCAGCCTCTGTCTTTAAGAGAAGACTATCTAATTCACCTACTGGAATAAAAAGAATGAGAATCCTGCAAAACCAAACATGCAAAGGATGAGTATATAAGGCATAATACCCACTTATTGTTTAACAATCATCATCTCATTTTTAGCCTGTTAGAAAAATCATGGCAAGAGTGCTCAGTGGACATGAAATCACAAGGGGAGTTAATCTGTTATCTTAATGAGGACATCCTTCATTACTATGGAGAAAGAACTTTCAGGGAAATGGCGTACTTGATTCCATGGGCCAAGGGATCTTTTCCCCTACACCATGTTAGAGACACACACCACACTGTCCAATTCTTCTAGTTGCCTTTTTACTCCAAGCAGATGACCCCACCTCACCATGTTTATACATTCTCTCTTCACTCAGGGTGCAAAACTGAGTAGGACCCCACATTCTTAGTTATATTCTGGATTTGAGGAAATACTGAAGTCATGGTGATGTAAGAAAGATGTTTGGGTTCAAAGCTGACAGCCAAGAAAGAATTCCTGATACATCTTTGGTACAAAATGGTGGTTTTATGAAAGCATGGGACAGGACTTGTGGGGAGAATGAGCTGCAACGGGGTCATGGGTAGTGGCCCATTATATAGTTTCAAGTTGGGAGGAAGTTAGGGATAGCAGAAGCCTCCCAGGTATTTTGGAAACAAGGTTTCCAGAATCCTGAGGGGGCTAGCTATTGTTAGGAAAAGGTCATTTATTACTGTCCAGTAAAAACTCAGTTATGAAACTCTTCAGATGTTTATCAGTGGGTCATATGCTTGGAAGATGATTGCCACCTGTCTTGGGAGAGAGGGAGTAGAGATAAAGGAAGTTTCTGAAGGAATTTTTATATGTTAATGTAGACTTACAGGATCCTGGGGATTGGGCTAAGATTGCCTTTTGCTCTTAGCAAATTATTAACATCAAGGCAGCTGAGTTCCTAGAGGAATGTTCTACCTGGTTCAAGGACTTGTCAATGGACTGTAGGTAGTAAGGACATTTAATAATTTTTCTTCTGCTGTTGTTTCCCACATCAACAGGACTGAACATACCTTTTTAAAAACGCTTGGGCAAAGTTGGTAGGAGCTGCTCTCATCTGTTATGTGTTGGTCTTACCAGTTTTGCTCTAGAAGGACACCCCTTTTTCCAAGGTCCAGGACCTTTCCTTAAACTTTCCTTCCTTCCACCTCACTAAATGAGTACAGAAAATAAGCTAAAAAAAAATCTAGGGGATTCTTAGATTGTCCCTCCCAAATATCAGTTGCGTCTGCTATACCCTTGACAGGAACTAGATACTTAAGGTTGAGTTCTCACCTAAGTATCTAAAGTACAAATACTCTGTGTTCATGGTTAAAGAGAGACAAAGATCTATGACGAAGTTGCCATGGGCATTTAGAAACTTGACTGTATCTTATCCAGAGAACTGTTCTCTTGAGTTGCTACATAACAGCAGAGATACCTGAGAGGAGATGCCAAATCTCCCTCAAAATAAAGCTCCAAATCTACCCAAAGTCTGGCCAAGTGACACCTGATGATTCTGCCCCAACGAACAGAAAAAAGATTACACTAACCTAGGAAGGATGAATGAGTGGGAGCGAGGGGCACCCAGCGATGGCTGCTTGGTCTCATCAGATGGTGAGTGGGTAGCAGGGTGGCAGAGTGGGCAGAGAATCGGTAAGGTCAGCATCAAACTACCAATGCACAACTTTCTATTTACCCATTCCTTACCTTCTGGGTTCCCAGGTCTTTGCCCCTTTACTCCAAACTGGAAACCCTCTGTCAATTTTTCTTCTTTAGATCAAAGCCTTTGGGTTTTTAGGAATTTCTATAAAGAATTTTAAATTATAGGATGCCTGGGTGGCTCTTCCAGTGAAGTGTCTGCCTTTGGCTCAGGTCATGATCCCAGGGTCTTGGAATCAAGTCCCACATCAGGCTCCTTGCTCAGCTGGGAGCCTGCTTCTCCCTCTGCCTGCTATTCTCCCTGCTTATGTGTGATCTCTCTCCCTCTATGACAAATAAATAAATTAAAAAAAAAAAGAATTTTAAATTACTCATAGAATCAGAAAGAAAGGAGGGAAGGGGGAAAGGAAGGAAGAGAAAGAAGGGAAGAAAAAACAAGAGGGAGTAAGGACAGTCATGTGATAAAATATTTTAAGAATTGCTCAGCATGGAAGGGAATCAACATGCAAGCCTGAGACTTCTATCCTTGAGGGGAACTGCTTGCTCGGTTAGCCCTTGGATGTTTTGGGATTTCAGAAGGGTTCTCCCCATTCTGAGGATTGGTGGGGATGGGTCACTGTGCTTGGACTGTGCAGGTGCATGGTTTATGCTGGGTACCTGCTTTCCTTGTGAGAGTCTGCAATGTTGGTGAGCGCTGAATGGAAGGTGCCTCTGTAGCCAGTTCTCAGTAAAATCCCTGGGCACTGGGTCTCTGGTGAACTTTCCTGATAGACAGTATTTCACATGTGTTGTCCCAACTCACTGCAGGGGGAATTAAGTATGTCCTGTGGTCTCCATTAGGAGAAGACCCCTGGAAGCTTGTGCCTGGTTTCCTTCAGACTTATTACCATGCTTCCCCCCCCCCCCCCGCCCCATTGCTTAGGCTTCATATCCTTTCACTGTAATAAATCTTATTTGTGAATATGACCATATGCTGAGTCCTGAGTCCTAGGGAATCAGTATTCCTCCACCCAATGAGAACACACTGTACACATTGTTTCACATTTTTGATTTTCACATATAAAATATTTCAAAGGCAGTCTGCATCAACATTCATAGATTAAAATCCTTTTCATGCTTTCATAATATTACCTAGAATGTATTAGGATTATATATCCAGACCCTAATTAATGGACCTTTAGTCATTTTTAGTCTTGAGCCAAAGGATATATGTACTTTACTCTTTCATAGGTATTACAAAATGTCCACCCACTAAAGAGGTTGTGTGAATTTTTACTCCCACCAACATGTAGGAAATGCCCGTTTCTCCCACAGCATTATGGTTAAATAGAATTTCTTTACTGAATTTCCTTCCTGAAAAGTCACCTTCCTTAGATGCATAGTTCTATGGATTTTAACAAATGTATATAGTCATTTAACTACCATCACAATCAAAATATAGAGTATTTCTATCATCTCTGAAAGTACCACTGTGATCTTTGGTAGTCAGTCCTCTGTCTCTGAACCTCGACCCACTGATTTCATTTCTGTCCTTAGTTTTGCCTTTTCCAGACTATCATGTAATGAAATCATACAGTATATAGCCTTTTGAGTCTGGTTTCTTTCGCTTAGCATAATGCTTTTGAGATTCATCCATGTTGTTGTAATTCTCAATAGTTTATTCCTTTTTTGTTGCTAACTAGAATTCCATATGGCTGTGTCATAATTTAGGTATATTCACTAGTTGATGGGCACTTGGGTTATTTTGAGTTTTGGGTAGGCATATGTCTTAATTTTCCTTGGATAAATGCCTATGAGTGGGATTGCCTGGTCATATGGCAAGTGTATGCTTGACTTCATGAGAGGCTGCCAAACTCTTTCCAAAGTGGGTGTGCCATTTTGCATCCCCAGTAGCAACATATGAGAGTTCCAGTTACTCCACATCCTTGCCAACATTTTGTTGTTGTTGTTGTTCTTTTTTTTTTGTTTTTTGTTTTTTGTTTTTTTTTTCGTTTTTTTTTGAATTTTGGCTGTTCTAATAAGTAATGTAGTAATGTTATACATTTATCAAAGTAAAATAAAAACTTTGCTATCTTTGGTAAGTGATAAAAGCGATCTCATTTTTTCATTTACATTTCTTTAATTAAGAGCAATTAGAAGACACTTAATATGTTAAGAATATATATTGCTCTTCAAATTGCCTATTCAGGTATTTTTCTATTAGGTAGGTTGATCATATCTTTTTTTTTTTTTTCAAAATTTTTAAGATTATTTATTTATTTATTTATTTGACAGACAGAGATCACAAGTAGGCAGAGAGGCAGGCAGAGAAAGAGAGAGGAGGAAGCAGGCTCCCCACCAAGCGGAGAGCTCGATATGGGGCTCGGTCGCAGGACCCTGGGGCCATGACCTGAGCCGAAGGCAGAGGCTTTAACCCACTGAGCCACCCAGGCACCGCGGTTGAAGAATATGTTCTTAATGATTTTAATGACTCCATATATTAAGGTAACCAAATGGTTCATAGTTGTTGTGAACATTTTCCTTATTTTGTAATGTTTTACTATGTTTATGGCATATTTTGCTGCAGAAATATTTTAATGTTTTATATTAAATACATCTCATGGGTGCAAAGATGTGGAGGTAGAAATGAGAGAATTTATGAATGGCAGGTATAGAACACAGGGGACTACTATAAGTCTAGGCAACCTGGGTGAGTCAATTTACCCAACCTTGACTGTGACCCCCAAACTAGTGATATATGGCCAGTACAGATTTTCTTAAGTCTGTCTCACTGGCTACAAAGAACCCAAGCTTATTGACAAATGCAGCTGCTTTGAGAAAGGGTAGAGTCCCAAGGGTGTAATTCTTCAATTCAGATGTGGAAGAGGATTCATTTAGTGAAAGCAATGTACTTATTGCAGAGACCATCAATACATGAGATTGTTATGCTTGTTGGCTGGGACACAGGGAATTCCTGTCTGCGGTCTCAGTGATATCATTTTGCTGGAAACAGCCCTCCTCCTTGCCAGCCCTATACTTGAATATGGAATTCCATGATGACCACAAAGACTGATTGTGCTCCATGCAGTCTATGGGCATAATAACGCAGGAGAGGCCGGAAGGGATATGGATGAGGAGGTAGATGGTCTGGTGGGACAAAGGAAGGGGAAGGAGAGGGAGGAAGGGGACTCCTTTGCTTCCTTATTTCCCACACACAGAGCCCCTATGGGCATTTGATTTCTGCAGTCATTAACGTTTTTAGAGTCAAGCATACCAAGTGAAAGTCAGTTACTTGCTGCTACTCTGAAAAGAGCAGAGCTCACAGCAAGAGCTGTGGGGGTGGGGAGCACGGAGTTGGCAGAATCTGATTCGGAGGAAGAGCTTGTTCTGTACCCCTACTCCCATTTCCACTGCCTGGTGTCTCTAGATGGGCTCCTCCCACCCAAAGCTGAATCTCTGAAGGGGTTCACTCAGGATCAGCTAGGCTACTTTGAGCTGTGAACAGAGATTAACAATCTAATTAACATTTCAAAGACTAGGAATAAAATATCAAAAGCAAATGACATCCTCTGAAGTCTGTGGTTCAAGAGATCAGTGGGACAAGATGTGGGTAATCCACTCAGTTATCCATCTCTACCTCGCTTTCCATTTCATCTTCCACCTTTCCCTTCCCCTCTTATTCTGTCTTCTTGCACGTGTCCCCAAAGCCTGACTCAATTGTGTTTATCCCTCCCTCTCATTTGCCTTTTGCCCTTTAACTAACTGGTTATCATTGAGGCCTTGCAGCTTATTTTTAGTATTTGTGTATTTATTGACATTGTACTGACTTCCTTGACTTAAAAACACAGGCAGGAACCCCCCCCCCCCCCAAATTAAACTGCGTTGTCCTCAAACGAGGCTCTGGATTTATTAATTAGAAAAATATGGGGGGGGGTGTGAGATGGAGTAAGATCTTTCCATTTGAACAGAACTTGGGGTGGATTCTTTTGCACTGAGTCTGGGAACAAAGCTGAGTCATTTCTACATGTCCCCAATCCAGAGCAATGGCTGAGGCAGTGAAGCGGGCGTGAGAGGTCTGGATTGAGTTCCTCTCTGCTGTTTGCAAAGTCATACATTTGAGCAAGTCCCTTAACCTCTTGGGGAATTACAATCTCAGCTTCTGTTACTTAGCTCCAAGCTTCTGACAATCATGGACTGAAGAATCTATTTTAAAAGATACAACACTGTCTGGTATCATCTGTGACAAGAGTCCTGACAACCCCTCCAGTCAAATCCCCAAAGTCAGTCACTTTTCACTTATGGATGTTGGGATTGGGTCCCACATACAGCGCTATTACTGTGTGCCAGGCACTGTACTAAGCTTCAGTCATGTGGTCCAAGATAGGGCAGTGGTTTAAAAGCCTGGCCTCTGTGCTTACTTCTACATCAGTATAACTCTGAGCAACTTCCTTAACCTGTGACTGAGTTTCCTCATCTGTAAAATGACAATGATGATGATGATAATAGTACCTGTAATTCTGACCTTATTTAGAAAAGGGTCTTTGCCAATGTAATTAAAGGTCTTAAGATCATTCTGGATTTCAGGTGGGCCCTAAATTCAATGGCTAACATCCTGATGAGAGAAAAGAGGGAAACATGACATACACAGATATAGAGAGAAAGGCCACATGCAGACAGTGATTAGAGAGATGCAGCCACAAGCCAAAGAATGCCAGGAGCCAGCAGAAGCCAGACGAGGCAAGAAAGGAATCATTTCCAGAGACTTTGGCCCTGCTGACACCTTGATTCTGGACTTCCAAAATCATGAGAGAATAAATTTCTGTTGTTTTAAGTCACCAACTTTGTGGTAGTTTGTTGTGGTAGCCCTAGGAAGTTGATACAGATGATAAAAGTACATCTACCTCCCAGGAGGGTTAAATGAGTGGTTATATTTAAAGTTCTAAGGGTACAGGGTGCCTGGGTGGCTCAGTCTGTTGAACGTCTGCCTTCAGCTCATGTCTTGATGCCAGGGTCCTAGGATCAAGCCCCACATTGGGCTCACTGCTTAGAGGGGAGTCTCCTTCTCCCCCTCTCTCTGTCTGCTGCTCTCCCTGCTTGTGCTCTCTCTCTCTCAAATGAATAAATAAAATCTTTTAAAAAAAAAAGTGCTAAGAGCAAAATGTGGACTACAGTGAGGGCTCTTGAAGCATCGGCTGCTATGTATTGTTAGCTCACTGGATCTTACCTAGCAACCCTATGAAGTAGGTACTATTATGACTCCCATTTGCACATGGAGAAATGGAGGCTTAGAGAGGCTAAGCAAAGGTGAGATTGTCTGGACTCTGCTCTAGCTTGACCTACACTTCAGAAGTCCCTGGAGTTGAACTTTCTGCTCATGGATCCTGGTTGGCTCGGTGACCCCTCATGATGTTCTCTCAGCAAAGATTCTTTAGTACTGATCTACCAAGACCAGAAGGTATAGAGAAGACCTCCCATGTAATGGTGTTTATTACTCCTGGATATATCTTACCAGCCCTGGTCTTGGCACAGGCTCTGCTCCAACAGAATCAGGCTCTGCCTACACTTGGTTGTTTGATTGCCCTATGACCTGACCTCAATGAGGTAGCCTCAGCACCTCATGACAACAGACAAGTGTATGCTGCCTAAAAGGTGCACCCCCCCCAACCCCCTGCCGACTCCAGGGACTTCAAAGGCCCCTATGCTACTGAGTGTAGACTATACAAATGATTAGAAATAAGTCAGATCACTTAGAGTAAGGCAGTGCCCTTGCTGGAACCTGCAAGGTCCTCTAAGAAAGCAACCCGGTTACCCTCCTGACCATCTTTTATCATTCTCCCCTGCATCACTCTCCATGAGTAATAACCTCATGGCCAGGTACTGTGGTGCCTAAAGGCCCACTTAGGGCCTTTGCACATGTAGTCTGGTTGCCTTTAATGCCCTTGCCTAACAGTTATGCATGCTTTCTTTTTACCCCCTTGACTCTCATCAATATCACCATCTCAAGAGAGGCCTTTTTCAACATATCCTTCCTCTTTACCTTTCCTGCTTTTCCCCCCTCCTTAACACTTATGATGTAATGTGCTTTACATGCTTAACTTTACTTATCTTGTTTATTGTCTTTTCTTCCAAACTATGATATAAGTACCACGAGGATGGGGATGCTTATCTGTTTTGTTTACTACTTTAGCTCAGAGCCTAGGAAAGGACTAGTGAACAGTATAATGTATTCCCTAGATAATTGTTGAGTGACTAATTGAAAGAATGAGTGAAGCAAAGCCCCTCCCCGACAATAACTACGAAACTCCCCAACTAAAGTGGGTCAAGTCGCGAAGTATCTAGAAGTAGCACACAAAGAAAGAACTAGTGGAACAATTGAGCTTTGAAGCTTTTGGAGGGAATATAACCTCTTATTGAGCTTGATTTTAAAGGAGACAAGGGGGGCACCTGGGTGGCTCGGTAGGTTAAAGCCTCTGCCTTTGGCTCAGGTCATGATCCCAGATCCTGGGATTGAGCCCCGCATCAGGCTCTCTGCTCAGCGGGGAGCCTGCTTCCTCCTCCCCCCCTACCCCACCTGCCTCTCTGCCTATTGTGATCTCTATCTGTAAAATAAATAAATAAAATCTTTTAAAAAATAAAGGAGACAAGGAAAAGGATATGGTGGAGAAAGAGGGGAACAGACTTCTAAGTGATAGAGAAAACTCAGACTTCTCTGGAAAAATCAAAATCCAAAATTCATTTATTCATTCAACTGGGAACACAGCAATGATCAAGTCACATCAATGACCAAGGGTACTTACACTCCAGTGGTCATCATGTCGGGCAGTATGATCTTGGAGAAAAACATCTGCTTATTGGAATGGTGAGATTGGAAGGGCTTATATTTCCAGAGGGCTGAGAGGTCTAGATCAGTGTGGCTTTCATCTGGCAGCCTGTAGGAAGCTATCTTAGATTCTTGATCTGGAAAAGCACTGGGAATGTCAGTTATGGGAGATTTCTGCAGCCACAGGAAGGGTGGATTCTTATAGGGAAGGGCATTGGAAAGGGTGATCCGAGAAAGGGCTGCTGTACAGAGGTGGAGATGACTGGAGGGGGTGATATCACCATAAAAGACGGTGGGTCAAAGACGTCTGGAATGAACTGAGAAATTGAGAAAGGATCTTAAAGCCCCAGAGTGTTAGAACAATCTAAATGTGTGTCACCAAGAACAACTACTTGAGGGAAGGTAAGGAATAAGAGGAGAGTTGGTGCAGAGACTTTGATGCTGGGATTTGGGACCAGATGAGGCCAGATTAGAACCTTTCCCTAACTTCAGTGACTATCCCACCACTGGCCTTTGTGAAGGCCCACAGGAAGGGCCACAGTACTCTATTGCTGTTTACCCTCCAGCACTTGTCTGTGTTTGTTCTTCTCTGTGTGACAAGCCAAGCCTAGCCCAGATGTAACTGATCAAACTGGAAATAGTCTGAAACTAGTGAGTCATACAGGATCCGCAGAGTAAAACTGCGGATTTTTGCCTAAAACCTACCACACCTTTCAACACTCCAGATCTTTTTATTAATGTAGTAAAATTTTAAGATATTACATCTTTGGTATCATGAAGTGAGATGGCTGGGATTTCTCTGTTTGGCAGAATTTTGATCTTCCCTTTAATAGGATGCTAGCTGTAGATGTCAGGAGGGCTGTTTGTATAAGAATCAAAAGATCATTTTTTCTTTTTTGTTCTTTTCCTCTGACATAGCTAATTGGCTTGAAATCAGTCTGTTTTCACAAAGCTTGGGTTTCCTTCAGTTTTGTCTCTCAAGTGAAGAGCTGAACTTTCTACCTGACTCTCACCTTAAATAGAAACATTTTCTCGCTTGTCATATGAAAAGGAAAAAATGGGAGGGAAGTGGTAGTCTTAAATTCTTTAGTACAGTGAGACAATTCAAAGGAAAGCAAGCACAACACTTTGCCATTACATATTTTGATAAAAAGTGTTCCTTGAAATTGTTTTTTGAAATGCCATTTCACATTGTGTGATAGAAACTGAATTTCTGTTATCCACAAGGTAAATGAAGGGCTTTCAGGGAAGTGAGGGAGAAAGAGTCACTGTGAATTTTCCATAGCAATTTGACTGTAGCAGTAACAGCATCTGAAAGAGTTCTGGGGGCCAGAGAAGAGGGGGCAGTAACCTAAGTGGTTCCCTTTTTGTGAGCACATCCCAGCTACGTCCCCCCTGGATCCCCACATCTAGTGGTATCGCTAGTACCACCTCCTAAGAGAAGATTAAGGGCTTTTGAAAACTACCTGCCTTAAGCCATAGAAAAACATGGTAATATTTTAATTGCTACTCCCTGGTAATCTAGCGAGTTACATGAAAAACAAATTTAGTCACTATTATTTTATTTTTTTTGTAAAATATTTAAAAATTGTGTATGAGAAATTCCAAAAGTTTCTCGCTGATCTAAGTTCTTTTTCTTGCCATATCTGTCATAAGAATATGATGAAAATCTTCAATATAGTCTGAAAATATGGATGTCATTGCAAAAGCTGGGCAAATGTGGAAAAGTATATATCTACCTGTCCAGGAATAATAATTAAGTAAATAATCTCATAAGGAAATGGAAGAGAGAGTCATGTCAGGCTGTTTCCCACCTCAGGGCTTTTGCAGCTGCTGTTCCCTCTTTCTGGAATGTTCTTACTCCTTCTCATGGCTGGTTATTTTCTCATCATCCAGGTCTCAGTCAAATGTTGCCTTCTTGGAGGGGCTTTCCTGACCCTTAGTTGAATCCTCCCACCCCAACTCTGCTGCATATCCCATTCCTTGGTTCTAATTCCCATTAAACTGTGTAATATCCCTTAGTTTAAATTACTTCTTAGTATATATCATGACCTGAAGTTGCTGGTTTATGACTTCTGTTCTGGGTTATTTATCTCCCCAGCCAGATTGTGAACTCCAAAGAGCAGGGATCTTTTTGGTCTTTGTCACTACTAAGATTAGTGCCCAAATAGATGTGGAAGGAAAATGAGAGCAAAATTGTCATATATGAAAACTAAATAATAAATAGATATATTTTTGGGGGGAACAGCTTGAGTGAGCCAAGCTTTCAAAATTCAGTTTAAATAGAAACTACTGCAGTGTGCTGCCCTTGGGTATTAGATTTGTAATTGTTCATCCCAAGTGCTGCTTGGGATGAGCTATGTTTGTCAACACCATCACTTTGGGAACTGAGGCAGGTAGTGCCTAGGGGGTTCTTTTCCAGATTCCAGAGCCCTGGCATCAAACAGGAGACTTCTGCCATTCCAGTTATATCTGGATATTTTGGCTTCAGAGTATTAAGATCCTGACTCTAATGGGTTCAAAGCATAAGTCGCACAGGAAGTTTGGAGCAGGGATTATTCTTTTAGCAGTTCAAAATGCTGTGAAAGACTCAAGTTTTGTCCATCTCTCTGTTCTGCCATCATTGAATGTCATCTTATCCAGGCAGGGTGATGTCTGAGGAAGACAAGAGTGCTGCCATTCTTTTCCTGGACTTGCTCCAGCAGACTTCCTCCAGGGTCTCAGGGGCCATTTTTGGGTATACATGCATTGTTGGACTAATCTTTGGTGAGGGAATGAGAGTATGCACAATAATAAGGCCTAATCCTGAGCCCAAGGGGTGGAGTGTGGACTGCTTGGGGAGTGGCAGTCATCTGAACAAAACTGAGGTTCTTTTGGGAGGGGAGAAGGAGAGGAAGCGTTGTATATTTCATCTATTGTTCTTATGCTTGGAAGCAGAAGCTAATGGGATTGCTAAAGTTTTAAAGTTTTGTACTGTTTGGTCTGATAAGTAAAGACTAGTTTAAGATTCTAGAGGTTGATGAGCAGACTGGAGACCCATACAGTTACAGTCCTTTGGATTAAGTCCAAGCTTCTGCTCAAGAGCCTGGAGAGGAGCTCCTGTTTCAGCACGTGGTGCCTGCTGCTGTTCAAGTGGGAGACCCAGAGCGGGAGAGTCAGTCGGGCTCCTCTTTCAGCTGTTTTAATCCCATGCTCTGTCTTTAGAGAGGTGCAATCTATTCTGCAGAGCCCATCTCATTCCGTGTGTTTCTTTATTGCTTTATCTTACCCTTCTTTTTCAAAGCCTAAGAAAAAAAGTTTAGGGATGATTTGGGAAGTTGAGAGAGGAAGGGAGTGAGTTGTCAGAATGGAGGAGTCGGGCAACTTTCCATTTCTTGTTCACTTCTGCTATATGCTCTGTTTGTGATGACCAAAGTAACTTGTGCCTTTTATATGATTCTCTTTGGAGCTTAATTGTGTCCCACGGTGACAGGCTGAGACTAAGAATAGATGAGATAATGTAAATGGAGAAATGTTCAAAACTTCACAACCTCTACACCGTTACAAATTGCAACATTTAAGTGTGGTCGAAATGCAAGGGGTGCATCAATCCAGAAAATGGCATGGACTGTTGGGACTTGGAAGTTTGATGATATTTTCTTAATATTTTTGAACATCTTAAATATTTTGCAGTAGATTTTAAAAATGAGGGCAATCCTTGCTTTTTTGTTGTTGTTTGTACCCTCACAGACCAGCATGACCTATTAAACAGCCAATTTGGGATTCTTCCCTGTCCTCATTCCTTATCTAGTCATTGACCTAATTCTGTCCATTCTCCTTACCACAACCACTAACAGTCTTGGCCCTTATCACAGAACAGGCAAATCCTTTTGTTCTTGAATTATTTCCCTATAATAAAGATGAACTTTTATCTGTCTTTGATGTCTCCAGACAGCTAGCACAAGACCTTACCGAAACTGGAGGAAAATCAATGTTTTTATAAATTTCTTGTTGATATTTTCTTTTCTGCTTTTGATTTCAGAGTCTGAACTGAAGAATTTTTGTTCTAGAAATATACTGATCATCCTTGGCTTCTCCTGTATCATAGCTGTGATTGCTTTGATTGCTGTGGGGCTGACCCAGAACAAACCATTGCCAGAAAATGTTAAGGTAACTCAAATCTGAGGGGGTCTGGCTGGGGTGCAGTGGGGGAAGGGGAAGGAGTGTGTGGTAAATCAGAACATACAGGAGGGGTGGAGATTCTGGCAGCCCAGGAGCAAGTCAATATCCACTGGATTAGGGAGGTAAAATGGAGTGATGCTCACGGGGGAAGAGGGAATGTCTTGAGTCAGTTGGTGGTAGGAAGATAATTATCTTTATGCTTGTTCAGCAATAATTGTTAGTACTTTGAGAGAAACAAATACTTTATTCACTACATCCAGATATTATGTGATGCTATTTTGTGCTGATATTCTATGACTTAGTGTTATCTCTACTTCTTATTCATTGTTTCACTGTGGATCTGTCACAACACTGTACTCTTTGATCTTCTTACTCAATCATCATTACTATACCAAAATAATTAAATTTATTAGAGAGCATTATATAAAGTAGTTTGGAAGTCAAAGATTATGGAGAAGAATTTTTCCTCTTTTTCAGAATATTAAAGAAAGCAAAGTCAATGAAAAAAAACACAGAGAACCACATACATGTATCAAATATAGTGATTTGAAATTAATTCATGGGTAGACATATTTCTTCAAAATTTCCACATTTGAAGAACTAGTTAATATCATTAAAAATAATGGGTCATTAACTTTGCTGTGATATATTTCCACTTCCTTCCAAATTCACCAAAGTAAAATTTCAAAGACATGAATATCTTACAAGTAGCTTGTAATGTCACTATTTTATTTAAGCTTAGCTAAAAAGCATGTGAAAAATTTAAGTTTATGTTGTAAATACAACATTTTAAACTTTCATTGAAATTAAATAAGTGTATAAGTAAATAAATCTAAAAGGGCCCAGAATATACCAATTTGCTAATGTTGTACATATGGGCACAAATGTACACGTAGACGATGACATGTCTAGAAGTTAACTTGACCATGGAGGCTCTGGAATACATGTACAGTTTATTTTCTTGTATTTGAAGACATCAAACTGTGAGACTGGAGTGATGGATGCATATGCCAGGCTTCTAAAGCTTTTGTCACCCACCCAAATCAGTCACTATATAGTAGAGGTCTGGATGTTACATTGGCATTCCTTTGTGACATAAACTCAACTCAGTGTTGCTGTGCACAGCAACCCCTTTGTCAGCTCAGAAGGCTGATATTATCTCATTGTCAATGGTCTCTTGCCTTTTAATATTGAGTGATGTTGGCTCTCTTGGCAAAACTTCACTCACAGTTGAAGCCTCATGACATCTTGGTTCTGTTATTTGTTTACCAGCTCCAAAAGTACATGATTGCCTTCTTGATTTGACCTTTTTACATGTTCATTATTGAATCATTGGAGAAGGGGACTGCCTAGGAGGCAAAATCCATGACAGACTTGAGCTCTGTGTTCCCAGTGAATACTTCTGGTCATGGATGACTTTTCCTGCATTTGTAGCGGTTATCATTAACTCTGTTGTGATTCTGTATTGTGTTGGCCCCAGAAAATGGAACAGGTCTTTAAATAAGAGGTATGAGTATTTGAAGAGTAGATAGTGGCATACTGCTGCTTTAGAGCATACTCTTTGATAATATCCTCGAAATCATTTAAAACTAAGTTTGAGGAATAAGATATATGATAAAACATTATAACATCCAAAATAAGGAAAAAGAAAGGAGACATTTTCTTGTGTGGTTTGTAAACCAGTACCAGGATCATCCCAGATATCACGAGCTACTAACAGGCTTTGAGTAGTTTGTTGAAATAAATTTATTTCCTTTCAAAAGTGATTATTTAAAAGATAATACTTATTTCAATATTTGTACCTGGTACATTTGTTTTAAAAACCTGTAACATTGTGGGGTACCTGGGTGGCTTAGTGGGTTAAAGTCTCTGCCTTCTGCTCAGGTTATGATCTCAGGATGCTGGGATTGAGCCTCACAGCGGGCTCTCTGCTCATCAGGGAGCCTGCTTCCTCCTCTCTGTCTGCCTGCCTCTCTGCTTACTTGTGATCTCTCTCTCTGTCAAATAAATAAGTACATATTTTTTAAATTAAAAAAATTAAAATAAAAACCTATAACACTGAACTTCCAGGGAAGATAGTGGAGTAGGAGGACCCTAAGTTCACCTCATTCCATGGAACACGGTAGTATCCACATCAGTGTAAATAACCCAGAAAACGATTTGAAGACTGACAGAAGAGACTCTTCACAGCTAAATGTAGGGAAGAGGCCATCTCAAAGAGAATAAGAAGTGTGGAGATACATTTGGAAGTTAAATGGACCTGTCTATAGCGGGGAGGAACGATACAGGCATGGAAAGGGGAAAGGACAAGACCATCACACCAAGTATCCCAGGTGCACAGGGATTCTGCATGAAACCAGAAAGGCTTAATTTCCTGAGTTCTTAAAATCAGCAAGGATTAATACCTGGAAATTTGAAAATTAGTGGGCTCAGTTCTGGAAAAGTCAGGAAGGTGAGAGGAAAGCAGCACCCTTAAACAGCTCTGTGGAGACACAGCATAGAAGCACCAGTTTGAAATGCACCTGGGGTGTGCAGGAGGGAGATTTGTTTACTAATCTCAGAGCATGTGCTTGGAGGGGCAGGGATTACTGGGAGACTTCTCCAGGAGCAAAGGCGCTAGTGGATGCCATTTCCTTCCTCCACTGTCCAGCATAAACACATGGATACCTGTGACTCAGCACTTCTCCAACAATATTACCTAACTTGCTAACAGCCTGCAACACCCTGTGTTCTCCTGTGGACCTGCTGGTACCAACCAGGCCTCACTCCAGGTCTTCTTTCACTTACAGACCTTACTAATATCACCCACACTGCCCCCAAGTGCTTCTTGAGATCCACTCCCTCCAATCCAGCCAGCCTTGGTTCTGGTGGCCACAGGTCCCCTTTCACAATAGCCCTAAGCAAACCTTGCTAGCACTGTGTGCCCCCCCACCCTGCTCCTGAATTCCTTCATTCTCCCATGAACCTGTCCCCTCCAGTATGCCCTTGGCCAAAGCCTATCCAAAGTGGTGCCAGAAGCCTGACAGTATGCAACCAGTCCTGACAGGCCAGCACCACTCCAAAGTGACTCCTGTCCTGGGGACTGTGGAAGAGACCACACTACACACACCACACAGACTAGTCTGATTGTAGCACCAGCAGTGGGCTGGCAGCTGATGTCTGGTATGACTACAGGTCCTGGCCACCTATGAAAGCCTCCCAAAAGACAACACACACAAAAAATGTCCTATAGTTTGGTGTTACTGCATCTCTGGCAAACTCCTGGTCTGACTCAAGCTGAAAGTGGCCCAGGACTGGCCCCTTAACAACACAGGGATCAGACCCTGCCTATAACAGGCAAAGAGAGCCATCACAGACAGCTGGACTAAAGGCAAAAGTGGCTCAGCCACAACAGTGGGACACACACATCACACATAGGAGATACCCCTGAAGTGCCAGGTTCTAGTAAACAGGGGACACTGTGCAGTAAGGCACTACAGGACTTCTTCATAAGGTCATTACTGTCAAGTAAATGAGACGTAGCTATCTTTCTTAACACAGAGAAACAGATGCAGAGAGTTAGACAAAGTGAGGAGACAGAGGAATATATCCCAAATGAAAGGACAGGACAAAATCACTGCAAGAGAGCTAACAAATAGAGATAAATAATATGCCTGTAGAGAATCTGAAGTAATGGTCATAAAGATACTTACTGGACTTGAGAAGAGAGTGACACTCTTAAAAAAGAGATAGAAAACCAAAAAGATGGGCACCTGGGTGGCTCAAGTGATTGAACACCAGCTCTTGGTTTTGGCTCAGGTTGTGATCATAGTGTTGTGATATCAAGCCCTGTCTCAGGCTCTGTGCTCAGCTCAGAATCAGTTTGGGATTCTCTCTCTCTCTCCTTCTCCCTCTGTCCCTCCGGCTGTTCTCTCTCTCTCTCTCTCTCTCTCTTTCAATAAATAAATAAAATCTTTGGGGGGAAAAAGGAAAACAAAAATGAACCAGAGATGAAGTACTCAATAACTCAAATTAAAACTACATTAGATGGAATAAATAGTAGACTGGAGGAAGAAGAAGAATGGATCAGTGACTGGAGCACAGAGTAATGGAAAGCATCAAGCTAAACAGGAGCTAAGAAGTAATTAAAAATTAAAAAACAGGGAACTCAGTGATACCATCAAGCATAAAAATATTCACATAATAGGGGTCCCAGAAAGAGAAGAGAGGGAAAAAGGAAGCAGAAAATTTATTTGAAGAAATAATAGCTGAAAACTTCCTGAATCAGGAGAAGGAAACAGAAATCCAGATCCAGGGGCACCTGGGTGGCTCAGTGGGTTAAGCCTCTGCCTTCAGCTCAGATCATGATCCCACGGTCCAGAGATCAAGCCCTGTGTCAGGCTCTCTTGCTCAGCAGGGAGCCTGCTTCCCCCCCCCTCTCTCTGCCTGCCTCTCTGCCTATTTGTGATCTGTCAAATAAATAAATAAAAATAAAATCTTAAAAAAAAAAAAAAGAAAGAAATCCAGATCCAGGAGGCACAGAGAGCCTCCAACAAAATAACCCAAGGAGGTCTACACCAAGATATATAGTAGTTAAAATGGCAAAAAGTAGTGATAAAGAGAATTTTAAAAGCAGTAAGAGAAAATAATTACTTATAAGGGAAATCCCATAAGCCTATAGCTAATTCTTTAGCAAAAACTTTGCAGGCCAAAAGAAAGTGGCATTTTACATTTACACTGATGAAAAAAAAAAAAAAACCTGCAGCCAAGAATACTCTATCTAGCAAGGCTATCATTCAAACCAGAAGGAGAGATAGTTTCCCAGACAAACAAAAGTTAACAGAATTCATGACCACTACCAGAAATGTTAAAAGGGACTCTTGAGTGGAAGGAAAAGACTATAAGCAGGAGTAAAAAAACTAAGGAAGCACAAAAGCAGAAAAATAAGTATAAATAAAAAATCAGTTAAGGGATTCACAAAATAAAAGGATTAAAGTATGATACCATATACTTAAAATGTGGGGGAGAAAAGAATAAAGAATGGATTCAAACTTAAGCAACCATCAATTTAACATAGACTGCTATATGCATAAAATATTATATATAAAGCTAATGGTAAACACAAATTAAAAACCAGTAATAGATACACAAAAAAATAAAGAGAAAGGAATCCAAGTATACACCTAAAGAAAGTAGAAAATCATGAGAGGAAACAGCAAGGGAAGAAAAGAACAGAGAAGAACAAAACAATCATAAAGCAAATAACAAAATGTCAGTAAGTACATACCTATCAATAATTCGTTTGAATGTACATGGACTAAATGCTACAATCAAAACAATTTTGCCTACAAGAAATTCATATCAGACCTAAAGACATATGCAGATTGAAAGTGAGGGGATGGAAAAGCATTTATCATGTAAATCAAAGTGAAAAGAAAGCTGGGGTAGCAATACTTACATTGTACAAAATCGATTTTAAGATAAAGACTGTAACAAGAGACAAAGAAGGACACTATATAATCATAAAGGGAACAATCCAACAAGAAGATATAACAATTATAAATATGCACCCAACATGGGAGCACCCAAATACATAAAGTAGCTAATAACACATATAAAGGAAGTTTTAACACTCCAGTTACATCAATGGATAGATCATCCAAACTGAAAATCAGCAAGGAAGCAGTGACTGTGAATGATACATTAGACCAAAATAATCTAACAGATAGTTTCACAACATTACATCCTGAAACAGCAGAATACATATTCTTTTCAAGTGGCACGTGGAAGATTCTTCCAAACAGATCACATACTGGCCACAAAACAAGCCCCAACAAATTCGGGAAGACTGAAGTCATACCGTGCATCTTTTCTGACTAGGACACTGGGGAACTAGAAATCAACCACAAGCAATAACCTGGAAAGAGCATGGAGATTAAATAACGTACTACTAAACAATGAACAGGCCAACCAAGAAATTTAAAGAGGAAATTAAAAAAATACATGTAGATAAATGCAAATGAAAACATTATGGTCCAAAATCTTTGGGATGCAGCTAAGCTGTTCTAAAAGGGCAGTTCATAGCAATGCAGGCCTACCTCAAGAAGCAAGAAAAATCTTATACAAACTAACCTTACACCTAAAGGAGCTAGAAGAAGAAGAACAAACAAAACCCCAGACCACTAGAAGGAAGGAAATAATAAAGATTAGAGCAGAAATAAATAAAGTAGAAACTAAATAGACAATAGGACAGATCAATGAAACCAGGAGCTGGTTTTTTGAGAAGATAAATCAAATTGATAAACCTTTGGCCAGACTCACAAGAAAAAAAAAAAAAAAGAGGTGACTCAAATAAACAAACTTAGAAATGAAAGAGGAAATATAGCAACCAGTACCACGGAATACAAAGAAAATTATGAGACTATTTTGAAGAATTATATGCCAACAAACTGGATCACCTAGAAGACATGGATAAATTCTTAGAAACATATAACCTCCCAAATCTGAATCAGGAAGAAATAGAAACACAGAGTAGACCAATTATTAGCAATGAAATTGAATCAGTAATCAAAAAAAAACTACCAACAAACAAAAATTCAGGATCAGATGGCTTCCTTAGTGAATTCTACCAAACTTCTAAAGGAGAGTTAATACCTAGTCTTCTTAAACTATTCCAAAAAATAGATGAGGAAGGAAAACTTCCAATCTTATTCTGAGTCCAGCATTACCCTGACACCAAAACCAGATAAAGACACTATAAAAAAAAGAGAACTACAGGCCAATAACTCTTATGATCATAGATATAAAAATACTCAACAAAATATTAGTAAACCAAATCGAACAATAAATTTAAAAACCATTCACCATGATCAAGTGGGATTTATTCCTGAGATGCAAAGGTGGTTCAATTTTTGGAAATCAATCAACATGATACATCACATTAATAAGAGAAAGGATGAAAGGAAATATACCTCAATGTAACAAAGGTATATATACCTTTGTATATATATATATATATATATATGTATATGTGTATATGTGTATACATATACATATATTTATATGTATATATTAAAAAGAAAACCCATAGCTAACATCATAATGGTGAAAAACTGAAAACTTTTCCTCTAAGATCAGGAACAAGATAAAATGTCTTCTCTTACCACTTTTATTCAATATAGTACTGGAAGTCCTGGCCACAGCAATCAGACAAGAAATAGAAATAAAAGGCATCCAAATTGGTGAGGAAGAAGGAAAACTTTCACTGTTTGCAGAAGACATGGTACTATATATAGAAAACCTTAAAGACTCCACCCAAAAACTACCAAAACTGATAAATGAGTTTAGTAAGGTCAGAGGATACAAAATCAAAACATAGAAATCCATTGTATATCTATACACTATACATCTATAATGAAATAACAGAAAAATAATGTAAGAAAATAATCCCATGGGGGTGCTGGGGTGGCTCAGTCAGTTAAGCATCTGTCTTCAGCTCAGGTCATGATCCTGGGATCCTGGGATGGAGCCCCGTGTCATGCTCCCTGCTTAGCAGGGAGTCTGCTTCTCCTCTCTTTCTGCACCCCACCCCCACTGCTGCCCCCACTGGTGCTCTCCTTCTCTCTCTCTTGCTTGGTCTCTCTCTTTCAAATAAAGAAATAAAATCTTAAAATAAAAAAAAAAAAAAGAAAGAAAACAATCTCATTGGGGCGCCTGGGTGGCTCAGTGGATTAAGCTGCTGCCTTCGGCTCAGGTCATGATCTCAGGGTCTTGGGATCGAGTCCCGCATCGGGCTCTCTGCTCAGCAGGGAGCCTGCTTCCCTCTCTCTCTCTCTCTGCCTGCCTCTCTGTCTGCTTGTGATTTCTCTCTGTCAAATAAATAAATAAAATCTTTAAAAAAAAAAAAAAAAAAAAAGAAAACAATCTCATTTACAATTGTACCAAAAAGAATAAAATGCCTAGGAATAAACTTAACCAAGGAAGTGAAAGACCTGTACTCTGAAAACTATAAAACACTGATGAAAGAAATTGAGGATGAAATAAACAAGTGAAAGATATTCCATGCTCATGGACTGGGAGAACCAATATTGTTAAAATGTCTATACTATCCAAGGGAATCTTTGAATTTAATGCAATGCCTATCAAAATACCAAGAGCATTTTTTCACAGAACTAGAATATATAATCCTAAAATATATATAGATTCATAAAGACCTCAAATAGCCTAAGCAGTCTTTTTTTTTTTTTTTTTATTTGATAGAGAGCGAGATCACAAGTAGGTAGAGAGAAAGGGGGAAGAAGTCTCCCCAGTGAGCAGAGAGCCCAAAGTGGGGCTTGATCCCAGGACCCTGAAATCATGACTGGGTGGAAGGCAGAGGCTTAACCCACTGAACCACCCAGGTGCTCCTAGCCAAACCAGTCTTGAAAAGGAAGAACAAAACTGGAGATACCACAATCCCAGATTTCAAGATATACTACAAAGCTGTAGTACTATAAGCAGTATGGTACTGGCACAAAAATAAATGCACAGATCACTAGAACACAATTACATGGTCCATTAATCTTTGACAAATGTAGCAAGACTGTGCAATGGGAAAAACATAGTCTCTTCAACAAATGTGTTGGGAAAAACTGGACAGCTTAATGCAAAAGAATGAAACTGGACTATTTTACACACCATACACAAAAATAAACTAAAAATGGTTTAAGGACCTAAATGTGAGGCCTAAAACCATAAAAATCCTAGAAGAGCACAGGTAGTAATTTCTTTGATGTCAGCTGTAGTAACATTTTTCTAGATATGTCTCCTGAGGCAGGGAAACAAAAGCAAAAATAATCTATTAGCTTCTGCACAGCAAGGAAAATGATCAACAAAACTTAAAAACAAACTACTGAGTGGTAGATTATATTTTCAAATGGCATAGCCAGTATTCAAAACATATAAAGAACTTATACAGCACAATACAAAAAACCAAATAACCCAAATAAAAAAATGGGCAGAAGACATGAACAGATGTTTCTTCAAAGAAGACATACAGATGGCCAACAGATACATAAAAAGATGCTCAACATCACTCCTCATCAGGGAGATGCAAATCAAAACCACAATGAGGTATTACCACACACCTGTCATACTGGCTAGAATCAAAAACACAAGAAACAGTAAGTGTTGGTGAGGATGTGGAGAAAAGGGAACTGTTGTGCACTGGTAGTGGGAATGCAAACTGAAGCAGCCACTGTGGAAAAGGGTATGGATCTTCCTCAAAGTTAAAAATAGAGCTACCATATGATCCAGTAATTTTACTCCTGGGTATTTACCCAAGGAATATGAAAGCATTAATTCGAAAAGATATATGCACCCCTCTGTTTATTGCAGCATTATTTACAATAACCAAATTGTGGAAGCAGCCCAGTTGTCCATTGATAGAGGAATGGATAAAGAAGATGTGGTATAGATATACAATGGAATATTATTCAGCCATGAAAAGAATGAAATCTTGCCATTTGCAACAACATGGATAGAACTAGAGAATATAATGTTAAGTGAAATAAGTCAGAGAAAGACAAATACCATGTGTTTTCACTCATATGTGGAGTTTTAGAAACAAGCAAAAAAAGAGAAACCTAAAAACAGACTCAACTATAGAGAACAAATTGATGGTTACCAGAGGGCAGGTAGGTGAGGGGAATGGGTGAAATAGGTAGAGTATGCTTACCGCAATGAAAACTAAGTAATAGAATTGTGGAATCACTATGTTGTACCCCTTTAACATAACATTGTATATAACTATACTGGAATTAAAGTAAATAAATCATCTCTTTATGACCATACCTCATTCAGCAGCTCTTCACTTGTTCACAAATTCATGTATTAACAATTATTAAGTATCTGTATTAGGTTCTATATTAGCTGTAGATTGGGAAGCCAGTATCGATATGATTGAGCTTACTATCTGGGAAGGAAACACAGTTAATAGCTGATACAAATTATTGATTATAGTTGTGACGAGTGCCACCAAGTGAAAGTTTTGGGAGCCAGGGCAGTCTTGCCTGAAAGAAATGACATTTACTGTAGAACATGAAGTGTGATTACAAGTTGGTGGAGATAGAGAAGGACAGAGAGTATTCTAGGCAAAAGGAAAGCAAGTCCAAGAATCTCACAGATAAAGATGGTTCAGTCAGGGTCTTGCCACTCAGGCTGAGGATTTTAACTTTAATCCTAGGAGCAATGAGAAGACAGTAAATTGATCAGATTTGTGTTTTGAAACGATCACACTGGCTGCAATGAAGTTGAGAGTGGGGTGATAAGAGCAGGTATAGGAGACTAGACTAGTGTGTGGAAGCAGTGTGGAAGGAGGAGGAGGTGTAGAGTTAAGTTTTTGAAGAAAATTTTTTTGTTTTAGAGGTATTAGATATCCAAAGATTATCCAGCAGTTGGATAATCAGATCTGGACCTCATAGAAGAGGTATAGACCCACAGTGTTCGTTAGAAATATCATGCAAACCACATTTTAATTTCTCCAGGAGTCACATTTTTAAAAAAGATTTTATTTATTTATTTGAAAGACAGAGATCACAAGTAGGCAGAGAGGCAGGCAGAGAGAGTGGGAGAAGCAGACTCCCCGCTGAGCGGAGAGCCCGATGTGGGGCTCAATCCCAGGACCCTGGGAGCATGACCTGAGCCGAAGGCAGAGGCTTTAACCCACCGAGCCACCCAGGTGCCCCCGGGAGTCACATTTTTAAAAAGTAGAAAGAGATGAAATTAATTTTAATAACATATTTAATGTAATCCATTACATCCAAAATATTATCTCAACATTTCATCAAAATAATGATTAACAAAATATTTTCCATTATTTTTTTCATGTTATCTTCAAATTCCAGTGTGATTTTTAACTTAAATCACATCTCAATTCAGACTATGATTGGCCCTTGAACAACATGGGGCTTAGGGGTGCCACCCCCACCACACAGTCAAAAATCCATGTGCAACTTTTGACTCCCTCAAAACTTAATTGCCTAGTATTGACCAGAAGAAGCCTTACCAATAACATAAACAGTTGACTCACACATATTTTGTGTATGTATTATATACTGTATTCTTACAATAAAGTGAGCTACAGAAAAAATGTTAAGAAAATTGTAAGGAGAGAAAATACACTTATAGGACTCTACTGCATTTATTGAAAAAAATCCATGTATGAACAGGCCTGCACTGTTCAAATCTGTGTTGTTCAAGGATCAACTGCAGTTAACATTTCAAGTGCTCAAGAACCACATGTGGCTAGTGGCTGCCTTATTAGATAGTACAGGTCTAGACTAAAGATATGTCTCTAATGCCTTCAATAGAAGCCCTAGACGTGGATAAGATTATAGGAAGGGGGTAAAAAGCAAGAAGAGGGCAAGGATGGAGTCCTGAGGAATTCTAGCATTCAAATATAGTGCCTGCAGTTTATAAATCATTTACATTTTTTCTTTCCAGGAATGCTGTGAGGAATGAAAGATTATCCTCACCTTATAGATAAGCAAAATGAGGGCCTTTGAGTTTCTCTTGCTCAAGGCTTGGTATCTCATAGCTTACTGCAAGAATCAAGCAGGATAAATAAATGCAAATGTGATGTGATGAGCAGGCATCCTGGACCACTGAGGACACTCAGTGACTGGTAGCTCATATGTTACCGTCTTTGCAGCCTGTCTGCCTTGTCACAAATTGTCACTTTCTACCCCCTTCTTCCCATCTAATCATCCTTGTCTAACCCAACCCGGGTCAGCCCTCCCATCCTGATGATCCAGTCCTGTCATCTTCCTACCTGTTTGGGGTTAGCCTTACTGAGGCGGTGGTGGCCCCGTGCCCAGGCCATATCTAGCAAACTACAAGAACTCCTTATTGTACTGATGTGTTGTTTACTTGCCCAGCTACTGAGGTGATAAAGGTATTGAGGATAGGGCCTGGGTTTCATCTTTTTTTTTTTAATGCATTTTATTATTCATTCACTCAACTTACTCACTTAACAAATAGTCATTGACTATCTATTCTTATTTTAGGCCCCAGGCATATAGCAATGAGCAAAACTGGCAAAGTCCTTACTTTCATGGAACTTACGGTCTAGTGGAAGAGATACTTATCAATCAAATAATCACAAAATAAATGTTAAATTACAACCATCAATCTGACTTGGCTGGTTGCCTCATAGAAGTTTGCTGACTCAGTGAACAGAGTAACATCTTGAACATGTAAAACTGCCTCCTCCTTGGATGTGAAGGGCATGGGACAACCAGCCTGATGGCAGGATTTGTCAGTGTGGGAGGCAGGCCCCTGCCTCCCAGTCCCTTGGAGATCAGCATTCCCTATTCTCACCCCCAGACCCTACTCAGTTGCAGGTTGCAGGATCTGAGAATCTATACACTGAACAGGCATCCTGGGGCATTCTCAAGCCACTGAAGTCTGGGAACCACTATCCTATAGATATGCAATGAATACTTAAAAAAAAAAAAAAGGCCTTAATGAACTGAAGAGTCATTTAGCTGTACCTAAGTGTCCCCTGGGAAACCCCCTTTGTTCTGGTGTACCTGGGTGGGGAGGTAGCTTTCAGATATGTTCAGTTCATCGCTCCCTTAATTTCCTGCTCATTAGTGAAAACTGGCATTTAGCGAGCTGTCAGATATTCTTTTTAGCACCAACGTTGCACATGCTGACACACACAGATCCCCACAAGGTTCTCTCAAAGGCACCAGACTGACCCAATACCAAACTGTGTGCCTTCATTAACAGCTACCACTTCTGTGGAAGCCTGTTGGCTCAGGGACCAGATGGTTTTGATCTCAATCCCAGATCTGCTACTTTTTGCTATGAGACTTGGGCAAGTAAGTCTCTCTCTCTATTCCTCAGCTTCCTCATATGTCAAATGGAGGTAGTTGTGAGGATTACCTGGGATGATACCAGTGACTCCCTTATCAGAGTAGCCAGCACACCGGAAGCCCTCAGGGGAGACCAGCTGTCCACATTGCTTCAAGGGAGATGAATTCTAGGGAAGTTTCTTTGTTGCTAATGTGTTAAGGTCACTGAGCCAGTGATCGCAGTTTTTCTAGCTGCTGCTGAAGCAGCTAGAAAGAAGAACCATTATGTCTGAAGTGACCAAGAGAAGTTGATTATCATACATCTTTTTCACAAGGAACTAAAGTGCTATTCTTCATTAAGCATTTGTGATTGTATTGTTTTATGGAGAATTTGGAAGGACTTGCTCCAATTTTCAACCTCAAATTACTCCTGGAAAATATCTATCTTATTTTTACTTTACTGGATTTTAATGTGGTCTTGTTTAAAAAACAATACCTGGAGAGATGCACAGTTGGCTAAGTGGCTGACTCTTGGTTTCGGCTCAGGTCGTGATCTCATATTCGTGGGACTGAACCCCATGTCAGGTTCTGCGCTCAGTGCCGACCCTGCTTAAGATTCTCTCTCTCCCTGTGCTCCTCCTGTTTGTGCTCTCTCTCAAATAAAGAATTCTTAAAAAGAAAAAAACCCACAATACTTGGAGCTGGATGGTTGTGATGGTATACGAGGTGTTAATGTACTTCATGCCACTGAACTGTATACAAAACTGTACACTTAAAATGGTAAATTTATTATGTTCAGTGTATTTTACCACAATTAACAAACAGCAGTGAAACCGTGGTTTGTATCGAAAGTCTAGTAATTCTAATTGAAGAAAAAAGAAAAGCAGAAAATGGTCTCTAATTGTTCATAGGCCCTGCCAGCATTACCGTAACTAATGGAGACCTGATTTGTTTATAGAGTTTATAGAGTACCGGAGTCAAATTTGAAAGGATTAGCTTTGTTTATTCAAAAGGACTCACTGAGACAAACTGATGACATTGCTAAAAGTACAGTTAAAAAAAGCTACAGGGACTTTTAAGAAAGATTCTGAAGAACCAAGATGTCTGAAGTGACCGAGAGAAGTTGATTATCTTACCACTGCCCATGTTCCCTGGTTTATGGGGGTTTTTTTGGGTAGTGGTAGTAGTGATGGTGGAACTCAATCTTGATGGTACTACTTTATATTAGACTGTGAGTACTAAGTTCTTTTGGGACTGGAAGGAGTTCAAAAATTATACAATTCTAACCCTCTTCATTCATTCAATTCAACAATTGCCTGTTGAATTCCTTCTTTGTGCCTAACATGTGGTAGGATATCCTGAGGTGGGTGCTGGACATACCATTGTAAGCAAAACAGCCCTGCCCTAATATAGTTCACATCCTTATGGGGAAGACAGATATTAATCAAATAGCCATATAGACATGTAATTATGCATCATGGTAAGTCCTGTTTTTAGAGCAAAATATGGGGACTCTGAGCCAAGGATTACAAAAGTAGAATTAAATCTGAAAAGGTCAGAGAAGGCTGGGATCTTAGGTGAAGGGCATTCTGGGCTGAGGCTCTAGAACAGAAGTTATGTGTCTTATAGGGAACTGAGAGCTGGCCAGTGTCAGGGTGAGTGTTTTCCGAATCAGAAGGCTCACAGTTGGGTGACAAGTGGGTTGAGATCTGAATGAGAACAAACCACTTCTGCAGAGCCAGGAATAGAAGCAGATCATCTGCTGCTCAAGTTTTCTATTTCTTTCTGCATCTAGAGAGATTTACTCCGATGACTGGACCTATGACATTGTGCAGGTAGAATTGCTTCCACCTTAAAGAGAGTCTTGGTCCCCATGGCCTCCAGTCTCTGTGAGCTCAGGGTCTGTGGCCACCCACATTGCCAGGTCTGTACCAACGGCCCTACATTGGTGTCTCTGTGAACCAAGCAAGGTCATTTTTACTGTTCCTTTCCCTGAAACACTGCTTTTGTTCACTCAGAATAACTTATGAAGATCAGTTATGGTTGCTAAAATCATGTGGATGATCAAAAACTAGCCAGGATAAAGTTGTATATACACAGTAAGATTGCAGCCATATAAAAATTTGTGTATTTAGGAAAGACTGGAAGGAGATAAATCAAAGTAACAGTGATATGTAGTTGGTAGGATCTTAAATGTCTTTTTTTCCCTTCCCCTTCATTTAACTAGATGTTATCTAGTAAACTTTTAGTATTCTTAAAATAGAAAGTAATATTGAAATAATCCTAGGGGAGTGTCAGATCTCTTCATCACCACACATATATTTAATTTTTCTTTAATGTATTAATGTATAGAATGAACTCACAGGCCTTTTAAAAATATGAGCTACAGAGAAACACTGGATAGGAGTGTTAGCATGGTGTAAGGCACAGCTTTGGTCAAAACCTTTCTGTTGGGTAGAGATTTTTATTTTAAACAGAATTCTGTCATCATGGAGTCAGGGCAATGCTGGCTCAAACAAAGTTAGGCAAGCTTCTCTACTGCCAGACTCTCTGAAGCATTCATTACCTAATGGGTTTGTGAGCCCAGGAGAGAGAGAGAAAGCACTCAGCATTCCCCAAACTCCTGGGAAGTCTTATTTGCCTAGATCCTTGCAGGCTTAGTGTTTTCTGGAACATGCATTGGAAAATGCTGGTATGGTGAAAAGTAACAAAAGATGGCGGCTACCCGGGCTCTAGATGGGTCTTTGAAGGCTTTCACCTTCTGTACTTCTTAGGTAGGTCCTTAAACTCTACTGGACACGGTCTCTCATCTCTCAAATATGAAGATTATGTAGAATAAACTTATAGCTCTAAGATGGGCCAGCTATGAAAATGAGTAAATATGCTGAGTTTTACAACAATGAAAGGCAAACTTCCAAAATGCCCAAACAGAATTTTCACACAATCAAGTTTTTATCTGTCCCTCAAGCTGCAAACTGTTTCCTAAGAGAAAAAATATTTGGCACAATTTGGCAGGTTAGCATTCCAGTCCACTGTATACATAAGGTGGAAAGCCCTCAGCTCCTGTGTGACAGAATACAGCACACCTCCCGCTCAAACACTTGATAAACCAAATGTAGCAAAAACTTTCATTTCTCCACCACCTCGTTGTCTAAGGCCTTCGAGAAACAGGATGATAGAAGGAAGGCTGGTTCCTTTGCTCCGTTGGAAGAGTGACTTTCATGTCAACAAAGAATAGAATGTCCTGATCCCAGATAAAGGCTGCTTGCTTACTGCTGCTGCCTCAGATTTTATCATAGGCCACTGTGGTTGGAACATTTTCTGGCAGCAAGAATTCACAGACCCTCCTAGGAAACAACAGAATTTTCTGCTGTGTAAACTCTCAGCCTCTCTCGACCCCAGGAGACTGCCCATGGTTCCAAAGGCCCCAGACGCCAGGCATTCCCCGGTGGGCCTGCAACAGTTATGACCTAAGTCATTGGTTTCCTCTCACTGCAAGCCTGTTTATGGAGGAGTCTATCCAGCTTGCTCTCTCGCCAAGTATAAAGGCTTTTTTCTTTTTAAGGTCATAATGTTCCTTGCCATAGGGAGTCCTGTTGTGCCTAACTAGGCTGAGAACACTAGAGGTTGCAGAAGGCCAAGGATCTGCCCTCTGCTGCACACTGATATTCTCCTCATCTGGAGAAACAGAATAAAGCTTGACACCAAGCAAACTCAGCTATTAACTATTGCCAGTGGTCCAAGGAGGTCTCTTGAATCCATTCTTCTTTCCTCCCTGGAAGATCTTAGGTTCTTAACAGGTAATAAGACAGTATGGGAGACTATATATCGAATGACTGCTGATTTAAGCATTATCAAGAGACAGATGGCACTTGGAGGTCCACAGCAACAAAGTGTGTTGGGAGTGGTTAGCTCACACTTTAGGCGTGCCTCCTTTTTCTCTTCCTTCTGCTTCCCTGTTTACTTTCTTCCATGTTTCTCTCTACCAGAGGGATAATAAATTAAAGTACAGGTACTATCATGCTCTCCTTACAAGCCCCATGGCATTTTTTCCTGATTAAACTCAGGGGTGTAACCAGAGATGAACATTAAATGATCAAAAAGAGCATTCGGCAGTCTACTCCTACGTAAATACCCAAAATAAATGAGCTTATATTCAAAGAATGACATGGGCAAGGATGTTCCCAGGGACTATATTCCCAATAGTGCCGAACTGGAAGCAACTCAAATGTCATCAACAGTAGAATGGATAAAAACATAGTGCATATAATGAAATAGGAACTATTGTATAGCAATGAAGAGGGATGAACTATGGCTGCGCACAGTCAGGATGCATCTAAGAGACAGGGAACAGCAGAAGAAGCTAGACATAGAGGAGGCACACTGTGTGAGTCCCTTTACAGCAGCTCAAAGATAGGCAAAACTCATCCGTGGGGACAGAAACCAAGTCAATGGTTACCCTCAGGAGGAACGGACTGAGAGGGGCAGTAGAAAACATTCTGAATCTTGATCTTGGTGGTGTGGTGTAAATGGGTGTGCACATATGCCAGAATTCACTGGGATGCACTTTGCTGTAGTTATCCCGCACTAAAAGTCTTTAAAAACTATTGTTCTGCCCTTGCTCCTATGTTTCTCTGTATATGGAGCATAAGATCTTGGGTCTAACTCTGATCCAAATCCAGGCTCTCTCACCAATTAGCTGTGTATCTTGAGTAAACTACTTAACCTCTTTGTTCTTTAATTTCTCACATATATAGCAGGGATAAACAGAGTACCTACCCTACAGGACTGTTCTGAGGGTTAAATCAGAGAACTCTCACAAAACGTTTCATGCAACACCTGCCCAGTACATTTAATATTCTCATGAAATGTAATGTGGAGACTTGGCTCTTTCGCCTTTTGCCTCTGACCAATGAGTTCTTTCTCATGCTGTCTTTCCCCTTCTTTCTTCCCACCTTTTCCTCTTTATTCTTCCTTTGATCTCCTCTCAGTCATAAGAGCCCAAAACATGAAAATACTTATCTTTTAAAATGTATTAAATACAATGTATAGTTATATTCATAATTATCAGTAGGGAGGCTCAGGCCCCACCCTGGGTAAGGCCTGGAAAATTCTAACATGCCACCAGCACTACGAGCCATGATTCTAGAGAGATTGGTGTCCTGGTAGTTCTTATGATCAGGGCAACACCAGGCCACCCCTCCCCATGTTCATCTTGAATTAAAATATATCTCCTCAGGGCATCTGGGTGGCTCAGTGGGTTAAAGCCTCTGCTTTCAGCTCAGGTCATGATCCCAAGGTCCTGGGATCAAGCCCTGCACTGGGCTCTCTGCTCAGCAGGAAGCCTGCCTCCCCCCCCCCCCCCGCCCCACCTGCCTGTCTGTCTACCTGTGATCTCTGTCTGTCAAATAAATAAATAAAATCTTTTTAAAAATATGTCTCCTCGTGTTTTTGAAGACTCTCGTCTTTGTTTCCTTCTGTTGCAAGCGGAGTAGGGGGAAGCATAATGTAATCCTGGTAAGTTCTTGACTTGTTGTTTTTCCCCTCAGTATGGGATTGTGCTGGATGCAGGCTCTTCTCACACAAGTTTGTACATCTATAAGTGGCCAGCAGAAAAGGAGAACGACACAGGGGTGGTGCACCAGGTAACAGAGTGCAAGCTGAAAGGTAAGAGGAAGGAAAAGGGGAGGGAGACAGTGGGGGATGAGAGGAACATATGTGAGAACATGTATGGCAGGTGGGGGGAATACATGAGAAAAAGGACATTCAGTGAAGAACATTGTGGGGCAGCTGCTGCTGTTATTTTGTTGTCATTACACAAATAATATGAAATCAGTCCTAAATGATGAAACCCTTGAAGAAGAAACAAATGTAAAAGTCGTCAGGTCATAGTGGCTCCCATCACACATCTGTGTGTTATGCACCAAGTATGGAAAATGCATGATTTCATCTTCATGGTCTCCCTGGGAAATATGTCCTACTGTTACCCCCCCCTTTTTTTTTAAATGAGGGCACTGACCTAGAGAGAGTGTATGCCACTTGTTAAGGTTGCTTGAGCTAGTAAGTGATGGAACTGGGGTTCAAATGGAGATCTGCCCAGTTTTGAACCCGCGACTTCTCCAGTGGCTCTCAAATTTATATCTGCAGCAGAGCCAACTGGAGGGTTTTTAAAAACACAGATGCTGGGTCCCACCACCAGAGTTTCTGATGCAGTAGGTCTGGGACAGGCCCCAGAATTTGCATTTCTTATAGGTTCCCAGGTGATGTTGATGCTGTTGGTCCAAAGAATTGTTGCCCTTAGTCTTTATCCTCTAAGCTACAGCTTGGAAGAAATCACAGATACCTAGGGCTGGAGCTTGCAGATCATTTAAATCTTGTTTTCAAAGAAGGAAGCAAAAACCTGGGAGACTAGTGACTTACAAGTAGCAACAAACCCAGGACAAGAGTCTAGGTCTCTTTCTTGCACTCCATGCTTCCTTCTATCGGAATCACCACATTACAGATTGATTCTTTTCCTCCCTAGTTTTCTTCTAAACTCACAGAACAGGTTAATGTTGTCAGTTCAGCCCTTTCCACTCCCTCCACTCAGCACCCCAGAATGTACCGAGTGTTACTGCACCGCACTGTCTTCTCTGACCTTGATCTCTCTGGGCCTTTTGAGGTAGGGTCCCACTATTTCTTAGACAGGTATTTAGCTCCCAGAAGACTGACTTTTACTTTGATGGTCTGTGAGGTCCCCCAATTTTCAAAGTGTCCCAAGAAAGCGGTAGAGAGAATATGTTTCCAAGGAGCAAGTCATTTTACCCAGGAGCCTGATATCCTCAGACATTGGCCCCAACCGTTGTGAGACAGAAGGTTGAGCATTTCTTAAGCCCAAATCCCTCTTTTTTTTTTTTTTTTGGCTTCTATTTAATTCATTGCTTTCCATTTTTTTTTTTTTTTTTAGATTTTATTTATTTATTTGACAGAGAGATCACAAGCAGACAGAGAGGCAGGCAGAGAGAGAGGAGGAAGCAGGCTCCCCGCCAAGCAGAGAGCCCGACGCGGGGCTCGATCCCAGGACCCTGAGATCATGACCTGAGCAGAAGGCAGCGGCTTAACCCACTGAGCCACCCAGGCGCCCCCATTGCTTTCCATTTTTTAAGAAATGTTGGTATTTTTTTAAAATCCAGCAGCTATCTTTTTGTCTGGCCAAAGAAGTGCAGGACTTCTCCCCTCTCAAAAGAGAGAGTTCTCTAGTCAAATATTTAGATGAAAGGTGGGTGGAAAAAATTCTTAAAGGCCAGAATTTTTTAATCAAAACAGTTACCTGATAACTTAGAGCTGCTCTTTTCATTACTGTTAAACTGGCTTTTTAAAAATCTGTGAAAAATATGGATCACATATCTGGCCAAAGATCTTTAATGCACATTTTCACTAAAGTGTAGATGTTTATTTTAATTTAAAGAGAGCTGAGATTGTTAAGCATAACTTACAAAAAAAAAAAAAAAGTTCTTAGCAACAGTTAGTTTTGCTCTGGAATCGGAAAAACAGTTTTACCAGGGAAACCAGGTTTTCAGAAAGGAAAAATTGCCAAGGAGACATGGATTCTGTACATGTTTATTCTAATAAAGGAAGAAACTCTGCTTCAGAAATTTCAGGGGACTGTCGATGTTCACATAGCTAGTTAGCAGCAGTTACTGTCTTTTCAGTAAAAGCCAGTGTGCCTGGTGTTTATTTTCATTTTTCTAAATTTCTTATTTCTCCTTTTAGGTCTTCTAGGAATTAGTGTTATTAGTTACAGTTTTGTAGAAAAAAACATCAAAAAGCAGATCTATAGGGTAACTATAAGAGCCCCATTTAATTTTTTTAATTCAATTTTTTATTTAAATTCTAGTTATTCCCCCTTTTAAAAATATGAGAACCTATTAGGGAGATTATGCAATTGAATGTGAAAATTGCGCCATCCAGCGGCAAAATTACTGAACAGTGACAGACCCAGCCCGAGGTCTGAAAATAGATCCTACCAAGGCCAGGTTCAGAGAGTTACCCTCAAAGTATAGCAACCTAACCTACATTACATCAAGAAATTGTCTTCTTTGGTTTTCTCACAAAATGCCACTGTTTTGCTCTAATACTGCCCAGGTGTGTCCTGTACGTTTAAAAAAAGATTGTCATTTGCTTCTACATCTTTCCTTAGGTCCTGGAATCTCAGGATATGCTCAAAAATTAAGTGAAATAGACACTTATCTGACAGCATGCATGGTAAGAGCCACTCAAGTGGTTCCAAAGTCCCGGCACCAAGAGACCCCTGTTTACTTGGGAGCGACGGCAGGCATGCGTTTGCTCAGGTATTATAGCACATGGGGACACACTGTCGGGGGTTAGGCTGGTAGTGTGAGAGCCTCTGAAGTTATGGGATAGCACCACGCTTCCCTAACACTCCACCTTCTAAACATCCTACATGTCCACACTGCAGAAAGAAAATCTCAGTAAGTGGGTACAACCCCCAAACTCTTAGTATGTGTAATGGTGGGAGTCCAAGTGTGTAAAAGAAAAAGTCCTCCTGCCCATCTCCCTGCAGAGAATTCAAGGGAGCTGGGGCACAAAGAGCAATGTTGAGCCTGTGTTCTCTGGGATTTGAGGCTACCAAGTTAACCATCCAGTATCTAGGAGGAGAAAGACCAGAGGAGAGCCACAGATGTCCCAAGACCCAAATAATCACAAGTAGCACATCTTCTTTGGTCACCACTTAGTACCCATATGGGAGATGAGAGTTTCAATACAGGTCATCAGTTCTTTAGCAGAGGAGTGCTCAGAGATACTATGGGAGCATAGTTGGCCCTGCTCAGAATGGGAGAAGAGTACACTTGAGCTGAATCACAAAGGATGAGTTGGAGGGCGGGCAAAGGGCCTATTAGAGGTGGAGAAGATGTCACACATTCCATTACCCATGTTTCTTCCACATCTGCTTTGTGGCAGACACTGTTCCAAGTGCTGGAGATCCAGGAGTGAAAAGAACAAAGTAGCTGTCTTCCTGAAGCTTGTGTTCTAGTAGACGTGCAAAGGCAGGGATGAGTGAGAGACCAGGGCATATTCAGAGGACTATAAATAGTTCTGCATAGATAGAACATAGGCTACATATAGTAAAAAAAAATAATAAAAAAATGATGAAGCAGCTTGTATTTGTTGAGCCCTTGCTATGTTGTTAGACCTGTGCTTAGTCATCACAACTCTATGAAGAGGCATTATTAACTATTATTAACCAGATAAGGAAGCCGTGACTTACAAATGTTGGGTAAGTCACCCCCAGGTTAGTCACATGCCTGGTAAGTTGTAAAGCCAGGATTCCGAGTGGAACTCCGAAGAGGCAGGGGCCAGCTCACAAAGTGGTTTGTGGGCCAGGCTGGGAATTTGGTGTTCGTCTGAGAGATAATGGGAAGCTGTTGGTCACGCTGGGAAAGAGGTGGATTGGGAGTGGGAGAAAGGGAGGAAAACTGGGGACAGGGAAGCCAGGCGTAGGATGTGAAGCTATTCAGATGAGTGTTGAGAGGGTTCAGTGCTGGTTGGAAGGCGGCATCTCTGGCCCAGAGCCTCTCAGTGTTGGGAGTAATTGCATCCCATTTTCACTAGGACAACACTGGAAGATTCCTTCTTTAGGTCTCAACATCTCAGACAGACCCAGGAACTAAAGTACAATATGAGGCAGACTTTTTTTCCCCAGTCTACCCCCCTACTGGAGGTTGGGTATCTGTCTCAGGACATTTGCCACCTGGTATCTGCTACAGCCGTAATTAAAAACCTCAAGCAGAGCCTGACTCCGGAACCAGCTGGAAGCCACCAGTGGGCTAATGTAGCATTTGTCATCTCCAGATGTAGTGATTAAACAATATCCAGCCACCACCACCACCACAAAAATGAAAATTACTTTGATAATATTTAGGAGCAACAACAACAAAAAAAGGTATTTTTAGGAAGAACAGTCGATGTAGGGACAGGAAGGATCTGGATTTGGAGAGGAGGGCCAAAAGACTAGTTCTGCCTCACCCAAAAGGAGGGCTCCTCAGACAGCCTCAGACAGATGGCACCTCCATCCCTTCATTTATTCCAGGGAGTTAGGATTCGCTTCCTAGGAGAACTGCTGGAAGCCGTGACTAAAAGGAGTACTTGTAGTTATTCAAGCAAAACTGGTAAACACAGCTCTTCCTTTGCGCAGGATAGAAAATGAGCAGTTGGCAGACAAGGTCCTGGCTGTGGTGGCGAGGAGCCTCAGCAACTACCACTTTGACTTCCAGGGTGCCAGAATCATCACCGGCCAAGAGGAAGGTGCCTATGGCTGGATTACCATCAACTACCTGCTGGGCAAATTCACTCAGGTGATCATCTCGCACCCAGGGAGGTGGCTCCCCAGGGTTGGGGGGGGGGATGTCAATGCCGTTGTGGTCTTAGGCAGTATAGGGATCTGTAGCCAGAATGAATGCTGGGTGAATGAACACGTTAATTTATCCCCACATTTGCAAGAATTTTATTACAAGAACTTTTCCTTTTGGAGAATAAGGAAATCATATCTTCACCTTAGGGAGGCAGAGAGGAAATTAAATATCTATCATTAAAAATAAGACTAGCTAACATTTGCCTAGTGCTATGTGTCTTGTACTGTGCTAAGCACTTTTCTTTTTTCTTTTTTTTTTTTTTTAAGATTTTATTTATTTATTTGAGAGACAGATCACAAGTGGGCAGAGAGGTAGGCAGAGGGGTGGGGGAAACAGGTGCCCTGCTGAGCAGAGAGCCCAATGTGGGGCTTGATCCTAGGACCCTGAGATCATGACCTGAGCTGAAAGCAGAGGCTTAACCCACTGAGCCACCCAGATGCCCCATAAGCACTTTTCATGTACTGTCTGATTTTGTCTTCAGAACAACTACGTGAGGAATTCTTTCACTTTCAAGTCTCAGATTGAGGCCTAGAGAAGGTAGTTATCTGCTCAGGGTCACATGGTTAATGAGCAAATGAGTGGAGATTTGAACTTGAGTCTTTTCGGTTCAGACTCCTTGATTATAAACACTGACTCTGCCACTTCTGGGTTGCTGCAGTCTGAGCTCTATCTTTTTTTTTTTTTTTTTTTTTTAAGATTTTATTTATTTACTTGACAGAGAGAGATCACAAGTAGACAGAGAGGCAGGCAGAGAGAGAGAGAGGGAAGCAGGCTTCCTGCTGAGCAGAGAGCCTGATGCGGCCTCGATCCCAGGACCCTGAGATCATGACCTGAGCTGAAGGCAGCAGCTTAACCCACTGAGCCACCCAGGCACCCTGAGCTCTATCTTTGAAGCCCCTCTTTTCCTGCTTTGCTGATGTTCCTTGTTGATCTGACTGAGAAGTGTCCAGTGAGCTTTGTGTCACCTTATGCATCCTTTCCCTCACCCTAGGAAGTCCCTGAGTGTAAGATACAGTGTGAAGCCGGTGTCCAGAGACTGCTACCACTATTGACTGTACTCTCTTTCAGAAACCGAGTTGGCTCAACCTGAGGCCAAATGAAGACACTGCTCTTGAAACCTACGGGGCTTTAGACCTTGGGGGAGCCTCTACACAAATCACTTTTGTGCCGCAAGACAAGAACATCGAGTCTCCAAGCAATGCTCTGCACTTCCGCCTCTATGGCAGGGACTACAGCGTGTACACGCACAGCTTCTTGTGCTATGGGAAGGATCAAGCACTCAGGCAGAAACTGGCCAAGGACATTCAGGCAAGTATAACTGAATCCAGACCCACCCTCCCCACATCTGGGCCACTGGCCCCCACATCCTGTTGTTGTCTCTTTCTACTTCAGTAATTGGTCTGAACTTGGTTACTGTACTTTCCAAACCTTCTCAAGCAGGATATCTAACTACATCTGGTCGACCCCTGTGAATCGTCCCATCCAGACATTACCTCCTGTGTTTGTTTACTGCACTTTCTCCAAGGACACGACTCAATTCCTTTCTTGCAAATAATTTCTCAGCCCTTTTAATGACTGAGAAACAATTTCTCAGTCATTTCACTGACCTTGACAGTGAAAATTACATGCTCAGGTATTGTTGGGAGGAATGTGTAATTTGAAAGCTCTTAGCACTTTTTTTTGTTTAAATACATTTTTTTAAAGATTTTATTTATTTTTTGACAGAGAGAGATCACAAGCAGGCAAAGAGGCAGGCAGAGAGAGAGGAGGAAGCAGGCTCCCCGCCGAGCAGAGAGCCCGACGCGGGGCTCGATCCCAGGACCCTGAGATCATGACCCGAGCTGAAGGCAGTGGCTCAACCCACTGAGCCACCCAGACGCCCCAAATACATTTTTTATTAACATATAAGTATTATTAGCCCCAGGGATACAGCTCTTAGCACTTTTTAAGTCTCCATTTCCTACAGCAATAGAAAACAGGTTGTTAGAAACAATCTCTAAATTTCACTTAGAGAAAACACAAGAGTTTATCCATCAACACTTCGCGTTTGTCCCCAGACGCTTTTTGTCTTCTGAAGACAAGGAAAGTTAAACATACTCAAAATCATGTGAGTACCAGGCACACCCTGACAAACACACACACAGCAAGGCTGTCACACCCAGCTGTTCCCTGTCTCCACTGAAAGGACAACCAGTTCTCTGCTCTCCTCTAAAGCTCCTGCTCTGGTTTTCAGAAGCACTGTCAATAGGTAACTCCCACTGGAATAGGGGATGCTGAGAGACACCTACTGAGCCCCAAGCCTCCACCGAGGAGCCCCTTTTCTTCACACAAGCCAAGCCCCCTTTCTTCCTTTGAACATATCAGGCTGTAGGTTAAAAGTCATTTTGATACTCCTGGCTTAAATGATCTAAGGTAATTTCAAGGCATGTTGCTTCTGATTTTTTGCTTGAAGATTGGTGTGGAGGGCATGGGCAGACTTCTCCTGGAGAAATACCCAAGGCTCAGACTTGTGAGAGTCTTGAGAGATTTTCTTGTGACTCTGCTTCTGACCTATTTATTTCATTACTAACTAAGCACTAGGGGACATTTCAAACTAATGGCATTTCTGCCAGCTTGAGCTCTATTAGCTTTCTATGAATAGCAAAAGTTCATTCACATCTGATACCATTTCTGGTACCTAGTATACGTATCTGACTGTTCCCAAGGGTGAAAAAGGCATGGCAGGGGCATATTGATACCAATGCTAAGATATTATAAAATTCCTACACATTAGGGAAGTCAGAGTGGTGCTTTTTGTACCCAGAACGTTTGCACATGATGTCTTCAAGTGATTTTTCCATTCAGGATACAAACGGAACCCTCAGGGATCCATGCTTTCACCCTGGATACGAGACAGTAATGAACGTAAGTGACCTCTACAGTAGCCCCTGCACCAAGAAATATGAGAGGACTCTTCCATTCGATCAGTTTCAAATCCAGGGTACTGGAAATTATCAACAATGCCAGAAAAGCATCCTTCAACTCTTCAACTTCAGTTACTGCCCTTACTCCCACTGTTCCTTCAATGGGATCTTCTTGCCATCACTTCACGGGGATTTTGGGGTAAGTTTGTAAAATAATAAGGTATATTGGTTAGGACGATTTGGGTTGCAAGTTGTGGAGTAGGTGCCTATGAAGGGTTTAAGTAGTAGGGTTATTTTTTTCCCATATGATAACAAGTCTTTAGGTAGATAATTCAGGTTAGTTCTTTGCTTTAACAATATCAGGATTTGGGATCAGCTTTTCCATTATGTTCTTGGCCTTTATTTGTGGTGCTAAGATGGCAGCTACTGTTTCACATGCAAAAAAAGAAAGAAGGAAGTTTCTGTTTATTACATTTCTGTCCCGTTTTGTAGAAGTACCAACAAATGTCTTTTTCAGATGTCATTGGCCAGAATTTGTGAAATACACACTTCTAAACCAATCTGTGATAAAAGGGAATGGATTACTGTGTTTGGTTTAGACTAATGACTGTTCATCCTTGGAACTGGGGAGTCTTTCCTATATATAGTGCTTTCTTCTACATGGGTGAAATCAGGAATCTGTAAGCTAGAAGAAGGAGCGGCTGTTGGGTAGGCACACCCACTGGGATCTGCTACTTGACGTCAGTGATCTGGCTTCTTAACGTCAGAAGAAGGAAAGGCAGCAGTTAGATGTCTCAGCTAAAGGCTTTCCTCTATAAACTGAAGTTAAAAACTCAAGAAATCCCAAGAAAATATTGAGGATAGCATCATTTGTATTACATTTTGAACAGCTGGGGGGCTCTTTGAATCCCAGCTCCACTTCCTTCTTAATTACTCTAAAATAAGATAAAATATTTGAGCAGAGGTAGAAGAGGTATCCCTTGATCTACTCACAATTCAAATTTCATATTTTGGTCCTGGATACAAAGCATTATTGTAATCATAGTTTAGCAGAATATTGCAAAATTCTTTACCACCAATCAAGAGTCAGTTACAGACTAAATAACATATATGCATTATCTTTTTAATTACTTAAGATATCATACATAGAAACAAAGGCTTTTGTCTGCCTTCACACTCTTTCTCCCTTTTTCAGAAAACAGCATGTGAGAAGGGAGGTTCAACTTTCCTATGGGACCCCAGAAGGAGAGGTTTCTCCCAAGTCTCCTGGCTCAGCCCATTGTCACAGAAAGAGATCCCTGAATAAAGCACAGTCCTTGTAGTAATTGTACCTGGTTTAAAATCTGGCTTTGCCACTTGAGAACTATATGAGCTCTTCATTCCTATCATCTCTGGGAAAACAACAATGGGTGGCACCGTCGATCCAGGCTTACCTTTACCATGGCCCAGACCACAGTTACTCCTCGCCTCGAGGTTCCTGAGGGAAATAACATGCTAGGACAATGCCTGGCAGAGTAATACTTGGAGATTATTTAGCTCTAAACCTAAATTCAGAACCAACTAGAACCTCACCTGGATGCCTAAGCTGGCACTGGTTGCCCATGTTGGACTTTTTTGGGCCAACACCCTTGCCTTGAATCTGCTGGATGATAGAAGAGAGGGCCATGAAAGGGAGGAAGGTGGCTAGGGATGCTGGGACAGCCAAGGGCCCTTTTCATTCCAGTCCCTGATAGGAATTACCTCTGAAGGAAAGGAAAATACTGTTGTGTATTGACCTTTTCTTTTAAGATTTTATTTATTTATTTGACAGACAGAGATCACAGGTAGGCAGAGAGGCAGGCAGAGAGAGAGAGGGGGAAGCAGGCTCCCCATGGAGCAGAGAGCCCTGATGCGGGGCTCGATCCCGACACTGGGATCATGACATGAGCCGAAGGCAGAGGCTTTAACCCACTGAGCCACCCAGGCGCCCCGTGTATTGACTTTAACATTTCACCTCCTGGGAAATATAGCCCAATTCCTGTCTTCAAGCTTGAGCAAACCCTTTCTGTTGAGGATGGCAGTAGTGGAATTTCTTGCCTTTGAAAGTGATTCCTCCAACCTAGGTAGGGAGAGGTGAAGCTCGAAGGGGTGAAGGAGGCTTGAGCTCCCCTGGGATGCCTTTGTTTGGTCTCAGTCCCTCACTGAAATTGGTCTCCTCACAGCCTTCTGTACCTCAGCTTGACAATCTTCTTGGATTAGCTCATTGCTTTCCACTGAATAGGATCTTTTTCCTCTGAATATAGCCCTTAGGGTTAGCATGATACCTGTACCTATTCCTGCTTTGTCAGTTTCTGTTACAAAACTTGTTTTTCCATCTGTAATTTCTCCCTAAGGTCTAAAGACTTTTTGAGCCTATTTCCTCATTTATAGAATGAGGACAGAAGTGCCTATCTCATTGCTAGCTGTGAGTGATAAGCCAATCAATGGTAGCAGACTGGTAAGTGTCTACTAACCAGCTCTCTGGGGATGTAGTGGCCGCTTTGTGACATTTGCCAGTTTATGTGGTAGAAGTACTCATACCATGGCCTAGCTTAATCAGCGGGCTCACAGAACTCTTCAAATTTTAACAGCTAGCTCTTGTGAGTGGGAAGAGCCACCTCCAGCATATCACTGCCAATAGCAGAAAGCTAACACACCCTAGCACCAGGTGGGTCCTAAGTAAGGTTATTTCTTTCTCCTAACAGTCCTTTCTCTAGGCTGTTATACCTGCAGAAGTTCCCACCGCCCAGTCCTGTGTCTGGAAGCATAACTATTTGCAACACAAAAATGCAGTTGCATTCCAATTATTTCCAGGACCAGTTAGCCTAGGTGTTCTCAAGCCACATTTTTAGGGAGGGACTATTTGCCAAAGTTGCATTCAGCACTGGTGATTTAATTCTTACTCTGTAAATAGAATATAAAAAGCTGTCATTTTTCTTCATTTGGCTACATTGGTTGCTAGGCAGAATCCAATTTGTAGGCAAATTAGAAACACCCAAAAGGAACAGGGAACATCTGCAGGGAATTATTTATGAGGTAATTTAGGAAATTTTTAAAAGATCACATCATATCACTTAAATAAACAAGAAAGAATATAAAACAAATTCAAGAGTGAACTGGAATTAAAGAACATTAAAAACTTGTTTCCATAGGTATACATATACTTGCATGTTTATGTGTCTGTGTATTTAGCACTGAGCTTCCTACTAGCCAAGGGGAAAAAATAAGACATAATCATATATAGTTTTCATTATGTGTGGCATACCCAGTCCCAGGGCAAAGCAGATATTCTGAAATTGATTCTCAATGATATTTTATAAAGGAGATTTTATTAGGCAATGTCTTCAACCATATTTCTTAAAATAGCAATTTCTTATAGCAACTGTAACCTAGAGGCATAATATTAAAAAGCCAACTCAGTCATAGCAATTCTGTGATGGACTAAGGCAGTAGAGGTCTTTGATAGATCCTCAACTTGATAGAAAGAAAGAATTCAGAGTGGCTGGAAAAGAGGAGACATACATCTTTCAGGTCGTCTTCCATAAATATTATCTAAGCTGGAAGCTGGAAGATGAGGAGCTGAACTTCTGAGGCTCTATGTTCTCTAACGATGGCCTAGAGTGTTACTGTTTTCAGTTGCTGCTTAAATATGGGCCCACAGGTTATAGACACCAATCAAGTAAAGGTTTACATAGTAAGATTAATCCCTAATTTGGAAATTAAGAAGCTGATCACAGATTTTGACCTCAGTAGTATACGGCATAAGGCATCTCCCCAGTCTCTAAAGGCAAGGTCATGGATTCTTAGAAATGAGTCAGCATTTCCCTTGAGAATCACCTTTGGAGGTGCCTGGGTGGCTCAGTTGGTTAAGCGTCTGCTTTCAGCTTGGGCCATGATCCTGGGGTCCTGGGATCGAGTCCCATGTTGGGCTCCCTGCTTAGCAGGGAGCCCGCTTCTCCCTCTGTCTGTTGCTCCCCCTGCTTGTGCTCTTTCTTTCTCACCCTCTCTGTCAAATAAATAAAAATCTTAAAAAAAAATAGTAGCATTCTGAATAGGGCTAAGGTTTTTCTTTCATAACATAATATAAATAAATCAAGGAAAAAATATTCATCCTAAACCTCACCAACCCATCCCATTAACACTTAATTTTTCTTGATTAAATTCTAATGCATGTTAGTGTAAGGAATATTCCACCCTAGAAGAGACCTTTCCAAGGGATTTAAGAGGCCAGATTAGATATTAAACTCAAGTGAGTGGGTTTCTGAAGAGCATATGCAGACAGGAAAACCATCAGGCCTTGACACATGGAACACTTTGAGAAAGACTGACAGATAAAATGAAAAAATAAATATGAATATGAGTATGAATGGGCTGGTTCTGGACCAGAGGAAGAGAAAGAGATGACCTTACTCTGGAGCACAACTGTCCAAGAAAGAAAGATGAATGGACACATTCCCAGCTCAGAGACAGCAAGCAGGATCTGCTCTTGATTCTAATTCTATGACTTACTCTCTACTGTGGCTGCAGAGAAATTAGTCATTTCTATAGTCTATTATATATGGAATATGAAATGAAAATAACATTATTATCTGATAAATTTTTAAAAATCTATAAAAGAGAGTTTAAAAACCTTACTTCAAATTTGATTCAGATGTTTGTCATAGTTAGAAGGGCATATTTGTATTTATTTTGTTTTTCTATTCTTTATATAATGGCATCATTCTACAGTTGCATGTTGTTCATTTGATTCTACTTTGAGAGAGGACTTTAAACCATAACCTGCACAGTCAAGGCCAACAGCTGGAAGTAAAATATCAAGATTGTCTGGACCAGCCATTCGTGTGTGTGTGTGTGTGTGTGTGTGTGTGTTAAAATATGCATAATAGAAAATTTATCATTTTAACTACTTATAAGAGTACAGTTTTGTGGCATTACGTACTTTTACATTACGTACATCCATTTCCACCATCTAACTCCAAGATGTTTTTGTCTTCCCAAACAGAAACTCCACCCATTAAACAAAACACGAATTCCCCACTCCTCTTTCCCCTCAGCCCCTGGCAATCACCGTTCTACTTTGAGTCGCTATGAATTTGACTATTCCAGGTATCTCATATAAGTGGAATCATATACTTGTCTTTTTTCACTTAGTGTAATGTCTTCAGTAGACCAGTCATTCTTAGCTCTTTAAGGGATCACAAGACTTTATGGAGAATGTATGGAAAGCTAACAATTGTCTAAACAGGAAAATAGACATATAAAGGCGTTCTGAAGTTTTTGCGTACAATTTAAAAGACATCATGATTCCTTGAGATGGACCTGTGAGCCCCATGTTAAGAGCCCTTAATCTAGAACAAAAGGTACATAGAAAGTAGAGATTCAAGTAGAGCCATGAGCCCAAGCAGGGCAATGGCTGGGACTGAATGCCACCAACAAATGTTAGAGGCTAGTTTCTTTAGAAGTATGGAAAGCAAATGTAGACACATGTGCCAGAGACAAATGACCGTGAAACTGATCCTACGTCTGCCTTTAAGATGCTTCCTGCCAGGGCAGAGCGAACCTAATATCTAACAATAAAAGCAGGCAGGCCATGCTAGAGAAGTGAGTTAGCATGAGTAATCAGGTTAGATGGGGGGAGGGGAAGGGGACATGTCAGGTGGTCAGTCTGGGACAAAACTTGTGACTAGACTATAATACGTGTCCCTTCTGTGACTATGGGTGCTTCATTTAATCTTTTTTCCAAAGTGCTAGCAATATGTTTTGGATTGGATCTTTGGAAAAATGATTTGACAAACCCCCTTTCTTCCCTTACAAACTTGGCTTTGGGTTATTTTTCCGGATTTGTTTCCCGGGAAACATGATAAAGATAGGAGTGTCAGTTTTATTACTAAGCAACAGTTCTTATGAAAAAAATGACCCCGAAATAAAGTGGATCTGGATTGGAAGAAATTAATGAACTATGCTTACTCTGTGGGCTTCTCTAGTCTGAATAAAGGCTTATGTATGTAGAGTAAGTAACAAAAGGCTTTATTTTTATAGGACTTATTTACCCGACCATCATACCCTTTGTTACTTGTTTGAGTTGCACGATCTTCCACTAGAAGGGAAGGATTTTCATCTGCCTCCGTCACTGCTTGGAACATAGTTGTTGTTCAGACAATAGTTGTTGAGTGAACACATGCATGATGTGCAGCCAAAAGAAAGAAGAGGGGAAATGAAAAAAAAAAAGGCTGTTGATTTTGCCAATTAGGAGGTTACTGGTGATTTTAATGAGCATAGTTTTAGAAGCCATGTCAAAGTAAACAGCTCCCTTGGATATGCTCTAAAGCTGGGGGAGCAGGGAGGAGAGTGGGTAATTGATACCACAAAAATTTGAGAGATAATAGATGTCGCACTGAAACCAGCTCTGTTAAATTGAACAGGAATGCATGTATTGCATTCTGCGTAGGTTAAAAGTTACACAAAATTGGGTGCCTGGGTGGCTCAGTGGGTTAAAGCCTCTGCCTTCAGCTCAGGTCATGATTCCAGGGTCCTAGGATCGAGCCCCACATCAGGTTCTCTGCTCAGCAGGGAGCCTGTTTCCCCCTTACCCCAACTCTCTGCCTGCCTGCCTACTTGTAATCTGTCAAATAAATAAATAAAAATCTAAAAAAATATTTTGGATGGCAAGAATGGGTATTGTCTTTATAGATTGATATATCTGCCTCCCCAACTACATCCCGAGGGCCTGGAAGGCACAGGTGGTGTACATTTCATCTTTTCATTTTTAGGCCTGCTAGATATATTATTCCTAGAATTCCTGGAATATTGTATATTCTCAGTAAAAGAATGTCAGTATTTGGAATATTCTAGTGATATGTCCAATATGCACAGAAGCCTGAAGGTGAGAAAGTTTTCATTTTTAGGCCTGCTAGATATATTATTCCTAGAATTCCTGGAATATTGTATATTCTCAGTAAAAGAATGTCAGTATTTGGAATATTCTAGTGATATGTCCAATATGCACAGAAGCCTGAAGGTGAGAAAGCATGAAGTGTGTTCAGAGACCTGAAAGTAGTTCAATGGGTTTTTCCATGTGGGCAGCCAGGAGACTTGCCTCTGGTATTTTATTTTATTTTTTTATTTTTATTTTTTTTTAAAGATTTTATTTATTTATTTGACAGACAGAGATCACAAGTAGGCAGAGAGGCAGGCAGAGAGAGAGATGAGGAAGCAGGCTTCCCGCTGAGCAGAGAGCCTGATGCGGGGGCTCGATCCCAGGATCCTGGGATCATGACCCGAGCCGAAGGCAGAGGCTTTAACCCACTGAGCCACCCCGGTGCCCCACCTCTGGTATTTTAGAAGGTTTTCCCCCTAAGCTTAACAATCACCTTTGTGATCATTAGATGTCTTTGTTTGAGGTTTATGGTTTGTAAACCCAGAGATTTCTACAGTACAGGGAAATGGTGGTGATTTTAGGAAAACTGAAGATGAAGATGTGCTTCAGGGGTTTAGAAAGAAATGATTTTGGGTTTTAGAATAAATGAATAACACTGTTTAAGGGGCACATAAAAAGGAAGATTTGTGGGACTCATAGAAAATAGAACATATTTTAAGCTTCAGGGAAAAATTACCTCCTACAGTTATAAAGTGATTCAACCTTTTTGAAAGAAGATCTTATAAGGGGGCATCTGGGTGGCTCAGTAGGTCTGATTAGTTTCAGCTCAGGTAGTGACCTCATGGTTCATGAGATTGAGCCCCACATCAGGCTCCACACTCAGCAGGGAGTCTGCTTGAGGATTCTCTCCCTCTTCTCTCCCCTCACTCTTTTTCTGTCTCTCTAAAATAAACAAGTATATCTTAAAAAAAAAAAAGACCTCATGAGATATGTAAAGATATTTTAAAAATTTAGGTCTAATACACTTGTAGTAAAGTGTGCACATTCTAAGGCCACAGCCTGATAGTTTATAAGGAAAACACCTGGAAGTCCATCAACTGGGTGAAGATACAGGATATTTGTTCCCTTATTCTCTCTCCCAGGTGATAAGCCCCCTCCAAAGATAACTACTACTCCGACTTCTATCATGATAGATTCGTGTTGCCAGTTTGGGGATTCAAAATATTTTTTTTGTCTGACTTCTTTCACTCAGTATTATCTAAGATCTATGTATGTTGTCGTGTTTAACAGCAGCTCTTTCCTTCATTGCAATGGAGTATTCCTTTGCTTGGACACACTAAAATTTATCTATCCATTCTATAGTTAATGGACATTTTAGTTGTTTCCAGTTTGAGGATATTATATACTGTTTTATGAACACTCTTGTTGATGTCTTTTAGTGCATATTTCTACTCACAAAATGTATTTGCCTTCTGACCAAATATTTTACCCCAAGGAAATCATCTCAAGAAAAGGTACAGAGATGCAAATACATTATAGCATTATTTATAATAGTGAAATATTAGAAAGCCGAAATATTCATGTATAGGAGATTACATAAATCATGATATATCCATAAATAATAATATTTTATAGTCATTTAAATGGGTAAACTAAAATCTACAGGGCAACTTGCCCATATTGTATTATTATCAAGTGAAACCAAGCAGGATTATAAAACAATGTGTTTAATAATGATATTTAGGTAAATACATATATATATTTTAATGTTTTACATATATATGTAAAACAGGGATTAAGCAGTAAATTATTAAAAGTATTTTTTTCTAGGGGATGGTTAGATGAAGGAGTAACTTTTATTTTTAACTTGTACTAATTAAATTCTATACAATAAACGTGTGTTACCTTTGAATAAGTATTTTTAACACATATGTATTTTGAAGGAAAAGAAGAGGGCAATTTTTGTATGTTGAAAAATAAAGAAGAGCAGGATTCTGAGATGTTAAAGGGAAACATCTGTAGGTCAGGGAAGAATTTTCAAGAGTTCATGGCATGCAGAGCTTTGAGGGTAGGCAGTGGCACAGACCCAGGAGTTCATGCTGACAAGCTATGTACCCCACTGATGGTCCAGTATTTTGCTGTATCTGCCTACACAAATTTTCTCTTAATGTTTTGTTAAAGATTTTATTTAAGAGTGATCACAGAGGGAGAGGGAGAAGCAGATATGCCACTAAGTGGAGAACCCGATGTGGGCTCCATCCTAGGACCCTGAGATCATGACCTGAGCTGAAGGCATATGCTTAACTAAGTCACCCAGGTGCCCCTGTTTGTTAAAAGTTTTTTAAAATAATTTTTATTTCTTTAAAAAACACATGTCGGGAGGAGGAGTCAAGATGGCGGAGAAGTAGCAAGCTGAGACTGCTTCAGCTAGCCGGAGATCAGCTAGATAGCTTATCTAAAGATTGCAAACACCTGAAAATCCATCGGCAGATCGAAGAGAAGAAGAACAGCAATTCTGGAAACAGAAAAACAACCACTTTCTGAAAGGTGTTTTCTTTCTTTAAAAATATTCTTTTCTTTTCTTTTTTTTTTTTTTTTCTTTTTTCTTTCTTCCTTTTTGAACCTCTTTTTATCCCCTTTCTCCCCACTCACGATTTTGGATCTCTTCTAATTTGGTTAAAGCATATTTTCCTGGGGTTGTTGCCACCCTTTTAGTATTTTACTTGCCCCTTCATTTACTCTTATCTGGACAAAATGACAAGACGGAAAAATTCAACACAAAAAAAAGAACAAGAGGCAGTACCGAAGGCTAGGGACCTAATCAATACAGACATCGGTAATATGTCAGATCTAGAGTTCAGAATGACAATTCTCAAGGTTCTAGCCGGGCTCGAAAAAGGCATGGAAGATATGAGAGAAACCCTCTCGAGAGATATAAAAGCCCTTTCTGGAGAAATAAAAGAACTAAAATCTAACCAAGGTGAAATCAAAAAAGCTATTAATGAGGTGCAATCAAAAATGGAGGCTCTAACTGCTAGGATAAATGAGGCAGAAGAAAGAATTAGTGATATAGAAGACCAAATGACAGAGAATAAAGAAGCTGAGCAAAAGAGGGACAAACAGCTACTGGACCACGAGGGGAGAATTCGAGAGATAAGTGACACCATAAGACGAAACAACATTAGAATAATTGGGATTCCAGAAGAAGAAGAAAGTGAGAGGGGAGCAGAAGGTATACTGGAGAGAATTATTGGGGAGAATTTCCCCAATATGGCAAAGGGAACGAGCATCAAAATTCAGGAGGTTCAGAGAATGCCCCTCAAAATCAATAAGAATAGGCCCACACCCCGTCACATAATAGTAAAATTTACAAGTCTCAATGACAAAGAGAAAATCCTGAAAGCAGCCCGGGAAAAGAAGTCTGTAACATACAATGGTAAAAATATTAGATTGGCAGCTGACTTATCCACAGAGACCTGGCAGGCCAGAAAGAGCTGGCATGATATTTTCAGAGCACTAAACGAGAAAAACATGCAGCCAAGAATACTATATCCAGCTAGGCTATCATTGAAAATAGAAGGAGAGATTAAAAGCTTCCAGGACAAACAACAACTGAAAGAATTTGCAAATACCAAACCAGCTCTACAGGAAATATTGAAAGGGGTCCTCTAAGCAAAGAGAGAGCCTACAAGTGGTAGATCAGAAAGGAACAGAGACCTATACAGTAACAGTCACCTTACAGGCAATACAATGGCACTAAATTCATATCTCTCAATAGTTACCCTGAATGTGAATGGGCTAAATGCCCCTGTCAAAAGACACAGGGTATCAGAATGGATAAAAAAACAAAACCCATCTATATGTTGCCTCCAAGAAACACATTTTAAGCCCGAAGACACCTCCAGATTTAAAGTGAGGGGGTGGAAAAGAATTTACCATGCTAATGGACATCAGAAGAAAGCAGGAGTGGCAATCCTTATATCAGATCAATTAGATTTTAAGCCAAAGACTATAATAAGAGATGAGGAAGGACACTATATCATACTCAAAGGGTCTGTCCAACAAGAAGATTTAACAATTTTAAATATCTATGCCCCCAATGTGGGAGCAGCCAACTATATAAACCAATTAATAACAAAATCAAAGAAACACATCAACAATAATACAATAATAGTAGGGGACTTTAACACTCCCCTCACTGAAATGGACAGGTCATCCAAGCAAAAGATCAGCAAGGAAATAAAGGCCTTAAACGACACACTGGACCAGATGGACATCACAGATATATTCAGAATATTTCATCCCAAAGCAACAGAATACACATTCTTCTCTAGTGCACATGGAACATTCTCCAGAATAGATCACATCCTCGGTCCTAAATCAGGCCTCAACCGATATCAAAAGATTGGGATCATTCCCTGCATATTTTCAGACCACAATGCTCTAAAGCTAGAACTCAACCACAAAAGGAAGTTTGGAAAGAACCCAAATACATGGAGACTAAACAGTATCCTTCTAAAGAATGAATGGGTCAACCGGGAAATTAAAGAAGAATTGAAAAAAATCATGGAAACAAATGATAATGAAAATACAACGGTTCAAAATCTGTGGGACACAACAAAGGCAGTCCTGAGAGGAAAATATATAGCGGTACAAGCCTTTCTCAAGAAACAAGAAAGGTCTCAGGTACACAACCTAACCCTACACCTAAAGGAGCTGGAGAAAGAACAAGAAAGAAACCCTAAGCCCAGCAGGAGAAGAGAAATCATAAAGATCAGAGCAGAAATCAATGAAATAGAAACCAAAAAAACAATAGAACAAATCAACGAAACTAGGAGCTGGTTCTTTGAAAGAATTAATAAAATTGATAAACCCCTGGCCCGACTTATCAAAAAGAAAAGAGAAAGGACCCAAATAAATAAAATCATGAATGAAAGAGGAGAGATCACAACTAACACCAAAGAAATACAAACTATTATAAGAACATACTATGAGCAACTCTACGGCAATAAATTTGACAATCTGGAAGAAATGGATGCATTCCTAGAAACATATAAACTACCACAACTGAACCAGGAAGAAATAGAAAGCCTGAACAGACCCATAACCAGTAAGGAGATTGAAACAGTCATTAAAAATCTCCAAACAAACAAAAGCCCAGGGCCAGACGGCTTCCCGGGGGAATTCTACCAAACATTTAAAGAAGAACTAATTCCTATTCTCCTGAAACTGTTCCAAAAAATAGAAATGGAAGGAAAACTTCCAAACTCATTTTATGAGGCCAGCATCACCTTGATCCCAAAACCAGACAAGGATCCCACCAAAAAAGAGAGCTATAGACCGATATCCTTGATGAACACAGATGCGAAAATTCTCACCAAAATACTAGCCAATAGGATTCAACAGTACATTAAAAAGATTATTCACCACGACCAAGTGGGATTTATTCCAGGGCTGCAAGGTTGGTTCAACATCCGCAAATCAGTCAATGTGATACAACACATCAATAAAAGAAAGAACAAGAACCATATGATACTCTCAATAGATGCTGAAAAAGCATTTGACAAAGTACAACATCCCTTCCTGATCAAAACTCTTCAAAGTGTAGGGATAGAGGGCACATACCTCAATATCATCAAAGCCATCTATGAAAAACCCACCGCAAATATCATTCTCAATGGAGAAAAACTGAAAGCTTTTCCGCTAAGGTCAGGAACACGGCAGGGATGTCCATTATCACCACTGCTATTCAACATCGTACTAGAGGTCCTAGCCTCAGCAATCAGACAACAAAAGGAAATTAAAGGCATCCAAATCGGCAAAGAAGAAGTCAAATTATCACTCTTCGCAGATGATATGATACTATATGTGGAAAACCCAAAAGACTCCACTCCAAAACTGCTAGAACTTATACAGGAATTCAGTAAAGTGTCAGGATATAAAATCAATGCACAGAAATCAGTTGCATTTCTCTACACCAACAGCAAGACAGAAGAAAGAGATATTAAGGAGTCAATCCCATTTACAATTGCATCCAAAACCATAAGATACCTAGGAATAAACCTAACCAAAGAGACACAGAATCTATACTCAGAAAACTATAAAGTACTCATGAAAGAAATTGAGGAAGACACAAAGAAATGGAAAAATGTTCCATGCTCCTGGATTGGAAGAATAAATATTGTGAAAATGTCTATGCTACCTAAAGCAATCTACACATTTAATGCAATTCCTATCAAAGTACCATCCATCTTTTTCAAAGAAATGGAACAAATAATTCTAAAATTTATATGGAACCAGAAAAGACCTCGAATAGCCAAAGGGATATTGAAAAAGAAAGCCAACGTTGGTGGCATCACAATTCCGGACTTCAAGCTCTATTACAAAGCTGTCATCATCAAGACAGCATGGTACTGGCACAAAAACAGACACATAGATCAATGGAACAGAATAGAGAGCCCAGAAATAGACCCTCAACTCTATGGTCAACTAATCTTCGACAAAGCAGGAAAGAATGTCCAATGGAAAAAAGACAGCCTTTTCAATAAATGGTGCTGGGAAAATTGGACAGCCACATGCAGAAAAATGAAATTGGACCATTTCCTTACACCACACACAAAAATAGACTCAAAATGGATGAAGGATCTCAATGTACGAAAGGAATCCATCAAAATCCTTGAGGAGAACACGGGCAGCAACCTCTTCGACCTCTGCCGCAGCAACATCTTCCTAGGAACAACGCAAAAGGCAAGGGAAGCAAGGGAAAAAATGAACTACTGGGATTTCATCAAGATCAAAAGCTTTTGCACAGCAAAGGAAACAGTTAACAAAATCAAAAGACAACTGACAGAATGGGAGAAGATATTTGCAAACGACATATCAGATAAAGGACTAGTGTCCAGAATCTATAAAGAACTTAGCAAACTCAACACCCAAAGAACAAATAATCCAATCAAGAAATGGGCAGAAGACATGAACAGACATTTCTGCAAAGAAGACATCCAGATGGCGAACAGACACATGAAAAAGTGCTCCATATCACTCGGCATCAGGGAAATACAAATCAAAACCACAATGAGATATCACCTCACACCAGTCAGAATGGCTAAAATCAACAAATCAGGAAATGACAGATGCTGGCGAGGATGCGGAGAAAGGGGAACCCTCCTACACTGTTGGTGGGAATGCAAGCTGGTGCAGCCACTCTGGAAAACAGCATGGAGGTTCCTCAAAATGTTGAAAATAGAACTGCCCTATGACCCAGCAATTGCACTATTGGGTATTTACCCTAAAGATACAAATGTAGTGATCCAAAGGGACACATGCACCCGAATGTTTATAGGAGCAATGTCCACAATAGCCAAACTATGGAAAGAACCTAGATGTCCATCAACAGATGAATGGATCAAGAAGATGTGGTATATATACACAATGGAATACTATGCAGCCATCAAAAGAAATGAAATCTTGCCATTTGCAACAACATGGATGGAACTAGAGCGTATCATGCTTAGCGAAATAAGTCAAGCAGAGAAAGACAACTATCATATGATCTCCCTGATATGAGGAAGTGGTGATGCAACATGGAGGCTTAAGTGGGTAGAAGAAGAATAAATGAAACAAGATGGGATTGGGAGGGAGACAAACCATAAGTGACTCTTAATCTCACGAAACAAACTGAGGGTTGCCGGGGGGAGGGGGTTTGAGAGAAGGGGGTGGGATTATGGACATTGGGGAGGGTATGTGATTTGGTGAGTGCTGTGAAGTGTGTAAACCTGGTGATTCACAGACCTGTACCCCTGGGGATAAAAATATATGTTTATAAAAAATTAAAAATTAAAAAAAAAATAAAAATAAAAAACACATGTCACACCTTAGCAAAAGCAAGTGAATTTCTAGATTCTTAAGTCATTAAGCCCTTTGCTGGTAGAATGAGCTCAAGGAGTAATATCAGAAAGTCTTTTGAAATGTCCCTAAATGAAATTTAAAGAAATATTTATTATAAAATTTAAGACATGCTTGTTATAAAAAAAAATTGAACTATACAAAAAGTTTAAAGATCCAACTATATGTCACATAAGAAACTTACTTTAGATTTAAGGAACTCACATGGGTCAAAAGTGAAGATATTCCATGCAAGTGCCAACCAAAAGAAAACAAGGGTGGCCATATTTATATCAGACAAAATATGCTGTAAGTCATGAAATGTCACATGAGGCTGAGAAGGACATTATAGAATGATAACGGGATAATTCATCCAGAAGATACATTAATTATAAATATATATGATATATGCCCAAATCAGAGCACCTGAATCTTTGAAGCAAACATTGACAGAACTGCTGGGAGGAAGAGACAGCAATGCCATAACGGTAGAAGATTTCAGTGCCTCACTGTCAATACGGGATAGAACAATCACAGATTCGAACCACACTATAAACCAATAGACCTAACAGACACATATAGAACATTCCACCCAAGAACAGCAGAATATATAAACTTCTCAAGTGCATATGGACTATTCTCTAAGACAGGTCACATCTTAGGTCATAAAACAAGTCTCACAAATTTAGGAAGACAGAAATTATACCAGGTATCTTTTCTACACAGTAGAATGAACCCAGAAGTCAATAGCAGAAGGAAACCAGAAAATTCACGAGTCTGTGGAAATTAAAGAGTACACTTTGGAACAAGCAAAATCTTCAACAAAACACTGGCAAGCTGAATTCAATAGTCCATTAAAAGAATAACATACCATGACTAAGTGGGATTTATCCCTGGGATGCAATGATGACTCCATCAATTAGTGTGATACAGCACATAAACAGAATGAAGGGTGAATACTACACATCTCAATAGATGCAGAAAAAGCATCTGATAAAGTCGAACACTCATTTATGATAAAAAAGTTTCGACAAAGTAGAAACAGAAAGAAATTGCATCAGTACAATAAAAGTCAGGTATAAAACCACACAGCCAAAATCATACTCAGCGGTAACAACTGTAAGCTCTTCCTCTGAGATCAAGAGCCAGGCAGGGGTGCCCAATCTCACCATTTCTATTCAGCATAGTACTGGAACAACTCATCAGAGCAGTTAGGCAAGAAGAAATAAAAGGAATCCACATCAGAAAGAAAGAAGTAAAAATTGTCTCTGTTTACAGATGCCAAGATTGTACATAAAGAACACCCTAAAGTCTAAAAACCACATGAAACCTGTTTGGCTCATCAATATAGAAAACAAACTGGTGGTTGCCAGAGGGGAGGGAGGGCGGGGGATGGACAAAATGGCTGAAGGAGGATGGGAGATACAGGCTTCTAGTGATGGAATGAGTAAGTCACGGGGACAAAAGTACAGCATAGGGAATCTAGTCAATAGTATTGTGTTAATGCTGTACGGTGAAGGATGGAAGCTACACTTGTGGCGGGCCTAACATAATATACAAACACACTGAATCACTGTTGTACACCTGTAACTGATGTAAAATAGTGTGTCAACTATACTTCAATTAAAAAAAGAAAAATAAGAAACCCATTAGAATAAATGAATTTAGTAAAGTTGCAGGGTATAAAATCAATATCCAAAAACAAGTTGCTTTTTTATACATTAACAAGGAACTATCTGAAAGGAAAACAATCTCATTTACAAGAACCTCAAAAGGAATAAAATATTTAGTAATAACCTTAACTACAGAGGAGAAAGACTTGTACACTGAAAACTACAAAACACTGATGAAAGAAATTAAAGACAAATGCAAAGACATTCCATGTGTTCAGTGAATAGAATGGTAGGGAAGGACAGGAGGAATGGGGAGTTGCTCATTAACAGGTATAAAGTTTCAGTTACTCTAGATGATTCAGTTCTAGAGATTGGCCATACAATCTTGTCCTTATATATAGTTAACAATACTGTATTGCACATTTAAAAATTTAAGAGGGTAGATCTCATGTTAAATGCTCTTACACAACAAAAATAAAACATTTAAAAGTACACCCTAAAAAGTCCTTCTCTCCTTCCTGCCCCACAGTCAGTTCACTAGAGAAAAATACTCTTGAGTAGTTTTAATTAATAGGCGGGAACATTTCTGGGCATTGGCTATGCATACTGGAGCTATCCAGTCTCTGGATTTATCCAGTTTCTCAGTCAACAGAGATCCACCCAGCGTCTCTTACCTTCAAGGCCATGCTCTAGGAATTCGAGAGTGGTTTCCTGCCACTTACACATCATTAGCGCTCCCACCATGTGCCAGGTGCCATGCCGGCGCAAGCAGATTCAGCTGCCATGGTGGCACTGGCCTTCTAGAGGGCAAGCAGATGGAAGACCAGAAACACAAACAAAAGCAAATTAGACTGTGGCAACCATAGGGAAGAAAGCAGCAGAGTCCCGTGAAAGGGACTGTCCTAGGACCACTGTCCTAGTCCAGGGGGACGATTAGAAAACATGAGTCAAGGTGAAGGGAATCCCTACAGCGGGAAGAGCAGGTGTGCCACCGCAGGGAGGCAAAGCTTGGCAGTGACTGGAAGGCCTGGGGGGTGGCGTGTGCAGGTGGCAGTGGTAGGAGGTGGTATTGGCAAAGGGGGAAGGGTTGGAGCTTGCCTGGCTTTGAGAGACCTGGTAGAGTTTGGACTTTATTCTACATATATTTAGGAGTCATTGAAGACTTTATGTTGAGGGGTAAAGTGATCCAGTTTTTTTTTTTTTTTGTTTTTTTGTTTTTAATTTTTATTTATTTATTTTTTAAAAAATATTTTATTTATTTATTTATTTGACAGACAGAGATCACAAGTAAGCAGAGAAGCAGGCACAGAGAGAGGAGGAAGCAGGCTCCCCGCTGAGCAGAGAGCCCGATGTGGGGCTGGATCCCAGGACCCTGGGATCATGACCTGAGCCAAAGGCAGAGGCTTTAACCCATTGAGCCACCCAGGCACCCCCAGTTTTTTTTTTTTTTTTTTAAGATTTATTTATTTATTTAACAGAGAGAGAGAGAGCACAAGTAGGCAGAGAGGCAGGCACAGAGAGAGGGGGAAGCAGGCTCCCTGCCCAGCAGAGAGCTCCATGCGGGGCTCAATCCCAGGACTCTGAGATCATGACCTGAGCCGAAGGGAGAGTCTTAACCCACTGAGCCACCCAGGCGCCCCAATACATTTTGTTTTTAAGTGGCCATTGGAGTGGGTAGGTGAGTGGAGGAGGGGGACAAAAGTTCAACTGAAGGGTGAGAAAAAGGAGTGGAAAGGAAAGACATGGAATTCAGTATTATAGAAAACGCTTCCTAGCACCTATCCTGTGAATTTTAATGGAGTATTTTCCTTTCTACTCATTTGTACTCTTTTCCGTAGTTCTCACATATGATCGTGATTTTAAAAACCTTTCAGTTATGCTTAGTTCATGATAGACTTCAATAAATATTTGTTGAATAAAGGTTGACTATTTAAAGAAAGAAGTACATGGACATTTTAGAAATAGGCCAAAAAAGCAGAAAAGGAAAGAACACCTTACAATTGCCATTTAGAGACAACTTTTAATGTCTTTGTATAGACGTTCCCAGTTTTTATTTATTAAAAGCTCCTATATAATACAGTTTTTAAAAGATGGGATTTTTTTAACCTCTTTCTTTTTATCTCCCCTCATTTTTCTTTCTTCCTGACTCTTCCATTAAAATTAGAGAGACAGTTAGTTACCAGGTGGCTCAGAAATGCATGTCAGCACGACAACAACAAAGTAACACCTCTTCTAGGAGGGAAACAACTTTTGGGTCTGGAATATTACTTGGTTCATTAATGTACTCAACAGAGATTTCCAGGCACCTTCGCCAGGGATTCACCCTTCTGGAGAGTGAATCAGTGTCCCTCTATGTTGGACACAGTGCAAAACTGCATTTTTTCTTGCAGGCATTTTCGGCTTATTATTATGTGATGGAATTTTTAAACTTTACATCAGAGGAAACTCCCTCACCGGAAAAGATGACGGACACTATGGAAAAGTTCTGTTCTCAGCCTTGGGAGGAGGTAAGTGATGAGAAACAGCAGCTGTTTGGTATCTCTCTGTGCCTTTGAAGGCACAGAGGATGGGAGTCTGCTCATCAAGTCCTGCTACCCGGAGACCCAGCAAAGACGTTAGAGGATCCCAGAGGGCACACTCATCACAGAGTGCGTGCATGGGCATTTCTTGACAACTGGGCATATACTGGCTAAAGCCAGCATAGCTTTACTTTTCTCACCTGATACCAAGCAAGTCTGGCAGTCCGCGGCTGCTGGTGTGAGGTCAACAGCTTGACTCTGTCTCAGGCGTTCCTTCTTCAGTTCTATCATTAGGGCCGCTTTCTTCACAGACACAAGATGTGGCTTCAGAGATCACTCATGTTCAAGGTCAGAAGAAGGGGAGAGCCAGATACATCTGTTGCATTTTACAAGAAAGCATCAGTTACCCCAGAAACTCCTTAGCATTCTTTCCCTGACATCTCATTAGCTGGGACTGGCTGGGAAAGCAGGGTGCGGGATTTTAGGACTGGCTTAGACCCTCAGACCCAGCGTGAGCTACGCTCTGGAGCTGGGTACACTGTCACACATTCCTCTCCCCACACCCCAAATCAGAGTTTTATTAGCAAGGAAGACACAGCAGTTCACAGAATCTGCTATAAACACCATTGTGGCAAGACCCTCTCTCGTGCCTACGTCCCAGGTACCTCCTACTTATTCTTAAATTTGAAGCACAGATGTTTCTTGTCTGAGGCACTGAGTCATTGAAGATCTAGTACTACCTGGTGAAAGTTTCCAGGGAAGAGAGAGGTATGGGGTCTACTCTAATCAAAACAGATCAGCTGAGGGTGGTGCCCAGGGGCAGCTGTTTTAAGTTGACAGGGTTGCACACTTGAGTGGTACTTTCATTCTGAGTAGGTGTAATTAACTAGAAATGGATGCTTGCCTCCTTGGCGCTGACAGAGGAAGGAAGGTTGTGCAAGAGCCGGAGGTATGGACTTATTCCTCCATATTTTGTCTGAGTTAGAATAAGAAGGAAGAGGACTCTGGGCTTTTCGAAAGAGCCTCTTGAAATGTCTCATTTGCAGCTAGTAGTGATCTGTGGAGGAAGGTGGGCATCTTGGAGTTGAGGCAACTTGAAACAACCCCAATGCATGCCTGTGACAGAGGTAGATTTAAGCTGCTTTTGGAAAAAAAATTTTTTTTTTAAAGTAGGCTTTGTGCCCAGCATGGAGCCAAGTGCAGAGCCCAAACCCATGACCCTGAGATCAAGACCTGACCTGAAATTAAGAGTTGGACATTTCACTGACTGAGCCACCCAGATGTCCCTGGGGGGAGAAAAATTACTTCTTGTTCAGTGTGAAAGTTCTATCACATCTTTTCTCTTTACCCTCATCTGTTTGTGTGTGTGTGTGTGTGTGTTTTGTTTGCTTGTTTGTTTTTAATTTTATCAGGTTACATTAGGTTGGCAATGCCTATATGCAGACCCGTAGGTCTACTCCGATAAGCCACGAGTTGCTGCTCAGAGGTCCTGGAAGTAGACTCATTAAGGCCTGCACCTGAAAGAAATTCTGTAGTCTTTGACAGGGGATGGGAGGAGTTGTAGAGTGAGAACTAGAACCTCACCCAGAGCCTTGATGTTGAGGTGGGTGTTATGACCTAGGTTTCATTTTCCCCAACTGCCTTGTCTGTCCATATGGAATGCATAGGTTTCAAGTACACTCTAATAGGGCAACTCTTTTCCTGCTACTCCTGTGTGACTAGAGTTTGGGAATGTCCCTTCTAGACACCTTTGGCCGAAAGAGAACTGATAATTGTTAGACATATCTTATTGCTGAAAAGTGAGCTAGATATTTTATACATATTATATCGTGCTGCCTGTCCCTGCTTTAGCAGGAGAAATAAAATGCAAACTACCCCTGTTGATGTCCTCCAAATCCTTGGGGATGCCCCCAATCCTTGGGTCGCTGAGGAGAGGTTAGGAGAGTGAAAGGGACATATCATTCTTGTCTTCTGATTGGTTAATTAGAAGGTCGGCAACCCTCTAATTTTGACAACCAGAATAATCACTTTTCCACTCAGAAAATATGTGCATTCAAGATCTCTGGTCAGCCTATGAGACTGATGCTGTACGATTCTGTGTATACTACTAACTAGGATTTTTCTGTATATTCTGGGTCCTGACATTCAAACTTACGGACTATTACTCTTTCTAGGGAAAAGCATCCCATTCTTGAAGACTTGCCATGCCCCTTCATCTGGGGGGAGTGATAAGGGGCAATGGGCAAGGAGAAGAGAAGCTGGTACTATCCATTGCCCTAGGAATAGAAAAGAGAGAGGAGAGACTGGCAGAGAGAGGGTTAGGATAGAGAAAGGCAAACCATCCTCCCATTTGGAGAGAACATAGTGTTGAGTCCACAAGCAAAAACATGATTAGATCTGGACTGATGAACCAGGTAGATGCTTTTGGGTTCCATATTTTTTGGCTACTATCATAATTAATTATGTCAATTAATTATATTATACAGTAATTATAGTAATTATATTATTTCATATTTATATGTAATAAATATAATAATATATTTCACATATAATGTATTGTCACATTTATTATTCTGATTATATTAATTATATTAATCAAGCATACTATCATAATTAATTACATTAATTAATTACATTAATTAATTAATCCTCAGCAGATTAGACTGCATGGCAATGTACATCTTTCCAGGAGGAGGGGGTAGGAATTTGTAGAATTCAGGAAAATTAGACCAAAATGGCATTCCCCCAAGGGAGAGGTCAGCTTTTAAAGACCTGTGGGTTGCAGCACTTTCCAGTTTGGCCCAAGTGGATTCTTGGAATTCCATACCAGTTTTTTGTTTAACAGGCCTGCTGAGACTACATCAAATTGGATAAGTCTTTCCATGAAGGAAAAAAAAGAGTGCAGTTACTGTAAGATGGGGGCAGGATCTGGATAGGCACTGATGTCACACCAAGGTCTTGGGAGAATGCCCTATACAGAGGAGCTGATTGAAGAGTAGTTTGTTTCTAGGACTATGAGAAAAAGACAAGTTCCATGTTGGGTCATTCAGAGAATTCCACCAGAGCAGGCCAAGGCAGGCTAGGTGTGGACTTAGCCTTTTAGAGATTGGGGGCTGGCAGAAACCAAGTGAGAAACAGACCCCAGCTAGCAGGTAGGGAGTTTAGAGATGAGGGGTTACTTGGGGAGAGAGAAAAATCTGGACAAAATTGGGGTGGTGGTAGTGGGCGGGCAGGTAGCCAGGGAGTCCTATATATAAGGCATCTGGCCTGATTCCTAGTACTTGATATATGTTTAACAAGTATTAGTTCTCTCTCTGCCCAAGGTGTCCAGGAGGGAATGCCAATTTTCAAGAGCTGAGGAATAGGGCAGCAGACAAAACTCAGGGCTGAGCTACAGATGTTATCGTCTGTTGTTCTCTGAGGTCCAGCAAGGAGCAGAGTAAGCTATGGATATCTGGGCATATATTTACAACAGGAGAGGTAAGAGTCAGCAGGCAGCCTTCATTTGGAAGTAGGGTGAGCAAACATGTAGACTCAAAAAGACCCCTTTGCATGACTTATAAGCAACAAAAGAGGTCAGGTAAGGGCTGAGGACAGAAGGTGAGATGTTAGCACTGTTAGCAGTGCTGAGCAAAACATGTCTTAAACTGTGTTGTAGGGTTTCTCAAAATTTACTATGCATGTGATCACCTGAGTATCACATTAAACAACACATTCTGTATTGGTAGTTCTGGTGTGAGGACTAATAAGCTCCTGGGAGACCCCAACACTGTTAGTCTAGGTACTAAATCGAGTGGCAAGGCTTTTTTTTTTTTTTTTTTAAACATTTTATTTATTTGAGAGAGATGGAAGAAGCATGAGTGGGGTAGGGACAGAGGGAGAAGGAGAAGCAGACTCCCCGCTGAGCAGGGAGCCCTATGTGGTGCTCAGTCCCAGGACCCTGAGATCATGACCTGAGCCAAAGGCAGCCGCTTAACCAAGTGAACTCCCCAGGCGCCCCATGAGAGGCAAGACTTTTCATGACACTCTTTCTTTAACATGCTTCAGATGCACTAATTCCTTCAGACACTCTGAACTCAGAGTCTGGTCAAGAACTTAGAAAAGTCTGATTAAACAGACTGATGGATTTCTTTCATGCAAGATTTTTCAGTTTTTAAAATGTTAATGTGATTGTGAAATGGAAGTTTCTGAAGGGGTGAAGAAGTATACTGAAAGTCTGTGTTTTGGAACTTACTAGATCATGGAAACCACTGTTTTCCTGGAGCACTTGTTATCCCACAGAACCCAGTGGAGGAAAAGTTTCCTTAACAGACCCTGAACTATAGCCCTGCACCCACTGAAGGAGTGCAGCGCCATCCCCAGGTCTCTCTAAAGAGGACAGCGCTCAGGCCTGGGTGAGGTGGGCCTTTCTCCTGTCTCGATCGACTCAAATGGTTAAAGGGGCCGTGGGGGAGGTGCCTGTTGTGATATTTCTTTCACTTCACTTCCAGCTGAAGACATATTTTGGTGATGTGAAGGAGAAGTACCTGAGTGAATACTGCTTTTCTGGAACCTACATCCTCTCTCTCCTTCTGAATGGCTATGGTTTCACAACTGATTCCTGGAAGAACATTCATTTCATGGGCAAGGTAATTTGGGGACGTGTTAGGTTGTGGGGAGATTGGGTGACTGAGGCAGCTTTGGGCTTGAAAGAGGTAGAAGTCAGTCTGGTGTCCTGTTGTACCATTTCACCTCTAACCCAAGCTGACATTTTGTATCAAGCCCTGCTGTGTTCTGAACCAAGGAGAGCTATGGGAGAGAGAGAGAGAGAGCCTCTTCTTTCGGTTCATGCAGCAGTGACTAATTCCTTATAAAACAGTGAGATCTTAAATGTAACTGTGTTTCAGTCCTCTCAGTGTTTGTGTTTGCTGATTTCAACATTCATCCCAAAGGCCCCTTCCATGATCTGGAAATGATTATTATGACTTCTTATAAGGACTGCAGGTCTTGTTGGTTGTCGCTTCAAGGTTGACTAATCTGAAAGCTTAGCAGAAAGAAGATGAGTGATTGTCAATGGGGGTCTTTGCTTACTTAGCAGGCTTAGCCAGAGATTTACAGAAGCAACCTCACTGCTGTTCTTTACCATAGCGCCACCTGCAGGTATCCAGGCATAGAGAAACCTTCACATCGATAGGCAATTCCTGCTTCAAAAGTATCAAGAGCCGTGCTTCTCCACCTTTTAAACCCATATCCACTAATGGCAAAGACAATTAACTCCCTTTTTAAAAATATGGTGACTTCAAGCAAAGCAAAACATTGAGGCTCCGGGGTGTAGCAGCCTAAAGGATGCTATTTTCATTACACTCATGTCGATATTGACCTTACTAATTCAAATGCTCATCTTTCCCTCCTAGTCTTCTTTAATTTCATCACAATTTTTTTTGTCTGTCTGAAGGATATGTCTGTGTCAAATTTGTGAGTGATTTGTATTCTTTGGACTTCAGTGAATGATCTAGTATTTCTAAACCATAGGCGGTAACTCCTCTAACTCTGGAAACTTCCTTGATACATGCCGTCAGACAAGGTTCCTGAGCCCCATAAAGGGAAGCGGGCCCATCACAAATTGTTAGTTCCCAGTACTGACTGGTAAAGGTTTAGGGGAGAGGAGCATTTCTACACAGAAACTGGTCGGAACATAAATTGGCACAACCTTTGGGGAGACTGTTGTGGCAATATGTGCTAAAAGCCTTAGAATATGCATGTCATTTTATCCAATCACTTCATTTCTAGGATCTATAAATAATTGGATACAGTGAGTAAAAATAAACCTAGAAGGCAGTTCATGTCAGTGATGATCCTTAGAGACATGAGATGATGTTTAGAAAGGTATTGTTAAGTGAAGAAGTCTACATATAACTTAATTCCATGTTTTGTAAGGCAAAAGACATGCACAGAGAAGCCTGGAAGCATGTGTCACAAAAAGATAATAGCAGCAACTTCTGAGTGGTGAAATCTAGCTGGTTTTTATTTTGCTTTTTAGGATTATCTGTATGTCCTAATTTTCCTACCTTGACCATGTACAACTCATGTAATAAAAACATTTTCAAAATTATTTATTATTCACAGACTATCTACACTCCAGTATGTTTGGAGGTGACTGGAAAATACTCCTAGGAAGATGGCAGGGCCAGAGCATGTCTTAACATTTAGGAAGAATCCCTTCTGAACATGTGGACAGTATTCCAACTTCCATAAAGTAACACTGACTTGCTGGGATTATTTCCCGGTCTTCCTTCACTGAATCACAAAGACGTCCTAGTTACTTAAGGATGAGATTCTTGGGTGATATAGATGTAAGAGACCAGCGACAATCATTATTGTCTTATCCTTTGCCTGCTTTCTGTCACCATCCTGCCTTCCACACCCTTCCCTGTGCATTCACTTAAGAGGAATGCAAATCTCTAAAGGTTGTTTGAAGTAAGTTCTTCTAGGCAGAGGCACTAGACAGTTATTCATCAAATTTCCCTGAATTTCAGGAATAGAGCAGTGAGACTCCAAACTCTCCTTCATCACTTGCTCAGGCTCCATTTTCCCCACAAACATATTCCCAACTTAGAATGTAAAAGTAATCCAGCTAGAGAATTGAACGTGGTGCTCTCCACTTCCTGATGCTGTGTTATGGATGGGATTGTATGAAAGCTCATTTCATCTTCAAACCAGAAACAACAGCCTATCCCCACTGTTTGCAGATCCAGAGCAGCAATGTCGGGTGGACTTTGGGCTACATGCTGAACCTGACCAACATGATTCCAGCTGAGCAGCCATTGTCCGCACCTCTGACCCACTCCACCTATGTCTTCCTCATGGTTCTCTTCTCCCTGATCCTGGTTGCAGTGGTCATCATAGGCGTGTTTATCTTTCACAAGCCTTCATACTTCTGGAAAGACACGGTATAGCAGGAGCAGCTGAAACCTGCTGGCTGAAGTGAGAAAAAAACTTGCCCAAGGAGTACCTTCCTCCACAGTGGTGTACAAGGTTATCCTTCCTTGCTCACCAAGGCCAGTCTTGACCAGCATGAAGCTTCCTTGGCTTTTGCTGAAGCCTTTCCATGGAAGGTATTCACCACCTTCTGCCTCAAGGATTACCCAGAAGACATCGTCTCTTTTGTGATTTCTTCCCAACTCCACTTTTCTCTTTTGTACCCTGTGCTTGTATGGGTCTTAAAGACCTGTTACCTTTCATGATCTCTGCTTTATAAAAAACAAACAAACAAACAAACAAACCCAATCATGACTTTGTCCCGAAGAACTCAAAAGAGTCCTGAGTCCTGGGCTGGTAAGCTGCACCGGCCAAGAGAAGATCTCAGGAACTCGTTCAGTTGTACTGATACAGACCCTTTCTTTCTCCTGTTGCCCATTTATGAAGAATGCCATACAATGCCTTTGGAGAGGGCAGACACCCATCTCATTCCCATCCTGCTGTTTGCACAGGAGAATTTTCTAGAGTAGACAAATATGTGCCAGGGCCAAAGAATCTTGCAAGAGAATTTATGTGCTTATATCATTGATATGATATTCCAATCCAAAACAGCGTTGTGGATGAGTTATATATTCTTCAGTGATGCCAAAATTCTATGGAGTGGGACCCCCCAGACCAGAGATTTTTTAAAAAGCTGATGTAACATCTAAGCATTCAGCTATCAGGGCATACTACATGGTAGGTATACACATCAGGAAGAAAAATACAATTACAATGAAGAGTTTGGAAAATACATCCTTCAGTGCATCTACTGGGGTTTTATTTTTATTGTAGTAATACATATAAGGTCCACCATTTTAATGTGTACAGTTCAGCAGCATTTCGCACATTTGCATTGTTGTGCAACCATCACCACTAATTCCAGAATATTTTCCCCATCAAGAAATTAGCTGGAGACAAGGCCATCCCTGGGTAGGTTCAAACCACAAACCTTACAGTTGACAGCCAAATAAGCTCATCAGTTGTACCACAAAGATGCCCATTGAATTTTAAAAGCCATGCCATATCTTTTTGTCCCAGGGTTTAATGTAGTGAGAAAGCTACAACACGCCTTTATTCTGTCATGATATTTGCTCATCAAAGTATGCCAGGAACCAAATCTGAAAGTGTGGCTGCTATCCCTGTCACACAAGTATGGGCTCTATTTACTTATTCCATGGACTATTTTGTGGGAGAAGCAGCAGCTATGGACCTTGTCACAGAAACATGAAGAGACCCTGTACTTGCTTCCTTTAATGACTGCTGTGAGCAGGTGGAGTGGTGATGTGTTACTCTGAAGTTGTCCCAAGCTCCCCCATCTCTGGATTTGGGGACTGACTGCTGAACTAATGCAGGGTGGGGCTGGGGTGAAGAAGGAAAAGCTTTCCTACAAACTGGAAGCCAAATGTCCTTATATCTCTTGAATAACCACGTCATTTTTTTACTACCAGGTGAATACAAGCTTACAAACTGTGGATGCGAAGTTTTTCTTTTCTGCCACTCACAATTGAACTTGCACTTGGATTAGGAAGGAGAAGCCAAGTTTGAATATTTTAAACTCTTTCTACTAGTGCTAGTGGTTATATTGTCAAACTTAGTATTTATTGAGCATTTGTTATGTCCCATGCTCTGTGCTCAAGTGCATTACATTCATTTTCTCCCTTAATCCTTACAACAGTCTGAAGGAAGCTACTACCACTCCCACTTTATTGAACCAGAAACTGAGGCTCAGAGAGGTTAAGTCACTTGCCCAAGTGGCTGACCTAAAATCCTGCAATGCACTTAACCATTATTTTCTCTCCCAAATATACTAGACTGTCTCCTTGTAACTTCTAAACTCACACTTAACTCTGTATGAATATAGGGCTGACTGGCATGGGAGAGAGGGAAGTAGACAGACGACCTGTTCCCTGATGGACTTGTGACTTAATATTGCTTTAAGTCCACAAAGGCTGTCATGGCAACACTGATATCCTGTTCACGTACTATGCATGGTAACGTACATGGTGTATGATACTAATCAAGGATTCCCCATATTCCTGGCTTCTTAATTACAGTGCTTGCTCCCTGCACAGCAATTCTGCATCAAATAAAAATGAAAATAAAAAGTCATAAAATAGAGCCAGCAGCAGGTCCTTTCTTATGTCTACATATACCATATACAAAGCACTGTCAAGCACATTCTCTATTCTGATTCTAAAAAACCCCATGGGGGTGTATAAGTACTATTTCCATTTTATAAATAAGGGTCATACAAACTAGTACATGGTACAGCAGGTATGCAAATTCATGTCTTCTGACCCAAGTTTATTGTTTTGTCTTTTCTAAACACTGCCCATCAACAAGCTGGAATTAGAATTCACTAGTTTCCTTCAATAAATTGAAATATTTTCTTATTCCTTTTTTTTGTCTTACAGTCTGGGTCCAAGAAAAAAAAATCCATTAAGGTATTTGGAGTCAAATTCCACTTGTTTTAAGTCTCAACTCATAGAGATCAGCTGGCACAACCTGATCTCATTTCCTTTGCAGGGAAATATGATTTTTTGGCAGGTTCAGGAATCTGCTTTGGGAAATTCTAGATGAGAAGGGCCAAATAAAATGGGTCACTGTCAATTGATTTCAATATTGAATTGGCCACTGGTTATAAATGATTACCATTCCTTCCTGGCCATTCACCTAAACTGGGCTCCACCATTCCTTAGAAGGTGGGAAATTTATTCTATGAACTCATAATGGGAAAACATCAGAAATGGTTACTTCTGTAAACAAAAAAATGAAGTTATGCAAGTGTGTGTGTGCATGTGTGTGTGAGAGAGAGAGAGAGAGAGGGAGAGAAATTTTCACCTTACCCAATTTTTAAATTAATAAGAAATATAAAATGCAAAATAGACATTTTTAAAAGTATACTTCATTCCGGGGTGCCTGAGTGGCTTAGTTAAGTTTTTGCCTTCGGCTCAGGTCTTGATTTCAGGGTCCTGGGATCAAGCCCCATGTCAGGCTCCCTGCTCATCGGGGAGTCTGCTTCTCCCTCTCCCTCTGCCCCTGCTCATGCTCGCTCGCTCTCTCACTCGCTCACACTCTCTCAAATAAATAAAATCTTTAAAAAAAGGTATACTTCACTCTATTGTATCAGTCAACAAGTAAAAGAAGGTGCAATCAAACCACAGAGCTAACAAGAGTTTAAGAAAGTGACCATATCCAAGGTATTATCATTTCAATATGTAGTTCACATAAGAACTATTATTAATATTTGTTTTTCACTTTAAGTTTTGAAAGCTGTTAAATATATTGCAGTTACAGCACATCTTAATCAGCACTAGCTACATTTCAAGTGATGGGAGAACCATGTATAACTAGTCTACTGCACTGTGTCTAAAAATACATTCAAATCTAAAAAGATACAGGCAGTACTTTGTCTTTCTAGTGAGGGGAAACTTTTAAAAAAACAGCCATAGATACTGTAACATCTTGCTATTATTTGTTATATAAGAAGTTAAAATATTCTTAGACATTGTTCTTCTTTAAGATTTCAGCTCAGAATTTCACTTTATTCCTCAGGTTTTGTTGCCTTCTTTGTGAAGGCAGAGATGACTGTTATTCAGGTCAAGACACCTGATGAATGACTTTTGGAAAATGTAATCTGGATTCAAAGATGATACAAGATAATTTTGATGATTATATTCCATAATCAAATTGTAAATTTGAATATTAAATATTAGTTTTTAATAGCTCACACAGATTATCATATTATTATATTAAAATTACTATCAAAATATATTATTATATATTGTCAGTTTGAAAGATGAGCTGAATTTCACCCAGACGGGTTTGATCCCTCTCTGGTTCCAATTCTAACAGTTGCTATCTTGTTAGAATAGGACAGTTGCTTATGGTTAGTTGTGCTCACTAACCATGTTTCTTTTCTGTTTGTGAGTTTTATCTTTCAAATTTATTACAACAATCTTAGAGTGGTAATAAACTCTAAGTTTAGTGGTAATAAACTCTAAGTGGTAAGCCAAAATCAACTTTGATTTTCATGTTCATGGATCTGCGTTAGCTGCGTGGCTCTCCTTCAGGCAATAGGTTTAGTTCAGGCCTCCTCCTGTATCTTGCATCTCTTTCAAAAAATGAATGGCAGGGACACCTGAGAGGAAGAGGGAACAGGATGCCTTTTACAGCCTTGGCCGGGACAGACCTCTGTCACTCTCGTCTACATCCTACTGACCAAAATAAGTCATATGACCAAGCCCAACAATTAGCAAGATGGAGAAACACTGGAGGAATGGCTATGGAGAAGGACCTGGATGACTCATTTAATACAGAAGAGGAGTGAAGCATTGGGCACAATGATTGAACCTACCACAGTGTCTCATTAACTAAAACATAAAGGGTGTTTTCTATCCATTATAGTCTACTTATTTTGCCAGAGAATATTCTTTATTTAAACTGTCATTACTTCCAAAATGTCATCAGTCTGCAACTTCTTTCCAGAGCCTTAATCAGGATGCTGTAGCAGCTCGCAAACTGGCCTCATATACTAAAAAAGGCTCTCTACTCTAGATTTCCTAAGAGAACATACATCTGTTTATTTTCTTTATTTTATGCATTTAGGACAATGTGTAGTTAACTACCCAAGTTTTTATTTTGTACAAGAATCTAATACAACTGAGTACATTTGGTTTTATCACAGGGAGAATGGGTTTTTTAATAATGGGGAAAGGAGTATCTCCATGAACCTTCTCTAGAAAAGTGGCATTTAAGACTGTACAAGTGTGGGACGCCTGGGTGGCTCAGTTGGTTAAGCAGCTGCCTTCGGCTCAGGTCATGATCCCAGCGTCCTGGGATCGAGTCCCACATTGGGCTCCTTGCTCCGCAGGGAGCCTGCTTCTCCCTCTGACTCTGCCTTCCACTCTGTCTGCCTATGCTCGCTCTCGCTTGCTCTCTCTCTGACAAATAAATAAATAAAATCTTTAAAAAAAAAAAAAAAGACTGTACAAGTGATAGAAGCATTGCGATACCTTTTGCATTTATCTATTTTAAAAGTCTAAATTTAAATTGGTGATACAATGATGGCATACCCTCATCAGGACCTAGGTTAACTTTTTGTTTTTATATCCCTTTTTGAATGTATAGTGAATAGCAAAGCTCACCAGAGAACATGGATCAGTCAATGACAAATGAGATACGGTCACCTAAGAAATAGCATCACTCCTTATAATGAAGTTCTAAGAAAGGGGAGGCAACCCTGGGAGCTAGATGGGGAACAGTGTGTATTTAGAATGATCTAAACCAAACTCTATTTTTCCTCCTAAACCTGCCCCGCCTCCTGAATTGTATCGTAATTAATGCCTCAGTGCCACCACTATGTCAAGTAACTAGGACTTCATCAACATCACCTGCCCATTTTGCCTTTGCAACAGTTTTCATTTTGATTCCTCTTTCTAATCTTATTATCAGCCCAGTGAAGATCTGACACCAGGAATGGCAGCTGTGTCTCCAGTCTATTAATGCCAGAATAAGCTTTATAAAAAATAGTCTTTGGGGCATCTGGGTAGCTCCTAGTCTCTGAAACGTCCAACTCTTGATTTTGGCTCAGGTCATGATCTCAGGGTGTGGGATAGAGCCCCACATCAGGCTCCATGCTCAATGCAGAGTCTGCTTGTCTCTCTCCCTCTGCTCTTTCTTTCTCCCTCTCTCTCTCTCAAATACATCTTAAAAAAAAAAAAAAAAAGCTTTACCACATTGCTCCCTAACTAAAATTGCCAGTAGCTTTCCATTGCCTACAAAATAAGGTCAAACTCTCCAACAGACATTAAAGCTTTTTGGACCATGCCTGTGAGCTCTCTCTGGGCTTACATCCCACCCCACCCCTCTGATGTTACCTACACTCCAGACAGGGTAGACTGCTTCTTCACCCAACACTGTTCAGGTTATTTGCCCAACTTGAGCACCTTTGCCCCCACTCTACCTTCAAAGCTCAGCTGGAATGCCTGCAGTGAAGCTTTCAGGCAGTAGGTTTAGTTCAGGCCTCCTCCTGTATCTTGCATCTCTTATAAAAAATGAATGGCAGGACACCAGAGAGGAAGAGGGAACAAGATGCCTCTTATAGCCTTGGCCAGGACAGGCCAAGTTCACATCTCCAAGTCAGAATAAACTGCTGCTTCCCTGTGCTACTGCAGCCCTTGGTTTAGGCCTGCATTAGACCTCAGACCTTTCTATTCAGCATCCAGCTTAAGCTCCTCAGAGAAAGGTAAGTGACTTACTTCTTTCTGAAAAGTTGGCCTCAGGAGTATTTTAGCAGGAATGGAGGTAACAGTCCTAGTTAACCTCTCTTTCCACTGCAGGAAAGCTGGTCCATACCACTACTTCTGGTTCAGTATTCTTATTTCATTATCTCTTAACATGACCTGTATCTTCCTCCAGCGCTTCAGGGCCAGCTCAACTCCTGGTTCCTCAATGACACCTCCTTGCATTACTTACATTGAATGTTTCCTTCTTGGACCATGCATTTAGTTTCTGTATAGCTCACCACCCAGCGATTGATCACACATAATATTTAAGTAGAATTTTAAGGATCAGAATACACCTTAAAAAGTTATCCTTATCAGAGCACCTGGGTGGCTCAGTTGGTTAAGCGTCTGCCTTCAGGTCAGATCATGATCTCAGGGTCCTGGGACTGAGCCCCACATTGGGCTCCCTGCTCTGTGGGGAGTCTGCTTCCTTCTCTCTCTACTCCTCCCTCCTCACTCTACTCGTACTCTCTCTCTTGCTTATTCTCTCTCAAATAAATAAATAAAATCTTTTAAAAAATGGTCATGCTTATCCAAATTTAATGTGTATATAACTCACCTAGGAATCTTGTTGAAATAGAAATTAATTCTAATTAATAAAAAAGGACTCTGTAGGTCTGAGGTGAGGCTTAGGTTCTCTATTTCCAACAGGCTGCCTGGTAGTGCCAGTCAGGCCCACTTCGAGTATCAAATACCTAGACTACTTTAGCATCCCCTGGAGTTCTTTCTACTGACTCTCAGGTAAGTAGTCCATCTTCCGCTGGACTGCCATACGTCACTTGGCAGGGTGTTCTAGTGGCCAGCTCAAGGGAAATTTTCAAAGCTTCCTCTTACTCTTCCACAACATTCCTCAAGGGTTTCTTTTTCAGTCAGTTTTCTGTGCCTCAGGAGATTTCTGTCTGCCTTTGGGGAGCCAGTGCCTAGCACTCAGTGAAGATCTGGTGTGCCTCAGAGGGATTTCTCCTTGCTCTTCTGCCAGTGTACTACTCTTGTGCTTTTGGTAGAAACCCAAGGGAAAACTGGTAAGTGATAGATAATGCAAGCCTTCGTGGAAAATTTAAAAGTTCTATAAAGCTCAGGTGGTTCCTTATTCCTGTCTACAATGTCACTACCTTCTCCTGTCACTACCTTCTCCTGTCACTACCAGTGATAAGAGAGTTATTGACTTAAAAATTTAGTTTTGATGGGTTTTTGAACTCTATAATTTTGTAGCTTAATCAGCTAGGTGGAAGCTATAATCTCTTGCTGTATGCCCACAATAACTACTCATAAAAGGAATAAAAAAATCACAAGGAAATTAATTTTTATAAAGATTGCAACCAGAAATGCAATTCATAAGCATATATGACTAAAAACAGAGCCTCAATAAATCAAATTTCCAGTTCTGAAAAATCAGTAATTATATATATTCTACATTACAGTTTCTTTATATTTATAAATACTCTTACAAAAAATTGAAAGATATAGATGGCTAATTTTGTAGTAACATAGGTTACCTTTTGACATACAACTTATTTTATTATGAAATGATTTCTGGCCCAGTAATAATGCAAAGGGGACAAATACAGATAAGTGGTGGGCAGTTGTTAAAGTGAAATAGTCAGCACCAATTGCAGTTTTTTCTAATGGTAAGTCATAATGCTCCCTCTCCAGCTCTGCAATTGATAGGCATACTCTAATTATAATCAGTAGCTTAAAAATATGACCTTTTGTGCTGTTCCGTATCTCTTGTATTTCTGCCTCCACAATAGTCAACTGAACCATCTTCTTGGAATACACATGAAGATGGGAGTTCCTGTGAAGAATATGCTGTCAGTCTGTTCTGTCTCCTGCCGTTAAATCCATGTGAAGAATGTATTCTTTGGTTATCTTCTGGATACACCAGTCTAATAATGTAACAGAAACAATTATTTTTAATTTTTTATTATTAGAGTTTTCAAACATAAACAAAAATAGGAAAATGGGCACCCATGTGCCCATTACAGAACATTCAACACTTGTCATCATTTTGCCAGTGTCGCAGAAGCAAGTGGTTAATTATCATCACAGAACAGGATTCAGACTTTATGGGGGGCATTGTGCTAGAAGAAGGGAGTATACCCTTTTACCAAGAGTCAAATGGTGAAGCAGGGAGGAGAATCCCTGCATGATGCAACATGGTAAAAGTAAGAATGCATCTCCCATGAAAGGAGGTAGGGCCCTTTTTACCCTGCAGAGAGAATTAGGACCATAGCAGCTATATTTGCCTGTTCCTTTTTATATTATGAAGTTAGAGTAGCAGAATCATTTCAGTATAGCAGCAAATCAGTGGGTTATATAGCTCATAGACAGTCTTTTTTAGAATATTTCTTTGACACTGAGAAGCTGAAGGCTAATGACTCACCTGTTTTAAATTGTAAGTTTTGCTTTTAATGTATGTTTCAGGTCTACAATTTAAAATTTCAAATCTTTCAATTAACCTCTACTAAAATATACATTTTGTGGGATAATTCCAGCATATTTTTAATGTAAATATTTGATAGTGTTTGTAAAGAATTCTTATTTCTTTTCCTACAATAGTCCCTTCTCCAAGTTGTTAATATGCTGTTATACTTGGGCCTGTCAGTAATGGGTAAGTGGAAAGGAAGAGTCAGGTGAAATCCTGTCTTGGCTGTCATCTGCCCTTCTCCCCCTCAAACCAAGGTCTCTTTTGGTCTATCTCAATTTTTCCTTTAGGTCTCTCCATTTGGTCAGAATACCTTTGAGCCAAATTCATCCTGTCAATGGCTAAAGAAGTTAGTAAATTAAGAAAAACTAGGTGATTTAAAACAAAAACTCCAATCTGATTTCTGTTGAATAGTTTAATATAAATCAGTATGGAATATCTTTTTATACTGAAACTTCTATTCTTTCACATAGGATGCTTATAATCCTGACCCCAAATCTGGTACTGAGTGACAAGAACAAGAAAAAGAAAGTCAAACACGCCCTCTATTGAATACTATAATCCTCCTAATCCAGAGCATCATCAGTAACAGAGAAGCCGTCCTAAGAGGAGTGAGAGATTTTTTTTTTTTTAAGATTTTATTTATTTATTTGACAGAGAGACAGAGATCACAAGTAGGCAGAGAGAGAGGAAGGGAAGCAGGCTCCCTGCTGAGCAGAAAGCCCAACGCCACCGGGCTGGATCATGACCAGAGCTGAAGGCAGAGGCTTTAACCCACTGAGCCACCCAGGCACCCCGGAGTGAGATTTCTATTGACCAATCTTGTCTTTTACCCTGTCCAACAGAAGGCAATAATCATGGAATAGAGTGAAGTTACTACAAAGGAAATGAAACAAAGTTCTAGCTTAACTAGTATCAACTAGTAGCCACTGGTAATCCAGGTGAAGATGAACCGATTGGTTTTAGAATCCCCAAACCACAAGGGAGAAGTGACAGTCACTTTAAAGGCAGTGGCCAGGATCTGCCAAGGTGGTATAAACCCTGCATACATGTGGATTCACGAAATGCTTGTTTTCTAACATGCTTACATGTCACTGGTAGCAATCAAGGATAGGATTGAAAAGGATGGTTTTGCGACTAAATCAGTATTTGCCTCTGACCACATAGGCCCTGAGACGTAAAGAAAGTGAGGAAGGCAGGGAAGATGCTGGTAGGAAAGGTAGGAGAGAAAAAAAAGAAGGTTCTGGATAAAACCAGGACAGCCCATAGCCCACAGGTAAAATTCACCTCTCTCCAGATAGGTGTAGAATAATGTACAACTGGAGGAAACATTCTGAATTGAAAGGGAAGGCGCATAGTAACTCCACTCTTCATCTCCTTTCTCAAACCTTCCCCTCTTCTATGGTCTTATTCTCTATCCCAACACAGTGCTCTATTTTCCTGGATTGTCTTTTTATTTCTATCCCTTTTCCTATCCTTTCTTATCACGTTCTTTCCCTTTCAGAAGGCAGGCCTCCTCTCTTCCTGCCTTGCGCTTCAGTTTCACTGCAGTCCCTGCTCTCCTGAAGACATTCCCAACTAACAGCAACGAGAGGTGATTACTGCATGGCAGAGAGAGGACTACTGGCGTGTGTGTATTAAAAAGTAATTTTTTTTTTTACTGGGTGGCTCAGTGGGTTAAAGCCTCTGCCTTCAGCTCAGGTCATGATGCTGGGTCCTGGGATCGAGCCCCGCATCAGGCTCTCTGCTCAGCAGGGAGCCTGCTTCCTCCTCTCTCTCTGCCTGCCTCTCCGCCTACTTGTGATCTCTGTCTAATAAATAAACAAAATCTTAAAAAAAAAAAAAAGTAATCTGTAGCAAACAATCAAAGACAAACCAAAAAACAGACCAAAGAGATGGTTACCAGAAAGGGGGTGGGTGGGGGGCAGCGTGAAATCGGTGATGGGGATTAAAAAAACTAAACTTATCTTGATGAGCACTGAGTAATATACAGAATTGCTGAAGCACTTTATTGTATACCTGAAACTAATTTAACACTGTATGTTAACCATACTGGAATTAAAATTAAAGAAAAAATAATTTGTAGGACAGCTAGAAGGAATTCAGTTGATCCCTGAACAACTGTAAGTTAGGGGTGCTGATCCCTGTGTAGTCAAAAATGCACATGTAACTTCTGACTCCCCTAAACTTAACTACAAACAGCCTGCTGTTTACCAGAAGCCTTATTGGTAACATAAACAGTTGACTAACATGTGGTCCTATGCTACATGTGTTATGTACCGTATTCTTACAACAAGCTAGAGAGAAGAAAATGTTATTCAAAAATCTTACAAGAAAATACATTTACAGTACTATACTGTAAAATATCCACATATAAGTGAACCCGCACAGTTTAAACCTTCTTGTTCAAGGATTGACTATATTTTTTAAAATCCTTATCTAAAAGCCACAGTATTTCTCTGAGAAATCTGTTTCTTGTTTTCTGTTTTGTTTTTTACTACTAGCTTACAGTGAAAAGCTAAACCATTTAAATCTAATTTGTATATTTACTGCAATTGTAGGAAATAAAGGTAAATTTATAATTCACAGCATCAGAAATAAACCTTCATCACAAACTCAATCTATATAAGAATAAATCTGAATTTCAGCTTTGGGTGATAATTTATACCACTTTTATACAAATACCTAATCTGAAAGAAGTCTGAGTGTTTTGTTGGAGTCAAGTACCATTTCTGACTGTGCAAAACAAAATGACTCACTTATCTAAATGCCAGTCAGGATTTATGTTATCAGGAAGTGGGGAGTCCCGAAAAGACCGTGGTCTTTGTGAGGATGTTTCCTGTCCAAAATCCAAGTCTTCCAAAAGAACCTGTTCTTGTGGATCATTACGTGGGTGGTTACAGGAAGATATATGCCATGGTTTTGTTTCAACGTTAAAATAAAAATTTCTTAAATGCCTTTGAGTTTTAAACTTTGGAAAAGGTGGTAGTCTTTGTCCATGACCTCTATTAACATATTTTTTCAATGACATTTTCTCTGAGAAATCATTGTTGGAATAATCATGTAGAGATCCTCGTGTGTGCTCTGATATGACATCGGTATATTCTAAATCTTCCAAATTCATTTCATCATGAAAATAGTTCTGGCAGAAGGGTTTTTTCCTTTGAAAACCACCACCCTTGTTGAGAAAATGAGAACTCTGTACAAGTAATTGGTCCTGAAAATCACCATGAAGTGGGTACTCATGGTGGTTATAGAAAGGCCGTCGTTTTTGTCCCCAGCTTCTGTTGATAAAACCATAATCTTTTGTTGGAAATTTTTCCCAACAGTTGCTATAGGCCTGATGATTCTGAATGGAATGTCTCCTTTGTCCATCTACTTTGCTAACAAAATCAAAATCATCTCCAGCATCTGGTTCATGGTAGTCACTGTGAGGCTGGGGATCACAAAATGGTCTTGGTCTGGTTCCATGTATCTTGTTATTGAAATCTGTTTCCTCTTGAGAGACATCATAACACTGGTGATTAGCAAAGAATGAACATCTTGGTCCTGGTCCTTTGTTACCCAAATCCCAATTTCTCAGATGTCTTTCTTCTGGCATGCTGTCACTACACCTGTGTTTATACAAATCCCCATGCCTCTGGAAACATCCATTGTTGACATAATCATAATCCTTTATCTGTACATCATTTCGAGGGTGCTGGTCATTAAGAAGCCTTGACCTTTTCCCAGTCCTGCTGGGGGGAAAACAGGCTATAAATATTAAGTATTTGAATAATAAAGTATAAATCTATGCCACTAGCAAAACCTCCCTTTGTTCAGCTCAAAGGACATAAATTGTTGTGATGTCCTCCGAACTGAACTGTGCCACATTTTCATTTTTCTCCTTTGTTTGTGCTTATGAGCCCCAAACTCTCTCCTGTAACTACTAACTTGTAGATTTCCAAACAAAAGTGTGTTGGTGTTAAACAGTAATTTTTTCACCTAAAAACTAGACCACAACACATTTCACAACATTTTTTCATTTAGAGAAATGTCATAACCAGCTCAATTTTATCATAATCTATCTGATGGGTTAAAGAAGTAATCTTAAAAATATGGCCAATGACACACTAGATTATTGTACCGACTTCATGTGGGAAGAAGTAAGACAACATATATTAATTTTTATATAATTACTCCTAAGAACTACTAATGGAGCTTATAGTATAAAATAATTTGCTATAATTAATACATTTTGACTATTTCCAGTTTTTTAGTTTTATAAATAAGCTGCTATGAGCATTCATGTCATTTCTGTGTGAACAAGTTTTCAGTTCTCTGGGATAAATGCTCAAGGGTGCAAAAGCTGGGTTGGCTAAATCCAATTTTAGTTTCATAAGGAACTGCCAAACTTCCATAACATAGAAAACACAACAATTTGAAAGGGTCGAGAAGAGGAACAGATAGCATTTAAAATAGAAATAAGTATTAAAAACCCAGGATGAGATACTATAATTGACTAAAAAGTTACAACTTTGTTTCCTAGCAACAAGAAAAGGAAAGTTTCATAAAAACAAAACACAACCTAAACAAAGATTAACAACGAAACACTTCACTTCAGTGTCTGAAAACAAAATTACTGGCACCAAATTCTGAGACTTTCACAAGGATTTTATTCACTGAAGATAAACAAATGCTTCCTTGGAATGGGGATACAGACATTATGTGCAGGAAGAGCCTGTGTCAGAGCAGACAGGCTCTGCCAGGGTAAACAGAAGAGCTCTGTACAGCTCTTCACACAGCTCATGCACATCCTGTGATGTTAACTAACGTCTACCCCAGTACCTGGTCCTGCTCAAGTCAGGACTCCTTCTAGGCAGGTAGGGCAGAGAGAAATAGTTGTACCACTCAGGTGGCAAAATGCTTCATGTTTTGGGGTGAGATCTGAAGCTGAGAAAAAGGAGGAGAACAGAAGACTACTGTCTAGTCCAGCTTGTATTAAATCAGTTCACACTAGATCATCTCAATTTCTTGCTACATATTTCAGTTTAAAAATTCAAGTGCCAAGGGGCGCCTGGGTGGCTCAGTGGGTTAAGCCCTTGCCTTCAGAGCTGAACTCAGGTCATGGTCTCAGGGTCTTGGGATCCAGCCACGCATCATGCGCTCTTCTCAGCAGGGAGCCTGCTTCCATTTCTCTCTCTGCCTGCCTCTCTGCCTACTTGTGACCTCTCTTGCTCTCTCTCCGTCAAATAAATAAATAAACTTTAAAAAAAAAAATTCAAGTGCCAAATATTCCTCTTGATTTAAAATAGTATTGTGTATCCTGTGATTGTAAAAAAAAAATGCCAAGATATATATATATCAGAGGAAATTCTAGTAACATTTGATAACCTTAATCCACTTCCTGATATATTGGTAGAATAAATATAAATTATTACTTAGAATCATAGCATTTTAAATTTTGAAGGGATCACAGAGATTACCTAATTCAATATTTGCCAAATAGCTTGGAGAACATTAGTCTTCCATATTATGTTAATGCTAGCTCTGTCGGGGGGGAAAGCAGTTTTGTGCTTGAGTAAGTTATGGAAATGCTGGGTTCAACAAAATTTAATAAATTTCTTTACTTCAGAAATTTGAAGGGCTTCAAATAAGCTAGTGTTCATGGTGACATCAGCTTGCATTTCCAAAATTTATTTGACTTAACACTTTTTATTCCTGTAAAACTAATAAAACCTCATAAAATACTAGTTTCATATGTCCTTAAAATACAACTTAAGAAAGGCTAACTGATCTTGTCCAATGCTTTATGTTATACATTAAACAACACTGGCCTGAAAACGTTATGTCATTGGCTCTATATTACCTACAATTTAAAAGTGGCAGAATCAGATTTGAATGCAGACTTCCTGATGCCCAATCCCATGGATTTTCTCCCCTACTCTATCATCATTAATATGTATCTAAACTATCATAAAATATTCATCTACAATTATGTTGCTTTTACCCATGGAAGTCTTCATTTGGGGACCAATCTCCAGATTCTTCCATAGAATTAGATGGGAGATTTGCATCTTCATCAGAATCCCAGACATCCATTCCAAGATTACTAGAGGAAAAATATCAATAAATTTTTAAAAATTCTATCAAAAATAAGATCATATGCTTTTAAACACATAAGCTGAGCAAAAAACAAGGAAGAAAAAAAAGCACAACTGCACACCACTTGCATCACAGAAAAATCTGTGGATATTTTGCCATTTTGTCTTAGTGAAAAGAATAAAGCTTAAGAACCATAAGGGAGAGGTCATCAGTCAAGCAAAATTTTAGGATGTTCGGATTTCCAACTTTGAGGATGTAAACAGTATTTCCTGTGGCCAAGAAATGATAAAAATTAAGGGCTTTAGGCATAGGCACTTATGAGGAAGGTGAGGTAAAGGGGGAGTGGGAATAATGTCAGACACCAGACCTCCCTAACTCTCCTCTTCCGTATACTTCCTCTGATTACCCACTTCCACTATCTGAAATTACCTTGTTAATGCCTTTCCCCAGTATCATACATCCAATCATTGACTCTTCCATGCAGCAAATACTTGTTAGGTGCCCAAAATGCACCAGGCACCATTCAAACACTTAAAGATAATGGTAATGATCAAATCAGGCAAGTCCCTGCCCAAAGGAGAGGCATATCATAAACAAGTACATAAATTATATAATTTCTGATAGTAATAGGCACTTTGTAGGAACTCCAAGGTAGTATAATAGACAGTAACTGGGAGAGGGGGACAATATTAAGACAGGAAAGGCTGACTCTCTGAGGTGATGACATTTGAACAAAGAAATCAGTTATGCAAAGACAGACGATTCCAAGTAGAGAAAATATCAGTGCAAAATTCCCTCATATATGGCCTTGTGAGACTGCACAAAGACTTAAAAGCTTCATGAGGAAAGGGACCTAGTCTGTCTTATTCACTGCTGAATTCTCAGTCAAGCAGAGTGCCGTAACACAGTAGGTACTCCATAAATACTTATGGAACGGAAAAGGATGAGTAGTGTGTTCTGTATCGTAACACTTAACACTCTGTTATATCTGCTGGCTTTACTCACCTGTCTCCTTGAGGGCAAGGCCTCTTCCCAGCCTCTACAGCTGTTTAGCACTATGCCTGGCATACAGAAATGCTTAACAAAATTCCTGAGCAGTATACCAGAGATGGTAAATAAATACTGTATTTTTATTGGAGAAGATAAAATTAAGTGGAAGGTATTCTCTAGGAAGGCCTCACTGAATTTATGCTAAAGGACACTTAAGATTTTTATACTGTTACACTTTTTAAAGTAGAAAAATGACTATTTGAATGTGCTATAAAGGCAATCTTTTAAAAAGTAGAAAAATGACTATTTGAATGTGCTATAAAGGCAATCTTTTCAGGGATAGAGGGCAGAGAAGAAGGCAGGAAGAATTATATCTCAGTGTCTATAAATGACCATCACTATACCTTAGGAAAATATTAATATTAATATTGAGTTCAAAAATTATTTTTCTAAATTCTAGTAAAAAGGATGCCACTAATGTTCTGGTACATATTGGGAATAACATTTCCTCAGGTAAAGGCTATAAAGCACATGGAAAAGGCTTCAAATGGAAGAAAAACACGAGAGAAAATTTAATTGAATAGCTCCTGTAAAAAGTAAGAAATGAATATCCAGTAAGTCTTCCTGCCAGGATACTTGAATAAGTACTAAAAAGGAAATCCCTAGCTCACAGGTCTAATTCAATTTTTGGTTAAATTTTATTTAGCCTCTGAACCCTGAGAGATGATAATGCTTTAGTGCATTATAAAACAGATGTGGTCTTTAAAAAACAAATATAAAAGTCATTCTTTTCATGAACTATTATATAAACTTGCCCAAACACCTATAATTTGAAAAGAAAATGTTCCCTACATAAGTGTGAGATTTTGTATGAAGTTCAGTTGTGAGAAAGATTTGGGGGTCATACGGTAAAAATAAGAGCTGAAGTGACAAGAAAATGGGATTACAGGAATAAAAGCCAAAGACAGTCTTATCAAACATCTACAACAGGAAGGACGAAGAGGAGACAACTAAAGTGAATGGAGCTATGAGAATATTAGAAGGCAAACCTGGATAGTACTGTGAGCAAAATAAGAAATTTAAAGTATGGGGCGCCTGGGTGACTCAGTGGGTTAAGCCACTGCCTTCGGCTCTGATCATGATCCCAGGGTCCTAAAATGGAGTCCCGCATGGGGGGGGGGGGTCTCTGCTGAGCGGGGAGCCTGCTTTTCCCCATCTCTCTCTGCTTGCCTCTCTGCCTACTTGTGATCTGTCTGTCAAATAAATAAAATCTTTAAAAAAAATTTAAAGTATATGTAGAACGTGGTTAATGATGCCAGATATTGCAAAGAAAAACTATAGGATGTGACTAGGTTGTTGCTGACTTCTGACAAGGAAATTTTAATTAAGTGGTGAAAACAAACTGGATACATTTAAGCAGAGAATAAGGTGGTAAAGAAATGGAGGCAGTGATCCTGGACAAGTGTTTTTAAAAAACTGGATAATGGGGCGCCTGGGTGGCTCAGTGGGTTAAGCCTCTGCCTTCGGCTCAGGTCATGATCTCAGGGTCCTGGGATCGAGTCCCGCTTTGGGCTCTCTGCTCAGCAGGGAGCCTGCTTCCTCCTCTCTCTCTGCCTGCCTCTCTGCCTACTTGTGATCTCTCTGTGTCAAATAAATAAATAAATAAATCTTTAAAAAAAACCAAACTGGATAATGTATCAAGAGAATGGAATGGTAGTTTGTACAAGGTGTAGAAATCAATGGAATGCTTCTAGGTATTTTTAAAATTCTGTATATTTAAGGTATACATTTTGATGTTTTGATATACATATACATTGTGAAATAATTGTTATAATTAAGCCAATTAACATATGCAATACTTCACAAAATGTGTGCTCAAACGTGTGTTAAGAATTTCAAGTAAGTAGGGGCACCTGGGTATTGAAATCAGGATCTGGAAGAGGTACCTACACTCCTATGTCTACTGAAGCATTATTCCCAATAGATCAGGCATGGAAACAACCTAAAAATGTCCATCAACAAGTTAACAGACAAAGAAAATATAGTAAATACACACAATGGAATATTTTTCAGCTTTTTTTTCTAAGATTTTATTTTATTTATTTATTTTTTTAAAAAAAGATTTTATTTATTTATTTGACAAACAAATCAAAGTAGACGGAGAGGCAGGCAGAGAGAGAGAGAGGGAAGCAGGCTCCCTGCTGAGCAGAGAGCCCGATGCGGGCCTCGATCCCAGGACCCTGAGATCATGACCTGAGCCAAAGGCAGCGGCTTAACCCACTGAGCCACCCAGGCGCCCCTATTTTATTTTATTTTTAAAACATTTTATTTATTTGACAGAGAGCTAGAAAGAGAGCACAAGTAAGCAGAGCGGCAGGGAGAGGGGGAGAGAGAGAAGCAGGCTCTCTGCTGAGCAGGGAGCCCAATGCAGGGCTCGATCCCAGTACCCTGGAATCATGACCCAAGCCAAAGGCAGCCGCTTAACCAGCTGAGCCACCCAGGTGCCCCTAAGATTTTATTTTTTTGACAGAGATCACAAGTAGGCAGAGAGGCAGGCAGAGAGAGAGGGGGAAGCATGCTCCCCGCTGAGCAGAGAGCCCAAGGCAGGGCTCGATCCCAGGACGCTGAGATCATGACCTAAGCTGAAGGCAGAAGCTTAACCCACTGAGCCAACCAGGCGCCCCTCAATCTAATATTTTTTTCATTATACTGTGCAACCTCTCACATTTTCAGAACAGAAACTGAGAAAAATTAGGGGGGAAAAGCCCAAATTCATTGTGCTGTGTATTTTGGTATTGACTTAAATATTCTTGAGATTTGTTTTAGGAGGCAGTTAAGTTGCTTGGAAATAATTTGATCCTCTTACATGTTGCTTTTAAGAATTATTAGGTCAACTAAGAGTAGTGTTCAGTCCAGGGCTAACTATTCCCCACCAGTGAAACAAGACCCTTCTAAGCACTACCCAGTATCCTATCAACTACTCCGTTTTCCAATCTGGCTCGGTGTGAAAAACATTCCCTCTAATCTTCTAGTAGTTATAGTTTCCTTATATGCAGGGTGCCTCTCTACTGATCTAGAGACTTCTCTCTCTGTGCAGCTCTCTCCTTTCCAGCACTAGCTGTCAGTCTCTCTGATCATTCTTTCTCCTTAAGTTAGGGTATCCATCTGGCTCTGCATGACTCCACCTTTCCTGTGCCATGGCCTGGAAACTCTAAGGCAGTAAACTGGAGCAATCCTGGGTCATTAATGTCCATGGTTCACCATTTCTCAGAGATAATTGTCCTTTATCCCTGCTATCCAATTTCTTGAAAATTATCTTTCATATGTTTTCTCTGCTTTTTAAGTTGTTTAGTTGTTTGTTAGTTAGGTGGGAGAGTAAATCTGGTTCCTGTTACTCTGTCATGGTTGAAAGCAGAAGGTCTAGTGCTATCATTTTTTTTCCTGCTCTGAAATCTTGGGTCTAAGAACTCTCCTACTTTATGAACTGGACAATAAAAAATTCCTCTCTTTTAATAGTCTTTTGTTTTATTTTAAAATATTTATTTATTTGACAGAGAGAGGGAAAGCACACAAGCGGGGGAGAGGCAGAAGGAGAAGCAGACTTCCCAGTGAGCAGGGAGCCCAATGTGGGACTTGATCCCTGGATCCTGGGATCATGACCTGAGCCGAAGGCAGATGCTTGGCTAACTGAGCCATCCAGGCACCCCTACTTTTATTTTTCAATAATTAGAAGCACAATTAAACTAATAAATAAATTATTTATTTATTTATTTTGAGAGGGAGAGAAAATTGGGGGAGGGGCAAAGAGTTAGGTAGAGGATCTTATGCAGGCTCCATGCCCAGTGTAGAGCCTGAAGTGGGGCTTGATTCCACAACCCCGAAATTATGACCTGAGCTGAAACCAAGTGTAAGATATCTAACCAACTAAGCCACCTAGGTGTCCCTCTTATAAATTCTTAAATATAAATACTTGGCAAAAGTAAGTACCAAGTATGATGACTACTATGTCCAATTTCACATGAAAATCCCTTTATAATAACACACATAAAAATTCTAACATATAGACTCAAAATGGATGAAGGACCTCAATGTGAGACATGAATCCATCAAAATCCTTGAGGAGAACACAGGCAGCAACCTCTTCGACCTCAGCCGCAGCAACATCTTCCTAGGAACAATGCCAAAGGCAAGGGAAGCAAGGGCAAAAATGAACTATTGGGATTTCATCAAGATCAAAAGCTTTTGCACAGCAAAGGAAACAGTTAACAAAATCAAAAGACAACTGACAGAATGGGAGAAGATATTTGCAAACGACATATCAGATAAAGGACTAGTGTCCAGAATCTATAAAGAACTTAGCAAACTCAACACCCAAAGAACAAATAATCCAATCAAGAAATGGGCAGAGGACATGAACAGACATTTCTGCAAAGAAGACATCCAGATGGCCAACAGACACATGAAAAAGTGCTCCATATCACTCGGCATCAGGGAAATACAAATCAAAACCACAATGCGATATCACCTCACACCAGTCAGAATGGCTAAAATCAACAAGTCAGGAAATGACAGATGCTGGCGAGGATGCGGAGAAAGGGGAACCCTCCTACACTGTTGGTGGGAATGCAAGCTGGTGCAGCCACTCTGGAAAACAGCATGGAGGTTCCTCAAAATGTTGAAAATAGAACTGCCCTATGACCCAGCAATTGCACTACTGGGTATTTACCCTAAAGATACAAACGTAGTGATCCAAAGGGGCACGTGCACCCGAATGTTTATAGCAGCAATGTCCACAATAGCCAAAGTATGGAAAGAACCTAGATGTCCATCAAAAGATGAATGGATCAAGAAGATGTGGTATATATACACAATGGAATACTATGCAGCCATCAAAAGAAATGAAATCTTGCCATTTGCAACAACATGGATGGAACTAGAGCGTATCATGCTTAGCGAAATAAGTCAAGCAGAGAAAGACAACTATCATATGATCTCCCTGATATGAGGAAGTGGTGATGCAACATGGGGGCTTAAGTGGGTACGAGAAGAATCAATGAAACAAGAATGGATTGGGAGGGAGACAAACCATAAGTAACTCTTAATCTCACAAAACAAACTGAGGGTTGCTGGGGGGAGGGGGTTTGGGAGAAGGGGGTGGGATTATGGACATTGGGGAGGGTATGTGCTTTGGTGAGTGCTGTGAAGTGTGTAAACCTGGTGTTCACAGACCTGTACCCCTGGGGATAAAAATATATGTTTATAAAAAATTAAAAATTAAAAAAAAATTCTAACATATTAACATCTAAGCTGTAAACAGTCTTTCATCCTTAAAGTTAATATTGTATAGAGGTATTACATGAGCAAGATGGAGGAATAGGAGCTGCCAATATTCATCTCTCTCCCAAACAACAAAGCAATAACAAACTACAAACTGATAAAAACAGGCTGAGAAAGCTCTGGACCACAATGAGGAAGTGAAAGAAACCTTGTGGAGCTCAGAAAACCAAGCATTATACCTGAATCACCCCTTCCCCCAGTTCAGAGCAGCTCAGTGCCAGGAGGGATCCCCTTGGAGGGATTTCACCCCACAGAGGTAAAGGAAAGCTGGAGAACCCCTGCAAATCTTATCAGTGTAGTTGTTTGTGCACTGTAATGGGAACGTAAATTGGTACAACCATTACAGAAAACAGTATGTTGGTTCCTGGACGAATTAAAAATAGAACTACCATAAAATCCAGCAATCCTACTCCTTGGGTATCTACCCAAAGGAATTGAGATCATCATTTTGAAGAGATCTCTGCACTCCCATGTTCACTGCAGCATTATTCACAATATCCAAGATATGAAAACAACCTAAAAGTCTTTCAATGTCTGAATATAAAGAAAAGGTGGCAAACACCACACACACACACACACACACACACACACACACACACAGAGTATTACTCGGCCACAAGGAAGAAGGAAATCTTGCTATTTGCAACAAGGATGAATCTGAAGGGCATTATGCCAAGTGAAATAAGCCAAGCAGAGAACAACAAATACTTTCTGCAGAATCTAAAAAAACCCCAGCTCATTTCAAAGAATAGAATTGTGGTTGCCAATAGGGATAGTGGCGGGGGGGAACAGGGAAAACGCAGTTCAAAGGGTACAAATTGTCAATTTTATGCAGCATAAGTTCCAAGGATTTAATGTACAGCATGGTGAATAGAGTTAATAATATGGTACTGTAAACTTCAAAGATGTTGAGATCTTAAGCATTCTTACCCCAAAAAAAGAGTTAAGCAAGGTGCTAGATATGTTAATTATTTTGATCTTAGTAATCATTCCAGAATATATACATATATAAAATCACAATGTTGTATACTTTAAATATATACAAGTATTTGAAAAGTATTCCTCAATAAAGTTATATATTAAAATTGTAATATAAAATTAAACAAATATAAAATTGATATAAAAACAAAACAAAAATTTATAAATATAAAATTAAAATATAAATATTAAAATTATAATATAAAAGTATTCCTCAATATAGTTATATATTAAAATATTATATAAATATTAAATTTTATAAATTGTTAAAGTCTTGCTGCCCTTGGCTCTAACTTTAGGCTCTGAAGTTACATCTCTACTTGTATGCTTCAAAAATAAACACCTGACATATTTATGTCCCATTTAAAATTTCCCATACTCCCTTCTACATGCTGGGAATTCATTTCTATAAAAGCAATAATAAGGGTCAATGAAAATTTTGTTCATTGCACTTGGGAGCCAAAGGGCACCTGAAAAATCTATTACTAATTTCTTTTTTTAAAAAATTTTTAAATTTTCTTTATTTTCAGTGTAACAGTACTGATTGTTTTTGCACCACACGCAGTGCTCCATGCAATCCGTGCCCTCTCCAATACCCACCACCTGGTTCCCCCAACCTCCCATCCCCTGCCCCTTCAAAACCCTCAGATCGTTTTTCAGAGTCCATAGTCTCTCATGGTTCACCTCCCCTTCCAATTTCCCTCAACTCCCTTCTCCTCTCCATCTCCCCTTTCTGAGAGAATTTAACTGCCCCAGTGCTATGTTAAAGGAGAGCTGGGACTCAGTTATCACTCTTCTTGGTTTCTCAGTGATTTAAAATGTGGAACACATAACTGAACTCAATACTTGAAACGTGGCAAAACCATATGTATAGTAAAATTATTAACTCCTTTGACTGCGATCTGAAACTTTAAATGCTGACCTTTAAAGTACATTAGTTTTTTTTTTTTTTTTTTAAGATTTTTTTTTTTTTTTTTGTCAGAGAGAGAGAGAGAGCGTGAACACAGGAGAACAGAATGGCAGGCAGAGGCAGAGGGAGAAGCAGACTCCCTGCCGAGCAAGGAGCCAGATGTGGGACTCGATCCCAGGATGCTGGGATCATGACCTGAGCCAAAGGCAGCTGCTTAACCAACTGAGCCACCCAGGTGTCCCAGTACATTAGTTTTTTTAATCAGCTGCATCATACTACATCAAGTAAAATTCCTATTTTCATCTGAACTACTAAGGCCTCCACATCTTGTCAGTGCAATTTTTAAAAAAAATCAACAATTGTAGGATTATACTTCTTTCTCCATAAATCTCATCATACTGGTTTCAGCTCAGCAGCTTGTCCTATCAATTTCAATTCTGAAACCTGGTTGGTTATTACAGTGATTTCCAAATGTGAACTATTAGCAACAGAAATCATTCTGAATGCATTAAAAAAAAACACATAAAAAATTCCTAGGCCCCTCTTCAGACAGTCTGATTCACTAGGTATAGGTGAGCCAAAGAAGTCTACACTTAACAAGCCCCCAAGTAACCCCCAAATAGCCATATTTGAGAATCGCTGTTCTCTCATACTCATTAATCCAAAATTGAAGACAGCTACTCAAATAAATACATACATATTCACAGCAACACTATTCACAATAGCAAAAAGGCAGAAATGGGGGTGGAGGGATGGGTAAACCAAGTGATGGACATTTAGGAGCACACGTGATGTAATGAGCACTGATGAATCAATGACCTCTACCTCTAAAACTAATAATACATTATATGTTAATTAATTGAATTAAAAAATAATTATCACCAAAAAAATAAATAAAAAGTGAGGTTTAAAAAAAGGTGGAGCTAAAATTAACAAGTCAGGAAATGACAGGTGTTGGCGAGGATTGGAGAAAGGGGAACCCTCCTGCACTATTGGCAGGAATGCAAGCTGGAGCAGCCACTATAGAAGACAGTATGGAGGCTCCTCAAAAAATTCAAAATAGAGCCACACTACAACCCAGCAATTGCACTACTGGTATTTACCCCAAAGATACAAATGTAGTGATCTGAAGGGGCACCTGCACCCCAATGTTTATAAGTAGCCACATCCACAATAGCCAAACTATGGAAAGAGCCCAGATGTCCACAGAAAGATGAATGGATAAATAAGATGTAGCATATATATACAATAGAACATTATGCAGCCATCAGAAAACTGAAATCTTGGCATTTGCAATGATGTGGATGGAACTAGAGGATATTAATGCTAAATGAAATCAATCAGAGAAAGACAATTATCATATGATCTCACTGATATATGGAATTTGAGAAACAAGGCAGAGGATCACAGGGGAAGAGAGGAAAAAATGAAACAAGAAGAAACCAGAGAGAGAGACAAACCATAAGAGATTCTTAATCTCAGAAAATGAACTGAGGGTTGCTAGAGTGGAGGGGGGTGGGAGGGATTGGGTGGCTGGGTGATGGACATTGGGGAAGGTATGTATTGTGTAAGACACAGACCTGTACCTCTGAAACAAATAATACATTATATGTTAACAATAATAAAACATATATATTTTTAAAGGTAGAAACAGCCCAAATGTCAACTAACAGATGAATAAACAGATTGTAGTATATATACAAAGGAACATTACTCAGCCATAAAAGGAAATGAAATACCAAAAAATGCTATACATAGATGAATCTTAAAAACATGGTGCTAAGTGAAAGAAGTCAGATACCAAAGGTCTATTGTATGACTCCATTTACATGAATTATCCAGAAGAGATAAACTCATAGACATAGAACGCAGAATGGCAGCTGCCAGGAGTTGGGGAAGGGGGTTAATGGTAAGCAGATACTTTATGGATATGGGTCTTCTTTTAGGGTGATGAAGATGTTTTTCATTCAATAAAGGTGTTGGTCACAAAACACTTTAAAAGTACTAAATGCCATGCAATCATTCATGTTAAATTGGTTAACTTCATGTTTATGAATCTCAACTCAAAAAAAAAAAAAAAAAGACAATGTGAGCCAGGTATTTAAGACATCTAGAAGGTTCAGGCACATACCAGGATAGTAACCTGGAGAAAGTAATAGTACAGCATATTCTTCATGTTATGACAAGGCAATGTACAGATGTATTTTGTTCCAGCACTGAGGAAGAAATAAAATTAACCCAGAGCAAATGGGAACAGTTTAGAACACATTAGAAAGCTAAGCAATTTGTTTTTGTAAATATGGTTTTACTGGAACACAGCCTATTTGTTTATGTTGGCTATGGCTGTTTAAGGCTACCATGGCATATCTGTGATAGATGACATGGCCTGCAAGCCTACAGTATTTACTATCTGGCTCTTTAAGAAACGTTCCCGACTCTTAATAGAATGTACAATCTTTAGGGCCAAGCCAGGTTCACAATGAAGCAAAGACTCAAGTCTAAAATTCTCAGTAAATACAAACCTTTGAGAGGGTAGTACATAGAATTTTCTGTAGGCCAGCTGAATTCTGGATAGTTAAAATGTAGAAGTTGGTCGAGAAATATCTTCTTTTTATAAGTGACTAATCATAAGGACAATTTTTTGTTTAAGAATTAGCAATTAGCTCAAAGGGAAGCAGAAAACTTTCAGATTTTGCTTTCATCTTCATTCATAAGAAACATCTTCAGAGTCTGAATTTATTCACAGGAATTTCGTAAGAAGTTATACTTTCAGACTCTGAATTCAGTTAGTCTCTAAAAGCAAGGATATAAGTAAATAATGTCTACTTTCCCTATTTGGTATATGAACGACAAAAGTTTTTCAAAGCATTATGAGATCAAAGAATTTTCAGGAAAAAAGATAAAGGTGGCAGCAAATTCTCTCCAATAAAATTCTCTCTAATCCACACTGCTTTCTCCTGATATAGATGTGCAGTTACAGTGCTGGGTTTAGGAGAGGGATGGACTACAAACAGGAAGGGACTTTGGATCTTTATTTCAATTTTAGAGCTTACAAAGTCTTCCCAAAAGTAACTTTCTCTTGCATTGGTTCAGTCTGGGCACTGCTTAACATCTCGTTTTCTTTCTTTCTTTTTTTTTTTTAAAGAAATTTTTTAAAAAAGATTTTATTTATTTAAGAGAGAATTAGAGAACGAGAGAAACAGAATGTATGAGAGCGGGGAGGGTCAGAGGGAGAAGCAGCCTCCCCACCAAGCAGGGAGCCTGATGTGGGACTCAATCCTGGGACTCCAGGATCATGACCAGAGTTGAAGGCAGTTGCTTAACCAACTGAGCCACCAAGGTTTCCACATCTCTTGGTTTTTTTTGTTTTGTTTTGTTTTTTTTATTGCAACCAGTAGTCTCTGGCTTAAATTTATGTTATCCTAAAATCTTAAGGGCCAAGGATCTGGGAAGAAGGTCCTGGTCAGTTGGCATTTTTATAAAATGGCAATGTTGCTAAGCCTGTATTTGCAGATAATCTGCAAAGGACTTTAAAGCACAGAAAGCAGATATTATTACTTAAATTCTGGAATAGTTTGTGTATCACATTTGTCGTGTGGTCATAGTAATGAGCAAACACATCCTACAGTTTCCTATTGATTTTCATCCTCTTTCCATTTCTTGCCAAATTTCTCTAATGAGTGGGCTCTAACTGCCCATTTTCTTACCTTTGCATTTTCTCTCCAGTTAATTTTCTTTAATCTGTCTAGTTTAACAAACATCAGCAGTAAAGCAGTGTTAAATAATTTTAATTCATAGCTAAACTTAACATAGTTTGACTATGATACTTATCAGCTCAGGAAGGGAAGCTGTTGAAAATTCTCCAAATTTGCAATTACCATACTGGCAGAATGGAAAGTCAACAGAATGAATGAATCTAGGCTCCTGGTAAGGACGCTGAAGATGGCTGACAACAGGGTCCAAGCTGGGTAGGGTCAAATGTCAAACCTAATCACATGGATTGCTCTCTGTCTTCCTTCAGGGCTTTAGTCACACATCACCTTTTTAGTGAGGCTTTCCTTGGTGATCCTTCTAAATCTCAACCTTCCCCATCATCTCAACATCCTCTATTCCCCTTTCCAGGTTTACTGTCTTCCACAGTAATTAATTCTGAATCACAAGCTACATATTTTACTTATTTAAATTGTTTATTGCTTGCCTCCAACTAGAATGTAAGCTCTATATTTTAGTCTGTTCTGTTAGCTGCTATATCACCAGCATCTAGAATGGTGCCTAGAATATATCAGATTATTTGATAAACATTTACTGAATTACTAAATTTCACTCTCAAAGCGAATAAACAAGCAAGCTATATCCTGGCCCATCTTAAATTTTTTTGTCCGAGTAACTTGCTTGATGCAGTTTTTAAAAAAAGATTTTATTTATTTGAGACAAAGAGAGAGAGAAAGAACATGAGCTGGGGTGGAAGAGGCAGAGGAAGTGGGAAAAGCAGACTCCCCACTAAGCATGGAGCCTGATACAGGGCTCGATCCTGGGACCCCAAGATCATGACCTGAGCTGAAGGCAGATGCTTAACCAACTGAGCCACACAGGTGTCCCTGCTTGACATGGTTTTTTTTCTTTGTTTGTTTTAAGTAGACTCTGCCCAATGTGGGGCCTAAACTCACGACCCCAAGATCAAGCCCAGAGCTGAGATCAAAAGTCAGATGCTTATCGACCGCCACCCACCCACGTGTTCTGCTTGATGTAGTTTTTAAATAAAGTGGGCACAGGATTTCTTGCCAAAGAAAAAATGCTCCTCTATGATGATACATAGTCTTAGTATCACAAATCTGTATACATCTCAAGAAGCAACTGCATATTACTATTAAAATAAACTGCTATTTCTATTTTTTCTAAGAGTCCCTTTATTTATTTGAGAGAGCGAGCGAGAGTGTGAGCGCACATTAGGCAGGGAGGGGCAGAGGAAGAAGAAGAGAGAAACCAGCAGACTCCACACTCAGCACGGAGACCCACATGAAGCTCTATCTCATGACCCTGAGATCACGACCTCAGCTGAAACTAAGAGTTGGGCTCTGGTGTCCCTGAGTTGCTATTTCTTTTTTTTTTTTTTTAAAGATTTTATTTATTTACTCGACAGAGAGAGATCACAAGTAGACAGAGAGGCAGGCAGAGAGAGAGAGAGGGAAGCAGGCTCCCCGCTGAGCAGAGAGCCCGATGCGGGCCTCGATCCCAGGACCCTGAGATCATGATCTGAGCCGAAGGCAGCGGCTTAACCCACTGAGCCACCCAGGCGCCCCCTGAGTTGCTATTTCTAAAAGGCAATCTCAAACTATTATAATAGAGGATGATCAAAAGTTCTGTCAAGGAAGTCAAATCATTTACTTACTAAAGGGTACATATTTCAGTTTACTCAGGTTGGCAGTCCACGAATTACTTAGTCAATTTATATGATTTAGCACATTGGCTCCCAATTATGAGGAGATTTAAAAATCAAGTTTCTGACATTTCTCTCCCTAAACATCACACCAAACCTACTAAATTAGTAGCTTATATGGGGGGCCCTAGGAATCTGTCTTTTTAAAACATATTCCACCTATATCTACTATATTGTCAAATCAAAAACTACCATTTTAGGAGAGCCATCTCAATGTTCCTCTGATATGGTAAGGGTGACTGACTGATAATACCTGTATACTTAAAGCTTTTCCAGTTCAAAATAATTTCGTCCATGCCCTATGATGCTAAATTTAGGAGATGACGCAGCCTAAATTTTTTGACAGGGTAACAATAGTGGATTTTAATTAACTGTGATCAACATTCTTTAAAAGTTTCCTAAAACTTCTGAATATATTTAACACAAAAATCAGTTACAGCCAGCAGAGTGTTCTAATGATATATATATATTAGTTTTCTTTTGGTTTTTATATTTAACAGTATGAATCATAACAAAGGTTTTTAATTTAAGAAACCTACAAAGGATAAGAAAGAAATCTACTAAAGGAATAAGATCCTTGGATACGATACAACTCACAGTCCAGTTTAAAATTTACCTTCTCATGGGTCGAGTTTTGAGATCCTTTAAGTACACACATCCATCTATTCGATGACCACGGGCCTCACCAAAAGCTAAGAATAATCAATGAAGGATTAATGTTGGTCAAATAAAATTAATGAGGTAAATTTTGTGACAAGATCCTTGGATTTTGTTCACCAACTAACAGATTATATAATAAAATGATTTATTGTGGTAGCAGTGATGAGATCCTAAAAATTTTTATTTTATATAAAAACATCACAACCTTAATTTTTAATGTTCTCGTGTTTTCTTTTTTCATTTTTAAAAATAAATGGCTATATGAAAAATCTAGTTAAAAATGTATTAAGTTGAAAAGGTATTAACAGAAAGGCAATAACTAAATAAAAAAGAAATAAATCATTATTTTCTATATTTTAATTCATCTAAATGGCACTAGATATTTTCATAACATTGGTCCTTGCTTTTAGCTAAACTTTCTAAAAATACCTTGAATTGCTGTATCTGGATCCCAGCCTTCAACATCGATAAGGTACCTGAATTAAAAATATCATTTTAATTTTACAATATAGGTAAGGCTGAACTTTAAAATTTTCTTCTCAAGAAGACAGACTTGAAAATTTAGCACCTCTATCATTCTTACCTACATATAAGGTATCCTGTTCTGTTAATTCCATTGGTACAATGAACTCCAATGAGTTTATCTATAAAATGTGAAGAAATATTAAAAAGTATGAAAAAATTTAAAATGAGAAAAGTATGACATGTTTTATAAGTAATTTATAATTTTTATAAAAATTCTACCACTAGAATTCTTAGTCATTAAATTTAAATCTAGTATGTTAAAAGGACACTATCAAAGATACAGAAAAGCAAACAGGCTGTCTATGTTGACCCTACTGTATCAAAAGGTGAATTTTTAAGGATGACCATATGAAGGACAAAGTTTGTGTCATGATCATTAATAACACGCTTCAAACATTATTCAGAAAGAAATAATTTTAAACTTACTTCTTTGATCTTAATTGCCTCTGCATTCAGTGAAATGTACTAATACTTTCTGGTTAATATAAACACCTATGACAACATTTCTCCTTTAAGGCACATTATTTAAAACCACAGTTGAAGAATTAGAAGCAAGAGGAATCTACTTATCTTTGTGGATGGGCCAGGAACCTTTTTTTGCATGGTGGAAATGACCTAGCTTAAAAAATTTCCCTATAGTGAGGTTAAAGTTTGAGTACTTCCTTAGAGAAGATGGATTTTGAGAGCCATATTCATCTTCCGGGTATCAATTCTGAGGAAATTTTTCAGTAAGATTCATGCTCTAGATGTTTTCTCTTTACTTGTATTCATTCACCTTTCCTAGCCTGCCAATTGCCAGAACTTCTCAAAAGAGCTGATTTGGCACCTTTCTTCAGGACCATGTGTGAAGAAAGATTCAGGAAGCATTCATTTAGTGTTTGTTAGGACATTTTTTTCAACTGGCACTGAATTTTCAACTGGTACCCACATATCCAAGTCTTCAAATTATTTTCAAATACTATAAATTTGGGGGGTGAACATATTTAAAATCAATTTATGGTAAGAAATTTTAGAAACCTATTTTCATTATTTTGTGGTCTGAATGAAATGGAATTCATTTTTGTAAAAATAACAGAATTGATTTATGTATGGCCTTTTTATATGGAGAATGATCATTATCTGAAATATTTTTCTCAATACGTACATATTTTTTTCAAACATCTCCATGTGGCTTTATACACACACAGACACACACATACACAAGGGTGAGGTTTTCATTTGAGCAATGATAGCTCAGGTAATTCCAGCTTTATCTATCTGGCACCTCAATGAGTTCGGAGTCTAGTATGGGAAGAGCCATAAGTAAACAAAGCATTTGCCATAATACATGATGAATGCATACCAACGTGTTATGTGAGTATATAAGAAAGAGCCCTTAAATTTGCACAGGGACAGAGGTTTCAGAGGTAGTTTGAAAGAAACACTGAGATAATCCTGAGAAATGAAAGGAAGTTCACCAAGAACAAGATGGAAAACATTTCAATAAAGGAGTTGAGTGTACAAACACTAGGAGGATAGATAGCACTTGTGTGGGAAACAGACATGTGAGACATATGGGAAACAAATATAAGAGGCTTTTAGAGGGGCACCTGACTGACTCAGTCAGAAAAGTGTGCAACTCTTGATTTCGGGGTCATGAGCACGAGCCCCATGCTGTACAGCAATTACTGAAAAAATAAATAAAATTATATAAAAAAGAGGTTTTTAGAAAGGATGCCAAGAATCAGGTAATGAAGCATCATGTTAAGGAATCTGGTGCTTATTAGATGGGATATCACTGAAGGATTTTAAGCAAGAAAATGACATAATCAGATGTGCATTTTATTTTATTTCTTTTATTTATTCATTTGAGAGAGACACAGAGAGAAAGATCACAGGAAGGAAGGCTGCAGAGGAAGAGGGAGAAGCAGGCTGCCGCATGAGCAGGGAACCCAATGCGGGCCTCAATCCCAGGACCTCAAGATCATGACCTTAGCTGAAGGCAGTTGCTTAACTGAGCCACCCATGTGCCCCAGATACGCATTTTAGACAGATAAATTTGTGGAAGTCTGGAGGAATGACTGGTGGAAAGAGAGACAAGAAATCTATGCAGGAGACCATCAAAATAACCCAGATCAGAGAGGGCAAGAGTAGATCTGGGGAAGTAGGGGCAGGAGAAGGAAGACTAAGAGTTCAGTTTTTGATGTGTTCAGTTTATTGGTGCCAGATGAACCCTGAACACTGACATGGAGTTCAGGAGAAAGGTTTGTGCTAGAGATACAGATTTAGGGGGCCAAAGTTAAAAATAGGAAAAGATGAGACAAAGTGAAGTGAAAAGACTTTTTTTTTTTTTTTTTTTTTTAAACCAAACCATTGTTTTGAGGGGATTAGGGAAGGAGTGGAAGGACTGGGAGGACAATGAGATCTGACATCCAGGATCTCCCCAGCTTTGCAGTTGCCAAAAGCAGGACAGATTCTTAAGAAGAGTAGGCATCAAGGATTTGAGCAGGACAAAAGGCAGAGAGGAAGCAGGGGAGGGGGATTATTAGTAAAGAAAAGAAAACTTAAAAAAAAAATATGAGCTAGAAAACTGAAAAACACTTAGGTAGGAAAAAATTGAGGAAAACAATATCATAGAAGCCAAAAGTAAAATTTTAAGGAAGGAATGAACAGCAGAGGTTAAGCTTAAAGAAATTTAAGCAAGATAGGGATAGAAAACTATTCTTTGAATTTCTACAATCTTTCAATTGAACTGTAATTAGAGAGCTGTAGAAATCAGATTATGGGTGGTCAGTAAGAATGTCTTTAGTGAACTGTAATGGAATGGGCACAATGAACAGGGACAACTCTTCCAAAAGTGTAATCAGCAGAGGAGGGCTGAGAGCATGAAACAGAGCATGAAAGAAAGAATTAAGGTTGCAAGAGGGAAAAGAGAGGATTATTTTAAGACATAGGAGAGACCCATGCTTGTTTATATGTTGGTATTACAGAGTTGAGAATAAATAAAGAAAATGTCCTGAAGAAGGCAGGACTGGAGGAGAGGTAGAGGTCTGGTCTGCTTCTCTTAGGAAAGCAGAAGAAAGGAAGAATATGCGAGTATGGATACAGGTGAAAGTAAGAAAGAGACCTCTGTTTTTCTTGAGAAGTGGGGAGCTATGCTATATGAGCTGAGGAAGGAATGTGTTGTAGGCAAGATTCGGAAGCAGATGAGTGAATTGGTTGGGGAAAGGGAGAGGAATGCCAACCAGCAGTAAGAACCCAACTGAAACTCTTAACCAACAACCCACGGTGGCACCCAGATAACACTGTGGAGGTATTCTCTCTAACATGCAAGAGAAGAGAAGGAGGACTGTTGGATTAAACTAGGAATGAGTATTTTTGCATTAGAATTTAGAAAGTATTTCTTAAAGATCTGCTAGTGACTAACTTTTGGAATAAAGATAAAAAAGGGATATGTGTTGTTAACAAGGAGAGAGCAGGCCCAAGCTGGAATCACTTAACTAAAACCCACAAAGACTTAATACCTAACCTAAGTGTAGCTTCAGCTTCTCCCAGAAATGTGACTTTTAACCAGCCAACTTGGAATTTCCTGGGCAGCACAAGGAGATAATCTAATAGACCCTTTGCGTTCCCCATAGGAGGGTGGCCTTAACCTAAAACAATGTGTTCTTTATCAATAATTTCCTCTCTGCCTTTAAAAATCTTTTCTTTTCTTGATGGAGCTCCTTTTTATTTGCTAGATGGGATGCTGCCCATTTCATGAATCACTGAATAAAACCAATTTGATCTTTAATTTACTCAGTTGAATTTTTGTTATGTAATAGTATCTTTTAAGTCTATATAGGAAGTCGTCTTTTTACAGATTTTTTTTCTCCACTTGGTTTTTAAAATCAAGAACTTAAGATCATATCCATGTTCTAGTACCCAACGCATCACAAACTTTTGGTATCATAGACTAAAATGTAACTTTATTCTGCTCAGTAGTATCTAGTAGGAACAATGTTATGATTCACTAAGTCTGTTTTCCTAAAATAAACAGTTTAACTAACAGCAATTAGCCCCTCTCCCCTCTGCCTAGTCTTTGGGGGAAAATAAGCTTATGAAGCTATTTTTTGATTTCCTGGGACAGATACAATAAAAAGTAAAACCAGTAGATTCAGAATAAGGCTGCTGTGGGAAGCTGACATTGTAACTACTGCAATCACCCTAAAACCATGAAACCAATTCTACTTCTCAGACTCTAACTGAACAGTTGGTTAAAGAGGAGCCATTAGCAATACACCAGAAATAAGCCACTTTCCAAGAAGTCGGCCTTGTCACCTGAAATTCTTCCCTAAGTCCACGAAACTAGGCAGGCAGTACCAATCTCATCCTTTTCTTTCTGTTCATTTACCCCCAAAATGGGTTCCTTGTCCTTTTTATATTTCTGGGTATAAAAAAATTGTTTAATTCAGGAGACTGATGCAGGAAAGTAAAGGAAAATTGATTTTTATTGTAATTACTTAGCTCAGGTACAGGAAAAGGACAATGAGAAGAGAGAAATTAAGAAAACTAAAAGGGAAAACAGAATCGATTTTGTCAACCAGTGGGGCAGGGAGGGTAAGAGCCATAACAAAAAACCCTGGAAGACTAATAGGCAGAGAGAGAAAGGAAGGCATCCAGAGATCATTAGATCTAGTGAGAGTAAGAGAACGAGAAATCTGAAGAGTGTAGATGTCATCAGAGAAATCTATTCTATAGACATGCTATCCATAAGCAGTATTTATTAGCCACTGGGACTAGTCCTAGGTATAGTCTAGTTTACAAATTTTTAAGTTTAGTAGCTCTTATAACCCAAACAGGAAATCACTAGAGTGAAGATGCTCATGTGGTCAGATCACCTCAGATCACCTGAGGTCTTCCAGTCTAAGGGAAGCCTCTACCAGAGGTAAAGGTAAGTCCTTGACCACTAAGCATTAAGAACACCTGGATAACACTTCGTTTTTTAAAGCAGCCTTTTAAAACTATAAAATACATGTCCATTATAAAAAACAACACCTAAAACATAGCAAGTACAAATATGAAGACAAAAATCACAATCAGATATCACTATTAACACTGTGATGTTTATCTGAGTGTTTACTCATATTTATTATTTATAAATATAATTATGTAGTGACACTGTCATATAAAAATACCTCACAAGCATTTTGCCAAATCACTGAATCCTTCTCTTTTACTTGGTTTTTAAAAACTGCCTATTATTCCATATGTATGTAAATGCTATAATTTAATCAACTTCATGTTTCGTGATCCTTTAGGGTCCTTCCAAGATAACAATATTTTAAACATATCAGTGAGTATTCTTGTTCACATGTTTATATAGACTTCTATTTATAGAATAAATTTATTATTCTGTTACTTATAATTCTATTATTTATTATTAAATTTATTTATCCTCCAAAATACATTCATGGAGTTAAAAGGTTTACATAAGACTTTATCTTTCTTTTCTGTATGAAGCCAAACTATACATCAAAAAGACTAAGATGTACCTTCCTTTATGCTACATATTTTTTTTAAGGTTATTTATTTATTTATTTGACAGAGAGAGACACAGTGGGAGAGAGAACAGAAGCAGGGGGAACAGGAGAGGGAGAAGCAGGCTTGCCACTGGGCAAGGAGTCTGATACGGGACTTGATCCTAGAACCCTGAGATCTTAACCTGAGCTGAAGGCAGACATTTAATGACTAGCCACCTTAGCGTCCCGATGCTACATATTCTTTCAAAAGTTATTTCTAAGTCAATTTTAAAATACTGAGTTATATTTTTGTCTGTCCTGGGCTGTCAGCATTTAAGAAATGCTGTAGGAAATCCATCTGTAAAGCAAAGAATCATCCCTCAATGTACCTTTTCTGTATGCTTTACTTTCTTCAAGCCAAGTTTTTTTTTAAGTGAGAGGCATGCATAGATTATAACCTAAAGAAAATCTTTGATAATGTCCTTTTAACTAGAAGTATTTAAGTGAAATATGTATATCATCTTTAAGTGATCTACAATAATTAGATTGAATATTAAAATAATATTTGTTAACTAAATAGAAACATTTTGATTACATTAAAGGTTATTAATTACCATTTTCTGCATTTTCCCACAGGAACTTTCTGACCCACTTTTTGAACTGCAGAATAGTAGCATTGTCAGGGACTTCGAGTCCAACAGTATAAAGTTTTTTATAATGAATGCTTTTAGGTAAATCCTAGAAACAAAGGAAAATAGAATGCAACAATTATGTCATTAAAAAACATATTCTTCAACCTAATGAAACTTACCATTCAGTATTTTTTAGATCAGGTACAATGGTTATACTGAAGGCACACTTCAGATCAATTTGTGCAGAACTCTTTTGTTTTTTATTAAAGATTTTATTTATTTATTCTCAGAGAGAAAGAAAGAGACAGTGAGCATTGTGTAGAAGTGGAGGCAGGGGCAGAGGGAGAAAGAGACTCTCAAGTAGTCTCCCTGCTAAGCATGGAGCCTGACATAGGGCTTAAGCTCATGACCCTGAGATCTAAATCAAGAGTCAGATGCTCAATGGACTGAGCCATCTATGTGCCCCTATTTGTGTGGAACTCTTTTGTAGTCTACATAAAAAGAGGCTATAAAATAAGCCTAATTCCTAGAGGCCAATGATAAGGATTCAAGTGATGAAGCAGGCACAGTGTCAACCTAATATACTAGCTTGAAGTATTAACTCCAGGGGCACCTAGGTGGCTCAGATAGTTAGGCATCTGCCTTTGGCTCACTTCATGATTTCCAGGTCCTGGGATTGAGCCCCACATTGGGCTCCCAGCTCAGTGGGGAGTCTGCTTCTTCCTCTCCCTCTGCTTCTCCCCCTGCATGTGCTCTCTCTTTCAAATGAATAAATAAAAGATCTTAAAAAAGATAAAGTGTTAACTCCATCCTTGGTGTTACAATTCTAGATATCAGCTTAGGTTATGTAGTAAGTCTATTTTAATATTTTCCTGACTCATTCTTAAGTTTGCAAGGGAGTCTAAAGTGGAGACCCGGGTACCCGGGTGGCTCAGTGGGTTAGGCCGCTGCCTTCAGCTTGGGTCATGATCTCAGGGTCCTGGGATTGAGTCCCGCATCGGGCTCTCTGTGCAGCAGGGAGCCTGTTTCCCTCTCTCTCTCTCTGCCTGCCTCTCTGCCTACTTGTGATCTCTGTCTGTCAAATAAATAAATAAAATCTTAAAAAAAAAAAAATAAAGTGGAGACCCTAAAAAGGGAAGGGCTAATTTAATCATTTAAGTAAAATCAATTCATCAATTAAGTAAAATCAATTCATCAACTAACAATATTCATTTAAAGAATATCAAGGTGATGAATATAAATGCTTATGGTCAGATGCTAGGAGAAGGTAATAGTTTTGGAAAATAAGAATAATGACCTTTGAACAGTTATATGCCAAAAAAAATATGCATAACAGTCCAGCAGAAGCTGTAAATGTTAGGCCTTGAAGAATAGGTAGAGTTTTGGACAGGGAGAGAGAGGAAAAAATTCCAAGTTTCTGGAATGACTTAAGACGCAGAATCAAGAATGTTCATGAGATAATGAAGAGATGGTTTGTTGTGAAACAGAGAAGAGCCTGATGAGAAGGGGGTGAGATTAAATTGGGCCTTGAAAAACAGAGAGAGGAGTTTAGATGTGATACATTCAAACAGTGGGGAGGGCAGAGAGACCTGATTTTTTTTTTTTTTTTAGGAAGGACCTGGAATGGGCATGAAAATTATGTTTAGGCACAACTAGTCAAATATATATAAAAAAGTCTAGCTGTTGAATAATAAGGTAAAAGATCTGGAGAAAATGAGACACATTTTAGAAGGAAAAAATCTACAGGGTTTGAAGACAGAGGACTCAAATGATTTGAACCCAGTACGCTCAGTAATGGTGCTTTCAGGTGAAACAGGGCAGCTGAAGAGATTGCGAATTTGTATTTTTGGGAAGGAGTGATATGGAAGTAAAGAAATGATGGTGTGTTACATGTATGTTGAAGATATCAAAGACTATATGTCACCTAATCAGGGCAGGAATGACAGATGACATCTTTGATGGCACCAATCCAATCGAATAGCAAGGCTCAAAAGTCATTTTCCTCTATAACAAAGTTTTAAAATTCTCTTGCTCTCCACAGCCCTTAGCTAAGTCATGTCACTAAAACTTGGGACAGGGAGGGGAGCACTGGAGGATGATGAGGACTAGTGGATCCTAATCTCCTGCTTCAGCCAGCACAATTCCCTGTTTATCTGCTTTTTATAACAGGCTTTAGATCAAGATTTAATTGAAATGATTTTGCTGCAAAAAAAAGTTCAAAAAACAGTTGTACAATAATACGTATCTCATGTTTTTCTTTCATCTTTTTTCTGTTGCTTTCCTTTCCACCATGCTACTCTTTCCCTCGGTTTCCTTGTTCCCTTTTGTGCTTTTCCTTTTTTATTTCTATGTACACTCAATTTACTCTATATATTTGTTCTCTTAGAAGAAAAATATTCCATTTTTTTCCTCTCTGCCTAATCCATGATTTTAGAAAAAAAAGGTACTATATGATTATGTGAAGGATTAAGAAGATCTCTAATAAATCCCACATGGGAAATTCTGAAATTTGTATTAAAATAACCATAGGGTTGCTTTCTTTAAAATGCAATATTAAAAAATCTTTTCCATTTCAAGATGTATCTATGATAACAAAACACATTTGTAACTTTACCTTAACTTCATAATATCTTGTGGTATATGTTAGATCGATAATTAATCCAAGTTCCACATTTAGTGCTTTTATTGCACTTATCAAATCTTTTGGTGTAAACTTCTGGGTTGGAGTAAGTCTCTGATTAACTGCCTATAATGAAAAATGAACAGTAAGGTTATGAAATACAGATAAAATATACCTAACATAAAATAAACAAGGAAGAGAAAAAACACAAGACAAAAAGAATCAGTGAAAACTTCCATAGCTTTAAGAACACTGGCAAATCTCATAATGAACTGGAGCTGTGAGAAGAGCCTAAACATATTTACATCATCTGCTTCAGTGATTTTATATATGTCCTTGTCACCAAGGACTCAGAACAATTTAAAAAGGGACTATCCTGCTTGGATCCACTGGGGTTTTCTTACACCAAATTCAGTTTAAAATAAAGTTATTAACCATGAGTGAAAAATAGTTTTGTAGTAGAGTTATCATTTGAACTGAGGCTTTGAAAAGTTAAATTACTTGCCCAACATCAAAGGCTAGATGGCAATTAAGAATTTAACCCAGAAATTTTTACTTTTATCCAGCTCATGATACCAGTCTGACTCATTTGATTAAATGTTCACTTTTCTCCCAGATATGAAGGTCCTTAGTTTCCATATTTATATAAAGTAGAGTGAGAATTAGTTTTGGTCAACATTTACAGATGTTACCAGCATTCTTCTGGTGTTTTTGTTATTGCTCTCAGTGGCATGTGCTGATGGTATAACAGATTTGATGTTTTTATTATATGATTAATAAGAAAAAAATCAGTTAAAATAAGGCACTACAAAGCCGAATATAAATAAGTTTTAAAAAGTTTAAGTTTAAAAAATTAATTCAACTTGGGAATAAAAAGAAATGAACTGTATGCTACATGAATGAATCTTGAAACATGCTAAATGAAACTAGCTAGTCACAAAAGGTGACAGACTGTATGATTCTATTAAATGAAATGTCCAGAACAGGTAAACCTACACAGAAAGTAGATTAATGGCTGCCAGGGGCCGGGGGAGGGGAAGTGGGGAGTGGCTACTAATGAGTACAGGGTTTCTTGTTGAGGGGATGAAAATGATCTGAAATTAGTGTCATTGATTACACAACTCTATGACTATATTAAAAACCACTAAGATACTCTAAAAAGGTGAATTTTATGGTATGTGTATTAAAGTATTAATTATATTAAATATATTTATAAAGTAACTTAAAATTACTTCTCAATATATTAAAAAAGTAACTAAAAGACCTGTGAAAGGGAAAAAACTGAGTTAAATTAGGAGGCCAGTATAAAACATTCTGAACTGTATGCTCACACATTCCGAATGTCAGAGCAAGTAGGAGAAACTAAAGCTGCCACAGATCTGAGGCCATGTAAAATATGGCATGGGTTTCAAGTATCTTTTGATATTTTTAGGAAATTCTATGCAAAGGATTTCACAAATTAGTAAAGGAATGCTGATTTTTTCGTGGGGGGGGTTACTCGAAAGTTAACCATCTTTATTTTTGGATTATAACTTTTAAGTAGATCAAAATATAAAAAGCAAAAATAACATTGGCGGGTGCCTGGGTGGTTTAGTGGGTTAAAGCCTCTGCCTTCGGCTCAGGTCATGATCCCAGGGTCCTGGGATTGAGTCCCACATCGGGCTCTCTGCTCAGCGGGGAGCCTGCTTCCTCCTCTCTCTCTGCCTGCCTCTCTGCCTACCTGTGATTTCTGTCTGTCAAATAAATAAATAAAATCTTTAAAAAAAAATAACATGAGGATTCAAGATATTTTCTCTCAAAAAGGTATTTAATCTTGTTAAATGCTTTCAATAAAGCAAGTTGAACCCTTAAAAATTTAATTCAACTTGGCAACAGAAAGAAATGAGGTATGATACACACTAACATGGGTAAGCCTTGAAAACATTATGCTAAAGAAGCTAGTCACAGATATTATCATTCCATCCACAGGAAATGTCCAGAACAGTCAAATCTATGAAGACAGAAAGGAGACTAGTGGTTGTCAAGGGGGCAGGGGGTGGGAATGAGGGAGAAAGGGAAGGGACTGCTACTATGCATTTGGGAGGAAGTAAGGGTGATGAAAATGTTTGAAACTTGTAGTGACAGCTGCCCAACTCCATGAACATATTAAAAACCACTGTGTACTTTAAATAGGTGAATATCAATAGGTGAATTACATACCAATAAAGCCGTTATTAAAAAATTAGCCCAAAACTACTCCCTTACACTAGCATGAACAACTGATAATTAACTGTTCCTTCCATAATGTCAAACATTTGCTGGAAATTTCACATATTTTTATTTAAAAAAAAAGCATAACATTAAGTAAACATGGATCACATTAGTCCCAATTCTCCTTATAAGATAGATGAGGAAATAATATACATACTCCCTTTAAAGGAACTTTAAAAGCAATAAATCGTGTTCCAGGTAGAGGATGTCCAATTGGCGTCACAGTCCTCCACCTGCAATGAAAATAAACAACTAAATTATAATACAAATATTTTAATGACTCAAGATGGTAAATAAAGAGATTATTTTTTTAAATAAATAGAGCTTCACTTGTTGGTTAGTTGCTTTTTGAGTGTTATCATGCATGAATTTTAATTTACTGCTTCCTTCCTAAAAAAACACAGTAACAGTGGAAGGTTTTAGATAGGTATGGCACTTCTACAGTAAATAAGGCAGCATTCATTCCTGATAAACTTCCAATGCCCAAAATGATATTGTCTTTGTTTTTCTTGAGCAACAGTAAGAGAAGGAAAATAGTTTGTGAATTTTGCATCACTGTCACTGATTATATATTAAAGAAAAAGCGGTAAAAGGCATTAAGTGTGGGAATAATAAAAGTAAAATATGAAAACCTACAGTGGTTTTTTAAAAAGATTTTATTTATTTATTAGACAGAGAGATAGAGATAGAATGCACAAGTAGACATAGATTTATCTATGATGACTTTTTATGAATAACAAAGAGAAATTTGGTATTAAAAATAACTCCTAGTCATATAATTATTCCCAAGTTATTTTTGATAAATCCCAATTATAACACACGAAGATTTCTTAAAATGAGGATTTTAATTCCCTGCTTACTTCTCCAGCTTCATTTCTGTACCATCCTTTCCTTCCCCAGGCTCTGGCTGCACACTGTTTCCTTTCCTTAGTCCTTGCAATGTTCCATACTATTCCTTCTCCCATTTCACTCCTTTAGTCATCCTCAGCTTGCAGCTCCAGTATTAGTTCTCAGGAACGTCTCTGTTATCACCCATTCCCATTAGACATACCCTTCACCTTCCTTCCTGGCACTTAACAGTTTGTAATTATACACATGATTATGTGAAGTTTTTTTTTGGGGGTGGGAAATCATGGTTTCTCTATTCATCATAAACTGTGAGATTGACAATGTCTGTCTTTCCTCACAGTACAATGCCTGCCACACCAGATACTCCATAAATATTAAATAAATGTTGAATAAGTTTGGTTTCATAAAATCACTATTTAACCTACTGATTATACATGATTAACAGCTGACTTGTCATTAAGAATAATGAAGGTCAGAGGTAAAAGGATGACATTCAAATGTGGAAAAAAAATATATAGCCAAGCAAGAATTCTGTATCATTCTATATCCAGCAAAACTATCCTTCAAAAAAGGAGTGATACCATGTTCTAGTCCTCTGCTTTGTAAGAACAGAAACTTGATTCTGATAATTTACCTGAAGTTGAAAAATACAGTTTTTCAAGTTCTTAAATACAACCCAAATGCTACCATAATCCAATAACAAAGCAATGATGTTGGACTAGGTTTCATTCTCTTTAAAAATTAGAAAATGATTTCTAGCATAGTAAAAGGCTTTACTTACAAATAAAAAGGCCTCATTTTTACCTTTAAATAACTCATTAGCTCTTAGATTTTTGCTTGTGACTTTTTTAAAAGATCATTTCTTTGATGGAATTCTTCACTTGCAGAATAAGATGCCCTTGAATACTTATGACATTTATCCTTTCCTCAACAGCACATCTAATTCTACTATTATGAATGGCATTCAATTATACTACAATAATTCCATAAATATGTTCATCTTTGTTTTGATATCCAGTTGGAAGCTGTACTTTTTGTACTAACAATACAAAGGAACCATATGGAAGCAATATCGGACCATCTGCTAATATTGCCAACATTATTACATATATTACTATAACATTCACTTTTTTCAATCAATTTATTTCCACAACTAATGCTTCCATAATGACATAAATGATGGTATCTAAATAAACTAGTACTTCATTTAAATTATCTATTCAGCTACTTTTTTTTTTTTTTTTTTTTTTTTTTTAAAAGAAAAGTAAGTGAATCTATATACATTCCCAAGATTTGCTTCTGGAACACAATACTTTTGGGGTTCTGGTTTTCAGACAGATAAAATTTTATTACACTCTAAGAGAAGATAGAAATCTTTAGAGTACTCTACACAAATCCAAAAAAACTTGTTTACAGAATTCTTGGCCACAATGTAAGATAAAAGCCAATTACCACTGCAAAATTAAACAAAGAAATAAAAGGTAGAGACTATGGAGAAAACCTATAATGTTCTGACTGCTACCAACAGATCAGTAAGTTGTTGAGCTATCAATCATGCCAGCCATGTGAATGGATAAAAATACTAATTTAGGATTAATAAAAGCAGGAACAGAAAAAGGCTATAGACAATGTTTACTAGAAAAATCTCTCCACCTATTCAAATACTACCCTATCCTTGCGGATTAATTTAAAACATCATTTCTTTCATAAAGTCATCCTTTATAACAAAACACCCTCATGACTTAAAATTGCAAAGAATAGGACAAATTGACCTCATATACCTCCTGATGTATACTGAGAAGGATATAACAATACCAAAGTAGCGCTGTTGCTAAAACAAAACAAAAAAAGTTTAACCTGAATATAATTAAGGAAATGATCAGCAAACTCAAAAAGAGGGTCATACATAACAAACTGCCTAGATTAGGGATCAACAAACTTCTAAGGTCAGATAGTAAACATTTTAGGTTTGTGGGCCACACAGCTTCTGTTGCAACTATAGAACTCTGCAGCTGCAGTGCAAAAGCAGCTATAGGCAGTATGTGCATCAGGAGTATAGCTATTAAAAAAAAAAAAAACTTTATTTATAGAAACAGTTGGGTCAGCCCATGGGCCATATTTTGCCAAACACTGATCTAGACTCTGAATAAATGACAATGTAATGAAAGACCAAATAAAGACTATTGTAGATGGAGACTAGAGAGACAACTAAATATACACACCTTTCTGGGATCAAAAACAACTCCATCATAATTATATTGGGAAACCTGGATATGGATTATAAGAATATTGTGTCAATATATAATTTCCAAAGTTTGATGATTATATGTAGTTAAAAAGGAAATTATCTTGTCTTTAGGAGATACATGTTGAAGTATTCAGGAGTGTACTGTTATGGCCTCTGCAACTAAATCAAGTGGTTAAAAAAAAAGTGGGATAAGTGCATATGTAAACATATGAAGATCAAGCAAATGTGGCAAATTAGATTCTATGGCAAAGGTTACAAAATATTTACTGTATTATTCCTACTTTTCTGAAGTGCTGAAATTTTAAAAAATAAAAACAGGAAACAAACTATGGCACAATAAAAAATATAATTAGTTATACTCTGCCCCCAAAAAAATAATTTCCTGGGGCGCCTGGGTGGCTCAGTGAGTTGGGCCGCTGCCTTCCGCTCAGGTCATGATCTCAGGGTCCTGGGATCGAGTCCCGCATCGGGCTCTCTGCTCAGCGGGGAGCCTGCTTCCCTTCCTCTCTCTCTTTGCCTGCCTCTCTGCCTACTTGTGATCTCTCCCTCTGTCAAATAAATAAAATAAAATAAATTTTAAAAAAATTTCCTTTGAGTTCTTTCTTCTCTGAACTGCCATTTCTATTAACTCATTGAACCATACAGTTCAGCAAGCTCTTATTATGTCTTAGTCTCTAAATTTCTTCTGCTAAGTCTTACCCTCACAAAGCACTTGGTATGGTAGTAGGTATATAGTATATGTTCAATAAACTCTATGCTAATAAAAGATTAGGATGGGGCCATAAACATATGAACAAATATTTCCCTGAGCCATAAACCCCACTAAAAATGACGTGTAACAATATCTTACCTAACTGAAATAGTATCTGTACACACCAAATAAATAACAAATAAATTCTAGGAGAAATTAAACAGAAAGTTGTAGAAAAGTAAATGAAAGTACAGATAAATGAAGTAATTTTACTAATACTGATTAGCCTTTCTGGAACCAGAGCTTAACCACATTCTGGTGATAATTATAAGGTTGTAGTAATAACAATTTACATTTCCAGACTTTGAATTTTTTTCAGAAATTTTCATTATCTCTTTTGTGCTTCATATGACTCTATATGATAGACATATAGAGGTATATATTATTTATACCCAATTGAGAAATGAAAAAAATGAGGCCAAGAGTTGGAGTTGCTTAGTATCCCAGTGCACCACTGGTAAAGTCAAGACTTGAAGCTAACTAAATCTTGTTGCTTCTCCTTTAAGGCATATTCTATATTTGGGGCAAAAGAGGCAGGATAGTAGAGGTAACTTTTTGTTTAGGAGCCAAAGGCAAAAGCTGGGGGGGGGGGTGAATTTTACACATGGGCTTTGAGCTTTTTAAAGAGAACAGTGTACTCTATAGGCAATGAGCAGGAACTAAAAAAGATGAAGCCTCAACCCCATGGTGGAAATTTAAGCTTTTTAGAGTTTCTTCGTGATTTCTGCGCTATTTTCTTAGGACTCTGAGCTTGATTCTATTTTTATTTTTATTTTTTAAAGATTTTATTTATTTATTTGAAAAGCAGAGAGAGTGTATGGTCAGGTGGGAGGGGCAGAGGGAGAAGGAGAAGATTCTTTGATAAGCAGGGAGCCCAGTGTGGGGCTCAATTGCAGGACCCTGATATCATGACCTGAGCTGAGGGCAAACACTTTGAGTCTCCTAGGGCACCTTGATTCTATTTTTTTAAAAATTCCCCACACCATAATCTTATTACAGACCCCTATGTAAATGAAATTTGGTGGTAATTTGCATTCATAAACAGTGTGCACACACACATACACACACACAAAGGATACATATTTTTGAATAAATTTTTACCTACCTTGCTAGATCTCATCATATACCTATGCTTAAATAAGCACATATTTTTCCCATTCTACAGAAAAGGAAGCTAAAGTTAATTATTATAAAATTATTTATTCAAAGTTATACACCTCACTAGTTGAAAAAGATAAAACAGAATCCAAAGTACTCCCATTTCAATGGTGTCCAACTTTCAAGCTATAACATAAAAACAAAAAAATCTCCTTAACTGTTCTAGCCTACATAAACAGCTATACTTGTGTTTTAGATTTACTTATTTGAGAGAGAGTATGTGTGCGTACAGGGTAGGGAGGGGAAAAGGGAGAGGGAGAGAGAATCTTAAGCAGACTTCCCACTGAGCGTGGAGCCTTGAGGCAGGGCTCGATCTTAGGACCCTGAGATCATGACCTGAGCTGAAATCAAGAGTAGAGTCTCCCAGGTGCTCCCCAAGTAGCTATACTTTTAAAAAAGGGTAAGAGGCTCCTGGGTGGCTCAGTCAATTGAGTGTCTGCCTTTGAGTTCAGGTCATGATCCTGTGACTACGTTCCTTGCTCAGAGTCTGCTCCTCCCTCTCCTTCTGCCCCTCCCCAAGCTTGTGCTCTGCTCTCTCGTTCATTCTCTCTCAAATAAATAAATAAATAGTATCTTTGAAAATAAATAAATAAAAGAGAATAACAACTACTAAGATTTCTTTCCTCAAATATTTTACCCAAATCACTAGTAATTTAGTGTATAAGGAGATCAATTTTCCATCTAAACAAACACTGGGTCAGTGGTAGGAGGGGATGTTTTCAAGGGCAGAAAACCAGTCTTAACATTAAAACTTTACTTGCCAAATTCTCAGTCCCTCTTGAAACCCTGTACATTTTTAGTCTGTACCACCTCCTTAGTTAAAATGTTCTGTTAGTTTTCTACTCACTGGATAAAGGAGTAGGTAGAGAAAGAGATGGTTAGTCACAGAACAGGGACAGCAGCTGCAGTAACACTGCTGATGTATTAAAGAGGGATAGATCATGAAATTCAGTGATTAGATCACTGGAAAATAGCTTGAGATCAAAAGAAAAGTCACTTAGGTCCCCTTCCTTTCCTTAAACCCTCAAATCCCACTGTTAACCTTAGCTATTGAAACAATTGTAAATCTAGGTCTTCTTTTTAGTTCCTACCACAGTACTCTCCACCTACTACTTCAACACTGGGGAACTGTGATGGTCTTTGATAATGTGTCCCCTTTGCCCTCAGATTCTCCCCCATTTATCCCTTCCTAAATGTCACTGTTATAGAATCTTTCGTAAATACCATCATTACAGGATAAATTTCCAATCTGTATTTTACACAGCCTTATCCTGTATATTAAATCTTAACCTTTCACCATGGAGCCCACCTGGAAATTGTGTCTCAGTCCAGCAGATCTCCTCAGAATCCCATAAATACAGAAGTTCATTCCTCTTTCAGTGTTTGTGCTTTTCCTTAGGCTCTTTGACCATCTAATCATGGTTTCTCAACTGAGCACTAACTCAGTTAGTTAGGGGCTGAATAATTCTTTCTTGTGGGGAGCTGTCTTGTACATTACAGGATGCTTAGCAGTATGTCTGGCCTTATCCACTAAATGCCAGTAGCACCCTCAACCCCAAGTTGTGATAACCAAATGTAACTCCAAATAACCAAGTATTTCTTGAAGGGCAAAAATCACCCCTGGCTAAGAACTACTGATCTAAATCCAAGTCTCACTTCAAGCCCTAACTCAACCTTGTAATAAATCTCCAATCACTAAAGCCTATAGTCACCCCTCCCTTCTCTAAACCTATATGAAATGTTTTGTTTGTAAAGGACTAGTTTTTTCAATATTGCTTGATGACAGGTTCCATCAAAACTAGGTTCCATGTATATTATATCTTGACAACTGAAAACATTAGGCCTGAAAATAGTTCATTACTAATAATTCCAAATGGTAGAACATGCAAATATTCTCAGAATACAACTATGTGAGAAGTATTCTTTTAAAGCTCTCGAGAAAGCTGAAAATTAACTCACTAGCTAATGCAATAATTCAGGGAACAAGTGATCTTAATTCCATTTTAAAAAGTTCATTCTAAGCCATTTCAAACATAGGATTTCATTTTACTTCCCATCCCACCCTACAATCTAATTACCAAAACTTTTGTTTAATGCTGCAGTAATTTGTATCTTATGAAGAACTAAAGTGCCAGATATTTAACTTACTGTAGATACACTTTTTCACAAAGAATTTTTTAAAAATTGTACTTGAAGTATGAATAAAATATAAGTAGAAAATCAAGAACATGTAAACATCAAAACATACAGATCATAAAAGCCAGATTCGATGTTAACTGCATTTCACATTCACCTCTCAGCTTTAAAAATAAAAGCAAATGAAGAGAAATAATTTATACATTCATTACATATTTATAAAATACCAAAAAGAATCAGACAACATTGAAAAGGAAACATTTTCTATTACTGAGTCCTAAAATAAATCATTCACATGACTGGGCATGAGTCAGTGAAAATAACTGTTCAAGGAATTAAGGCAGTATAGTCTGGGCACCTAAATTCCAAGTGGTTTAGCTTGATCCACTGGAAGAAATGGATGGACTACAGAGTCTTGAAATGATCTGCTGGTCAACTTCTTTAAGTCAAGCTTTTGAGAAGTGAAGAAAGGACAATTCTGGATTCTACTGTCTCATAAGAATCTGGTGTGCTGGTGTTTTATATCATTTGCTGATAACAGATCTATATGAGCTAGAGGCTTTACGTGTACACCACAGATAAAAAGAACCAAACCCACAGCATTAAGCACATGGTAAGTAATCATTACTTTTTCTTAAATCCAGACAGACAATAAAATTGGCACCTTAGTGAGCAAGTAAAGGAGCTAGAACTCTTACCTAGATAGAGGACAAACCTCACTTAAATGTAAATTCTTAAATAAGTACTTGATTGGGTTCTTTCCCTTTAAAGAGTGGATCTCGGGGCGCCTCTGTGATCAGTGGGTTAAAGCCTCTGCCTTCAGTTCAGGTCATGATCTCAGGGTCCTGGGATTGAATCCCATATGGTGTTCTCTGCTCAGTGAGGAGCCCGCTTCCTCCTCTCTCTCTCTCTGCCTGCCTCTCTGCTTACTTGTGATCTCTCTCTGTCAAAAAAAAAAAAAAAAAAAAAAAAAAACTTAAAAAAAAATAAAGAGGGGTGCCTGGGTGGCTCAGTGGTTTAAGCCTCTGCCTTCAGCTCAGGTCATGATCTCAGGGTCCTGGGATCAAGCCCCACATCGGGCTCTCTGCTCAGCGGGGAGCCTGCTTCCCCCTCTCTCTCTGCCTGTCTCTCTGACTACTTGTGATCTCTGTCTATCAAATAAATAAATAAAAATCTTTAAAAAAAATAGAGGATCTCTACCACAGATATATATAAAAATTTCAAAAATTCTTTATAGAAATATTAGATGTCTTGTTCCAAATCTATGCCTGCTAATCAGAATTTCCAAAGGTGGGACCTACCAGAATTAAAAATAGTTAAAAGTAGTTTTGGTATGGAAAATTTTCAGTAACCAGTTACAGTATTTATTTATTTCCCCTTTCTAGTTAGCTAACCTAACATTCACTTTTCTGTAGTAATCAGCAGCCTCTGCTGACACCTTCTGTATAGTGCCACTATGTCTTCAAGTCAGGGAAATCAACTACCCATTAAGGCACTTCCAATCTCATGGAGATATGTCAGCAATCAGTTAGGCCTCGTTTTCTTCTCAAGCCTTCAAGTGTTCTCATCTTCAACCACTAAATGTCGAAGGATGCCTTTGAAAATCATCACCCTCTTCATCTTTCCGCAAACACATGGAAAAATCTCACTGAAAAACTGAACTTCAAGAGCACTTTTTAGGAGAGAGGTCTTGCTAGGGAATGAGCAACAGCAAATCTGAACTTCAATTAGTTTTTGTTCTGATTACTATATACTTTGGGACAAGTTTGCTTTTATTTTTTAAGTAACAAAGATGAAAATAAAAGATTCATTGAAAGCTTGTGATTTGGCAGTATACTAACACAGTTCCTTTCTCAGAATGAATATTTTTCTTCTCTTTATCTCTCTCTCTCTCTCACACACTCTCTCTCTCTCTCTCTCTCTCTGTGCTTGTTATACAGAGGAAGAGTATGGGGGGGAAGTAGAGGTGATGGAGGTCAGGAATCTGCATTTTAAATAAGCATTTAAATAAGCATTCCTGGTAATTCTGAAGCTGGTAGTCCAAGGACAACCCTGAAAAACAAGATCCACAGACAAGTAGTACATGGTCAGGTAGAACATTCCATTCTAAGCAGAGGGAAGAACAAAAACAAGATATGAAGGTATCCATGAATATGCTATGCCTGAGGAACAGGTGCTTTGGTCCTTGCTGGTTCTCAGTTTCTGTATCTGATAAATGAAGAGGCAGACCACACTGTCTCTGAGGTCTTTCCCAAAGTTAATACCTGATCATCACCCAAATTACTCACTGTTACCTGAAGATACTGTGTTCATTGCTATTCATTTATTCACTCAGCAAACTTATAAAGTACTAATGAATGGAGAAATTCAGTGTTAGTCCTCAAACGATGTTTAGTCTGGTGGAGAAAGAGACAATGACCATAAAGTGCCACGGAACAGAATTAGGGACAGCATCACAAAGAAAGCTTGAGTAGAAACTTTATGGGGAAAAAGGGGTGGCATTCCAGGAAGGAATGGCACATGAAAAGGCATGCAGACAGGACGCCACATGCTAGACCCAGAACACAGTGAGCAGTTAAGTATGGTTTTAGCATAACATGCATGCTGGAGAGTGGTTTAAAAAAAACAAAGCTTATAAAGAGAGAAAAAGTTCATATATGCCATGTAAAGGGCTCAGATTTTACCAGATGGAGGAAATGAAAACAGAGAATCAGGCCTGCATTTTACTATGACAGTCTGGTGACAGTATAAAGAGTAAATAAACAAGATACTACCCTACATTTGTCTAGAATCAATAAGACAAGAAAGAGCAAGTGTTGATGAGAATATGGAGAAAAGGGAGCCCTTGTGCACTATTGGTAGAAATGAAAAGTGGAACAGCCATTGTAGAAAAGAATATGGAGGTTCCTCAAAAAATTAAAAATAGAAATACCATATGATCCAATAATTCCACTACTGGTTATTTACCCAAAGAAAACAAAAACACTAATTCAAAAAAAAATGCACTCCATGTTTCCCATGTTTATTGCAACATTAATACAACAGCCAAGATATGGAAGAAATCCAAGTGTCCATCAATAGACAAATGGTTAAAAAAGATGTGGTATAATAATGTACAGACTGAGGGTGCCTGGGTGGCTCAGTGGGTTAAGCCTCTGTCTTTGGCTCAGGTCATGGTCTCAGGGTCCTGGGATCGAGCCCACCAGGCACTCTCTCAGCGAGGAGCCTGTTTCCCTTTCTCCCTCTGCCTGACTCTCTGCCTACTTATGATCTCTATCTTTGTCAAACAAATAAATAAATAAAATCTCTAAAAAAAGAATTTTAAAAATGTACAAACTTGTCCAATACAATCACACTGTATACTAAAAACTAATGTAGTATTGTGTGTCAACTATACTTCTATAATAAAAACGTGATACACATATGTATCTGGTATGTATACAGTGGATATTACTCAGTCATAAAAAAAGATGAGATCTTGTCATTTTCAACAACATGGATAAATGAAGAGGATATTATGCTAAGTGAAATAAGTCAGACATAGAAAGCCAAATACCATATATGGTATACACGTAATCTAAAAAATAGAACAAAAGAATGAACGAACAAAATGCAGAAACAGACCCATAAATACAGAGAACAAAGTGATGGTTGCCAGAGGGGAGGGGGATGAGTAGATGGGCAAAATGGGTTAAGAGTAATGGGAGATACAAGTTTCTAGTTATGGAATGAATAAGTAATGGAGATAAAAGGTACGGCATAGGGAAAAGTCAATGATACTATAATAGTGTTGTATGGTGACAGATGGTAGCTATACTTGTGGTAAGCATGGCATAATGTATAGACTTGTTGAATCACTATGTTGTATAACTGAAACTAATGTAATATTGTGTGTACTATACTTCAATTTAAAAATTTTTAATTAATTTAACTTTAAAAATGAACCAGAAGGGGACAACGTGGAGACAAAGACATCAATTAAGAGGCTACTGTCAAGAAATGATGGCTGCTAAAGCAGAACAATGAGGAGAAAAGTAGGTTCCAAAGAGCAGTTGTTTAGGAGACAAAATCAGATAACCTGTTGACTGGGTGTGGGATGTTAAAAAAAAAAAAAAAAAGGAATTTCAGAATTGTTCTAGTTTTAACTTGGGTGACTGAATACTGGCTTCATTCAAAAAACAGGAAATAAAGAGAGTAAGTTTTGTGAGGCAAAACTGGTTTTAAGCTCTGCATATTCAGAGTTTTGGAAACTCGGGTAAAGGTATCCATAGTCAGTCTGGAGCTGAGGTAAGGAGTGTGGGCTAAGAATAGATTTGGAATTCATTATCCTGCAGATGGTAGTTGAGGCTATAAGACTACTAAAGAGAACAAAATACAAAGAGAACAAGATAAAGGACAAAACCCTAGAAAGCAACAGTTAATGTTTCGTTTTTTTATTTTTTGCTTTTCTTAAGATGAACTTTAACATGTTCACATGCCAAAGAGAAGAAAATGACTAAAAAATCTTAGAAAAAAGGGATTAGAGTGAGATCCCTAAGGAACAAGTATAGAAAATTCAAAATGCTCTAGGAGATCGGAAAAGAAAAGTAGAATCTGATGTTAGAGAAACCAAAGAAGGGAAGTTCAAGACTGGGCAATGGTCTAAAGAACCAAGTGCATTTAAGAGGTCTAAGAAGATACACTGGGTTTATCAAAGAAAGTCCTTAGAGGCAGATAAGTGATAGAAGCCAGAACACTGCAGGTGGGAGAGGTAATAGATGTGCGGAGTGGGAGGTAACTATTTCTACAAATCTGACAGTAGGGAGAGGAAAGAGCAGAAATCAGAGGATTATTGGAGACATTTTCTTCCTGTTCTTTTGTTGTTGAATAAGGGAAATGAAGCTGATGCAGGGAAGTGAGAAAAGGCATACTAAAGATAAAAGAAAAGGTTAAATGATGATGCACGGCCCCAGGGAGACAGAATGGATGGGATCTAGCATACATATAGGATCAGTTGTGGATAGTAAAAAGCACACCTCTTTAGCTGAGACAGAAGAAAAGGATATCTGCTGATGAGGTTAGGTTTGCCTGGTGGTCACTGGTACAAATTCACTTGAGAGTCTATTTCCTCTGAAAATACAAAACCAGCTGCTGAAAGTACAAGGTCAAAGAGGGGATAGAAGGCTTAAAAGTGATAAAAGTTAGAGTAATAGCTGTGGGTGGAAAAGGAAAATAATGGCTGAGTTCTATTATGAAACATGATACATTGTCATGACGATAATCCGGTTTTGTGATTTTCAGTACTAGAACTTGATTATCTTTAGATATATGAGTTGAAAAAGCAAATGACTAAACTGAACTAGAGCAGAAAGCAAAAGCAGAGAAAGACAAAAGGCAAGGAAATTTTAGATACTGGTGTGAGTAAATAATGAACCAAGCAGTGTGGCTAGACAAGGAATAAAGTTATTCTACGTAGAGGCTGCTGATGATAAAACACTAGTCAAAGGACAGGGTCTTTATGAGGTCGCAGATTAAATATAGAAAAATAAGGAAGAGGGAGAGAGGAACAGACAGACGAGAGAAGGCTAGAATTGAGGATTTTTAATATGGAATAATCTTAGATATTGAGGTCCCACAGACAGTCATCTCAGGTGCTGGAAATGTGATGCACATGACTGCTTTAGTCTCACCATGGTCCTGTAGGACTTGAGTAATGAAGACTAAGTTGGGTGTTAAATTCATTTTAAAAAATGAGGGAGTAAGAAGGGGGCTGATAGACAGTGGTGAAGAGAAAGGTAGACGGTAATTACACAAGGGATTCCATTATGTTTTACAAGGGTAGGACGGAATGGCCTAACAATGGCAATGAGGAGATGGAGCATATCAATGCCCCCTGTGGTATGTGGGGCATGACTTCCAATGTGAGCTGCTGGGAAAGCAGTGATCTTATGGGAGAGTTAGGCTCCAAATATCAGGAGGCAGAATGTTCTGTAAGAAGAAGGGATAAAGAGGAGTTTATTTACATCACATATGGGGAGTCCAGAGAAAGAGTTAATGTCTCTGGAAGAAGGCTGATGATCAAGGGAGAGAGAAACTGTGAGGATAAGTCTATGAAAAATTATCAGTGTGGTTACCAAGTATGATAGAAACTAGAAGTAGGGGTGCCTGAGTGAGATAGTTGTTAAGCATCTGGCTTCAGCTCAGGTCATGATTCCAGGATCCTGGGATTGAGCCCAACATTAGGCTCCCTGCTCAGAAGCCTGCTTGTGTTCCCTCTCTCACTGCATCTCTGTCAAATAAATAAATAAAATTTAAAAAAGAAAGAAAGAAAGAAACTGGAAGTAGAATGGGATTTACTGATTTCTGATCTTAAATGAAACTCTCATAGTACTGTTTCAATATCAAGCTGCCCCAAACTCTAGAATTTTATTTGTTTGCTAAGGTTAAACAACAGTGTTAGTTTTGGTGACTATATTATTAAAAGAAAAAAGAACTTCAAGAAACTCGGGCAATCAATGAAACTCAGAATAAAAAGATTAATGATGTTTACAATCATCTGTCATTAATATGGACATTCAGAAAATAAGATTACAGCTTAAAATCTCATGAGAAACTCAAATTTCAAAAGATTAAAGGGTATCCCTTGAAGCATGAAAGATATAGTTTGGAAGTTAAGGCAGTATTTTGATCTCTAGATAGTATGTTTATAGAATACTGCTTGAAAATACAAATCCATTCTGAATATTTACATTACACAGTGAGTTCCCAGCTTAAATTCACTCAGTGTTTGGCAAGAATCAATATAGTACTCTGTTCCCAATTTCAGGATTCAGGGACTTTGTCTCCCCACCTGGTGTCCTTCTCACGGCAAACCCTCTGGTTTTGTAACAGAAAAGCTCTGAAAAATGGGCATATGGAGGAAGACATAGTAGTATAGGACTGAGGATCCAGATTATTTTGAAAACAAATACAGCAGAATGAGAGATAAAAATCCTCAGTGTGATTACTTTGTCGCAACATATATAATACCTATTAGGATTCATATAGCAATGAACAGAATTTTACATGGAAAAAAAGACTGAATCCAAAGTATAATCACCAGGAACAGACCTTCTAACAAAGGGAAATTTCTCAAAGAAAAAAATAATAAGGCAGAGAACTTAATAAAAGAGTATTCCAACCAGATCAAAGAGAGCATTTCTGAAAAACTAAACTCATGTTAAAATCCTGTGTAATTTATTTATTTTTTTAAAGATTTATTTATTTGACAGACAGAGAACACAAGTAGGCAGAGAGGCAGGCAGAGAGAGAGGGGGAAGCAGGGTCCCCACTGAGCAGAGACCCCAATGTGGGGCTCGATCCCAGGACCCTGAGACCATGACCTGAGCCGAAGGCAGAGGCTTAACTCACTGAGCCACCCAGGCGCCCCCAAATCCTGTGTAATTTAAAGTGGCAATTGCACATTTTTTAATTCTTTTTGTTGTTGTTGTTTTTAAGATTTACTTATTTATCTTAGGGAGGTAGGGAGGGGGAGGAGAAAATCTCAAGCAGACACCCTGCTGAGCTTGCAGGGCCCTACTCTCTACCCGGAGATTGCCACCTGAGATGAAATCAAGATTTGGATGCTTAATCAACTGACCCACCCAGCTGCCCCACTTTGAAACTCTTTTACAAATCAATCCCAATTACAGTATCTCTTGTCTATAGCCTTATCTCTTCTCTTTCTTAAAAAACAAAAAAAAAAAACAAACAAAACAGCAACAAAAAACCAAAACAACTTTGGGAAGAGAGATCACTGGAAGATAAAAGTAAATCTACACCTCCAGATAAGAAAACTGCTGTTTTAGAGCTACTGCAACTAGTTTGTTTAGAGGCTCTTCTGTTCACGAAGTTCTTTCCCATTTCCCTGTCACATTTCATAATCACAGGTGGGAGGCAGGACAAGGAATATTATGATTACCCAGGCTATTCAGATGCCAAAACTGCAGCTCACCAACTTAAGGGACTTTAGGGATTTTGGAAGTGCTGCCATCTTCTGAGGCTCACAATATGGAAGGTAACCATGCTTTTTGACAAAACAGTTCACAGCACTGCCTTGCAGCACTCAAAAGGACATTTTATTCAGGAGACAAGTAATATAATACTAAGTTCCTTCCTCCCATTTACTGTCTACAGCTGGACTTACAAATTCAAATGCCAGGCGGGTTAACATACCTCAGTAAAATATGTCCCAAATAAAGAAACGATAAATTGATCAAGTCAATCAACAGTAAGTCTCAGTGCTGAGGAGGCTAAAAGGGGATGGGAAACTGGAGAGGCTTACTTTTCGTAGAGAAGGCAGCTGCAAATCACTTACTATTGCCATGTACAGATCTGGTTTCCTAAATCTGATTTTTTAAGAAATCTAGATTTTCATGTGAAAGCTTCAAGACTTTAAATGACAGCAACTTAAAAAAAACCAAAATAAACAAACAAAAACTGCAGCAAAATACTTTGGCAAGTGAGATTTGGAGATCAGTCTGAGTGGTATCCAAATATCTGCTGGGGTGATACTATTTTCCTTTAAACCTGAAAATATTTAGGGGCACCTGGGTGGCTCAGTGATTAAGCCTCTGCCTTTGGCTCGGGTCATGATCTCAGCATCCTGGGATGGAGCCCCACATCGGGCTCTCTGCTTGGCAGGGAGCCTGCTTCCCCCTCTCTCTCTGCCTGCCTCTCTGCCTACTTGTGATCTCTCTCTCTCTGCCAAATAAATAAATAAAATCTTTAAAAAAAAATTTAGGGTTGATTTTTTTGTTTTACCCCTCTAAACTACAAACTGTGGAGTATTCGATCTCAAATCCTACACCACCTCACTTTAGCCTGTTCATTATTTGGGATACTTCACAACACATATGGAAATGTAGTTATAATAGTATATCAGTAAATCCATGCTATATGTATTTTTAAAAACAGTACCCCTGTTGGGGCGCCTAGGTAGTTAAGTCTATTAAGCTTCCCACTCTTGATTTCACAAAGGTCATGATTTCAGGGTCCTGAGATGGACCCCTCCTCCATCAGGCTTCAGAGCTCAGAGGAGGAAGGGTTAGCTTGAGATGTTCTCCTCCCTCTCCTTCTGCCTCTCCCCTCAACCCCTCCCTAAAATAATAAATCTTAAAAAACAAAAACAGTATCCCTGTATAATAATTACAGAAATTACGTGAATTTAAGAACAGCACTGATTACATATTATTTGCACATGCACTCATATTCTACTTAGCCTATAATCTTTCTATTGAATTAAGTATTACTTGACTTTTCCTTCTTTCACCATCATTGTTCCTAAATTCCCATAGCAGAAGAGCAGTAGAAATTCAAGATGGGAGACCCAGCAAGGATTTTACTCAGGATGACCATTTTCGAGGCTGGGACACATTTAGCGGTATGCAATTATCTCCAATGAGAAAGTGAGCAGAACTTCCAAGTTCTATTTCTACATATGCCAAAACGTGCCAACATATCCTGGAACATTATTTCGCTGCAGTTTTCTTCACTTCCACATCTCCCCTTTCCCAAATATACAAGGCTGTTAGAAGTTTGTTTTTTGTTTTGTTTTTAAGATTTTATTTATTTATTTGACAGAGATCACAAGTAGGCAGAGAGAGAGAGAGAGAGAGAGAGAGGAGGAGGAAGCAGGCTCCCTGCAGAGCAGAGAGCCTGATGTGGGGCTCGATCTCAGGACCCTGGGATCACGACCTGAGACGAAGGCAGAGGCTTTAACCCACCGAGCCACCCAGATGCCCCAAGGCTGTTAGAAGTTTTAACCACTTTCTAAGTTCCTTCGCCAAGCACAACGCCTGGCGCTGAGAGCGGCTACAAATCGTGCCAGAGGTCTGAATGAATGAAAGCCTTTCCATCACAGCGCACGCCGCTTTCCTTACTAGCGAGTCTCCTAACTTCAGCCCCACCGGTTTCCCGGGCCAAGTTTCAAAACACAGAACATTTTCACTGAACTCGTTATTTTAACTCCGGGTGAGTCACTGGGGGAAAAAAAAAAAAAAAAATATATATATATATATATATATATATATATATATATATATATGTAAGCTGTTTCGTTTATGAAGCAAAGACAACAGGACCCGAGTGAGCATGTCCTGCGTGCCCTAATTTAAGGCTTTAAAACGAATTTATTCATTTATTTGTCAGAGAGACAGCGAGCGAGCACAAGCAGGGGGAGCGGCAGGGGACGCAGGGGGAGAAGTAGGCACCCCGCTGACGCTGGGATCACGACCCAAGCTGAAGACAGACGCTTAACCGACTGAGCCACCCAAACGCCCCTAATTTGAGGCTTTTTAAAGTACTGAATTGGTTACAATCACACTAACCACTGGAAAGAAAAAAAAACTCCTGGCAACTTTAGGGCACCCCTGGGGATGCCATCCTCAAAGCACCTAAAATCAAAGAAACGCTCTTTTCCCGGAGCGGTCCAGGCGGCGGGTCGCGCGGTCGCCCGAGCGCTACCGTCCCCGCCGCGCGCCCTGCACGCCGGCCCGAGACCACAGGGCGCACCGGGACGACGGATAGCGGGCTCGAGAGCGTGTCCCCCGGGACTCCAGGCATTCCGGTTGTCGCCGCGGGCCCGCGCCGGCCAGGGACCTCGCGGCCGGGTACTCACCCGTTGGGGATACTGTTCTTCTTCACCATGACGCGAGAGGTGCGGGGCTTCCACGCGCCAGGACACCGCGCCCTCAGCTTTCTTCCAGAACAAACCCCCGGGGAGCTGCGGCCCCTAGAGCACACACCCGGGCCGCAGGTGACCACAGCTGGCGCTCCCGCAGGCGCTAGAGACCCAGGCCAGAGCGGGAGTGACAGGCTCCGACGCCTCAATTCCAGTCAGAAGCGCAGGTACCGGGTGAGCAGACGTAGCGCACCGAAGATTCCCGAAGGCGCACGCTCTGCGCTCGCCAGGGACCCAGCCTGCTGAGGGGGCCGCACCGCGCATGCTCCTGGACGGCCTTGACGTCAGTCCCTGAGCAGGGAGCGTTAAGCCGGCGGCGGGCTGCGGGCGCTGTGGTGAGGAACCTTGCGGGCGGTTGGTGACCTTTGAGAGTCCGCGGTTAATGGTGCGTCCTGCCTCAGCTGCTCATAAATAGGAAGAGTGCATTATCCATCCAGGTGAATGTCATAGTTCCTGTTAAAGCCCCCTGACTTTCCCTGTTAGACACCCCGATATCTTGTCTAGTTGGAGCCCTGCTCTGTGGACTAAACTGGCGACGGCCCCCTGGACCCAGACCCAGACCCGCAGAGGCCGCTGGGACTTGTAGTCCTATCCTACCCGTCAGTGATTCCCTTGGGAAATTAAGAGGGTTGAGAACCACTCCATTTTGCAGCATTAGAGAGTAGTGCTTGATTTGCATCAAATCCAAGACCATGTTATTTATTGAGTGCTTATTTTGTGCTGGACATCTTGCTAGGATTGGTGGAGGACAGATGAGTCTGGATCCCAGCTCTCGTCCTCGTTTTAGGGTAGGGAAAAAGATGAACTTGCAGAGTAGGATGTAATGAACAAAAAATTACAATCATAATGCTTTTGGAGGTCACAGAAGATCCAGAGTCAGAAAAAACTTCCCAGAAGTTGTGGGGTTTGGATCAGCATTTGAGACGTGGAATGCTCTGGTTTAGAAGGAAGTTGCAAAAATCCAAGGATGAATGTGGCGGGGAATATAAAGAAGGTTAATCAGACTATAATCAAAGGTTTATGTTGGAGAGTGGTGAGCAGGGCTTAGGTGGGAGAGTAGACACGACGATCCTTTGGCCTGACTTTCAGGAACGGCCTCATTTTGACTTTCTCTCCAGTTGAGACTCATAAGTAAAGGCACTGAGATAATGTCAGGTTTAAGTAAAACGCAACATCACAGGACTTACCTGTGCTGTTTCTGGACATCATGGCCCGTGTTGCTCCATGAATTAATACATTTTTATAAATCCTGTGATTAACTTGAGAATGGCAAAATTACATTACACGGTGGGAGTGTGTATGTGTGTGTGTATGTGTGTGTTAGATATAAACTTTTAAAGTTTGCCACAGTTTTTGTGACTTGTTTTGGCATTAATCAATCTCTAATGTACCTGAAGTCTCAAGGGAAGTAAACCCAAATTTTTCTTGACCTATAAGAGCAGCTTATGGTGATTTGAGGGCTTAGTCCTGTGTGCAGTGCATGATTTAGTTTTGATGCCTTTTAAAGACATATAGAAGTTCACAGAAAATCATTTGTCAGTCTACGTGTTCCTAGTTTTTTTATTTTAGAAAATAAGATGATAGTTAACTAAAAGTTACTCATTTTTTAATTCGTTGGGTAATGAAACACCTGGAAGTCATGATGCTTTCTGTAAAACATTGTGAAATAATGCTGTTATATTTACCTAATTGTAGAATATCTTTTTGTTAAATGCTACCTTTTCTATACCTTAGTACCAGTATATTTGCCATATGTTTAATAAATTTTGATTTTGGCAAAATGCTCTCCATTGCCTTAATTTTACTATAACTTGGAAGACTAACTTTTGTGTATAGCGTCACAGTGCAAATCAAAGAAGTATGGAAAAGAATGACTGGAGAAACACTGCTGTAAGGGAGTTCAGAAAGGATTGATTTTACTAAGTGACAATAGATGAACTAAAATAAATTGAAGTTGGATTTGGGACTGAATTCAGTTCTGCTAAGGAAGGAAGGTGGATTAATACATTTGGAAAGATTTCCAAGAGCTGGGAGAAAACTAAAAAGAGAAATAAATTCCTAGTTACTTCATAATTAAGAAATATTACTAAATATCAGAATATGCATGTTGTGACCATTCCATATGCTAGAGATTTTTCTGTAATTTTATTCTGCTAACACTCCTGAAACCAAATGGCATGTGACAGAAGTAATCAAGGTGATTTAGTGTTAAATTTATACACAACATAAAATTTCATTTTAGGAATCACGATAGTGATAAAGGCACAATTGGATAAATTTGCAGAACTCAGAGATTTCTAAATGCTAAGCAAGAGGCAAACATTTGGATCAGAAAAGGCTAAATGAACAACTAGACTTTAATTCTCAGGTTTTGACTATAGACCTCCAGGTCATCTGACACAAAAATAGCTAATCCTCAATTTCTTTACTCTTTAGAAAGAGCTTTAATTGCAAGAATTGCAAATTAGCAATAACCTTAAAGAGAAGATTGGGTTTAACTGTTGGAGCCAGTTTTTCAATAAAGAGAGCTGAATTGCTGTAAGAAGGTAAAAGTCTGAGTCATAATTTTTCCTTACTTATGCAAAATTTTCAAAAAAGCAAATGCAATTTTTTTCCGGATCTTCAATTTTATTTATGAGTTTTATTATTTAATCCATAATCACTTATTTATTTTATATCATTTATGGAATGATAAATGAACCAGGTTAGAAACATCTCCAGAGGGGCGCCTGGGTGGCTCAGTGGGTTGGGCCGCTGCCTTCAGCTCAGGTCATGATCTCAGGGTGCTGGGATTGAGTCCCGCATCGGGCTCTCTGCTCAGCAGGGAGCCTGCTTCTCTCTCTCTCTCTCTCTCTCTCTCTGCCTGCCTTTCCATCTACTTGTGATTTCTCTCTGTCAAATAAATAAATAAAATCTTAAAAAAAAAAAGAAAGAAAGAAACATCTCCAGATATGCAAAACAATACCTTTGTTGAAAATTTCTTGTATAATGTTTTAAATTTATTGTAATAGAGATATGTATAGGAGGTTCTGTCAGTAATGTTTCCCTGGGTTTAGCAGATAAAAATTACAGATGTATGTATCAGTAAGCCAGGAATTGATTTGAAGGTCGTTTTAGACATTCTTGCAGAATGCCAAGTGAATTAAAAATTCTCTTTTCCTGGCGATATATTCCTATTGTGCCTAATTTTGGTATATCAGTAGAAAGAATCTTAAAGATATTTTTAAGTCTTAAATCAATTTCCTAATGTCTCATTACTGATTAAACAAAGAATTTAGACCTGATTCTCTTCTGTTCTTCTGTTCTCTTCTAGCATAGTATTTTTAATCATGTTCTGGATTTCTCACCTGAATGTCCCATAAACATCCATTAAGAATATCCAAAAACTGAATTTATTGATCCCTACCCCAACTACATTCCTACTTTGACAATACTTAAAATGACGCCACCTTTCAGTGACTCAAACCAAACACCTGGATTGGTTCTTCCCTCACTTTGTCTTCTCCATCTAATTGCTGTGAATCTTGTGACTGCTGAAATCTTGTGACTTTTACCTTTTAAGTGAAGATTTCTCCACACTCCATTCCCACTTCCGTTTTTGACTTCGATCTCTAGCATCTCTCATTGGGACTATTATAATGGCCTCCTAACTAATCTTCCTGCCTCTGGTATATATCTCCATGTTTAATCAGATATTTTTTCTCACTAAAGTTTTATTGTTCTCAGAGGGTTCCCACATATTTTAATTGAAGTTATTCCCAGGTATTTTGAAAATGTTTTTGTTTTATTGCTATTATGGAAGTGATCTTTATTATATTAATATATAGGGAAGCTATTAACTTGACATATATATATGTATATATATATATACACATATGTATATAATTTTCTAATTGTGTCGGAACTTTTTGATGGAGTGTCTTGGGTTTTCTACTTATAAAAAACTATCCTCGGGGCGCCTGGGTGGCTCAGTGGGTTAAAGCCTCTGCCTTCCGCTCAGGTCATGATCCCAGGGTCCTGGGATTGAGCTCCACATTGGGCTCTCTGCTGGGCAGGGAGCCTGCTTCCTCCTCTCTCTCTCGATGCCTGCTTCTCTGCCTAGTTGTGATCTCTGTCTGTCAAATAAATAAATAAATAAATAATCTTTTTAAAAAATCCACTGTATTTAAAGAGTTCATACCAATTGATGAAAAAAAGGTGAAATTTAAGAAAATAGGCAGAGGACATGAATTGGCATTTTAAGAGGTGATGACTTTCAAAGGGCTGATGAACATACGAAAAGATGTTCGATGCCAAGACAAAAAGATGTAACTGCCCCCCCTCCAACTTTTTTACAGATGTCAGAAGATAACAGTGCAGAAGAAAATGTAGACAAGCATCTCCAAAAAGGTTCTGATACTGCTGATTTCTATTTTTTAAAGATGTAAATGACTAATCCTATCATAGAGTTTCAACTGGGAACACAAGTTTCTTAAGAAATGAGTTCAAACAGAAACTAAACTTCCTAGATAATACAAGATGGGCATAAGAAAATACATAGTAAAGTCAATATATGTAATAAAACCAAATTTTGTTTTCTCTTTCTTTCTGCGAACATGGAGAAGTCACTAGTTCTTGAGACTGTGTTGGTCCACAAACATGCATAGATACAAAACCTGCTTCAGGAAGCTCCAAATCTCACATATCTGGAAAAACATATATAAATATGGTCGAAGCCTGGTTCATTCATCCACCAAATATGTATTGAGACCCTATTTTGTGACATCTGCCTATTGTAAATTCTGGGAATAGAGTATATACAAACCAACTAGTAATTTTTAAACTTACCAAGGAATACTGCAGTTAAGAAAGAGGATTCTCATTACCTATAGTGATTTAGCTTTATACTTATCCTTTATTTCCATTAGCCTCTATGCAACCTTCTGAGTATTCAAAAGAGAAGAAAAAGAAAAATGCAAGGCAGAATAACCAATTGGCTCTCCATTTTCTACTGTACATAGGACTGCACAACCCTTATCTTTCTCAATCCATCTGGTGGATTGTCTGGTGAATGAGCAGAAAATAACTCGTGTTTTAGAGTGCACACACTACCTGGAACCTTCTTTATACTCATGTTTCATATCCTTTAAGAGCTGGCAGAAGTAGGGGTTAGCAGTATTGTACTGACTTTTCAGAACTGACATAAGTAGTTAAAATGGGTACGTAGGCACTTCTCTCTCTTCCTTTCAGATCCCTTTCTCTTCAGTTTAATCATATTGAAGTAACCCGGCTTTGTTATTTGTATACTCTACAGAACAGTTTACATAGAATGTGACTGTTCTCCTGCTTATCGGAGCTTGCTTTTTTCTTTGTTTTTTTTCTTTTTTGAATAACTACAAAGAAGGACTCTCCAATAGCTAAGAATAAAGAAGGTAGGGGAGAAAGTCACAAAAAGAAGCAAGTTTCAGTTCTGACTATTTAGTCCAGAATGGAAAAGAGGGAAGGGCTAACAGCCTTTGGTCTTAGGTTCTAAGCTCACATAGGACAATGATCCGGTCTTTGTAATTGTCACGATCTTTAGAAATACATGCAGTTTAGCTATTTAATAATCACTTTTTTCTACTGTTGCTGTTTTATTATAAGAAAGTGTCATGAACTCTTTATTATGTTGACTTCTTGATAGATTTAGATGAAGAAGAAAATCAAAACATAATAGAAACATTGAGAGGCAAAGTAAGAGAGAAGCTAAAAAATGCTAAGGTAATGCTTCTTTTTCTTTCCTGTTTTCATATTTACTATTTACTGCAATATATATCATAATAAACTTTTCTTTGTCAGAAAAGAGTGAAAATTCAGCCTTAACATAGCTCCTTAAATCCCAAATGCTTTGTCTTTTCCATGCTTTTTCCCCCAAACCTAAAGCTAAGAAAAGTTGAATTTGTCATGGTAACTCTATATGACATCTCAAGGGAAAACATGTATGTACTTGTTAAAAGAAAAGCATTGAAAAATCTTGATTTTTTTAATCCATTTTGGATAAAAGACTTATGAGCACAATTATGTCTATTATTTGTGAAGATTAAATTTTCCATACCGTTTACTTATGTTGTGTTTCAGATTAATCAAGATGAAAAATCCTCACCTCAGCTACTCGTTGATGAGAAGATGTATCAATGGTCTAAGGTAAATAATTTTTTATACTTTTTAGAACAGCTTTATTGAGTTATACTTTATATAGCAAAATATCACTCATTTTAAGTGTATGATTTAACGATTTTTAGTAAACTCAAGAGTGATGCAATCAATACTATAAGCCATTATTGTCACTCCATAAAGATTCTTCATACCAATTTACAGCATTCTTTATTCCTACTTGACATTATTTTTATCCTAAAAAATTATAATAAAATACTGTAGGTGATCCCCAACTTACAGTTTTTGTTTTACAATTCAATGTGTAATCACATATTTGAAACTTGAAATGACAAAACAACTCCTCTGTTTTAGGGGAACTCGCTTATTTAGGGTAAAAGTTGCTAAGCACCTTTAGCCCAAAGATTCCAAGTAAAATGTCTTTATTAGGATCAAAGTTTTATTTCTCTCTAGTTGTTAACAGGTAGTTAAACTGCCAGGAGAGCTCTGCCATCTTTAGCAGATGGTTTCTATCTCAGAGTCCAGTGGCAAAGCTCCAGTGCCTTTATTTGCTGGCCACAGGGAAAGAAGGAAAGAGCCACAGGGTTGCAGATTGATCTCATATAGGGTAAGACCTGCAAGCTGCACACATTACTTCCCCTAAAGGAATGCAGGGAAAATATTTAGGTACCCCTCACAAAAGTAGATTCTGTTATTAGAGACAGGGGGAAAGACCATAATAGACAACTAGTCATTTCTGCCATAAGCAGCGAGACTAACTCTACAAATTTTAAAATGCAAGGAATTTTTAAAAAAGATTTTATTTATTTGACAGAAAAGAAACACAGTGAGAGAGGGAACATAAGCAGGAGGAGTGGGAGAGGGAGAAGCAGGCTTCCTACCAGCAGGAAACCTGATGCAGGACTCCATCTCAGGACCCTGGGATCATGACCTGCTCTAAAAGCAGATGGTTAACGACTGAGCCACCCAGGCACCCTGCAAGGAATCTTTTAAAAGTCATCTTTGTTTCCCCCACAGTGTCCTTCTTGGGTGTTTAGTAAGAATTATTTTAATTAAATTTAAAAGTAGAAGCAGACTAAAAAAAAATGTGTATACATGCTGTTCATTCAACAAATAAAAGTTTGCCTAAATTGGATTTATGTAACTGAATAATAAAAAATTGGAAGCTTGTCAAAGTTGGTCCATTGAGTGTCAAGAAAAGAGGTGAAAAAAAAAAAGAGAAATTGGCTTCTAAACCTCTCCATACCAACTGCTAGATATCTGCTCAGGAAGCTGAGGAATTTAGCAAGTGGTTTTTCGATGAGTAGAGATGAAGGGAAGTAGGTATATATTGATAATTTTGATATGCAGCATTATTGCAGGGTGAATAACTATTAAAGCTAATGTGACAGCTGAATTGTAGATACAAACAGGATATAAGATAAGCTTTGCATTTTATATATATTAAAATTCTTTGACTTCTAGTAACCTGAGTTTTACTTTTTTATTATGGAATTAATTACTTCCCAAATCTCCCTAAAAACAGTTCATTTTAATATGTATGTGAGACAGAAGTGGTAAGCGATTTACATTTAAAAGATTCAGACTTGCCAGTACTGAAAAGCAGAAACTGGGTGCCTGGGTGGCTCAGTGGGTTAAGCTGCTGCCTTCGGCTCAGGTTGTGATCTCAGGGTCCTGGGATCAAGTCCCATGTCGGACTTTCTGCTCAGCAGGGAGCCTGCTTCCTTCTCTCGCTCTGCCTGCCTCTCTGTCTACTTGTGATCTCTCTCTGTCCAATAAATAAATAAAATCTTAAAAAAAAAAAGCAAAAACTTATTTTTCAGCAAATTTATAAGTAGGAATATGTACCTTTTAATACTTTTAACTGTCTATAACCATAGAAGACTGTAGGTGGGCTGGGCGGTAACTTGTATGCGAGCGCACACGTATATGAGAGCATCCAAAAGCAGGGAGAGATAAGAAGAATTTGCCCTGAGCCCCCATTTTGATCAAACTGTAAAGTAAGACTCTTAGTACTCTGGCTAGAGTGACAACACAGTTTGGGAGGCAGAACATTTGGGCTCTACTGCATTCTGTTTCTTATTGTAGTTACCAGAAACTTAAAAACAAAACCCCCAAAAATGTAATGAACCAAACAGACTCTTGCTGCTCCTTGCTCATAAATAAGATGACCGTTACTGTTTACCATATCACAGAAAAATATTTCTTGCATGTATAAGCAGAAAAAATACTCTTTTCTACCCTGAATACTGGTTGACCATTGTTTAATCCACAGATGGAAGTCTCGCTGGATGAAGGGCTTTGGTTTTTCATGCTGAGCGGTGAAGAAGGCTCAGCTGTGGGCCGCTGTTCAGAGCAGGTTGGATTTGTTCCCCTTCTTCTCCTGTCTCAGGCAAATTAGCCCTTTATTAAAGGCAGAGAATGAAATACTTGGTTAGGAGGTGAAATTTTTATTATTTGAGCCAACTCTTCTTTGAATTAACATTCTGTTAAAAAAAAAAATTCCAGTTATTGAGTATTTACTGGATGCGCAATGTTATACTAAATTTTAATATGGATAACATCATCCAGTCCTCATAGTAATCATGTGAGGCAGGCATTATTATAATGTCTACTTTAAAGGTGAGGAAGCTCAGGGATGAGGGTGAAACATCAGCAGAGCTAGAAGTGTGGGCTGTCAGCCCCGAAGCCTGTGTTTTCTTTTTCTTTTGTTGCTCCTGTCCTCTCCAAGTGCCCCGCTTTGTTCTCCGTCATCTCCATTACTCTCCATAGATGCCTCATTCCTCATCCCTCCTAGTCTGATCTCAGACCCTTCTAATTTCTAGCAGTTTTTCCCATGCATTCCAAGCTCCTCACCCCCTGTTTTTCCCTGGTGGCCCTCTCTAGGCCACCAGGGAATAACTAGTATGTACTAGTCATACTAGTAATAACTAGCATGTAACTAGTCTGTACTAGTCGGTCTCATGGGTCTTTCCCATCTCCTACTGTTCATCCCTCTGCTCTCCCTGTCTGCGGCTGTTCCCCTACACTTTCTCCAGTTCCTCCTCTGCCTTTAGTCTCTGCAGTTTCCTTGGTCCCTTCCCCAGTACTACTATCCCCCGGAATTCTACCCAGTATCTTCTGATGCAGCTCAGCATTGCCTAACCCCTCAGGCCTCCTGAGTCCCTCTTGGACACCCGTTTCCATTCCAGTTTGCTTCCCAGTCCCTTCCATCCCCTTTACTTTGCAACCTGCCCAGTCCTTCCATTCCTTCTTTGTTCTTGCTGGTTTTTCTACAATAAAAACAACTTTATCTTTTAAAAGTTTGAAGAAAGTATGTACATTATTTCTTAAAATTCAGAAAACCATATGAAGAAAATCACATCAAATCCCACTGCGCTGAGATAAACCACTCTCACTTTTCACACCTTTCTCAGTGCTTATGCCCAGACGTCCACATACACAGACATTCATATGAATAGAATCATATTTGTAAATGGCAATTCCATTTTTCCAGTTGCTCATCCAAACTCTGGTGTCATCTTTGGATCCTCTTTTACTAACAGACCTCATATTCAATTCATCACAAATCCTGTTGGTTCTACCTTCAAAGTATGCCAGAATCTGACCCACTTTTCACCACTTCCACTGGTATAACCCTAGTCTAAGCTGCCATAACCTCCCATCTGGATCATTGCCAGTGTCTCCCTAGTGTCTCACTAGTGCTCCAACAATCTCTTTTCCATGTCATACAGTGGTCAGAGTGCTCCTGTTAAAATCTAAGACATACCATTCTTTTGCTTACACCTTCTAACGGTTTCCCACCTCACAAAAAAACAAAAAACAAACAAAAGCTAAAGTTCTCCAAAGCCTGTATATCCTGCCCCACTTGGCACCTATCTGACCTCATCTTTTACCTCTTTGCCCTTCTCCTACCCAACTCCAGCCAGACTGGACTCCTTCCTATTCCTCACAACATGCAAAGGACTTGTACCTTTTTTTTGTCTAGAAAACTCTTCCTTTATCCTCATGCTATCTTTTTCTTATTACATTTGGGTCTCTGTTCAAATGATTCATCATTTTAGATAATTTAAGATACTGTATCTGACAGCCCTATCTACAATAGTAGCCCCTACCCACCTAGCCTGGTATTCTCTATCCTCCTCTATCTTGTTGGTTTTTTTTTTTTTTCTTAAACACACTTATCACCACTGAGTATTTATTTCTTTATTTATTTGACAGAGATCAAAAGTAGGCAGAGAGGCAGGCAGAAGGTGGTGGGGAAGCAGGCTCCCTGCTGAGCAGAGAGCCCAATATGGGGCTCGATCCAGGACCCTAAGATCATGACCAGAGCTGAAGGCAGAGGCTTAACCCACTGAGCCACCCGGGCGCTCCAGAGCATTTATTTCTATATCTATTTGTTTATTTTCTTCCCGAAACATATTAGGCACTCAATGAACATTCCAATGAATATTGAATAAGTAAGTTTCAAACATGTGCATGCTCTGCCAAGTCATGTAACCTCCGGGAGTCTCACAGTATGGGTTAAGGAATGAGCTTTTCTGGGAAAACAAGAGACGAGACGGTCCATCCAACAAATACCAGGGTCAGGTGCTGTGGTTATGGCTGCTTCTCCTTCCCAGAGGGCAAGCATGAGAGAAATTAGGTCAGTGAGGCAAATGGGCTCTTTGGGCTTTAGTAAGTCAGGTTTAGATGTGGGTTGTTTAGAGGCACTGTCTTGAAAAGCCATTGCCCTGTACCTGGTGACTTTGAGGTCCATAGGAAACTACTGTCCTCATCACAGAGGAGAGAGCCACCATTTGGGAGACTGAGTTTCTTTCTGCAGGGAGAAAGGGGAGTCCTGATCCCAAATATGTTGTCTGGGCAGCCCAGAGTGAGGTCCAGGGTTATTTTCTGACAGTTCTACTTATCGTACCACAATTAGCAAGATGTGTTCCTGTGACATGGCTGGGGCGGGGGTGGGCGGGGAGGGTACTATTTCTTTTTGACCACACTAACCACACCATGCTCAGGTGTCCATCTAGAGTTATGAATGGAAAGTTAGGTGGATGCCTTCTGACCTCATACTCCCTGTCACACGACACCTAACAGCACAGACACTGCTCTGCTGTGAGCTGCATGGTAAAGACCAGGAAGGAGATCTGGAAGAGCAGCTGGCCTTAGATTGAATAAGGAATAGTTGGTCAGATGGGGCTTTTATTGGTTAAAATCATAGTTTGTCTAAGGCTAAAAATATAGGCCAATTGAACAGTGTAAGGTTTTTAAAAGAGACTTGTTTGGTCACAAATAAAAGGCTGGGATCCAAGATGAGCACTGCCCTACTCAGCCGTCAGGACAAACCTTAACTCTGAAGGCAGGTTGAAAGCCCTGGTACACACCAGGGGTATTATGAGAGATGCCTGATAACGGGAGTTCAAGCCCCTTCTTGTCGGGACTGGAATCTTCAGAGATCCCCTGTGTTAGAGATCCCTCAAATCTTGCTTCTAGATGTCAGTGTCATACCTGGCTTGAATTCTGGAAGAGATGTTGCAAAAGTTTTTGGATATAAAATACGTTTTGATTTCTGATGGGGGTAGGAGAGAGGGATCGATATTATGATGACTTGATATGAACCTAAGTGTTGATTAACTATGTTGATTTCATAAGTTTATCAGAGATGGTCAAATTATTTTTTAATTTAATTATTTATCTCCAAATGTATGTTTTGGAAAATTGAGGAATTTTACTTGCATGACTCTGTCTCCCTTCTGTTTTTCAATATATATAGATTTCAAATTAGATAAGTAAAGTCATCCAGAATAAATTCATGATTTTTTTGTGTGTGAAGAGACTCATAAAATTTCTGATCCTTGGGATGCCTGGGTGGCTCAGTTGGTTAAGCAGCTGCCTTCGGCTCAGGTCGTGACCCCAGCGTCCTGGGATTGAGTCCCACATCGGGCTCCTTGCTCTGCAGGGAGACTGCGTCTCCCTCTGACTCTGCCTGCCACTCTGTCTGCCTGTGCTCGCTCTCTCTCTCTCTCTCTGACAAATAAATAAAATCTTTTTAAAAAAATTTCTGATCCTTAAATAAAAGTATGCATTTTGATATTTAGTAATACATCTGTTTAGATACTTATATTCAGATTATTTATAATTTTTATAGTAGCTATCATATTTCAGAATCTCACTATAATCATTCTGCCATAGATTTCTATGTTGAATCTTTTTTTTTTTTTCTTTTAAATACCATCCAGAAACAAGCATGAATGCTCCATATCATTTTGGGTAATACTGCTTTCTGAATGGTGAAAAAAACCCACAGTTTAAGACTGCATGGCCTGATATCTCTGGACTTTGCCTTACACTGTGAATTCTCAGTGGTTGAAATACCATATTCCAATATCTTAGGTCATTTTCTATGGACGAGGAGGGACTTTAATTGTGTTCTGTTTCAGTAGTCCTTCATTGTGAATTGCAAAGAAGGGTTATAGAAAAACCATACTGCATACCATTAAGCCTTAAATGAATTCTTCCTATGTTCAGTGAGATTTTGTTGTAACAGTTTGACCTTGAACTAGGTGGCATGACTCAGAAAGAATTCACTGCAAGATCCCAATACATCTCACTTATCTATATATAATCATGGGGACAGCATATTTGCTTATTTTTTTTCCTCTTTGGTATTCAACAGAGATCTGTAAATGATAGTTACCCCAAACATTTTTCACTTGGAGATAATTTACAAAATTTTGCCAAAGGCCAAGATGAAGATTTTATGGAGGAAATCATTTTCCCAGATTTACTTGAAGTAAAAGCTGCTGAATATGTAGATGATCAAGAACAAATAAAAAAAAAACAGGCAAACATTTTTGTGCCAAGTAGTTCTCCAGGTAAAATTCTTTATAATATTTAAGTCATTAATGACTCATAGAGTAATGTTTCTTTGTATGTTGGATAGATAAAAAGAACTGATCTAAAATTACAGAAAGTTTTCTACATTTGTTCTTCACATCTTCTCTGACTTTAAGGAAACTGATTAAAAGAAATCATATATATATTTTTCTTTGTTTGTTTGTTTTAGACTTTCTGCTAAACTTTAGCAGTAGGGTATGTGGTAGTTGCCTTTTTTTTTCTTGTTTGGTCAATACCAGTTTAATAATTTGGACTTGAAAGTAATATCTAGGTTTTGTCATTAAGTGGTCAACCAGCGTAAATTGCCAAAAGGTATGATTCCACGCATTTTAGAAGATGAAGGATTCTATATTCAAAGAAAGCCACGAATATACAAAAAGACCTGCAACAAAATGGAAAACCGCCTGCTTACCCTGGAAAAGGCAAGTGCACCAGCTAACAAGTTACACCATTCACTGCTAGTAGGTGACTTTTGTTTTTAGTGAAATATTTTACTGCGTTATTTCTTAAATATTTTTGGTAGGGAAAGTGTTGGTTTGAAGAAAGTGGAGAAATTATGTCACTACCTTCACCCATTAGACAGTCATGGAATTTCAGGCTAAACACAAGCAAGGGATCTTTAAATCCAGCACTAAAGACCATATACAGAAAGGTAACCAACAATAGTTTATTTGTGATTATGATTAGAAGAATTTGTATAATATCAGTTATAACTTATGTGTTTCTAGTTTTAATTCACCCTCTAAAGATATTAGTAAATCTAATAATGTAAGGGCAAAACTATGATGAAATGTAAAATAGCTATTACAATTATGTTTTTGAAGAAAATTCAGTGATATGAGGAAGTACTCAAAATGCAAAGTGATAAAGCAGAATGCGAAGTCATATATGATCCTAATTTTATACAAACAGATAATGAATGAATTACTCAATGAATGAATAAATATATACATATATGTGTAAATAGAGTAAAAGAGTGGGAAAATATATCAAATAATTATCTCTGACTGGTAGAACATAGGATTATTTTAATTTTTCTTCTTTATTTCTTTCTCTATTTTCTAAATTTCAAAAATGAATGTATATTATACTCATAAAGAAATAAATTTTACATGTATTCTAAGACATTATGAAAATTAGCAGCCCATTAAGCTGATGAGAAGAAATACAGAAATAGTTATATTTAAAAATTGGCTTGAAAATTTTAAATCAGAACTATTTACAAAAACTCAGTTGCCCATTTATTTGCCTTAACCATTCTATATATAAGAAATATGGCTGTGAGTAGATATAAAGTGAAAAACTACCTACAAGAAATAGAGGATGTTATTCTTTATTCCCTCTGTTGCTTTGCACCTGTGAGTTACTTCTCTCCCAGTAATTATATGTCTTCCTTCTGTAATTAATGCTTCTTCTTTACAATTCTTACAGTTAGTTCTTGCATATTCTGATAGCAGGGACTTATTAACAGCAAGGGCACTTAGGTTGATGTTTCTGAGCCTGAGGAAATGAGAGCTATCCCTCAACTGAAGAGATTGTCAGTTTTGGGAGTCTCCTTGTCTTTCTATAACATATAAGGATCTTCGTTACATATGATAAATGCTCTTTTCTTCCCACGTTTCTGTTTCTTTCCCAGGGAATTTAGGAATTCAAAATTTTTTTTTCTTAAATTGTGGTATGTTTTTCATATCTTTATACTGCTTATAAATTGTTCTTGGGACTTTCTAAAAATATACCAACACTTTGTGCTAAGAAAGCCTTTTTCATTTTACTATGTAAAATGCATTTAAGCTTTAATTAATGTTTCCTCTTTTATACAGACATATACAATTGTCTACCAGAACTTCTGATCATTCTGTGAACAGGGTTCTACCCAAGCGGAAGCAAAGAAACTCAATGTTGAAGACGTATAATTAGGTCCTTGGTCTTTTTATGTTCTTTTTCTTCATACAGTATTTTTTCATCATACTCTTTGCCTAATAATCCCAGCTTCCATGACTGCTGCTACCATGTGGTTGCTGGTGACTCCAAACATGTATCTTTCCCAGATCTCTGTCCTAATCCTTAATTGCATATATAGAATACTTTCAGAAAGCTCAATCTGGTGTCTTTTTTTTTTTAAGGATATATTTATTTTAGAGGGGAGAAGGGCAGCGGGAGAGAGAGAGAATCTTAAGCAGACTTCCCACTGTGTGCAGAGCCCATGTGGGACTCTGTTCTCACGACCCTGAGATCTTGACCTGAGCCAAAACTAAGAGTTGCATGCTAAACCAAGTGAGCCACCCAAGTTGCCCCTCAGTCTGGTGTCTTAAGATCAGAACACCTAAAAGAGAATTGCCATTGCCTCAGTCAGAGGCAGTTTTGCTGTTATGCTAATTAATTTTAAAATTAGGGTCCCTAACTTTGCAGAGGTCCCTTTCCAAGGCTCTGAGGGGGATTTTAGTGATGTATTCACTTAGTTATCTTTATGTACAGAAATATATCAAGTATATTAGCTTGATAAATTTACATAAAGCCAACAAACCTGTGTAACCAGTATTGAGCTTAAGGATAGAATACTTTTTTATAAAGATTTTATTTATTTATTTGACAGGCAGAGATTACAAGTAGGTAGAGAGGCAGGCAGAGAGAGAGAGGAGGAAGCAGGCTCCCTGCCAAGCAGAGTGCCTGATGCGGGGCTCGATTCCAGGACCCTGGGATTATGACCCGAGCCGAAGGCATAGGCTCTAACCCACTGAGCCACCCAGGCGCCCCTTAAGGATATAATATTACCAACATTCCAGAAGTCCCCCTCATGTCCTTTGCCATTAACTATTTACCCTCACGGTAACTACTATTATAATTTCTACCACTGTAGATTATTCTTACCTCTACTTTTGCCTATATTTTACATAAATATAATATATATAAATATAACAATAGAGTAGGCATTCTATGTTGCTGCATGCAACAATAATTTGCTTAATCTTCTTGCTATACAGAACTCCATTGTATGAAAAATATATTTTCTTTTTTTCTGGGGAGAATTGTACAATATTAGTGTTACTTATTTCTTAAGTGTTTGGAAGAATTCACTGATGAATCCATTTTGGCCTGAAAATTTATTTGTGGGAATGATTTTAATTATAGATACAGTTTCTTTAAAAATAAAAACTGTCTTGTGGAAAGAATCACATGTTCATGGATTAGAAGACTTAATATTGTTAAAATATCCATACTACCCAAAGCAGTCTGCAAACTGGAAGCAATCACTATGAAAATCCCAATGGTATTTTTCAAAGAAACAGAAAAACAATCTTAAAATTTCAGATGGAACCACAAAGGACCCTGAATAGACAAAATAATCTTGATAAAGTAGAAGAAAGCTGGAGAGAATGTTATCATCATAATGGCAGAAAAAGAGTTTTCTGTTGCTTTCCTCTCCAAAGTACAATGATTCTGACAATCACCCATGGCCAAGAGTGCCTTTTTGTGGAAGTCCACAAGTCCCATGAAGAATTCTAGCATACCCCTGAAGTAAAAAAATAAATACATAAAATAAAAATCTGAGCAGGGGTATTTTTGTTAGGTCTAGAGTTCTAGATTGGACATTATTTTGCTTTTAGCACTTTGAAGAGAGATTTCTACTCTCTTTTGAATCTCATTGTTTCTATTGAAAAGACATCTTTTTAAAAAGTATTTATTTATTCATTTATGGGAGAGGGGAGGAATAGAGGGAAAGGGAGGAGAGAACCTTTTTTTTTTTTTTTAAAAGATTTTTAAAATTTATTTGACAGAGATCACAAGAAGGCAGAGAGGCAGGCAAAGAGAGAAGGAGAGAGGGTGAAGCAAGCTCCCTGCTGAGCAGAAAGCCTGATGGGGGGCTCAATCCTACAACCCTGAGATCATGACCTAAGCTGAAGGCAGAGGCTTAATCCACTGAGCCACCCAGGTGCCCTGAGAGCAGACAATCTTTTTTTTTTTTTTTTTAAGATTTATTTATTTGGCAGAAATCACAAGTAGGCAGAGAGGAGCGGTGGGGGGGGGGCACAGGGGGCGAGAAGCAGGATCCTGGCTGAGCCGAGAGCCTGACGTGGGGCTCGATCCCAGGACCCTGAGATCATGACCTGAGCCGAAGGCAGAGGCTTTAAACACTGAGCCACCCAGGCACCCCGAGAGGAGACAATCTTAAGCAGAATCTATTCCCTGAGTGGATCCTGACATGGAGCTAGAGCTCACAATCCTGAGATCATGACCTTGAGGTAAAATCAAGAGGCAGGCTCTTTGAGCCATTCAGGTACCCCTTGAAAAGCCAACTTAAAGTCTTACTTTGTTTTTCAGTTTTTCTCTTTGGTTTTCAATAATTTTCACTATAATATGTTGAGTTGTGAGTTTTTCACTATTTATTCTGCTTTGGGGTATTACAACTTCCTGAATGTATGATTCCATGTCATCCATCAGTTAAAAAAAAATTATCAGCCATTTTCTTAGCAAATAGGACTGATGCCTCAGTCTCCTCTTTTGTCCCTTATGTCTTACTTTGCTTTTATTTTTTATTCCTTGTCTTTGATCTTTAGTCTGAGTATTTTTTATATGATCTGTCTTCTACTTCACTTACCTAATTTTTTGCTCTGCTTTATCTCCTGTTAAATTCATCCAATGAATTCTTTCTCTTTATTCATTTCTTTTTTATTTAGAAAGATTTCTCCCTCTATACCTTAAGAAAAAGTTCATTTTTGTGGTGTTCCTTATGCTCCTTCTAGTTTAGGCTTAATTTCTAATAAAATTTTTAATTCTGGGGCGCCTGGGTGGCTCAGTGGGTTAAAGCCTCTGCCTTCAGCTCCAGTTGTGATCCCAGGGTCCTAGGATCAAGCCCCGCATCAGGCTCTCTGCCTGCTTCCCTTTCTATCTCTCTGCCTGCCTCTCTGCCTACCTGTGATCTCTGTCTGTCAAATAAATAAATAAAATCTTCAATAAATAAATAAATAAAATTTTTGATTCTTTCTGTCACCGCATTTCTCGGTTTTTTAAAACTCTGATTTATGTTCTTAAATGTCATAAAAATTTTCTCAATGACTTTTAGCTCATTCGGAAGTACAATTTCTATTTTTATCTGTTTTGGGATTTCTTTCTGTTGTACTTTGTGGAGATATTATTTTACTGTCTATTCATTTTTATTTCTTTTTCTTTTTTTTTAAGATTTATCCATTTATGGGGCGCAGAGGTGACTCCATCGGTTAAGCATCTGCCTTTGGCTCAGGTCATGATCCCAGGGTCCTGGAATTGAGCCCGGCATAGGCTGAGCAGGAAGCCAGTTTCTCCCTCTCCCACTCCCCCTACTTGTGTTCCCTCTCTTGCTGGGTCTCTCTCTGTCAAATAAGTAAAACCTTTATTTAAAAAAAAAAAAAAGATTTATCCATTTATTTTAGAGAGAAAGAGAGAGAGAAGGAACAGGGGGAGGAGCAGAGGGAGATGGAGAGAGAATGTCAAGCAGACTCCATGCTAAGCTGGGAGCCCATGCAGGGCTCCATCCCATGACCCCGAGATCATGACCTGAGCTGAAATCAAGAGTCAGGCACTTAACCAACTGAGCCACCCAGGTGCCCCTGATAACTTTTCTAATAATGTTACTGTTGTTTTTGTCTAGTGTTAGAAATATATGGTGGCTGGATTTCCAAAAATTTTTGACTGGATTTCCCTTCCAAGATATTTTTTTCTACCTTCTCTTTCCTTAATCTCTGAGGTTCCTGGCCTTCTCAATTTTTTTTTTTAAGATTTATTTATTTGTTTGTTTGTCAGAGAGAGAGAGCGAGCACAAGCAGACAGAATGGCAGGCATAGGCAGAGGGAGAAGCAGGCTCCCTGATGAGCAAGGAGCCCAAAATGGGACTCGATCCCAGGGTGCTGGGATCATGACCTGAGCCGAAGGCAGCTGCTTAACCAACTGAGCCACCCAGGCGTCCCGTGGCCTTCTCAATTTTTATACCACTCCTAGAAGTTTCTCTTTAGTGTGAAGACTTGTCCAAAAATTCTGAGTAAGTAGGTTCCTCTCAGCCCCTTTAGTCCTCTCCAAAAACCAGGCACCACCCCCCACAACAGGTGGAATAGATAAAACCTCTTCCAGTTTTAACTGCTGTTTTTGAGTTGGCATGCTGCACTTGCCGATGATCAACTAACTTTTGGTTCTTTGGGGTTTTCCTGCTCTCAGGACCTTCAGATGCTTCATTGCTTCTTAGATTTCTTCCAGACAATCACTGACATTATGCAAGCTTTCTACTGTTGGTGGTTTGTCTTCACCCACTTGTATTTTGGGTTTCACGAGGGATTCTTGGAAATGTAATTCTGTTATGGATCTTGTCTGTCCATGGAGTTTTGGTTTTGCTATGTAGTTGCTCTGCCTGTTTTAATGGTAGAGATTTGGGACTATCTAAAGCTATAATGCCACCATATTCCCAGAATCACCTGTCTAATGAATTCTTTTTTTTTTTTTTAAGATTTTATTTATTTGTCAGAGAGAGTGAGCACAGGCAGACAGAGTGGCAGGCAGAGGCAGAGGGAGAAGCAGGCTCCCTGCTGAGCAAGGAGCCCCATGTGGAACTTGATCCCAGGAGGCTGGGATCATGACCTGAGCCGAAGGCAGCCGCTTAACCAACTGAGCCACCCAGGTGTCCCTATCTAATGAATTCTTAATTTCAGATATTTTCAGTTTAAAATGTTAATCTGACATTTGATTCTTATGTATATATTCCAATTTCCTCTTAGAATATGCCATGTTTTCATGTATTTTCTCTTTTACTCTGTTTTTAAAAACACATTAATATATAGCTACTTTAAAGTCCATATCTGGTGGGGCGCCTGGGTGGCTCAGTGTGTTAAAGCCTCTGCCTTCGGCTCAGGTCATGATCCCAGGGTCCTGGGATCGAGCCCCGAGTGGGGCTCTCTGCTCTGTGGGGAGCCTGCTAACTCCTCTCTCTCTGCCTGCCTCTCTGCCTACTTGTGATCTCTGTCTGTCAAATAAATAAATAAAATCTTTAAAAAAAAAAAAAAAGTCCATATCTGGTAACTATAATATCTGGATTCCTGCGAATCTGTTTTTATTTTTGTTTTTTCTCTTCATTTTGCTCATTTAGACTGGTCTTTATTATGGTTGATGACTACTGTATTACAAATATTACATATGAAAAGTTATAAAATCTCTAGATGATATCTTCTTTCAGAAATGTGCTGTCCTTTGCTTTGTTAAGCGTATTGAGTGGGGATAATCATTTTAATCCAATTACAAACTTCCCTGATTTCAGCTAGGTTACAGTTATGTCAAGGTTCAATCTATATCTCTGTCTTTTGTTTACCTAATCTGTTTCCCCCCATGGGGCTCCATCCCAGGACGCTGAGATCATGACCTGAGCCGAAGACAGAGGCCTTAACTCACTGACCCACCTAGGCGCCCCAGGTTTTCTTTTCTTTTCTTCTCTTTTTTCTTTTTTTTTCCTCTTTTTTTTCTTTCTTTCTTTCTTTCTTTCTTCCTTCCTTCCTTCCTTCCTTCCTTTCTTTCTTGAGTCAATTCCTAACATATATCCAAATGCTTAGCATATAGTAGACACTCAATGAGTGCTTTTATTATTTGTAAAGCAATCTCAGTAGATGTAAACTTTTATGGCTCTAGTATACATTAGAAGAGAAAGATATCAGTTGACTGGCATAATCTTAGAAAGATTATTTTTTGCATGCTGCCTGCCACACCATGAGAGACTAGCAATGTCTCTACCCCGTCCTCATTTATAATATAACATATTTACTTACATTTTGTAAATGATCCCCCCCAGCACACATACACACCCAACATTGTTCTATCTTTCTGTTTTCTCCAGTTTGGCCACTAAAAACATCCATCTCCATTAAAAATAAAAATAAAAGAATGAAAGAGGGTGGAGAGATAATCCCTAGTATTGATCTTGTCTTATTCTTTGTTATTAAGTGGCATAACTTTTACACCTTATGGTAATAATATGCTTCATCTAAATTTTGCTGAAGATAAAGCACAGATATTTTAACATAATTATCTGAGACCATTTTTCTTAGGGAGAGAGATCCTTGAAACAATGGAGTTTGTTGAATTAATGAATGAATGATTGCATGCATGAACAATTGGATGATAATAAATAAATGCAAAATATACAATTTTTTGAGAAATACTAACCGCCATCTCGATTAACCTTTGTAACCACCAGAATCCCAAATTGGAAACCACTGGGCTGAAGAAGTACCTTTTTCCTTAAGTGCATTTATTTATTCTAGCTTCATCCAAGCATGATTTCAGTATTTCACGGACCTTTTAGACTTGGAAATAAATGGAAATGTCACTTCACCAGGCATCTAAACTGAGTATTAAAATTCATTCGGAAGCATCCATAACAGACAATGTTCTGGAATTTGTGCCAGACAAATGTTTCTGCCTGCTTTTCCATTTTATCTTACCCACATTGGTTACTCTGCCTGGCTAGCCTTAGAGGCAAGGCTCATGTGGGGTTTCTCACCAGAATAAAAGAAATATAAGGGTGACTGAAGCACAGATAAGGGCTGCCCGAGTACCAGAGTTCTCTCTGTGCTCTTGCTCTGCCACATTCCTCTGCCCCAGGTCTCATTGCCTGTGTGAGTTTTGCCTGACTGTTTGACTATGCCCTTTTCTCCCTCTTCAGACATTCTCATGTCTTTACATAGATTTTACAGTCGTCATCAGCTTGGATATTTTTGTGCATTTATCTGGCCTTTGACTTATTATTCCTAGATCTTTGTGCTTTTGGTCTAACTTAGTTCTAGAAATTCACTTAATCCCCTCACTTAATTGACCAGTGCAGAATCTGCTCAATAAGACAGTCCTCTCTAGCTTAGGAACTTTAATTCTCAAAAGTTTATTTATAATTTGGCTACTTAATACCTACACTGTTTATTTTGTTGGTGGTTTTGCCTGGTAAATGACCATTTTACTACTAACTGACTAAATCTTTTAAGTGGAATCAAGAGCAGGTTTTCTCCTCTGAGTTGGTCCTTCCATAGAGAATAGAGACTTATAAGGTAAGGATGAAACAAAAGCAAACTTTATGGCTCTTTTCTTGCCTTCCCTCAAACCACTGAGGAAACAGGGGAAGATTCCTAGCTCGGGAGAGAGTAGGGAGGGAGAAATACAGGCATTTCTGCAGTCCTTGAGGATCTGCCACACCAGGCCACAGGTGGGATAGCAGTTTTTCAGTGTAACAACAGTTGTAATAGCAATGGCACAAGCATGTTCTATTACACCAGACTGGTCCAGAGAAAAGGCTCGTGCTCTCTTTTTCAGGGGGGATGCAGTCCTGGATCTTATTGGAAGTGGCTAGACTTAAAAACTAGACTATGCATGCCAAGTAACCCATTAACCCTCTCAAATTACATCACTAAAAACCAGTCACATACGTATTCAAGCAAATGTGCTTAAATTCAGAATAGGATACTAAAACATATTTGAATCATTTTGTATATATTAAGGCCTAAAGACTTCAGCTAATTTAAGGGCCATCTGGTATACAAATGGAGACAGTCTCATGTATAAAGAAAAATGGTTTCCTTAGCACTTACTTGCAGGTTCCAAGCCCCTCCAGGGAATTTTCCAGGGGGTTAACAATATATTCACATTGGAACAATGTTTTAGTAAGGGTTTACTACTTAACTCTCACCCATAGATAACTATTAGATCATAACTCCCAAAGGATCTAAACACCATTTGTCATAGTGTTGCTTTAGGAAATTATTGGCAGGGCTTATAACCTGAAAGTCTAAACTCTACCAGCACACGACAGTAAGGTATATGACATAAATTATAGCAAGGTGATTAAAGTGGATGTAATGTAAATATATTTAATGAAATCAGGGGTTGTAATTTCAAGGAAGAAGGACCAAATTATTGTTTATTGATTTTCTACATTCCTTAATTTTCTTTTAATTAACTGTGTTACTTTTATAAAGAAAAGTCACTTGTAATTTCAAAAGAAATACAAAGAATCAAATTAACATTGTGTAGGTATTTTTCTTTAAAAGGCAGTGAAACCTGATCTGGAAAGCTCTATTAGGAACAAAATGGAAGGTCAAAGGGAAATGTACCAATTAGATCTCAATATTGTGGGTTTACAATTCAGCCATCATCCTCTCTTCAATCAAGAACAAGTATTATGTGCTAGGCTGCTTCAACTTTATGAGTGTTTTCAGGACAGGCAGCAACAGAATTTACCTCAGCTGCTTTATGAGAAGGTGAGAATGGCTTCCATTATATTTATAGAGCTGAAGATTTAATATTGAAAGAGAAAACAAATAGTACAGAGCAAGCTATCCTAGAACGTATTCCCTTATCATTTTAAATATTTAACCAATTGGAACAATAGTTTCTTTCAGTTTCTCTGAAAAGAAACTCTGGGAGTTGACTGACCAGGGAGGTAGCCTCAAACATATCCTGCAGGATATTTAGCACTTAGAGATGGTTTGCTAATCATTGGTATTCTTGGTCCTATGACTCAAGAAGAGTATTTGAAAAGATTACTATTTAAAAGAACCATATGGTTGTTTTAATTCTAGTAAAGTATTTTTGATGATAATATTAGATCTTGAATCTCATATAAAATGTGAAAAGTCTTAGTCTAAGAATGAATAACCCAATCATCCAATGACAGCATAAAGGTTACATGAAAGTGTGGGGGAAAAAATCAAATGAGTACCCACTGATTATTTTTTATGAACTTGTACCTCTCATTTACTTGCTTTTTAATTTAATTTTTTATGTATCTTGGCAAACATTAAAATTTTTAGTGAGGCCAAATCTTTCCATCTTTTCCCTTGCGTATTTTAGGTTTTCTTGTTTGCTTCCTAAGACCTTCTCTACCCCAAGTGTATCAGTCAGCATTTCAGTTGCTTTCAACAGGAAAGCAAATGTTTCAATGGCTTTAAACAGTAAGAAAAAGTTATTACCTCCTGTATCACAAGTCCAAAGTTAGGGCAACTCTAGGGTTGGCTGATTTGGTGCTTCAACAATACCACCAACAACCCTAGCTTTTTCCCTCCCTTTCTAATGTTCATCTTCAGCAAATTGACCTCGTTGGCTCCTGTCAGGTAAACTACCTGGGCTGCTCCAGTTCAAGGCAGCTGACCAGACACACAGTATGCATAGTACCTCACCTGAGAGCCCTCTTCAGCCTTCCCCCTCGCGTCTGGGCAGATTTCCCCTCCGGTCTCATTGGCTAGAGTTATCTCACATGATCATGTCTTAACCAGCACTAGCAAAAAGAATGAAATTGCTACAAATGGCTAATCAGGGTTTACCTCTGAAACACATGAAGATAATTAAGCAATTGAACAAAATTAGGGTCCTGCCATCCAAGAAAAATGACCTTTCAAGTGCAACCAATAGTGTCTGAGAGACCAAAATTATAGTTATTTTTATATATTCTAATAATGTGTGTGTGTGCATGTGTAATTTCTAGACTTGTATTCTGTCTAGTCGTTGTATTGGCGGCTTGTGAGATTCAGTTCAGTTTCTTTCCCCCCAAAGGTTAGCCAAACACCATAATTCCCTACTAATTTAAAATTCTGCCTATATTGTAAACTAGTTTAATATATTTTATAGATTTAAGAACTATTTATTCCATTGATATAATAGTCTAGCCCTGCCCTACTTTTTTTTTTTTTTTTTTTAGATTTAAAAGAATTATTTACTTGAGAGAGAGAGAGCGAGCGCACAAGCAGGGGGAGAAGCAGAGGGAAAAGCAGGCTCCCTACTGAGCAGAGAGTCTGACACAGGGCAGGACCCTGGTATCATGACCTGAGCCAAAGGCGGACGTTTAACCAACTGAGCCACCCAGACACCCCTCGTCTTGCCCTATTTTAATTACTTTATTATTAAATAATAGTGTAGTAAAACAAGTGACTCCTCATTTTTTCCTAGAATGTTTTTGTGTGTTCTCGAAGATTTGATTGTCCATATGAACTTAAGAATTAGCCTGTCAACTTCTGTTTTTAAAATTCGATTATCATATTTACTATGATTATATTATATTATATTAATTTTGAAAGAAATTTTTATCTTTATAAAAGTTACATTCCCTTATCCAGAACTATAGTATGTCTTCATGTTTGTTGAGGTCTTCTCTGATTTCTTCCAGTAAAGGTTCATATTAATTGACTCTAGTCTTGGAGTTCCTACAAACTGTCCCTAACTGTGACAGATTTCTCCTACAAATGTTTTAGGGTAGAGTTTCCTCCAGTTTTATTTCTCTATGAATATTCTCTGTGGATATTTCTATATTTTTGCTTTCCTCAGTATCTTCTTCTCTTGATCTTATTTTTTCTTGTTTTCCTATGCTATTCATTTATTTTTATAGGGAGATAAAGATATAAACATTTATAAATATACATGTATAGATATGGATGTGATGTTAGCAGTGGATATGGTTAAGACAGATAAACATATCTTTTCTCTAACCATGGGATTTTAGGTGGAAAATAAGGTAGATTCCTGTGCTCAGTCTACCATCTTGATTAATTGGTATTTTTTTACATTAATTGATGAACTGATTACCTGGAAGGCTCTAGGTATAATATTTATTCCTTAGATATTGATGCTCTTCTCAGTTCTACCCCAAGGTGCTTATATGAAATATATTTTGGAAGATAAGTCAGAAATACACAAAAAGTTATGCAGTTGTGCTTCTGTTGCACACACCTAGACCTTTGGAGAGATTGGAGTGCTGGTAACAGTGGATAAGATACACAAAAAAGCTCTTTTCTTTGTTGTAGCTGAAAGCACTGACAGATGCTACCAAATTAGCAAATGAAAACTTGGAAAGAAGCCAGCTGACCAAAAAATCTTTACAAGATTATTATTGGCAGATAAGGTAGGTTTGAGACCATAAATATATCTACTAACCGTTTAAAAATAACTTCTTTAAGCTGAGTATTGCAGTTGCTATGGAAGATGTAAAATAAGGAAAAGACAAGGTCCCTAGTCTTTAGGCAATTACAGAGGTGGCTCCAGCCTTTCCTTAAGACCCAGTTTTGTGTAAAAATATTTCATAAAGTGTCACGTGAAAGTAGTTGTAATTTTAATATCCATTGATTTAAAAAAAGCACATGTTAATTATAAACCACCCTAAGTTCACTAACATTTTTAGGATCATAGTAGTCTCAAGCATTTGTAGATATTTGAGAATTAGTCTATATATACACATGTACAATATGTATTACTAATTCAGTTTAAAGATAATACTCAAAGAGCACATAGATTTAAGAACCCCTGAAAAAAAACATGGTCTTAAAGTTGGGAACCATTAGCTTATAGAATAGTTGGGAAGAGAAGAAAGTATAAAATAACTGGAAAAATAATTCTAAGACAAAACATAATTATTTGTCAAGATCTCCAAAAGCAGGAAAACTCACAGGGAGGTACTTACTGAATAGAAAGTTCACCTATGCATAAAGATACAGTAATTGTCTATGTAAGAGAGTGGTTTGGTAGTTAAAGAATTTCCCTGCCCGTTGAGCTGATGTGTCTAGAGACAACAGTCTCTAATAATTGGTTTCCTAGAATAATCTAGTTAAATGCAAACAATGTTACTTGAGAAGGTTGACATATACCTTGCACAAGGCCTGGCACATAATGAGCCCTCTATATATTACTTGAATGAATGAATGAATGAGTGAATGAATAGAAGCCATCAGTATTTACAAAACGATAAATTGGTGTTTTTTAAATAAGATTAACTAAAATTAAAGGCAAAGAATAGACATTGGCATAATGTACACAGAACAAGTAAGCTTTATTTTTTTTATTTAAATTCAATTATCCAACATAGAGTACATCATTAGTTTTAGATGTAGAGTTCAATAATTCATCAGCTGTGTATAATAACCAGTTCTCGTCACATCATGTGCCCTCCTTAATGCCCCTCACGCAATTACACCTTCCCCCCTGGACCTCCCCTCCAGCAACCCTCAGTTTGCTTCCTATAGTTAAGAGTATCTTATGGCTTTTCTGCCTCCCTGATGACATCCCATTCAGTTTTCACTCCCTTCCCCTCTTATCCTCTGTGCTGTTTCTTATATTCCACATATGAATAAAACCATATGAAAATTGTCTTTCTCGGGGGGCCTGGATGGCTAGGTGGGTTAAGCCTCTGCCTTAGGCTCAGGTCATGATCTCAGGGTCCTGGGATCAAGCCCCTCATCAGGCACTCTGCTCAGCAGGTAGCCCGCTTCCCACTCTCTCTCTCTCTGCCTGCCTCTCTTCCTACTTGTGATCTCTCTCTGTCAAATAAATAAATAAAATCTTTTAAAAAAAAGGGGGGGTGTCCTGGGCAACCTTTTAAAAAAATTGTCTTTCTCTGGTTGACTTATTTTGCTCAGCATAATACCCTCCAATTTCATCCACTTCGATATAAATGGTTAATTTTCATCCTTTCTGATGGCTGAGTAATATTCCATTGTATATATACCACATGTTCTTTATCCATTCATCTGTCTATGGACATCTGGGCTCCTCCCACAGTTTGGCTGTTGTGGACATTGCTGCTATAAACATTGGGGCACAGGTGCCCCTTCGGATCATTATATTCGTTGTATCTTTGGGGTAAATACCTGGTACTGCAATTGCTGGGTTGTAAGGTAGTTCTATTTTGATGTTCTTGAGGAACTCCATACAGTTTTCCAGAGTGGCTGCACCAGTTTTCATTCCTACCAACAATGAAAGAGGGTTCCCCTTCTTCCGCATCCTCTCCAACATCTGTTGTTTCCTGACTTGTTAATGTTAGCCATTCTGACTGGCGTGAGGTAGTATCTCACTGTGGTTTTGACTTGTATTTCCCTGATGATGAGTGACGTGAAACATTTTTTAATGTGTCTGTTGGCCATTTGTATGTCTTCTTTGGGAAAATGTCTGTTCATGTCTTCCACCCATTTCTTGACTGGATTATTTGTTTTTTGGGTGTTGAGTTTGATAAGTTCTTAATAGATCTTAGATACTAGCCCTTTATCTGAAATGTTATTTGCAAATATCTTCTCCCATTCTATAGGTTACCTTTTAGTTTTGCTGTGCAGAAGCTTTTGATCTTGATGAAGTTCCAGTAGTTCATTTTTGCTTTTGTTTCCCTTAGAACAGGTAAGCTTTAATGCAAGAAAGAGAAAAGTAGGCTTTAGATGGGGTCTGATGGTGGTAAATAAGGGTCTACCTCTATGTGTGTGTGCTTGTGTGTATGTGTGTAGGAGGGTTATTGAAGAGGTCATTGTTTTATCAAAGCAAAAGAAAGCAATGTAATAGATTTCCATTCAGGAAAATTTTTGGAGTGGTGTTGAAATGCTGCAAAGAGTAGTCTGTGGACATTTGAAAACACAGTGTTTCTATTAGAAAATATATATTTTTAACATTTAATGACTGTCTGTCTACTAAGTACCCGCCTGGAACCCACAATCAGCTGGTACCCAGGATAGAAAGCTGTAAGTCATTCATGACCCCTTTCTTGACTGTCTTTTCATCCCTCACATCCAACCTGTAACCATTCCCATTGATTCTGCTTTATTTCAGGTGCTTATGTCATAGCCTGACTATACAGTCTCCTAAAATACCTCTTTCATTTGTTTTTAAAGATTTTATTTATTTATTTGACAGACAGAGAGCACAAGTAGGCAGAGAGGCAGGCAGAGAGAGAGGGGGGAAGCAGGCCCCCTGCTGAGCAGAGAGCCTGATGTGGGGCTCGATCCCAGGATCCTGAGATCATGACCTGAGCCGAAGGCAGAGACTTAAGCCACTGAGCCACCCAGGCACCCCTAAAATACCTCTTTTAAAGCCATGCTCCATATTGAAACCAAAGTGATGTTCTATGTATATTAAAACCACATCACATGTATAATATGTATTACTAATCCTATTAGTAATAGATGGCTATTAGTAATAATGGCTTTCTATTACATCTACAATAAAATTTAATAACTTTAGCATTATCTGTAAGGCCCTGTGCAATCTGATTCCAACTTACCTCTCCAGCCTCATAGTAGGGGCTCTCTGCTTTGGAACTTCATAGTTCTGTGCCCTAAATGGACTCTCTTATATCTATATATCTTGTTTTGTTTTGTTTTTTAAGGTTTTATTTGTTCATTTGACAGACAGAGATCACAAGTAGGCAGAGAGGCAGGTAGAGAGAAAGAGGAAAGCAGGCTCCTCACTAAGCAGAGAGCCTGATGTGGGGCTCAATCCCAGGACCCTGAGATCATGACCTGAGCTGAAGGCAAAGGCTTAACCCACTGAACCACCCAGGTGCCCCCTATATGTCTTGTTTTAATGTCTCTTGTTTCTAGAAGGTTCTCTCATGTTTTCTGTCTAATACTAAGTCAACATATACATTGTATTCAATTGCATGTTACTTTCTCAGGGGGCTCTTACTTGCCCATTAGATTAGATTAAATTCTTCCTCTCTCTCTTTTTTTTTTGATAGTCACATAGTATTTAAATATTTCCTCTTTCATAATATTCATCACATTTATAATTATTTAATTTGTTCTGTATTTTTCTCCCCTGGGATATTAGTTACCATTACCCCAAATATTTCCTATCATATAAGATATTTATTATGTGTTCACTGATTTGAATTGAGTGTCACATACTCTGAGGTTTTTCCCTATTATCACCTTTTATTCTCTTACTTAAACCTATACTCTAGGGCGCCTGGGTGGCTCAGTGGGTTAAGCCTCTGCCTTCGGCTCAGGTCATGATCTCAGGGTCCTGGGATTGAGTCCCGCATCGGGCTCTCTGCTCAGCAGGAGCCTGCTTCCTCCTCTCTCTCTCTCTGCCTGCCTCTCTGCCTACTTGTGATCTCTCTCTGTCAAATAAATAAATAAAGTCTTAAAAAAAAAAAAAAAACCCATACTCTAGCTGTGTGGACTTCTATTATAATACCTAAACATTTTGTTGCATTAGTTAATTTACATGTCTGTAAGCAGCTTGAACCTAGAGAGAATGTTTATTTATCTCTGTATCCCCCTTACCCAGCACAATGCCTGGAATGCAGTAGGCATCCAGTGAATATTTGCTGAAGGAATAAATGGCAGTAGGCTTCTATTTCTAGTAGACTGGATTTCATGAACAGCCCCTTTAATGAAAACAACCAAAAATGTCTGATAAAATACAAATATTATCTTTATAAACATATTGCCAAGATGCCGGAAAAGTAAGGAATCTGCAAAAGCCAAAAACAAAGTGAAAGGAGAAATCATAAAAATTAGTGAGGTATAGAGCCAGCTTTTACCTAAGGATAGTTACCTTGAGCTGTCATTCAGACAGCTTCACAGAATGCCAAAAGATAAAGCCAAGTTCAACTTAATTGGAAAGTCTAACAGGAGATCACTCTCTAATGGGTGTTAAACCTCATGAAGGGGTAATATAAAGGAGATAACAAAGAAACTTGTCTTTGACTTTGTCACTAGACAGGAGGAGGAAATGTTCCTTTGAAAATTCATAACCACAAGCCAGCATTCATGCAGATTTATAATCTGAATTTATAGTACTTACGTGGTCTAAGATATCAGCTTTAATTTTTTTCTAAGAATTTATTTATGTATTTGTCAGAGAGAGAGAATGAACACAAGCAGGGGGAGCAGCAGGCTGAAGTAGAAGCAGGCTCCCTGCCAAACAAGGAGCCCCATATGAGACTCAGTCCCAGGACCCTGAGATCATGACCTGAGCCAAAGGCAGATGCTTAACCAGCTGAGCTACCCAGGCATCCCTAAAATACCAGATTTAGAATTTAACTTAAAATAGCCCCAAATCAGTAGTGACAGCAGATAATTGGCAAAGTCGATAAATACTCTTTCTGGAAGTGCAAAAATTTAACCCTAGCTCAGAGATTTTCCACAGATGTGAAATTCTAAGGAATATAGGCTTACAGTAAAAAAAAAAAAAAAAAAAAAAAAAAGGGAGGAAGGATTGAGGAGCAAAAAAGTGGAAAATATATAGGTAGGTCTCAGTGAACAAATGATGTAATGCTGTCTCATGGGGTACAAAAATATAGAGAGAGTTCAAATATATATCTTCTAGAATGGGGTAAAAAATGGAGGAGTGTAAGTATAATTAAATATTTTGAGGAGGCGCGTAAAGGTAAAGCTTAATATTAGACTTTATAAATCAAGGGCTTATATTTTAACTTATAACATTTAAAAGAAAAGAAAAAAGATATATCTCTCAAATCAGTATAAGAGGAAAGTGAGACAATATGAAAATATTGAAACAATCCAAAGGAAAGCAAGAAAAGAGAGAAAAAGGAACATAGAAGCAGATGAGACAAGTAGAAAACAAAAGAAAATGGAGTTAAACCTAAATATATCTAAATGAACTGAGTGCTCCATTTTTGTCTAGATTAGTATACTGGATTAAAATTTTAAAAATCCATATGGAGCAACCTAGGTGTCCATCAACAGATGAATGAATAAATAAGATGTGGTAGATATACATCATGGAATATTACTCAACCATAAAAAAGAATGAGCTCTTGCCATTTGTGACAACGTGGATGGACCTAGAAGCATTACGCAAAGTGAAGTAAGTCAGAGAAGCACAAATACCATGACTTCCCTTATATGTGGAACCTAAAAACAAAACAAACAAATGAACAACAACAACAAAAACAGAAAGAGACCGTAAATCTAGACAACAAACTGGCGGTTGCCAGAGGGGAGAAGGTAGTGAGTTGAGGAAAATGAGTAAAGGGGAGTGGTAACTACAGGCTTCCAGTTGTAGAATGAGTAAGTCATGGGGATAAAAGGTAAAGCATGGGGAATATAGTCCACAGTATAGCACTGGAGTCCTATGGCGATGGAGGGTAGCTATACTTGTGGTGAGCATAGTATACCTTCTAGAATTGTAGAATCATTACATTGTATACATACCTGAAACTAATATAACATTGTGTGTCAACTATACTTCAATAAAAAATTTTTTAAAGTAGGAAAAAAATTCCAAAACCAGGATCCAATTATATCTTATTTATAAGAGACTTACCTACATCATAAGAATATAAAAAGTTAGAGAACAGAAATATTGGGGGAAAAAATCACACAAACACTGACAAAATAAAGGTGCATAGCTATGTTAATATAAAGTAAAACAGATCTTTATTTTTTATTTTTTTAAGATTTTATTTATTTTACAGAGAGAGACAGCAAAGCAGCAACACAAGCAGGGGGAGTGGGAGAGGGAGAAGCAGGCTTCCTGCTGTGCAGGGACCCCCCCCCCCCATATGGGACTCGATCCCAGGACCCTGGGATCACCCTGAGCCAAAGGTAGACGCTTAATGACTGAGCCACCCAGGTGCCCCAAAATAGATCTTTAAAGGCAAAAAGCTTTAGTAGATATAAAGAGGGCCACATCAAAATGATGCAGTTTAGTTAACATGTATTCATATATATGTTTATACACATAAATACATATGTGCATATAATAATATGGCTTCAAAATAAATAAAGCAAAATTGATAGGAGTGCAAGGAGAAATAGCAAATTCAGAAACATATTGGGCAATATTAATGTGCTCCTCTCAGTAATTGATGGGACAAGTAAACCAAAAAATTTCAGTATGGGTATAAAAGATTTGAACAACATGATGAATGAACTTGACTTAATATATAGTTACAGAACATTGTACCCAAAAACTGCAAAATGCCACTCTTTTCAAGAACATAGGGAACATTTACAAAAGTTGATCTTCTGTTATTTCAATAAATCACAAAGTCTCAGTATAGTCAACTGATTTAAATCATTCAATGCAGAAAGAAATCTAATACAAAAATATAACTAGAAATCTCCATATATTTGGAAATTAAGAAATACATGTCTAAAATAATATATTTTTCAGAGAAGATATCATTGATAATTAGGAAAGATTTTTGAATTTACTGATTAAGAACAAATATATATCAAAATGTGTGGTACAGTTAAAATAGTACTTAGAGGGATATTTGTTTATTTAAATACACATTAGAGAAAAGGAAAGGTTGAAAATTAATGAGCTAAGCATACTTAAGCTAGGAAAAAGGATAGAAGAAATGAAAGAGCAGAAATTAATAAGATAGCTATGATAGAATAAGGAAACTCAAATGTTTGGTAAAAATTGATAAACTCTGGGGCACCTCAGTGGCTCAGTATGTTAAAGATTCTGCCTTTGGCTCAGGTCATGATTCCAGAGTCCTAGGATGGAACCCCACATCAGGCTCTCTGCTCTGTAGGAAGCCTGCTTCCTCCTCTCTCTCTCCCTACCTCTCTCCCTAATTGGGATCTCTGTCTGTCAAATAAATAAAATATTTTTTAAAAAAATTAAAAAAGAAATTGATAAACTCTGGCAAAGCTGATCAAGAAAAGAAACAGCATGGGGCACTTGGGTGACTCAGTTGGTTAAGTGTCTGCCTTCAGCCAAGGTCATGATCCCAGGGTTCTGGAATCAAGCCCTACATCAGGCTATCTGTTCAGCAGGGAACCTGCTTCTCCCTCTTCTGCTGCCCCTGCTTGTGCTCTCTCCCTCTCTCTGTGTCAAATAAATAAATAAAATCCTAAAAAGAAAAATAGTGCACATATACAATACACAATGTCAGGACAGAAAGGGGGACATTACTTAAGATGCTGTATACTTTGAAAAACTTCATGCCTAAGAATGTAAACATTTACATGGAAAGGAAAAATCTGTTCAAAAATACAAACAGAATTGGGGTGCCTGGGTGGCTCAGTTGGTTGAGCATTGACTCTTGATCTTGGCTCGGATCGTGATCTCACAGTTATGAGATCGAGCCCCACATTGGGCTCCATGCTCAGCCGGGAGTCTGCTTGAGATTCTCTCTCTCTCTCCCCCTGCCCCTCCCACTTGTGCTGTTTCTTTCTCTCTCTCTAAAATAAATAAATAAAATCCTTTAAAAAAAAATACAAAACAGAATATATCCAAGAAGTGAAAGGAGAAGAAGAAGAAAAAAAAAACTCTAAGTAGTTCAATCATTGTTAAAGAAATCCAGTCAGTAATTTGAAATCTTTCTGCAAAGAAAACTCCAGGCTCAGATGACAAAATAAGGATTCTGTAGAACATTTAAAACAGTGATTCTCAAAATGTGGTTCCCCAGACCAGCAGCATCGGCTTCATCTGGAAACCTGTTAAAAATGCAAATTATCAGGTCCACCACAGCCTTACTGAATCCCAGACTTGGGGTGGGGCTTGGCAATCTGTGTTAAGCAGGCCCTCTGGTGATTCTGATATAGGAAATGTTGGAGGTGTCTGATTTAAAAATAGCTTCTATTTTCACAAACTCTTTCAAAGAATAGAAAAAGAGGCCACATTTTAAACTTTATATATGACATTATTTTATCTTTGAAATTAAAACTTGATAATATAAAAACTATTGCAACCCAATTTCATTCATGAACAATTACAAATAAGCTAAGCAGAATTCTATCAAATGATACAGTGAATTGGGATCGCTCCAGGAGTGCAAGGATGATTTAACATTAGAAAGTCAATTAGTGTAATTTGTCATACTAATAGTGTGTTTGCGAAGTCATGAAACAGAATAAATATCTTTTAGAACAGTATATTACCTATTTCCAAATAATATGATCACTAACCATCCAGCAAAGTACCTCTAAATTTGAAGCAACGATTTCAATTGTTAATCTCGAAAAAGTATAATAAATAAACTCCAGAATGACCCGACCATCTGGAAAAGTCTGGATTTTAGCAGAGCACTTTTGAATAGTGAAAAATCTTCAAGTCATAAGGGAATTAATATCTTAATGGAATTTCAGTAGCTATATCAAGATGTGGATAAAATGAAAAAAAAAAAAACAAAAACCATAAGGTGCGGGTATCCAGAAGAGTTAGTGCAATACATTCTTCCAGGCCATTTTAAATGATTTGTCTTTCTAATCCACCAATGTATTTTTGATTTACCTTTATTGTTGTAGTAATACAAAACAGCTCTATGACTTAGAAAGGGAAAAAGACTTCTCTCTATTACACAGTATATTACGGACTTGGAAACAAATAAAATCCCTTCGACAACAGCAAGGGTTTACAAGCACCTCAGTAAAGTTACAGTTCCAAAGGTGAGTGGCTGCTCTATTCGTTCTTATAGGGCTCCTGAAGAACTGCCCACGAATAACTGGGAATTCATAGTAACTGGGAGAAAATCCAGAAGCTAGACAGCTATTTGATGTAGTCAACAAAGGACTTGTATCTTGAATAAATGAAAAATTCTTATAACTTAGTAAGACAACTGGATTTTTTTTTAAAGATATTTTTTATTTATTTGACAGAGAGAGAGAGAGAGAGGTCACAAGTAGGCAGAGAGGCAGGCAGAGAGAGAGGAGGAAGCAGCCTCCCTGCCAAGCAGAGAGCCCAACGTGGGGCTCAATCCCAGGACCCTGGGATCATGACCTGAGCTGAAGGCAGAGGCTTTAACCCACTGAGCCACCCAGGTGTCCCAACAACTGGATTTTTAAAATGGGCAAAAGATTTGAACAGATACTTCTCTAAAGAAGGCCCATGGATGGCAAATGTACACATGAAAAGATGTTCAGCATCATATCCTGTCGATAGAGAGAAGTCAATTAAAATCACAATGTGAACATACTATACACCGTTTAGAATGGCAAAAATCCTTTACAAAATGGAATTTAAAAGACAATAAAAATTCTGACAAGGGTGCTGAGCTCTCAACGAATTGCTGATGGGAATGCAAGTGCTGCAGCCCTTTGAAAGCAGTATGGCACTTCCTTACAAAGCTGCACAGAGACCCCGCAGTCAAACTCCTAGCTGAGACATACAGTCAGAGAAACATGGTTAGTGGAGGAGATGGTTACAATTAAACACTGTACTTTTTAATCACTTAAACTATTTGTGAACTGTTGTGGGAATAACTGGTTCCCTCTCCATGGTTCATGTCTTTTTTCAAAACTGTAAGAGGGGTGCCTGGGTGGCTCAGTGGGTTAAGCCTCTGCCTTTGGCTCAGGTCATGATCCCAGGGTCCTGGGATCGAGCCCTGCATTGAGCCCTGCATCGGGCTCTCTGCTCAGGAGGGAGCCTGCTTTCCCCTCTCCCTCTGCCTGCTGCTCTGCTTACTTGTGCTCTCTCTCTATCTCTCTGTCAAATGAATCAATAAAATCTTTAAAAAAAGAAGAGGTTAAGCTCCACAAATAAGTGAAACCATATGATAATTGACATGGGGAGTTAGAGAAGAGAAGGGAGTTGGGGGAAATTGGAAGGGGAGGTGAACCATGAGAGACTATGGACTCTGAAAAACAATCTGAGGGTTTTGAAGATTTTTATTTTATTTATTTATTTATTTATTTATTTATTTGACAGAGAGAGATCACAAGTAGGCAGAGAGGCAGGCAGAGAGAGAGGAGGAAGCAGGCTCCCTGCTGAGCAGAGAGCCCGATGCGGGACTCGATCCCAGGACCCTGAGATCATGACCCGAGCCGAAGGCAGCGGCTTAACCCACTGAGCCACCCAGGCGCCCCAATCTGAGGGTTTTGAAGGGGTGGGGGTGGGAGGTCGGGGTACCAGGTGGTGGGTATTATAGAGGGCACGGATTGCATGGAGCACTGGGTGTGGTGCAAAAATAATGAATACTGTTATGCTGAAAATAAATAAATAATTAAAAATAAAAAAAAAAAGAGGTTAAGATGTTAGTGTAACTTCAGCCTATAAAGAAAGATATTGATTGATTGAAAGATATTGTTGATATTGTTGATTTTTCTTTCTGCTGCAGTCTTTTTTTTTAAGATTTTATTTATTTATTTGACAGGCAGAGATCACAAGTAGGTGGAGAGGCAGGCAGAGAGAGAGAGGAGGAAGCAGGCTCCCCACTGAGCAGAGAGCCTGATGAGGGGCTGGATCCCAGGACCGTGGGATCATGACCTGAGCTGAAGGCAGAGGCTTTAACCCACTGAGCCACCCACACGCCCCTCTGCTGCAGTGGTTTTAGCGAAAGTGCTTCTGACAATTTCTAAACCTACCCAATGTGAAACTTTATTGTAGAGTCCTGAATTCATGTAAACTTGCTTCCTTCCCTCCACATCTTTAAACCAATCTGATATGCACATGCACTCTGAACCCCTGAGCAGAAAAGGAGAGCCACAGATGCCATAAGCTTGTCCAGAACAGTAGCTCTGGACCAGTACTGCCTGCTCACCACCCACTCTTATTCTCACTACTATTGTCCTTGGATAGTAAAATTATTTGTTGTAGCTATTGGTTGTGTGTGTGTGTGTTTTAGCAATACCAAAACCAAATCTCAAATATGTCTGTCTACTATTTCTTCTTTGAATAATTATATTTATTATTAATTAGGATAAAAATGAATAAATGCAATGAACAAAACCAAGAAGAACTGTTAGAAATGTCTGAGGCTGAGAAGGAAACTGAAGGAAAAGCACTTAAGAATGGAGAAAAACAGGAGGTATTTATATTACAAAATAACATTCAACCCCTCTTAACTGGTTATAATGTTTAATTGTTTGGTAAAGTAGGAAATCTTGGTATTTGTAACAGTTACCCAACAAAATGACACACATAAAAAATAAAACGTTTAATTTTAAGAATAGTTGTCTTAAGCAGTGAACTTAGATTGTAAATTACGTATTTATATTTTGGTTTCTAGAGCTTCTCATATTTAGCTTCAGAACTTGGAGAAACAGATATTGAAAGACTAAAGCCAATTACCTTGATGCCACATCTTTCTTTTACTGCAGAATTAACAAACTTATCCGCGTGTTCACTGTAAGCATTTTAAAGGATTATTTCTCTATTATAGTTTGTCTATTACATTGTTTTAATAAAGTGAATACCATATGCTGGGCACTTTACTAAGTTTTTACTCATTTAATTGCAAATATAGCTCTGCGGTATTATTCTTATCTTAGAGATGGGGGAATTAGACTTATGGAAGGGGTAGTTGCCCTGGGTCACACTTCTAATTCATGACTGAGGTAGAACATAAACCCATTTGGTTTGATGATTGTTTTTTTGTTTCGCTATGACAATAATTTTTGTTCAGGTGTAGATAGGAGACAAAGCCACTGTAAAAAAAAAAAAAAAAGATTATGTGGTTGCCCTTGCTTATTAAGGGGACCTGTTGCTTTCATAAAAACTGTTCTGTATCTGAAGGATCCTCTGGGCAATTTTCTACTTTGAAACGAACATCTTCCATTCCCAGTTGTGACTTTTTCCTTGAGCTGTTTTCTCCCTATTCCTAGGAGATGCACACAAAAACAGATCTAATATAGATCCCCATTTCTCTCATCTCTGGGCCCATGGATCTCATCTCCTTTAAAGAGGATATGGCAGCTTTAGAACCCTGAACTAAGTTCAACTTTTCAACATCTCTGTCCCATGGGACCCTTTGTAACAATTCATCTTTGAATATTGTGAATGTGTATCATTTAGTACAGCGTTGGAAGGTAATAAATGTCCAACAAATATCCTTATTTATGAAATGATTGAATGGATGATTACATTTAAAATGAACGTAAAGAGTAGCAGACACAAAGGCACAATTACCACTACCCTTTTTCTAACCAGCAAAGTGCAGCAGTGGAGGAATGCTTTATTTGTTCTACACCTATTTCCAAAGAGGACCCGAGATGATTATTATGTAAGACATTTATACAAAAGGACCATCTAAATGAGGTTAAGAAAACATGAGCCATAAAATGGAAGTTATAAGTAAAGAGGGGAGGGTGCCTGGTTGGTACAGTTTTATCTTAAAAAAGAACATTTGAGTAGGAGAGGCTTTTATCCACACATAGGCAAGCGTTATTGAGATTAAAGATAACATTTGTCCTCTAAAATGGTCATAATTTAACATGCCTAGATGCATTTTGAAAAGAACATTATGTTGCATCCATTTTGCTTTTCAAGGATCCTTTAAATATTTATTTAATTTTTAGGCATGAACAAAAAAGGAGAGCCAAAATTCAGAAGCTTAAATATTTCATTAAAATACTATACAACAATAAACAGGTTTCTTGTACTTCAGTATCTCCTCTTCAGTTTGATTTTAAAGTCATGTTTCAGCAGATTTTCAATATTCAGTTAATATACTGGCCTGAAACAATTTGCTTGGAGGTATGCCATCATCGTTTACTTTTGTATCTTATTTTATGCCATACATAATTTTCAGCTTCTTGTTAGTTACTGTTATATGTGTCAAGTAATTTCTATTTAAAGATGACGGATCTTTATGGGTAGGCAAACTATTTATAAATAATGTATTTATAACTAAACAGTAGTCTTGTATGCTACAAGTACAAAATTATTTGATTTGTGGCTTTCTAAATACTTCCATTCTTTCCTGCTAAAATTCCTCTCAACCCTGGATGTGCAGCACTACTATTCATTTGCTCATGAGATGGAAGAGGGTTATTTAAACTATAATGTGTAACATAGCTATTGTTGGTATTGAATGATTTCTCCAAATTGTCTCTTTCAGTGTGTTGCTGAATTTGTATGTGTGTATGTGGTTTTATTCATTCATTCATTCATTCAATCTATTTATGTTTTGGATCCCTTTAAGAATCTGATGAAAGAACATACACACAAAAGACTCCTGGCCCCTGTCCAAAGACCCAGCCTAAGAACCCCTCCACTAAATGGAGAAGAAAATAGGACAATGGGAAAAAATTAGAAAAATTAAAGTAGTCTAGATAAGAAGTCTTAATGGCTAACATAGGGGTTAAACTTGCAACTAGACCTGAAAGGAAAGTTAGGAGGGAATAAATATTTTTATATGTGAGCATCGAGTGGGCTTTGGGGAGTAGGGAGAGAATTATGATTATAAATCTAAATCAAAGGTATTTTTACAATACCTAAAATAATTTTTTCTATCCCCGATGAGAGGCTACATTCATTTTGTTCATCTATACTTCAAGTTTCTGTCATCTTAAAATGTACCTCTGTTAAAACTTCTATTTAAAAAATACACTGAATATAGTATACGACTGTACCTAAAATAAATGTTGAATAATCCAGCCAGTTGAAGTATAAAACTTGCCTCCACCCCCAAGTAGATAAATGTGTATTTCAAATTCTTCATCATCTACAACTTAGAACATGATCTTAGCAAACTAAGAGGCAGGGAAAGAACGGAATCTCGCTGGGATTCAAGTGCACCAACCATGAGCAACTGAAAATGTTGCAAAATAAATCTATATGGCCTAACCTAACAGATTCTGACCCACATTTTGAATTTACTTCTTATCATTCCCTTTATTCATTTTTCACTTTAGCCAAACTGAACTGCTTGGGTTCCCCCCCGCCCCCCGCATACATCCTTGCAATTTCCTACTTCTGAGCTTTTGAACATTCTAGTTCTCCCACTTACAAGGCCCATCTTCATTCTTGACACTCCATCCCAGCCACACCGTGAGTTTGAGATCTGCCCTCAGGGGGCAGAGCTCTCCCAGGAGACTTCACTCATGAACGTGGAATTCTCTACCTTCACCTTTACTATCCAGGGCCTGGCCTCCAGCCCTGCAGTCCCAGAAACTGGATTTGACAGTCCATAAGAATGTCTATGTCCCCTAAACAAATCACAAGGCTGATCTATAAAATAAAAAATGCCAGTGTAACGTTTGAATATAGTTATCAGTATAGTTATGCCTCTTTTCACTTACCCAGTTTACTGATTTGCAGTAGGAAATTTCTTTCATAGGCCTGAACTTGCTGTAAGCCCATTAGCTATAAACCCTACATATCTTTCTGTGTTAGGGATGCCTTTGTCAAGGAACTAGTGTGCTGACTTCTAGTCACTCTTGCAGGGACAATATTTAGATGAGCAGAAAAAATAATTACTTCTTTGACTTTCCTTTTACTCTGATTTTTTGGCTAATTAACCATCCTTTTGATTGACACATTCTTACCTTTCAGGAAGCATTTTTTTTCCTCCTTGATTTTCTTCTTTGAGCACGTCACTATTTTCCCAAATATTGGCAGCACAGTATAGGTCAAAATAAGATTTTTGTTTAAAAAAAAAATTATGTTTGGGCATCAGGGTGGCTCAGTTGGTTAAGCCACTGCCTTTGGCTCAGGTCCTGCATCAGGCCCCCAGCTCCCCGGGGAGTCTGCTTCTCCCTCTGATCGTCTCCCCTCTTGTGCTCTCTCTCAAATAAACAAATAAAATCTTTTTAAAAATTAGGTTTATAGTTATGGCAGTGATGGACTGGTAGTAGAAAAGACAGCATACAGAATCAGAAGACCTGGGTCTAGTACCCAGTGGACATCTATGGAGCTGTCTATTCAACCCCTCCCTTTCTCCTCCTTCTGCGACTCTTTCTCCCTCCCCTACCTCCCACAGTTTGTTTAACTTGTCCTCTGATTCTATGAACCAGTGAATCTCCCTTTTCCTAAGCAATTCAACCTGGATCTCTACCATTTATAATAAAAACTAATGTAGTTTCATAGAGAGACTCAATTGCTGCATTTATAAAATTGGAAAAGTAATGCCTATTTCCTAATCATTTCTATCAGGCTTTATAAAGAACTTTAAAAGTGCTATGCAAAAGTAAGTTTTTTGAGTATTATGTTATATGTACCTCTATGCTCAGCCCTCTCTTTGTAATCCTTTAATTCAACTCATTTTCTCTGAAACAAGTAAAAGGCATTATTTTTAAGGATTTAAATGATTATTTCCTTTCTCATAATCATATGGATGAAATGCTCTAGAGAAATACCTATTTTATATGCTAGTATTTTTTTAAAAAGAATAAAAATGTGTTGAGGGTTCTCATTTTATCTCCCCACCCCCCATTTTATACTTTCAATGAGCCATCAGTTGTTTCTTTTATATTTAGGTTTATGAGATAAGTAAAAGAACAAGTTTACTGGCAAAACTATATTTACCTTTACCTAACAACACAGAGTTGAAAAGTAAAACTGTTTTGGAATATGTAGAATTTAGCTCTGATGAGCTGGTCATACCTGCGTGTGGAGAAGTAGGAAGCAGTAAGTTTATTTAACATGTCGCCCTCACACCTTCATTCTCTTCATGAGTTCTATATCCTACCTAACTCTGGGTCATTTATGTGAGTCCAGAGTGCTCTGTTTACACTATTAGCATTAAAGTGTATTAAATTCTCCTTTCAGATGTTAAATTAAAATTTTAAAAACTGTCTTGAATCAGATCTTTGAAAAATCTGGAATTTAGAATTGGCACCTGTGCTTTTCCTAAATCGCCTGAGACAAGAGCAATACACTCTCTGGAACAGGAGCTCTGCTCCTGAGTGGAGAGACTGCTCGGCTTCTGCCTCTCCTTCAGCAAAGCCTAAAGATCCTCTGGGACCTATTGATGCATCCTTGAGCTGAATAGAGAAGGAAGGTAGAGATGGAGTGAGAGAAAAAGAGAAAAGGAGAGAAGGATGAAGGGATATTTCTGTTCACTTGTTTCTCGATTGATTTCACTCCTCATGCAATGAAATACAAGTCAGCATGTCTGTGAGAACACCACCATTCCTCTCACTCCCCCCCGATGCCTTCTTTCACCTTCCTAGCTAGGAGTTTGACAGCTTCTTGTGTATGAACAAGTGGAAGGGAAGAATGAAAAAGTGAGCAATGAGGAGAGAGAAGGAAATAAGTAGGCAAAAAAGCCGGGGAAGGACAGCAATAAGAAAGGAATGTAGTTTGCTTAGAGTCCAGCTGAAGTGAGAAAATAGGGTTGTGGGAACCCAGAAGAAAAGACTTAGGGCAAAAAATTTAGAGAGCACCGGGAACTCAGAAGAAGTTTCAAGGAGTATTGTTAGGCCCTCTGGGTAGAGGGTGGGAAGACTCAGGACTGTAGGGAAAGGGGACAGAGTAGTAGCTGGCCTCCAGTTCTGTGGCCAGCTGTCCTTTCCTGCTGGAAGCCACTTCCAGAAAGAATGGTTAACGATGCTTCTAGTAGTAAGAAGAGGGTAATAGAGGGGCTCATCCCTAGGTCTTCAGATCAATATTTTCCTCTCTGTTTTGTAGTCTGTTTGAAGTAGTCTGCCTTGAGGTACCTTTGATGGAAAATGAGGGAGGGTTCTAAGATTAGAGCCAGATGTCACCATAGAAAAGCCTGGGGTTCCACAAGTAAATTGGAGGGGGGGGGGGAATCTACAATGTGTCACACTCTATGCTTTAATAAAAATTCATGTTTTAATACTTTTTATAAACAGACGTGCCTTTTCTTCTTGAGGGAAATGAAACTGAAGAAATTTGTCTTTTGACATCAGGAAAACTGAGCTACTCTCTATCGTGGGCTTTAGACGAAAATGGTATTCCTCTGACACCCATGTCACAGTCATTAAGATCTGCTTACTGCAGGTAATAAACTTTTATGCTTGACAAATAATGCCATTCCTCAACAAAGCATCACACAGAAACCTGTGTCTGTAAAAGAGAAAATTCTAGCAGTGGCAAGAGTAGTCTAGTTTATTTGGACTATTTATTTTTGTTTGGATTCATATGTAAGTGAATGTATCTCTTTAATGCTTAGATTTATAGTTATATGGATGATGGGAGAGGCTGTTCCATAGCTCTTGCAGGCAGAGGCCAAGACCCCCAAGGATTTTATCTCTGGATCCTTGGTATATCCCAGCCCTTCTGGATTATAAAAGAACCATTTATGCATTATCAATTTGCTAGAAAAAAAATCCTAGAAATCTTATTCTATGCCCTAGGACTTCTTAGAGAAATTGGGATTAATATCTAGATCATACCGCAAGTAGGATTACTAGAATTAACTACAATAAAAAATCTATAAAAAGGTAATGTTGCTTTATATATTGCTATATATTGCTGTGTTTGAATAAAACTAAATATAAAAAGCCAAGTAGATTCCCTCATTTCAAAAGGATGATAACAGAAAGATGTTTCCTCCTCCCGATCTAAACACATATATATTTTTTAAAACATTGTTATAACCAACTATATGACATTATGGAAAAGTCAGAACTATGGGAACAGTAAAACATCAGTAGTTGCCAGACATTAGGAAGAAACAAGGATGGATAGGCAGGGCACACATGATTTTTAGGGCAGTGAAACTCCTGTCTGTATGATATTATAATTGTAGATAAATGTCATCACATTTTGTCAAAATGCATAGAGTGTACATCACCGAGAGTAAAGCCTAATGTAAACTATGGACCTTGAGTGATAAAATGATGTGTCAGTCATTGATTGTAACAAATGCAACTCTTTTATTGCAATAAATGTAATAAATTATAATTCTGGTACAAGATATTGATAGTAGAGGAGATTGCATGTTTTGGTGGGGAGGGGACATACGGAAACTGTGCACTTTCTGATCAGTCTTGCTCTGAATCTGACTGCTCTTAAAAAAAGTATTTTTAAAATGATTTTTTTAATTTTTATTTTAGAAGATTTTATTTATTTATTTGACAGAGATCACAAGTAGATAGAGAAGCAGGCAGAGAGAGAGGGGGAAGCAGGCTCCTTGCTGAGCAGAGAGCCCAATGTGGGGCTCGATCCCAGGACCCTAAGATCATGACCTGAACCAAAGGCAGAGGCTTTAGCCCACTGAGCCACCCAGGTGCCCTAATTTTTTAAGTTTAAAACCTTGCTATAAATAACTTGGATTAAACAGGAAATCACAACTGAAATTAGAGACTGTTTTATAAATAACAGTGAGAACACTATGTATAAAGTCAGTGGCATATGTCCAGAGTCATAGTAAGAGTTCATAAATGATTTTCTTGGGAATAGTTTTAGAGAAAAACAAACAGTGTCAGTAGCACTCAGCAACTTTTGTTGAGAAGGCTGAGGTCATGGATGTGCATTATTTTCCTTTTTAATTTTAATTAAATTTTTATTTTTTTAACAATTTTTAAATTTTTAACAAACATATAATGTATTATTAGCCCCAGGTTAATTCACAGGTCTGTGAATTGCCTGGTTAAACAGTGATTTTTTTGTTTATGCAGTAAAACTTAAACTGACCCTGCCCAGGGGAACTTACTTAAATGCAAGTCTGGGAAACCAGTAGAATATGGCCGACCAGTCCCTGATAACAAAGCCCAAATACAAGGGCAGGTCAGGTCAGGTGGAGGTAAAGAGCCGGAATGCAGGGATGAGTTGGGCCAGATGGAGACATCCAATCATTAAAGTGTGCATACTGTCTCCCTAGCTACCAAGGAGTGTGGGCCCCGCCTTTTGGGCGCCAATCCTGACCAAGGTGATAGGCTAGTTCAAATAGCTACTATGGGGTGAATTGTAATTCAATTGGCCACCTGTGTGACCTAGCATGATTGTGCCGCTTTCTCTGTGTGTTACAATCTCCTTGGCCACCTGTGTGTGGCCAGGCTCAACCACATGGCCTCTGCTCTATAAAAGTTAGTCAGCAAGGCAGGGAGGGGTCGCCCTCTCTGTAAGAGGCAATCCCGACCAGACAGTTTGATTCTTAATGCTTGGTGCAAAATAAAGCTTTGCTTGACCTTCGCTTTGTATCAGTCTTGTTCCTTTGACCATGGATCCAACAACAGGACTCACCATAGCACATACCCCTCCTCCAATGTCCATCACACCACTACCCTCTCCCTACTCCTTTTTTATTTTTAAAACTGAAGTTTAAGTTTTGAGAAGAGGCTTTAAAATAAGACAGACAATAGAATCAAAGTATAAGTTTCTTGAAAATTGGGACAGTTTTTATCTTCTTAGAATAAATGATGAAATCCATAGAAAAAGAGCCAGAATATATTAGAAAGAGTATGTGATCCTTCAGAGTCAAGAAGATATTGAACCAGAGTATAAGTGATAGCTTGGCTCTAGAGAAGAGGAAACCTCTTCAAATCAGAGAAGGAAATGGAAATTGCTGTGTAGACAGGAACATAATTTTGATGATGTCCTTGTTTTGCTAAGGAAACAAAGTCATCTTCTTAGAGACCTGAATAATAGCATTTTAGAGAAAAGTGGACAGTTAATAAAGGAAATCCGTTTTGGAGTTAGTGAATAAGATTTTAATACTCTGAACCAATATATGCTTGTATTTCTTCGTTTTTCCCTAGCATCATCCCCACTGGGGCTATTCCCAATCTTTGCCTCCTTATACTATTCTTTTTTTTTTTTTTTTTTTTTTTTTGTTACTTTTTGGAGTCAAATATTTATTCTTCTTACTCTAAAGCTAACTTGTATATAGGTAATTTGAAATTTTCCTTTGTCTCCTTTAGGATCCTGAGGACATATTTATATCCTTTTCTTATGTTATCTTTAACTTCCATTTCCCTAAGATATTCAAGATTTATATTCAAGAAGCCTTCTTTGTTTTAAAAAAAACAAAGAAAAACCCAAGCATTTGATTAACCCCTGAAAACCCGTCTTGGCTGTTTTTTCTGTCTGAGTCCTCATTTGTGTAGTCTACTGATCTGTGTACAAGGCCTCCATTTTTCATTCACACATTCCTTCCCTAACTCAACCCATTTATTCCTGAACACTACCAGTGACCTTCTGGCCATAGTCACTGGCCTGTCCTCATCATTTTGCTTCTTGAAGTCTTTTCTTTCATGGCTTCCATGATGCTGCAGCTAGCAGTTCCACTTACTTGGGAACTCAGGTTTACAAAAGATGAAAAGCAGTTCCGTTAAAGATTGGAACAAATGATAGATTTCAAGAGGCAGTGAATCGCAAGAGGTTTCAAAGTCCAGAGCACTCTCTAAAGAAGTTAGCTTGGAACATGGGGGCTTAAGTGGGTAGGAGAAGAATCAATGAAACAAGATGGGATTGGGAGGGAGACAAACCATAAGTGACTCTTAATCTCACAAAATAAACTGAGGGTTGCTGAGGGCAGGGGGGGGGGGAGGGGTTGGGAGAATGGGGGTGGGGTTATGGACATTGGGGAGGGTATGTGCTTTGGTGAGTGCTGTGAAGTGTGTAAACCTGGCGATTCACAGACCTGTACCCCTGGGGATAAAAATATATGTTTATAAAAAATAAAAAAATTTAAAAAAAAAGAAGAAGAAGAAGTTAGCTTGGGGATGCCTGGTTGGCTCAGTGGGTTGAGTATCTGCCTTCGGCTGGGGTCATGATCCCAGGGTCCTGGTGATGTAGGTGAGGTTTAGTGTGAAGTCCAGAGCCCATGACCAAGAAAGAATTCTTGAGACATCTTTGGTGCAAAATGGTGATTTATTAAAGCACAGGACAGGACCTATGGGCAGAAAGAGCTGCTGCCCCAGGATTGTGAGCGGGTGGCAGGTTCTTTATGATGGGGTTGGGGGAGATAAGGAAAAAGGGAAATTTCAATAGAACTTTCATATGCTAAAGTGGACCTACAAGATACCTGATACCAGAGGCCTTGCCATTGGCACTGTCATTTTCCCCTTCTTAGCAACTTATTAAGATAGTTGGGAGATTCCTAAAGAATGTCACCTATGTCCCACCCAGGAGTGGGAGTGGAGGAAGGTTTCAGGGTTTCAGCCTTTGCTTTGTCCTCAGCCAGCCTTCTGGTCCCTCATCACTGGGATGGAGTCTCGCATCAGGCTCTCTGCTCGGCAGGGAGCCTGCTTCTCCCTCTCCCTCTGTCTGCTGTCCCCCCTGCTTGTGCTCTTTCCCTTTCTGTCAAATAAATAAAACCTTGAAAAGAAGTAGAAGAAGAAGTTAACTTGAAGTAAAACTTTACAGTTGGGACATCTGTGATCAAAGTGGTTGGTTCCAGAACTCTGCTCTACAGTTGTGGGCACTCAAGGACTGGTGCTGAGCAGAGGTTCCAGGAACCTGGGATGGGTGCTCCGAAAGGCAAGGCTGACTTGTGGGTGTCAGAGCATGGAGTTCTCCTTTGGAACAGGGAGATCTGAATGAAAGTATTCATGTACTTTCTGATTTACTCATTCACTTATTCATTCATCAATGAGCTGGAAATGAAGCAGTAAACCAAAAGATCTTGGAATACTTTAATATCACATTGAGCACACTTCTCAAATCTCAGTGATTATAGTCCAGAGTTTTCACTTAACACATTTTTAAAATATAGAAGTTTTTCTTATGCCCTCTAGTTAATGAAATTTTCTGACATGGTTAATTGACTTTTTGTATTTGTACCTCTTTATCTTCCACACCTTCATTCTACATGTACTTTTCTTGATGAAAATCTGCACCTTTACTAATCTTTCAGTTAGTTTCTGTGGCTAACAAATTTGTTTAGTTTTTGTGTACCTGAAAATATCTTTATTTTGTCCTCATTCTTGAATAATAGTTTGGGTATAAAATCTGAGGTTGATACTTATTTTCTCCTTCTTGACACTTTGAAGCTATGATTGCATAATCTTCTGGGATTTATCATTCTTTTTTTTTTTTTTTTTTTTTTTTTTATTTTTTATTTTTTATTTTTTATAAACATATATTTTTTATATACATATATTTTTATCCCCAGGTCTGTGAATCACCAGGTTTACACACTTCACAGCACTCACCAAATCACATACCCTCCCCAATGTCCATAATCCCACCCCCTTCTCCCCAACCCCCTCCCCCCGGCAACCCTCAGTTTGTTTTGTGAGATTAAGAGTCACTTATGGTTTGTCTCCCTCCCAATCCCATCTTGTTTCATTTATTCTTCTACGCACTTAAGCCTCCATGTTGCATCACCACTTCCTCATATCAGGGAGATCATATGATAGTTGTCTTTCTCTGCTTGACTTATTTCGCTAAGCATGATACGCTCTAGTTCCATCCATGTTGTTGCAAATGGCAAGATTTCATTTCTTTTGATGGCTGCATAGTATTCCATTGTGTATATATACCACATCTTCTTGATCCATTCATCTGTTGATGGACATCTAGGTTCTTTCCATAGTTTGGCTATTGTGGACATTGCTGCTATAAACATTCGGGTGCATGTGTCCCTTTGGATCACTACATTTGTATCTTTAGGGTAAATACCCAATAGTGCAATTGCTGGGTCATAGGGCAGTTCTATTTTCAACATTTTGAGGAACCTCCATGCTGTTTTCCAGAGTGGCTGCACCAGCTTGCATTCCCACCAACAGTGTAGGAGGGTTCCCCTTTCTCCGCATCCTCGCCAGCATCTGTCATTTCCTGACTTGTTGATTTTAGCCATTCTGACTGGTGTGAGGTGATATCTCATTGTGGTTTTGATTTGTATTTCCCTGATGCCAAGTGATATGGAGCACTTTTTCATGTGTCTGTTGGCCATCTGGATGTCTTCTTTGCAGAAATGTCTGTTCATGTCTTCTGCCCATTTCTTGATTGGATTATTTGTTCTTTGGGTGTTGAGTTTGCTAAGTTCTTTATAGATTCTGGACACTAGTCCTTTATCTGATATGTCGTTTGCAAATATCTTCTCCCATTCTGTCAGTTGTCTTTTGATTTTGTTAACTGTTTCCTTTGCTGTGCAAAAGCTTTTGATCTTGATGAAATCCCAGTAGTTCATTTTTTCCCTTGCTTCCCTTGCCTTTTGCGTTGTTCCTAGGAAGATGTTGCTGCGGCAGAGGTCGAAGAGGTTGCTGCCCGTGTTCTCCTCAAGGATTTTGATGGATTCCTTTCGTACATTGAGGTCCTTCATCCATTTTGAGTCTATTTTTGTGTGTGGTGTAAGGAAATGGTCCAATTTCATTTTTCTGCATGTGGCTGTCCAATTTTCCCAGCACCATTTATTGAAAAGGCTGTCTTTTTTCCATTGGACATTCTTTCCTGCTTTGTCGAAGATTAGTTGACCATAGAGTTGAGAGTCTATTTCTGGGCTCTCTATTCTGTTCCATTGATCTATGTGTCTGTTTTTGTGCCAGTACCATGCTGTCTTGATGATGACAGCTTTGTAATAGAGCTTGAAGTCCGGAATTGTGATGCCACCAACGTTGGCTTTCTTTTTCAATATCCCTTTGGCTATTCGAGGTCTTTTCTGGTTCCATATAAATTTTAGAATTATTTGTTCCATTTCTTTGAAAAAGATGGATGGTACTTTGATAGGAATTGCATTAAATGTGTAGATTGCTTTAGGTAGCATAGACATTTTCACAATATTTATTCTTCCAATCCAGGAGCATGGAACATTTTTCCATTTCTTTGTGTCTTCCTCAATTTCTTTCATGAGTACTTTATAGTTTTCTGAGTATAGATTCTGTGTCTCTTTGGTTAGGTTTATTCCTAGGTATCTTATGGTTTTGGATGCAATTGTAAATGGGATTGACTCCTTAATATCTCTTTCTTCTGTCTTGCTGTTGGTGTAGAGAAATGCAACTGATTTCTGTGCATTGATTTTATATCCTGACACTTTACTGAATTCCTGTATAAGTTCTAGCAGTTTTGGAGTGGAGTCTTTTGGGTTTTCCACATATAGTATCATATCATCTGCGAAGAGTGATAATTTGACTTCTTCTTTGCCGATTTGGATGCCTTTAATTTCCTTTTGTTGTCTGATTGCTGAGGCTAGGACCTCTAGTACGATGTTGAATAGCAGTGGTGATAATGGACATCCCTGCCGTGTTCCTGACCTTAGCGGAAAAGCTTTCAGTTTTTCTCCATTGAGAATGATATTTGCGGTGGGTTTTTCATAGATGGCTTTGATGATATTGAGGTATGTGCCCTCTATCCCTACACTTTGAAGAGTTTTGATCAGGAAGGGATGTTGTACTTTGTCAAATGCTTTTTCAGCATCTATTGAGAGTATCATATGGTTCTTGTTCTTACTTTTATTGATGTGTTGTATCACATTGACTGATTTGCGGATGTTGAACCAACCTTGCAGCCCTGGAATAAATCCCACTTGGTCGTGGTGAATAATCTTTTTAATGTACTGTTGAATCCGATTGGCTAGTATTTTGTTGAGTATTTTCGCATCTGTGTTCATCAAGGATATCGGTCTATAGCTCTCTTTTTTGGTGGGATCCTTGTCTGGTTTTGGGATCAAGGTGATGCTGGCCTCATAAAATGAGTTTGGAAGTTTTCCTTCCATTTCTATTTTTTGGAACAGTTTCAGGAGAATAGGAATTAGTTCTTCTTTAAATGTTTGGTAGAATTCCCCCGGGAAGCCGTCTGGCCCTGGGCTTTTGTTTGTTTGGAGATTTTTAATGACTGTTTCAATCTCCTTACTGGTTATGGGTCTGTTCAGGCTTTCTATTTCTTCATGGTTCAGTTGTGGTAGTTTATATGTTTCTAGGAATGCATCCATTTCTTCCAGATTGTCAAATTTATTGCCGTAGAGTTGCTCATAGTATGTTCTTATAATAGTTTGTATTTCCTTGGTGTTAGTTGTGATCTCTCCTCTTTCATTCATGATTTTATTTATTTGGGTCCTTTCTCTTTTCTTTTTGATAAGTCGGGCCAGGGGTTTATCAATTTTATTAATTCTTTCAAAGAACCAGCTCCTAGTTTCGTTGATTTGTTCTATTGTTTTTTTGGTTTCTATTTCATTGATTTCTGCTCTGATCTTTATGATTTCTCTTCTCCTGCTGGGCTTAGGGTTTCTTTCTTGTTCCTTCTCCAGCTCCTTTAGGTGTAGGGTTAGGTTGTGTACCTGAGACCTTTCTTGTTTCTTGAGAAAGGCTTGTACCGCTATATATTTTCCTCTCAGGACTGCCTTTGTTGTGTCCCACAGATTTTGAACCGTTGTATTTTCATTATCATTTGTTTCCATGATTTTTTTCAATTCTTCTTTAATTTCCCGGTTGACCCATTCATTCTTTAGAAGGATACTGTTTAGTCTCCATGTATTTGGGTTCTTTCCAAACTTCCTTTTGTGGTTGAGTTCTAGCTTTAGAGCATTGTGGTCTGAAAATATGCAGGGAATGATCCCAATCTTTTGATACCGGTTGAGTCCTGATTTAGGACCGAGGATGTGATCTATTCTGGAGAATGTACCATGTGCACTAGAGAAGAATGTGTATTCTGTTGCTTTGGGATGAAATATTCTGAATATATCTGTGATGTCCATCTGGTCCAGTGTGTCATTTAAGGCCTTTATTTCCTTGCTGATCTTTTGCTTGGATGACCTGTCCATTTCAGTGAGGGGAATATTAAAGTCCCCTACTATTATTGTATTGTTGTTTATGTGTTTCTTTGATTTTGTTATTAATTGGTTTATATAGTTGGCTGCTCCCACGTTGGGGGCATAGATATTTAAAATTGTTAAATCTTCTTGTTGGACAGACCCTTTGAGTATGATATAGTGTCCTTCCTCATCTCTTATTACAGTCTTTGGCTTAAAATCTAATTGATCTGATATAAGGATTGCCACTCCTGCTTTCTTCTGATGTCCATTAGCATGGTAAATTCTTTTCCACCCCCTCACTTTAAATCTGGAGGTGTCTTCGGGCTTAAAATGTGTTTCTTGGAGGCAACATATAGATGGGTTTTGTTTTTTTATCCATTCTGATACCCTGTGTCTTTTGACAGGGGCATTTAGCCCATTCACATTCAGGGTAACTATTGAGAGATATGAATTTAGTGCCATTGTATTGCCTGTAAGGTGACTGTTACTGTATATGGTCTCTGTTCCTTTCTGATCTACCACTTGTAGGCTCTCTCTTTGCTTAGAGGACCCCTTTCAATATTTCCTGTAGAGCTGGTTTGGTATTTGCAAATTCTTTCAGTTGTTGTTTGTCCTGGAAGCTTTTAATCTCTCCTTCTATTTTCAATGATAGCCTAGCTGGATATAGTATTCTTGGCTGCATGTTTTTCTCGTTTAGTGCTCTGAAAATATCATGCCAGCTCTTTCTGGCCTGCCAGGTCTCTGTGGATAAGTCAGCTGCCAATCTAATATTTTTACCATTGTATGTTACAGACTTCTTTTCCCGGGCTGCTTTCAGGATTTTCTCTTTGTCATTGAGACTTGTAAATTTTACTATTATGTGACGGGGTGTGGGCCTATTCTTATTTATTTTGAGGGGCATTCTCTGAACCTCCTGAATTTTGATGCTTGTTCCCTTTGCCATATTGGGGAAATTCTCCCCAATAATTCTCTCCAGTATACCTTCTGCTCCCCTCTCACTTTCTTCTTCTTCTGGAATCCCAATTATTCTAATGTTGTTTCGTCTTATGGTGTCACTTATTTCTCGAATTCTCCCCTCGTGGTCCAGTAGCTGTTTGTCCCTCTTTTGATCAGCTTCTTTATTCTCTGTCATTTGGTCTTCTATATCACTAATTCTTTCTTCTGCCTCATTTATCCTAGCAGTGAGAGCCTCCATTTTTGATTGCACCTCATTAATAGCTTTTTTGATTTCAACTTGGTTAGATTTTAGTTCTTTTATTTCTCCAGAAAGGGCTTTTATATCTCTCGAGAGGGTTTCTCTAATATCTTCCATGCCTTTTTCGAGCCCGGCTAGAACCTTGAGAATTGTCATTCTGAACTCTAGATCTGACATATTACCGATGTCTGTATTGATTAGGTCCCTAGCCTTCGGTACTGCCTCTTGTTCTTTTTTTTGTGGTGAATTTTTACGTCTTGTCATTTTGTCCAGATAAGAGTAAATGAAGGGGCAAGTAAAATACTAAAAGGGTGGCAACAACCCCAGGAAAATATGCTTTAGCCAAATTAGAAGAGATCCAAAATCGTGAGTGGGGAGAAAGGGGATAAAAAGAGGTTCAAAAAGGAAGAAAGAAAAAAGAAAAAAAAAAAAAAAAAGAAAAGAATTTTTTTTTAAAAAAGAAAACACCTAAGAAAAATGTAAAAAAATATATATATATATTAGATAAACTAGTAAAAAATCGTTAAAAAAGAAAAAGGTAACAGTTAAAAAAAAAAAAAATTTTACCCGAAGGCGAGAAAAAAAAAAAAAATGAAAAAGAAAAAATTAAATTAACTGCAAGACTAAAAAAAATCACAGGAAAAAAGCCATGAGTTCCGTGCTTGGCTTTCTCCTCCTCTGGAATTCTGCTGCTCTCCTTGGTATTGAAACCGCACTCCTTGGTAGGTGAGCTTGGTCTCGGCTGGATTTCTTGTTGATCTTCTGGGGGAGGGGCCTGTTGTAGTGATTTTCAAGTGTCTTTGCCCCAGGCGGAATTACACCGCCCTTACCCGGGGCCGGGGTGAGTAATCCGCTCGGGTTTGCTTTCAGGAGCTTTTGTTCCCTGAGCGCTTTCCGTAGAGTTCCAGAGGACGGGAATACAAATGGCGGCCTCCTGGTCTCCGGCCCGGAGGAGCCGAGAGCCCAGGGCCCCACTCCTCAGTGCGCCCTCAGAGAACAGCGCCCAGTTACTCCCGTCTGCCTGACCTCCGGCCGCGCTCCGAGCTCACCGAGCCTGCGACCGGTTCAAGGTAACACGGAGCTGCGAGCTTACTGTCGGCTCTGTCTCTGTAGCCGGCTTTCCCGTTCCAATACCCGCAAGCTCTGCGACACTCAGACACCCCCGATCCTTCTGTGACCCTGCGGGACCTGAGGCCACGCTGACCCCGCGTGGGCTTCGCTCCGGTTTAGCCTCTGGAGCGATGTCCCTCCGCGGAACAGACTTTTAAAAGTCCTGATTTTGTGCGCGGTTGCTCCGCCGCTTGCCGGGAGCCGGCCCCTCCCCCCGGGGTCTATCTTCCCGTCGCTTTGGATTCACTTCTCCGCCGGTCCTACCTTTCAGAAAGTGGTTGTTTTTCTGTTTCCAGAATTGCTGTTCTTCTTCTCTTCGATCTGCCGATGGATTTTCAGGTGTTTGCAATCTTTAGATAAGCTATCTAGCTGATCTCCGGCTAGCTGAAGCAGTCTCAGCTTGCTACTTCTCCGCCATCTTGACTCCTCCCCTTGGGATTTATCATTCTTATTTAAAAGTCGCCATGTTGATGTTTTGTAGACAATCTGTCTTTCCTCCCTAATAACCTTACCTTTTTTTAGCATAACAGTATTCATTATTTTTGCACCACACCCAGTGCTCCATGCAATCTGTGCCCTCTCTAATACCCATCACCTGGTTCCCCCAACCTCCCACTCCCTGCCACTTCAAACCCCTCAGATTGTTTTTCAGAGTCCGTATTCTCTCATGGTTCACCTTCCAATGCTTTTTTTTTTCTTAATTCATAGAGACAGAAAGCCAGTAGTTGGGAGTAGAGAGGAATGGGGAGTTGTTGTTTAACAATTTCTTTTTGGAATGAGAAAAATTCTGGAAATAGGTAGTGACGGTAGTTGTCCAACACTGTGAGTATACTTAATGCTACTTAATTGTGTTACTTGCTTGGCATTTGGTTGTGGAGAAGGGAGTACAGGGGACAAAGAGATTTTGGCATAGCCCACAGCTGAACACCTATGCGGACGACTGGAGGAATTATAGTAGCATAGGCAGGAGATGTGCTAAGGTCTTTATTACTCTCCCTGAGGAAGAAATCATGGGAGTACATTGAAATCCAATCACAACTTTTTAATTTTAAGGCTGTAACTGGATAAGTTTCTCTCCCTAGTCTATTAATTAACATGTAAGCTTTGCCTCAGCCTTTGTGACCTGGGCTAGCACTCTTCCTATGAAAAGGAATATTTCTTACATGATGGTATAAGAAATCATATCTCAGGCCCTAGAGATCTCTTGTGACAAAGATATCAAAACAGTTCAAATATAAGGACAGAAATGGGAATTAAAAGAAGAATACTCATACTTCACGTATTTGTAATTTTGCTTATATTCAAAGAAATTTTTCTCTATGTTAGTGTGTTAAGGAATGTAGATGCAAGAGGGGTTCCTGGAATTCCATGGCTCATTAATGCACAGAAGCTTTTTGAGTGGGCAAATGAAGTAAAAATTGATCCAAATAATCCAGAATATTCTGATCTAATGGAATTTATTATGGTAAGTTATGGCAAGTATCAGGACTGTATATTCCATTTCCTAAGCTCTACCCCCTTATACTTCGTAGTTTGCTGTATATTTTTCTAGGCACCAGGAGGCATATAAAGATAACTCTGAGGACAGATACGATTTTCAACCAGTTTTATAGTATTGTAAAGACAATTAGAAATTCAACAACTGAAATAATTGCTACTTAGGCCTGATGGTTGGTACTCTGCCATTGCTTTGCAGCCTGCAGTACATCCTATAGGCTAACCTTCAGGCAAGCATCTCTTGTACAACTACTGAGTACCCATGGTATTCTAGATGCCAGCGCTATAAAGATGATCTATAGACACATTCCTACCCTCAAAGACAGTTCATTGCTTCTATTCTTTCTTATAACCACCTAAATGGCTCTGTATGCCTCAAACATGCATTCTTCATGTGTTCATTCATGTCATTCCCTCTGCCTAGAAGGGCACCCTGGGTGGCTATCTTACCTACCATGCAAGTCTGATGAAGGTTCCACTGATAACCTCAATTAGATGTGGGCCCTTCTTTCCATTTCCTCCTATTAACTTTTTCTTTCTCTTTATAAATTCTCTGACTCTGATATCATTCTGCCTTTTACTATAGTTTTTCATTCTGTGTTTTATCTTTCCTTATAGAACTATGGTGAATAAATCTTTGATAGCTAGCTAGCACTCTTCCCTGCATGGACCATGTCTGCACATTTGCATTTATTGAGTAAAGCAATGCATAGATTATTGCAGTTAAGCTTCCCAGCTAAGGTTCTCTGTTGATTACAGGTATACAGAAATATTGATCCTTTCTCAGCATTTATGGCAAAGAGATATGAATAGGTCTCATCTTTTAACCCAGTGTGCAATATAAATATTCTCATTTTTCATATCTGTCATGACCAGGAAAAGATTGGCAAGCCATGGAGGTTGGATTTTATTTTTTCTTTTTTTTCCCCAGATTCTATCTATGTATAGAGTCATTGCTCCATTTCCTTCATATACGACAACTCTAACATCTAGCAGTTGAAGGGAAAAAAGTGTTTTGAAATGATTCTCAAATTTTAAAAATTAATATTTTAAGTGAAAACTCTATTATTTATGTTTTATAGTACATGAAACATAAAGGACAGGACATTCCAAAATATTTTCGTCTGGAACAGTTGCAAGATGAATTTAACTTTGTTTCTGAAGAAGAAATGAAAAAGAGTAAACGTTTCCAGCTATTGCAACTTAGAAATGCCGGTCAGCTAGACATTTTCCTTTTGCAGCAAATACCCCTTTACGACAAGGATATTCCAGATTTAGTCTTCCAGGTATGTGATTTCTATTTGAATATTGTTTATTGTATGATAAATTAATATTTTTGTTGCTTTAAATCTATCTTAATTTTTTCTTTTTTTAACAAATAAGTTTAGATTAAAAACCTATTTTAAAAATAGGTTATAATAGACTAAATTTTGTTATTATCTATAAGAAAAACATGGATAAACTCTTTGATATTTGTCTTCATTTTATTCTGTACTGAAAGTTAATTGCAATAAGCTACTTAATATTAAATAAAAGTCGTTTTAAAAAATAGTGTGTGTTTGTTTTTGTTATTGCCACACAGCCATCCTTTAGCTTGTATACCTTGACTTAGAGGATACACAAACAAAACTATACAGGACTCATTACATTTAAAACTCAAGGATATTCATATTCTGAACCAAATGGATTGTCTGGAGACTCTCTTTGGTGTGGCTCAGAGGTAAAAGGGGAAATGCAAATTAATGATTTTTCAATGACAATATCTTAGCACCACCAGTCAGTACATTTGACTATTATCATCATATAATGATAGGATTTGCAGATAATTCATAACTTTAACAAAAAAGAGTGAGTAGAAATATATGTAATCACAAACTGACCAATTGGTATTTGACTTCAGGTTTAATTATGGTCAATCTCCTGTTCTGAGACCTTAGGAACTTCAGTTAGCAAACTAGAATGGGAAGGCCTTAGGATAGCTTAAAATAGCTAGAAAGTTACTCCGTTTCCTCCTGCTGCTTCTCTTCAGTGATTGGGTTTACTTCTACAGTTCCATAAACTGTGACAGGCAGAGCACAAGGCTCAGGATAATTGGGAATATAACCTCATAAAAGAGGAACTGTTTCTGCTCTTGAAACTAGGAGCTTTCCTTATCTTTTTTTAAAAAAAGATTTTATTTATTTATTTGACAGAGAGAGATCACAAGTAGGCAGAGAGGCAGGCAGAGACGGGGTGGGGGTGCAGGGAAGGAACAGGCTCCCCCACCGAGCAGAGAGCCCGATGTAGGGCTTGATCCCGGGACCCCAAGACCATGACGCAAGCCGAACGCAGAGATGTTATAACCCACTGAGCCACCCATGTGCCCCAGGGCTTTCCTTATCTTATTTGAACTATTCAGAGAAGAGAAAAGCAGGGAAAGTAATCCTACTCATTTTCTGAGTCTGATATAACTCTCATACCAAAATTGAGCAAGGAGGACAGGAAATAATCATTTTGGATCATTTTACTTATGAGCATAGTTGTAAAATTCTAATAAAATTTCAGCAAATTGGTAAACAATGTATTGTATATAAATATATAATTACGCTTTATAATCCAAGAGGGTTTGTTTTCACGTAACAAAGCTAATTTAATTTGGGAATCTATTAATATAATTTACCATGTTAACAGGATTAAGGAAGGAAAGATATGCTTCTCTTAATAAATGCCCAGAAGGCATTTAATAAAATCAGTGCTCATTCATGATGAAAGTTCTTAGTATATTAGCATTAAAAGGGAATTTTTTCTTTTTTTAGTTTTTATTTTAATTCCAGTTTGCTAACATGCAGTGTTATATTAGTTTCAGATGTACCATATAGTGACTGAGCAGTTCCATGCAATACCCAGTGCTCATGAGTGGTGCACTGTTCATCTCTATCACCTGTTTCACCCACTCTCCCCCACACCCTTCTCTGGCAACCATCAAGTTGTTCTCTATAGTTAAGAGTCTGTTTCTTGGTTTCTCTCTCTCTCCTCTCTTTTTCCCCTTTGCTTGTTTTGTTTCTTAAATTCCACATATGAGAGAAATCATGTGCTATTTGTCTTTCTCTGACTGACTTATTTCATTGAGCATAATACTCTCTAGCTCCATCCATCTTGTTGCAAATGGAAAGATTTCATTCTTTTTATGGCTGAATAATATTTCGTTGTGTACATATACCCCATATTTATCCATTCTTTGATTGATGGGTACTTGGGCTGCTTCCATATCTTAGCTATTGTAAATAATGCGTAGGGGTGCATGTACCCTTTTGAATTAGTGTTTTTTAATTCTTTGGGTAAATACCCAGTAGAGCAATTGCTGGATCGTAGGGTATTCCTATTTTTAACTCTTTGAGGGACCTCCATACTGTTTTCCACAGTGGCTGCACCAGCTTGCATTCCCACCGACAGTGCAAGAGAGTTCCCTCTCTCCAAATTCTTGCCAACACCTGTTGTTTCTTGTGTTGTTGGTGTTAGCCATTCTGACAGGTGTGAGTTGATATCTCATTGTAGTTGTGATTTGCATTTCCCTGATGGCAAACGATGATGAGTATCTTTTCATGTGTCTGTTGGCCATCTGTATGTCTTCTTTGGAGAAATGTCTGTTCATGTCTTCTGCCCATTTTTTCATTGGATTTTGCAGGGGGAGGTGTTGAGTTTGGTAAGCTCTTTATATATTTTAGATACTAACCCTTTACTGGATATGTCATTTACAAATATTTACAAATATTTTCTCCCATTTCTTAAGTTGCCTTTTAGTTTTGTTGACTGTTTCCTTAGAAGAGAACTTCTTTAAACTGATTAAGAATGTTAAAACATTTTTGTTTTTTTCTGATGATGTGAACTGCATTGAAAGGAATGCTTCTTCTAAATCCTGGAATTGAGAGGGTGGGAGGAGAGACAAGAAGGGACCACCTATATACCCACTGGATGATTACATTGAGTCTCAGATGTAATTCGCCAGTAATGCAGAAACATACAGAAAGCAGAGCAGAACACAGGACGAGAGAGCTGCAACAAATTTTGTTGCTGGTTTTTCCTGAACTTCGCTATCCTAATGGGGAGTAAGCTTCTTGTGACATGTCCACACAAAGTGGGGTTTTGCCGGAGTTAACAAAACAAATTGAAACAACAGCAACAACAACAAAAAATCAAATAAACAAAAAATCCTTGTACACAATAGGCAAGGTTTACTAACTACTCCAGGAGAATTAACACTTGCCGTGATAAAAGCACTTCTATTTAAGGGAATGTTTACAGACATGGTACTCCTGGGGTTCTTGGTCACTAAGGCCATATTATCCTTCAAGAAAAGAAATAGAGGGGCTCCTGGGTGGCTCAGTAGGTTAAAGCCTCTGCCTTTGACTCAGGTCATGAAAAAAAAAAAAAAAAAAGAATAGACTTATCTGTTAAGTGGTTCTGGTCATCTAGTTAGAAAGAAATAAAATTAAATTCAGACCTTACAACAGAGGTCCTGGGATCGAGGCCGCATCAGGCTCTATGCTCAGTGGGGAGCCTGCTCCCCTTCCTCTCTCTCTGCCTGCCTCTCTGCCTACTTGTGATCTCTGTCAAATAAATAAATAAAATCTTAAAAAAGAAAGAAAGAAAGAAAGAAAGAAAGAAAGAAAGAAAGAAATAGAGCCAGTACCCAGGTGTCCCTGAACAAATTGTCTGTCTCTAGTTTTTTCAGCATTTTGGAAGACCTATTCCTTATACCACCACCCCCGCCCCCGCCCCTCACTGTGAATTAATACCCTATTAATTGTATGGCTCAGGATCAGAAATCTGTTTCCTCATAGATTTCTATACAAACATTATACTTAGTGGATAGACATCAGTTTTCCCATTAGTCTGAACAACATAAGGATGGCCACTATCCTCTCTCCCAATAAGACCCAATGCTTTAAGAGAGAAAGAAGAAAATTAGAAAAGACAAACTGCCCTTGTTTGCAGAAAATATATTTATCTACATGGAAAACATAAGAGAAACTACAGCAAACTGTCACAACTAGTAAATTTGTTGAATATAACATCCATATTTAAAATGACTTTTTTATTGCAAAAGGAACACTGTACATCTACAATGGAGATACCTAGCTGACCTAGCTGTCACCATCCTGACTCAGTGATCCAGCTTAATCTTGTTAATAGTAGTAGGCAGAATAATGCCCCCCCCAAAGATGTCCACTCCCTAATCCATGGAACATGTGAATTCGTTCTGTCACATTGTTTAAAATAGGGACATTATCCTGGATTATCTGGGTGGGACCTAATCTAATTACAGTGAGTCTTTAAAAGTAGAGAAATTTTTCCAACTGGGAGCAAAAGCTGCAGCAAAAGAAATCAGATTAGTCATGAGAAGTTGCTGACTCTGAGACTTAGAGGACCACCTGCAAAGCCTGGTGAGAGGTGCCTGGAGCTAAGAGCAGGCTCTACCTGATGGTGGCAAAGGAAGGACACCTCAGTCACACAGCGGCAGGGCACTGAATTCTGCTCACGTCAATGAGCTTGGAAAAAGATCCTTCCCAGACCTTCCTGATAAGAACCTAGCAGGCCTACAATTTGACATCAGCCTTGCAAAACCCGGTACAGAGAAACCAGCTGACACAACTGGAACTTCTCACCTACGGAATTGTGAAATACTCAATTTGTGTTGTCGAAGTAACTTAATTTGTAATAATTTGTTATAGCAGGAAGAGAAAACTAATACACTTATAAAAGACATCCAGACATTATTGCCCCTTACATGATACAGGGCGAAATATACAACATCATGTATGAAATCTCCTTGCCACGGATGTGTAATCTGAATCAAAGTTTTGTCAAGACTTAAGTTGTCTTAAGACTTAAGGTTAATTTGTTTACAAGAAGTATGAGGAATAGAGAAACAAGTTAAATGGTACGACAAGGAAACAATCAAATTTGGAATGTGAGACAACTAGCGAGCAAGGACTTAATGGAGGAAATTATAAAACATTTTGAATGATGTAAAAAAGAAATTTGAGTAAATGTTCACTGATAGGAAGTTGTAAGGAGACAGCTTTGTAGGGTGCCAGTCCTTCCTCAATTATTTTGTAAATGTAGTTATGCAATTCCAAACCAGTGAAATAGAACAGAGGGCCTCAAAACAGACTTAAGCGTATGTAGAAACTTTATATTTGATGAGTATCATTACATATAAGTTGGAAAAGAATGGACTTTCGGGGCACCTGGTAGCTCAGTGGGTTAAGCAGCTGCCTTTGATTCAGGTCATGATCTCGGGGTCCTGGGACCGAGCCCTGAAGTCAGGTTCTCTGCTCAGCAAGGAGTCTGCTTCTCCCTGTCCCTCTGCACCTCCCCACTGCTCATGATCTTGCTACTTTTTCTCAAATGAATAAATTTTTAAAAATCCTTGAAAAGGAACTCCTGGGTGGCTCACTTTGTTAAGTGTCTGCCTTTATCTCTGGTCATGATCCCCGAGTTCTGGGATCAAGTCTTGTAGGGGGCTCCCTGCTTAGCTGGGAGCCTACTTCTCCCTCTGCCTGCTGCTCCCCCTGCTTGTGCTTGCTCTCCCTATCTCTCTCTGACAAATAAATAAATACAGTCCTTAAATTAAAAAAAAAAAATCTTAAAAAAAAAAAAGAATAGACTATCTGTTAAGTGGTTCTGGTCATCTCTTTAGAAAGAAAAAAAATTAGGGGCACCTGGATGGCTCAGTGGGTTAAGGCCTCTGCTTTCGGTTCAGGTCATGATCCCAGGGTCCTGAGATGCAGCCCCAAGTCAGGCTCTCTGCTTAGCGGGGAGCCTGTTTCCTCCTCTCTCTCTCTCTGCCTTCTTCTCTGCCTACTTGTGATCTCTGTCTGTCAAATAAATAAATAAAATCTTTAAAAAAAAAGAAATAAAATTAAATTCAGACCTTTATAAAAGCAATAAATACCATGTGTAATGAAGACTACATGTGAATTATATTAATTATGCTAGATTTAAAATAAAAAATAAGAAAAGGATTACATGTGAAAAGCAAAACTTTAAATAGATTTCTTAATCTTGGGGTAAGAAAGTATTTCTTAAAACTCAAAAAGTACAAATTTTTAAAAAGATTAATTTGTTATGAAAGTTAAAACCCTACAGATTAAGCCAATATATTTGCAACACATATAACAAAAAGTTAATATCTAGATATTATAATATCAAGTAGCTCCTATAAATCAATACTTTAAAGAGTAAAGTGGTAGGAAATATTAATTTATCTTTAAGTAAAAGTTGTTACTTGTCAACCGAATTAAATTCAAGATTTCTTGCAGATAATTGGAAGAACAAATAAATTACTTTCAGATAAAAGAATGCTTGTTGTAACGTGGCTGAAAGTTCTAAAGTATCTACTTCATTACTCTTGTGTATTTTTTAATATTATCCATAATGTAAGACAATCTCCATGTGCATTAGGGATGTATCCCACAAATGCAGATATAACAGGTGCAGATTTATTCTGAATTATATAGATGAAGCAGTCTGACAAATAATCTTATACCAACTACTGGATGTAAAATTAAAGTTATTGATTAACTTTTTAAAGTTAGAAGTTAAGGGGCACCTGGCTGGTTCAGTTGGTGGAGAGTGCAACTCTTGATCTTGGGGTTGTGAGTTCAAGTCCCACATTGGGTGTGGAGATTACTTTAAAAAAATCTTAAAAAAAATAAAGTTAGAAGTTAAACATTAAAGCTATTGATACTATACGACTTCCCATATGTTTTGTTTTCAGTGGTTTCCAGGTAAATACACACATAAAGAATACTTTGCAGTCATTTTCACATTTTTTCATAATTTTTTGTCAATCATAATTTTTTTCTCAACATTATGTTATTTTAATTTTTTTACATTTTTAAAAATACTTTATTTGAGAGAGAGAGTGTGTGTGTGTGTGAGAGGGAGCACAAGCCACAGGGAAGGGTGCAGGGAGAGGGAGAAGCGGACTCCCTGCTGAGTAGGGAGCTCGATGTGGGGCTCGATACCAGGACCCTGGGATCATGACCTGAGCCAAAGGTAGATGTTTTACTGACTGAACCACCCAGGTGCACCAACATTATGCTATTTTTAAAGATGAACGGACCTCATCCTAGAAGCAAAGAAATATAGTCAAAAGCTGTTCTTAGCTAATGCTCAGTGGAAGAATCTGAAAGAAATATGTTTTTTTTTCCTCTCATGCCAGAGTGTTGTCTGTGTCTTCTACACATAAACCGAATATTTAATATTTTACATCTTATTGCAGTGTATCAGACCCTGAACTCTGTTACACTGAAGAGGTAAAACTAACTTAATTCTCTGTTTAGGAATATGAAAGTCAGATAGAGAAGGATATCTCCATTTCAGATGTCAATTCCATTATTGCACAAAGAATTAATTCTGCCAATTTTCTGAAAAAGGTAACAATAACAGAATAGTATTATCGGTATGTTTGCATTTATTTTTGTAAAATCCTAATCTCCCTTTACATTCATTGCTTGCAAAAATTAGGACTAAAAAATTGCACCAATACATTGGGAAGGGTATGTGCTATGGTGAGTGCTGTGAAGTGTGTAAACCTGACGATTCACAGACCTGTACCCCTGTGGCAAATAATACATTATTCGTTAGTAAAAAAATAATAATAATAATTTAAATTTAAAAATTGTACCATTAGCATTGTAAATACTTAACCTTCAAATATAAACTATTATTTCTTTAAATTAAATTTTTTTTTGTAGATGAGAAGGTTGATAATGAAAAGAATTGTCAAAGTTAGCAAATTTAACTTATCAGATGTTGTGGCTGATTATGAAGAAATTGTATCTGCAAGGTACATCATAAAAATTACTTTTTAAAATATGAAATACAAAGCTTTAAGTTAATGCCTTCAAAATTCTCTTAAGTTCTCTGTTTTAATATTAAGTTATATGTCAGAGAATGCATTTACGAGGCATAAAGTGAAATATAGTGACTTAAAATATATTTGGTTCTTTTAAAATTGCATTTTGGATACAACTATATGATATGTATTTTCAGTTGCTTATTACTATTTTTCAATCCTCCCCTTATTAATAGTTTTTAGGGCAGGAAAGAAAAAGAGAAGAAATACCTTTGTCCCAAATTAGTTTTGCCCTAAGATTTTCCTGTTTTGGAACCATTCCTGGAAAAGCTGTTGCTGGTAGCTCCACATACTAAGCCTATAATCCCCCCCTTTATAACCCACAGGCAGCAGGTGAGGGAGGCTTTGGCTCAACTCAGTTCCCACACTGTTTATCTCTGAACCATAGGGGTAGGACCAGAAGTAGGGATGCCATGTTTCTGGGAACCTTCCCTGGGGCCACCTGCAGATTCCTAGTGTCACCAATACATTTTAATTGGTTTAGATGTGAAATCTATTGTATTTTATTTTCAGTTTTGGGGGGGAAATGAGTGTGACTGTAAAGCTGTACATAATTCCATGGATTTGTGTTGGCAGCTTGTATAACTAACTCCTGTTTCAGAGCCTGTAGAACAGTTGAGCATCAAATCACTTTTAGGAGAGTGATTTCTGAAAAATGAATAATGTTCTGAAAGAACATCATGTCTTTGTGGAATTCTGTCTCCATGCCCTTGTCTATTCTTGGACTGTGTACCCAAAGGGCACGAGGCAATCACAATCACATTTTCTCACAACATGAGAGTGAGCACAGCATCTCTTCTGTGCTCAGGAAGGTCCTTTCCTTGGGTTTAAGACAACTCTGTCTTTCCTCATCAAAGAAGAAAATACGGTTCAGAATAATGGCCTTATTTACAATAATTCACTTTAAAAATTGATGTCTTTTAAAACAAAGTTATCTTGTGCATATGCAGCTGATCATTTTTTTTTTTTTACTTTTTAGCCAGTTGACGCATGCAGTTTGTAAACTTGTTGAACGACGAAGACAGTTAAAGCCTCAGAGAAAAGAAAGGAAGAAAGTAGCAGCACAGACTATCTGTGACGGGGATATTAAGATTCTTGTCAGAATACTGCGGGCTTATAATATACCTACCAGGAACACAACAGGTACTAGGTAAGATAGTGTGCACCAATTTTAATAGTTGCAAAAGTTCTTTTCATAAATTTTAATTTCTTTTTGCAAAAAACCTATCTTAAATGTAAATTTCCATGCTGTCCTATGTGTGAAACTTTGTACTTTATTAATGTTCTGTATACAGAAATGGAATGAAAGTTGAAATCTTCACTTGGATAGTCATACTGTCATTACAATGTATTAAGAGTTTTGGGGGGTACCTGGGTGGCTCAGTCAGTTAAGCATCTGTCTTCGACTCAGGTCATGATCCCAGGGTCCCGCGATTGAGCCCCTGCATTGGGCTCCCTGCTCAGTGGGGTGTCTGCTTCTCCCTCTCCCTCTGCCTGCTGCTTTGCCTGCTTGTGTGTGCGCGCTCTCTCTCTCTCAAGTAAATAAATAAAAAATCTTTAAGAAAAAAAAGAGTTTTCAGAAGTTTGAGATGACCACAAAAACTATACCATGTATATTTTGGGGTGTCATATCATATAAATGCCTTTTATCCTTGTTCCCTATTGTGAGCACTTGTGACCCTGCTGTCACCACCTGCAACTACTGTCTGCCTCTGGCCCCTCTCAGTACTGCAGGTAGAACACAGGAGAGAGTAGGCTGCTTTGGGCTTGTTATTTTAGTTGACATCTGTGAAAACCAGATCTTACCTAGCTCTTCTGCAGGTACTACATGGATTTTATTTATGTTTCTTAAGTAGAGGGTATGTGGGGCCAAAATGGAGATCACTATTTAGTGGCCAAATTAAGGCATCATGAGTATTAAATGCTCATGTGTCCTGAATATTGAGTGTCTTCTGTATTTAGTCTCATGTATGAATCCTATATTATTGGTACTTAGAACCCAGGTATCTCAGGAATATTAAGTAGTCCCCCTCTATGTTTAGCACATAATGTGCTCTACTTGCTTCTTATGTTTACCACATCCCATGAAAAATATTTTGCTTACTAGATACTAATCTATAGTTAAAACCTCTTAAAAGTTTTTCCTATGTTTTATAAACAATCACCTTATTTATCTAATAGAATCGACGTTCTCAAAACAAATGCACATTCCAAAGTCTAACTTTTATAAAGTAAAGACATAATAAAATCACTACCATTTTCTATAATCATTAATTTGTAAAAGAAAGAATATTGTAACATCAAAAATAGAAAGTATATAAAAAAATAAAAAATAAAATAAAATTTAAAAATTAAAAAAATAAAAGAATCAGATGCTTAACCAACTGAGCCATTCAGGTGGGGCGCCTGGGTGGCTCAGTGGGTTAAAACCTCTGCCTTCGGCTCGGGTCATGATCCCAGGGTCCTGGGATTGAGCCCGGCATTGGGCTCTCTGCTCAGCGGGGAGCCTGCTTCCTCCTCTCTCTCTCTGCCTGCCTCTCTGCCTACTTGTGATCTCTGTCTGTCAAATAAATAAATAAAATATTAAAAAAATAAATTAAAAAAATAGAAAGTATATAATCTCAAAATATCACTTGTCATATTTTTCTCCTTTGCTGAGGACCAGTGAAACCACTGGTGATTATCAAATGTGTAGCTCTAACCACCTATGATAAGAAGATCCAAAGAAACTCTATAAAATTCAGGGTAACTGAATTATTTATCACCATGAACATAGGTAAAACCCTGCCCATTACCACCAAAACTAATGTTAAAATTATTTATTTAAAAATTGTTTTATTTAAATTCCATTTAGTTAACATATATTATTAGTTTCAGGGGTAGAATTTAGTGATTCATCAGTTGCATATAACACCCAGTGCTCATTACATCAGGTGCTGTCCTTAATGCTCATCACCCAGTTACCCACCCCTGCCAACCCCCCTAGCAATCCTCAGTTTGTCCCCTATAATTAAGAGTCTTTTGTGGTTTGCCTCCCTCTCTGTTTTTATTGTATTTTATTTTTCCTTCTATTCCCCTATGTTCATCTGTTTTCTTTCTTAAATTCCACATATGAGTGAAATCATATGATATTTGTCTTTCTCTGACTGACTTATTTCTCTTAGCATAAAACCCTCTAGTCCCATCCCCATCATTGCAAATGGGAGAATTTCATTCTTTTTGATGGCTGAGTAATATTCCATATATGTATATAGAATGTACATGCATATATATATATATATATAATATATATAATATTCCATATTATACACACACTACTTCTTTATTCATTCTTCTGTTGATAGACCTGAGGGCTCTTTCCATATTTTGACTGTTGTGGACACTGCTGCTATAGACATTGGGGTGCAGGTGCCCCTTCAGATCATTATTTTTGTATCCTTTGGATAAATACCTAGTAGTGCAATTGCTGGACTGTAGGGTAGCTCTATTTTTAAGTTTTTGAGGAGCCTCCATACTGTTTTCCAGAATGACTGCACCAGTTTGCATCCCTACCAACAGTGTAAGAAGGTTCCCCTTTCTCCACATTGCTGCCAACATCTGTTGTTTCCTGACTTGCCAATTTTTTTAAATTTATTTTTTATTTTCAGCATAATAGTATTCATTATTTTTGCACCACACCCAGTGCTCCATGCAATCCATGCCTTCTATAATACCCACCACCTGGTACCGTGACCTCCCACCCCCCACCCCTTCAAAACCCTCATATTGTTTTTCAGAGTCCATAGTCTCTCATGGTTCACCTCCCCTTCCAATTTCCCCCAACTCCATTCTCCTCTCTATCTCCCCATGTCCTCCATGCTATTTGTTATGCTCCACAAATAAGTGAAACCATACAATAATTGACTCTCTCTGCTTGACTTATTTCACTCAGCATAATCTCTTCCAGTCCCGTCCATGTTGCTACAAAAGTTGGGTATTCATCCTTTCTGATGGAGGCATAATACTCCATAGTGTATATGGACCACATCTTCCTTATCCATTTGTCCATTGAAGGGCATCTTGGTTCTTTCCACAGTTTGGAGACCATGGCCATTGCTGCTATAAACATTGGGGTACAGATGGCCCTTCTTTTCACTACATCTGTATCTTTGGGGTAAATACCCAGTAGTGCAGTGGCAGGGTCATAGGGAAGTTCTATTTTTATTTTCTTGAGGAATCTCCACACTGTTCTCCAAAGAGGCTGCACCAACTTGCATTCCCACCAACAGTGGAAGAGGGTTCCCTTTTCTTCACATCCCCTCCAACACATGTTGTCTCCTGACTTGCCAATTTTAGCCATTGTGACTGGTGTGAGGTGGTATCTCATTGTTGTTTTGATTTGTATTTTCCTGATAATGAGTGATGTTGAGCATTTTTTTCATGTATCTCTTGGCCATTTGTATGTCTTCTTTGGAGAAATCTCTATTCATGCCTTCTGCCTATTTCCTGACTGGATTATTTGTTTTTTGGGAGTTGAGTTTGGTAAGTTCTTTTTTTTTTTTTTTTTTTTAAGATTTTGTTTATTTGTTTGACAGAGAGAAACAGCGAGAGAGGGAACACAAGCAGGGGGAGTGGGAGAGGGAGAAGCAGGCTTCCCGCTGAGCCTGTGGGGCTCGATCCCAGGACCCTGGGATCATGACGAGCTGAAGGCTGATGCTTAACAACAAAGCCACGCAGGTGCCCCAAGTTTGATTAGTTCTTTATAGATTTTGGATACTAGCCCTTAACTGATATGTCATTTGCAAATATCTTCTCCTATTCTGTCAGTTGCATTTTAGTTTTGTTGATTGTTTCCTTTATTGTGCAAAAGCTTTTTATCCTGATAAAGTCCCAATAGCTCATTTCTGCTTTTGTTTCCTTTGCCTCTGGAGATGTGTCTAGTCAGGAGTTTCTGTGGCTGAGGTTAAAGAGGTTGCTGCCTATGTTCTTCTCTAGGATTTTGATAGATTCCTGTCTCACATTTAGGTCTTTTAATCCATTTTAATTTATTTTTGTATATGGTGTAAGAAAGTGGTCCAGTTTCATTCCTCTGCATGTGGCTGTCGAATTTTCCCAACACCATTTATTGAAGAGACTGTCTTTTTCCCATTGAATATTCTTTCCTGCTTGGTCAAATATTAGTTGACCATAGAGTTATGGGTCCACTTCTGGGTTCTCTATTCTGTTCCATGTGTCTGCTTTTGTGCCAGTACTGTACTACCTTAGTGATTACAGCTTTGTAATAGACCTTGATGTCCAGAATTGTGAAATCTCCAGCTTTTGTTTTCTTTTTCAAGTTTACTTTGGCTAGTCAGGGTCGTTTCTTGTCCCATACAAATTTTAGGATCGTTTATTCCAACTCTGTGGAAAATGCTGATGGTATTTTGGTTGGGATTGCTTTAAATGTGTAGATTGCTTTGGGTAGCATAGACATTTTAATAATATTTGTTCTTCCAGTTCATGAACATGGTATATTTTTCCATTTATCTATGTATTCCTCAATTTCTTTCATAAATGTTCTATAGTTTTGAGAGAACAGATCCTTTACATATTTGGTTAGGTTTATTCCTAGGTATCATATGGTTTTTGATGCAATTGTAAATGGGATCAATTCCTTGATTTCTCATTCTACTGCTTCATTATTAGTGTATAGAAATGCAACAGACTTCTTTGTGTTGATTTTATATCCTGTGACTCTGCTGGATTCCTGTTACCAGTTCTAGCAATTTTTTAGTGGAGTCTTTGGGTTCTCTACATAAAGTATCATGTCATTGTGAAGAGTGAAAGTTTGACTTCTTCTTTGACAGTTTGGATGCCTTTATTTCTTTTTGTTTTCTGATTGCTGAGGCCAGGATTTCCAGTCCTGTGTTGAACAACAGGACATCCCTCTTGTGTTCCTGACCTTAGGGGAAAAGTTCTCAGTTTTTCCCTATTGAGGATGGTATTTGCTATGGGTCTTTTGTATATGGCTTTTATGATGTTGAGGTGTGTTCCCTCTATCCCTTCATGGTGGAGGATTTTTATCAAGAAAGTATGTTATAGGGGTGCCTGGGTGACTCAGTGGGTTGGGCCTCTACCTTTGGCTCGGGTCATGGTCTTGGGGTCCTGGGATCGAGTCCTGCATCAGTCTCTCTGCTCAGCAGGGGGCCTGCTCCCCCGCCCTCCGCCCTGCCTGCCTCTCTGTCTACTTGTGATCTCTCTCTCTCTCTGTCTAATAAATAGATAAAATCTTATAAAAAAAAAAAAAAAGGATATTTTGTCAAATACTTTCCCTGCATCTATTAAGAGGATTGTGTTGGGGACACCTAGGTAGCTCAGTGGGGTAAGCCTCTGCCTTCAGCTCAGGTCATGATCTTAGTGTCCTGGGATTGAGCCCCGCATCAGGCTCTCTGCTCAGCAGGGAGCCTGCTTACCCCTTTCTCTGCTTGCCTCTCTGCCTACTTGTGATCTCTCTCTCTGTCAGATAAATAAATAAAATATTTTTTAAAAAAAGAGGATTGTATGGTTCTTATCCTTTTATTCATGTGGTATATCACATTGACTGATTTGTGGATGTTGAACCAACCTTGCAGCCCAGGAATAAATCCCATTTAGCTGTGGTGAATAATCCTCTTAATGTACTGTTGGATCCAATTAACTGGTATCTTGTTGAGAATTTTTGCATCCATGTTCATCAGGGATATTGTTTTGTAATTCTCCTTTTTAGTAGGGTCTTTGTCTGGTGTTGGGATCAAAGTAAGGCTGGCTTCATAGAGTGAGTTTGGAAGTTTTCCTTCCATTTCTATCTTTCTATGAAGATAGCAAGAGGTATTAATTGTTTTTAAAATGTTTGGTAGAATTGCCCTGGGAAGCCATTGGGCCCTGGACTCTTTTTTTTTTTAAGATTTTATTTATTTATTTGAGAGAGAGAGAATGCACACAAGCAGGGGGGAGGACAGAGGGAGAGGCAGGCTCCCTACTGAACAGGAGCCTGACGTGGGACTCGATCCCAGGACCCTGAGAGCATGACCTGAGCTGAAGGCAGACACTTAATGACTGAGCTACCAAGGCATCCCTGGGCCCTGTACTCTTATTGGAAGGTTTTTGATTGCTGATTCAATGTCTTTGCTAGTTATGGGTCTGCTCAGGTTTTCTATTTTTTCCTGTTTCAGTTTTGGTCATTGATGTGTTTCTAGGAATTTATCCATTTCTTCCAGATTGCCTAATTTGTTGGCATGTAATTACTTATAATATTCAAAGATTTTGAACTATTGTGTTTTCATTTTCATTTGCTTCCATGTATTTTTAAAATTCTTTAATTTCCTGGTTGACCCATTCATTCTTTAGTAGAACGTTCTTTAACCTCCATGTATTTGTGGTCTTTCCAAGTGTTTTCTTGTGGCTTACTTCAAGTTTCATAGCATTTGGTCTAAAAATATGCATAGTATGATCTCAATCTTTTTGTTCTAGCTGAATCCTCATTTGTGACCTATTGTGATCTATTCTGGAGAATGTTCCATGTGTATTCAAAAAGCATGTGTAATCTGCTGCTTTAGGATGAAATGCTCTGAATATACATGGTAAGTCCATCTGGTCTAGTGTGTCATTCAAAACCCTTGTTTGCTGTTGATCTTCCACTTAGATGATCTGTCCATTGCTCTGAGTGTGGTGTTAAAGTCCCCTACTATTATTGTATTATTATCAATGCATTTCCTTAAGTTTGTTATTAATTTGTTTATATATTTGGCTGCTCCCAAGTTAGGGGCATAAATATTTACATTTATTAGATCTTCTTGTTGGATAGACCCCTTTATTATGATACTCATCAGATATATTATGATTCTTCATCTCTTATTACAGTCTTTGCTTTAAATTCTAGTTTGTCTTATATAAGGATGGCTACTTCAGCTTTCTTTACACGTCCTTTAGCATGATAAATGGTTCTTTACCCCCATCACTTTCAATCTGGAGGTGCTGGATCTAAACTGAGTGTCTTGTAAGCAGGATATTGATGGATCTTGTTTTTTAATCCATTCTGATACTCTGTATCTTCTGATTGGAGCATTTAGCCCACTTACATTCAGAGTAATTATTGAAAAATATGAACAACAAAACCTAGATTCTGGGTGTGTTTTGGTCTGCTTATTAAAAGAAACTAGATCCCAAAATAAGAAAGAGTAAAATAAAGTGCAATGAAAGGAAACAAAAAATAAGAAATATAAAGTATATATAAAAATAAAAATTAAAAAGAATTCAAAAAAATAAGATAACTGAATAAATAAAATAAAAAATTAAAGAATAAAAGTACAAAAGGTGCTAGATACTATTTTCTCCTAGAGCTGATGCTTTGCAGCTGTCTATGATCACTGAACTTGGTTCGAATGAGTTGTTTCTTCTGGTCTTCTGGCGGAAGGGCCTGCAGCCTAATTCTCAGGTGGACTTGCCCCAGTGGAAGTGTGCCCTAGGGGGCAGCGAGGCAGGGCTTGGTGTAAGTGGCTCTGGACTCAACTCCACTAGGTGGCGCTGTTTTGTTCCCTGAGGGCTTTCAGCACTGATGAGTGGAATGAATATAGTGGCTCCTCTATCTCTAGCCCTGAAGCTGAAATTTCATGTCCCCGACTCTTCAGTGAGCCCTCGCAATAAATAAGTCAGTCACACTTATTTCCCTGGTTTATTTTCTTTTCTTTTTTTTTAAAAGATTTTATTTATTTATTTGACAGACAGATCACAAGTAGGCAGAGAAGCAGGCAGAGAGAGGAGGAAGCAAGCTCCCTGCTGAGCAGAGAGCTGGATGTGGGGCTCCATCCCCCCACCCTGGGATCATGACCGGAGCTAAAGGCAGAGGCTTTAACCCACTGAGCCACCCAGGCACCCCAGTTTCCCTGGTTTCTGTCAGAATTCTGTGTTCACCTTGCCTGTGTCCAAGGTTTTTTAAATTCAGGCATGCGACTGAGTTTCAAAACCAAATTTTAGGGAGTCCTGTGGGGCACACCCAAGCTCTTCTTCCCAGGGAGTGTCTCACCACGCTTCTGCCTTTTATTGGACCCCCCACCCCCCGGAAAGTGGTCCCAGGACCATGCAGCAGTTCTCAGTTTATGGCTAGACAGAGCAGAAAGCTGGCATCTACACTTGGTGTTCTCAGCCAGCTTCTGTGCTCCTATGCCTGGGAACAGTGCATCACTTAGATACCACCCATTTTTCTTGTGTCCCAGGGGATCCTCAAAACATGGTGTCACACTTTGGATTCTGCCCAACTTCACCATCCGAGCACCTTTAAGCCAGGAACAGCCTCCACTGTAGCAGACTTCTAAAACTTCCGATTTTGCACTCTGCTGCTTATACTACTTCGCAGTAGCCTCCTCAAGCACGCCCCTTCCCCACCGCCATATCCTCAGTCAGCTCTATCACACCAGAGTCAAGCCTCCGCACTGCCTACCTTCCAAAAGGGGGTCGCTTTTCTACTTGTAGACTTGCAGTCCAGTTGATTTCTCAGCTGCTCAGAATGATTCCATAGCTATCTAGTTGTATTCAAGGGATGAAACAAACTTAGGGTGCCCGTACTCCTCTTCTGCCATCTTAATTCTTCCTCTCTGTTAAAATCATTTGAAGTGTATAACTATATATTATTGTTCCTGAAGAGCCTTGGATCTGCCTACCTATTTGAAATCATCAATATCTCGCCTCAGACATAAAGAAACAATCAAATCAGTAGCTTCAGATGAGATCTTAAATGAGGTAGGTATTTAACACTTGTATGAAGTGCAAATTTGATTATGTTTGCCCTGAATTGCAACTGACTCCTAATTGGTCTCTCCATCTCTACTGTCTTAAGCTTCCAGCTGATTTTCTATTACACAATGAAGGCACTCTTCATAAGATGTAATTCTAATCAATTTATTCCCTGCTCCCCTGTTCTCAGGGCCTATAGAATTAGGTACAAGCTCTTTTAGAATGCCTACAAAAATCTATGATGATCTGGCCCTTACCTACCAATCAGCCACATCTCCTTCCTCCCCAAGACAGTATCATATCATACCACTACTTCTAAAAGGTCTCTTTAGCTTTCCTTTGCCTGGAATGGCCTCTACGCAGCTCCATAGTATTGGCCACATGAAACTTACTACTTAATGTTTCAAAGCTCAAGGTCAATGAATGTTTTCTCTGTGAAATTCTTCTTGTCCTTACTCCAGAAAATTAATTATTGGCTCTCCTGTGTAACTATTATACCTTGAATATATTTCTTTTATTTTTCACATTTGCAATTATTTGTTTACCTGTTTATTTTCCCCTGATAGACTATAAAGTCCTAAAGGAAAGTTCCATTTATCCTTCAATCCTATAATAGTATCTGGTATTGAATAGGACCAATAAATGTTTATTAAATGAGTGAACGAATAATAGCTGTTAGATAAAGTAAGCCATCCAGTTGTCAGCGAGTAAACAAGTAATTTCCTGGCCTTCTCCCTTTCATCAACTACATAAAAATAGTGCAGAAATCTAGTCAGTATTTATTGTGTATTTCAGGATACTGTACAACCTTTCGTGGAAGTTTCTTTTCAACACACTGTATACCAAACCAGTACTGCAAGTGGATCTCACCCATGCTGGAATGAAGAAATTAAAGTAGATTTTATGTAGGTTGGAATCTATTTTTCCTTGGCTTCTAAAAAAGAACAATAACAAAACTGTTTTCTTGAGCCATTGCTTGAAAAATAACAATTGAGATAAGCTTTATTTTTTAAGTTTTAAATTATGAAATTCTTCTTACATAGGTATTGATATATATATGTTATATATATATGCATATATAATATATAGGCAAATGTAAGTTCTGTGGAAAAGTAATAAATGAATACCTGTGAATCTACCATCCAGCTTAAAAAAATATAATATTACTATTACCTTTGAAGGCCAGTACCTAGTTGTTATGAAGCCAGTACCTAACTGTATTCCCTTACTTTGCCCCTATAGGTAGCAACCACTAATTTGTGTTTAACATTCCCTCTCTTTATGATTTTATATCATAAGTATTATCCCTATCCATTTATTATTCACTTGTGGATGTGTCAACTTTATATGAATTGAATCATCCTTTGCAATCTGGTTTGTTTACTCTTAATTATTTTGAGAGATTCATTTGTAACTTTCCTCCCTCCCATCCTTCCTCCCTTCTCATTTCTTTCCTACTTTCCTGCTTTTCTCCCTTCTTTCTCTTCTTCTTTTATTTTCACTCCCTTCTGCTGCACTAAAATGCCATAAATTTTTATACTTTTTCCTGTTAATATCTGTTTGGCTTATTTTAATCTTTCGTTATTGCAAATAATGTTGCTCTGAACATTCTTGTACTTGTCTTCTGGAGCAAACATGCAAGAGTTTGTTTTTAAGACAGCAGGTCTCAAACTTTTTTTGTGCATTAGAATCACTTATATGGCTTCTGAAAATATCGCTGGGCCCACCGTCATAGTTTCTAATTCAGTAGGTCTGGTAGATCTTGATAATCCCTTTTCTCACAAGTTCCCAGGTGTTACTGATGCTACTTAGTTGGAGATATTTTGAGAACCTCCGCTCTAGGATGTGTTCAGGAGTAGAACTGCTAGGTTATAATTGAATTCAGCTTCAACTTTACTAGGTAATCCCAAACTGTTTTTTAATGATTGTACCAATGTACACTCCCAACACAATATATATTATGCCATATCTTCAATAATATTTTGTATTTGTAAATTATTTTTTCTAATATTATAGATCTAAAATGATATTCTCATTGTGGTTTAATTTACTTTCCCTGATTTCTAATGAGATTGAGTTTTTTCCCACTTAAAAAATTTTATTTATTATTTATTATTTATTATTCACTTGTGGATGTGTCAACTTTATATGAACTTTATTTTTTAGAACAGTTTTGGGCTCACAGTAAATTGAGTAGAAAGTACAGAGAGTTCTTACATATACTTTTTTCACAATACACACACAGCCTCCCTCAGCATCAGTGTGGTATGTTTGTTAAAATCCACGAACCAATGTTGATGCATCATTATCAACCATTACTTCAGAGTTCCCTCTCATGTCATGTATTTTATGGGTTTTGACAAATACATAATGACATATACCCACCACTAATACCATATAGCATAGTTTAACTACCTAAAAGTATTCTCTGCTTCATCTATTTATCCCTTCATCCTTCCCTTGGGACCTGGCAACCACTGATGCTTTTACTGTCTCCATGATTTTCCCTTTTCCAGAATATCATCACATTAATCATGGTTCTCCAGAGAAAAGAATCAATAGGGTGTGTGTGTGTGTGTGTGTGCACAAGCACACGCACTTGTATCTTTGTGTCTTTGTCTTTCTCTCTCTTATCCTTTATAATATGGGTAGGCCTCATCTAATCAGTTGAAGGCTTAATGGAAAAAAGACTTAACCTCCCTCCTGGGAAGACTTGAATAGCAACTCTTCCCTGGGCTTCCAGCCTGCTGTTATACCCTGCAGATTTTTGGACTTGGCTACCTCACAATCAAGTGAGCCAGTACTACAGAGGATAATTTGCTTTACTCAACACTATTCATTTTTTGTTAACTTGGAAAGAACACTTAACATGGTATCTCCCCTATGAACAGATTTTAAAGTATGCAGTATATTATAGTTAACTATAGGTACAATGTTGTACAGCTGACCCCTAGAGCTTATTCATCTTTCTTAACTGAAACTTTATGCCTATTGGTGAGAAACTCCCCATTTCCCTTTTCCCAGCTCCTGGCAACCAATTTTCCACTCTTTGATTTTATGAATTTAACTAATTTAGATGTTTTGTGAAAGTGGAATTATGCAGTATTTGTCTTTCTGTGACTGGTTTATTGGTTTATTTCACTTTAGCATAATGTCCTCAAGGTTCATCTGTATTATCAAGTACTGTAGAATTTTCTTATTTTCTAAGGGTAAATAGTATTTATTTCATTGTATCTTTATCCATTCATCTGTCAACAGACATTTAGGATGTTTCCATCTTGACTATTTTTTTTTTACCTTTTTAAAAATTTCAAATTTCTTTTCAGTGTTCCAGAATTCATTGTTTATGTACCACAGTCAGTGCTCCATGCAATACATGCCCTCCATAATACCCACCACCAGGCTCACCCAACCACCCAATCCCCTCCCCTCCAAAACCCTCAGTTTGTTTCTCAGCATCCACAGTCTCTCATGGTTCATCTCCCCCTCCAATTTCCCACAACTCTCTTTTCCTCTCCATCTCCCCATGTCCTCCATGTTATTCCTTATGCTCCACAAATAAGTGAAACCATATGATAATTGACTCTCTCTGCTTGACGTATTTCACTCAGCATAATCTCTAACAGTCCCATCCATGTTGATACAAAAGTTGGGTATTCATCCTTTCTGATGGAGGCATAACACTCCATTGTATATATGGACCATATCTTCTTTATCCATTCATCTATTGAAGCGCATCTTGGTTCTTTCCACAGTTTGGTGAATATATGGTCCTGCAGTTGCTCCATTCTTAATTTCTTAAGGAATCTCCACACTGTTTTCCAAAGTGGCTGCACCAACTTGCATTGCCACCAACAGTGTAAGAGGGTTCCCCTTTCTCCACATCCTCTTCAACACATGTTGTTTATTGTCTTGTTAATTTTGGCCATTCTAACTGGTGTAAGGTGGTATCTCAATGCGGTTTTTATTTCAATCTCCCTGATGACTAGTGATGATGAACATTTTTCATGTGTCTGTTAACCATTGTATGTCTTCTTTGGAGAAGTGTCTGTTCATGTCTTCTGCCCATTTTTTAAAAAAGATTTTATTTATTTATTTGACAGACAAAGATCACAAATAGAGGCAGAGAGAGAGAGAGAGAGAGAGAGGAGGAAGCAGGCTCCACGCTGAGCAGAGACCCCAATGCGGTGTTTGATCCCAGGACCCTGGGATCATGACCTGAGCTGAAGGCAGAGGCTTTAACCCACTGAGCCATCCAGGTGCCTTTCTGCCCATTTTTTGATGCAATTATCTGTTTTGTGTGTGTTGAGTTTGAGGAGTTCTTTATAGATCTTGGGTATTAGTCCTTTGTCTCTATTGGCATTTGCAAATATCTTCTCCCATTCAATGGGTTGCCTCTTTGTTTTGTTGACTGTTTCCTTTGCTGTGCAGAAGATTTTGATCTTGATGAAGCCCCAAAAGTTCATTTTCACTTTTGTTTCCTTTGCTTTTGGAGGTATATCTTGAAAGAAGTTGCTGTGGCCGATGTTGAGGAGGTTACTGCTTATGGTCTCCTCTAGGGTTCTGATGGATTCCTGCCTCACATTGAGGTCTTTTATCCATTTCTAGTTTATCTTTGTGTATGGTGTAAGAGAATGCTCGAGTTTCATTCTTCCATCTTGACTATTGTGAATAGTGTTACAAATGAACATAGGAATGCTAGCATCTCTTTCAGATCCTGATTGAATTCTTTGGATAGATTCCCAGAAATGAGATTGCCAAATCAGATGGTAAATCTGTTTTTAATTTTTTGAGGAACCTCCATACTGTTTTTCATAGCAGCTGCACTATTTTGCATTCCTGCCAACAGTGTGCAGTTCCAGTTTCCAAATCTTTTAATACTGTTCATCTTTTCTTTTTTTCTTTTTTTTTTTTTTTTTTTTTGGTAATAGTCATTCTGATGGGTATGAGGTGATACCTCACTGTTGTTTTGAGCTGCCTTTCCCTGATTATTAGAAAGCATTTTATTATTAGTTAGCAATTATTGAGCATTTAAAAAAATATTTTATTAAGTAATCTCTGCACCCAACATAGGGTTCAAACTTACAACCCCTGAGATCAAGAGTTGTGTGCTCTACTGACTGAGCCAGCCAGGTGCCCCCAAGCATATTTTCAAATACATGTCAGTCATTGTAGATCTTCTTTGGGAAATGTCTATTCAAGTTTCAGTATATTTTAAAAACTGGGTTGTTAACATTTTTACTATTGAGTTGTATGAGTTCCTCGTATATTTTGGAGATTAGCCCTTTATAATATATATGGTTTCCAAAAATTTTCTCTCTTCTATAGGCTGCCTTTTCACTCTATTGATTGTTTGCTGTGCAGAAGATTTAGAGTTTGATAAGTTCTACTTGTTTATTTTACTTTTGTTGCCCATGCTTTGGTGACAAATCTGCAGAATGAAATCTTTGCCACAACACATCCCATAAAGCTTTTTCCTTGTGTTTTCTTCTAGGAGCTTTATAGTTTCGAATCTTACCTACATTTCAAGTCTTTAATATATTTTGAATTGATTTTTGTGTATGGTCTAAAATAAGGGTCAATTTGATTATTTTTCCATGTTGGTAGTTCTACTGACACCATTTCTTGAAGAGACTATTCCTTCAACATTGTGTATGCTTGACATCCTTGTCAAAGACCAGTTGTCCTGATGTAGATGCAGGGATTTATATCTGGACTCTCTTTTCTATATCATTGGTTTATATGTCTTATCTTTGTGCCAGTATCATCCTATTTCAATTATTGTAGCTGCGTAATATATTTTGAAATCAGGAAGTTGGATGCCTCCAGCTTTGTTCTTCTTTCTCAAGATTTATATTTGATACAAAAGCTATATAAGTAGGCTTTTGTTATTGGAAATAAAAATATGTTGATCAAGACAAATTTGAAACCTAAAACCTAATATTGTTCTCCAAACTCAATTAGCCATTTTCTAAGTATATTTAGCTCTCCCTGGAGTAAAAGAATTTAAAGAACTGTCAACTACATCCATTATCAAAGTCCTTTCTCTGGTCCTGGTGCCCTCTCCCCCTTCTCTTGTCAGCCTTGTTCAGCTCTCTCAAGTTCTGCAGATCATGAGGTTCCTATTTGCATTATTGTTTGATGGTGTCTCTGTATTAAATAAATGGATTTAGGAGAACACACAGTAGTCAATAAGATAAATAAACTTATAAGTGAACTAAAGAGAGAAACTTTGGACTCTGAAAAACAATCTGAAGGTTTTGAAGGGGCAAGGGGTGGGAAGGTGGGGGAACCAGGTGGTAGGTATTAGAGAAGGCACAGATTGCATGGAACACTGGGTGTGGTGCAAAAAACAATGACTACTGTTACACTGAAAAGAAATTAAAAAAAAAAAGTGAACTAAAGAGAAGGAGGCTATAGAGTATTTGCATTCTTGCAGTTATAGCAGCAAGATACACCAAGAACACATTTAGAGTATAATCAAGTAGATCAGAGGTTTCAGCTAAGACACACCATTCAGTTACACTTTTGGTTTTCTGAGATATAAGAGCTCTATTCCCTTCTCCATGTGATGTTTTAGTGAATAAAAACCACGTGCAAATGGCATAGAGAATAATAGTAAACAGTATATAGTAATTAGCCTTGTGAGCTCTACTTTGGAGGAGAAATTGTGGTGAAATTTGAATAAGGTTTTAGAAGAATATAAAGTGCAAGACAATGCAGGACTTGAGTGATTTAAGGGACATACTGAGTTGACACACTCAAAAATGTCTGGAGGATGACAGTTGTCATTCCTCCTGCCAGCATAGTGTTGTAAATGTTCATTGCCTCTTCTGTCCTGTCTTAAGGCTTTGCAACATGAAAGGGAACTCTTGAAGAGCAGGGTATGGAAGTCAGTT